>NC_091622.1:15456629-16706629 GCF_027580195.1 Bos mutus | reverse complement strand
AAGGCGGGTAGGTAGTTGTAGTTCAGGGAATCTCAAAAGCATCTTGGAGTGGCTCTGTTAGCCTCACATAAGAACTGGACCAATTGTACTACAAATGACATATTTGCTACTGAAAAGATCAAATGGTGCTGAGAGGGCTTCTACAGCCAGTCCTTATGTTGATTTTCTGAGCATCTCTAATGAGCCGCAGCGAGAGGAATCTATGCTCTCTGGGGTTAGAAGGTCCCCAGATGGAAAGGCTCTCTAGATTCTAGGACAGAGATCTAATGGGGGTAGGAGATTATTGGGGCTCCACAAAAGGCTTTCAATTTCCCCGCCAAAAAAAGCTTTTTATTGGTAATGATGGTGAATTTCATGGATTCTACTAATTAGAAGACCAATTAAGGCTTACTTTAAAATTTTTCAGACAACACAGTAACATCTAGACTTGAAAATGATGCTCCCTCTAATCTCACCCCTCCAAAATTAACCACAGTAGCAACATGCTTATATTCTTCCAGAACCTTTTCTATGTATGCATATATGCACGTATTGCTATTGGTTATGTATCGTGATATTACATTACAATATTGTTGGTCATGCCCAGATCTTCTTGAAATGTTCATTTCATAACACAGAGGCTTTGACATGTGATGGGAAGACCAACAGCCTGGACTGAGTTTGCCCAGTATTGGAAGTTTTGATTTCCACCTCACATCAGCAATGATAATACTTTCTAAACTCTGCCAGCTGTGCTTTCTAAGTTTGTAAAACCTAACCTGTGAAACCTAGAAGTTACCCTTAACCACTTTTCAAGCCTGAAACCTAGAAGTTATCCTTAACAATATCCTCTCCCTCACCACCGTGCTCCATCCACAACTATGTCCAGCCAGTTTGATCTTCCCTGCTCACATCTCTCCATTTTCAACATCGGTACCTTGGTCCATGATGGGCTTCCCAGGTGATGTTAGTGGTAAAGACCTGTCTGCCAATACAGGAGACATAAGAGACGTGGGTTCGATCCCTGGGTCAGAAAGATCCCCTGGAGGAGGGCAAGCAACCAGTATTCTTGCCTGGAGGATCCCACGGACAGAGGAGCCTGATGGGCTGAAGAGTCGGACACAACTTATTCATAGTAACAACAACAACCTTGGTTCAAGTCATCAAAATCTCCCATCTGAACTGCTGCAATAGCTTCCTTGTTATCTTGCCCTCTTCTAATCCGTTTTCCACAAAACAGCTTGGGTAATCTTTTTAAATACATAAGCCTAATCCTAACATCCACTTATCAAGGGCTTTGCATTGCACATACAACAAAATCCTTGCACAGTGTTGCCACCAAGTCTTAGTATCAATGATCTCTGCCTCCCTGTCCAGCCTCAGCCACTCTCCTCTTATCTCCGGGGCTCCAGCCACTCTGACTTTCAATTCCTGGAGTGTCTGTGTTCCTTCCTGGCTCAGATACATGGACCCAGTTGTTCTCTCTGCCTGGAATCTTCTGCCTCAACCCTCCCTACTTCACCTAATTAACTCTTACTCAGTCTTCAGATCCCCACTAGAACACTGCTTTGTCAAGATAAGTTTTTACTGTAAGTCTGTGGGTTGTTTGGTTACAGTCGCTGTTGCTCACTGGACTATAGGTTGCATGCAGGCAGGTCTGTTTTAGTGCCTGGTTTCTGCAGAAACTAACAAAGTGCCTGCTGTGTGGCAGGAACTGAAATACTTGGCGAATCAATTTACTTCCCTATGAAGGATCTTAATTTGCTAATAATTAAAGGACTAGTTGCAAGCAAAGCTACTGGACAGGGTCCAGCTGGGGAAACGTTGACCATGTCCTCTGGTGAAAGAGCCAGAAAGTAGGTGTTATCTCTCCACTAAGGACACTAGCCAGATAACAAAGACGTGCCTCAGGGTGGGCTGGTCAGCTTGGCCATGGCTGGATCGGAAACATGAGATTACACATATCAAAAGCACTGCTGATTCCTCCTTTTTAAAGATGAAAAGATGATTTTTCAAAGGTTTTTTAAATTAACTAATTAATTTTTAATAACTAATTGACTTGGAGAAATAAACCAGATTCATCAATAATTACTTTTCCATCCTTTGGCGCCCTCTATTGACGATAAACTCAACTGCAGTGAAATTATACCAAGTTGTTTCCTAGGCGGCGGGAGAACTGTGAGGAGTGTATCTGCAGGTCTTTCTACCAATTCAGGACTTCCCTGGTGGCTCAGTGGTAAAGAATCCACCTACAGTGCAGGAGACACGGTTTCGATCCCTGGGTTGGGAAGACTCCTGGAAAAGGAAATGGCAACCTACTCCAGAATTCTTGTCTGGGAAATCCCAGGGACAGAGAAGCCTGGCTACACCGCCATGGGGTCCCAAAAGAGTTGGACACGATTTAGCGACTAAACAACTACAAATTCTGGGTGAATTTACAGTCTTTGGGAAAATCAGACTACTCTTTCATCAAAAGTGGTGTCATGAACCTGAACTTTTTGGACACATCTTTGGGCATCTTCGGGCAACTCTGAGCAAAACTGTGATAGAATTTCCAAGTCTCAAGTAGCAGTAAAAAAAGAATCATTTTTACCTATGGAGAAAATATGCTCTACACAGAGCTGGTGGATTATCCTTTTGTTTTCTCTGCGTGGGCAAAAATCAGACTTATATTGGAAACAATGACAAATATTAAATATGACATTTATTTTACTTCTCTCAGATCTCAGCTCAAACATTATACCTGCTGCTGCTGCTAAGTCACTTCAGTCGTGTCCGACTCTGTGCGACCCCATAGACGGCAGCCCACCAGTCTCCCCTGTCCCTGGGTTTCTCCAGGCAAGAACACTGGAGTGGGTTGCCATTTCCTTCTCCAATGCATGAAAGGGAAAAGTGAAAAGTTTTCAGTGGTCAGCCAAGAGAGCTCTCCTATTTTTTCCTATGAAGTGGTTAGTGAAAATAAATAGCAGAATGATGATGAATCTGTATGTTAGGATCTACAGTTCGGTTTTGAATATCTGAAGTACTGCTGAAGCAGTTTCAGAAAGCTGGGTCCAGAACAACCCCTAGAAAGAGCATGCGTCAGCCACACCGGGCATCATCTTGAGTCTGCCGTTTCCTTGTGGCTTGACTTTCTGCAGATTCTTTAACTCCTCTCACTCTCAGTCTCTTCATCTACCTACTGGAGTTAAGAGTAACATGGAAATAGTTGTCGTAAGGATTAAATAGAATAATGTATGTTGAAGGTGAAAGTGAAGTCGCTCAGTCGTGTCCGACTCTGTAAGACCCCATGGACTGTAGCCTACCAGGCTCCTCCATCTGTGGGGTTCTCCAGGCAAGAATACTGAAGTGGGTTGCCATTTCCTTCTCCAGGAGATCTTCCCGACCCAGGGATCGAACCCAGGTCTCCCGCATTGCAGGCAGACGCTAGCAAAAGCTATTCAATAGAAATATAATGCAAGCTACATGTACCATTTTAAATTTTCCAGTAGCCATGCTAAAGACAATAAAAAGAAATGAATGAGGGTCATTTTAATTTTATATTTTATTTAACCCAATATAACCCAGTTGAAATATTGCCATTTCAACATGTAATCAACATAAAAAATTGTAAACAATTTTCACTCTGTTTTTCACTATGAGGTCTTCAAAATCCAGTGTTTATCATATACCAACAGCATGTCTCAATTCCAAACACTAAATTTTCAATGATGGTTGTGAAATGTGGTTCTACCAAAGCAATAAAGTTGTCTTTAATGGAAGAATATTTTACACAGTTTGTGTTTAAATTGAAGTTTAAAAAAGTTAAGTGAAGTCTGAAATTCAGTGCCTCCACCTCTCTTGCCACATTTCCAGCTCTCACTGTCCAGGTGACTCTAACAGCTAAGGTGATGGATGACTTTATGTCAACTCGACCAGCCAGTGGATTACCCAGATTAAATACTATCATTTCTGGGTGTGTCTATGGGAGTGATTCTGGATGAGATTAGCATTTGAATCAGCTCACACCCTAAAGCAGATTGCTCTCTCCAGTGTGGGTGGACATCCTCCCATCTGTTGAGGGCCTGGAAAGAACAAAAAGCCAGAAGAAGAAGAAATCCACCTCTGTCCTCCTGCCTTCCTGCTGAGCTGGGATAGCTAATATCTTTTCTTGCCTTGGGAGTGGGATTTATACCTTTGTTTCCCCCATTTCTCAGGCCTTTGTACTCGGACCGAATGACACCACCAGCTTTCCTGGGTCTCCAGCTTGCAGACGGCAGATAGTAGCACTTCTTAATCTCCATCATGGTGTGAGCCAATGCCTCATAATTTCATAATTAATAAATGAATGACAGTATAGGTTCTGTTTGTCTGGAGAACCTTGGCTAACACACTACAATACTGGACCACGCACATCTAGCACATTCTCATCGCAAGTTCTGGTGAATGCGAACTCATCTCTATTCTGGCTCTGCCACCAACTAAGTGAACTTTGTCAGATCACTGACCTCTCTGGACCTCACTTGCCTCATCTATAAAATAAGTGTGTTGAACTACATGATCTTTGAGGCCCTGTCTAACCTATGATTTTATATTTCTAAATCCTCCCCCCACATCCCTTGGGCTCACCCAGTTTCCAGAAAGGAAAGAAGAAACTTTCTGGTTGTACATTACTCAATTTTGGCACTTCCCTGGTGGCTCAGTGGTAATGAATCTGCCTTACCAATGTAGGAGATGCGGGATCTATCCCTGGCTCGGAAGATTCCCCTGCAGAAGGAGATGGGTAACGCACTCCAGTATTCTTGGCTGGGAAATCCCATGGACAGAGGAACCTGGTGGGCTACAGTCCATGGGGTTGCAAAAGAGTCGGACGTGACTTAGCGACTAAATAACAACAGAAAATTCAATTCTGTTCTACAATCTTTTATGGAGCGTCAACTATGTGCAAAGACCTAAAGACACTGACATATGGTACTAGCCCTGCCCTCTAGAAACTCACACTTGAATAGTGTAATCCACTATAACACACCTGCTGCTAAGTCGCTTCAGTCGTGTCCGACTCTGTGCGACCCCATAGATGGCAGCCCACCAGGCTCCCCTGTCCCTGGGATTCTCCAGGCAAGAACACTGGAGTAGGTTGCCATTTCCTTCTCCAATGCATGAAAGGGAAAAGTGAAAGTGAAGTCGTTCAGTTGTATCCGACTCTTTGCGACCCCATGGACTGCAGCCCACCAGGCTCCTCCGTCCTTGGGATTTTCCAGGCAAGAGTACTGGAGTGGGGTGCCATTGCCTTCTCCAATAACACACCTAGAACAAGCTATAAACAGTTGCTGTGGTAACACATCAGACAGTGCAATAATCCCACAGAGCTCAGAAATTGATTGGTTTTTTTTTTTAATTTATTTTTTAATTGAAGGATAATTGCTTTACAGAATTGTGTTGTTTTCTGTCAAACTTCAACATAATGATTGTTTTAACTTAAAAAACTAAGTGAAAAATCTGTCAAGCCATGTGTTGGCATCATCCAAACAAAATAATTAATGCATTGGATTTTCTTCTCTTTTTTGAACCTATGTTCTAGATATGACTTGGCTGTAACCTAAATATCTGAGGAGAATACAAATGGAGCTCTCATGGCATTTGTATGTGTATGTAGTATCCTGAAATAAGCTTGATAACATCTATCTAGTTGAGGGGACATGTCCTGATCTGCTCACTATGGACGCTCCTGTGAACAGCAAGTCTCTTGCCAAGCAGACACCAACTCTGCCAAGGAGACACCGACTCAAAAGTTCACACTGACCTGCAAGTTGAAAGTCTGCATAGAGCAATTTCAGGTTAAGGCAAAACATTCAGAGCCCCCCAGTACTGGCTTAGCTGGCAGTATCTCTTTCAGCTCACCTGGTCTAAATTCTGCCCATGGGCCATAACATCATAATCCGTTTTGACCTCAGCTACTGAAACCTATCTTTGCTACTTTGACTTTTTGCAAACTGAGACCCTCGCGGGTTCCATTTGCTAATAGTGACTACAACCTTGTCCCTCCAAATTCCTGCACTGAAGGACAAAGACATGGCTATAAATTGCCCTGAACCCTGATGGACAAAGTTATTTAGTGTTCCTTGGGAATCTAAGGCATTTATTTCTGCCCCACATAGAAGCCATTCTCTGCAATGAAATGGGAAGACCTCAAAAGAAAGCATTTGATGATCTAGCTGGTAGAAACATAGAAATGATTAAAACAGAGGTAATGAATCCCTGCGTGGCTACTACCTTAATGATTAAAACATGCAGCTCATTAATTTAATCTGACAGTGAGCCCTTTTGTGGGTAGACAACTCATATGTAGCGTCTTGCTCCAGCTGGAGAGACTTGTCCCATGCCAAGACTGACTCCCCATTTCTTTTATTACTGAGAAGCCATTGGTACAATCCAAAATGATTAAAGCTGCAGAGATTGAATTGCAGACAAAGAACTTCAGATTGGATCAGGGATGGGAAAATAAAACTCCAACCAAGCATAGGACTCAAGGGACTTACGATCAAAACATTTGAGATTTTTTTTTTTTACAAGCTGGAAAATTCAACTGTCTAGTTTATAAAATGTGAGAAAAAATAACTGGCATAATCTATTAATACACTAATATTTTTTCTATGAAAGGAGTTTCTCCAGGGTGCCTAAAAAAGGACCCTCAAAATCATAAAAGTATTATACACAAAATGTCAGAAATATAAGAACACTCATGAAACAAAGATTTCTGGGTCCAGTTCTCCTTGTCCATGGATGCTTACTGTATGAGCCTAAAGAAATTTCTGAACTTGATTCTTGGGATAGTGATTAGTGGAATAACACCTGAAAGGCACACGTGCGTTCATGCTAAGTTGCTTCAGTAGTGTCTGACTCTGCGATCCCTATGGACTGTAGCCTGCCAGGCTCCTCTGTCCATGGAATTCTTCAGGCAAGAATACTGTTGTGGGTGGCCATAAACTTCTCCAGGGATCTTCCCAACCCAGGAATAGAACCCATGTCTCTTATGTCTCCTGCATTGGCAGGCGGGTTCTTTACCACTAGCACCATCTGGGAAGCCCAGCACCTAAAACATTTAACTGTAAAGCAAAACAGACCAGAAAAATTAACGTCCCACAAAAATTACCGAAAAATAAATGAAAAAAAATCTTCAAGTCACCTCCATATAACTAACCCCAAGGAATAAAATTTTCTTATTATAACTATTCCTTTGCACAAAATAAAAACAGATAATTCAAACCTCTGCTATCATTCAAAAAAAAAAAAAAGCAAAGAAAGTCTTTTTCTATTGTTAACACTGCATCAGATTTTAAAAATCAATCATATCCACTTCTCGGTCAGCAGACCTGAGTCTTGTTCTTTTTCTTCTGAAGTTATGACTAACATGTTAAAGCAAAGTGTATCCTTAGGTGATGTTAGATTAGCCTACAAAGAACATTCCTGTCCCCTCTGTTATCCAGCTTCTTTCACTCTCCACCCGTTTCCTTGGGACCCTCTTGATCTAGCTCATGAAACAGATCAGTTGAGTGAGGACACAAGTCTCAGGATATTTTTTGGTGCTTCTTAAAAACAAAACTGCTTTATGTTGAGATAGATCCTATTTTAACCAAATGGGAGATTCTATTTTGACATTCTGCTGTTGGACAGCCAGTTCTTTCAATGGAAAGACAATCATGACAAGTGCTATGTGAATTCTCTCATTTGATTATAGACAGGCTTTCCTTAAGTCAAAATAAGTGTATCTTCAGCAATACAAATACTCAAAGAAAAATTCATAAATGGTCTGTGTTGGAAGCAACCCACTCTGGCTGTGTGTTGACACAAGAGCTGCATTGCCTATGAAGACAAAGAGAGTGACTGAACAGTGATGCCACAAAGGTCCATCTGGTCAAAGCTATGGTTTTTCCAGTAGTCATGTACGAATGTGAGAGCTGGACCATGAAGAACTGATGGTCTTCAGCTGAGGGCTGAAGAACTGATGCTTTCCAAGTGTGGTGTTAGAGAAGACTCTTGAGAATCCCTTGAACTGCAAGATCAAGCCAGTCGATTCTCAAGGAAATCAACCCTGAATATTCATTGGAAGGACTGATGCTGTAGCTGAAGCTCCAATACTTTGGCCACCTAATGAGAAGAGCTGACTCACTGGAAAAGACTCTGATGCTGGGAAAAATTGAAGGTAGGAGGAGAAGGGAATGACAGAGGATGAGATGGTTGGATGGCATCACCAACTCAATGGACATAAATTTGAGCGCACTCCAAGAGATGGTGAAGGACAGGGAAGCCTGGCATGCTGTAGTCCATGGGGTTGCAGTCAGACTGAGTGACTGAACAGTAACAAAATACATGGGGTCTATTTCTGGTTGATAGTTCCTCTGGCTTGGCAGAATTGGCAGTAAGATATTGATGCCCAAGAGTAATGTTTAAGGCAAAATCTTGATTTTTTAAAAAAATTTATCTGAATTTATTTATTTATTGGCTATGCTGGGTCTTGGTTGCTACTCTCGGCCGTTTGCTGGTTACTCTGAGCTGGGGCTACTCTCTGGTTGCAGTGTGCAGGCGTCTCCTTGTGGAGGCTTCTCTTGTGGAGCACAGGCTTGAGGGTGTGTGGGCTCAGCTGCTGCAGCTCCCAGGCTCTGGAGCATGTGTTCCGTGGCTGTGGTGCATGGCTTAGTTGCTCCAGGACATGTGGAATCTTCCTGGACCACGGATCGAACCCACGTCCACTGCATTAGCAGGCAGATTCTTATCTACCACGCCATGAGGAAAGTCCAAAGTTTTGATATTTTAGATGAATTCTTTCATTTAAATTCCTCTTTGTGACCTGCCATTCAACAGGTTTTACAATGCATTATATCATGCTCCAACGTTAGGACTTCTAGTTTGGGGCTAGCAGAAATAGTTCAACTAATGAAAAATAATATTTTTTTCATGCTGTACTACATGGTAGTTTAAAGTATTTCAATTAAGCAAACTGTCTCATTAGAGCTCCTTGATGATGCTTTGATATGGTCAGAAATCCCAAGGATGCTACTCGGATGCAGTCTAACTATATTACAGATATGCTAAAGAAGGTTGCCATATGCCAAACATTTTAGAGCAGTCAAATGACCTACTTTAAAGGCATTTGAAGTCATCTTGTGGTGTAGACCCAGAACAAATTACCCTTGTTTAATAAGTAGCTTCCAATTTGTGTTCCAAAACGCATCTGAGTTCTCCTACTGAGGTTTATTTTAAAAATTCCATTTCTTTCTCCTATCAGAGCTTAAGATTATTTGAAAGCACATTTGTTCATAAAGTACTAGTCCTGTTGCTACTTTGCTTTTCCCTGGTTAGTCTAATGTTATAATAAGCAGTTGATGGTTTTATATCATGTTCACTACCATTTTCCCCCCAAAGATTTTAAACTCACTTGGACAGTTCTCTAGGAAACAAAAGGTTAAGTACAAAAATAAACTAAATTGGTTAAAGTATCATTGAGATACTCAAGATAAATTAAATGTTGTTACTTTAAGTTGACTATTCAAATGCTTTCAGGTAAACTGAGCATTTAAAAGGGTTTTGCTGCTGCTGCTGCTGCTAAGTCGCCTCAGTCGTGTCCGACTCTGTGCAACCCCATAGACGGCAGCCCACCAGGCTCCCCCGTCCCTGGGATTCTCCAGGTAAGAACACTGGAGTGGGTTGCCATTTCCTTCTCCAATGCATGAAAGTGAAAAGTGAAAGTGAAGTCGCTCAGTCAGATGGACTGCAGCCCACCAGGCTCCTCCGTCCTTGGGATTTTCCAGGCAAGAGTACTGGAGTGGGGTACCATTGCCTTCTTCAAAAGGGATTTTAAGACTGCTAATTTTACTGTTGAAAACAGATAAGAAATATAAAATCTTCATCTTCTTCACATAAGCAAGGAGCTCACTTGTAAACTCTTTATGTCATGTAAACAACTAACTTATTGAGTTTAAATACCTGTTAATTTTAATTTAAATATCAGACAAACCATTTGCTGGACATGATAACAAATAACACAATGATTGATATACTGAATTTTCAATTAGTTATTTTGGTTCTGTATACTAGAGCAACAGGAAAAGCATAGATTTTGAGATCTCAATTCAAATCCAATTTAATTTGCAAAAGCAATGCAATTTTACTTACTCAGGGCTGCTAATAAGCACTATGTTTATCTAGTTTGCATAAACTATTTCTTTATTACTTAGGGTAAATAGTATTAGCTGCTATAACAGGCTCCAGGATCTTATCACAAAAAAAAGGTTCTCTTTCACACACAATGTTCAATGTCAAGTCATTTCATCATTTCATCAATGTGGCTTCAAAAGAATGGTCTCAGAGTCCTCTCTTGGATCACATAGTCAGAGGGTGGAAGTCAGAGAGACTCTGAAGAGTATTACAGCAGTTTGAGGGGAGGAGAGTCTAGCTAGAAGTAGTGTACCTCACTTCCACCCACATTTCACTGGTCAGAACCCAGTTATATGGTCATAGCTAAGTACGGGGGAGGCTGGCAGATGTAGGCTGTCTGTCTGCAAAGTAGGTAAGAAATGGATTTTGGTGAACATATAGCAAACAGCACAGTCTGTATAACTTCAGCAAGAACTTGCTAATGGGAATATAATCTCATCATTGCTCTTAAAACAAGAGTCTAAGTTGTTGCTGTTGTTGCTGTTGAGTCGCTCAGTTGAGTCCTACTCTTCGTGACCCCATGGACTCATGGAAGCAGCATATCAGGCTTTCCTGTCCTTCACCTCTCCCAGAGTCTGCTCAAACTCATGTCCATTGAGTCAGTGATTCCAACCAACCATCTCGTCTTCTGTCATCCCCCTCTCCTCCTGCCTTCAATCTTTCCCAACCTCAGGTCCTTTTCCAATGAGTCAGCTCTTCTCGTCAGGTGGCCAAAGTATTGGAGCTTCAGCATCAGTCCTTCTAATGAATATTCAGGGTTTATTTCCTTTAGGATTGACTGGTTTGATCTCCTTGCTGTCCAAGGGACTCTCAAGAGTCTTCTCAAGCACCGCAAAAGTCTAGGTAGTATACTTATAATACTATTCTAATTAAAAGGCATTAAGTAACCAGTAGCCATTTATATAACATGATGTTTGATCATCGCTGTCTCAGGTACCTGAATTCAGTTTTCCATGCAATTTTCTGAAAGTACTTTTCTGAAAGTTCTGAAAGTACTTTTCTACTCACCTGTCTGTTAAAAAAAAAAAAAGGTAGACATGGTAACTTTCACTTAACTTTAACCCTCAAAACTGGAGTGAGTCAAAATAATATCACCCAAATATTTTTTCCTGGCCTGTGTGACCCAGATCAGCACACCTCATGAACCAACTTGAAGCATGGGTGGATGTTTTTAAGCTGTATATTTTTGAAAGCCTGAACCTAGACAAGGCCTCAACAGAACATCCAAACAGTCTCTCAACTGATATTTCATTTGGTTTAAGTTCCTGCCAGAGATTGGATTTCATGAGCCCTTGTTAATTACTAAGCTTTCCAAACTTTCTGCCCTGACCCCCGATGCAAAAGGAAACCCCTCATTGTATAACTTGTCTCTAAAGCAAAAATTAAGCAGAAAATTGAGGCAAGAACCCAGGAATTCAGGCAAAACCTCACAGCTTGATATGCATCTTTTTTAGATATCACAACCCCAGAGCAAGACAGCAAAAAATTGATAGGCGATGCAGAGAAGAGCAACTGACAGCATTGAAGCCCTGCAGGGACTAACCTAGAAAGGGAGATAAAAGGCACGGAGAGGGACTGGTTGCTCCATCTTAACACAGTCCTGAGAGGCAGGCATTGCTGAGGTCTGGCCCTGTCTAATCCCTCGATGGCTTCAAACACACAGCTCAATATTTCTACTCTGGTAACTTGCGCTTTTTCAAATAGGGAGAGCAAGAAGTGGGTTCAATTTCATCTGTGGGCTGAGGTGCATTGGAAAGGCATCCCTCTGATTATTTGTTTTTTTGCTCTGGGAGGCAATCCTCCATGAAAGCCTTCTGGGGAGATTCCTCTGGAAACAAATGAAAGTTACTTAACCTCATTGGCCTGAATTTTCTCTTCTGCAAAATGGGAGTCAGAAATACCAATGTGTAGGTTTGGATGAGGATAAAATAAGTTAACTGTATAAATTCACTGAGCAAAGGACCTCACCGATTAAAAAAACTCAAGAAATGATAACTATTGTTATAAAAAGAAAGTGTATAAAAGTGAAAGTGAAGTCACTCAGTCATGTCTGACTCTGCGACCCCATGGACTGTAGCCTACCAGGATCCTCTATCCACGGAATTTTCCAGGCAAGAGTACTGGAGTGGGTTGCCATTTCCTTCTCCAGAAGAAAGTATATACCAGCTGTCAATGACTTTCTAATAACCCTTCAAGTTGGTAAAATATTATTTGAAGCCTAAAACACTCTGTACTTAATTTAATATTATCTCCATTCGTTTTAGGCTATATTTTAGAGAATTATACAATATGAGGTTTACGGTAGTTTCAAGTTTTTTGAAAGCTCTGGGGATTCAGGAAGATGGGAAGGTTGTAACAGATGGTACCACCTAGACCCAAGTTCATCCACACAGAAGTTCAGTAGGAATTTTTGGTGAAACAGTTCTGGACTCAGGCCAGCAGGCATGGCCAAATATGTGGCAGTTGTAAGACTAGCTCACCTCCAACATATGCATCTACATCTGCTAATGAAACCTAGATCACTGAGCTCTTCTAAAAGAGTCCAGACTATTCCATAAACTCCTTTTCAAAAATACTTCAGACAGTCTCTGCTGATTTATCAGCCACTACTAATCCCTTTCCATTTATGGACAATCTGAGTGAGGCATATTTAAAATGGGAAGGAAGCCTTGAAGAACAAGGCTCATTTTGGCTTTCTATGTCTAGAGACCAAAACAAAACACAAAGCAAAACATGATTAAAGCTAATTCCTGATCATCTGTGATAACGGAGAACATGGCATAGCATGAACAAATCAAATTAACAACTCTCAGAAGCCTACATTAAAATGAAGATTTAAAAGAAAAGTATGTCTAAATGTAAGACATCATAGGAACACAAGAAGCTTAAGTTTCCTTTTACAAAAAAGCAGAAAAAAGAGAAAATCCATGGTAGGCAATGATGGGTGAACCTCCTGCTTTGTCAAGATAACTGTTGATGAGTATCTAAGTCGGCAGATTTTATTTGCACCTCCTCTGCCCTTCACTGCAAGTAGACTAGTCAGTGGGGTAAGGAATCTGAAGAGGGCAAGAGGCAAAAAGGAAAAGAAACAATTGAGCTGGGAAACCAGACATATTGATCAGTTCTTGAATAACCCATATCTGCAAGGCTATAACATTTTTGGTAATCAACATAAAAACAGTCTCAGTGCTAAGAAGAGAAGAAAGGCTGAGTAACAGTATGGAAAGCCTATAGGAAAAAGCTAAAAATATTTTGAAGGAAATCTATGAACTAGAAAACAACGTATTACCGTAAGCAATTTTGTTCAGTTCCTGTGTAAAAGACAAGATGTGTTGACTCTGGGTAAGGATGCCAGCTGTTGAGCCACTACCACTGAGAGAAGCAGAATGGCCCAGCAGTAGACCGGCTCAAGTCTGGGTTCGGTTCCAGTTCTGCAGCTTTCCAGCTGTGTAACCATGGACAAGTTAGGTACATGACTTCTCTGTGCTCTGTTCTCTGTAAAGTAGGGGTGATAATAGAACCACCTCACAGTGTTCTGAAAATGTTTAAATGAGTTAACATATCTACCATCTAGAACACTTTTTTTTCCTGCTGTGCTGGGTCTTTGCTGCTGCATGGGGTTTTCTCCAGTGGTGGAGAGAGGGGGCTTCTCTCCAATAGTTGTGGTGTGCAGGCTTCTCACTGCAGTGGCTTCTCTTGTTGCAGAGCATGGGATCTAGGGTTCATAGGCTTCAGTAGCTGCCACACATTGGCTAAGTAATCGTGACGCAGGGGCTTAGCTGCTCCATGGCATGCGGGATACTCTTAGACCAGGAGTCAAACCCATGTCTACTGCATTGGCCAGCAGACTCTTTACCACTGTGCCACCAGGGAAGCCCTAGAACAGTTCTTGACATGAATAATAGGTACCATATTGAGTATGTGCTGCTGTTCTTAATTGTTGTTGTTTAGTCTCTAAGCTGTGTCTGACTCTTTTGCAACCCCATGGACTGTAGCCCACCAGGCTCCTCTGTCTATGGGATTTCCCAGGCAAGAGTACTGGAGTGGGTTGCCATTTCCTTCTCCAGGGGAGCTTTCTGGTACAAGGATCATACCTGCGTCTTCTGCATTGCAGGTGGATTCTTTACCAATGAGCCATCAGCGAAGGCTTTCTTAATTGTTACAACTTGTTAAACATCAAACCTCTGAGAAATAATAGTTACTTTTTAAAAAATAGTAAGGTGTACTGTTGAGTTTTGTTAGCATGTGTTTATTTTTAGAGACTTTAGAGAGTGTGTTGGAAAAGACCCTGATGCTGAGAAAGATTGAAGGCAGAAGAAGGAATGAGCAACAGAGGATGAATTGGTTGGATGGCGTCCCTGACTCACTTGTCATGACCTTGAGCAAACTCTGGGGGACGGTGAGGGATAGAGAAACCTGGTGTGCTGCCGTCCATGGGGTCCCGAAGAATCGTACAGACTTGGTCACTGAACGACAACAACAGAGACTGTATGAGTTTTCTCTTGTTGCTGTAACCAATTTCCACAAATTTAAGTGACACAAATGTATTCTTTTAGAGAGCTGGAGGTCAGAAATCCAAAATGAGTCTCACTGGGCTGAAATTAGGAAATTGGCTGGACACCACCTTTCTGAGGGTTTTAAGGGAAAATCTGTTTTTCTGACTTTTCAGTTTCTAGAGGCTGCCCACATTCCTTGGCTGGTGACCCCTTCTACTGTCAAAGCTGGCAGTGCCCAGTCAAGACTTTCTCAAGTTATATCACCCTAACACCGACTCTTTTACCTCTTTCTTCCACATGTCAAGACCTTTGTCATTACACTGGACTCACCTTGATAATCCAGGATAATAATCTCCCTATTTTAAACTCGGTTGATTAGCAACCTTAATTCCATCTGCAACCCTAATTCTCTTCATGTGCATACTAAGCTTCAGCCGTATCCAGCTCTTTGCAATCCAATGAACCAGAGCCCAGGAGGCTCCTCTGTCCATGGGATTCTCCAGGCAAGAATACTGGAGTGGATTGCCATACCCTCTTCCAGGAGATCTTCCCAACCTAGGGATTGAATCTTTGCCATGTAACAAAACACATTGGTAGCTTCCAAGGTTTAGGATGTAGACATTAAGAGGGGGGCGGGGCATTGCTCCACCCATCACATTGAGGGATAGCAATCTATCTTAAACACTGGGATGACTTAGATCATCAGCATGGTCAAGGGAGATGATAAAAGACCTGAGCTCAAGCTTGCATTTGATGATTAACTAGTTTTATGACCTCCATTGATTTTAAGCCACTTGAACTCTTTGGGCACGTGCAGTAAGAGTGGTGTTGCACTACCAAAGCCTGTACCCCTACCTAGCTGTTCACTTAAACCTGTAATTTGCTAACAAGGAGCACAGAGCAGTGTTTCTCTAGTGGGAAAGCAACTCGAAGATGCCTTAGTGACAGACAATGGTCATAAACTCTCTCTTTTTCTTGTGGAAAGTAGCTCATCTGCAAGCTTTGGCTGACTGCTGACCTTGAGACCAAACTCCAGTTCCAACTGGGAAACAACAAAGATCTCGCTGGCTTTCTGATCCAGTCTTTTTTGAGTTCTAATATACTTACCCAGATGGTTTTAGCCAGGGGTATGCTTCAGAAGCTCATCATTTACAGAATCTTGGAAAGCAATTCAAGTGTACCCTGCTCTTCTTCCCAGGCAAGAACAGCTGTGTAATAGCAAATCCATCAGGCTTTGGGTGGACCTCCAGGGTTGACCTATCTTTCCAAGCAAATTTGAGCCATCTCTCTCCTCTTTGTTCCTTGTGGCTATCAATGACTAAGGGCTGGGTCTCAGAGCTGTGTGGTCCACTAGGGATATATGGGGCTAATAATGCCCATTGTGCTTGGAAACTTACATTTGTATGCACCACAATAAAGGTCCTGGGTTGAATTTGCTTGTCTGTGTTAAAAGCATCAGCAGAGAGAGAGAGACTGTCTAACAGATGGTGTGGAGCAGGAAGGCAACAAAGAGTCTAAGATGAGTCACTCACCTTTACTGTTGAAGGTCTGACCTTAAAAATGTCATCAAGACAGAAACCAAGAGATGAATCACATAGTTGGTCTTTATTCCCAAGGAAGTTAAGTCTGCTCCTCCACCTTTCCTTTATCAGAATGGTTTATTAACAAAAACTCTGCAATAAAAAAAAAAAAAAATGTGTTCTCTGTCATGTGAAATCATTTACTGTATTATTTAGCTTTGATTTCCTGGGACGGACATATTTGGCTGTGCTAACAATGTGTCAAGCATATACATACTTGGGCCAGTGGTGGGTCTCTGTGTTTAAATGCTTTTAATAGATGTGAATTTTGGCCTCCAGAAGCATGAAATCTGCTTTTGTTTGGTTTGTATATTAATAACCAGAAAATCCTTCTTGTTTCTCCTTGCATTTAGAAACTGTTGACTGAATTTGACATGATGGCTGGGGCTTTCAGTGTGGAATATATCTTTACTTAGTGATGGAAAATGTTGATTGATTAATCAGACTACTTGAATATTAGGCTGAATAACTATTTCCATTTTTAATGATTAAGGTTCACTTGTCCAGAGAATACTTTTTGCTTCAACCCATGTTAAGAGAATCATTTTTAAAGTATATTGGTTGATCTTGGTTTGTTTCCTTAGAAAGGGAATCTTTTCAGTGTGTTATGGCTATATTAAGGATATTGTAGGGTATGGGAATCAGATTCTAAGCCTATTTGGACATTGCACAGCATGGACTGAAGATTGGAATGGATATGTACTAACCTTAGAACTTGCCACTGTGGCTGTTACTTTTTATTAAAGGACTGACACTGCAATATTTTTCCTGAAAGTCATATGAAGAGGCTGATTCCAGTTAATTTATGGTTTCACTTCATTGAGGTTCACTTAAATGAGATATTATTAGAATATGGTCAATTACTACAAATAATGAGCAAAGTTAACACTGGTAAGCAGGAAGAAAACTAATGTCTTCAAAACTTGAAAGAAAAGGCTTCTTAGAACTCATTTTCTGCGTGCCACACAGGTCTGCCTGTTTCCTTCAAAACCTAATTTCAAGAGCCTCTTTACATCTCTAAGAACTCTGGCTCTGACTGTGCCTTTGCTTTGGTGACACCCTGGCAGCTTCTTTCTTTTGCTCAGAACTTGTCCCCGCAAAATGCGGAAACTCCTGATGCGTCAGTCTCTCCCTCATCTCTCCGTCAGGTCTCCCTCTCTGAAGAGTTCTTCTGATCCTTAGGCCTGCTGACCAAGCTGGGGGGCTTGGCTTTGGAGCAGGACGTAATTTTGCCTCATTTTCAATCCTGTGCTCAACTTCTTTCCTTTTCTCATACAGTGGAAAGCCACCAAAGAACAGCTTAATGCATAAGGAAAAACAAATGTAGGGGGGAGGGGTTGCAGGAGAGATGGAGTGGGATGCTGGGGTTAGCAGGTGTCAGCTTTCAGGTACAGGATGCATGAACAACAAGGTCCTGCTGTACAGCACAGAGAACTATATTCAATGATAAACCATAGTAGAAAAGAATATTTAAAAAAATATATATATGTAACGGACTCACTTTAATTATAGCAGTAATTAACACAACATCATAAATCAACTATACTTCAATTAAAAAAACTAATTTAGGGAAATAATCTGCTTATAAATAACAGGTTCTCGTACATGAGGTAGCTAATTCTACACAATGTCAGGCACTCCTTCAATAAAAGCAAGAGAAATGAAAAGATCCTAGGATTTCTTTGTTATGCTTAAAAGTCTCCCAGGCTCCAATCGCCTGGTTTTTTAGAAAGGATATTTGTTCTCTCTTATAATCTAGAAATGCATGTGCCTAATTGAAATAAGATGTACTCTTTAAATGATGAAAATAAAAAGTGATCAAAATAGATTTTTGTTATCCGTTGGGCATTGGGAGTTTAAATGCAAACTGCATGGCTTGCAGTGTAGGGAATTAATTATTGGTAATTGAAGTTGTAAGCTTAATTCCCTGCTTGCTTCAATGAAAATGAATCCTTTTATTTAATATTGAAATAAGCACCACTAACCTCTTGATCTAGGACAGCACATGCATTCAGCTAGTGAGCAATAGTGAATGTTTATTGAAAAAAAAAAAAGCTTTATCTTTTAAACACTGAATTGTGATTAAAACAAAACAGAACAAAAACACTGGGGGGTAGACACATTAGCAGACAACATAACAGATGGTGCTGGGCAGACTTAATAGACACTGTTCTTATTTACCTGTTAGAAAACCCACTTTGTAGTCTAATAAATATATATATTAATACATATGTACTTTCTGACATGTCCTCAGTAAAATACTTTCATTGAAATGTATTGTCATGTTGAAGCTGAATGGCCATTTAAAATATTGAGCAAGGAAACCTCCCTGCACTATGTTTCTGCTCCAAAGGGTTCCTTTTTTCCTGAGGGAATATTATAGCCGAACATGATGTAGGCTCGGCTTTATGCCCAGTTTTTTTTTCGCTTGTTTTTTGAGGGTTTTCTGTCCATGCAGCATGTGGGATCTTAGTTCCTCAACCAGGGATCAGATCCACGTTCCCTGCATTGGAAGTGCAGAGTTCCAACCGCTGGACCACCAGGAGAGTCCTGCCCAACCTCATCTCTGATCTCTCTCTTTCTCTGGGTTCTGGCCATCCAGGAGTGCCTCTAGGCATTTATTTACATGTACTGTTACTTAGGTCTGGTACTGCTTCCCACCACCCCACCACCCCCTCACCACCTCTGTCGTCCGCTTTATCTGCTCTTTGCCTAAGGTCAAGTCTTTTCCTCCTCTCAGATCTCAGCTCAAACATTATACCTGCTGCTGCTGCTAAGTCACTTCAGTCATGTCCGACTCTGTGCGACCCCCACAGATGGCAGCCCACCAGGCTCCCCCATCCCTGGGATTCTCCAGGCAAGAATACTGTCCTCCTCTTTTCTCTTCTTATGGCAGTAAGTCGGGCTGTGTTTTGTCCCTTCTGCCAGAGGAGAGTTTCGAGAAGGCAGGGACAGTATCTGCCCTGTTCACAGTTAGAGCTCCAGAAACTAGTTCAGAGCCCTGCACACATTGAGAATCAAGAAACACGTTTGAGGGAAGGAAGGAAGGTGGGGAGAAAAAAAAACAGGAAGAAGGCTAAATGTTACTCAAGGTCAGCTGAAGAGATCCTAGGCAAAGTTTCCGTTTTATAGTCCTGAAGTATCAACAGCAGTTATAATACAATGAATGACTTTTTTTCTCATTTCTATGGGAAATGAATGGAATTAATATTTTCCAACTTTTTATTTACTATTGTATTTCATATTAAGCCCCAAGTACACCTTCCCAGAAGACAATTTATCCATATTTCAATAATTAACACACGTAACTGTGTAATAAGTAACACAAGATATTTTCTTGTTCAGAAATTAAACTTTCATGCTGTTTGACATCTTTGTTAGAGAAAAACTGGACACTGTAATTCCCTCAAATGAGATAATGTAGTTTGAATTTGCTCTCAGAGGAATCAATCGCTACCAACCTGGAGAGGTAACATGGTGAATGCCTCTGTTCTTTAAGTAACCAGCTACCCTGTGCATCAAGATTAATCATGGGTGGTGGAAAATCCCTCTGAGTCAGCTTCAAGGGCCAAAATGTGTTCGTTCAGACTGTTCAAATTTTCAAAACTAGTTTTCTCAATAGCAGAGAGTGTAAACACTTGTTCTATCTAAATATTGCTTCACGTTGTCATGGAAAGAGGATAAAGGAAACAGGAAAACCCCTAGATTGGTCTTTATCTCAATAACCTGCAACGTCTGCTTCACTGATCATTTTAAAAGAAGAAAAAGGGACCTAAATGGTTTTCTGGGTTCAGATGGTAGAATAAACTGCACATCTCATTTTTCTGCAAAATTCCACTAAAACTTGAATAAAAAAATTCTTTAAAAGGCATGAACCCACATGACAGTGAACATAAGAGAACACAAGAACAGTAAAATTTTGGAAGCTAGAAAGCAGATTGACAACAGGCAGCACTTAACACCTCTGCTTTGTGCAGAAGCTGTAAAGGGGAGGCTGAAATAGCTAGGGGGCTAAAATGAGGACTGGGTGAAAGCTGTTCCCCCAGGCTAGCTCTCTATATCTGCTCACATTGCACACGGCTATATTTTAATATGGGCTTCCCTGGTGGCTCAGACTGTAAAGAATCTGCCTGCAATGAGGAAGACCTGGGTTTGATCCCTGGGTCGGGAAGATCCCCTGGAGAAGAGAATGGCAACCCACTCCAGTACTCCTGCCTGGAGAATCCCATGGACTGAAGAGCCTGGATATAGCATTTACATTAAATTAGGTACACATAAACTACGTAGCATAATAGTGTATTCTCAGAAGTAAATGCAGAAGGCCCCTGACTGAGAGATGTTAGACATAATTGAAGGGATATTACTATCATACCAAACACAGAGAGATGTCATGACTGAATGCGGAGTGCCGGCAACTTCTATCTCTTCCCTAAGCCGGCTGCTAGGATGCCAGCAGCCTGACTATTTCCCTCTAGGCAAGAGATTGGAAGATTATTTTCCGATAAACATAACCAACCTAAGAGGAAAGACTTGAAAATATTGACATCAAGAGTTAACCGACAGACCACTCATATCGTCTGACAGTGTCATTCAAAGGAAACAAGCCTTTTGAAAGTAATCAGAGTAATCAACTATATTTCAGCCCCTCATTCTTAATCATGAGCGTATAAGAGAGGATGACCAGATATTTGAGGAAGACCTCTACCACAGAAGACAGGGGCCGAAACCGAAGATCAAAAGCAAGTAACTTGGAGAAAATAGAGACTGTAGAAAGAGAAGAACACTTAAAACTATTAGTATCTTCTGAGAAATCAGAAGAAAAAGATTACCCCTGTGAAAACTTTTTTAAAAGGTGCTTTTACTATTTATAAGGAAAATTCAGGGTGTAAAAAGAGCTCTTGAAAATTAAAAAATAGCTGAAATGAAAAAAAATCAGTAGAAGAAATGGAAGATAAATTTGAAGATCTGAGAAAGTAGAGTAAAAAAGACGAAAGAGAAAGGAAAATAGGAGAAAAGACAAAAAAATAAAAGGAGCCAACCTGAGGGTTCAACGTTTTAATAATGGATATTTTTTCCTAGAAAAGAGCATAGAAGAAACAAAATGGAAAAATCATCAATAAAATAAATCAATAAAAATTTCTCAGAACTAAAGACATGAATTACCAGGTGGAAAGTGTCCACTGAGTGCCCCCACCAAAAAAAAAAGTACACTGGAGTAGATCTGTATTAAGGAACATCACTGAAATTTCAGAGCACTGGGAACCAAGAGAAGATCCTATAAGCTTTCAGAGAGAAAAACAGGTTATATACAAAGAATCAGGAATCACTATGACTTCAGACTTCTCGGTTGCAGTAAGACAAGGGAGAAAGACCTTCAAACTTCCCGAGTTAAAGTATTCCTAGTGTAATTCTAGATTCAGCTAAACTATCAAATACATATGAGGGAAACAAAGATGTTTTCAGATATGTGCTTAGTCACTTCAGTTGTGTCCGACTCTCTGAGACCCCATGGACCATGGCCCACCAGGCTCCTCTGTCCATGGGATTCTCCAGGCAAGAATACTGGAGTGGGTTGCCATTTCCTTCTCCAGTAATAAAGTATGAAGTGAGTGAAGTGAAGTCACTCAGTTGTGTCCGACTGTTTTGCGACCCCATGGACTGTAGCCTACCAGGCTCCTCCTTCCATGGGATTTTTCAGGCAAGAGTACTGGAGTGGGTTGCCATTTCCTTCTCCATTTCAGGTATACAAGGTCTCAAAAACTTAATTCCTACATACTATTTCTTGAGAAGATAGTGAGGATATGCTCCCTCCAAAATGAAAAAGTCAGGAAAGGGGAAGACCTATGGCACTGAAGAGTTTGTTTCTGCACCCTAATCCATCATCGAGGCTGACCTTTATGCCCTAAGGCTGTGTTTGCCAAAAAGTCACCAGCACGAAACCGGGAGGAGGAAGGCAAAGATAGCTTAGGGTCCTGCTGGGATTAGACACCCGCAAGGTAACCACAGCACCCATTCTATCCCTTGTGTCTCATGGCTTGAAAATTAAATTTGTGGTGCAGATAATTTCTACTCTTTGACAGCCATCAGAGAATTTGATTGTAAAAAGAAAAAAGCACAAGGAAAATTTGAAGAATGTCTTGTAACATTGCTAAGTTTAGAGTTGCTTTTTAAATTATACAATACCCGTTTGAATTCAACATTTAACACTAAGTAATACAAAAGTTAGTTAATTTACTTGCTTTGAATTAATGTAGTTTTAAAACTGATATGCTTTTGCTTTAAGGTCAGATCAATTCTCCTAAAAAAGATGAACCAGTTTTGTCAACATGGATAAATATTAACAGAAAATATTTTGGAGGGTTTACTATATTTATTGGAAAATTTTTAAGTATGTTGGAACAACTGGGTCTATATTTTATGAAATATAATATTTCCAATGAAAATTTAGTGTCTAAATTGAGATGTGTTATAAGTGTAAGATATATACCAGATTTCAAGTACTTAGTATAAAATTTTTTTTAACATTTCATTAATAATTTTCTTTTTGGAATACATGTTAAAATGCTAATATTCAGGGTATATTGGGTAAAATATATTATTAAAACTAATTTTACTTTTTAATTTTTTAATGTAATTACTAGAACATAAGATACATATATGGCTCATATTATATTTTCAATGGACAGCATTGATCTAGATATTAATCTTTGTTAGTTTTCAATGCTGAAATTATTTTATCTCTGCTAACTTTGTTTTTGGTATCCTTCATTGAACAGAAACACCTTAATATTGATGCAGTTAAATCATCCATTTTTCTTTTATGATTAGTAATTTTACAGTTTGATAAACTTCATATTCTTTTTCTACTAGCTCTGCCTTTTTACTTTTCTCACTTAGGTTTGTAATCCATCTAGAGTTCATCTTTATAAGGTGTTAAGTCATAAATTCTGCTTTTTCTCCCAGTGAGGACCCAGTTCTCTTAATATCATATATCAAACAAGGCATCCTTTTCCATTTTTTATGGTATATTTATCATATATCAAATTCCCATAAACACAGATTTCTGAACTCTCCATTCTGTTCATTGGTTTGCTCCTACCCCATAACCACACTGCAATATTTCCTAACAACTAATAATTTGAATCACTCCTCATTCCTATGCTGATGTCAGTTATAAACATCCCACCAAATGAGTTCCTATATTATCCCTTTGTTTGTCTTGTCAAGGATTCTGACCTTTCAAATAGTATTAACCTACACTGCCATTAGAACTCCCTTTGACCACCTTTTCTTTAAGGAGGTTGTTTTTAGTGAGTGTTTTTAGAACTGCTAATGAGTAAAAATCTGCCTATTCATTTTAGACAGAGTTATCTGGTCTCATGAGCTGAATAGACTGGATAATACATGAACCACATAACCCAGAACTCAGTAAAATAACCCTCTCAATATAAGACTTGTATGGGACTTGATCAGTAATGAATGGCCAAGAATCCTTAGGAGTATCTTCTAGACTTCCCTATTCCATGTGGTGCGGCTACCAGCTATTTGAAACTGTGGTTCCAAAGTTCAGTGGAAACAGTCTACAAAAAATGAGTATATTCAAAAATATTTCTTTCACTGATAGATCATTCTGAGGGTTGGAGCAGCTAGGGCTCATAATTCCTTATAAAGAATCTTTCACATGCTGAACATGGGAGTTTCAAATATAAATGAAATGCATTTTATTTTTACATTTATACTTTGCTTCTTTCCTGCAAAAGAATGTGAAGAAAATAAAATTAATAAAATATCAGTCTTCCCCCTAACGATTTTACCATCTAGCAAGGAAAACATATGTCAAAATTATGACCATAGGGCTTCCCTGGGAGCTCAGAGGTAAAGAGTCTGCCTGCCAATGCAGGAGACATAGGTTTGATCCCTGATCTGGGAGGATCCCACATGCCATGGAGCAACTAAATCCTCTTGTCACAATTACTGAGCTTGGAGCCACAGCTGCTGAGGCCCGAGCACCCTCGAGCCCGAGCTCCACAAGGGAAGCTGTTGCAATGAGAAGCCCGCACACCACAACCAGAGAGTTGCCCCTGCTCACCACAACTCAAGAAAGGCCCTTGCAGCAACGAAGACCCAGCACAGCCAAAAACAAATAGAAATAAATAAACAAAAATTACTTTAAAAACTTATTGCCATAATACAGAGTAGAAGTATTATGATATAGATACATGGTGAACAAAGTAAGGGATAATTACTACATAAGGGGAAGAGATTACAACATCACATTTGAGCTGAAGATTTTTAAAATAGTGCAAATTTTAGCTTTAAAATGGAATGATCTTGGGGCCATATCTTGGTCAATGATCAAACACAGCATCACTGATAGTAGGACAAGCAGATATAATATGCCTCCTGATATGATGAGAAATACACGTCATTACCTGAGAAACAGTCTTGCTAAAAATATTTAGCATGAATCTAATCAAACCGCTAGACCTAACTTTCAGTTTACCAAAAGTATAGGAGATAGAGGAGCAACATGACTCTCAAAGAGTCAACACCATCATAAAAAAGATAATGCCCTGTTCTATATGAAAAGTGACTAAGGAAACCTAACAATCACTGCAGATGGTGACTGCAGCCATGAAATTAAAAGACGCTTACTCCTTGGAAGGAAAGTTATGACCAACCTAGATAGCATAGTCAAAAGCAGAGACATTACTCTGCCAACAAAGGTCTGTCCAGTCAAGACTGTGGTTTTTCCAGTGGTCATGTATGGATGTGAGAGTTGGACTGTGAAGAAGGCTGAGCACCAAAGAATTGATGCTTTTGAACTATGGTGTTAGAGAAGACTCTTGAGAGTCCCTTGGACTGCAAGGAGGTCCAACCAGTCCATTCTGAAGGAGATCAGCCCTGGGATTTCTTTGGAAGGACTGATGCTAAAGCTGAAACTCCAGTACTTTGGCCACCTCATGCGAAGAGTTGACTCATTGGAAAAGACTCTGATGCTGGGAGGGATTGGGGGCAGGAGGAGAAGGGGACAACAGAGGATGAGATGGCTGGATGGCATCACTGACTCGATGGACGTGAGTCTGAGTGAACTCCAGGAGTTGGAGATGGACAGGGAGGCCTGGCGTGCTGCGATTCATAGCGTCGCAAAGAGTCGGACACGACTGAGCGACTGAACTGAACTGAACTGAACTGACTGAACAATCAAATACGAGTGAACAACTTGATTTGATCTTATTTAAAAAAAAAAACATATAAAAGATATTCCTGAAACAACTGGATTAATATGGAATTACTACTAATTTTCTGAGGCATAATAAAGGAATTGTGTTATATAGAAGTATACCCTTATTCTTAGGAGTTGTATGGTGAGTCTTAGGCAGGGAAAGTAATAATGTCAAATTTACTCTGAAAAAATATAACACAGCAAAATGTTAACAATTATTGACGCCAGGCAGGGGATATGTGAGTTTCATCTTATGGTTCTTTTAACTTTGATGTATGTGGAATTTTTTTCATAATAAAACTTAGAATAACGACCCCTTTGTGTGTTTAGTCTGCGACCCTTTGGATTGTAGCCCACCAGGCTTCTCTATCCATGGGATTTTTCAGGCAGAAATACTGGAGTGGGTTGTCATTTCCTTCTCCATGGAATCTTCCCAACCCAGGGACTGAACCTGTGTCTCCTGCACTGGCAGATGGATTCTTTATCACTGAGCTACCAGGGAAGCCTGATTCTCACCTTTGGGTGATATTAATGTTAAAAAAAATAAAGAAAGAGTAGGCGTTGAGCAAGTAGAGAAGGGAGCAGGGAGCATGACATTCTGGGTGCAAGGAAAAATTTGTGGAAAAGCACAAAGGCAATATACCTGTGTACAAAGAGACTAGAGACTTGTCCCTGAGAATGTATAAAATTCATATCTGAATCACCATGTGGATGATGAGCAAATCTCTATTGAACACCTACTGCTGTGACTGTCTTTCATATCACTTAGAGTTCTCTAGCTGCCAGTGTTAAAAATCAGTTGAAGTAAAAGATGAACAGCCAGAACTCAAGAGCAAGAATGAACACAGTTCTGGGATATAGGATTAATAAGCAATCTTCCCAAGGGGAATGGCCTGGCTCCAATCCTTTTCCTTTTTTGGGGCGACTGTACTTATGAGTCAATCCCTAGGAGAAAGAGTAAGATCTAGACCTAAGTAAATCCTCTTAACATGGGCACTAAGAGATCAGTCTCTTATTGGGTGGTATTCTTGCTCACCTAAACTCAATTCTAATGAAATCTATCTTCTATTCTCTGGACAATCCTCGACTCCTTCTCTGTTTGCTTATTAGCCAGAGTTAGCTTACAAAGAACCACAGTATAATTTTGTCTTTTTAAATTTTTAGTTAGACTCCTGGACATTTCCCCATCATATATGCATGACACAATTTCTTATGGTTCATTTTTGTCTGAATCTTTATGGTATATGTGAAATTAGGAGGCTTTTAAAAAATGTTTTTTCCTCTACATTTGGAAAGGTATAGGGGTTAAGTACCATAGGGAAAAATAAGTATATTAATGGCAATAATGCAAGATTGGAAATCGCATGGCAAGCAAGAGATAAAGCTAAAACATGAGAGAAGAACTTAGTGGTGAACTCATGGCTTGTTGAGTGAGAGAGAAGGTTAGAATAGCCAACACTGGGGATGTGATATTTGAGATACACCTTGAGGCACTGGTAGAATTCTCAAAGACAGAGGCATTTCAGGAATAAGAAAGAGCATAAACAAGAGCACGGAGCTGGGGAATGTAGGATATGACCAGGAGGGCAGGTTGTGATCGTATTAGGAAGATCTTGAATGCCACACTAAGGAATCCAAATTTAAATGTTGGTATTTGGAAATCAACTCATGGGTCTGAATGAGAGTTACATGGTTAAAAGCAATGTTTTTTTTTCTTTTTTCAAATGAGTTTTGTAGGACCTTGCAGCTCAAAGACTGGTCAAGGACAAGCAGCATGAGCTTTACCTGGGAACCCCAGCAGACTCTCAGTCCCTCTTTCCTGACCCATCGAATCTAAACCTGCAGAGTAGCAAGAGCCCCCCACGTGATCTACTTGCACATTAAACTTTGAGAAATGCAATGGAAGAGGAAAATCTGACTTGAGACCAGTTGCAGGGTTAGGCCAGAGAGAGATGGACAAAGATGAGATCAGAAGATGAACCGAAGCTAACAAGGTTGGCCAAAAAGGAGATGCCATGATGCCGTGAGCTTTTAGACTGGTGGGTGATGGCTTATTTCTGCCTCACTCACTTTCCTAATAGATTAATCCTCTTACCTTATTCATTAATGTCATTGTTTCCTTTGAATACACTTTTCTTCTATTTGTTCTTTCTATTCATTAGCAAGCACTGCTTCTAATTGTCTCATAGGCTATAAATGAAAAATTTTCCAGAGCTTAGTGTTTAAAAGATACAGATTGCAACTGCTGCTGTGCAAGATGCTGGAGTTAAAAAAAAAAGAAAGGAAAAAAATCATATAAAGAGATTAGAAGAAATGAGAAGAGTGAAAATATCTCCTTTTGTATTTCTGGGTTTTCTTCCCTTCTGTGTTTAATATGAATCAAACAGGTGTGCATTCAAAGCGTTCAAGTGTGTCTTCATCAGCTTTTAATCATCAGCTTCAAGAAAACTCGGATCTCTCTGAGAGAGGGAAAAATAAACAGCTGAGCAGTGTGACTCATTTACACTTCAAATATACTTTGAATTGGTTATTCCTCAATTAATCAAATAGCTGGTGTATCCCTAAAGTAGTATAAAGTGACACGCTGTGTGAAATCAATTTTTCTTTCCAAAATCATTAAATCCAGTAGCCTGTGAACACATCCCTGCTAATTCTGGTACCAGTCCTTTCATCCTCCATTAACTTTGGCACGCCTAACAGGCTGTCAAGAATAATTTCCCAGGATGTAAATAATTCAGAAATTAAAAATTAATAAATAATAACAGAGAACTACTGGGAAATAGGCTGGGTCAATTAGTGCGCTCTGCGTTCTGTTTCTTCACAGCAGGAGCGGGCCAGCCACATTCGTTACTTGAATCTTTCCTTCGATTCTGAGGTCTGATTTACAGCTCTTCATTACTGGATCCAGTCAGACACAATTACCTCCATCACTATCTCAGTTCCTAACTTCAAAGAAATGAACGTTTTCTTGTCTGCTTTTTTTCTCCTTGCAGCAGGCTCAGCTTGACATCCCTGGAATTTCTTCCACGCAGACTAATTAATAAGTCTTTGACTTATCATATTCGCTTCTCTTCTTTGATGTGCTACCTTAGTCAATCATCCCATTTAATTAGAATTTCAATGATAACTTTACTTATCTTGTGGCGAGATGTAAATTAAAATAATAGGATTTTAATTCTCTTCCATATGGGGTTATGACATTTCAGGAGAAAAAGTTTCAACACAAACATGATATTATGTACTCTCGATCAGGGGCAGAGAAGCAGTCTGCAAAACTGTTTTCCTCTCACTATTAATACAGAGTAAGCATAGCTGTTGAGCAAGCAATAATGGAAACGCATTGGATTTTTCAATAGAATCATTTCGAGTCCTTCACAGAGAAAAAAAAATTACTTTGATTTGCATAAATAATTGGAACAAGATACAGGTCACGTTACCAGCAAAGGCAGTGGCTATGTTTTGAAGAAAAAAGTATCTTCAGAAAGTCAAGGCTTTGATATTCCAACCCTTTTAACTCTTTTTGCCCTTGCCTGTCAATCCATGCTAATTTCCATTCTGATAAATTCTGTACTAGTTTCTTTAGACTTCTTCCCCAATATACCCAAGGAAATGAAAAGATTCTCCCAAGAACACAGCAAACAGTAGCCAAGCACAAGATATAACACTGATATGCAGAAGTGGTTAATAAGGGATGGCAGAAAGCAGCATTTCACTTCTAGAAAACAAAGTAAGACCAATACTTAGTTTCCAGTGTGTGCCAGCCTCAATGATATGTGTTATATCTGGTAATTCTCCCAGCATACCCATAATATAGGATTGCTATGCTATGCTATGCTAAGTCACTTCAGTCGTGTCCGACTCTGTGTGACCCCATAGACGGCAGCCCACCAGGCTTCCCCGCCCCTAGGATTCTCCAGGCAAGAACACTGGAGTGGGTTGCCACTATTCCTATATACAGAGCTTCCCAGGTGGCGCACTGGTAAAGAAGCCACCTGCCAATGCAGGAGATGCAAGAGATGCAGGTTCAATCCCGGGTCGGAAAGATTCCTTGGAGTAAGAAATGGCAACCACTCCAGTATTCTTGCTTGGAAAATCTCATAGAGAGAAAAGCCTGGCACGCTACAGTCCATGCAATTGCAAAGAGTTGGACATGACCAAGCACGCGTGCACACACACACACGTTCCCATATACAGATAAGGAGATGGTCTCAGTGAGGTTAACCTGGCCTTCCTAAGGTCACAAAGGTAGCATTTAAGTCTCTGAGCGTAGTATTTAAACCCCCCCATGATCTGACTTCAAACTATCTGTCTGCCAAACTCATATTCTTTCTATTCTATTACATAAACTCATCCAAAATACATCTCCAGGCATTAACCTAGTGCTGATTCTAGCATTTTACCTTATTAATATACTGTTGATGGTTGCCTTAATGTTTATAGACATTCTCTGAAGTTCAGTCATTATAGTTATAGTGATCTGAATCATCATAAATCATTTTAAAACAGCAAGGACAAACAGAAAATCATATATATATATATATATATATATATATATATGCAAGTTTCAGAATAAAAAAATAAGCTGCTCTCCCATTTTATTGTGCTATTTTTCCCAGGAGTGAAATGATTAGTTTTTTGTTTGTGGCTTTAAAAAAGTTACTAACAATAGGAACATTAGTGGGAATTATTTTGTCCTTGATCTCTCAATCTTTCCCCTCCACATGCTCAATAACAATGCCTAGTAAAACAAACAGAGGTTACAATGTCCATAGAAACTTATTTCATTAGTTAGACATGAAACCACTGCATTAATGCCATTTTGAAGCTAACCTTTCAGGGATTTAATACAGTTGTTCTTTAACAATAGAACTTGGTTCATTTACTACTTAAGACATGATTATTTAAATTAAAGTTAATTGGTTTCCTTACTCTCCTTTAGGGCTTTAGGCTCAGAACATTTCTATTAGAAAAATCTAATTTGGCTCAAGTTCCTATTTCTAAATTTTAGAGTGGTTAAAATGTTCTCATATTTTAACTGTTTGTAGCAAAAATTATGTCTAAATCACAGCTCAAACTGGCAAAGCAGTTAAAGATGCAGGTGGCACAATTAACCAAAGGACTCAATAGTAGCTTGGAAGACTCAGAGCTCAGTGTAAAATGAGCGGTCGTCTCCATCAGGGCCTCTCAGAGGTGAAGAAAAGCTTGAGGCCACCTTGCCTGAGGTTCCCAAGTATCAGTTTAAAAATGAAGACATGCCAAAACAAGATAACCAAAACCATGACACATTTTAAGTGTTTACATTGGACCAACTAATGTTTTTAATACACAAAATACGGTGTAACATATTTGAGCTATTCACAAATAATCACAATGCTAAGAAAATGCATTATTCATAAAGCACTATAAGCTGTGACATCCAGTAATAGGACAAAGTACACAAGATCTACAATGAAAGTCTTTCAATCCCTTTTCTGTATCTCAATGGCTGCAAATATAAATATAACCTCATTTATAGAAAAAAAAAAAAAAGTTAAGTTTTTAACTTCAAGCTCTCTGTAACAGAAAACTCAAGTTCAAATGCTCCCTCTCAGCATTCCTTGATAAGCTTCAATCTCATACATTCACTCAAAAATTATTTTGAGTTCTTGCTATGTGCCAGGCACCACTCTGGGCATTAAAAATACATCAGTCAAAAGAAAAAATAAAAAAGAAAATAAATAATGTATAAACAAACAAAACAAAAAAAAGAAAGAAACTATATCAGTCAAAAAAATTCTTTTTAGAAGGATAAAACTCCCTACTTCTTGGAGCATGCTTCTGATGGAGAAAGAAAACATATAATAAACATAATAAATAGATATATAGAATCTAGAAAATGATAAGTGCAGGAAAAAACAGAACAGGGTTGAGGGCATCTATAAGCACCAATGAGGGATAGAAATGTATGATTTCTGTGGAATAGTTAGGATAGGCCTCACTGAAAAGTGACGCAAAGAAGTAAAGGAAGTAAGAGGAAGTCATGTCCCCAGCCCCCAGTAAGACATCTGGGGGAAGAACGTTCCAAGAGAGGAATGGCCAGGGAAACAGGAACACCACGGTGACTTTGTGCAAATTAGAAAAGATGCTGCTTCCCCCACACCCCATATTACTGACTACAAGAATTGACCCGAGGAGAAAATTTGAATTATCATCTTAGCAGATACAGGGAAGAAAATCAACAAATTCAACACTCATTCCTGACATAGCAAAAAATATAATTCACTAAGAAACAATGATCAATGGCTATCTCTTTAGCACACTTAGCAGAGAAACACTAGATGCTTTTCTGCTAAAGTCAGGAATATGCAAAAAAAAAAAAAAAAACATTATCTACACTGCTATTTAATATTGTGTTTGAAGCATCAGGTAATGGAATTGGACAAAAGGCATAAGAATTAGAAAGGAAGAGGTAATATACCTTGATAATATGCCTGGCTGCTACTAAGTCGATTCAGTCGTGTCCGACTTTGTGCGACCACATAGACGGCAGCCCACCAGGCTCCCACATCCCTGGGATTCTCCAGGCAAGAACACTGGAGTCGGTTGCTATTTCCTTCTCCAATGCATGAAAGTGAAAAGTGAAAGTGAAGTCGCTCAGTCGTGTCCGACTCTTCTTGACCCCATGGACGGCAGCCTACCAGGCTCCTCCGCCCATGGGATTTTCCAGGCAAGAGTACTGGAGTGGGGTGCCATTGCCTTCTCCAGGACACCCCTCCAAAACAAGGGGTAAAATAAACAATAAAAAATGCAGAAAATCTATATCAGTAAAGCTTTAAAAATAAAGACGAATAAATGGAAAGACATTCCATGCTGTTGGATAGGATGACTGAACACCACAAAGAGGTCAATTCTCCCCAAGTTAACATGTTAATCTAATGTAATAAAAATGTCAACAAGTTTTTATCTGGACCTAAACAAGTTGATTCTAAAATCTGTATATAAGTAGATACTCAAGGCCTAAAATTATTTTAATTTTTCATATAAAATATCCTGAACTCAACAAAAAGCAACCAGTCACATGAGGTAACAAGACAACAAAACCAAGAGAAATATCAGACAATAGAAGGTTGGGAGTTTCAGATAATGGAGCTGTCAGTCACAAAACATTAAAACTAATTCTGCTAAATATACTCAAGTATTCAAGGAAAGAGAAACCAAAGATAAAAATGTCTGCATAGAATAGGAAGTATAAAAAGAGAAAAGGAAAGCTTAGAACTGAAATTAAAAGGCCATTGGAGTTATACTGAAAAGAGAGTCAATGAACTGGAAGACAGGTCAAAAGAAAACAGAACAGAGCATGGAAAAAGAAAAGGATAATAAATATTAAAGAGTGTAGGAAACTGTGGTAGCTTTAAAATAGAATCCCAAAATTGCTATCCATCAGGGCTCCCCAGGTGGTAAAGAACCCACCTGCCAATGCAGGAGACATGAGTTATGGGTTCAACCCCTGGGTCAGGAAGATCCCCGGGAGGAGGGCATGGTAACCTACTCCAGTATTCTTGCCTGGAGAATCTCATGGACAGAGGAGCCTGGAGGGCTACAGTCCATGGGGTTGCAAAGAGTTGAACACAGCTGAGTGACTAACACTTTCACTTTTTCTATCCATCAAGAGGTAAGAATATATGTCCACCCTCTTTGGATCTGGGGGCTCATAACAGCTTTGGTCAATAGAATACGGTGGAAATGATGCTATGTTGCTCTGAAGGCTAGATTATAAAAGGCCATGCAGCTTCTACAGGTTCTCTTAGACTGCTTGCTTTCTATACGCTCCCTCTAAAGACGCTCTCTCTCAGCTGCCACGTATGTGAGAATCCAAGCCCCAGAGATGTTGTGTAGAGGTGCTCTGATTGGTGGTCTCAGGCTGAGCTGGGTTTTTGAGGTATCCCGACCCAGGAATTAACTTAAAAAGTCTTCAGATGACTCTAGTCTGCAACTGTTCAAGTCACCCCCAACTGAAGCACCCCTGTCATCTTGTAGCAAAGACAAATAATTCCCACTATGCCATGCAGAAATGTTTGACCCATGGACTCCGTAAGTGTAATACAGTGATGTTATTTTATGCCACTAAGTTTGAGATGGCTTGTTATGCAGCAAACAATAACCAGAAGAAGGGCCTAGAGATACAGTGATAAGAATACACTGCAGGGACATCCCTGGTGGTCCAGTGGCTAAGACCGAGCACCCATTGCAGGGGGCCCAGGTTCAACCCTTGGTCAGGGAACTAGATCCCACAGGCCACAACTAAAAGAGATCCCACATACCCCAATGAAGACTGACAATCTCGAGTGCTGCAACTAAGACTGGATACAGCCAAATAAATAAATAGATGTTTTTTTTTAAAAAAAGTACAGGACTTGCCTGGTGGCTCAGTGGTGAGAAACCACATGTCAATGCAGGAAACATGGGTTTGATCCCTGGTCCTGGAAGATCCCACATGCCTCAGAGCAAAAAAGCCTGTGGGCCACAGCTACTGAACCTGTGCTCTAGAGCCCAGGAGCCACAACTACTGAAGCCCGCAAGCCCTAGAGCCCACGATCTGAAAGAGGCAAGGCCACTGCAGTGAAAAGCCTGCACACCTCAACTAGAGAGGGGCCCCACTTGCTGCAACTAGAGAAAAGCCCGTGCAACAACGAAGACTCAGCACAGCCAAAAATAAATACATAAATAAAACTATTTAAAAAAAAAAAAAACAGTACAATATGTAACTGGAGATATTTAGTAAGTGTACACAGAAATTAATGGACAAAAACCTAAAAGATTAATAAAAGCAAATGAGGTTCTTTGAAGTGTTTAATAACAGTGCCATGTCTCTGGCAAGTCTGATAGAGAAAAAAACGCAAATACAGATTGAAAGAGGAGAAAAGTCATGTTATAGAACTAGGTGAAGTACGATAAGGGAAAACTGTGACAGTGAGACCACTGTTCTTATCTACTGGAGTGGAGGTGGGCATGGAAAGATAGGTGAAGTCCACCAAGTTCACTGCAGTGCACTAACGGCCCCCACCTTCTGTTACACTCAACTGCTGGGAAAGTCTTTCCAGAAATGGAATATATTCCAAGTAAATGCATTCAGTTGTTCATTCATTCAAAGACCACATTTGACTCTCTGCCCCAGACTTCATCTCAAGGACTGGTACAGAGATGAAAGGCTTTCCAAGGGATGAAAAGGGAAGGACTGGGAAGGAGAGAAGGAACTATGACAAGGTCAGGGGAGAAGCAGCTATGTGAGAGTCAGCAAAGGGAGGGGTAAAACCAGAGCCTCCCATTTGGCGTGGTGACAAATGTGAACAGGATGGAATTACAGGTCTCACAGTCTGACATAGGTCTGCATGGACAGGGAATCTGCCCTTGGTCACTCACCTGCTTTCTCACCTCAATAACTGGACTGGAAAAACTGGAAGGGAACTTGAGTGGACACTGAGACGCTCTATGCAAATCCTCTCTTCTGGACTAAGGATATTAGCTGGGTCATTGGACATTGCTCTCAGCTTCAAGAGACTGCCTCGCTCGCGGTCAGGGAGCCACCAGACCAAAGACTGGCTGATGTGGGGGTGCAGAGGCCCAGCTTCCTGCCAGTTTAGGGCAGCCACGAAGAGCCACAAAAGAGTCTGAAATGCAGTATTTGGATGCAACCTCAAAAACTACAAAATGATCTCTGTTTGTTTCCAAGGCAAACCATTCAATATCACAATAATCCAAATCTATGTCCCAACCACTAGTGCCCAAAAAGCTGAAGATGATTGGTTCTATGAAGACCTTCTAAAACTAACACCAGAAAAAAGATGTCTTTTCATCATAGGGGACTGGGATTCAAAAGTAGGAAGCCAAGCAATATCTGGAGTAACAGGCAAGTTTGGCCTTGGAGTACAAAATGAAGCAGGGCAAAGGCTAACAGAGTTTTGCCAAGAGAACACACTGGTCATAGCAAACACCCTCTTCCAACAACACAAGAGATGACTCTATATATGGACATCACCAGATGATCAATACCGAAACCAGATTGATTACATTCTTTGCAGCCAAAGACAGAGAAGCTCTATACAGTCAGCAAAAACAAAACCCAGAGCTGACTGTGGATCAGATCATGAATTTCCTATTGCAAAATTCAGACTTAAATGGAAGAAAGTAGAGAAAACCACTAGACCGTTCAGGTATGACCTAAATCAAATCCCTAACAATTATGCAGTGGAAGTGACAAGTATTTTCAAGGGATTAGATTCTATAGAGTGCCCGGAGTACTATGGATGAAGGTTTGTAACACTGCACAGGAGGCAGTGAGCAAGACCATCCCCAAGAAAAAGAAATGCAAAAATGCATAATAGTTGTCTGAGGTGGCTTTACAAATAGCTGAGAAAAGAAGAGAAGCAGAAAGCAAAAGAGAAAAGGAAAGCTATATCCATCTGAATGCCAAGTTCCGAAGAATAGCAAGGAGAGATAAGAAAATCTTCCTAGTGGTCAATGCAATGAAATAGAGGAAAACAATAGGATGGGAAAGATTAGAGATCCCTTCAGGAAAAGTAGAGATCCCAAGGTAACATTTCATGCAAAGATGGGCACAATAAAGGACAGAAATGGTATGACCCTAACAGAAGCAGAAGATATTAGGTGGCAAAAACACACAGAAGAGCTATACAAAAGAGATCTTTGTGACCCAGATAACCACAAAGGTGTGATCACTCACCTAGAGCCAGACATCCTGGAGTGTGAAGTCAAATGGGCCTTAAGAAGCACCAGTATGAACAAAGCTAGTGGAGGTGATGGAATTCCAGCTTAGCTATTTCAAATCCTAAAAGATGATGCTGTGAAAATGCTGCACTCAATATCCCAGCAAATTTGAAAAACTCAACAGTAGCCACAGGACTAGAAAAAATCAGTTTTCATTCCAATCCCAAAGAAAGGCAATGCCAAAGAATGCTCAAACTACCACACAGTTGCAATCATCCCACACACTAACAAAGTAATGCTCAAAATTCTCCAAGTGAGGCTTCAACAGTACATGAACAGAGACATTCTAGATGTTCAAGCTGGATTCAGAAAAGGCAGAGGAACCAGGGATCAAATTGCTAACATTCGTTGGCAAGAGAATTCCAGAAAAACATGTACTTCTGCTTCATTGACAAGCCTTTGACTGTGTGGGTCAAAAAACTGTGGAAAATTCTTAAAGAGATGGGAATACCAGACCACCTTACTCCCCTCCTGAGAAACCCGAATGTAGGTCAAGAAGCACCAGTTAGAACCAGACATGGAACAATGGACTGGTTCCAAATTGGCAAAGGAGTATGTCAAGGCTGTATATTGTCACCCTGCTTATTTAACTTCTGTGCATCATGTGAAATGCCAGGCTGGATGACGCACGAGCTGAAAATCAAGATTGCCTGGAGAAGTATCAATAATCTCAGATATACAGATGGCACCACCCTTACGGCAGAAAACAAAGAGGAACTAAAGAGCCTCTTGATGAAGGTGAGAGAGTGAAAAGCTGGTTTAAGACTCAACATTCAAAAAACTAAGATCATGGCATCTGGTCCTATCACTTCATGGCAAATAGATGGAGAAACAACAGAAATAGTTATAGACTTTTATTTTCTTGGGCTCCCAAATCACTGCAGATGGTGTCTGAAGCCATGAAATTAAAAGATGCTGGCTCCTTAGAAGAAAAACTATGACCAACCTAGACAGCATATTAAAAAGCAGAGACATTACTCAGCCAACAAAGGTCCATCTAGTCAAAGCTATGGTTTTTCCAGTAGTCATGTATGGATGTGAGAGTTGGACTGTGAAGAAAGCTGAGCGCTGAAGAATTGATGCTTTTGAACTGTGGTGTTGGAGAAGACTCTTGAGAGTCCCTTGGACTGCAAGCCTGTCAATCCTAAAGGAAATCAATATTGACTATTCATTCTTTCCCTGGAGAAAGAAATGGCAATCCACTCCAGCATTCTTGCCTGGAGAATCCCATGGACAGAGCAGCCTGGTAGGTTCCCAGTCCATGGGATCACAAGAGTCAGACATGACTCTGTGACTAAAACACCACCACCACCATTCATTGAAAGGACTGATGCTGAAGCTCCAATAATTTGGCCACCTGACTTGAAGAACTAACTCATATGGAAAGACCTTGATGCTGGGAAAGATTAAGGCAGGAGGAGAAGGGGACTATAGAGGATGAGATGGTTGCATGGCATCACTGACTCAGTAGACATGAGTTTGAGGAAGCTCTGGGAGTTGGTGATTGACTGGGAAACCTGGTGTACTGCAGTCCATGGGGTCGCAAAGAGTTGGACACGACTGAGGGACTGAACTGAACTGAGGAAGAGCCACACCAATTTCAGAGCTTCCTGTTCGAACAGACAAGGCCTCCATGAAGGAAAGTTACACGGCTCAAAATAGCCTTGAGTTAAAACTCCCCTCCAAGTCCTCCCCATCATTCTATGCAAAACAAAGAACTCTCTCACCCAAAGAAAAAATGGACATTAAGGTTGATTACACCCAGCTCCCAGCTGGTCCAGCCTCTGGCCGATCTCCAGAATTTCTTGCCCCAGCCGTTTAAGAGATAACTACTTCAAACAACCTTGGAGAAGAACAGGCCCCCTTAAGACAGTAACTTTCCACATACATGCCTATATATACTTTACTCTTTTCTTGGGTTAGTGCAGCAGCTCACTAATCTGACTGCTGCCCCTTCTTGCCTCATTAAAGGCATTCTGTTTCTGTAAAGTGCCAGTCTTGTTCTTTTTCCAAACCTTGCCTTCTCTAACTCCCTTACCCTACACTCAGTAGTAACCACATTGTGGGTCCCCTGATTTTACCTTTATTTCCTTAAAGATGTATTTTTTAAAAGCATTCCCCAATACACCAGCATACAACTCTCTCTCAGTATATAAAGACCCTTTTCAGCCATCTTCCTTAGAGCCCAAGGTGCTCTTCATTTTTTTGGACGTTCTGAGCCCCTTTGACAATATAACGAAAGCAAAGGACTCTCTTCTTGGAAAAATAAACAGAGGCACTTAATGTAAACATTTTTTTTTCTTCCTCCTCATCTTTAAGGCCCAGCTCAAACTTTACAACCCATATGAAGCCTCAAGAAACTTTTTGCACATAATCCTAAAGTGAGCCACCATCTATTGAGTACTCTCTATAAGAAACTGTACTGAGTGCTTTAACTTCATAATGACTCTGATCACGAACATAATTCTTCAGGGTAGTTACTATCTTCCTTTTGGAGATTAAAGGACTCAACCAACATAACACAACTAATAATCGGCAGATATTGGATTAGAACCCTAATTTGTAAAATTTGTGCTTTGAACGAATGACAAGAAAAAAGGAACAGTTAAGGATACTAACTTCTCAAAGGTGACCTAGTGCCAAGTGTCAGAACTGGGATTTAAACTGAGGCCTAACCCCAAAATTGATGCTCTGTAAGTCCAATGTGCTCTAGCACCCGTGAGAATGGAAAAAGGTAGATCTTGTCCCACCTAGAGTAAAGTAATGCTTAAAATTCTCCAAGCCAGGCTTCAACAATATGCGAACTGTGAACTTCCAGATGTTCAAGCTGGTTTTAGAAAAGGCAGAGGAACCAGAGATCAAATGGCCAACATCTGCTGGATCATCAAAAAAGCAAGAGAGTTCCAGAAAAACATCTATTTCTGCTTTATTGACTATAACAAAGCCTTTGACTGTGTGGATCACAACAAACTGTGGAAAATGCTGAAAGAGATGGGAATACCAGACCACCTGACCTGTCTCTTGAGAAACCTATATGCAGGTCAGGAAGTAACAGTTAGAACTGGACATGGAACAACAGACTGGTTCCAAATAGGAAAAGGAGTACATCAAGGCTGTATATTGTAACCCTGCTTATTTAACTTATATACAGAGTACATCATGAGAAACACTGGGCTGGAAGAAGCACAAGCTGGAATTAAGATGGCTGGGAGAAATCTCAATAACCTCAGATATGCAGGTTCTGTGCCTCTATAGGAGGTTTTCTGAGAGACTGTATTCTTGTATTTAAGGGCTTCCCTGGTGGCGCAGAGGTTAAAGCATCTGCCTGCAATGTGGGAGACCTGGGTTTGATCCCTGGGTTGGGAAGATCCCCTGGAGAAGGAAATGGCAACCCACTCCAGTATTCTTGCCTGGAGAATCCCATGGCCATAGGAGCTTGGTGGGCTACAGCCCACTGGTCGCAAAGAGTCAGAAACGACTGAGCGACTTCACTTTCACTTTCAGATATGCAGATGACACCACCCTTATGGCAGAAAGTGAAGAAGAACTAAAGAGACTCTTGATGAAAGTGAAAGAGGAGAGTGAAAAAGTTGGCTTAAATCTCAACACTCCGAAAACTAAGATCATGGCATCTGGTCCCATCACTTCATGGGAAACAGATGGGGAAACTGGAAACAGTGTCAGACTTTATTTTTCTGGGCTCCAAAATCACTGCAGATGGTGACTGCAGCCATGAAATTAAAAGTCGCTTACTCCTTGGAAGAAAAGCTATGACCAACCTAGACAGCATATTTAAAAGCAGAGACATTACTTTGCCAACAAAGGTCCATCTAGTCAAGAGTTGGACTATAAAGAAGCTGAGCACCGAAGAATTGCTGCTTTTGAACTGTGGTGTTGGAGAAGACTCTTGAGAGTCCCTTGGATTGCAAGGAGATCCAAACAGTCCATCCTAAAAGAGATCAGTCCTGGGTGTTCATTAGAAGGACTGATGTTGAAGCCGAAATTCCAATACTTTGGCCACCTGATGCGAAGAATTGAACTAATTTGAAAAGACCCTGATGCTGGGAAAGATTGAAGGCAGGAGGAGACAGGGACGATAGAGGATGAGATGGTTGGATGGCATCACCGACTCAATGCACATGGGTTTGGGTGGACTCCGGGAGTTGGTGATAGACAGGGAGGCCTGGCGTGCTGGGGTTCATGGGGTCGCAAAGAGTCGGACACAACTGAGCGACTGAACTGAACTGAACTGTCCCACCTCTGCCTTTTGCAGCTAGCTCCTTTATCATTTGTTTCTATACCGATCCCCAAATGACCTCTGTGTGTCGCTGTTGCGGTAGGCGGTAGGCTGAAACACAACCCGGCCTACGGAGGGGAGGCGCGTCGCTTAACGCAAAACGTGGCGGTGTTATGAATCCCCGCGACCGAAGGGCGCTACAAGACTTCCGTACAAGATGGCGGCGTCCTTGTCACCACGCCTCTTCCAATGACTTATTTCCTGTCATGCGCGGTCATATTTGACCCTTGAACCCCCAAGGACTTCCTTCTTCCTCTTCCCAGGACGGCATCTAGAGGTATGGTTGCTTGTTTCTTCGCTTTATCGCTACTGCATTTACAATCGGCCGCCATCCGGGAAGTTGCAGGGGCCAGGATCTCTCAGGCACAGTTTGTTTACTTAGCATAGGTGTAAGGGCTTCGGAGGAAGGTTGGTGGTGAGCTGTTCCTTGGATTTTAGCTTTAGACATCCTTCGATCCCGACCTTTGCTTTGAATCAGTGAGTGGCCGGAGCTCAGCACCCCTGGCTTTGCCGCCTTCGCAGTCCAGCGTTCGGAAACAAATGAGTTGTGTTTCGGCTGCTTGAAACTGCGATATCGCGGAACGTTTTCATATGTTAGGGCCGCGTTTTAACGCCGCGCCTGTAGCTGTGCTCTGGGAGGGCCGACAAGCGGCATGTCAGGGTCATTTCAAAATGCATTAAAGTGTTTTGATTTGGAGTTTTCTGTCTTGGTTTTGGAAAGGCAGACGGCCGGTTCCGTGTCGGCTGACAGTTCCAGTGTAATGTGTGTTTTATTAATATATTATTTTGGGTAGTTACCTGGGAAATGAGAAGTACAGCTGTCCATCGGTGTTCTGAGGGATTATTCCAGTAACCCGGAGGATTCCAAAATCGCTGGTACTCGAGTCCTTCATATAAAATCCTCCCGTATACTATAAATCATCTCTAGATTGCTTATAAAACATAATACAATGTAGACGGCTATGTAAATATCTATAAGCACACAGCGGATTCAACGTTTGCTCTTTGGAACTTGCTGAAAATTTTTTTTCCTTGAATATTTTTGCTCTGCAGTTTGTTGAATCTGCGGATACAGAATTTGCGCCTACAGAGGGCCAGCCAGTTTTAAAACATGGAATCCTTCTCATAAGATACCTTAGTGCAAGGATATCCTGTGTAAAAATATACATGGGTAATGTGTAAACTCTGTGATTGCATTTTTATTTCTTAACTATTTAGGCCTTCAGGATGGTGCAGCGTCTGACGTACCGTCGTAGGCTGTCCTACAATACAGCCTCTAACAAAACCAGGCTGTAAGTATTTCCAAAATTTAATACAGGTATTGTCATTTATTCTGCGGAATGCTGAGCTGTTGTCTACTCTCTCACTTCGTAGGTCCCGGACCCCTGGTAACAGAATTGTTTACCTTTATACCAAGAAGGTTGGGAAAGCACCAAAATCTGCATGTGGTGTGTGCCCAGGCCGACTGAGAGGCGTAAGTGAACCTTTTGCTATGAGTAACAAGGGTTGAACGTCTGAACATTAATTCCTCCATAAGGGAGTGAGGGAAGGAGAGGTCACCGGTAGGAGGCTGGGGAATTACTAAGGGTTTATGATCCAAATATGAAGAACATAGGCTTTCTTTTAAAGCCTGTAAGACAAGTAGAGTGAAATGCTCTTCGGGTAGATCGTTAATGTTTACGCTTCACACTCATCGAATATCAAGGAAAATTTCTGTTAACGCTTCACAAAATAATGTCAACATTTTCTTTATGCAGGTTCGTGCTGTGAGACCAAAAGTTCTCATGAGGTTGTCTAAAACGAAGAAACACGTCAGCCGAGCCTATGGGGGTTCCATGTGTGCTAAATGTGTCCGCGACAGGTAAGTAGCTGAAACCAGAGGGGCTGTCTTAAACAAGTGTGTGTGTTTGTGTGGCACTGCATGCTAATCGTTAGAATAGTGGAAAAATAACAAAAGTCGCATATTCTAGAATCCTTCCTTGATTGGAGATAATTGGTGCTGTACAAATTTAAAAATTATATTAATTATATAGTCCCACTTAATTTAGGTATGATGTTTGGACATCTTTATATTATGTAGAAATTAAAAAGCTGAGTCTGGTAAGGTTTGGTTGATGATGGGGAGTGGAAGGTCTTAAAGATTGTAGAAACGAAACAGCTGGGTATGGTTCTAATGTGGTTGGAGCAGAGCATTGTGGGAGATGTTAGGAAAGGTAGAAATGTCACAAGTCAGGAAGGGCCCTATAGGACAGGTTTTTGGCTTGATTCTTACAAATGGGGGGATTGGTGAGGTTTGAACAGGGCTGGGAAAACTTTGGGGTCCCAGAGACTGAATGTGCCCCAGTGTGGATAGTAAAGGCATTCAACAAAGGATGCGTGCTTGGAATGGTTTCTCTACTTTGTTAAGGCTAAGGAAATGGCACCTGCATGAACCCGAAGGTTGGACTGAGGGTAAAGGGGGTTATTGGGAGATTGTTGGGTCTTGTGGATATGCACAAGGATTGGTAGTGGCATGTGTGTGCGCTCAGTTGTGTCTGACTATTTGCAGCCCTGTAAACTGTAGCCCGTCAGGCTCCTCTTTACATGGAATTTTCCAGACAAGAATACTGGAGTGGATTGCTGTTGCTGTTGATTTCTCCAGGTAGTGGCATAGGCAGGAGTAGGGTGTATAAGGATAATACTTGCTCAGCGGTTTTATGATAAACACTGTCAGGGGACTTGGTCCAGTGGGTAAGACTCGGAGCTCCCAGTGCAGGGGCCCCAGATTCCATCCCTGGTTGGGGAGCTGAGATCCTGCTTGCCCAGCTGTGCAGCCTTTCCTGTTTTAAAAAGAAAAGCTGTCAAAAGTCCATCAGGGAGGTATCAATTTATTTACTTATTTTTTGTGGAAAATCCAAGGCTTGTTGCTTAAAGTTTCATAGCTGGTAAGAGGATTCATCCCAGGTTTTATTGACGCTCTTGCTCTTAATTAATCCCACTGGCTACATTAAATTGTCTCCAAAGACTTAAGTGGAAAGATTTGAGAGGTGTTGGTCTTTATAAGATAAATTGGTTCAGAGACATGGTTTGCTTCCAGTTTATTCAACTTGTTCTGTGAAATAATCTGGCTCAGTCCCTGTACCGAATCTAACGACACTTTGCCTTTCAGGAGTTAATTTGTAAGGGGAGGTTAGGTATGTTACATCGAAACAAATACAAGCAAAATATATATAACTTATACAGAAAAACTTAACTATGGTTGAAGTTTGGAGAAGAAATGACATTAAAGTAGCTGAGAATCTGGGGGTAGTGTTTGAGGTGGAACCTGAATGATGGGTAAGTTTCCACAAGAGGTGAAGAGGGCATTGCTGACAGGGATTGAGCATGGTTCAGTCTGACACATTGAGATTCCAGAGGGAATGAGAAATGAAACTGGAAAGGTACATTGGATGAATGGGTTGTGAATTTCAAGGTACAGGAGCTTATTACCAGTCTCTCTGGTTCTCAGGCTCTGCTGAATGTAACCCCATGAGCATATTTATTAAAAATGAAGCCCTAGCTTCTGGAGGTTTGGGTGTAGATCTGTAGCATAGCTTAAAGCGTAGCATAGCTTAAAGCATAGCATTTGCTGTGACACTGAGGGAGTCTGTTTTGCTCTGAGTAAGAAGGATATCAACTATTTCTGTAGTGTGATTTCATCTGGGACATCTGAAGGAGTCAGAAACCCCAGGGTTTTGAGGATAGCCAGGGGTACCAATGGGGCGCATGGAGGGGTGGGTTTCTGTGGGAGTTTATCTGTGGAAGTAGCTTTAACAAATGGTAATAAGGACTTGGCTATTTTGGCACCCCACTCTAGTACTCTTGCCTGGAAAATCCCGTGGATAGTGGAGCCTGGTAGGCTGCAGTCCATGGGGTCGCTAAGAGTTGGACATGACTGAGCGACTTCACTTTCACTTTTCATTTTGATACATTGGAGAAGGAAATAGCAACCCACTCCAGTGTTCTTGCCTGGAGAATCCCAGGGACGGGGGAGCCTGGTGGGCTGCCATCTATGGGGTCGCACAGAGTCGGACACAACTGAAGTGACTTAGCAGCAATAATAGTGATAAATAAAATGCTTTCCTCTCTCAACCTAGACCCTAGGCAGTGAAAGCTCAGAGTCCTAACCACTGGAACACCAGGAGATTCCCATGTGTTTCCTCTCTAAATGGAAGTTCTAAGATATGCTGACGAATGTAGTAGTTTCATTAGTCTTGAATCCCAGTGATAAAATGAGGTTGTATAAAAGCTGTCATAAGTGACAGAGTCTCCTGTGGGATGAATTTATAGTGTATCATGGCTCAGAAGGGGTGCTGCTGGCATAAAATTGAATTAACCTGTTTTAAGTTCCAATGTAGGAAGGACACGTTAGGCTGAAAAGGTCTATCCATAAAATCTCAGCTTTTAAAGTTTTAAATCTACCTGTGTAGGTTTCCTTTACCCTTCTGAGCATCTTAGCTGATATGATCAACTCAGTTCTTTCTCTCTCTCTCTCTTTTTTTTTTTCCCCCATTTATGGAAGTTAAATTAATTTACAGTGTTTAAAAGATTGTGATTTTTTAAAATTTATTTTTAATCGAAGGATAATTGCTTTACAATGTTGTGTTGGTTTCTGCCATACAACCATGTGAATCAGCCATGAGTATACATACATCGCCTCCCTCTTGAACCCCCCACGCTATGCAGTTTTTTATGAAACTTTTTTAAACTGATATTTTCTCTTCTAGGATCAAGCGCGCTTTCCTTATTGAAGAGCAGAAGATCGTTGTGAAAGTATTGAAAGCACAAGCACAGAGTCAGAAAGCTAAATAAAAAATGAACCGTTTTTGAGTAATAAATCAAAACGCCTCGTTCTGTTCACTTCTATTGTGGTTTGTTAGTGTACAGGTTTGGTTTCTGTGGTAACTGGAGATTCCCCACACATACACTACAGTTTTTAGTTGATCACTTTTTGTGAAAATAATTGGAAGTCAGTGATTGCTGGAATTTTAGACACATTAAAATACGGACTGTAACGTATTTTCTCCTAGAGGCTATGTTATATTGTTCCTGTTAATAAACACTGTGAGTGTTAGTCACCCAGTTGTGTTGGACTCTTTGTGACCCCATGGACTGTAGCCCACAAGGCTCCTCTGGAACTCTCCAGGCAAGAATACTGGAGTGGGTAGCCATTCCCATCTCCAGGGCTGGAACCCAGGTCTCTTGCATTAATTGCGGGTTCTTTAACCCTCTAAAGATTTTAATCATAGCTCATTCTTGCGGTATTTAGACTATCAGTGGACTTCGCTGGTGACTCAGCTGGTAGAGTCTACCTGCAATGCAGGAGGCCCAGGTTCAATCCCTGGTCAGGAAGATCCCATGGAGAAGGGAATGGCAACCAACTCCAGTGTTCTTAACTGTCCACAGGGTTGCAGGGTCTGACATGACATGACTGAGCAGCTGACACTTTTAAGACTGTATCAAGTATTCTTGAAAGTGGTCTACATAAGCTCTTCCGAATTGTCTTCCAAGATCAGTTCTTACAAGGTCATTCCTTAGGACATGTCAAGCTTATTTCCCATCTCGAGAGTAGAAAGCAAGTGCTGTTTTCACAAGCCGAGAATCTAGAAGCTGGAAAAGTAAGTTCTGTAAAATTTGACCTTTTTCCATTTAGGTGTTTACTGTTACTAGCATTATGAGACTCAAGTGTCATGAGTGTTTTCTCTTGATTAAAATCAAGACCATGCCCTTTAACATTTTTGCAGAAGAGGCAAGGCAAAACTAAGGGGCCAGGTGGCACTTGAACTCAGGGCCATTATAAATTTATTAATGATACTTAATGGCATGTCCACAGCACTTAACATCTTAATTTAGTGTGGAACCCAACTATCATGTGATGGTTTCTGGCTTGAATGAGGTAAATTGAGGTGTAGGTTATATATATTACCCAGAGCCGCTTGTGTTGCTAGAATACTTGGAAGTAGCGTGGTGTGATCAGTGATGTAGGTACCCCCAATAAACACTAGCATAAGGAACGATAGCTGAAGCCCTTTATTGTCAAAGTTCAGTCTTGGGACAGTTCATCAGCCTTCCCTAAACACCCTCCAATCCCAAGAATTGTTAAACAACCAGGATAATAAAATTATGTTTAATCACTGAAATTTTTATTGGGGATATAATTGAAAAACATTGGATTCTGAAGTAGATTAAACCCTTCTCTGCCCTAGGCTGATGTGTACTGCATGGACATGTGATCCTGTAGTACTGTGTTTGATAAAAATTTAATTAAAAGATGGTGCTTTTAAAATAAATTCAATTACTTGATTGGCTTATAGAGTAAATAGGTGTTAAAAGTCTTGAGTAGCTCAGCATGAGTTCTTGTCTGTCAGGACTCTTCCCTCCCTACGAAAGACAGTTCCACTGAAGAATTTAACAGAACACAAGACATGAGGACTAGTAAGTTTCTGCAAAATAAATGGATTAACTTAGAAATTTGAGAAAGTCAAAGCATTGAAGTTTCATACTTGAGGTGACTTTTTTTGTTGTTCAGTGGCTCAGTTGTGTCCAACTCTGCGATCCCATGGACTACAGGATGCCAGGCTTCCCCATCCATTTCCTGGAGCTTGCTCAAACTCATGTCCATTGAGTCGGTGATGCCATCAAACCATCTCATCCTATGTTGTCCCCTTCTGCCTTCAATCTTTCACAGCGTCAGGGTCTTTTCCAATGAGTTGCCTCTTCACATCAGGTGCCAAAGTAGTGGAGCTTCAGCTTCAGCATCAGTCCTTCCAGTGAATATTCAGGTTTGATTTCCTTTAGGATTGACTGCTCTGGTCTTGCTGTCCAAGGGTCTACTGCAGCACCACAGTTCGAAGGCATCAGTTCTTCAGCACACAGCCTTTTTTATCCAGCTCTCACATCTGTTCGTGACTACTGGAAAAACCGTAGCTTTGACTATATGGACCTTTGTAGGCAAAGTAATACCTGGTTTTTAATACTCTGTCTAAATTTGAAATAGCTTTTCTTCCAAGGAGCAGTTGTCTCTTAATTTCATGACTGCAGTCACTGTTCACAGTGATTTTGGAGCCCAGGAAAATAAAGTCTGTCACTGTTTCCATTGTTCCCCATCTAACTTGTCATGAAGTGATGAGACCAAATGCCATGATATTTGTTTTTTGAATTGAGTTTTAAGCCAGCTTTTTCATGCTCCTTTTTCACCTTCATCAAGAAGCTCTTTAATTGCACTTTGCTTTAAGGGTGTTCAGATAGTTCAACCTTTTCTAAGTTTGAAATGTCCACTAGTCTTAAAAAAACAACTTTATAGATAATTTGGAAAGTATGGAAAAATAGAATGAAATCACCTTCAGTTTCAGTATCAGTTCAGTCACTCCGTCGTGTCTAACGTTTTGCAACCCCATGGACCTCAGCACGCCAGGCTTCCCTGTCTATCACCAACTGCTGGAGCTTGCTCAGACTCACGTCCATTGAGTCGGTGATGCCATCCAACCATCTCATCCTGTCCTCTCCTCTCGCCTTCAATCTTTCCCAGCATCAGGGTCTTTTCCCAGGGTCAGTTTCAGTATACAGATGATCATTTTTAACAGTTTGATATCTCTCCTCCCATTTTGTTTTCTAGTTATAATTTTTTAAATTTAGGGTTTTTTTTTTTGGCAGTGCTGTGCAGCTTATGGGATTTTAGTTCCCCAATCAGGGATCCTACTGGAGACCCAGTAGTGACGGTGCCAAGTCTAACCACTGGACTGCCAGGGAATTCCCAAGTTACATATCTTAAAAGTTGTGGAACTTCCCTGCTGGTCCAGTGATTAGGAATCCACCTTCCAGTGAAGGGGATGCAGGTTCAATCTCTGGTCTGGGAACCAAGATCCCACGTGCTGAGGGGCAACTAGAGAGCCCTCTGCAACTAAAGGCAGCCCACGTGCTTGCGACAGATAGCCGGCTCATGGGCAATGAAGCCAATGCTGCCAAAAAAAAAAAAAAATATATATATATATAAGCACTATATGTAAATATTCAACCCTTTCCCCCCGCCCCACCCACTTAACCCCTGTGAGCATATTTCTTTCAAAATAATTATTTTAATGACTATATATGCCATCAAATCTATGTAGCATAATTTCAATAGTTTCTTTCATTTGAACATTTGGGCTACTGTCAATTTTTCTCTGTTTTAACATTTGTGCACATTTTTATACAGCTTTCTATTTCATTTATGCCAATTTTTTTTTTAATTCATAAACTTGTACTGGAGTACAGTACTTCACTAGTCAACTTTAATTATTAGGGTGGCAGTGATGTTTCCTACGGTTCCTAGCTCAAGCTGCCATAACAAATTACCATACACCGGGTGACTTAAACATCAGACATTGATGTCTCACATTTCTGGAGATGGAAATCCAAATTGAAGGTGCTGGCAGATTGCTCTTGGTGAAGACCCCCGCTGTTCCCAGTAGGCCAATGGCTGTTATCTTGTGTCTTCACATGATGGACAGGGGAGAGGGAAGAAAGCTCTCTTCTGCTTTTTCTTTCGTGCGTGCTCAGCTGTGTCCCATTCTTTGGGACATTATGGACGGTAGCTCGCCAGGCTCCTCTGCCCATGAGATTCTCCAGCCAAGAATACTGGAGTGGGTTGCTGTTTCCTTTTCCGGGGGATCTTCCGGACCCAGGGATTGAACCTGCGTCTCCTGAATCTCCTGCATTGGCAGGTGGATTCTTTGGCACTGAGCCACCTGTGAACCCTTAAAACCTGGGGGAAGCACAAACACACAGTCCCCAAGACGGGATGTGAAATGTGCCTGATTGGTGACCATTTCTTCACCTGTCTTAGCCACTACGTTTTTAACCACAGACTGCACTTCATGCTCCCTTCACTAAGGCAGGTCCTCTTCACCTCATCCTCTTGCACTCTCTGGTCCAGTTCCCTCCTCCCACACCTGCACTCGCAGGACTGCAGAGTTCATCTTGTGATGTGTAGACACAGAAGAACGAAGACTGGTGTGAACATAGTATCAACTCCGTCCAAATGATCAAAATGGATTCTGCACTGTTTTGGGTTTTGATTTTGTAAAAAAAATGAAGCTTTTATTAAATCCAGTTCTGTGTGTGTGACTTAAAGTACTCTTGACAGGTTCCTAAAAAGACATGTGAATGTAGTCAGTGGTTTCTTTTTAAAGTCTAGTATTTCTCCTTCCACTGAATTGCTTATAAATTCTATTAGAAGGATTGCGATGGGGGTGGGGAGTTCTTTCACCCTTAAAAGCAGAAAGTCTCCATATGTTTAAATAAATAAATCAAGTTTATTTTCAGCAGCGTCAATGGCATACCTACAGTTTTTACACTAGTAATTTGTAACTTGGACTCCCAGAATTTTAATACTCAGGGCTCCAACAAAGTTTCGTCTAGTCAAGGCTATGGTTTTTCCTGTGGTCATGTATGGATGTAAGCGTTGGACTGTGAAGAAGGCTGAGTACCAAAGAATTGATGCTTTTGAACTGTGGTGTTGGAGAAGACTCTTGAGAGTCCCTTGGACTGCAAGGAGATACAACCAGTCCATTCTGAAGGAGATCAGCCCTGGGAGTTCTTTGGAAGGACTGATGCTAAAGCTGAAACTCCAGTACTTTGGCCACCCATGCGAAAAGTTGACTCATTGGAAAAGACTCTGATGCTGGGAGGGATTGGGGGCAAGAGGAGAAGGGGACGACAGAGGATGAGATGGCTGGGTGGCATCACTGACTCGATGGACGTGAGTCTGAGTGAACTCCGGGAGTTGGTGATGGACAGGGAGGCCTGGCGTGCTGCGATTCATGGGGTCGCAAAGAGTCAGACACAACTGAGCGACTGATCTGATCTGATCTGATCTGATGTCTAGCTTTAACTGTTAACTATCTTATCACACCAATTAAAATCATATACAGTTCCTGTGGACTAAGACTGTGAAGCAGAGCTGAACATTACGATTTTTTCTCGGAGTTCGATTACTTATTGCCAGTAAGAGTCCTATAGTTATACGATATTACCAATAGTACCACTGGAGTGTGGATCCAGCTTATTCCAGCTATGTGAGTCAGCTGTGTGCATCTCTTTCCAGCTCTGTGTTCAGTGATGTCAGTTTGGGGCCTTGAAATTGGTATGGAAGGAGTATTTACACCTGGGAAATCAGCAGGTACCACAAAATTCTTTTTCTCCTTCCAAGGAGCTTGATGTTTATATTACCAGCAAGTCACTGGATATTATTCAAATTACAGTCTATTACCACAAGTTAGGTATGATTTTGTTGGTACCAGGAGCTCTCTATAAATCTGGTACATGTTTGATTATTATTTGCCCTTAAATTTTTTTGTAATAAATTGAATCTACGAATATTCTGAAATTTGATTTTATAAATGACAATGAGTCTTTATTGAATCCAGTTCTGTGAATATGGAGAAAAACAGAATTTAAAATCTTGAAATGTTGAAAGTTTCATCTCTTTTAACAATGATAAACACTTTATTTAAAACCAAGAGTAGAAAAGTTAAGACTCCATGAGTTTCCTTTTTAAAGGATGATATCCACAATAATTCTGGATCAAAAGATAATTTCTGGTTTCCAAAATATTAGCTAGTCAATAATTTTGAGTAAGTCTTAAATGTTTCTGGTTAATTTGAAGGACTATGTAAATATTTTGCCATATATTTACATTACTTTATAACTTGTTTCAGATTTCATTCATTCATTCAACAAATATTTATGAGAAATTCAATTACGTTCCAGGAACAATGTTGCTGGGTAAACATTAAGACAATTGTCAACAAAGCAAACTCTTCCCCTGCTCTCATGGTTACATGGGGGACTTGGTTAAATGAGGATACAAATATGTTTTTAATTGCACACAATAGAATAAAAACCAAAATGAAGTACACAGCACTGTGAAACCATGTAAAAAGGAACCTCATTGGGAGTGAAGCCAGGCTTTTCAGAGGAAGTCACATTTAAACTCAGAGCAAGGATGTTAGCTGAGTGACAAGAAGGGAGAACATTCCAGATGTAAGAACCAACATGTCCAAATGCCCTAAGTCAAGAAACAATTTGTATAAAAAAGCATAAAAACAATACATGCAATGCAATTCATTCTCAGTATTTAGAGCTCAGTAAATCTAATGTGTGTAAGCAAATCGTTAATCACTGAGAAGGGGCATCCGTGTTAGCACATAGCTTTAAGTCCACCTGTGTCCAGTCAAAAGCTCTGTGACATTTTTTCCTTCCTAAGTAAGACCAGTGAAGGAAAAGCTTTCCTAAACTGTTTATTTCAGTTAGGAGAAAAGACACTCCTGTGCATCAGAGGATATTTAAATTATGCTATCCCCTAGATAATTTAGGCATCAACCTGTTAAGGAGAAAAAGCATCAAAATTATTGACTCAATTCCCCTGATATTCACTCAGCTTTTATATTCCTTGGCCTGTGCAAATAGCCTCAGGGCTATGCCCTCTTTCTCTCTCTCTCTCTTTGGTTGGAAGTAAGTTTACAGCTTAACATGCCTATCGAACAAATGGTCTTAAAGAAAATCCAAATGTTTACTACATTTTACAGTAAGTTCTGTAAAGACTTTGTAAACCATATCGTGTCTGTTGCAGCCGCTCAGCTTTACCAATAGAGTGTGGAAGCAGCCGTAGTCAGTACTGAAATGAATGGTCATAGCTGTGTTCCAATAGAGTTTTATTTGCAAAACTGATGTTGGGTCACAGGTGGCCTGCAAGTTGTAGATTGTGAACCTTCCCTGCTCTAGATGACCCCTGCTTCCAGCTACAGCTGCCAGCTGACCAACTTCATGAGAAACCTCAAGCAAAAACCAGCAGAAAACTGCCTGGTTGAATCTAATCAACCCAAAGGACAGTGAGAAAAAAATAAAACAATTGTTCAAAAAAATAAAACAATTGTTCTATCACACTAAATTTTAAGGTGGTTGGTTATACAGCAATATACCACTGAAACAGTTCTATGGTCTTTAAATTTTTTTTTTTTTTGCTTGTATATTCCTTAAAGAATTTTGAAAAGCTGTACAGACCCTCACACGATTTTAGATTATCATCCAAAATTTTTCACCATAAATTTAAAATCATTTCAAAGGATATCATTTCCAACATAGTAAAGGTATGAATATTTCTTTTCAAAATTATTCTATCACTTTTTAAATATATCAGATGGAAGTTGCAGAGCAGCCTTTTTTTTTTTTTTTTTTTTTTTAAGGAATAAGCTCTTTTAACAATTGGAAGTTTTAGAGTCTTCCTTCTTCTTGACTTGTATTACCATTCCATTTCCTCTATGGAATTTTAAACCATGTTTTCATGTTGGAAGTCTTTTCCTGATTAGTAATTCCACAATTCTGTCTCTAAGAAAGAAAAAGCAAACGAGAGAGGTGTGGAGTCTTAACACCCATTTGTCCTCTGGATAAAGCAAAGCATCACTGCTTTTTCAACCCTGTGCTCTTTACTTTGCTTTCAAGGGACTCTCTCTCAAGAATGATTCATTTGACAATTTGGGGAGATAAAAGAGGTGATGATGTTAAATTAAAATGACCATCACCCCCCTACCCGACCCTGTTCTACTGGGTTGGCCAAAAATTTCATTCAGGTTTTTCTGTAACACCTCATGAAAAAATACAAAGAAACTTTTTGGCCAACCTAGTATCTGAATTCAGGTCATCCCAATGTGGGCCAGGATATCCTGCTCCAGTATCAAACATCTCCCTTGTGCGTAAATCAGGGCAAGATACAAAGCCCTATGACCGCTGTGCTTCAGCCACTGGATGCGGCTCGAGGGTGAATGTGATAACAGGGTGCCTTCCAGGAGCTTGTAGTTTAGCTTTTTAATTTATGATTCTTGGGTAATTAGTTTAAATCAGTGGTTCAAACTGGAATGACACCTATGAGGCATTTTGTCGGGGAACTGACATTCTGTGATGTACAGGACAGCCCTGCTCAACAAACCATCCTGACTCCTACGTGACTCTCCAGTACCCAATCAGATTTTTGTGTAGGTGAGAAACCTGCTTACTATTATCTCAACCTTGGTAAACACCATTTGAATATAAACAAAAATTTTTTGCATCGTTTTAATAAATTCTAAAATTTCTGGGAATGCACTATGTCAAACCAGGGAGATTATATTTCTCTTCCAAACATTATCTGGAGAAATTTAACATTTTGGAAAAAAGAAATAGCAGTGAATAAAGTTTTAAACTTTTGCAAAGGAATCTAAGATTCACAATTTTTAGACAAAACTGTAAACGTATGGGTGAATGTATTGGTTTATATTTTTTCTTACATCTTCGATTCTGGATATTGTTTTCACAAAATCTGATTAACAATAAGTTAATTTGTGGCTTAATGTATAAGTTGATCATGTTCTGAAAAGAGCACCATGATTTCTAAGTGCTTTGCTTTCTGAGCAAGTTAGAGAATTACTCTGGGAATTAATAAGAGACTCCAAAGTGTTTTCAGTACACTGGTGTTTAGAGAGTTCTCTTTGATGGCATGAAGAACTGACATCAATTCATTCAACAAATATTAACTCTGCACTGGTTGTGTGCAGGCACTAAGCTAGTGCTTACCCTGGGAAGAGTTTCTGGAGTCTCTCATTTGTTTCCCTTACCCCTCTTTCCACGCATGCAGGTGTGTGGCCTGGAGTATTCGACAAAATTTCATAGTTTCCACTAGTGTTGTTATGTGAACTTGAGAAGCTGCTTAAATTCTCTGAGTCTCTGCTTTGTGAGCTCTTCAAGTGTTAGTTGCTCAGTTGTGTCTGATTCTTTGCGACCCCGAGGACTATAGCCCGCCAGGATGCTCTGTCAATAGAATTTCCCAGGCAAGAATACTGGAATGGGTAGCCATACCCTTCTCCAGCGGAATCTTCCTAAACCAGGGATCAGACCTGGGTCTCCTGCAATGCAGACAGATTCTTTACTGTGTGAGTCACCAATGAGTATAAAAATACTCCACTTCCAAAAGTTATAAAGAACTTGGTATCTAGCAGGGAATTAACAGACATTAGTTCAGGGTCCCTTTCCACATCTCTTCAAAACCTAGCCTCATTTCTCTAGTAATTAGTGATGTTGATAATCTTTTCATGTATAGTGCAGGAAGCTCAGCTTGGTGCTCTGTGATGACCTAGATGGGTGAGGGTCATCCATGTAGGGATTGGGAGGGAGGTCCCAAAAGGAGGGGATGTATGTATACCTATAGTTGATACTGGCTTCCCTCGTGGCTCAGACAGTAAAGAATCTACCTGCAATGCAGGAGACTTGGGTTTGATCCCTGGATTGGGAAGATCCCATTGGAGAAGGGAATGGCTACTCATTCCAGTTTTCTTGCCTGGAGAATTCCATAGACAGAGGAGACTGGCAAGCTACAGTCCATGGGGTCCGAAAGAGGCAGACATGACTGAGCAACTAACACATATAGCTCATTCACTTTGTTGTACGGCAGAAACTAGCACAACATTGTAAAGCAACTATATGCCAATTAAAAAACAAAAACAAAAACTGATCTCAGAACACATCTGCCAATAGCCATGTGTGAACATGAGTTGGTATGTTCCCTCTAGAACTATTTACATTTTAGCTTCAAAATTTCTGTCAGTGGGTTGAAAGACTGACTTCTGCTAAAGGAATTTCAAGCAGGTGAAGCTAGTAGTTCAACCTGCTAGGAGTCAAGGACCACACAAACTATTAACTTTTAATACAAAGCTATTAACTACAAATACAAATATTAACTATTAAATACAAAGCTAACACGGTCATGGTCAAAGCAAGCTGAGATCACTAGCTCTTTACAAAGAGATGTCAGGGGCCTGAAGGAGGATTGTCATAGGAAACTTCCCTTTCTGTTCTAAAAATCTGAGCATTGCCGTGTAGACAGTCTAGATTCACGCTTACTCCTTGGAAGGAAAGTTATGACCAACCTAGATAGCATATTCAAAAGCAGAGACATTACTTTGCCAACAAAGGTTCATCTAGTCAAGGCTGTGGTTTTTCCTGTGGTCATGTACAGATGTGAGAGTTGGACTGTGAAGAAGGCTGAGCACCAAAGAATTGATGTTTTTGAAGTGTGGTGTTGGAGAAGACTCTTGAGAGTCCCTTGGACTGCAAGGAGATCCAACCAGTCCATTCTGAAGGAGATCAGCCCTGGGATTTCTTTGGAAGGACTGATGCTAAAGCTGAAACTCCAGCACTTTGGCCACCTCATGCGAAGAGTTGACTCATGGGAAAAGACTCTGATGCTGGGAGGGATTGGGGGCAAGAGGAGAAGGGGATGACAGAGGATGAGATGGCTGGATGGCATCACTGACTCGATGGACGTGAGTTTGAGTGAACTCCAGGAGTTGGTGATGGACAGGGAGGCCTGGCGTGCTGCGATTCATGGGGTCGCAAAGAGTCGGACACGACTGAGCGACTGATCTGATCTGATCTGAGGAGTTTTTGTTTGTTAGTTTTGCTTAAAAAAAGAACCAGAATTTACTGTCTCAAAATACTGAAGCTAGCAAACTAAAATGAAGGTCTTGGCCGGGTTCTGCTCCCTCTGAGACTCTGCATAGAGCTCTTCCTAGTTCTTGGTTGTTGCTGGCAGTCCTTGACATTTCTTGGCTTGTAGCCATATAAATCTACTATCTACTTCTGTCAGCCCATGGCTGTCTTCACATAGTGCCTCTAAGAATCTGCTGGGGAGATTTTTTTTGTTATTTATTTGTTTATTTTGGCCATACTGCTCAGCATGCAGGATGCGATATCTTAGTTCCATCTCAGGGATTGAATCCTCGCCCCTAGTGGTCCAAGTGCAGAGTCTTAACCACTGGGTCTCCAGGGAAGTCCCTGGGGAGGTGTTTTAAATGCAGTTTCCTGAGCGCCCCCTAAGACTTCCTCAATCAGAATCTCTGAAGATCGGGCCAAGAACCTACATTTTATCAAGATCACCTAGTTGATCCTCACAGAGATGGATCTTGGACCAGCCTTTCCCAAGTTATGGTAGAAAGGACAGCTGATGCTGAATAACACAGGTTTAAATTGTGCAGGTCCACTTATTCATGGATTTTTTTAAGATATAGAAACTACAGTACTATAGGGTCTGCAGTTGGTTGAATCCACCGACGCAAAACCACAGATACTGACAACTGACTGTAAGTCATACTCAGATGCTTTACAACCCCCGGTGTTGTTCAAGGGTCAACTGTGTACAATTTGGTGTTAGGTGAATGTGGCTTTAAATCTTAAGTTCTTCATTAACCAGTTAGGTGACTTTGAACAAGTGTCTTCCTCTCTCTTAAGTCTTAGTCGCCTCACCTATAAAATGAAGATACTATAACTTCAGAGGTTCAATGAAATATCCTGTGTTATCCACACCATAGAACTCATGATGTTTTCCTGCTTCTGGTTCCAAAGCTGCCTTCTCATATATTTATGGAGGAGAAACACAGTGCATGAAGATGGTCACTATGGAGTCTTTTCATTTGGAATGATTAAAGACAAGTGATAACTTTGGAAATAGACTGAAAAGGCAACCCAGAATGATTTTTTTTTTCTCTCTCTTTGTAAGGAATTATACCCACACCCCGCCTGAAAGTGCCAAGCTGTATTTGATTAGTTCTGGGCAGAAGCACGTTAGGGCATCTGAAAACCACAACTGGAGACATCTATTCTGATGGGCCTAATGCTCTGGGTATTTCCTTTCAACCGAACTTGGGAGGGGGGAAGTACTTTGATATAATGTACATATGGAAATATTTTACAACATTCTTAAAAACTTAGATATTTTATTCGGTATATATAAAGCATACTTTGCTCTTCACTGTGTGCAAACATGGATAAATCAATGTCTTCCAGAGTCCCTTGTCATTTCCAAGCTAAAATTGTTTTGTTTTGTTAGATCGGTTTCAGTGCCTAAAAGGACCAAACTGACAACCCTCTTTTCTCCGGGCTTCTGGCAGACAGCAGGAGCAGCTGCTGTTCAAAAGTCCCCCAAATAGCTCACCTCTGGAAAGATCGTTTCTGGAGGTGAGAAGGCGCTTTGATTTCTCCTCCACTCTGAAATGTGTGGGCGGGGGTGGCGGCAGGGCGGTGAACCACGTACTCAGGCCTTTGGTTTTCAGGCCACTGCCACATCTCACATGTGCAACTAAATAGTGATCTGCATTCTGGTTCGCGTTCTTTTGAAAAGATTAAAGTCTCTTGCTTTAAATGCCGTTCCTAATCGTGGGGTAAAACATTCCTTGGAAAATATTCTTCATCACAAGAATTTACTAATAATGATTACTTTCAGAGAAAAAGGATGGGGACAGGAAGGAGATGATAAGCGGGAGATGGCATTTGATTTTCATGTTTTTAATCCTTGGTACTCTGAATTTTATAACTCTGAACAGGTGATCTTATTTGGAAAAAAAACAAACAAGCAAGAATCATCTGTATGAACCTGCTAGAGGCCATTGTTGCTATTTATTCTTTAAAATTTTCTATATTGAGAATGAATTCTATTAAGTTTACTTTTCAAACCTTAACTAGAAATTTTCCCTTTTTTAGGATTTAATAATTAAAACTTGCCAGACAAATACACATTTCTGTTCTCGCTTTTATAAGTCTGTATGATTTGCAAAGCAACTAAATATAAAAGTAAATATCCTGGGTTTGCTATTTAATTCATCTGAAAATACTGCTTTCACAAGATTTTTCTTTCATCATTAAAAGAGTAAACCATTCGCATTTTAAAGATAGGCTTGACTCTGTGAGAAGCAGCCTTTTCCATCTGTGTGATATTTCATTGCACTTATTTGATCATGGCATTGAGGCAAGTTTCTTTTAAATAAGTTTGCCTTTTCATTATGCCAGTGAATATTGTTTTATAAATCTCAAAGTATTGAAAATACATTTGGGTGAAGTTAAAACTATAAAGGACTGTGATTTTTATAAAAGAGAACGTCTGCCCTGCTGTGGCCACAGAAAGGAATTACATGTGGGCAGCTGTCAGAAAAATGGTTCTTGAGTTGAATTGCAACAGCTTTGCAGGAAAGCTAAAAAAAAGGTACAGATTTACAGTTATTTTCCTTCAATAAATTTAGAGTAAAATGAGTGTGTGTATATATATATATATATATACATCAGTTCAGTTCATGTTCAGTCGCTCAGTCATGTCCGACTTTTTGCGACCCCATGAATCACAGCACGCCAGGCCTCCCTGTCTATCACCGACTCCTGGAGTTCACTCAGACTCAAGTCCATTGAGTCAGTGATGCCATCCAGCCATCTCATCCTCTGTCGTCCCCTTCTCCTCTTGCCCCCAATCCCTCCCAGCATCAGAGTCTTTTCCCATGAGTCAACTTTTCGCATGGGTGGCCAAAGTACTGGAGTTTCAGCTTTAGCATCATTGCTTCCAAAGAAATCCCAGAGCTGATCTCCTTCAGAATGGACTGGTTGGATCTCCTTGCAGTCCAAGGGACTCTCAAGAGTCTTCTCCAACACCACAGTTCAAAAGCATCAATCCTTCGGCGCTCAGCCTTCTTCACAGTCCAACTCTCACATCCATACATGACCACAGGAAAAACCATAGCCTTGACTAGACGGCCCTTTGTTGGCAATAACTTATATTACAAATGATGGAAGAGTACTACTATCATCACTGAGTGAGTGGGTGAAAGTTGCTCAGTCAAGTCTGACTGTTTTCGACCCCATGGACTGTAGCCCATCAGGCTCCTCTGTCCATGGAATTCTCCAGGCAAGAATACCGGAGTGGCTACAGCCATTCCCTTCTCCAGGGGATCTTCCTAAATCAGGGACGGTACTTGGGTCTCCCGCATTGCAGGCAGATTCTTTATTGTCTGAACAACCAGGGAAGCCCATACATATCTAATAAATTCTATATATTAATTAATTAATTCTTAAAAATCTGATCCCTATGTTACACAGTAATCCACTCTTCACACTGGCTGTCTCAAAGTCTTTACCTCTCTCCTCAACCCAGCACTCACTCCAGGTTGTCTAATAATATCTGAAAGTATGCAAACCACTAGGTATGAGCTTCTGGAGCTCCCTCGCCCTCTTTGGCACCTTTAAACTTTAATGTATGTAAAAGCATGGGCTTTGTAGTCAGGTAGCCAGGGCTACTTTCGAACTATGTCGAATTTAGTATGTTTTCAATCTCTATAAACCTCAGTTTCCTCACCTGGAAAAGTGGAATCAATAATGCCTATTGGATTGTTTACATACGACAGCTTGCTGCTGCTGCTGCTAAGTTTCTTCAGTCGTGTCCGACTCTGTGTGACCCCATAGACGGCAGCCTACCAGGCTCCCCCATCCCTGGGATTCTCCAGGCAAGAACACTGGAGTGGGTTGCCATTTCCTTCTCCAATGCATGAAAGTGAAAAGTGAAAGTGAAGTCGCTCAGTTGTGCCCGACCCTCAGCGACCCCATGGACTGCAGTCCACCAGGCTCCTCTGTCCATGGGATTTTCCAGGCAAGAGTACTGGAGTGGGGTGCCGTTGCCTTCTCCTATATGACAGGTTAACAGGACACTAAGTGTTGATTGACTTCCTTATGCCACTAACCTTCTTGCTGCTCTCTTTCTTTAGATGGTTCAAATCTTTCCCAAGGTAAGCTTCACCCCTGGTGGGCTCCCTCCACACACTCTCACCACGGCCCTAATATTGTTCTGTTACTTAACCCCCTCTCCTTCAGTCCCTCCCTGTCCACAATTTCCTTTGCCCCATTTTATACAAATGTACCCAAGTTCCCACCATCCTTGAAAACCCCTCTCTGCTACCATCTCCTCTCCCTTTCATACCCAGCTGTACTGGGAGGGATAGACTCTATATTGATTCACTGCTATTATTTTCACTACTATTATTTTTTTAAATTCCTATTCACTTCTTTCCTCTGCAGTCTGGCTTCTCCTGCCACCATAGTACTGAAATTAACAAATTAACTCACCAAACCTTTATCATGATACCATATTCTAGGACTGTGCCTAGTCATGGCATCAGATCCCTACTCAAGCCATCATAATATTGTACACTCAACAAAATACTCACTGGTCAAAAGTTACCAATGCCCAGTGGTCAAACCCAGTGGCTTCTGTTCAGTTTCACTCTATGTGATTTGCTGGAGACTGGCTCTCCTGAGCTCTCTCTGCTCCTTCTCTCCCTGGGCCCTTTGATCTTGCTGTATCTACTTTGTAGTAACCTCTTAATCATGCAGATGATTCCCTAGGCATCGTCTTTGGGTCTCTTCCCTCTCACTCTTTTAACTTTACTCTGTGAACCTCCTATAATTATAGCCACATTCAGAGAAGGCAATGGCAACCCACTCCAGTACTCTTGCCTGCAAAATCCCATGGATGGAGGAGCCTGGTAGGCTGCAGTCCATGGGGTCGCTAAGAGTCGGGCACGACTGAACGACTTCACTTTCACTTTTCACTTTCATGCATTGGAGAAGGAAATGGTGCAACGCACTCCAGTATTCTTGCCTGGAGAATCCCAGGGACAGAGGAGCCTGGTGGGCTGCCGTCTATGGGGTCGCACAGAGTCGGACACGACTGAAGCGACTTAGCAGCAGTAGCAGTCGGTGGATGTGTGGGGGCACTTTTCTGGGAAGAGAGCGCATAGCTTATATCAGCAAGGAAATTTGTGATCCCTCCAAACAAAAGCCCTGCCTGCTCCATTTCACATTTCAGTAGTTCATCCACTGGTATGGCTCCCACCATTACCCAGTCGCTGCTGACTTCTGGATCTCTAAACCTAGCCTCTTTCCCAACCCTACTAAGGTCCAACCCTGCTGGGTCCTCCTAGAACAGTTCTAGCAGTTCTCGCCAGCGGATGGCAGGACCTCTGCCTCCTGCCCCCTGCATCTCTCTCTGGGGCCTCTGTGTGGTCTGGGGGTGATGGGCAGGGAGTGCACCTATAACCAAAGTCCCTGAGGAAAGCACTCCGACATGGCTCCTGTGTCCATATAAGCACTGCATGACACCTGCCATTCTCCCAGGCTCCTCCTCCTGCTCCAGGAAAACCTTCCTGTTTGGTCCAGCTCTTGGACAAAGCTGCAGAGTTGCCTGGGCCATTATTACACAGTTCATTTTTACCAAGCCTCGTATCTATTTGTTGACCAAATTCAACTGATTTTATCTGTGAAAGATCCTTTTTAATCTTTCCATCACCACCAACCTCCCTGCTCTCTCCACTCCCCAGTCTGTCACACACTCATCATCTAGAGTCCCCATGAAGGTCCTGAAAGGTCTCTGTGCTTCACGTCTTTCTGCTGTTTCATCTATCTTTCAAACACACAACTATTTCAATTTAAAAAATAATCCTTCAATTTTTTTATTTTTTAAAATTAATTTAATTAATTCGTTTTAAACTAAATGATGATTGCTTTACAGTATTGTGTTGGTTTCTATCAAACAAACATGAAGCCATAGCTTCGGTGGTTTTTTAACTGCCTATGTAATAAAATCTAAATGCATCCTGAGAACCCCTCTACAATCCAGCTCCATCCTTCCCTTTTGAGTAGTATCCCCAACCAGTCTTCCTTTACTTTCTGTCATACACAACCACTCATCTTCCTTTGTACTCTCTCACCTTTCTTTCTTGTCTCAGGCTGGTCCTTATTCCTAAAAAGCTTTTTCCTGACCCTTAAAGAATCCAGCTCCTCCTTCAATGCTCAGCTCAAATGTGAACTCCTTGGTAAGCCTGCATTTTCCTCCCTGAGATAATGACTCCCTCCAGGATTCTCAAAGCAAACCTCCAATAAGCATGCCCTTCTCAGACAGCACTGCCATTAATTGGGTATGTGTTTCTCCTTTGATTATAATGCCAGTCTCTTGGGGGCAGGAATCCGGCGCCCCTCATTGCATAGAATAGTGCTGTCTCTGCTACATGCTCCACGAATGCCTGCAGAATGAATAATGGTGAACATTATTAGGACCTGCACTATTGCTTGCCCTCATTGATTCCCACCTCTCCTAAGGAGTAGGCAGATGCTTTAAGAGTATACTCACAATTTCCACAAAATAGGTATTAAACTATAGGAAAGAAGCTATGAGATAAAAAAGAAAGGAGATAGTAAAGAATAAAAACAAACCAAATTTTGCTTCTGATTCAACTTACTTCTCTAGTTAGCAATAAAGCTGGAGTCTTAATGGGCACTTTTGAAATGTGTTCAGCTTCTTAGAAAGAGCACCCTGCCTGCAAAGTTGAGAGAAGTGGAGCAGGAGACAACATGGGTCTGGACTATTAAATGGTGGGGAAGATGGAGAGGAGAAGACAAACTAAAGAAACATTAATTAAGCACAATTGTTAAGATGACGCACTGAAGGATCAAAAGAGATAGAAGAGCCACGGGTTTGCTTGTTTGTTGATTCATTCAACTAATATTTAATGAGTCCTACTGTGGGCTTCCTTGGTGGTTCAGATGGTAATCTGTCTGCGATGTGGGAGAACTGGGTTCAGTCCTTGGGTTGGAAAGATGCCCTGCAGAAGGGAATGCAACCCATTCCAGTATTCTTGCCTGGAGAATTCCAAGGACAGAGCAGCCTGGCTGGCTACAGTCTGTGGAGTTGCAGAGTCGGACATGACTGAATAACTAACACACACACACACGCACACACTATGTGCCAGCACTGTGAGAGATCCGAGGAATTCAGTGCTGAAAAACACATTGACCCTGTTTAATGGAACCATTGCAGTGTCCCTTGGTGGAAATATTCCTCCCTTGGGACTAAACCTTGTAGACCAGCAAAGCCTAAAGTTGTAGGAAATAGGAAGCAAAAACTTTACTAGTACGTGACTAGAAGTAACAGTGAGTGGAGTCATTCCCACCTTTGACACTTGATTCTGGGACTGGTGAATCCTGGCTCTAAGAGAAGAGGCATCATACACTGATCACTGATTTACAGCACATGCTGCATCTCAGAAGACATTGTTCTAGCCCTAAAAGGTGTTGACATTAATCTGGAAGCATAACTGAGTTTTCAAAAGGCCAATTCCACCATTTCACAGAGCTGCTTCAAGGCGATGGTGCACTCCATGAGACCAGTGAATTCCGTAACATGAGCCAATCACCACAATTCATATGCTGTCAAACAGGTTTCTTGGCGAGAAGCAGTGCTGTGTGGGCTACCATGATACTGTTTAAGGCATTCCTCAAGTCCACACAATAGTGATTTTGGTAGAAGCACTGTGGGCAAGGATTGAAAAGTTGTATTCAGTGTAAACATCTATTTCAGTAAGAACTAAGTGCTACTGGAAGTGTTGCTGTGTAATTAACCTGCTACCAAGTGGGTGGCTCATCCTCCTGGAGATCCATGCCAGACTGTGGGCTCATTGTTGATTTCTGCTGTTGGCAGTTGGGGCACTCAGCAGTGGCTCTAGCCGGATCAGCCTTGATGAGTGAAGTCCATGCATAACTTCCATCCCTGCTACCATGGTCCTTTGTTTGTGGACCTGCTGGACAAGGACAGGAGTGACTGGGGAAAGAAGATGACTAATGTCCACAGGAAGGGTCATCTCATCTTCCTAAAATTTTTTCTCTACATAAATGGCTATTTGGTGGAAATCCACATGGGGTACAAATATTTTCATACTTCATGCTGATACAGAGAGGTTTATCCATATGTCTCTCTTCCAGATCTCCTCAACATCTTTCTGGTTGTATTCATTTTAGTTCCCTTTAGACATCCATTTACCAAATGATTAGCTGCTACTAATGAGTCAAAATTCCCCAAGCCAGGCTTCAACAGTACATGAACTGTGAAATTCCAGATGTTCAAGCTGGATTTAGAAAAGGCAGAGGAACCAGAGATCAAATTGCCAATATCTGTTGGATCATTGAAAAGGCAAGAGAGTTCCAGAAAAACAACTACTTTGCTTTATTGACTATGTCAAAGCCTTTGACTGTGTGGATCACAATAAACTGTGGAAAATTCTGAAAGAGATGGGAATATCAGACCACCTGACTTGCCTCCGGAGAAATCTATATGCAGGTCAAGAAGCAACAGTTAGAACTGGACACGGAACAACAGATTGGTTCCAAATTGGGAAAGGAGTCCATCAAGGCTGAATATTGTCACCTTGCTTATTTAACTTATATGCAGAGTACATCATGTGAAATGCTGGACTGGATGAAGCACAAGCTGGAATCAAGATTGCTGGGAGAAATATCAATAACCTCAGATATGCAGATGACACCACCTTTATGGCAGAAAGCGAAGAACTTAAGAGCCTCTTGATGAAAGTGAAAGAGGAGAGTGAAAAAGTTGTCTTAAGACTCAACATTCAGAAAACTAAGATTATGGCATCTGGGCCCATCATTTCATGACAAGTAGATGGGGAAACAATGGAAACAGTGAGAGACTTTATTTTTGGGGGCTACAGAATCACCGAAGATGGTGACTGCAGCCATGAAATTAAAAGATGGCTGCTCCTTGGACAAAAAGTTATGACCAACCTAGACAGCATATTAAAAAGCAGAGACATTACTTGGCTGACAAAGGTCCATCTAGTCAAAGTTATGGCTTTTCCAGTAGTCATATATGGATGTGAGAGTTGGACCATAAAGAAAGTTGAGCATCAAAGAATTGATGCTTTTGAACTGTGGTGTTGGAGAAGACTTTTGAGAGTCCCTTGGACTTCAAGGAGATCAAACTAGTCAGTCCTAAAGGAAATCAGTTGGAAGAACTGATGCTAAAGCTGAAGCTCCAACACTTTGGCCACCTGATGAGAAGAACTGACTCTTTAGAATAGACTCTGATGCTGGGAAAGATTGAAGGCAGGAAGAGAAGGGGGTGACAGAGGATGAGATGGCTGGATGGCATCACCAACTCACTGGATATGAGTTTGAGCAAGCTCCAGGAGTTGGTGATGGACAGGGAAGCCTAGTGTGCTGCAGTCCATAGGGTCACAAAGAGTCAGACACAACTGAGTGACTGAACTGAACTAAGGTCAGACAATGCCAAATTGGGGGTGGCCGGTTCAGGTTTCATGGGGACTTGTTGCCCTTGACTAATAGTTTAGCCTTGAAGGAAAGTTATGACCAACCTAGATAGCATATTCAAAAGCAGAGACATTACTTTGCCAACAAAGGTCCATCTAGTCAGGGCTATGGTTTTTCCAGTAGTCATGTGTGGATGTGAGAGTTGGACTGTGAAGAAAGCTGAGCACCGAAGAATTGATGCTTTTGAACTGTGGTGTTGGAAAAGACTCTTGAGAGTCCCTTGGACTGCAAGGAGAGCCAACCAGTCCATTCTAAAGGAGATCAGCCCTAGGTGTTCTTTGGAAGGAATGATGCTAAAGCTGAAACTCCAGTACTTTGGCCACCTGATGCAGAGTTGACTCATTGGAAAAGACTCTGATGCTGGGAGGGATTGGGGGGCAAGAGGAGAAGGGGACGACAGAGGATGAGATGGCTGGATGGCATCACTGACTCGATGCACATGCGTTTGGATGGACTCCGGGAGTTGATGATGGACAGGGAGGCCTGGCGTGCTGCAATTCATGGGGTCGCAAAGAGTTGGACACAACTGAGTGACTGAACTGAACTGAAGATCCAGTGGTGAGCCAGAAGCTATTTCTCAAAGGAAATTATTTACCTGCTAAGGATGACATAGATTTGCTCTAAAACTCTAGGGCTTTACACTGTGATTAACCTTAAGGGGCTTGTCAAAAAATTCATAAAGCATCCCTACCTGCCACAGACATCATAAATGCAATATCATAAATGATATTGGATCTGCTGAGTCATAAGGGTCAAGTGACAGAGCAGTTTAGCAAACTGGCAGACTGGACCTTTTGCATAGTCTTTGCTTGTTCTGGGTCTTACTCAAAACAAGCAGCTTATTGGACTACTCACTAAATAGACTGGAATAGTATGATTAAATGAGGTATATGTTGCCTCCAAAGGTTCCCTAAGCATTGTACAACTTGGTGGAAGGAGAAGTCAGATGCAGTAACTATCCTTTACCTTGGAAAGAATATCTCATATGTTACAAAGTACCGCGTGCATACGTGCTCAGTTATGTCCAACTCCTTGCTCCTCTGTTTGTGGGATTTTCCAGGCAAGAATACTGGAGTGGGTTGCTATTTCCTTCTCCAGAATATCTTCCTGATGCAGAGACTGAACCCAGGTCTCCTGTGTCTCCTGAATTGCAGATGGATTCTTTACCGCTGAGCCACCGGGAAAGCCCACCAGTAGCTTAGGGTGGCAAAAAAAAAAAAAAAGGAACAAGGACGGGGATTCTTTGACCCTGAGTATGTTTATTTCAAGTGTGCATTCCAAAACTAATTCCATGATCCTCACTACTTCTGGAAGGAGAACTAAAATGAGAGCACTGATGAAGAGAAGGGGCTTCCCTGGTGGCTCAGCAGTAAATGCAATGCCGGAGACACAGGTCAGGAAGATCCCCTGGAGAAGGAAATGGCAACCCACTCCAGTGTTCTTGCCAGAAAATATCCCACGGACAGAGGAGTCTGGCAGGCTGTAGTCCATAGCGTCGCAAAGAGTCCGACACAATTGAAGCAACTTAGCAGGAGCACGATGAAGAAAAATATTTCCATATGTGTTTCTGTTGTTACAATGGGCACGTACCTATGTTTTACTTACTAATTTTCAAAGTTTAAAAGAAATGACAGCAATAGTGACAAAATCTACAATTTCGTATTGCGTTGGAGAGAGTTTGTATAGGTCATGGTACATAATAGTGATTCACAGAGTGCCTGGCATAGAGTTATCACTCAATAAACACTGCGCTGGGGAAACAAATATTCTCATGCTTGTACAAAACCCAGAAGGGAAGAGCATAGTTCAAGAGACTGTCATCTAAACTGTAAAATATCTTTGGAAATAAATCTAGGATAAAATTGTATATTATTCTCTGATTTTAAAAAAGTTACTAATTTCCTCTCTAGTGTATATTTAAAAAAAATGAAGTTGGTAGTATTAATAGCCTTGATATTATCTGGTTTGTTTAGAATTTACTTAAAAACTTATTTGTGGACTCTTCCTCTGGTGGTCCCGGGATTAAGACTCTGTTTCCACTGCTGGGGCATGGGTTAGATCCCTGGCTGGAATACTAAGCTTCTGCACGCTGTGCAGCCAAAAAAGCTCCGCCAAAACAAAACACTTATCTGTAGGGTTTACCTTCTCTTTTGACTGGCTCAGCCATTCCTGACTTCAAGGCTTTTTATTAAAAGGTTTTACATTAAGTATGAAAATCTTGGTAGATACGTTTTATGCTCCTTTCCTCGAGTATGGATTTGATTGTGTGCAGCAAGAATTAGTCCTTTTTGCTTTTATATGTAGCTTAAAATTATAGGCACTTCTATACAAAATGTGTTTTTTTAATCCATCAACTCTGATTTTATTGAAGAACAGCAGCACTGGCGGCTGGGCAGGCAGAGGGACATTGCTCTTGCCTGGCTCGCTTCAGATGAATACATGTTTCAAGTTTGTTTCTTTCAACATTTGTCCTTCTTCATCTACAGACAATAATTACCCACTGAATTAGATTCTGTTTACTTAAGGCATGCTCTAATGCCCATGCTTATATTCATTATTTGTTTCGTTTTCAGTCGCAAAGTTTATGTTGTATTTAAAAAAACACATTTTCTATAGGAAGATTACTGGTTTGGACACAGATGGTAATAGATGTACATATTTGACGCGTGAAAGATTTCTTTTTTTACCTGGCTTGTAGAACATTACAAACTCAAGTTGGAAAATATTTGAAAGTTTAAGGTGTTAAAAATAATAATGAATTGGTTCTTGGAACAAACTTTTAGCATAAAGACATGACAGTAATAATTTGATATATAGGTGAATGTGGATCACAATAAACTGTGGAAAATTCTGAAAGGGATGGGAATACCAGACCACCTGACTTCTTGAGAAATCTGTATGCAGGTCAGGAAGCAACAGTTAGAACTGGACATGGAACAGACTGGTTCCAAATAGGAAAAGGAGTACGTGAAGGCTGTATATTGTTACCCTGCTTATTTAACTTATATGCAGAGTACATCATGAGAAACACTGGGCTGGAAGAAGCACAAGCTGGAATCAAGATTGCCAGGAGAAATATCAATAACAGATATCATCTGTTATTCTTATATAATATCATCATATTATCTGCATAATATTATCTGCATCAGATATGCAGATGATACCAACCTTATGGCAGAAAGTGGAGAAGAACTAAAGAGACTCTTGATGAAAGTGAAAGAGGAGAGTGAAAAAGTTGGCTTAAAACTCAACATTCAGAAAACTAAGATCATGGCATCCGGTGCCATCACTTCATGGCAAAGAGATGGGGAAACAGTGGAAACAGTGAGAGACTTTATTTTGGGGGGCTCCAAAATCACTGCAGATGGTGACTGCAGCCATGAAATTAAAAGACGCTTACTCTTTGGAAGGAAAGTTATGACCAACCTAGACAACAAAGGTCTGTCTAGTCAAGGCTATGGTTTTTCCATTGGTCATGTATGGATGTGAGAGTTGGACTGTGAAGAAGGCTGAACGCTAAAGAATTGATGCTTTTGAACTGTGGTGTTGGAAAAGACTCTTGAGAGTCCCTTGGATTGCAAGGAGATCCAACCAGTCCATTCTGAAGGAGATCAGTCCTGGGTGTTCTTTGGAAGGAATGATGCTAAAGCTGAAACTCTAGTACTTTGGCCACCTGATGCAAAGAGTTGATTCATTGGAAAAGACTCTGATGCTGGGAGGGATTGGGGGCAGGAGGAGAAGGAGACAAGAGAGGATGAGATGGCTGGATGGCATCACTGACTCAATGGACGTGAGTCTGAGTGAACTCAGGGAGTTTGTGATGGACAGGAAGGCCTGGCGTGCTGCAATTCATGGGGTCGCAAAGAGTCGGACACGACTGAGCGACTGAACTGAACTGAACTGAGATAGCATATTAAAAAGCAGAGACATTATTTTGCCAACAAAGGTCCGTCTAGTCAAGGCTATGGTTTCTCCAGTAGTCATGTATGAATGTGAGAGTTGGATTATAAAGAAAGCTGAGCACCGAAAAATTGATGCTTTTGAACTGTGGTGTTGGAGAAGACTCTTGAGAGTCCATTGGACTGCAAGGAGATCCAACCAGTCTGTCCTAAAGGAGATCAGTCCTGGGTGTTCATTGGAAGGACTGATGTTGAAGCTGAAACTCCAATACTTTGGCCACCTGAGGCGAAGAGCTGACTCATTTGAAAAGACCCTCATGCTGGGAAAGATTGAGGGCAGGAGGAGAAGGGGACAGGGGATTAAATGGTTGTATGGCATCACCGACTCGATGGACATGGGTTTGGGTAGACTCCGGCAGTTGGTGATGGACAGGGAAGCCTGGTGTGCTGCAGTTCATGGGGTCGCAAAGAGTCAGACACGACTGAGTGACTGAACTGAACTGATGTGTTCTGACTTTAGTTTTATTTTTTATTGGAAAGTTGATACTTTTTAAAACTTCTGTGCCTTATCTACAGTGTATATGGACTTATTTGGCCCCAAGATATATGAGGAAGGATAAGTATATAAACTTGTCTCATTTCAAATGTCTTAAATCTGCTTTATGTTAGGGCAATTGCCTTTAGTTCATATCCAATCACATAATATGCCTTTTGAGTTTGTTTTACTTCCCAAGCTTCAGTCTTGTCATATGTAAAGTGGTGACATTAGTAATTACCTAATAGAATTGTCATGAAGAGTAAGTAAGAACTAATGTAAATGACAATATAATATCTGCCAAGAGGTGGTTAATTAACATTAGCTTCCCTTCAGAAGATATGAAGGAAGCTTAAAAATTTTAATTTATACATTTTTTCTTATTTTTTTCAAGGCAACATATTTTTAATTGTTCCAAAGTTTTCCTTATTTATAAAACTATGGGAATTTCTGGAGAAGGAAATGGCAACCCACTCTGGTATTCTTGCCTGGAGAATCCTGTGGACAGAGGAGCCTGGTGGGCTGTTGTCCATAGGGTCGCAGAGTCGGACACGACTGAAGCGACTTAGCATGCATGCATGCATTAGAGAAGGAAGTGGCAACCCACTCCAGTATTCCTGAGTGGAGAATCCCAGGGACAGAGGAACCTGGTGGGCCACCGTCTATGGGGTCACACAGAGTCAGACACAACTGAAGTGACTTAGCGGCAGCAGCAGCAGCATGGGAATTTCAGAAATATTCTGTTGTATAGTCCCCAGAAAAACTTCCCATGTATAAATGCTGGCTGTGGTGTAAACAGCTTTTATTATTGGTGTTATTAGTGGCTCTCTCATAATCTACCATTAACATACCTTCCTTAATACACACTAAGTAAGACTCTGGGGAGACTCTCACTGGTAAACAGTTAGGGCAGCAAGCCTCGTCTATATTTAGAGTTAGATGCTACTACATTTTATAAGTATTTTTATTATTATGGTATTTAAACAATTTCTCATTAATTGAGTCACTGAAATTGCAGAACCAACGCAAGAAAGCGAAAGTGAAGTCGCTCAGTCGTGTCCGACTCTTTGCTACCCCATGGACCGTAGCCTATCAGGCTCCTGCGTCCATGGGATTTTCCAGGCAAGAGTGCTGGAGTGGATTGCCATTTCCTTCTCCAGGGGATCTTCCCAACCCAGGAATCGAACCCAGGTCTCCTGCATTGCTGCGGACGCTTTACCGTCTGAGCTCATGCCATCGTGTAAAAAATTGTGGTGTCTCAAAGGTAAAGCATCTGCCTGCAATGTGGGAAACCTGGGTTGGATCCCTGAGTCAGGAAGATCCCCTGGAGAAGGAAATGGCAACCTGCTCCAGTATTCTTGCCTGGAGAATCCCATGGACGGAGAAGGCTGGTGGGCTACAGTCCACGAGGTTGCAAAGAGTCGGACACGACTGAGCGACTTCACTTTCACTTTCAAGAGAGTATATAAAAAAGAAAAACTAAACAGAAAACAAAAAAACTTTTTAGGCCATCTAGTCCATCCCCAAAGACAAATTCTCCATCAATTATTTTCATTCGCTTGGATTGTAAATTTCTAGCCCAGGCTATATACGATGGTGCCTTCCACTAGGGTGGTAAATATGGAATGGAGAGAAGTGGATGAATTAGATTTTTTTTTTTTTTTGGTAGTAGTACAACCAAAAAGATCTGTTGATACTTTGGACATGGAGGTTTCATAGAGAAACCAGGAGGATCTCAAGATTTTCGGCCTGAAAGATTTTACGAAAGCATTTACGAAAAGAGCAGAGGACACGGGTTATTTAAAATAGTATTTTGGTCACTTCAAAGTCTCCGCTTTAGGCATCTTGTGGCGATGTCTTCTTGACATTTGTGATAGCTGTAAATTAGATATATATTTTCAAATGTTATAAAATATTAACGTAGCAATTATTATTAACAGTTATTATTATTAGCATCACTGCTACATCAGGAAGTAAAAGCTCAACAACCTAGGACTTTCTCAAACTCTTGAAAAACCCGCTAATAAAAAAGACATTTCCCAAACTTCCCCATTCATCCTCTGGCTCTGGGAACCTAGGGCGCTCCGCGTCCAATCAGCTTCCAAAATCCGCGGTATCTGTGAGTGGGAGGGGCTCAGATAGATTCCGTTCCCTCTGCTTCTCCGGCTTGGCCACGTCTGAAGGCCTGCAGGTCCTTGAAGGTGCATAAATCGCCTGTTTATTCATTGGCAATAACTGAACTTCTTATTCAAATTTATGTTTCACAAGATTCTGTAATACATAGTTTTGGGTCACGTCACTTATCCGTTTTTATAGTTCCTTCTTTTCTTCTGGGGGTGTACACACTGCCTCCGAGCGTTGCGGACCTGCCGGTCGCTTCCCTGCGCACGCGCCGGGGAAAGGGAGGGTGGGCCTGTTTCCGGGTGTCGCGTGGGGCTGGAGGCCGAGAGCGTCCCCTGCTACCGCCAACATGGAGAGTTTGTACCGAGTCCCGTTCTTAGTGCTCGAATGCCCGAACCTGAAGCTGAAGAAGCCGCCCTGGGTGCACATGCCGTCGGCCATGACGGTGTACGCTCTGGTGGTGGTGTCTTACTTCCTCATTACCGGAGGTAACTCGGCCTGCCGGGGGCCCGAGAGGCTCGGAGAGCCGGCCCGCCCCGGGGGCGCGTCAGTTCCCTGACTTTCAGCCGGGGAAAGCATCGCCCTGCTCTCAGTCTTTTCGGAGGGTGGAGGGAAATTCTGGGGTCCTAAGTGTTCACCGCCCAAAGGTTTCTTTACCCTCACGCCCTGTCTTGTATCTTGAGAGGAGTCGTGTTCTCTATCCCGTTGCCTTCACTTTCCTGGCCTCTTAGCTAAACGATCCGAGTTGAATAGTGTGTTTTTCAAGCCCAGCTTGTTGCTGCTGTTATTGCATGCCATGAGTTACTTAATAAAGGCCCTGGGAAAATCTGTTCTGGCCCATTCTATTTCCACTGTTGATCAGGAGGGTGTGGGACTTCTACCTTCTCTGTCTGTGGTCCCTGGAACTTTGGTAGACACTGAACAGTCTGGATTTGTTAGCTCAAACCTAAGGCTTGGTGTCGCTTTCTCCTCAGTCAGCAATACATATGAATGGAATCTTCTGAAACCCACGGTTTTGATAAATATTTGAGGTTGGAGATAAATTTTCAGAAGCTGTCGTATTTGAGAGAGCAGAAGTGGAGAATTTAAAGAATAAGGGGAATAGCATTACTTTTGAACACTTTTGCATTATCATCTTATCCTGTTCTTTGCAAAAGGGGCGTCGCTTTATATAGTGGTGAGTTGGCAATCCGGCTGCAGTCTTTTCATAGCCACCACCCCTTCAACATTTCCATGATTTACTCAGCACTGTGCTACTGCACTTTTGGATTTTGGGAAGTGGAGAGCTTAATTTGGAAATGATAAAATTAAAGCTGTACAGATTAAGGACAGCAAGAGCAGATGACTATTTTTAAGGGAATAGTCGGAGACATCATTTTCATAGATGTTTTGTGAGAATAATTGGCATTGAAGAGGGAAGTATTTGAAATGTGGGATTAGTTCTAGCATGAACCTTTAGGTTTACCCTTCTCCCAAATCTAGGATAATGACAGTTAATTTATGTTCAAAATAAGTTACATTTAAAATACTTTTTATGTTGCTAAGATACTGTCCAAGCATAACATTAGTATTAACATTTGCTCAGCACATTAATAGGGGCTGAACTGAATAAACAAAATTTAAAACGCATGTTGCTTTTTTAAAAAAAATCCTCATCTGCTAGAAATCTTTCCTGTAATCCTTAACCTCCCTTGGAGCCAGGGCCTTTACTGGAAACCTCACAGTTTTCATTCTGGCTCCTTTTTCCCTGTCAGTTTTTGTAATGGGGAGATTCTTTGCCCTAACTTCTGGCGGAAGTGAGAGGACCCCTTTTAGTGGCCAAGGCCATGAGCTATCTCATACGGGAGTTGGTTTTGCCACTGGAAAGGAATCACCTGAATACTGAGTGTACCTTTATAAATAACAATACTTATTGCTGAGAAATAGCAAATAATGTACTGAGTCCCTATTAAGTTCTAGGCATTAAGTACTGGAGAGAACAATGACTATAACAGATAAGGGCCCTCCCTTCATGATGCTTATCATGCCATTGGTTGAGACACATTAAATCTCATGTAAACTTTTCTCCATAACATTTTTTCCATTGCAGATTGCCACAAGTGCCTTGAAGGAAAAGAAAAAGAGGTTTTGAAAAATAATCAGAGTTAGGAACATCATTTACGTTGGAGACCCTGAGGAAATGATGTGTTAGCCAAAGGCTGCAAGATTGGGGGAAGAGTATCTGGGCAGAGGGAAAAGTTTGAACAAATATGGGATTAAGAGACCAATTAGGTGGGTTTTACAGTGTACTTAGGATGGTGGCAGCGGAGATGGAGGAAGATACAATGAAAGATATCTTGGAAGCAGAATCTTGGTGATGATTGATTGGATGTAGGGGGAGAATGGCGTGAAGGAATTTTACTATTTTACTGGTATCCAGTTTGAGCACTGAGTAGGCGGAAGTGTCATTTTCTGAGAAGACTAAAGAAATAAAGTGGTTTTTTGGTGGGGAATGGTGAATCCAGAGGTCACTTTGGGATATGTAATAGTTGGACAGACCAACTATAATTAGTTGAAAATGTCAAGTATGCAGATAGGAAGTGAGAAAAGAGGTTTGTATTGAAGTTAGTCAATAACATGTTTTTGGAACTCCTCCTATAAGCCAGATATTGAAGAACAGAGACAGAATTTCTGTCCTTATGGAGCTTCGGTTCAGTTCAGTTACTCAGTTGTGTCTGACTCTTTGCGACCCATGGACTGAAGTACGCCAGGCTCCCCTGTCCATCACCACCTCCTGGACCTTACTCAGACTCAAGTCCATTGAGTCGCTGATGGCATCCAAACATCCCATTCTCTGTCATCCCCGTCTCCTCCTGCCTCAGTCATTCCCAGCATCAGGGTCTTTTCAAATGAGTCAGTTCTTCACATCAGGTGGCCAGAGTATTGGAGTTTCAGCTTCAGCATCAGTCCTTCCAATGAATATTCAGGACTGATTTCCTTTAGGATGGATTGGTTGGATCTCCTTGCTTACATCTAATTTTAACGGTGTGAACATTTAATAGGTGTTGGCACGTTGAGGATCATTAGCATAGAAAAGCCACGTGAAGGGATTGGTTCAGTTGGGAAAAGAATGTAGAAAGAGAAGAAAATAGTGGATCAAACCCTAGGGAACTCTGATGTTTAGTGGTTTTATAGAAGCGGCTCAGCAAGAGAGATAGCAAGAAAAACATGGATAGGAGTGTCACAAAAGCCATAAGAAGCCATCCCTCCCACCCCCCAAGAAATGGATTTAGTAAACTGGATGGAGTGCTGCTAGGAAACCTCCTAAGCTGAGAACTGAAAGTGTCCTTTGAATTTGACCACAGCAAGGTCATTGGTCACCTTAGCAAGAGTAATATCAGTGGTGGCAGAAGTCAGATTGGAGTGAGTTAAGGAATGAAGGGTAAATGAGAAAGTGGAGACAGCAAGTTTACCAAATTCTTTTTGTCTTTTCCAGAAAGAAGCCTGGCTCCCTTTCCAAAAGGAAGCATAGAAATAGAATGTTAACTAGGAGGATCTGGTGTCAAGGAAAGGTTGATGTAGGGAATGGGAGGTTGATAGATAATACAGGAAAGACAGGAGCTAGCCAGAGGAACAGTCTTTGAAATGGTAAGGGTGTGGAGTCCTGATGATTGCAAAGGGGATCCCATCGTGATAGGAGGAGGGACTCTTCCTCTGGTCTAGCTGGAGGGAAGGAGGTGAAGATGGAAGCTGGTTCCAGTTTGTGGATTTGATGGTGAGGTAGCATTAGGCAATTCCTAAATGGTGGTTTTGTTATCAGAGGTGAGGGAGACCATCTTGCTATGCTTAAAAAAAGCTAAAAATGAGGATGGTCGAAAACCGTGGAGAAGGTAAAAGAGTAGATGTTGACAGCAGGAGATTTGGAAAACAGTGTCGATGGGCAGTAACATAAGTGGTCATTAAGACATAATGAAAGATATTAATGATCATGTGCCTCCTGTATTGCCAGTCTGCTTAATGATGTGATTTTAAAATGTCTCATTTTACTTTTAAGCAAGAAAAATTCTCTAGTTATCTCTTAATTATAGAAACATATCCAAGCATATGTGTAACATTTTTCTTGAATTAGAAGTAGCCTTTAATGTTAAATTTCCTTTATTGTGGAGTCATTCTTGAGTTTGGAAACAGTTACTGAATGAATTCTGTCATAAAATATCTCTTTTTGGAGATAATTCTGATTTACAAGTCATTCTAAAAACACTGAGTTGAATTTCTGAATGGTTTATCTGAAGTATAGGAGATAAGCTGGGCCTCATTTCACTGTAATAATACATTAGAGCAGTTCTGTTTAAATATAAATGCATCTTTAGAGACAGATACTTCCTTTAACTTCAGTATCTTTCTATGAATGGGCTCCCAATCTTCTCCAGCACTCAGGCTCTAAGATTTCTCTGCTCAGTTACTCAGTGGTGTCCAACTCTTCATGACTCCCATCGACTGTACCCCGCCAGGCTCCTCTGTCCATGGGATTCTCCAGGCAAGAATACTAGAGTGGGTTGCCATTTCCTTTTCCAGGGGGTCTTCCTCACCCAGGGATCGAACCTGCGTCTCCTGCTTTGGCAGGCAGGTTCTTTACCACTAGCACCGCCTGGGAAGCCCCAAAAGGAAATATTACTTAAATACAAATGAACCTCTAGAGACAAATGGGCTTCCCTGTTGACTCAGACAGTAAAGGTTCCTCTTGCAATGCAGGAGACCCAGTTTGACCCTGGGGCAGGACGATCCCCTGGAGAAGGAAATGGCTAACCACTCCAGTATTCTTACCTGGAGAATTCCATGGACAGAGGACTCTGGCAAGCTACAGTCCATAGGGTCACAAAGAATCAGATGCAACTGAACAACTAACACTTTCACTTTAGAGATAGACACAAACTAAATAAATTAGAAATTTAGTCTAATCTGTGTTCTTACCTTTCATTTAGGAATCATTTATGATGTTATTGTTGAACCTCCAAGTGTCGGCTCAGTGACTGATGAACACGGGCATCAGAGACCAGTCGCTTTCTTGGCCTACAGGTAAAAGATACCATTTTGAGTGATTCGATGGTGGGAAAGAAGATTGCTGGGGCATGCCTGCGTATTTAAAATTATGGCACAACCTATTGGGTCGATTTGTATTTTGACAATAGCTGTTTTAAAATGCTAAATTTAGAGATTGTAGGAAGTGGACAAGAACAAGAATAAAAGTATATTATCCGTTTATTAGAAAATATTTCACAATGATGGGCATAATCACTTATTTAAAGGAAGAGATCAGTTTAAAATACATTTATTTGTAGGCTGTTCTAGGGTCAGTAAACTGGTACGTATTTATTTGTAAATAAAGCTTTATTGGAGTTAGGTACAACCATTTACTTCTATACTATCTATGGCTGCTTTCAAGCTACTGTGGTAAGTGTGACACAAACTATATGGGTGACAAGCCTAAGATATATACTGTTTGGCCATTTAAGGAAAAATACGTGCGGCTTTGCTGGTGGTCCAGTGGTTAAGAATCTGCCTTTCACTGCAGTTTGATCCCTGGTCAGGGAAGACCTCACATACTGCGGAGCAGCTCAATGTGTGCACCTCAGCTACTTAGCCTGCACTCCAGAGCCCTTGCATCTGGTGGAGCCCCTGCGCCTAGAGCCCAGGCTCTGCAAGAGTAGCCCCCAGTCACTCCAACTAGGGCAGAAAAGCCCTCAAACAGCAGTGAAGACCCAGCACAACCCCCCCCCCAAAATTGGGCCACTGGATTATACTGTTAAATAAGAAAAATAATATTTGAGACTTGGGAGGTCCCGCTGTTTATTTTTCCTGAACAGTGTTTGTTGTGAAGTGAAGTGAAAGTCGCTCAGTCGTGTCCGACTCTTTGTGACTGTATGCTGCTGCTAAGTCACTTCAGTCGTGTCTGGCTCTGTGTGACCCCATGGACGGCAGCCCACCAGGCTCCCCCATCCCTGGGATTCTCCAGGCAAGAACATTGGAGTGGGTTGCTATTTCCTTCTCCAGTGCATGAAAATGAAAAGTGAAAGTGAAGTTGCACAGTCATATCTGACTCTTAGCAACCCCATGGACTGCAGTCTACCAGGCTTCTCCATCCATGAGATTTTCCAGGCAAGAGTACTGGAGTGGGGTGCCATTGCCTTCTCCGTGTGACTGTGTGGTCCATGGAATTCTCCAGGCCATAAGACTGGAGTGGGTTGCCATTCCCTTCTCCAGGGGATCTTCCCAACCCAGGGATCGAACCCAGGTTTCCCACATTGCAGGCAGATTCTTTACCAGCTGAGCCACCAGCAAAGCCCAAGAATATTGGAGTGGGTAGCCTATCCCTTCTCCAGCGGATCTTCCCAACCCAGGAATCAAACTGGGGTCTCTTGCATCGCAGGCAGATTCTTTACCAGCTGAGCTACTAGGGAAGACCCTATACTGTTAAATAAGAAAAGTAATATTTGAGACTTGAGAGTTCCTGTTGTTTATTTCCCTTGAACAGTGTTTGTTGTATTGCCTTATAAAATCCACTTGGTAACTGTCTACCTAAAGATAGCTCTTTATTTGTGTTTGTGTGTGTTTGTGCTCACTCTCAGTGGTGTCCAACTCTTTGCAACCCCATGGACTGGAGCCCACCAGGTTCCTCTGTCCATGGGATTCTCCAGGCAAGAATATTGGAGTGGGTTGCCATTTCCTCCTCCAGGGGATCTTCCTGACCCAGGGATTGGACTGTCATCTCCTGCATTGGCAGGCAGATTCTTAACCATTGAGCCACCAGGGAAGCCCCATATTTGTATTTACAGTTACACGAATGGTATTCCATGCAGAGAATATTCCTGGAAAGATTACCATGATTCTCTGCAGGGAAGAGGGTTCTGGGTGGCTGGACATCCTGCTGGTAGGGAGACTTTTCACAGGGTTGACATTTGAATTTGAATTTTGAAACTGCTGCATGTGTTGTTTTCAGTTAAAGCAATTAGTTTAGCAAATGTATGTATATATACACATACATACACACATGCATGCATATACTTTATTTACATGTGTCTTTGTATAAATCATATCTTTAACAGAGAAATGTGCCTTTTGGGGTCCATGAACTCTTGAGAATTTGAAAGCTTTTCACCCCTAGAAAGAGGCTTCCCGGGTGGCGCAGTTGTAAAGACTCTGCCTGCCAGTGCAGGAGATGCAGGAGACTCAGGTTCGATTCCTGGGTCAGGAAGATCCCCTGGAGGACATGGCCATGCACTCCAGTACTCTTGCCTGGGAAATTCTGTGGACAGAGGCGCTTGGCAGGCTACAGTCCACGGGGGTCGCAAAGAGTGGGACACAGTTGAGCACGCACACACACTAGAACAATCATATGCACGTATATACAGGAACTGAAGAGTTTATAGGTTGCTGGAAATCTTTGTGGAGTTCATGAAGCCTTAATTAAGAAAACTTGCTTTTAAAAATTTCCCTTTGAAATAAGAGGTTTGTTAATTACTATAAAACTCAGGAAACATTTCTAACCAGTTCACAATTTGAAATCGATAGTAGACATTTAAATAACATAACTTTTAAAAGCAAAACTAAAATTCTGCGTAAAAGGTTCATGTACCTATAGTAGTTGACTTTTTAAGCTAATAATTAAAATGTGCATTTTGGTTTTACGTAGATAGTTGTGTTAGTTGAGTTTTAAAGTTTTTTTTTTGCGCATAAGCTCCATGAAGATGAAAGATTTTTCTCTTGTTTTGTTCATTGTTATATTTCCAGAGCCTAGAACAGTACTTGATGCATAATAGGCTCTCAATAAATAATTATTGGAATGAATAGCCAGAAATATGGTAAAACACTTACAAGAATAAAAAATAAACACAAAAATGTTTTAGCAGAAATAGGAATTTCAATCTGAGGAAAAAACTTTTTATTTTTCTGGAAATTTTCATTGACTGTTTTGCTGTTTTCTTCTTTTTCAGAGTAAATGGACAGTACATTATGGAAGGACTTGCATCCAGCTTCCTGTTTACAATGGGAGGTTTAGGTTTTATAATCCTGGACAGATCCAATGCACCAAACATTCCCAAACTCAATAGGTTTCTTCTTTTATTCATTGGATTCGTGTGTGTCCTATTGAGTTTTTTCATGGCTAGAGTATTCATGAGAATGAAGCTGCCGTAAGTTATTCAGTGCTTTGTATAATCAATATCTTAACTTGCAAACTAGTAAAATAATTTTGTGGATCATGTGAAATCATAGGAGATTTAATTTAACCCTCATTTAAATAGATGAACATTTTGAGAACCAAAGAAATGTGTGACTTGCTTAAGGTTAGTAGCAAAATGGAAACAAACAGATCTTCCTGTTATTTCCATGTATGTTCATGAGAAAATCCAGTTATTTTGCTGTAGCATCAGTGACCGCTGATGGAGGCTTTTCTCTAAAAGTGCTTTTTGGTTAATCTGTGACCTTGGAAGAATTCCCATAGAACTAATAATAATAGAGAATATTTTCAAGCCATTAATTGCTGCTGCTTTCTGAATATTGATAGGAGGAAAATCGATTAAGCCTTGGACAGAAAAGAGACTTTCATATATATATTACATTATTTAGATTCATTCAGAAAGCTTACGTTATCTTTGGGACAAAAATAAATTGGTTTGGGAATTCCTTGGCGGTCCAGTGGTTAGGACTTGGTGCTTTCACTGCAGGGCCTGTGTTTGACCCCTGCTTGGGAAACTTAAGATCCTGCAAGCCGTGTGCCGTGGCGCTGCCCCCCCCAGAAAAGAAAGAAAATGGCATTTGAAGGATAGGATAACAGAGCTGAGCTATCTCCTGCTTAGAAAAAAATTTTGAAAATTGTTTAATTCTCTGGATTACTTTCATCTTTTGTAATTATTTATGTAAACATTTGTTTTCTGCATTCTGTAGGCCAATTTCCAAGATAGTTGACTAAGATCTAACAATAGGAAATAAGAAACAGGAGTATACTCTCTGGGTTTCAGGTGTAGATAGATGTAGTCAAAACAGAACAGTAGTCTAAACAAAAGATTGCTGTTTCTGTAACTTACCAAGCAGCCAAATCTAAGGTTTAAATTTTAAAGAGGAAAGACTTTATGGTCCCCTCTCTGATGTGGTTTCTCATTTACAGCTCCTAATGCCTGGTACCTTGAGTGTGGCATGGGGAGAAGCAATGGGACAGTTTTAGAAAATAAAGGGACGCAACAGTATTGCATTTTGGCATATTTGCAGGCCCCAGAGAGATGATGAGCCAGGTCTGTGGGCCTGTACATTCCTCATGACGGGTGTGGTTACTACCACCAGCAAGGAAGGGATGTGTTATCTTGGGCATAGATTCTCTTTGATGTCCCAACATATAGAAGCAGTTACATATGTAATAAATGAGACAGCAACAACAATACAGTAAAAAACACCAGTAACCAGGGATTTTTTCACATCAGATAAGTTGCTAGCATCTGAGATAAAAGATGGCTGTGCCGTAAGATAACTTCCAGGGTAGCACTCCCTTTCACCAAGAATCTGATATCCTTAACAACAGGTACCCTGAGAAAACAATAGCAGTGAAAGGGTACAACCTGTTTTATATTTTCTGAGCTATGCTTTTTAAAAGACCTGGTGTCCTTCCTACTGACAGTTTTAAACATTAAAAGATGGCTTTATTTGATGCGGAAGCATAGGTCACACACTAATTACAAGGAAGAATACTGCAGCGTATAACTATATCAAGAGATAAATGTCCTGTGTTTGCATATCAGCACATGCAGATGACCGACAGCTGTCCCTAAAGAGTCCTCAGCTCTTTTGTTTCATAGCATAAGCTAGCTGTTGAGCAGCTTCCCTCGGTGCCGACACTGGTGGTGGGCACTTCTTAGAATCTTCTTGAACCTTTTATTTCCTGTGAAGCTTAGGTCTTTTTTTTTTTGTTACCGTTGTTAAGAATTATCTGACAGGTTTTATTTTATTATTGGTTTAATCTTTTTTTTGTAATGGAGTATCGTTGGTTTACAGTGTTGTGTTAGTTTCAGGAGTACAACAAAGTGATCCAGTTATATACATACACCTATCGGTTCTCTTTCAGATTAAGTACTTGTGAAGCTTAGGTCTTGAAGTATGCTTTTTGTGAAGTATCAGGCATTACCTTAGCAAATTTACGTGGAGGTCTTCAAAATGAATATATATGTTAAGAGCCTTTTTATTTTTTATTCAACCCTGGGTTGTCTCAGGGTTGTGAGATTAAAGTTCTGTATCTCTGTGCTCAGAGTGTGAATCGGCTAGGCTGGTAGAGCAGAAAGAAAGGGATAAATGAGTTCTAAGGAGATCACTTAGGCTGCACGTAGACCCAAGACCTGTAGGGAGTCAGGTGGGTCTAGGAGCTGGAAGGAGGAAAATCTCATTCCTGAGTGTCTGCGCTGTGTCAGGCACGGTGGGAGGTATCAACCCCATGATGCAGTGTTTTGCCGCCACCTAAGAGAGGAAGAAACTTGAGACTCTGAACTAATAATAGCTAATGTTTGTCAAGTGCTTACTGCTGTGAGTAGCAGTTACTATATTGGTAGATTGTCTTATATAATCCTTTAAATTCTTTGATGTAACTCCATTTTACAGATGAGGAAGCTAAGGTTTGCCCAAGCTTATCTACTCATGTTAGAAACAGGGTCAAAAGCAGAGAAGTTCTAAAGGCATCAATGAGGACAGGATGTTTTCACCCCTTTCTTAATGTGGATAGTTTTACACAGCCTTTCTATTTTCCTCTTGATCCTAATAGGTTGCAAGGATTTATTGCAAAAGGAAAAGTTTGGAGCTTTATAAAGCAGACTGTTACTACCTGAATTTAAAGGGAATTTCAGGGCCTACCTTGTCCATTTAGTAAAAGGATCTTCTATTTGAACATTGTGAAGTGTGACTTGCTCAACAGCTACAGCTGACGCCCCTGCCCACCGTCAGGACATTTCCTAAAGAAACAGGCGCAGGGTGCGAGGGCTCACTTCCCAGGCATGGACAGCTCCTGGTCCCTCCATCCTTCCCTTTGGTAATATTAGGCTTTCTGGGATATTGAAATGAGCTGCTTTCTATAAAAAGCTTTGTGACTCTTGTTGGAATTGTGAGAGTCCAAAGGAGATTGATTCTAACTCTTAGCTTTAACTTTTACATAACATTTTCTTTTCTTTCTTTTCTTATCTGGTGTCATTTAGCATATTGGTTTGTAAATTTGTCCTTTGAGGGGGAAGGATAATGGAACCAAGGCCCAGTAATGTATTATATTTTTTGAGGGGGCAAGATATGAAAGAAGAACCATAATGAGGAATCACACATTTATATTTTCAGATTGTCCTTTGATTCATCATAAAATTTGTTTGGGACACTTTGAAATGTTGCTTCCTTTTCACTCTTTGTGTTTATAAATTTTATGTTTTACAGGGGCTATCTGATGGGTTAGAGTGCCTTTTGAGAAGAAATCAGCAGGTACTGAATTTGCTCCTGTTAATGAAATTTTAAAGGCTATACCAGTCCTCAGATATGAAATACAGAGAAGGATGAAAAGCAGCAGAAAAGAAACATCTAGTGAAAACATAGGAAGCATATTAAAGCGTGGACTAGAATGTCTTCTTGGTGTCAGAGACAAGCTTATCAGTATTTTTTCCTGCTGGCCTTCACTGACGTACCAATGATATTAAGTGACATTTTCTTCTTTTTTTTTCATTTCTTAAAATGTACTTCATTTCTATAGCTATAATATTGAATAAAGTGATTATTTTTTACAAACCCCTTAACATTTTTTGGAGGTGACTTTTCTGACCTTCAGAAATTAATGTAAAATCAGGACACGTGATCCCATAAGCTGAGAACTCTGGACAGCTGATCAGCTTTACCAATGGTGCTTTGCCTTTAAACAGAGTGTGTGACAGTACATCGTTTCAGATATATATGGAAGACTGTTTCAGGAACAATAAGATGTATGAAAGGAGCAGAAATAAATAATTTTTCTAATTAACTTTTGTGTTTTTTTTCATTGATGGTATTAATCTTCAGTCTGTAATTAATCCACTCCCATCCTGTAACTATCAAGCTACTGTTGGTAGCTTGAAGTCTCCAGGTGTAGGCAGCAGGATGTCTAATGAGGTGACATAAATATCCATATCCCTATAAATATTCAAGCATGGGCTACGCAGTCATGTCGGTTTTAAATGTGATTGTGTTAGATGAAGTTCCCTTCAGGCATTCACTTCCAGTAATTAATACAGTGTTGAGCACATAAAAACATCTGTAGACTAGTCTGGTCTTCTCCTAATTTCTTCTAGCCAGGGCTTTTGGTTCCCCCCAGCGGGCTGGGCCTGCATGCTCAGTTGCTTAGTTGTGTCTGACTCTTTGCGACTCCATGGACTGCAGCCTGCCAGGCTTCTCTGTCCTTGGGATTTTCCAGGCAAGGATGCTGGAGTGGGTTGCCATTTCGTCCTCCAGCGATCCTCCCAACCCAGGGATCCAGCCTGCATCCCTTGTGTTTCCTGCACTGGCAGGCGGATTCTTTCCCACTGCACCGCCTGCGAATCCTGTAGGGAACAGACTTGTGGTTGTCATAGAGGTTGGGAGGAGGACGCTTCTCTGGGGTCTCAACTCTTATCCTAAGATCTTTAAGTTTACAGTAAAATTTCAGCTCAGGTGGATTTTTTCCCTTATTCCAGGACTGCTCTAAATGTAGCTGTTCATTAAAAAGATTGATTTATTTATCCAGAAAGTTTTGAGAACCTATTGTATGCCAGGGAGCACAGAGCTTATATGCTTATAAGGAAGTCAAATTATTGAAAAGTTAAAAAATGTTTATAAAATCTCAGATACTGATAAATAACAACCAACAAAAACAATGCAAGAACAGTCCATTAGTGATGAGAGGTGGGAGAGGTGGTTACTATATCCAAAGCTCTGAGAAAGGAAAACAAGACCTGTATGTATCCACCAACTTTAAAGGCTTGATTTAACTTATATTTTCTGTTTTTTTGTTTTTTGGCCTTATTTTAAAACCTGATTAAACTAGATGGACAAGGTGACACAAAGGTTTTATGATTTCCATAGGTCTTTTCCAGAGATTGAATAGTGAGAAGTTCCTGTTAAGTACCACCAGATGGCGCTGTTAAGGTTTGGGGTGTGTTTCTATGTCATAGCTTTTAAGGTTTTGTTTTTTGACTAAACACAAAGAGATGTATTTAAATAATTCTACTGGTAAAATTGCAATGTTTTATGTGAAGGAAAAAGTTGTGCCTTGTACTAGACTTTTGCTTTTGGGGACACTGCCAAAATGTTAACAGCCTGATAAAAAGCCTGCTAAGCAGTATTAACATCAGCAGAGGTTAAATAAATGAGATAGAGTAAATTAATGGCCTAGATCGGAAACAAACTAGTCTTTGATTTTATTACAGAATTCTCTAGAATGTGTATGCTACAATGGAGTTAGAAGGGCAAAATGGTTTAGTGGAGAGTAACTGGTAAAGGGATTCCCTGGTGGCTCAGCGGTAAACAGCCTGCCTGCCAATGGAGGAGACGGGTTTGATCCCTGAGTGGGGAAGATCCCCTGGAGGAGGAAGTGGCAACTCGGTCTAGTATTGGTACCTGGGGAATCCCATGGACAGGGAAGCCTGGCGGGCTACAGACCATGGGGTTGCAAAAGAGTCAGATACGACTTAGCGACTGAAGAACAATTCCAGTGAGAGGTAAAGAAGATGCAGAAGTTGCCAGGAGACGCTCCATCCTGTGATACACAGCTGACAGAATTGGTGTCAGCCCAGGGGGAGCTCCAGAGGAAAGAATGCCTGCCAGAAACATGTTGGGTGGAAAGAGCTGGGCCTTTGTACCACTCACTGCCTCTTCGGATTTTGGCCTGGTGCCGTCTTGAGACTAACATGGTGGAAAGGTGAGGGAAGCCTGACAAAGCTTGGAGACTGTCAGCTGGCCCCTCCTTAAAGCTAGCCATTAGGGGGTCTGAGCAGCACATCTCTGTTTGCCACAGATTTAGAAAGAAAATACCCTCTTTATAGGATTACAATGAGGAAATCCTGCGTACCTTGCTTATAAGGGGCTTCCTTAGTGGCTCAGACAGTGAAGAATCTGCCTGCAGTGCAGGAGACCTGGGTTGGACCCAATCTCTGGCTCCAGAAGATCCCCTGGAGGAGGGCATGGCAACACTCCAGTGTTCTCGCCTGGAGAATCCCATGGACAGAGGAGCCTGGCAGGCTACAGTCCACGGGGTCGCAGAGAGTGGGACACACTGACAGACATTCACTTGCTTATAAAAGGAGGGTGGTGCTCTGCTTGTTAATGTCTTTTTGAAGTGGGAAGTGTGGAGTAACTTAGGTTCTTAGTAACTGGTATATTCCTGAAATGTAATGCTGGGAAAAAGGTTATTTCTCCACTTTGCTTATAAGAAAATGGTGATTCATTGTTGTAGAGCTTGAACTAGAACCCAGGTCTTCTGCAAAGCAGACCAGTTCTTTTCATTATATACTGTTTTCTGATACAGATCAGTCCCTGAAGGTAGTAACGAGTACACACTTATTTATATTAATAAAAGAGGTAATGCCAGATGCAGGGTTATGTTAACAAGAAAAACACAACCTTTGTTCATGTGGAATTTATTCTCCACTGACTATACACCAAGGGACCAATTCTCTTGGCCACAGGAACACAAGAGAGGAGCACCTAAGCCCAGACTTGTGGTGAGGCAAGCCTTTAATTTGTTGTGAGAACGATGGCTACTCATCTGCCTAAGTATTTCAAGGTACAAATACATTTCCCCCTAATCTCTTGTTTTTCTTTTTTGCACTATGACTTTTTTTTTTTCTTCCTTTTTTTTAAAATTTATTATTTTTTACTTTACAATATTGTATTGGTTTGCCATACATCAACATGCATCCGCCACGGATGTACACATGTTCCCCATCCTGAACCCCCCTCCCACCTCCCTCCCCATACCATCCCTCTGGGTCGTCCCAGTGTACCAGCCCCAAGCTTCCTGTATTCTGCATTGAACCTGGACTGGCGATTCATTTCTTATATGATATTATACATGTTTTAATGCCATTCTCCCAAATCATCCCCCCCCACTCCCCCGCCCACAGAGTCCAAAACACTGTCCTATACATCAGTGTCTCTTTTGCTGTCTCGCATACAGGGTTGTCGTTACCATCTTTCTAAATTCCATATATATGCGTTAGTATACTGTAGTGGTGTTTTTCCTTCTGGCTTATTTCACTCTGTGTAATAGGCTCCAGTTTCATCCACCTCATTAGAACTGATTCAAATGTTCTTTTTAACGGCTGAGTAATACTCCATTGTGTATATGTACCACAGCTTTCTTATCCATTCATCTGCTGATGGACATCTAGATTGCTTCCATGTCCTGGCTATTATAAACAGTGCTGTGATGAACATTGGGGTACACGTGTCTCTTTCAATTCTGGTTTCCTCAGTGTGTATGCCCAGCAGTGGGATTGCTGGTTCGTATGGCAGTTCTATTTCCAATTTTTTAAGAAATCTCCACACTGTTCTCCATAGTGGCTGTACTAGTTTGCATTCCCACCAACAGTGTAAGAGGGTTCCCTTTTCTCCACACCCTCTCTAGCATTTATTGCTTGCAGACTTTTGGATAGCAGCCATTCTGACTGGCGTGAAATGGTACCTCATTGTGGTTTTGATTTGCATTTCTCTGATAATGAGTGATGTTGAGCATCTTTTCATGTGTTTGTTAGCCATCTGTATGTCTTCTTTGGAGAAATGTCTATTTAGTTCTTTGGCCCATTTTTTGATTGGGTCATTTATTTTTCTGGAATTGAGCTGCACGAGTTGCTTGTATATTTTTGAGATTAGTTTGTCAGTTGCTTAATTTGCTATTATTTTCTCCCATTCTGAAGGCTGTCTTTTCACCTTGCTAATAGTTTCTTTTGTTGTGCAGAAGCTTTTAAGGTTAATTAGGTCCCATTTGTTTATTTTTGCTTTTATTTCCAATATTCTGGGAGGTGGGTCATAGAGGATCCTGCTGTGATGTATGTCAGAGAGTGTTTTGCCTATGTTCTCCTCTAAGATTTTTATAGTTTTTGGTCTTATGTTTAGATCTTTAATCCGTTTTGAGTTTATTTTTGTGTATGGTGTTAGAAAGTGTTCTAGTTTCATTCTTTTACAAGTGTGGTTGACCAGTTTTCCCAGCACCACTTGTTAAAGAGATTGTCTTTAATCCAATGTATATTCTTGCCTCCTTTGTCAAAGATAAGGTGTCCATAGGTGTGTGGGTTTATCTCTGGGCTTTTTATTTTGTTCCATTGATCTATATTTCTGTCTTTGTGCCAGTATCATACTGTCTTGATAACTGTGGCTTTGTAGTAGAGCCTGAAGCCAGGCAGATTGATTCCTCCAGTTCCATTCTTCTTTCTCAAGATTGCTTTGGCTATTTGAGGTTTTTTGTATTTCCATACAAATTGTGAAATTATTTGTTCTAGCTCTGTGAAAAATACCGTTGGTAGCTTGATAGGGGTTGCATTGAATCTATAGATTGCTTTGGGTAGTATAGTCATTTTCACTATATTGATTCTTCCGATCCATGAACGTGGTATATTTCTCCACCTATTAGTGTCCTCTTTGATTTCTTTCACCAGTGTTTTATAGTTTTCTATATATAGGTCTTTAGTTTCTTTAGGTAGATATATTCCTAAATATTTTTTTCTTTTCGTTGCAACAGTGAATGGAATTGTTTCCTTAATTTCTCTTTCTATTTTCTCATTATTAGTGTATAGGAATGCAAGGGATGTTTGTGTGTTGAATTTATATCCTGCAACTTTACTATATTCATTGATTAGCTCTAGTAATTTTCTTGTGGAGTCTTTAGGGTTTTCTGTGTAGAGGATCATGTCATCTGCAAACAGTGAGAGTTTTACTTCTTTTCCAACTTGGATTCCTTTTATTTCTTTTTCTGCTCTTATTGCTGTGGCCAGAACTTCCAAAACTATGTTGAATAGCAGTGGTGAGAGTGGGCACCCTTGTCTTGTTCCTGACTTCAGGGGAAATGCTTTCAATTTTTCACCATTGAGGATAATGTTTGCTGTGGGTTTGTCATATATAGCTTTTATTATGTTGAGGTATGTTCCTTCTATTCCTGCTTTCTGGAGAGTTTTTTATCATAAATAGATGTTGAATTTTATCAAAGGCTTTCTCTGTATCTGTTGAGATAATCATATGGCTTTTATGTTTCAATTTGTTAATGTGTTTATCTTACATTGATTGATTTCCAGATATTGAAGAATCCTTGCATCCCTGGGATAAAGCCCACTTGGTCATGGTGTATGATCTTTTTAATGTATTGTTGGATTCTGATTGCTAGAATTTTATTAAGGATTTTTGCATCTGTGTTCATCAGTGATATTGGCCTGTAGTTTTCTTTTTTTGTGGCATCTTTGTCAGGTTTTGGTATTAGGGTGATGGTGGCCTCATAGAGTGAGTTTGGAAGTTTACCTTCCTCTGCAATTTTCTGGAAGAGTTTGGGTAGGATAGGTGTCATCTCTTCTCTAAATTTTTGGTAGAATTCAGCTGTGAAGCTGTCTGGACCTGGGCTTTTATTTGCTGGAAGGTTTCTGATTACAGTTTCAATTTCCATGCTTGTGATGGGTCTGTCAAGATTTTCTCTTTCTTCCTGGTTCAGTTTTGGAAAGTTGTACTTTTCTAAGAATTTGTCCATTTCTTCCACATTGTCCATTTTATTGGCATATAATTGCTGAGAGTAGTCTCTTATGATCCTTTGTATTTCTGTGTTGTCTGTTGTGATCGCTCCATTTTCATTTCTAATTTTATTGATTTGATTTTTCTCCCTTTGTTTCTTGATGAGTCTGGCTAATGGTTTGTCAATTTTATTTATCCTTTCAAAGAGCCAGCTTTTGGCTTTGTTGATTTTTGCTATGATCTCCTTTGTTTCTTTTGCATTTATTGCACTATGACTTTTAATTGCAAGTGTGAGAAACTCACTCAAGCTGTCTTAAGCAAAGAGGGTAAATTATTCAGATGCTGGAGTGTGACGATACTCAGGGCAGGGATGCTGGGTGTTGAGAGTACCAGGGTTGAGAATATGGGACTCTGAGGATGCCACTGTTTTCTTCTGATGCATCCCGTGGGTCTGCTTCATGCTTTTCTCTCTATAAAACTGGTCACTTCTACAGACTTTCCTGGGGGTCCAGTGGTTAAGAATCCACCTTCCAAAGCAGGGGACATGGGTTCCAACCCTGATTGGGAAGCTAAGACCCCACATTCCTCCAGGCAGCTAAGCCCACACACCACCAACACACTGCACTAGAGATGCCAGCAGAGCCCCATGCACCACCATCAACTACTGGCCTGGGAGTGAGCCCTCGTGGACAGCCAGTCCCAGCTGCAGGTGACTGCAGCCACTGGAAACACCCCAGGGAGAACTGCCCCTCTAGCCTAGAAAACCTGGAGAAGTATTAATAAGCTGTTGCTCTTAGGTATTACATTTTGGGGTGGCTTTGTATGCAGCATAGATAACTGGAATGGGGGTGCGGCCTTGGCTTTGGGACTGAGTAATGGATGGACACTGCCAGGGTCTTGAGAAGGTGGAGGATGCCACCTAGAAGGGCTTCGAGAAGACCTAGGTACAGGCCTCCAGGGAATTTTGACGAGGGCTTGAAGACAGTGAGGAAAATGACCTTGGAGGCTGAAGGGAAGGCAGCAGGTTCTGCTGCCTGCTGTTAACGTGGAAAATAGAAAGGGCACCTAGTGAACCCATGGATCCAAGGGAGAGACTTCCAGGCAGAAAGTAGAAAGTGTGTGCTGGCTTCTTGTAGCTTCTGTTGCAGCTAATGAAATGTGAGGAGAGAGAGGCGAACCAAAGAAAGAACTTTTCAGTTCAGTTTTTGGAGTGTAGAGAAATAGAGAAGACAGACCAATCTTTCCAGATAGCAAATGAAAGCTTGTGTTTTAAGAATGTAGTTTATCAAAGAAATGTTCCTTTTTTTTTTTTTTTCCTTTTTTGATCATACAGCAAGGCTTGCAGGATCTTATTTCTCTGACTAGAGACCGAACCCATGCCCCTTGCAGTGGAAGTGTGGAGTCTTAACCACTGGACAGCCAGGGAAATTTTCCCTCATTTTTTTCTTTTTTAAAGAATTTCTTGTTAAATCGATGATTAAAAATGTTATGTTTTAAACACCATTGCTCTGTGTCCAAATTAAAACTGTAACTTTTAGTTGTACTGTAAATTTTCAATTTTGAAGAGTTTTTATATACATTATCCAAATTCTGACAATCCTGGTGTTAGACTTATATAGGAAGCTATTGTTAGTTCACAATATTAATAATAGCAATTTTGGGGTTCTGACTCTGTGCCTGCTGTTTGTTAAGCTTTAGACAGGTGATTTTACATCCTTATAGAGGAGGATTATGAAGGATTGTTAATTTATTATTATTAAGTATTTAGGATGAAGTCTGTTAAGCCAGAGAGGTAAATACCTAAACCAGGAAGCATCAGGGATAAAACCTCAATTCACACTTTAGTTTAATTCCAAGTCCAAAGTTTTACCTTTTTTGTGTGTGTGAGAAGAACAGGTATCAGCTTTAAACCAGAAAACATCTTCAATGTGTGGAATACTCTCACCTTAAAAAGTTCGTACTCATTGTCTCACAGTCAATATTTTATATGATCTATAGTATTGATAAATTTTTTGATGTTCCCCATTTCTTTTAGTTAGAATACACCAGTATTATAATAAGCTTCTTTATTTGTGAAAAAATGGATTGGATCAGGTGACCTCCAGAGCCCCTTTCACCTTCAATATTCCTTTCATGTCTTCTAATTTTCTGACACACGGGTTTTCTAAACAGTTATCTGCAGGGTTGCAAATGAATTCTGTTTGACCAGCAGATGGGGCTCTTGATAATCAAATAGGTAGAAGCATTTATTGAGCTCCTACCTGGTGGCTCAGACAGGAAAGAATCTGCCTTCAGTGCAGGAGACCCTGTTTTGATCTCTGGATGGGGAAGATCCCCTGGAGAAGGGAATGGCTACCCATTCCAGCATTTGGAGAATTCCATGGACAGAGGAGCCTGCTGGTCTACAGTCCATGGGTTGCAAAGAGACAGACATGACTGAACGACTAACACTTTCAAATATTCCCAGGTGGCTCAATCACTAAAGGATCTGTCTGCTGATGTAGGAAACGCAGGCTATGCAAGTTTGATCCCTGGGTCAGGAAGATCCCCTGGGGAAGGAAATGGCCACCCACTCCTGTATTCTTGCCTGGAAAATCCCTTGGACAGAGAAGCCTATAGGGCTATAGTCCAGGTGATCACAGAGAGTCAGGACTGAGCAACTGGGCATGCACCTTGTGCCAGGCCTGGGTGCAACCCTGCTATTGCTTCAGATTTATGTAACTATGTTCTTAGGCCTATTTCAAATTCTTGTTTTTACATGTGGTTAAGAACTTTCAAAGGAACACTTACTATTTTACCAAGAAGGAACTTTTCCCTTGAATAATTGATTGATTACTGAGCTGTCTCCCAATGCTAAGTGCCATGATTTGATGTCCACAGTTAAGTGACCTTAGGAGTCCAGGACTCCTTTGTGAAGGAGCTGATATGTCTGATCTTCTGTGACTTTCAAATGTCTCCCAGGAGCTCAGGGGCTAGATACTGCAATTTATTAAGACTTTTGTGATCATAAATAGGATACCAAAGCCACTGAGAGTTCAAGCATATTTTTAATTCATACATGTATTTTTAATACAATCTTTCATCTATAAAAGGATAATAATACTAATACCATCTTTTTTTCCACCCATAGGTACCAGCTATTCAATACATAATGCTTCCAAATGGGAAGTAGAATATTCCAGATGCTGCTGAAAATTTGTATTCTCTTTGTTTCTCAAGCTCTCTTATGATTTTCCAAAATCAATTATTAATTGATACAGAGCCATCGTCAATTATAGAAAGCGAAAGTCACTCAGTCATGTCCTACTCTTTGTAATCCCATGGACTATATAGTCCATGGAATTCTCTAGGCCAGAATACTGGGGTAGGTAGCTGTTTCCTTCTCCAGGGGATCTTCCCAACCCAGGAATCGAACCAGGGTCTCCTGCATTGCAGGTGGATTCTTTACCAGCTGAGCTACCAGGGAAGCAATTATAGGGTGGTGACTATATTGTTCTTTAACATTTCTAAGAGAGGTCTCAAGATAGGAGCTGCACTGTAGCTGGAAATGCCACATAAAAGTCTTCAGCAGTGAATTCTCTGGCAGTCCAGTGGTTAGAGACTCTGCACTGCCAAGGACCTGGGTTCAATACCTGGTCAGGGAACTAAAATCCCATAAGCCACCAGGGGGCAGCCAAAAAAGAGTCTGCTTCAACAATCAAATAGAAGATCCGCCAAATATTTAGATAACCTCTCAAAGGCAGGCCAGGACAAACTACTAGTTCTTCCACTCCCTAAGCTTGGCCATGAGCGGTCACAGCCCCACTTGGTGTAAGCGCCTCTTCTCTGAGGCATGCAGAGGTTGAGTAATCCACGCAGGTCTTTGCCACAGGTTTGTCCTATGTGGGTCCACATGGCTGGATGTTCTTTGCCCTGGGCCATGTCTGGTCAGCACTTTGAGAAGCAAAGACAGACCTACCAGAAAAAGCTGAATGGGTCTTTGGGGTCTAGCACGTGAAGTTATGCTGTTTCTTCCCGCTTCCCCTCTGACACCCAAAATGTCGCATAACCAGTTTGTTACTAGAATGGAACTTTAATAAAGGAACTGCCTGTCTACCAGGGAAGTTGGTTGTTTTCCTTGTCATTGGAATTTGTCTTGGAGCTCTTCCTCTGAGCATGTTAATCAGTGTTTCTGAGCAGCTGGGGAGGAAACAGGAAAGTGCTGATTCACTAGTCTTAATACAGTGCTCCATTCTCTAGGACTTTTAACCTGTTACATCCCTAACTCTTTTCTTGAGAGGACTTTCTTCTACCTTGGAAAGAGTTGTTGTTGTTCAAGCTCTTGCATGCTCAGTTGCTCAGTCATGTCCGACTCTTTGTGGCCCCTTGGACTGTAGCCTGCCAGGTTCCTCTGTCCATGGAATTTTCCAAGCAAGAATTCTGGAATGGGTTGCCATTTCCTACCCCTTGGGGATCTTTCCTACCCCTGGGGATCTTCCCAACCCAGGGATCAAGCCTGTGTCTCCTGCATTGGCAGGCAGATTCTTAACCACGGTGCCACCTGGGTAGGTATTAATATTAGCTATTTGCTAATATTTATTGAGAATGTATTGTGTGCCTGGCATTGTCCCCAGCATTCTTCATTTGTCACCTCACTGCAGTCTCACAACAATACTATGAGAGTAGTAGTGTTTGGCCCATTTTGTAGCTGAAAAAACTCAGAGAGGTCAAGTCACTTGCTAAAGATTGCACAGTAGGTGATGGACCCAGAGCCTCTGCTCTTCACCACAATGGAACATTCCAGGAATGTGTCCTTATTTGACCTCAAAGGAATAGAAAACTTTTAAATATTTATAAAACAGAATCAACTAGACTGAAGATTACTTTACTCGAGGGTCTGATCCTGTTTCTTATTTACTTTTTTCACAAAATTCTCCATGGCATAGCCCTGCATATAATATTCATAGTCACCTGCTCTATCTCTTATATTGTATCAGTTTAGCCTCATCATTTGCATCTGAGAAATGTACCCAGTACTCAGCATATAATAGGAACTTAATTTACGTTTGGGGACTGAAGTAGAAATAACTTTTGGAGACTATTTTAAAGTTTACAAAATACATGTCTCTTACTCCACTGATTACTAATGAGAGATATTTCACACGGCATTCTTTTAGCTGGAATTTAGAAAAGTATGCTTTTATGCAGTTTTTATCTGAAAGCATGTTAATTTAATTGTACATGAATTATATGTACCAGGTTATATGTATGCACCTTATTTTCTTTTTCTTTTATAGCCATGCCCAAGGCTTGCAGGATCTTAGTTTTCTGACTGGGTTTTGAACCCAGTCCACCGCAGTGAAAGCTCCAAGTCCTAACCATTGGACTGCCAGAGAATTCCCCTTACTTCCTCTTTATAATGTAGCATCTTTATTTCATTTTTTATTCAAGTATGAGAGCAAAATGAATCAAGGCATTTGTTCATGTTGGGAGTTCATGGCTTCAGCAATGAGGAGACGTATTAAGAACTTTTAAAAAAGGGAAATGAAAGCACTCTTATTTAACTGGTAGAAAATCCTATAGTAGAGGTAATTAGTTACCTTGGATTATAAGTCAAGAAACCGCAGATGTAGAACTGAGAGTGTGGAAGCACCACCTCCAGTCGGTGGGCTAAGTGCAAGCTCTGGACGCTTGTCCACTTGTACCAAGGTCGGTCTGCAGGTGGCTAAAGGGTAAAAGGGGCAGGGTTGGCCTGACCTGTGAAAAAGAACATCCCCAAAGCAGTCAGCAAGATTTCTCTTGCACTGTCCAGGACATTAGAAGCCTTTGTCCAGTAGATTTGAGTATTTACCTGTTTGGCAAGATGATTTCAATAAAGGAGACAAGTGCTTGAGCTCTCATTTGGGGGACATTTTTAGGATCACTTAATCACTGCAAAACCATCTCCATCTGACACACTCCTGACTGTACCCCTTCTATCCCTCATTCCAACCCCCAGCTTGATTTCCTAGCCAAATCTTTGCATTTCTTTTCAAATAGTATACTCCAGCACAGCTGTGTCCTGTCCAGGAAGAAAATTAGCTTCTCTACTTTCCCACCACATCCCAGGACGTGTAAGATAACAGATGTCTGTTCTCTGTGACGAGTGTCAGGGGCACTGTAAGTTAGGTTGGAATAGTATTTCAAATCTTCATAACAAGGCTGTTTCAATGAACACAGTACTAACCAGGCTCCAGGAAGTTGAACCTCCTTGGGCTTTCCCTCTGTCTCTCTTGAAGAACCAAAGCCCTCTTGGGATTTGGGATCCCTGAGTGCCTGCTCTATTTCCCTACTGGGACTTTGGACTCCTCAAGGTGGAACTGGATTGCACACACTCCACAGCATGAAGCACAGTGGTGCTATGCAAATCAGACTTTATAGTCTGCCAGGCTCCTCTGTCTGTGGGATTTCCCAGGCAAGAATACTGTAGTGAGTTGCCATTTCCTTCTCCAGGGAATCTTCTCAACCCAGGGACTGAACCAGGTCTCCTGCATGGCAGGTTGATTCTTTAACTGAGCTACCAGGAAAGCTCATGCAAATCAGAAGTGCTCAAGAATTCTTGTGTGAAGGTTTTCTTGATCTTTTCACTTTTATTATGGAAAATTTAAACACTAAAGAAGTGAAAGAGGATTGAATAGTACAATAAATCTCTCCTTACCCATTGCTGCAGTTCAGTTCAGTCGCTCAGAGTCGTGTCTGAGTCTTTGGGACCCTGTGGACTGCAGCACGCCAGGCTTACCTGTCCATCACCAACTCCCAGAGCTTGCTCAAACTCAGGTCTATCAAGTCGGTGATGCCATCCAACCATCTCATCCTCTTTCAATCCCTTCTCCTCCTACCCATTCTTAGCTTCACCAAATCAGTCTCAGTGCTGGGACTTCTCTGAGAGTCCAGTGGCTAAGACTCCACACCCCCAGTGGAGAGGACTCGGGTTCCATCCTTGGTCAGGGAACTAGATCCTACATGCCTCAGCTAAAGATCCCATACCTTGAAATGAAGACTGAAGATCCCACATGCTGTGACCAAGACGTGGCGCAGCCAAATAAATAAAACCAGACACTGAAAAACAAAACACTCAGGCACAGTTTTATTTCAGAGATAATCCCCCCATCCCTCCACTCCCATACCAGGCTATTTTGAAGTCAACCCCAGATAATGTGATATATATTTATCTGTAAGCAAGTAAATCATGTTGAATGAATAAATGTATTAGAATGTAGTTATTAGGCCAGAACTAGAATATTCATTTGAGATTCCATAAATTTCAGTCACATTTAATAAATTTTTATGAGGAGTCTTTTATGAGTCTAGTTCATATTCTATCATTCTGATCCTATTTAAATGCTATGGCTGTTCTTCTCTTGACATGTTTACTCGTGACAAAAGTATTACCGCCCAACTGCAGCACTTTTGCCTCAAGCCACTTGTGTTCTCTGAAGATTTCGTTTTGATTGAGTTAGACCTGAAGATTCGTCCTTTGAGACAATCTTGCCATGACAATTCCAACAGGCTGCAGCTGAAGTGCTCCTGACACGTCTCACTCAGGCTAGAAATGTGGGGCATGTTTTTCCTTACAGCTTATGGAGGTAGTTCATCTTTTGGAAAAACATGACTCAGCTGTCAGAAGGTCCTCTTTATACAGTAGCTCAGATGTTAGCCCCATTGGGCAGCCGGTGTACAGGACCACCTGTCTTAACTTTCTAAGCTGCTGGCATTTCATTTCGGCCTTGGTCCCAGGGTTACACGGGCTCTTTGGACCTGGCAATGGCCCTTGACCAGACGTGTTCCTCGTTGCGGTGATTGTCATGCTATCCCTCTTTCAAGAGTGGGGTTGGGGAGGTAAAAGGTGCGCCACTGCTGCTGATAAATAGCATCAGTGCTGAAGGGAATTAATTATTTCATTAAAAAAACAAAACAAAAAAACACAAGTGTGAGTCTAATTCATAGAGACAGGGGCTGAAAGGCAGTCTTTCTTCCCAGAGGCAGGAGACCACAGTGGCAGAGTGTGGGGATACTCGGGTCAGTCTGGGTTTTAATCTGGCCTCCACCACCCTCTCTGTGACCTTGTGCAGCTTACGTGACTCCTCAGTGCCTCAGCTTTTTTTTTTTTTTTAATCTGAAATAAGAAGTAATCATATTACCTCTAGCATAGTTTGCTAGGGGATTAAATTTATTTATTCAACAAATATTTAAAGAACTGTCAAGTATTCTTCAGGATGCTGATGATAGAAGAAAACAACCTAAAGAGGATAAGATCCTCGTGGAGATTAAGTCTTAGAAGGGGAGACATATCCAAACTAGTCAACATGTAATGTCAGATAGACAAGCATTATGAAGAAAAATGAGGATATGGAGATTAAAGGTGTTCATACAGGAAAAACTCTCAACCAACACTAGATGTTACTATTTCCCCTCATCTAAGCCCAAAGGCATGGCCAACCAGGCTTCACCAAGGTGGAACCAATCCTGTTTAAAGACTCTGTGTGTGTGACTGACTGTACACCTCAAAGGAAGGGAATGGTCATTGATGTCAAATTGTGACTACGTACTTGGCCCTGTGTTCAGAACTTTCAGATCCCTCAAATAATTCTGTAAGTTGGAAATTTTAAACCCAAGTGTTAAGAAGAGAAAACTGATAAAGAGAAGAAACATCTTTGCCTACAATATGCACTTGCAAAGCCCGTGCAGTTTCTTCCATCTGATAGGTCTCAAAAGTGCTGTTTCTCTTGAAATGGTTCAAAGACACCAGAGAGCTGGAAACTGTCCGTACTGTACAGGCCATTTGGTCTGCGCCTGACACCGTCCCCTCATGAGATAAGTGGCTACAGGCAGTTCTTTATGCCCAGGTCTCCACGCCTGGAGCCCTGTAGCTCAGCTGCCCTGATCTCAACTCATAGAGCTAAGGACAGCTGTGTAGAGACTAACCAGTAGCCCATACCAAGACTAACAGAAATAAGATACATTAGATTATGGGAAATGGCATAGTCAGATGTTTTAAAATGGGAGTTGGCAGCAGCAGGAAAGACAGCTGAAGTCTAACTGTAGACAGGCAGAGGGAAGGGGAACAGTAGAGATGCCAGAGTCAGCATGACTCCATGGCCCAGACTCAGGAACTGCTGGACTGCCAGTCTCTCAGCTTACCCTGATTGTACAAGGCTCATGCTCTGGAGGCTTCCCAGGTGGCTCAGGGGTTAAGAATCTATCTGCCAAGCAGGAGATGCAGTTCCGATCCCTGAGTCAGGAAAATCCCCTGGAGAAGGAAATGGCAATGTGCTGGGAAATCCGATGGACAGAGGAGCCTGGCAGGCTACATACAGTGCATGGTGTCACAAAGGGTCAGACAAGACTGGGCATCTAGACAACAGAAACAGTAAAAGGGACTTCTGTCCTCTGTCCTTTGTACTTCAAGATAACCTATTTACTGAAGCTGAAAGAGTCCAGTGTCACTAGATTTAAGCTGACCTACCCATGACTGTGAATATTTATTTGATAGAGCTTGGACCAGGTAGGGAGGACAAAGTCCTGAGCAAAGAACATGTCATTTTTTCCATTCCCTGTGTTGTCCCAAATCAGGACAAACTCTGGGGAATCTGGCTCAGTGAGGAATACTTAAGGAATAAAAAAAAAAAAACAAACCTTCAATGCCAAGATGTAATCGGTTTTAATACCCCAACAAAGACCTATATTTGGAGTTTGGTTCAGGAAAAATGACCTGTTTTTGCTCAGGACTTTGTCTTCCCTACCTGGTCCTGGCTCTGTCGGATAAATATTCACAAGGTGGGTAGATCAGCTTAAATCTAGTGACATTTGGCTCAGTTAACAGGAGTTATCTTAAAGCACAAAGGACAGAGGACAGAACTCCCTTTTGTTGTTGTTGTTTTTAGTCGCTCAGTTGTGTCTGACTCTTTGTGACCCCATGGACTGTATGTAGCCCGCCAGGCTCCTCTGTCCGTCGGATTTCCCAGCTAAGAATACGGGAGTGCGTTACCATTTCCTTCTCCAGGGGGACAGGCTACCCACTCCAGTATTCTCGGGCTTCCCAGCTAGTGAAGAATCCACCTGCAATGAGGGAGACTTGGGTTCCATCTCTGGGTTGGGAAGATGCCCTGGAGAAGGGAATGGCTACCCACTCCAGTATTCCGGCCTGGAGAATTCCTGTATAGTCCATGGGATCGCAAAGAGTGTGACGTGACTGAGCGACTTTCACTTTCATAGTCCTGGAAACCCGTTCGGAGACTCATTTATTTAAAATCTTTGATTTGTTTATGGCCATGCTGAATCTTCGTTGCGGAGCTTGGGCTTTCTCTGGTTGTGGGGAGCAGGGGCGGTTCTCTAGTTGTGGTGCACGGGCGTCTCATTGCGGTGGCTGGTTGCAGGGCTAGGACTCTAGGATCTAGGCTCAGCAGTGGTGCATGGCTTTAGTTGCTCTGCAGCATATGGAATCCTCCCAGACTGGGAATTGAACCCATGTCCCCTGTATTGGTAGGTGAATTCTTAACCACTGGACCACTAGGGGAAGTCTTGGGGCTTCTTTAAAGTCGAAGCTTTGAGCGGCTCAAGGATGGCTGAAGATGTGGGGCAGTGGTCCATCAGACCTCCTAGTGCTGGTTCTCTGGGCTACGCAGGCTCTTTGCCACCAAATGACATGTGGGAAGGGGAATAGTTCAGAGCAGGGTTCCCTACTTCAGGTCTGCAGAGCAGTAAGACAGGTTTGGGAAATGCAGGAAGTAAGTTCCAATAATTGATTCATTCACTTCATATGTGTTCAGATTAGAGCCTGCTGAGAGACGACATGACATAACTCACCAGGTACACCTGGGAGGGCAGTCCCGGCCCCGGGCTCTGACTTCCTCAGCAATGGAAGGAATGCCCAAACGGGCAAAGTTAATCTCTCAAGCCACAGCTCTACTAGTCTGAGTCCAAGGTGGGAAACCTAACAAATGGGCCCCTCTGATGACTTTATCTTGTGCTACTTACTCAGCCTGATATTCATCACAGAGAGGCAATTCCTGGGGATGGATCAAATGACATATAACATTTTGTAAAAGACCATGTCATTTTTAGGTGGAGGACTGTTCAGGCTAAAGGCAAGCAGGAGTTGGCTTTTGTGTTGTGTTGGGTGAGATGGAGATCATTGTATGTGAGGGAATCTACTGCAGCGATTCTGGCTGTGATGTACTTTCTTTTTTCAGCAAGCACCTTCTCTTCCTACAAAACTCATAGATCCCCACAAACTTCATCCTTCTCTGCTCGGCATACCTGTAACCCTTCATCTGTCTCCGCTCTTGTGATATTGCATTGAATTCACCCCTAAGTCTCCCTCTCCCTCTAGACTCCCATCTCCTCAAAGGCAAGGACTGGGTCTTGTTTATTCTTGCCTCCATCACACTGTGCTTGGGACTTTGTAGCTCTATAAATGGTTGATGAATGATACCGTACTTAAATGTTTATGCTCAGGCTGACAGTGAGAGTCAAACTCCTAAGAGCAGAAAACTATAATACAGCCAGTTTCTGCAGAGTTTAATGAAATCTGAATAGAAATCTTCACCAGTTGGAGTTGGGAACAAAAAACTGAGAGGCAAAAGCCAAGATCGAAGCCTGATAACTTAGCAGCATATTGAAGAAGGACACAATCTTATTTGCCTCTGTTGATGACTTCATGGCGATAAGCTTGACAAATTCCTTCTGGTGGAGAGTTTGTCCTCTCTGAGCACGAGCTGACCTCTGTGGGGAAGACTGGTCAGCGCTGGCTGTTTTGGGGTTAGGGTGAGGTCACCCAGCCAAGAAGCTTCATTGCCCTGAGAATGTACAGGGTACATACAGATGTACAGATGGTCTAATCCTCACCAAAGAGGTGCTGTGATGCCAGTAGTTGAATTCTCCTGTCCCAACAGTTGGCCATTTATAACAAACTGACATCTCTTTCATTCATAATTTATTCATCAAATATTTATAGTGAATGTTTATTAGTTTCCAGATATTGTTCTAGGCACTGGATAAAACAGTAAACAAAATAGAAGAAAAAAAAAAATTCCCCATCCCCATGGAGCTTACATTCTAATGTGCAAGACAGATAATAAACAAATGAATGAGATAAAGGCAGATACGAAAAGTGCTGAGGCCAAATAAAGGCTGAAAAAGGGAATATGAATTTGGGGGGGAGGGTGGTACGTACAATTTTTGATAGGATGGTCAATGAAGGCCTTCCTGAGAAGGGCAACTCTTGAGTAAGGACATGAAGGAAGTGAGGGAGGGGAGAAGAAGGAGGAAGTTTGTAGGGAGAGTAGAAAGAGCAAGGAGAAAGGCCCTATGGATAGAACGGACTAGCGAGGGCTGGGCTCCTAAGGAGGCCCAGACGGCTGGAGTGGAGTGACAAAGAGGGGATGGAGCAGGAGAGAAGGGGCTTCCCAGGTGGCTCAGTGGGAAAGAATCTGCGTGCCAATACAGGAGGCGAAGTTTCGGTCCCTGGGTCAGGAAGATCCCCTGGAGAAGGAAATGGCAACCCAACCAGTTTTCTTGCCTGGAGAATCCCACGGACTGAGGAGGCTGGCAGGCTATAGTCCATGGGGTCACAAAGAGTCGGGCACAACTTAGCGACAGAGCACAAGCAGGGGAGAAGAGATTAGAAGGTAACATAGGATCCCGTCACAGTGGGCAGAAAAGACTTCGCTTTTACTTCAGATGGAATGGGAGGCCCCTGCGGTGTTTTGAGCAGAAAGATGACTCAACTTGACCTATTTTATTTAAGATGCATGCTTATTTATTTATTCTAGAATTAAAAGAATAAAGAATGTTGGCAAGGGAAGGTCATCAGGAGATGACCACCACAAGTCTTCCACCTGGATTGAAGGGATGGGTCAAGATGAGTACTAACAGGGAGATAATGTGGCTGTATGATTTTACTTTGCCAAGTGACAATCGACAGGGAGCTGAATGGTAGGTTGTTCAGGATGTGGTCTTAGCCAGCAAATCCCACATCTGTGTGTATCATTGAAGTGCGCAGCATGCTGTATGATGCAGTACCACAGGACTGGGGAGACTAAGGGACTGCATTACACCCTTAACAATGCTTTCTATTTTTAAAAATCTTTGTTTTGGGGAGATCTTAGTTCCCAGATCAGGGGCAGAACCCATGCCCTCTGCAGTGGGAGCTTGGAGTCTTAAGCACTGGACTGTTGGGGAAGTCCCCCACTTGACCTATTGTAACAGGATCAGTTTGGCTGCTGCAGTGAGAAACTCCCACAAGGGGAGCTGAAGGGAGACGGGTTGTGAGATGAGTTGCAATAACATAAGTGAGAGATGATAGTAACTCAGACAAGGCTGGGGCCTGAAGGTGGGGTTGGAAGTGAAGTATGTGGAAGGCAGAACCAAAGAACTGAGAATGAGCAGCTAGAAAAGAGGGAGGAAAAGCAGGCAAGAGGTGTGTCCAGAAGCTGAGTGGGAGAAGTATTTCAAGACAGAGAGAGTGATCCACTAGGTCATCAGCCCCCACTAGGTCCCAGGAGATGAGGACTGAAAAATTGTCAGCAGGTTTAGCAACCTGGAGGGCCCTGGTGACCTGGAGAAGTGCAGTGTGGATGGCATGGCTGGGCATTTGTGATGAACTGGAGGAGAGGTCTTGGATTAGCAGGCACATGCAATACTTTCAAAGACTTTGGCCAGAAAGGGACAGAGGGGCTTCCCTCGAGGTCCAGTGGTTAAGAATCTGCCTTGCAATTCAGGGGACATGGGTTTGATCCCTGATCCAGGAAGATCCTCCATGCTGCAGAGCAACTAAGCTCCTTTGCCCAGCTACTGAAGCCCACCCGCTTAGAGCCCTGCTCCACAAGAGAAGTCACAGCAACGAGGAGCCCAAGCATCATCAGTGAGTAGACCCTGCTTGCTGCAACTACGAAAAGGCCACAAGCAGCAATGAAGGCCGAGTGCAGCTGAAAAAGAAAATAAAATAAATACAAATTTAAAAAAGAAATAAACACAGGAAAAACAAAAAAGGGTGGAGAGAAAGGAGTATTAGCTGAAGGGACACGTGGGGTTTAAAATGTTATTTGAAGATGGGAAAATTCACAATATACTTGTATGCTGATGGGAATAATTCAATATGAAGAGGAAAGTGGATGATACAAATGATGGAAAGAACGGTAGTGCAGGGTCCTAAAGCGAGGAGAGAGGATGGTCTTAGCCAGAAGCACAGACAGTTCATCCATCCATAGGAGGCAGAGAGAAGGCAGAATGTGTGGAAGGGAGGTTATGGAAGTACTCCTCTGATGGCTTTCATTTCCCCAGCAAAGCAAGAATCAAGATCGCCTACTGCATGAGGATGGAAGAAGAGTTGGAACTTTCAGGGGTGAGGAGACAACATGAAATGGCCCTTCCCTGGCAAAAGGAGAATTCTCTACACTTTAGAAAGTTTCTAGAATGAAATAAGTTGTCAGTGGGGAGATTTACGCATAGATAACATTTACCACTGTTATCCTAGGGGGAATTCAAGCATCAGATTGAAGATGCAGTGATGGGTAAATATTCCTTTCTCAACTCTTTAATATTTATTCTTTCAGAAACTTATTTCTGGAAGGATTTTTTTTAGTATTATACATAAAATCACTGGAGTATTATATTATATATAATTATATATATAATATATATATAGTATATAGTATTATACATAAAATCATTTGTACTTTATTAAATACAAATAAAATTATTTATGCACATATATAAATACATATAAGTGTTTGTATTTATACATATACAGTCTAATTTACAGAAGACTCAGAATTCCATACCATCAAAACAAAACTCTAAAGATGAAAGAAACTGAATTTACTGAAATCTGAAAAGTTAAAATTAAAAATTCTTATCTAACAGCCTGAGGGAAATGTCTGCTATTTTATAAGCACTGAAAGTCCTCAATACTTTTGCCATAATAATATTCATACACTCTCAGCACTCAAAACACTGCTGGGAAATTGCCTCATTAACCTTTATAATACCCTTGTGGGGTCAGCAGGAATTTGATGAGATTTCCATTTTCTATGGTGGGCAAATGGTGACAGGGAGATTTGAAGAAAATTGTAGACATAGCTCAAATATAAGTAAATCTTAGGCTGAGTCCTGTGAGAGTCATCAGTTTAAGGGCATAAGAATGAATTAAAGTCTATTAATCACCTTAAGATGAACCAGTCATTTTTAACTTGGATCATAGATCTCAAAGATAGAGAGTCACGTTAAAAAAAATGATGAGAGTGAAGGAAAAGAATATTTATTGAGCACTTTCTATCTGGTTCTTTTAAACTGTCTCCAGTCGTAGGTGTTGGAGAAGCCAAGACTCATTAGAGAGAGCAGTAAGCATGAGAATAAAATGAATGCTCTGAACAGAAACAGGAGTTCTAGAGTTGCAAAAATGAGGGGAGGGAATGTGAATGAGGTGAAACAGAAGAATCTTACGTGAGGTATCTAAAGGAAGGAAAAGGCAAGACCTCTGAAAATTTCAAGTCTGGGAAAGATGGAGCTGATGGTAAATCTTATGACCTTGAACTGGAGTGTGTGTATGTTGGGGTGGTGGGGATGATCGGGGGATGGAAAGATTTGATAATCTCCTAAAAATAGCATTCGTAGTTTGATACCCAAATGACTTTCTATTCATAATAAGCAGTAGCTAATATTTATGAGGAGTTACCGTTTTCTAGGCACGCTTCTTAGCACTTCACACTTTAAATTCTTGAAATAAGAATTTAATCCTTATCACATATCTATGAGGTAAGTACTGCTATTGTGCTCATTTCATCAATTAATAAATTAAGGCGCAAAGATAAAGTAACCTGCCCAAAAGTCAGTCATTACATGGAGCATTCTGATAATCCTGTTCAGGAATTTTTTATGTACTTGCTGTGATGAGCAGTTGCACGTTAGGTCCATAATAAAAAACCTGTTGAATGGACACATGAATGGACCAGTGAATAAATGGCCTGATGGGGTTCAGTGCCAGGCTGAGACCCAGGCACTACTCAAAGTACCCAAGGTTCTAATGGAGATACTCTGCCCTCCTTTTGATAATTTTTCCTTCCTTGTCTTCCTTTGAGACTCACCTTCCAAGGGGACCCCAAGTCTCAGTTGCTTTCATTCTGTCCCTAGCTCCTTAGGTGTCTGTTTCACCCACTGTTTAAATTCTATAACCCACCAATGCTCTGAACTCTCTTTCTGATCTCTAAATTGATTAGCTAAAACTCAATACTGGTCATGCTTTAGTCCTTAACATTTGTCATTAAAATTTGCATACCAGGAACAATTCTTACTTGTCAGGAATAAATGTAGAGACCCTGGAAACCCATCTTCAGCTAGGTCTGTGCTGGGGATCCTTCTCTAATGGTGTTAAATCCACGAGGACCTACTCTTACACTCTTTGAATGAGAAAAGATTTTTCTTTTTAATTAATTAATTTATTTATTTTTGACTGTGAGGTGCAGTCAAAAGCTCAATGCTGTGCTCAAGCTTTCTCTAGCAGCAGTGAGCAGGGGCTACTCTCTAGCTGCGGTATACAGACTTATTGCAGTGGCTTCTCTTATTGCAGAGCACAGGCTCTAGGGCGCTGGGTCAGTAGCTGTGGTGCACAAGCTTAGCTGGGCTTCCCTGGTGGCACAATGGGTAAAGAATCCACCTGCCAACGCAGGAGACACAGATTCCATCCCTGGGTCAGGAAGATCCCCTGGAGAAGGAAATGACAATCCACTCCAGTATTCTTGCCTGGGAAACCCCATGGACAGGGGAGCCTGGCAGGCTACAGTCCATGGGGCCACGAAAGAGTCAGACACAACTTAGCAACTAAAATAACAACAACTGGCTTAGTTGCCCATCCGCATATGGGATCCTCCTGGATCAGGGATAGAACCCATGTCCCCTGCATTGGCAAGTGGTTTCTTATCTGTGGCACCCCCAGGGAAGTGTAGAAAAGCTTTTAATGCATAACTTCTATATAGAAAATCTGGACGATGGGTGTGGAAACTTAAAGTTTCCATAAGTAGGAAACTTGTCAAGATGACAGCCAGAAAAACTGGTATCCATCAACACATATATCCTTATCCTTTTTATGCACATCTATGAAAATAATTGCAATGACTCGTTAATTGCCTACCATGGCCCAGCAATTCTGCCAAACACTTCAAATGTTTTTTGACATATAATGCTCATGACAATCCTGAGGAACAAGAAAACAGGCTCAAGGAGTTACCTTGACTCACACAATAAATAAGTGGAGAAGCCAGGATTCTGGTGCTTTTCGGTACTTCAGCCCTGGAACCCATTTACTGTCGACTGCTGATAAAGAGAAGCGCCCGTGGCCCCACCTCTCCATTGCCTCCCCGAGGAGACTTTCACAGCAAATGCTCTTCAGAAACCAGTGAAAGCTTCACTCATCTGTTGCAGTAATTACAACATTTACTTTCTGGAAACGCTTGTATGTCAAGTCCCAGAGGCCCCAGGGAAGGACACGTTCCTGTTGTGGATGTCAGGCCTTACCTCTGGGTCTGTGGCCACTTCTGGTCACTGCAGTGACCCCGAGGAAACCACAGGAATGCTTCTCTTCTCAGGCCCCCCACCCGGGGTGCTGGTGAGGATAAGAAAATAAGCATTTGCACACATTCTAGCATCTTCCTAAACTTTGAGTCTGAATCCTTTTATAAGAGATTTCTTTCTGTCTGTCCTCTCCCTTTTCTCATCTATCAGACCAGGGACTTAATAAAGGCATGTTAGTCTCAAAATGCTCTTGAGTTGTTATCTCATTTCATTGAGAAAGTTTCTAATTTCCCTTAAGATAAGCCCCATAAGCACAGGACCTGGTGTTCCTTGGTCTTGCTGGATTCCTGGTACCTAACTTCCTGCCTAGTGTACAGTAGACAATAAAAGTTTGATGAATGAATGAATGGGTCAAACTCCACTGAACTGAAGGAAAATAGCACATGACCATAACAGCTTGGCCCGTGGGTATTTAGGAATTTTGTAAATACAGATTTCCAGTCTTTGCAGTAGATCTGCAGAAATCGAATATGTATAGCAGGAGCGTGGGGAATTTGCATTTTTAATAAAAACACCAGACACTTAGTATGAGGCACATTTTGGAAACAGCCTTGGGGTTTCCCATAAATGTGCTTCACCTGGTTCTGTGTCTCAAAGAGTACTTTTTCCCTCCCTGCCATGTAACACTCATTTAGTGAGCAACTACTACAGCATTTCTGAATCATTCCAAGTACTTTTCTTTTTCCAGTTATGTAACCTTTTTTTTCTTTTTGGCTGCACCTTGAAGAACCTCCCTGTCCAGGGACTGAACCCATGTCCCCTGCAGTGGAAGTGCAGAGTCTTGACCATTGGACCACTGGGGAACTTGTTTACATTGATTCCCAGGCTATCTTTAGATTAATTCTTCAACTTATTTGTGCATTCAACAAACACATACTAAAGTCCATCAGAAACCCACAAATATACTTAGTTGAAAGAGGAAATATTCACTGAAGTTCTATCTCTGGGTCACTGGTCAGCTCTTGTCACTGGCTTTGACAGGCAATTAATGATGGTTGCAGAGAACTTGGGGGAAGGTGAGGCAGGAAGAGATGTGGCTTGGCTCTCTGTCAATATTACAACACAGTTCTATCCTTGGCAGTGAACAGACTCTGAGGGACTGTCTGAATTCCTTTATTGGCCACAAATGTGGTTAGATAAAATATTATGTGCTGCTGAAACTTGGTAATTATTACTTTTTCGATATAGAGATTTTGGGGGCAATGGTATATAACTTAGAGTGATTTTCTCCTGCTTGTGCAGGCAGAGTCATTTAACTCTCAGATCTATTTTGTTCTTGTCACTTTGCCTATGACCTTTTCTTTAAAAGGATGGAATCCTTCTTGCTGGATGGTACTGTTCATTAAATAGAGCTGAAATGCCAGCTAGAACTGCAAGCTTGATCCTCTGCAATTTTATGTGTGTTAACGGATGTTTTTCTTCATGGATGTCAAAACCAAGTTAAATAGAATAGGTGTGTAAACAAGAAAGCGCCTTTGTGCTCAAGAGCCGAGGCTTTGGAACTGGACGCCTCTGGCGTTCTCGGGCCACCTTGGTGGCCCTGTGGAAGAATATACCCACCCTGCCTGCCTCCCACCCCTGGGGTGGCCATGTTCTGCCTCTAAACCCCCATTTTCAGAGTTTCTCACTGGAGCTCTTGGACACCAAATAGGAAGAAAGACGGACAAACAAGCCCCACAGATATATCCCTTATTATTTTTGACTACTGTCTTACAGTCATCCTAGTTATTACTCAGTGAATCAATTAATAATCACTACTCAACTATTAGTATAGCCCGAAGTGTACCCTTCCTGCCTCCTTTCCTTCTTTCCTCACTCCCTGCCTGCATGTGTGTGTGCTAAGTCGCTTCAGTCATGTCTGACTCTTTGCAACCCCATGGACTGTAGCCTGCCAAGCTCCTCTGTCTCTGGGATCCTCCAGGCAGGAATACCAGAGTGGGTTGCCATGCCCTCCTCCAGGGGATCTTCCTGACCCAGGGATCAAATCTATGTCTCCTGCGATGCAGGTGGATTCTTTACTGCTGAGCCACTGAGGAAGTCCCTCTCCCTCCCTACCTCTGCCAACTTTTTTTTGAGCTTCTACTATGTTGGGAGCCCTGTGCCAGAGGAAACAGTGTAGATGGGAAACTCTTTCTCAAAAGTTCTCTGTGGAGCGCGTGCATCAGACTAACCTGGAGAGAAAGACTCAAGCCTGTTGAAACCTATTTAATTTCATCCCTGTGTGATGGAGCAGGGGGCCCTAACCCCTGGTGTTGGTCTGTGGCCACACAGCAGGAGGTGAGCATCAGGCAAGTGAGAAAAGCTTCATCTGTATTTACAGCTGTTCCCCATCTCTGTGCTTGAAACATCCTGAAACCATCCCCTCACCCCTTGGCTGTGGGAAAATTGTCTTCCATAAAACCTGGTGCCAAAAAGTTTGGGGACCCCTGTGATAGGGCTTTTCTAGCAAGCGTCCTGGTGGCTCTGATGCATACTAAAGTTGGAGCAGCTGGTGTAAAGGAAAGACACAGACTCTGCAACTTAGGAGTCATTTGTCCTCAGAGGAGTTTCCTCACCTGACTTTTAACTTCCTCGGCTAGAAAACTCCAGGGTCACTGTAAGGAATGTCCAAATGTGAAGTATAGTTCCCTGCACACAGCAGGTGCTGAATAGACGGTTGTTACTTAAAACATGAAGTTGCCATAAAGGATAAAAAGCTCAGTCAAGGGACTTCCCTGGTGGTCTGGTGGTTAAGACTATGTGCTTCCATTGGAGGGGGCATGGGTTTGATCCCTAGCTGGGGACCTAAGATCACATATGCCATGCAGTGTAGCAAAAAAAAAAAAAAAAACTTAAAAAAGTTTAATCAACATAATTCTCATCACCTTTGTCTTTTCCTAAAATTGCCCAACTTCCTATCAATTATGTTTCTCCTCTATGTCAGTGGTTCTCAGCTTTGATGGCTCATTAGAACCCCTTGGGATGCTGGGGAATTTTTAAAATCCCCAAACCAATTGCATTAAAATTGCCAGTGCCCCAAACCAATTGCATTAAAATCTCTTAGGGATGGTACCATGGTGTCATGATTTTTTAATTTCCCAGGGGATTCCAGTGTGTATCCGGTCTATATTTCCTTCATTCTCTGTTCTTTCTTTGTGTCCAGTGACTCTTGAGACCTCTAGTTCTTTTCTGGACAGCAGCTCATGGCTATGTCACGCTACCTCTAGCGACTGAGAGGATTCTACTTTTTTGGTTGTTTTTATCTATTTTTAAAATTTTATTCACTTAAAATTTTTTTTTTTTGTCTGTACCATGCAGCACGCAGGATCTTAATTTACTAGTTCAGTTCAGTTGCTCAGTTGTGTCCGACTCTTTGCAACCCCATGAATTGCAGCACGCCAGGCCTCTCTGTCCATCACCAACTCCCGGAGTTCACTCAGACTCACGTCCATCGAGTCAGTGATGCCATCCAGCCATCTCATCCTCTGTCGTCCCCTTCTCCTCCTGCCCCCAATCCCTCCCAGCATCAGGGTCTTTTCCAATGAGTCAACTCTTCGCCTGAGGTGGCCAAAGTACTGAAGTTTCAGCTTCAGCATCATTCCTTCCAAAGAACACCGAGGGATGATCTCCTCTAGAATGGACTGGTTGGACTTTCCTGCAGTCCAAGGGACTCTCAAGAGTCTTCCCCAGCACCACAGTTCAAAAGCACCAATTCTTCGGCGCTCAGCCTTCTTCACAGTCCAACTCTCACATCCATACATGACCACTGGAAAAACCATAGCCTTGACTAGATGGACCTTTGTTGGCAAAATAATGTCTCTGCTTTTGAATATGCTGTCTAGGTTGGTCATAACTTTCCTTCCAAGGAGTAAGCGTCTTTTAATTTCATGGCTGCAGTCACCATCTGCAGTGATTTTGGAGCCCCCCAAAATAAAGTCTGACACTGTTTCCACTGTTTCCCCATCTATTTCCCATGAAGTGATGGGACCAGATGCCATGATCTTTGTTTTCTGAATGTTGAGCTTTAAGCCAACTTTTTCACTCTCCTCTTTCACTTTCATCAGGAGGCTTTTTAGTTCCTCTTCACTTTAACGAAGAATCAAACCCACACCCTTTGCAGTGGGAGTGTGGAGTTTCGACCACTGGACTGTCAGGGAAATCTGTTGGCTGTTTTTATTGAAAAGGGGCAGGTTCTGGTATGTATCCTGTTCATTGTGAAAATGGGTTTATTATACAAATGGGCTCCATATGGTAAGTCCTTGGTTAGGGTCACATGATGGAGCAGGTGAGACGTGTTGTTAAGCAGCCTTAAGCCTGTTTCTGCCGGAATGGGCTGGATTCCTTGAGCCATCGTGAATCTTACCTCAGAAAGACATGAATGTAACCAAAGGGTTAAACAAACAAGGGCTAAAAAGATGAATAGCAATACCTATTAAAGGACCTAGGAAAGGAAGGATCCAGGTTAACTTTAGGAGGGTTTCCTTAATGTTGACCAGGTAGGAGGGGTGATGTTACCCCTGCCAAGGAGACATTCTGCTTGGATATATATTTTTGTTAATCTCGGGGTTCAAGTCTAACATGTTTATCTATTTTTAGAATAGAAGGTCTGGACCTGGAGGTCCTAGGTCTCCTTCTTGGACTGAAAAATCTTAGTCACAGGTTTACAACAGTAGGGAAGACGGCAGAGCACTAGCATAAATATGGCATAAATCAGCACGATTGAAAAGAAAAGTTATAAAAAATGAAAACCTCCTGCCAGAAAGTTTTTTAAACCTTGTGGGATCCAAGCAAACAAACAAGATAACCAGTTTTCAATTTCCCCGCCCATATTAACTATCTAGTGTTGGTGGTTAATTGTCTAATGAAGCCAAGTAGCTTGTTGTCAGATTTCCTCAGCGTGGATTTTTGCCTGGAAAGAGGTATTGATGTATGTGCAACAGAAAGTATTGGCAGTTGCACAAACCTCTCCTTGTTCTGCCAATAGATGAACAAGGGTCAATCGGTCGTCAGGTATCGTCTTGGCCAAGAAATCTAGGGATTCCTGTAAATTAGGAAGAGGTCCAGCAGTCTTATGGGCTAGGTGCAAGATAAGTTTCAAAGGACATGTTGATGGGCAGCTCACTGCCACCATGGTAACAAAGTATACCCAAAGACATCTTCTGGGATGTTTCTGGGTAAATCTTGACTTAGTCAGGTGAACAGTAGTGATGAACGAGCCCAGTGCTTGGATTCATTTAAGGAATGAATTGAGAAAGCGGTGATTAAAGTTCCCAGTATACACTGCATGGGTGTAGAGCTCGAAACAGGAGCTATAGGTGGAGCTGAAGAGCCACCATAACAGGGACAGACACTGAGGGACGCTGGGAGGCTCTGTGGAAGGACTGGCAGATCCTTAGAGCAGTTCAGACCCAGCTTACTAGGTAAAGCTAGTAAGTGAAGGTAGTAAAGCTAGTATCCCTCACTGAAAAATGAGGGATAAAAAGAACACATTATCATGAGAGGATTAAATAAAACAATACACCTGAAATACAAAACAAAATGATTGGCGTATTTAGCAATCACTCATCTCTTAGCCATAATTGTTTTAATTTTTTTTTTTTTGTTTTAATTTTTAAGAGACTAACTTTGGTGCCTGGTTTGTAATAGCTGCAAAAAAGATATATATATATGTGTGTGTGTGTCACAAAATATACATTTTCATTCATATCCATATTGGTTAGTTGGTTTTTGTCTTAAAGGTCTAGGGTCAGAAATTTCTTTCGACCACAGACAATTGCTTTCTGCAAGGCCCAACCAGCAACTAATTTGTGTACAGTTGGAAATTTTGTTCCTTCAGATGTGGAATAACTGGCTATAAAATGCACTTGTGATAAGAGGGGTTAAAACCTGTGTCCTTTTCGTCCTGCATCATCTCATTTTTACCATGATTAATTAATACTCACAGAGCCAATCTGAGCAGGAAACTCATTGTGGTTATGTATTAGTGAACTGTTATGTGTCAACCAGGGCTTTCCTGGTGGCTCAGATGGTAAAGAATCTGCAATGCAGAATACTCGGGTTTGACCCCTGGGTTGGGAAGATCCCCTGCAGAAGGAAATGGCAACTCACTCCAATTTTCTTGCCTGGGAAATTGCATGGACAGAGGAGCCTGCTGGGCTACAGTCCATGGGGTTGCAAAAGAGTCGGACACGACTGAGAAATTTTCATACTCACTCACTCACTCATGCATCCACCAGTCACAGAGGAATGACGCAGGGAGGAGAATAGACCACTCCGTGACAGTCATTCATTGCAGAAACAGAAGACACAGCGTAAAGGCCAGTTCGCACGCATTCAGAGTACATGTATCTTCACCTCTTCAGTTCCTAACTTGCCATTACACAAATTTAGATACACAGCATATTAAGGTCCCCACAGTTTACTAGTTATGAGACATTGGGCAAGTCATAACTTCTCTAAGACCCAGCTTACTAGGTAAAGCTAGTAAGTGAAGGTAGTAAAGCTAGTATCCCTCACTGAAAACTGAGGGATAAAAAGAACACATTATCATGAGAGGATTAAATAAAATAATACACCTGAAGTACAAAACAAAAGGATTGGCGTATTTAGCAATCACTCATATCTTAGCCATTATTGTTTTAATTTTTGCTATTAAAAGACTAACTTTGGTGCCTGGCTTGTAATAGCTGCAAAGAAGATATGTGTGTGTGTGTGTGTGTGTGTATCACAAAATACCCATTCCCCTCCCTTTCTCCCACCCACCGCCCTGGCCCAGGCATTATTTTAAAGGGATCTCAATTCAGAATGAATATTTAAAAACCTCTACCACCATTCCCTACCATTTGCAGTCTTGCAGTGCCTACCTGTAGGGGGTCAAAGGCTACAGGTTCATTTCTCTAAAGCCAAGGACAGAGTGAAAGGGGTGGGAAGGAAGCCCATTGCCAACTGGTGGCTCAGCAGAAGGCTGGTTTAGAGATAAGCATTATTGAACGGATTTCACTTTGCCCTACACCTAAGGTGATAAAACTGACAGATGTCATGATTTCCAGAAAGAGCAAGAGATAACCTCACAGTCCAGTCAACATTTGTTTTGTACAGGACAGAGTTCAAGTCCAAAGCTGCATGCAGGGGACTCCTAAATACATAATCCTCCTAGATGTTGTCATTTCACTTCTGGTTGATTCTACTAGAGATTGCCTGGGAGTGGGAAGTAAACCAGCATTTCTTGATGATCTAGCATGTGTTAAGCATAGTAGTATGTGTTGTTTGCAATGTTGTAAGAAAAGATAAATCTGTGATGTAGGTATGAACTCCAGTTTACACATGGGAAAACTAGGGCTTAGAGAGAAACTGTTACATTTTTTTAATGTAACAAAAATTAATAACTAGCAAAAGGCAGAGTTAGAATTTTAAAAATATTTCATCATGAACAATACTATAAAAATTAAGCAAATCATAGATATGCATTTTAATAAATAATTACAAGGCAGACCCTCATATAACTACCATCAGGTCAAAAAATAAAACAAATGCTTCTTGTGTATCCCTTTGAAATCAAAGCCTCTTACTTCCCTCTCAGATGTAATCACTCCATTGACTATGATGGTAATTGATTCTTTGCTGTATTTTAAATTTATCAATCTCTAAGCACTGTAGTTTTTTGAGCTTTTAACTTTATATAAATGGAAGGAAGTGTGTACTGTATGTATGTCAATTCTCCACCAAATGATTTATTGATTCAGCAATCCCAATCAAAATTCCAACAATTACTTTGATAAGCTGATTCTATAGTTTATACTGAAGTACAAAGGGTCAAGGATTGGTGAGGAAGTCCACAAGAAAAGTAAAGTAGGAGAACCTGTCCTACTAGATGAAAAGACTTGTAAGCTGTACTGATCAACACATTGTGGTTTTGTTCCAGGGATGGATAAATAGACCACTGGAGCAGAGTAGAGTCTAAAACAAACTCACATTTGTATGGACACTAGATATATGACAAGGTGATACTCTGGAGAAAGGATGGTCTTTACAATAGATGTTTCTTTGACAACTGGGTAATCTAAACCAGAAAAAAGCTCAGATAGAAAAATCAATTCTAACTGGATTAAATATTTAAATGTGAAAGGCTATAAAGCCTTTAGAAAATACATTAAAGTATATCTTCCTGACTTCAGTGTTGAGAAGGATTTTTTAAGACACAAAAGCAGAAATAAAACTAGCTTGGTTCATTCCAAAGTTCATGCTCTTTCGACTGTGTTATGCTTTAGCAGAGGAACAAATATTAATATCTTTGTCCTGTGGCATTCCTTGATCCTGCATTTACATTCATGGAGGGTAAGGGAGAAAGAGAGACTTGATAAAAACTTGGAACAGCCTTGGAAATAAGGCTTTTCCTTAAACACAAAAATATTAAGTTTATACATATGTGATTAACATCACAAAGTAACATCTCCATTTGTGCAAAATTGTGTGGAATGGATTTAATTCTGCTTTCCAGGGGCTGAAGTTGAGTGGGGATGAGTACCAGCCTGAGGTTCAAGTTCTGGAGCTCGTCTCTGCTGAATACAGGCCTCCAGGGTCCTCATATCTGAATGCTTTGTCTTTGATTCTGGTTGGACAATGCCAAGCTTGTGTAATCATGTACCAAAGCCCAGGTGCAGTCGGGACACATGGGCTGTAGTGGACACTGCTGTGCTCTGCCCACGCCCCCTGGGACCTCACCAGGGGACATGTGTGGAAAGCATCCTGTTGCAAGGACCTGCATCTCTTCTGCTTGCTCTCAAGCCAAGTGTGGGACAGCTGCTGCTGCTGCTAAGTTGCTTCAGTCGTGTCCGACTCTGTGCGACCCCATAGACGGCAGCCCACCAGGCTCCGCCGTCCCTGGGATTCTCCAGGCAAGAACACTGGAGTGGGTTGCCATTTCCTTCTCCAATGCCGGCGGTATTGGCAAGTTGATCCTCCAGGAATAGCCATCAGCTCACGTTGCTTGGGAATTGGAAGATAAATAGATTTTAGCTTCCTTGAATATTAGCAAACTTCTGTAAACTCTGAGGCATTTTCCCACTGTCCCTCAAGCCCCCTGGGCGGGGTTGCACCCAAGCTGCCCAAAGCAGTAACCTTCTTCCTAACACACATGCCTGCCCTCCCTCCCTCCCCTCCCATCTCCCTGCCAGCACTCCTTGAGATAATCCACTTGCACAAAGGCTTTCCCAGGGTTTATTCCTGAGGAACCCAACCTAAGACCTGGGAGGATGTCTTGGAGATCAAGGCCCGGGCAAAAGAAAGCAGATGACTGACCTGAGAAATGTGGAACCAGGGACTGGAGGTCTGTAATCCTGAGCTGCAGTGAGAGAATATTTGCTCCCAGGCAGGAGACCTGGACTTAGCTAGGTTTTTCAGAAATGGCTGTCAGGACCGATAAGAACACACAGAGACTAAGAAAGTAGTCATGACGGGATCTCAGACAGAGAAAAGGGGAAAGCCAGAGCTGGGCTGTCCCAGGAGGACTGGGGGCAGTAATTCAGATGGTCAGACCACTCAGCTGTGATCTCCTCCCTTTTTATATACATCCCCATCACGTGGGCATCTGGGTGCTCTTAGTAGCATCCCTGCCATGCTGCATCCTTCTGGATGCAGAAAAGCAGTTCCCAATGGCCCCTCTGCAGGTATTTCCTCAGCAACCAATGGGAAAAAGGAGGCTCAGGTGGACTCCTTGTTTGATCGTCAGGAGTGCAAGCTGAGAGAGCCGTGCTGGCACCCACGTCTACTCCCACTGTGAGAGGATATTAGTATTCCTTGGTTGCAAGTAACAGAAGCAAATAACTTAAGGACAGGGAAGCCTGGCATGCTGCAATCCCTGGGGTCACAAAGAGTCAGACACAACTTAGCGACCGAACAACAACAACTTGAACTGTAACACGGATAAAAGGGGTGGGGGCGGAGGAATATGTCCAAGAGCAGGAATGCAGCCAAGCTCAGTGAGTGACTGGAAAGTGGAACTACGAGGCCCCAGGATTCACACCCTCTTCACATTTTTCTACCATTTTCTGCACAATTGCTTCACTCTGTGTACCCCTTTCTTTGTTCCTTGGTGCACAGTTATGTGACAGGTGAATATGCCTCTTTAACGTACATGTGAGTAATATTTCCTGAATTTACAAGTTATATTTCCAGCCCTATAAAAAGTTTTGGATCACTAACAGTTTCACATTTTTTTCTTTTCTTTTTTTGTGGCTTCAAATATTAAGAAATGAATGCCACAACTGTGTATGTACTCCTGATCTGATCAGTTACAGCAAGTGGACTAAGTTCACAGAGCACCCACATGGCTATTAGGGATCCACCTGTATTAAGTAAAATTCACAAAGGAGGTGGTGGGAGGTCATTAGCTAGTACATTTGACAGAGCCACCTAAAGATGTCTAGAGAGGGGGACTAGATGACCACGGGCATGTCCCTTAACCTTCCTAGGTCTCTATTTCTTCCCAAATAAAATGAGGAGTTGGGAGTAAACACTTTTGTGGTCAACTCCAGCTTCAATCTGAGCATCTATAAACTCAGAGCCCCTCCTTTTCACATTCTATGACATTCTCTAGAGACAGACAACCATTTCTGGGAACTGCGAGAGAGACATTTTACAGGAGAGCTGCCACATTTTAGGGACAATCCCTTTCCTTTCAAATTGGTTTGCATTATTTTCCTTCTGGAAATTGGAAGCAGACTAGGGAAACTATGAAGGTGGCTCAAGGGCAGGGCAGTCCAAGCAGCCTGGATGGAACCCTTCTGTCTCTTTGAACCCCTGGAAGAAAGGGAGATTGCAGACACCGTGTAGGAGGTAGGCAAATGATTAGAACCAGATGAATCCTACTTGCAGGTTAGCTTCTCCTTTCCTTGCAACATATCACACCTTCCTGCCAAGTGACAGACAGTTCATGCTCTTCTAACTGTGAACTTGACCCTAGATGACAATAGCAGGGAGAAGTGAATAAATAAGCTTTCTTCAGTTGCACTCTCTCTCTGCTCCTCCCGGCCCTGTTAGTTATCCACTTATACGCCCCAGTGTACGTCAGATTGTTTTCCAACGCCGGTCGAGTCCAGGTCTCATCACACTTGGAGCTGCTCACACTCTGGCAAGGCTCTAAGCTTTCGTTCCCACTGTCTCCTTTGGAGAGTGAGCAGGGCACTGGAGCTCCTCCCACTTCGCCATGGCTCCCCCATCTAGCCTCTGGGTGCCACCCCAGGCTCCTCCTACTTCTAACAGCCTTTTCTGTCCCCTCTAGGCTATCATTTCAGCAAGCGGAGCCACTGCTGGCCTTCTGCATCAAAAGGTCACCCATTGCTGCGTCCCTGTATTTTCCCTAGAATTCCTGGGCCTGGAACCGTCAGAGATCCTACCCTGGAGTGAACGGTGACCATAGATCCAATTTCCAAGCCGCAAGTCGTTGCAACTGTTCTTTATAATAATAACCATACCTATGGAGCACTTCCTCTTTCCACTCCCTTCTAATTTTCTCAAACAGCACGTGTCAAATGAAGGAGAGCTTTCCTGTGGGAAGACCAGTGCCAGAGGGTTCACAGATAGCTAGAGGTGACACCTGGGCCGGGGCTACAGATAGCGCTGCATATCCTCTCCATTCTCAAGGCAGCCAGCTTTCACCTCAACTCCCCTCCCCTTAACAAGGAGCCGGTAGTCATTTTCTTCTTTGCCAGCTCCTCTTATCTCCCCACTCTCAGTGCAAACAAGGATGGAGCAGGAGGAAAGCAGACATTTGTTTTTCTTTTTAATTGGAGGATAATTGCTTTACAATGTTGTGTTGATTTCCGCCATACAACATGAATCAGTCATGTCCCCTCCCTCTTGCCTCTCCCTGCCCACCCATCCCATCCCATCCCACCCCTCTAGATTGTCACAGAGCTGGCTTAAAATTCAGCATTCAAAAAGTGAAGACCATGGCATCTGGTCCCATCACTTTATGCAAATAGATGGGGAAATAATGGAAACAGTGACAGACTTTATTTTCTTGGGCTCCAAAATTACTGTGGACACTGACTGCAGCCATGAAATTAAAAGATGCTTGCTCCTTGAAAGAAAAGCAATGACAAACCTAGACAGCGTATTCAAAAGCAGAGACATTACTTTGCCAACAAAGGTCTGTAGAGTCAAAGCTATGGGTTTCCAGTAGTCATGTATGGATGTGAGAGTTGGACAACAAAAAGGCTGAGTGCCAAAGAACTGATGCCTTTAAACTGTAGTGTTGGAGAAGACTCCTGAGAGTCCCTTGGACTGCAAGGAGATCAAACCAGAAACCAGTCAATCCTAAAGGAAATCAACCCTGAATATTCACTGGAAAGACTTATGCTAAAGCTGAAGCTCCAATACTTGGGCCACCTGATGCGAAGAGCTGACTCACTGGGAAAGACCCTGATGCTGGGAAAGGCTGAAGGCAGGAGAAGGGGACAACAGAGGACGAGGTGGTTGATGGGATCACCGATGCAATGGACATGAGTTTGAGTAGGCTCTGGGAATTGGTGATGGACAGGGAAGCCTACCGTGCTGTGGTTCATGGGGTCTCAAAGAGTCGGACACGACTGAGCGACTGCATAACAACAACTGGGTTGAGTCCCTGTGTTTCATGGCAACTCTCCACTAGCTGTCTGTTTTACATATGGTAATATATATGTTTCAGTGCTACTCTCCATCTGTCCCTCCTTCTCCTTCCCCTGCTGTGTCCACAAGTCTGTTCTGTATGTCAGTAAAGGAGAATTTTTAACCATGTGTGAGGATACAGACTTTGGTGTGACCAGAGAAAGACAGGGAAGGGAGTTGCTCGGCAGACTCAACTATTCCACACACATCCCCATACACACACAGATACAACAGAAAAATTAATGTGTGAATTACATTGCTCTAATTACACCTTGTTAATAATTCTTCATGTAGCTCTTTCTAAAGAAAAATTTTTTCTAGATTTAGAGCTTTTACAAATAAGTTTTTCCATGGTAGCATTTCTCACTCTTTTCTTCTTTGGTTTCTAAATTGTGTAACATGTTTAGAAAGGCTTTCTGTTCTTTATGGTTATATATATTTTAAAATAAGTTAGTTTAGTTTTAAATATTTTAATCTGTTACCTAAGGGTGTTTAACCAAGTGAAAGGTCTGGACTGTGGATCTAGCTTCATTTTCCTCTTGGAGGCTGCCTCGTTCTCCCAGCCCCATTAAGAAATAAGCCACCAGTTATGAGCAGTTTAAAAACTGGACGTGGGACTTCCCTGGTGGCCCAGTGGTTAAGAATCTGTCTTGCAATGCAGGGGGCAGGGGTTTGATTCCTGGTCTAGGAACTAAGGTTCCACAGGCAGCACATGGAGCAACTAAGACCCAACATAGCCAAATAAATACATATTAAAAAAAGACAATGTGTGGTATCTATCAATTCAGTTCAGTTCAGTCACTCAGTCGTGTCCGACTCTGCGACCCCATGAATCACAGCACGCCAGGCCTCCCTGTCAATCACCAACTCCCGGAGTTCACTCAGACTCACGTCCATCGAGTCAATAATGCCACCCAGCCATCTCACCCTCTGTCGTCCCCTTCTCCTCCTGCCCCCAATCCCTCCCAGCATCAGAGTCTTTTCCAATGAGTCAGCTCTTCCCATGAGGTGGCCAAGTACTGGAGTTTCAGCTTTAGCATCATTCCTTCCAAAGAAATCCCAGGGCTGATCTCCTTCAGAATGGACTGGTTGGATCTCCTTGCAGTCCAAGGGACTCTCAAGAGTCTTCTCCAACACCACAGTTCAAAAGCATCAATTCTGCCTATTATACAGAGTGAAGTAAGCCAGAAAGAAAAACACCAATACAGTATACTAACGCATATATATGGAATTTAGAAAGATGGTAACAATAACCCTGTATATGAGACAGCAAAAGAGACACTGATGTATAGAACAGTCTTATGGACTCTGTGGGAGAGGGAGAGGGTGGGAAGATTTGGGAGAATGGCATTGAAAGATGTATAATATCATGTATGAAACGAGTCGCCAGTCCAGGTTCGATGCACGATACTGGATGCTTGGGGCTGGTGCACTGGGACGACCCAGAGGGATGGTATGGGGAGGGAGGAGGGAGGAGGGTTCAGGATGGGGAACACATGTATACCTGTGGTGGATTCATTTCGATATTTGGCAAAACTAATACAATATTGTAAAGTTTAAAAATAAAATAAAATTTAAAAAAAACAGAAAAACAAAAGCATCAATTCTTCGGCGCTCAGCTTTCTTCACAGTCCAACTCTCACATCCATGTACGACCACGGGAAAAACCATAGCCTTGACTAGACGGACCTAGTTTTGAGTTTTTACATGTACTTTGCTAGTTGTATTTTATATTATTGCTACAGAAGAGTAACAAATAGGTTTACATACATACTACACAAACTACTCAGGAAAAAAAAAAATTGCTCAATATGCTTAAGTATATTCATAGTTACAAAATTGTGGCTCTGGTGAGAAAGTGCAGTGAGGATACAAAAATAAAATAGCAATGTTTGATTAAAATAGTTAAAACAGCTGAAACAGAGGTTAGCATCGTTAACTAAAAAAGATGCACAATCTAAGAGTTGAGAGTTCAGTTTTATTTGGGGCAAAATGAGGATGGAAGCCCAGGAGACAGCCCCTCAGATAGCTCTGAGAGACTGCTCAAGGAAGTCATGGGGGAAGGTCAACATATTAATATGTGATTTTGTTGAAGGGGGAGTTCAGTGCAGTCAAGTGCTTATTTTACAAAACATTTTCCGCCTGTCACAAGGAGCTGATGTCACCATGAAGGGATTTACTGCTTTTCTAGATTGGAGGAAATGCAAGGGTTGGGTTCGTGAACTCAGTTCCTGAAAATATCTATCTAAAGACCTGTTCCACCAGTTTCCCTGGAGCCCTCTCCCCTGAATGCCCCTACCTCCTCTACCCTGAATGCCCCTCAGTGCGTGTTGAAGGTGGAACAGCACAGGGTTCACACGTGCTTTTTGTTGTTGTTCAGTCACTGGCAAGTGCCAATTTGTAGTTGGCAGCATTTATGAAAAGTCAGCAGAAATTTTCAGCCTCTGAGAAGCTACACGTACTTTCCTCTGTGAGTAGATAAAGACAAATTAAGAAGAGTAGTGAGATACATGAATCTGGAGAAGACAAATCTTGGAGGGAGGCAATTTTGAAAGGGCTTTTTCAGGTCAAAATGTAGGTGGGTAAGGCCAATTCTGTTATTTTGGTGGGATCAAAAATGCTCAATTCTCTGCCCCAAATGGGTTTTCATACAAATGGAGAAAATTAAATTGAATTGGTAACATAAGAGGGTGAAACACCCTTACATTCTCCTTACCTGCCTATAAATATTACAAGTATAATTATAAGTAGCCTTGGGACTGGATTCCTTTTCTACAATTGATTTTACCATTTCTTTATTTAATATTTAATACACCAAATGATTTTTGGAAAAGCAGTGAGGAGCAGCAACCTTTGAACCAGTAAAGGCCACGAGGAGTAAAGGCCTTGACACCCTCATAAACGCTGAGTTCCCCAAAGTCAATCTCAAACTCCAATAAGTAAAGGAAAGCAATGTGTTAACCTTGCAAAAGCTTCTCTAAGACCAGGACCCTAATTCTCAGCAATCTGATTAGAATTTCTGCCCCTTAAACCCTGCACCCTAGAAAACCACATTTCAAGTATCTTTATTTGATATATATATATATATATATAATTTATAAATAAATATATAATTTAAAAATCATGTGACTGTATTTTCCTAATTATGCCAATGCCCAGGGTGAGGGGGGGGGAACAGATATTTTGATGGTATCAGCACTAAAAATGTTCTGAGTAGCATTAAGAAGAAGGTTGTAATGAAAATATTTTTCTTGTTATTCATTTATTCATTCACCAACGAATAAATATGTTCCTGTTAGCAAATGTTGGCTTGCAAAAGTAGGAAAACAATTTAAATTAGCTTAATGAGCAAAAAGGATTTACTGGCTCATTTAACTGGAATGTCCAGAGGAAGAGCAGGCTTTAGGGTTGATTTTTTCAGTGGTTCAACGACGTGTTTCTCTTCAAGAGGTATTACTTTTATCCTCAGGCTGCCTAAGTGTCTGTATAAGTTTTAGATTCACATCCTCAAAACAGAAGAGTTCTGTTGTAGCATTCACTCTGCTGGGAACAGCTTAGGCCAGTGGTCCAGGGACTGGACCAAGGAATGGGAAATGCTGACTGACTATGCTAACAAGTGTGTGTATGTGTGAGTGTTGGACATCCATTTGGAAATCTAGCCCTGTAAAGATGAGGAAAAGAAGAAATGCGTGCTAGAGCAGCAGATGGGAAACATTTAGTGTAGAAATTGTTTGTGCTCCATTCCTTGTGTGTGCGTGCTAAGTCGCTTCAGTCATGTCCAACTCTGTGCGACCCTGTGGGTTGTAGCTCGCCAAGCTCCTCTGTCCGTGGGATTCTCCAGGCAAGAATACTGGAATAGGTTATCATGCCCTCCTCCAGAGGATTTTCCCCACCCAGTGATCGAACCAGCACCTCTTACATCTCCTGCATTGGCAGATAGGTTCTTTTACCACTAGCGCCACCTGGGAAGCCTGTGCTCCACTCATTGGAGATAAAAATGCAAATTAGAGCACTGGTGCTCTCCAGGACCTCAAAGGGAGATAGTTGAGAGAAGACTTACTTCCTGAATGACTACACATCAATGTGCTTCAATACACTATTACCAAACTTTTATGCTGTTACCAGTCTCAAGAGAGAGACCAGTGTTACATTTTGCTTGACTTATGGGCACTCAGTTCAGTCGCTCAGTCGTGTCCGACTCTGCCACCCCATGGACTGCAGGACGCCAGGCTTCCCTGTCCATCATCAGCCCCCAGAACTTGCACTCTGGAATCACAGCACTTGTCTAGTGAAAACACACCCACACACAAAATGTAAAGGAAGCGTTGGGTAAGAAGAGAAGAAACCTAGAACATCTAAGATTCTAATTCTTTTTGTTTGTATTTGTTTGTAACAAGTTTCTCATTCTGCATTGGAGAAAAGAAAATGAAACATATTCTTCCTTCCTAGATCTCCTTTATTTTAGGATATTCCCATGTATTTTAGGTGTTCATGTGACTTGTCTCTCACTTGCAAACTATCATTGTAGTAGACTGAATAATAGCCCCTAAGAGATGTCCTGTCCAAATCTCTGGAACTGTGAACATTACCTTATATCCGAAGGGACTTTGCAGATGTGACTAAGGATTTTTGAGATGGGGCGATTACCCTGGATGATCCAGCTGGGTCTGCTGTAATCACAAGGGCCCTAAGAAGAAGGAGGCAAGAAGGTCAAAGATGGAGGGGATGGGATGACAGATATAGAAGTTGGAGGGAGGCACTTTGAAGGGGGAGGAAGTGGATCAGGAGCCAAGCAATGCAGGTGGTCTCTAAAAACTGGAGAAAACAAGGAAACAGATTCTCCCCTGGAGTCTGCAGAAAGAACCAGCCCTGCCAACACCTTGCTTTTTAACCCCTTAGGATTCCTTTTGGACTTCTGACCTTCAGAACACAAAGAGAATAAATCTGTGTTTTAAGCCACTAAATTTGTGATAATTTGTTACAGCAGCAAAGGAAACTAAGATAGTACCTCTCCTCTACTTTCAAACTCACCCCTTTGCTCTCTACCTTGCAGCCACCGTAGAGAGATCTTTAGATTATATGTTTTAGGTAATATATAATGCAAACATGTTTGTTTAAATCTCTTCACAGGCTACTCCATAGTTTAGAAGATGAAGCCCAAATTCCTTTATAAATTGCCTTCATATACCTTCGCCACCCTTGCCTTTTCTCCCTCCTCCTGTCTTCCCTTTCCCTTTCTTTTCATTGGTTCTCATTCTAGACGCTGGGTGTTTGCCACGCTGTTTCTCTGTCTGGAAGGCGGTGTCACCCTTCTCCGTTTCTTTCAAGGTCTTCTGGACCATGAAAACGTCAGGACCGTCCTGGATAGAGTTGATGGCTCTTTTCAAAGTTTCCATCACACTCTCTATGCACCTTGATGATAGGTACACCTTCCTGACCGTGAGTCAGGAAAGGGGCAGGGCTCAAGTTTTAAAAGAATGATATAGCAGTTGACAGTATTCCATAAGCTGGTTAGAACCACCCAGGTCCACGATGGCAGAAGAGTGGACTTCCAGTAGACCTTGAGCCTCATTGTATGTCACTGTAATATATTAACGTATGCTACGCAGCACAGCCACAGGCGCCATGAGAGTTCTGAAGTGAAAGTGAAGTCGCTCAGTCACGTCTGACTCTTTGTGACCCCACGGACTGGGGTCTACCAGGCTTCTCCGTCCATGGGATTCTCCAGGCAAGAATACTGGAGTGGATTGCCATTTCCTTTTCCAGGGGATCTTCCTGACCCAGGGTTCGAACCCAGGTCTCCCGCATTGCAGGCAGACGCTTTAACCTCTGAGCCACCAGGGAAGCCCTAAGAGTTCTGAAACTGACCATAAAAGGCTAAAAAGTGGGTGGTGACGCAATTCCTGGAAATTCCCATCCCTTCCCCAAAACAGTCCTCCCACTCATTAGCCTAGGATATTACCCTGCTCATAAAAACTAACCACCCCCACACCTTAGGGCCTGCTCTCCCTTTCTGAGACAGAATGCATTCTGTCTATCTCTGAAGAAACCTACTTTTACTTTACAATGGCTGGCTTGCCGCTCACTTGGCAGCCAGTCCCAGGGTACTCACTTGAGACCTGGGACATGACCGTCCTCTCACATCCCATTTATCCCCTGCGGCAATAGCACATATGGCCTGGTGTTGTCCTTGTGCCATTTACATCTGATGCTTCTGAAAGGCACTGATCCTAGGCAAGAAAACCAGAAGAGCTCAAGAAATATTTGCCAAAGGGATCACTTATCATGACTGTGTCACCCAACCTGCCTCTAAGACTCCAGTGAGCCATGCCATCTCTCTTTTCCTCCTCTAGTGCAGTGTAGTTGGGCTTTTCAATGGTTCCTCTGAGTTGACATTTACCAAACAGACCTACATCTTCATAGGTTTTCACCCCTCTTCAGTCACAGACTTTCAAGCCTGAGAAATGCTCTAGGAGGCACTGGAGTGGGAGGCTGGGCCAAAGGCTGTCCTTAGTTTGAGCACACACCTTGTATCTATGGAAACAAATACAGGAAGAGCAGACCTAGCATGGGAATATTTTTAGAAGAAAAGATAGATAAGAATTCCAAGTCATGGGAAATTAAACTCAACCTTTCAGTTAATTTCAGTTGCTCAGTTGTGTCTGACTCTTTGCAACCCCATGGACTGCAGCATGCCAGGCTTCCCTGTCCATCACCAACTCTCAGAGTTCACTCATACTCATGTCCATTGGGTCAGTGATGCCATCCAACCATCTCATCCTCTGTCATCCCCTTCTCCTCCTACCTTCAATCTTTCCCAGCATCAGGGTCTTGTCCAATAAGTCAGTTCTTCACATCAGTTCAGTTCAGTTACTAAGTCATGTCTGACTCTTTGTAGCCCCATGGACCACAGCAAGCCAGGCCTTCCTGCCCATCACCAACTTCTGGAGTTTACTCAAACTCATGTCCATTGAGTCAGTGATGCCATCCAACTATCTCATCCTCTGGCATCCCCTTCTCCTCTCACCTTCAATCTCTCCCAGCATCAGAGTCTTTTCAAATGAGTCAGTTCTTTGCATCAGGTGACCAAAGTATTGGAGTTTCAGCTTCAGCATCAGTCCTTCCAATGAATATTCAGGATTGATTTTCTTCAGGATTGACTGGTTCAATCTCCTTGCAGTCCAAGGGACTCTCAAAAGTCTCCAACACTATAGTTCAAAAGCATCAATTCTTCGGCATTCAGCTTTCTTTATGGTCCAACTCTCACATCCATACATGACTACTGGAAAAAACCATAGCTTTGACTAGATGGACCTTTGTCGGCTGAGTAACATCTCCGCTTTTTAATATGCTGTCTAGCTTGGTCATAGCTTTTCTTCCAAGGAGCAAGCATCTTTTAATTTCATGGCTGCAGTCACCATCTGCAGTGATTTTGGAGCCTGAAAAATAAAATCTCTCACTGTTTCCATTGTTTCTCCATATATTTGCCATGAAGTGATGGCAAATCTTAGTTTTCTGAATGTTGAGTTTTAAGCCAACTTTTCACTCTTCTCTTTCACTTTCATCAAGAGGCTCTTTAGTTCTTCTTTGCATTCTGCCATAAGGGTGGTGTCATCTGCATATCTGAGGTTACTGATATTTCTCCCAGCAATCTTGATTCCAGCTTGTGCTTCTTCCAGTCCAGTGTTTCTCATGATGTACACTGCATAGAAGTTAAATAAGCAGGGTGACAATATACAGCCTTGACGTACTCCTTTTCCTATTTGGAACCAGTCTGTTGTTCCATGTCCAGTTCTAACTGTTGCTTCTTGACCTGCATACAGATTTCTCAGGAGGCAGGTCAGGTGATCTGGTATTCCCATCCCTTTGAGAATTTCCCACAGTTTGTTGTGATCCACACAGTCAAAGGCTTTAGCATAGTCACTGAAGCAGAAGTAGGTGCTTTTCTGGAACTCTCTTGCTTTTTCGATGATCCAGCGGGTATTGGCTATTTGATCTCTGATTCCTCTCCCTTTTCTAAATCCAGCTTGAACATCTGGAAATTCTCGGTTCACATACTGTTGAAGCCTTTTAGCCTTTAATGATTTCAAAGTACTTAAAAAAAAACTTACATGAGGGTGGTGATTCCTTCATTATTATTCCTCACCTTTCCCAGGATTGCCTTCCCCACTTCCGTACGTCTGCTTCCGGGGGTTACTCCTAAACAAACCATCTGCCCCCAGGTTCTTGTCTCAGAGTCTATTTTCCAGAAAACCCAAGATAAACTTCATGGTTACACATTAGTGAAAGTCAAGTCTTTGTGACTTAATCAAGGAGATGAAGCTAAGAAAATTTTCCTATCCTTTCATTTAGAAGTCTCACTGCCTATTCTAATCATCTGGCAACTTTGAGGGTACCTGTTTTTCTTTCCCCAACTGGCAGCAATTCCCTCTTGAGGGGCCATGTCTGCCTGCATTCCCAGGTTATAACACCCAGAATCAAGCCAGATTTGATAGAGCACTAATGTAGGACTATCTAATGCAAACATGTCATTAAAAAAATAAAGACTGTTTTCTATCACTCTTGAATTTGACCTGTGAAGCTTTCAAAAAGACATATGGAAGCAATCACAATGAAAGGATTTCATGCATTTTTGGAGCAAAGCTTTTTTATTCAAATTATATTTGGGTTTTGCCATATTAGAGGATTTTGGAGAAACTCTTAGGTTTTCTTTTCAGAGCTCTAGATTTCTTTCTTTTCATTTATTTATTTGGCTGCATGTGTCTTAGTTGAGGTGCGAGGGCTAAGTTACCCCGTGGCATGTGGGATCTTAGTTCTTCAACCAGAGAGGGAATCCCCATTCCCTGTGTTGGAAAGCAGATTCTTAACCACTGGACCACCAGGGAAGTCCCAGGGCCACAAATTTCTTTCTTTTTTTTTTTAGACCCCAAAACTTTAATAGACCCCAGAACTTTTCATAGTTTTCAATGTGAGGTCATAACATATAGCTAATACTATATACTCACTCTGGAAAGCTAAGATAAAGTTGCAATGTTAACAGGTTCTAAGAACTGTCCCGAACATAAAATCAGTGTATGGGTTGTTCAACATCAGATTTTTTGTTGTTTCTTTTCATTTAAATGGATTTTTCAACTGTGATAGGTTGAACTATTTATACAACATTTATGAACGGGCACTGATCTGATTGTATGTTCAAAAGCCACAAAACACCACATCAAAGCCATGTCAGTTTAGCAGCAACATAACTGTAATATACAAGCTTTTCTGGTGCATCTTATTTGAATTTACAAGAAATATTTCTCTGATTAATTTTAAAACAAGGTTTGGCAGGAGCATCGCACACCCTACAAAGCCAGAGTGAATAAACGTCTTTTTTCCCCTAAACATATCTGCCCTGATTCGTGAGCATATTCTCTTAGACCACAATTTATCTGTTTTTGAAGTTCACTGAATTTTTACCACTAAAACCTGCTGGCTAAGCCATGAAGCACTCAAACATTCACTCAATGCAGCATGATGGGGGGAAGGGAGGCTAAGTGGCGATGGTTTACCATTTCCTACATCAAATTTCTGCCATACTGTGCCCTACCACTTGTTCCTTGTCATTAGGCTCACTCCCCTACTTGTCACAAGTTTCTGTATACTCCTGTGGTTCTCTTGGGTTTGTAGTGTTCACGCCCTGCTCAGCTTGTTACCTCTTTGACTCAGCTTTGGCTCTTAATAATGCCATTTTTAAGAAAAGGCCACTTGTGCCATTATCAAATCTTTGAACTTTTACTGACTATACTTAAGCTTTGCCTCATACCTTCTTTTCATGTGTTTGTATACTTTGAAGGCAAAGCTAATGCAAGAGAGTGCCCTGGAATAGAATTTTTTGTTTATTTGTTTTTTATGTTTTTCTAAGAATCCTTGAAACCACTTGGTCAAGAACAACATCGAAGAAAAATGCTACATATTGTACCTTTCCTCAGGAAATTCAGTCCTAAAATGTTTTATTTAAGGATGCCTGCTCTGTAGCTAAGTCAAGTCTGACTCTTTGAGACCCCATGGACTGTAGCCTGCCAGGCTTCTCTGTCCATGGGATTTTCCAGGCAAGAATACTAGAGTGGGTTGCCCTTTCCTCATCCATATAGATTGCTTATTTGATATTTATTTAGAAATAAAGTGACTCAATTTGAAGTTTCAGTTACAATTTTGTGTTATTCACTGGAAATTTTTCCTATTGAATATGTAAATTATTCTTTTGTTTGAGGATCCTGAAGCAGTTGTTTGTAACAATAGCTTCTCACATTTTCATAGAAAGGCCAACTCCATTTAAATTACCAACTGTAGATGTTTTATTTTTTATTCAAATGCATCACAACCATCTTGACTTCTGATTTTTATAATGTTGAATGAAAGAGAAAATTCATCATCTTGCTCCTTTTAAAGCAGATGCATAATGACCTCAACGTTTAGAATAAAAATTATTAAATTAACCCGAGTTGTCATGCATCTGACTGTGGACTCCAAGAGCTAGGAAGGCTCTGCTTTTTCAGAAAATTGAACTTTGGCTCTTGACTCATACTGTAGTGTGGAGTCTCGACCTGACACTTTTTAACCTGAATGGGGGTAAGAAAACACCGAGTTCATGTGTTGCCCACAGAAACAGCTGACCCTCGCATTTCCTCCTCAAGGCTTGATTATAAACAAAGAGTGTCTCTGCCTGTTTCTGTAGAAATGGGAGATTCTCTACCCTGACCTTTCAAACACAGTTTAGGTCTGACGCTGAGCCACTTCATGCATACAAACAAAGTTCCTGGAGTAAAACACACTTTGACCACAGATCAGAAAGAAGGGGTCTTACTGGCTTTCACACTCATTTCATATATATTTGTCAAATATGAATATACTGTTACCAATCTACATAGCTTAAAAGAGTGAATTTTACTGTGTATAAACGATACTTCATATGTAATTAAACTCAAGTTAAAAAAAAGTTAATCAACACTTGGGAAACAGGTTTCGATGCAGAAAGACTGGAATAAATGGGTTTATTTCATTTAGAAAAGATAAATGTGTGAATTGTTTAATAATGTTTAATAAAATGCCAGTTTTCCCCTCCACCTTAAAGGTCACTATGCACCATTATATTTTATAAAAAGGAAAAAACTTAGATTCAACTATTTGTAGTCTAGTGGATTTCAGGAGAGTTGTAGTGGGCTTTGTCTTGCCATTCTAGAAGACACACATAGAGTGGTTATTAGTCCCCTGAAGTTCAATCTTCTTTAAGGACTCATTGCAAGGGTGATTTATGCAGATATATCTATTTGTTCTTTTAATTCTCCATAAGGTCACCATTAACGCCACAATACAGCTGCCAGAACTTACACAGGGCTGGGGAAACAGACTCTTGGAGGGCACAAACAAAACCATGTGCCCACCAGGACCCCGGAGAAAGGAGCAGTGACCCCACAAGAGACTGACCCAGACTTGCCTGTGAGTATCCAGAAGTCTCCGTGGAGGTGTGGGTCAGCAGTGGCCTGCTGCAGGGTCGGGGACATGGAGTGCAGCAGTGCATGCATGGGACCTTCTGAAGGAGGTCGCCATTATCTTCATTACCTCCACCATAAGTAGAGGTGGCCTCAGGTCAAACAACAGGGAGGGAACACAGCCCCACCCACCAACAGAAAATTGGATTAAAGATTTACTGATCATGGCCCCACCCATCAGAACAAGACCCAGTAAGCCTCTTATCCTTATCCATCAGTAGGAAGACAGAATGAAAACCACAGTCACAGAAAACTAACCAAACTGATCACATGGACCACAGCCTTATATAACTCAATGAAAGTATGAGCCATGCCCTGTAGGGCCACCAGAGACAGATGGGTCATGGTGGAGAGCTCTGACAAAATGTGGCCCACTGGAGAAGGGAATGGCAAACCGCTTCAGTATTCTTGCCTTGAGAACCCCATGAACAGTATAAAAAGGCAAAAAGATAGGACACTGAAAGATGAACTCCCCAGGTGGGTAGGTGCCAAATTTGCTACTGGAGATCAGTGGAGAACTAACTCCAGAAAGAATGAAGGGATGGAGCCAAAGCAAAAACACCACCCAGTTGTGGATGTGACTGGTGATGGAAGTAAAGTCTGATGCTGTAAAGAGCAATATTGCATAGGAACCTGGAATGTTAGGTCCATGAATCAAGGCAAATTGGAAGTGGTCTAACAGGAGATGGCAAGAGTGAACATCAACATTTTAGGAATTAACTAAAATGGTCTGGAATGGGTGAATTTAACTCAGAGGACCATTATATCTACTACTGTGGGCAAGAATCCCTTAGAAGAAATGGAATAGCCCTCATAGTCAATAAAAGAGTCCAAAATGCAGTACTTGGATGCAGTCTCAAAAATGAGAGAATTATCTCTGTTCATTTCCAAGGCAAACCATTCAATATCACAGTAATCCAAGTCTATGCCCCTGACCAGTAATGCTGAAGAAGCAGAAGTTGAATGCTTCTATGAATATCTACAGACCTTCTAGAACTAACAACCAAAAAAAAAAAAAGTCCTTTTCATTATATGGGACTGGAATGCAAAAGTAGGAAGAGAAGAGATACCTGGAGTAATAGGCAAATTTGGCCTTGGAGTACAAAATGAAGCAGGTCAAAGGTTAACAGAGTTTTGCCAAGAGAACACATTGGTCATAGCAAACACCCTCTTCCAACAACAAAAGACAAGACTCTACACAAGGACATCACCAGATGACCAGATGGTCAATATCAAAATCAGATTGATTATATTCTTTGCAGCCAAAGATGGAGAAGCTCCATACAGTCAGCAAAAACAAGACCAAGAGCTGACTGTGACTCAGATAATGAACTCCTTATTGCCAAATTTAGACTTAAATTGAAGAAAGTAGGGAAAACCACTAGAACTAGACCATTCAGGTATGACTAAATCAAATCCCTTATGATTTTACAGTTCAGTTCAGTCACTCAGTCGTGTCTGACTCTTTGCAACCCCATGAATCGCAGCATGCCAGACTTCCCTGTCCATCACTAACTCCCAGAGTTCACCCAGACTCATGTGCATCGAGTCGGTGATGCCATCCAGCCATCTCATCCTCTGTTGTCCCCTTCTCCTGCCCCCAATCCCTCCCAGCATCCGGGTCTTTTCCAATGAGTCAACTCTTCAGATGAGGTGGCCAAAGTATTGGAGTTTCAGCCTCAGCATCAGTCCTTCCACTGAACACCCAGGACTGGTCTCCTTTAGGATGGACTGGTTGGATCTCCTTGCAGTCCAGGGGACTCTCAAGAGTCTTCTCCATCACCACAGTTCAGAACCATCAATTCATCAGCACTCAGCTTTCTTCACAGTCCAAATTTCACATCCATACATGACTACTGGAAAAACCATAGCCTTGACTAGACGGACCTTTATTGGCAAAGTAATATCTCTGCTTTTTAATATGCTATCTAGATTGGTCATAACTTTCCTTCCAAGGAGCAAGCGTCTTTTAATTTCATGGCTGCAATCACCATCTGGAGTGATTTTGGAGCCCAAAAAAATAGAGTCTGACACTGTTTGCACTGTTTCCCCATCTATCTGCCATGAAGTGATGGGACCAGATGCGTTGATCTTAGTTTTCTGAATGTTGAGCATTAAGCCAACTTGTTCACTCTCCTCTTTCATTTTCATCAAGAGGCTTTTTAGTTCCTCTTCACTTTCTGCCATAAGGGTGGTGTCATCTGCATATCTGAGGTTATTGATATTTCTCCCAGCAATCTCCATTCCAGCTTGTGCTTCTTCCAGCCCAGCATTTCTCATGATGTACTCTTCATATAAGTTAAATAAGCAGGGTGACAATATACAGCCTTGACATACTCCTTTTCCTATTTGGAACCAGTCTGTTGTTCCATGTCCAGTTCTAACTGTTGCTTCCTGACCTGCATATAGGTTTCTCAAGAGGCAGGTCAGGTGGTCTGGTATGCCCATCTCTTTCAGAATTTTCCACAGTTTATTGTGATCCACACAGTCAAAGGCTTTGGCATAGTCAATAAAGCAGAAATAGATGTTTTTCTGGAACTCTATTGCTTTTTCCATGATCCAGTGGATGTTGGCCATTTGATCTCTGTTCCTCTGCCTTTCCTAAAACCTGCTTGAACATCTGGAAGTTCACGGGTCACGTATTGCTGAAGCCTGGCTTGGAGAATTTTGAGCATTACTTTACTAGCGTATGTGATGAGTGCAATTGTGTGGTAGTTTGAGCATTCTTTGGCATTGCCTTTCTTTGGGATTGGAATGAAAAGACCTTTTCCAGTCCTGTGGCCACTGCTGAGTTTTCCAAATTTGCTGGCATATTGAGTGCAGCACTTTCACAGCATCATCTTTCAGGATTTGGAATAGCTCAACTGGAATTCCTTCACCTCCACTAGCTTTGCTTGTAGTGATGCTTTCTAAGGTTCACTTGACTTCACATTCTAGGATGTCTGGCTCTAGGTGAGTGATCACACCATCGTGATTATCTGGGTCGTGAAGATCTTTTTAGTACAGTTCTTCTGTGTATTCTTGCCACCTCTTCTTAATATCTTCTGCTTCTGTTAGGTCCATACCATTTGTGTCCTTTATTGAGCCCATCTTTGCATGAAATGTTCCCTTGGTATCTCTAATTTTCTTAAAGAGATCCCTAGTCTTTCCCATTCTGTTGTTTTCCTCTATTTCTACAGTGAAAGTGACAAATATATTCAAGGGATTAGATCTGATAGAGATTGCCTGAAGAACTATGGATGGAGGTTCATGACATTGTATAGGAGGCAGTGATCAAGACCATCCCCAAGAGAAAGAAATGCAAAAAGGCAAAATGGTTGTCTGAGGAGGCCTTACAAATAGCTGAGAAAAGAAGAGAAGCTAAAGGCAAAGGAGAAGAGGAAAAGTATATCCATTTCAATGCAGAGTTTCAATGAAGAGCAGGAGAAATAAGAAAGCCTCCGTGAACAATGCAAAGAAATAGAGGAAAACAATAGAATGGAAAGACTAGAGATCTCTTCAAGAAAATTGGAGATACAAAGGGAACTTTTCATGCAAAGATGGGCACAATAAAGGACAGAAATGGTATGGACCTAACAGAAGCAGAAGATATTAAGAAGAGGTGGCAAGAATACACAGAAAAACTATACAAAAAAGATCTTCATGACCCAGTTAACCACGATGGTGTGATCACTCACCCAGAGCCAGACATCCTGGAATGTGAAGTCAAGTGGGCCTTAGGAAGCATCACTATGAACAAAGCTAGTGGAGGTGATGGAATTCCAGCTTAGCTATTTCAAATCCTAAAAGATGATGCTGTGAAAGTGCTGCACTCAATATGCCAGCAAATTTGGAAAACTCAGCAGTGGCCACAGGACTGGAAAAGGTCAATTTTCATTCCAATCCCAAAGAAAGGCAATAGTAAAGAATGTTAAGACTACTGCACGATTGCTTCATCTCATATGCTAGTAAAGTAATGCTCAAAATTCTCCAAGCCAGGCTTCAGCAATATGTGAACCATGAAATTCCAGATGTTCAAGCTAGATTTAGAAAAGGCAGAGGAACCAGAGATCAAATTGACAACATCTGCTGGATCATCAAAAAAGCAAGAGAGTTCCAGAAAAACATCTGCTTTATTGACTATGCCAAAGCCTTTGGCTGTGTGGATCACAATAAACTGTGGAAAATTCTTCAAGAGATGGGAACACCAGACCACCTGACCTGCCCCCTGAGAAACCTGTATGCAGGTCAGGAAGCAACAGTTAGAACTGGACATGGAACAACAGACTGGTTCCAAATAGGAAAAGGAGTACGTCAAGGCTGTATATTGTCACCCTGCTTATTTAACTTATATGCAGAGTACATCTTACAAAATGCCTGGCTGGATGAAGCACAAATTGGAATCAAGATTGCCAGGAGAAATATCAATAACCTCAGATATGCAGATAACACTACCCTTATGGCAGAAAGCAAAGAAGAACTACAGAGCCTCTTGATGAAAGTGAAAGAGGAGAGTGAAAATGTTGCCTTAAAGCTCAACATTCAGAAAACTAAGATCAAGGCATCTAGTCCCATCACTTCATGGCAAATAGATGGGGAAACAATGGAAACAGTGAGAGATTTTATTTTTGGGGGGCTCCTAAATCGCTGCAGATGGTGACTGCAGGCATGAAATTAAAAGATGCTTGCTCCTTGGAAGAACAGTTATGACCAATCTAGGCAGCATATAAAAGCAGAAACATTACTTTACCAACAAAGGTCCATCTAGTCAAATTTATGGTTTTTCTAGTAGTCATGAATGAATGTGAGAGCTGGACCATAAGGAAAGCTGAGCACTGAAGAATTGATGCTTTTGAACTGCAGTGTTGGAGAAGACTCTTGAGGGTCCCTTCAACTGCAAGGAGATTGAACCAGTCAATCCTGAAGGAAATCAGTCCTGAATATTCATTGGAATGACTGATGCTGAAGCTGAAACTTCAGTACTTCGGCCACCTGATGGGAAGAACTGATCATTTGAAAAGACCCTGATGCTGGGAGAGATTGAAGGTGGGAGGAGAAGGGGATGACAGAGGATGAGATTTTTGGATGCCATCACCGATGCGATGGACATGAGTTTGAGTAGGCTCTGGGAATTGGTGATGGACAGGGAAGCCTGCCGTGCTGCAGTCGATGGGGTTGCAAAGAGTCAGACTCGACTGAGCAACTGAACTGAATACTGTTGGGACACCTGGAGCAGTGTAGATCTGTAGGACACCTGGGAGATCTGTAGGTTGTGGGTGTCCCAAGGCAATGGAGTCAGGGCAGAGCCCCACCATGACCCTTCCCGTTTCCTTTCCATCCTGAGCTAGATTGCCTCCTTCCCAGACCACCCTACCCTGCCTTTGGACTTTAAATTCAAAACACTCCCACTCAGGGAAATCTGTTTCCTCTATTTTCTCACCAGTTTTTTCAACCTCAGTCTTTGGGGGGAAGGAATTCACAGTTGCTCAGCATCTGGGTGGGATATGTGGGTATTTTCGAGTTGACACCTCGGAGCACACTTCATTGTTTCCTGCTTAAGAGTAGATGTGTGCCTAATATGTAGAATTTTTCAATTTTTTTTGTTTGTTTTTTTATTTTTTTTTCCTGACAGCACAAGAAAACAGTTTTAAAATGCTGTTTACATGTTCAGATACCTAAGTGAAGATTATGCTTTTCTGTCTCCAAATAAAAGAAAATGTGTTAGCAGACTCACAAACAAATCTCTTCTATGCTTAAAAGAAGGATCCCCTTTGAATGGATGCTTGTGGGACCCCACCCAGACAGACTCATCAGCTTGGTGTACCCATCCCCCAACTCCTGAAAGTGAAAGTCACTCAGTCCTGTCTGATTCTCTGCGACCCCTTGGACTGTCGCCCGCCAGGCTCCTCTGTCAATGGAATTCTCCAAGTCAGGACACTGGAGTGGGTAGCTGTTTCCTTCTCCAGGGGATCTTCCAGACCCAGAGATCGAACCCAGGTCTCCTGCATTGCATGTGGATTTTTTACCTTCTGAGTCACCAGGGAAGCCCTATTTTTTCTTTCTTTAGCCTGCGCAGGCTCTAGAATGCATGGACTTCAGAAGCCCTGGGGTATGTGGGAATCTTAGTTTCCCTGATCAGGGATGGAACCTATATACCCTGCAGTGGAAGGGCTGATTCTTAACCACTGGATCATCAGGGAAGCCCCTCCTCCGATTACTCTTAAGCAATGGTTGCTGATGGCTCAGGGCTCTCCTTTCTCTGGAGAACTACCCTCTGCCCAAGGGAGTTGGCTTTCTAGAGTTGTCTGGAAACTTTGTCCCCTCTTTGTCCTGCAGCCAATGACGGCCTGATATGGAAGCCCCAAGGAGCTTCTCAGTTCTGCCTTCTTAGTGCAGCAGGCAGCGCATCAGTCTCATAATCTGTAGGTCCAGAGTTCGAACCCCAGAGGGTGCAGTTCTTTGGGGGCTTCCTTTGTAGCTCAGTTGGTAAAAAGTCTGCCTGCAATGCAGGAGACCAGGGTTCAAATCCTGGATCAGGAAGATCCTCTGGAGAAGGAAATGGCAACCCACTCCAGTATTCTTGCCTGGAGAATCCCATGAACAGAGGAGCCTAGTGGGATTGCAAACAGTCAGACATGACTGAAGAGACAGCACGCGCACACCCTTGCCTGAAGCAGGCTTAATTGCAGGTGGTCATCTGCATTCAGATCTGGTTGGGTTCCAACTAAGGATATCTTTGCTGCCTTCTTTCCAAGACCTCTTGCTTCCCCTTACTTCCTTAACCTACTACTCCTGAAAGCACCTCCAGTAATTCACTTGCACTAGAATCCCTGTCTCAGACTCTGCTCCTAGGGAACCCCACCTGGGATAACCTTCAACTAACAGAGAATGTATTAATGTGCTCTTGTTTCAGAATGAAGAACATGGGAAGACTAGTGAACTCTGTGATCCTGGGCCCTCTTCCACATTTTGTTTTCTTTGAAATGCATTCCTCAGGAGTGTGTAGTACCATGGCAGTGGAAAATGACTTTGTAAATCCGTGGATGATGGTTTAGGTAGAAGCATTTCAGGCAGGAAAGGAAAACTCATATCCAGAGTAACTGTCTCCTAGTAAAATAAGGCACTACCCCTTTCATATTTGAAGCAGGATAATTTAAGCAACACATCACCAGGCAGCTGGCTGACTCCCTGGGGAATGGGGCCATGTTGGAGGTTGCGTGTTGGCCTCTGCTGTTGGCGGACTGGGCACTCAGGAGTGGCTGCGGCCAGATTGACCTGGGTGAGCGAAAGCCCCTGTTGCTGAGTTTCCAAGTAACCTCCATCCCAGTCTCCAGGGCACTTTGTTTGTTGCCTCATTGGACGATCACAAGAGTGTTGAAGTGATTGAATCTGCCCATCACGGAAAAGCTGGTGTTTCTATAAAAGCAGTCTGTACAATTGAAATCCTTTAGAAAAGAGATATAAATAAAGGAGCAGTTCAAGGACTTTCGTGGCAGCTGAGTGATTAAGACTCAGAACTTTCACTGCAGCGGGCTGGGGTTCAGTCCCCAGTTGGGAACTAAGATTCCACAAGCTGCATGGTGTAAGAAAAAAAAAAAAACACAACAAATTGTAAATCCCAAGATAGACATCATAGGTTAAGAATTTCAGGAATATCACAGAGCAATATTTTAAGAATAGTGAAGAATAAAAGCAAATAATTGAATATACAAAAGGAATGAGGGATTAGTGTTCTCTATCTTCTTTGTTTCCCCTTTTTAATTTGTATCCCACCAAGAAGAACATAAGCTATGTGTGATGTAGCAGGGCCAGTTAAAATCAGGGAGTCCTCATGGTCTTCTGAAGGAACAAGTGTTAGGGGCCTGTGGCTCTCTGAAAGTCATTTTGCTTTCTAAAGCTGTACTTTCTGCTTCTACAGCCCCATTTCCACTTCAAGTTATATGTTATTGTTGCAATTTTTTTCTTCCCAGGGGAGGAAAATGCACCCTGGATTTTTACTTTCCTTATTGTAACTATTTCAGTTCAGAGATGATGTTGCTATCGGTATATAAAATAGTAAGGATGTAGAAGTCAGCATTTGGTGGCCCATGTTTCATTATGTTTAGGTCAGCATTAACTAGTAGAAGTATTGTGTGTATTTGTTACTGGGTCACTTGAATGGGTTTTCCTAATTAACATTTTGGTGTGTGTCACTGGCTGATAAACTGTTTTCCTTTTGCTCGCTAAAATTAATAGTTCAAAGCCAATTCATAAAAATAACTGGTTTTAGAACATTTCATTAATAGATTTAACCATCCATGGCATTGTTTACTTGTATGCCTCTGATCCCAACATTTAAAAATGATGTAGAGGAAAAATCACTGGCCTGGGAGTCAGTGGTCTGTGTGGCAGTCCCGGCTTCAAAGACGTGGGCACCTCATCCAGCCACTCAACACCTGTGGTCTTCAGTTTATCCATCAGTCAAACTAGGAAGCCAAACCAAGGACCCACTCTAGAGGAGATACTAAAAGGATATTCTTCAAGAAAATAGGGAAAATAATTCGAAATGGAATGAAGAAATGGAGAACAATAAAAAGCATACATATTAAACAATACATATATATATATATATGCCTAAAATTACAGATTTAAAATTCAAAATAGTAACATCAGAGGGAGATAAATAAAATAAAAATATTCTAAAGTCTTTTCATGGATCGTGCCTGTGAGCTCAGTTGCTTCAGTTGGGTTCAACTCTTTGCAACTGCATCGACTGTAGCCAGCCAGGTTCCCCTATCCATGGGGTTTTCCAGGCAAGAATACTGGAAAGAGTTACCATTTCCTCCTCCGGGGGATCTTCCTGACCCAGGGATGGAGCCTGTGTCTCCTGTGTCTCCTGCTTTGCAGGTGGATCCTTTACCACTGAGTCACTGGGGAAGCCCTTTGTGTTGATAAGGAAGAGGGTAAAAATCCCAGTCAATATTGCATATTGGTTTTTCTATATATGTTAATATATGCATTTATTTTTGGCTGAGATGAGCTGAGTCGAAGTTTTCTCTAGTTGTGGCAAGCAGGGGCTCCTCTTGCTTGCAGTGGCTTCTCTTGATGCAGAGCAGGACTCTGGGGCACACGGGCTTCAGTAATTGTGGAGCATGGGCTCATAGCTGCAGTTCCCAGGGTGTAGAGCACAGCCTCAACAGTTGTGGCTCATGGACTGTTGCTCCACTGCATGTGGGATCTTTCCTGACTAGGGATCGAACTCAATATCTCCTGCATCGGCTCACAAATTCTTTACAACTGAGCCACCAGGGAAGTCCTGCATATTGGCTCTTAATGAGTATGGGTTTAGTTTGCTAGAATTTTGTTTAGGATTTTTGCGTATATACATATATACATACTATATATAGAATAGATTATCCTGTATGTAATCTATATGTATATACATACATATATAAAATAATGGATTATGACCAAATTGGGTTGATTTCAGTTTAGTTTCACATTTGAAAATTAATCTGTATACATTACCTATGTAATTTTTTGTTTTTTGGCCAAAAATGTTTAACCTGAATTTAATCATGAGGAATTTTATATAAATTCAAACTGAGACATTCTTCTAAATGTCTAACTGGTTGAAGCATTCTAGGTGAAAAGAGACTAAACAGAAGTGACAACTAAATGCTGTGAAGAATCTTTGATAGAATTCTAAATTTGGGGGACTTCCCTGATGGTCTAGTGGTGAAGACCCTGCTTCCACCGCAGGTGGAGGGGATTTGATCCCTGGTTGGGGAACTAAGATCCCACATCTGAGATGTGCTGTACATCTCAGCCAAAAAGAATTCTGAATTAAAAAAAAACAGCTACAAAGGACACTACTGACATAATTAAAAATGTGAATATCAATTATATATTAAATATTATTATAAACTAATATTAAATGCCCCTAATGTAATAATTGACTTGTAGGAGAATGCCCTTGTTTTGGGGAAAGATAAAAGTGAAATATTCAGGGTAAATTGCCTTGATGCCAGCAATTAAATTCCCAATGGCCCAAATGGCTTAGTCAAAGCCCAAAAGTACATGTGTAGGCGCACAGACAGGAAAGTAAGTGGAGCAAAATATGAACAACTGATGAATCCCAGTGAAGGCTACATGAAATATATGAAACTTTCCTGAAAGTTTAGAAGTTTTCAAAATAAAAACTTGGGGAAAATATATAGAAAAAATTAAAATATAATAACAATATAACAAAACAAATGGCTATAGATGTGAAGGAAATTAAGTGAATGCCAAGTGATAATATAAGGTGGCTTTAAGAAAATACATAGTTATCCTTCAATTAAAAAAATAAATTAATTTAAAAAAATACATAGTAAAAGTAATTCCTTAAACAGAAGACTGGACTCTCTGATGAGCAGTTAGTAAGAAGAGATTATGCTGTAGAAAGAGAGGCAGCTGATCTTCTGGAAGCCTCAGTAAGACACGTTTGCTCGAGATGGTGGGAGATAAACCCTATGAAGCAGAGAAGGCAATGGCACCCCACTCCAGTACTTTTGCCTAGAAAATCCCATGGACGGAGGAACCTGGTAGGCTGCAGGCTAAGAGTCAGAAACGACAGAGCGAGTTCACTTTCACTTTTCACTTTCATGCACTGGAGAAGGAAATGGCAACCCACTCCAGTGTTCTTGCCTGGAGAATCCCAGGGACAGGGAAGCCTGGTGGGCTGCCATCTATGGGGTTGCACAGAGTCGGACACAACTGAAGTGACTTAGCAGCAGCAGTAAACCCTATGAAGAATCAGGGATCTATCACTTCAGTAAAGTGAATGATGGCCCCGTGCTTGGCACACTCAGCCAGGGAAGATCTTCCCAGTGCTAGAACTTTGAAAGGTGCACCTGGTCTTCAATGTCCCATGGGGGAAAAAAAGCAAGCATATATGTGAAATCATGAGCACTGGGGAGTGGTTGCATGGCTGGTCAGGAGCCTGAAAGAATTAGAAAGTGTGTGGCAAAAGGAGGTGTTGGGAAGAGGCATATGAATGAATATATGGAATAAAAACCACAGGTTAAGATTTTCTGTGTCACATGTTCATGTCCACCAAAAAGCATCCACTAACAGAAGAAGGCTGAACAACCAAATAGACAAAATGACTTGGCCGGTTGACATCAGACACTTGGACATTAGCCACCCCCACAATAGGCATAATGGCACATGAGCAGGGTGGCCAAGGCGGCAGAGACGGAAACAGTTTCTTTCAAGGAGACAAGTACTTTCTCAGCACACAAGGAGTGTTCCCAGGAGTACTGACCTGTGCTGTAAAAGGTCTAATGGTCTTGGAATTAACCTTGGTTTCATAGAAGCAAACCACAGAGACCTTCATGCTTTCTCCTCTCTACCTGGGAATCAATCTTGGTGCAATCCAGCTCAGACCCATAGTCAATTATACATTTAGGAGACGAAACTATTTTAACAACAAGACCTTGCATTTTCACAGCATTTTATTATGGTCAACTCATAAAGGAAGCTTTTTACATTTAATTTCCCCCCCAACATCTTTCTCAGCTATCATGAAACGGCCATAGCAAAATTATTTAACTCATCTTTATAGAACAAAAACCAATGCACAGGGAATTCCCCGGCGGTCCAGTGGTTAGCACGCTGTGTTTCCACTACCACACTACCAGGGCCCAAGTAGTGTTCAATTCTTGGTTGGGCAGTTAAGATCCCACAAGTCATGAGGCACAACCCCAAAACAAAGAACGCTTCCCCCCCAAAAAACCCAACATACAAAGCTTAATAACTGTTAGGAGGGCAATTGAGAAATAATGAGAAGTCAAGGCTAAAAGTCAAATTTCTTCCAGGTCAGTACTCACACAAGCCTCCAAGTCTCATGGCACTTGCACATTTAAGGAAGAGATTCTTGAAGATCTCTCTGTGTGTCAGGGTTGATAGGCTGGATGAGAAGGAGAAGAGGATTGCTTGCAAAGTTAATTTCTCATCTAGTAGCTAAGTGACTTGCCAAGATGACAGTCTGATTAGCCAGAGCCGAGGTGAATGTGGTGCTCTGGCTACTGCTCCAGCTCCATGTTTAAGTGTTTCTGTGTCTACTCCTTGTCTGGCCTCTGCACCTGTGCCCTCATCCCCAGAGGATCACGATTAACCTAGTTCCCCAACAAGAGTCCAGATTATTCATTCCCTTCTTCACATTTGCTATGTGATTTTTCCCCAAATGGCTTTTGACTTTACCACCCAACTCTATGATTCTCCGAGAAAGAACAGTACATACTTCTCTAGTCAAAAAAAATTTTTTTTTGGTTCTTATCATCTTTTATTTTATTATAGCCATAAATATTTATAAATTAAATCATTAAAGAATTCAATATTTTAAGGCACTAAGTCTCCAAAGTTCAGGAACCTACTGTACTTTACTCTGTCATGTCAAAGATTAAAACATCAGAAGTAAAACTGTCAACTTAATAAATATTTCATTTGAAGCTTAAATTGAGTAGAATAAAGGAAGTACTTGCAGAAATCTCAAGTAAGGAATTAATAGGCTAAATGCTGAACTAATAGTCTTGACATGGTTTGATTATCATTTGGATTAATCTTATGACTCACTGACTTTATACCTCTGAGTAAATGCAAACATTTCTTTCAGAGGGTACAGCAGAGCTTTAACAGCAGGGACTATCTGCACTCATCCTCTGTAACTCCGGACATTTATCTTGTAAAACGCTCATCTCTCACGTCCTGAGCCTCTTGCTGAGCAGTGAATCTGTGCACAATCCATTTCTCTTTTGGCTGGGATTTTCTCTGGATTCCAGGCTGCTGTCTCTGAGCAATTCTGACTGTGCTTCCTTGGGCATCTGTAAGACAAGCGTACAAATTCCAGAGGGCAGCCCACTGCTAACGCGCCCAGCCTCCAGCCTCCGCAGAGCTGACCCCACAGGAATGCGGCGTGTGGGAGAACACAAAAGCAGCACAGCACAGCACAGGAGTGCTGTGTTAGGGCGTTGTTCCTCGCTAACCCCGATTACTACCTTCCACAGACACCAGAAATGTAATAGCAACCTAAAATCTGGGAGTCCAAGCCAAACTCAGAAAGGCATGCTAACTTTGCCAGCTCCGCAGTGGCATTTCTGGTGGGGGAACTCTTTTTTCAGAGTCCCTTTTCAATAAGCTCCTTTTCAATGCTTATAGGCTTCCTGGTGGTGCTAGTAGTAAAGAATCCACCTGCCAATGAAGGAGACGAAAGAGACACTGGTTCCATTTCTGGGTTGGTAAGATCCCCGGGAGGAGGGCATCGCAAGCCACTACAATATTCTTGCCAGAAGATGGACAGAAGAGCCTGGTGGGCTACAGTCCATGGGGTTGCAAAGAGTCAGACACAACTGAGGGTCTGAGCACTTTCCAAAACTTGCTAGGTTCAGACAGCCGTGATTCTGCCCCAGACTCTCTATGCGACTCTCACACAGCAGAGGGGAGCTGATCCCTAGCATTGGTTTGTGTTGCACCAAGAAACAGAAGCACCCTGTGAGCTGATCATTTGCCCTCATTCAAAGGGCCTCATGCTTTTCACTCAGGGAAAGGGCTTTTCTGACTACACTCGATGTGTAGGCGGACTCGAGGTACCGAGGGTTCCTTTATGCGTCAGAGTCATAAACAAATAACAGATTATGCAACAGAGACTCTCAAGGTTTTGCCTTTCTGTTTCCTGACCTGGGGAGCCCTTTCTTACAGCCTGGGGAGCTTAGGGAGAGAATGGGGAAGCCCTCTGCTGGCAGCACATCAAATGCAGAAACTAGGCCACTCAGCGCCAGACAGTTCCCAGGCCCTGTTGCCAGTCGAAGTTTCTACTTTAATTCAATGGACAATCGAACTCTGGCATTTTGAAGTCACACCGCCGAAGCTTTTGTTGATTAAGAAGTGGGATGTGGGACTTCGAAGCAGTATCAAGCATCACTCAGAAAAACAGGAAGGAGTTCAGGACATTTGCTATCCTCTCTCTCTATATTTTGAAGGCCCTCTTTGCAAGCCTGAAGGTTATTATGATTATTTTCAGCATGGGAATGACCCTGTAAAAATGGTTGTTTGCTTTTATAGATGTCAAGTGGCATGACACTTGCCTTGGAATTTAATTGTGCACTCAGAATTGCAACAGTAAGCCAACTGTAGCAAAGGTGGGTTTGTTCTAAAAGTCACTGTACAATTTTAAAACATTTGCATTCCTTTTTATCAAATTTCTCCAATTTTAAACTTTTCCCTTAAATATTAAGCAAGTGACTCTTACCTTGGTTCTGCAAGGAGTATTCTTAGAGATCCCACTCTCAGTTTCAGCTCCAGTGGCTTCTTCTAAACCTTCATCAAGGTAGATAAGATGGAAAAAAAACATAAAACATAAATATAAGACATTTTAAAAAATCCTTAAGAAAAACAAAAAACCCATTTTGGTAACTACAGGGATACTCTTACTAGAGAAAAATAGAGAGGTCCACGTGTTTTAAAATCACTTCTCTTCAACTTTTTTGCAGCATTTCACCATTACACGTGACTCTCAGCCTGCATTAGCTCCGTCTCATTCACATTGTTAAAAGAATTGTCCAGACCCACTGCTAAAAATGTTCAGGCTCTGAGCTGAATTTTAAGTAATAGTGACATTTGTCCCAACATGTACTCTGATCCACCTGGCCTTCAAGGGACCAGAGGAAACAGGTGTGTGAGGACTGCTGGCCAGGTTTGGGCGTCTCTTAGTCCAAAGACAGTGACCGTATTACAAATAACTTGGGGCTGCCTCTCAACTTTCCAATATTAATGATCTATTTTGTATACTGCACTGATTCCTGGCTTATCAGCCTTATCCCAACCCCAAGAGGCTGAGTGGGAGCAGAGAAGTAAAATCTTAAAAATATACCTAAAAGCTCCAACATTTGAAAGGGCTTTATGTTTTTCAGTATGGTTTTACATTGCTCCCTTACTTAGCTAATCTCAATTTATGAAAAATAAATTAACCTAATTATTTAATGTGTATGCTCGGTCACTCAATTGTGTCCAACTCTTTGTGACCCCATGGATGGTAGCCCACCAGGCTCCTCTGTCCATTGCGATTCTCCAGGCAAGTGATTGCCACTTCCTAATTCAGGGGATCTTCCCAACTTAGGGATCAAACCTGCATCTCTTGTGTCTCCTACATTGGCAGGTGAATTCTTAACCACTAGCACCACCTGGGGAGAAGACAATGGCACCCCACTCCAGTACTCTTGCCTGGAAAATCCCATGGATGGAGGAGCCTGGTGGGCTGCAGTCCATGGGGTCGCTAGGAGTCGGACACTACTGAGCGACTTCACTTTCACTTTTCACTTTCACGCATTGGAGAAGGAAATGGCAACCCACTCCAGTGTTCTTGCCTGGAGAATCCCAGGGACAGGGGAGCCTGGTGGGCTGCCATCTATGGGGTCACACAGAGTTGGACACGACTGAAGCGACTTAGCAGCAGCAGCAGCACCACCACCACTTGGGAAGCCCAACCTCATTATTTAACAGAGGTCAAAAAAGATTAATTCCTATGACAGGCTATAATTCTGAATGATGAACAAATCCTCAAAAATGAAATTGCAGTAAGTGAAGCACAAAGTCAAATGAGTCAGGGAATAGCAAATAACTGTTAACCTATAGCCTATAAGTTTTATTAACAACATTTCAAGTATTTTCAGGGTATAAAGCTCAAAGACTCTTACACTGCAACATCTATGGTTTGTGGTACAATGAAGACATGCAATTATTTTTTTAAAGTGAAAATAAATGATAATATAAATTTATACAGTCATTTCCACCCTCCTTCACTTCTACCATGGACAACAAGATGCACTGTCGTGTATGACCAGGATGGAGTTGTGGGGGGCATCTTATTTAAAGATCTGTGGACAGACCTGTTAGAATACCATCAAGTTGTTCCACCATAAACTTGGCATCTTCCTCAGTGAAGCACATAGGTGGTTTTATTTTAAGGACGTTTCTGTGAGGTCCGTCGGCACTGAGAAGCACTCGCTTTTCTTTCATCCTAATTAGTGCAGGAAATACATGTGAGTGCATACAAGCAATAACTAAGATGATTTCAGAATGATGTGAACAGACAGCAATTTAGTGTATGCATGAAAGAAGTCATGTTTGTAATTGCAAGAGTCTTAAACTTTCCATATTCAGGGAGAAGAGAGGAAGTAAAAACATTCAAGAGGGTGGACATCATTCAAGCTGAGATACCAAACAGGTGAGGGGTGGTTTACTTGTAGATGATGTGCTGAGCTTCTGCTGTGGCGGGGGTCCTTTGCTGATGGTCCTTCACTAAGTCAATCCCAATAAAAAGGCCAACGCCCCTGAGGGAGATAAAGAAAGGAAACTTGACATATACTCTATCAAGCACCACATTGTCACAAAAAATTAACACAGTTGTCAAACTCAAGTTTGATTTGAGGCTGAATATGAGTCTCTTTAAAGGTAGTTGTTACTAGTTCTAATTAATCCATGATACCAATCCAGTGTCCACAGGACTCCTTAGTTTCTGAAATTAGTTTTTGTAATCCAGTTTTTTTTTTTCATCACATAATTGCAAAAAAAAAAAAAAAAGGCTTAAAAACAATCTTATACTATTTAGTTTCATATTACATCAATGATGATAAATACATATATGAAAAATAGTGATGTTTCTTAGATGTCATTTAAATTATTTTTTCATAGATCATATAGAGTTACTTTAAGGTTCTTCTTTTCACCTTCTAGCTGTTGAAATTATCCTGGCTTAATTTTTTTTAAAAAAGTGTAAGTCAGGAAAGATATATACCCAAAAGTTAAAAGTGATATATCTGGGTACTGAATGAAAAACGTTTTTTCAGTGTTTTCTAGATTTGGTTTTGTGTAATTTATTTTAAATTTATAAGCTCACCAATATTCATTTGGACATACAAATAACTACAATTCCTTGATAAACATACCTGATGTCTCCTATCAAAGTATGTTTAGTCTTCTGCTTATTCAGTAACTCAGTAAGATAATTCCCTACTCTTGTGGCATTTCCTTGAAGATCTTCATTTTTTATTACATCCAGGACGGCCAAACCAACAGCAGAAGATACTGGATTTCCTCCATACTGCAGAAAAAAGATAAATGAGAAAACAGACTAGTTGAATTCATGCTGTTGCTTCATCTATGAGAAATCTGGCTCATATTTAAGCAAGTAAAGATATAATTTCAATAAAATTTTCCCTTGTGATATTAGTTTTTTAAGTTTAGAATATAGCATAATTCTATTCATTCAGGATTGAGAATATAATTCTAAATTATATATATGCTACATAACTGGTATGAAGGACTACTGGAGAATGTATAAGTTCATCCAAACCAAACACAGATATTGTGTTGGGAATTAAGGATTTCAGAGTGTGGTTTAGTTAGAAGGATGTGGATTGCAGCACTTGAATATCTGTGTGGAAAAAAAAAAAAAAGCCAAAAAATGACATTTTCTCCAAATAATTTATGTTCCTAGATTTTGATTCTGAGTTTTAGCTGCAACAAGTCCTATTACACATATTGCACAAACTATAACAGTCTTTCCAAACTTGAGAATTTTACAACTTTTGGGGGCAAAATCAAGGAAATAAAATTTCCCAAAGATAGAAATTTAGTTAGTATCTCCTATGACAGCCATATAATATTTATAGTACTGAATCATCTAAACACTTCAGATGTGTTTTGAGAATTTAAGTGTGATACAAAACAAAAAAAGATCATATCATCTGTTAATGAAATATCATAACCTCTAGAGTTTACCAGGGCATCCATCTATCACTGGAACAATCAATAGGAACATTTTAGAAAGGGGAAAGATACAATAAAAAATACAAGGAGGATTGTGCCAAACAGAATAAAATATGGTTAGATCAAAGTCTGGCTTCGGTTCTGGGGTCATTAGCTGGCAACAGTGAGATTTATTCTTTATTACATTGGAAAGAAATGTAAGAACACACATAATTTTTCCCTCTTAGCATTAAAGTGGGAGGTCAAAATTTACCGTGTTGAAATACTCCATCCCAGAGGCACTGAAGGCTTCTGCAATTTCTTTGGTTGTTACCACGCATGCCATTGGGTGCCCATTGCCCATTGGTTTTCCCATTGTGACTATGTCTGGAACGAAGTCTTCGCCAAACATTTGGAAACTCCAGAAATGTTTCCCAACTCGGCCAAAGCCTACTTGAACTTCATCAGCTATAAACACACCTCCTGCTCCACGGACATATCTGAAAAGCAAAAGGGCAGCATGATGCCTTCAGGTCACTGACAGCCCCCATATCCTCCCTTCAAGATTCGGATTATTGAGGACTTAAAAAGAATGGTGTTAACCTGAAGTCTGTAATCTTTGTTAAAAACATTTCAGTGCTCAAATCCCCAGTGACATCTATGTGATGTCATTGACTTTGAAATATAATCATGTCATTTCCAGATAAGATATAGTTTATGTTGTTTGGGTTTATGCTGCTTAAAGTAAGCTCTACTGCAGTATTTTAAGTGGCAAGAGAAAAAAGTGAACAAAAAGTAATGTTAGCAGAGTTAGTCTTCAACTTTTTACTAATCAGCAAAGCTTGGACACCAATCAATCAGAGAGGATGCCGGGTGGGTAAAGTGGGGCAGAGCCCGCAAGGACCCCCCGGCTAGACTGTGTTCAAACCCTTTATTAGCTGGGATCTTGGAAGGTGAGGAGTTCCAGGAGTCCTGGGCGGCAGGCACTCCCAAGTGGCTATTTACCATCTAGTCCCTGGTGGCTCAGCAGTAAAGAACCTGCCTGCCAGTGCAGGAGACTTGAGTTCGATCCCTGGGTTGGGAAGATCCCCTAGAGAAGGAAATGACAACCCACTCCAGGATTCTTGCCTGGGAAATCCCATGGACAGAGGAGCTTGGTGGGCTACAGTTGGTCGCAAAAAAGTTTGACATGACTCAGCTACTAAACAACAATGGGAAGTACTTCCATACTTCGCGAACAACCAGATGACCCTGCGGAACTGTCACAGTTCCTTCTGTTTGACCAAAGATGCCCAAGTACATACTCTGCCACTTTCTGGAAGTAGCCTGCTGGAGGAATTATTTGTCCGCCACAACTCTGCATGGATTCAGCAATAAAGGCAGCAATCTATACAAGAGAAGATGGGGTCAAAGTCCATTCGGTCCCCCTCCCGTACCCCCTAAAAAAAAAAAAGGACTTCTTATAGAGAGGGTGACTTAAACATGGTTGGGAATGGACCCCTGGCAAGAGGCAAATTGGCCATTTGATTAAAAAGAAAAGATGTTCATGCTGGAAAAACAAGTGATCTGAAGCATTAGTTTCTGAAATTTTAGGTTTCTTATGAAACTACCACTAGAAATGGTGGAAAAGGTGCCTTCCATCTCTCCATAATTAATTTAAATGCAGTGTTTGCAGTAGGATCAACTGAATAATACGGATATCTTGATCAGTCTTTGATACGAGCCTCTACAAAATCACCCAGGTTGCAAACATATCACTGTAATGCCTATTTATTCAACTTGTTGAATTAGGACTGCCCGAGTCTGGACTTTTCACCAGGGAGGTGAGAAGGTGACCTGTGGTCACAGACCTTAGTTACTGGGCTCTCTTTCTGGTTCTTGCCCTGAACCAGGCTTACAACTTGACCAACATAGGCAATTCACCATAGACCTGCAGAGGAAATAGTCTAGAGGCTAAGAAAGGAGAAGAAAAAAATCACTAAATTCAGAGGAAGCATGGAAATAGTATGAGATAAGAAGTCAAGCCATCAACTATACTTCAATTAAAAACAAACATACAAGGGAACCAAGGTTCTACTCTAGACTACCTCTTTTAAGATATGAAAAATGAATGGGTTAGGAAGAAAAAGAAGAAAATAGCTAAGAAAGGCAAATGACTCTCCAGTCATTAAGATAAAAATACTTGAACTGGAAAACACAAAGTCTTCATTTTTCTCTCAATTAATAAGTTTTTTAAATTGCCATATTGATGCCATAAATCAATTTAAAGGCAAAGCATATGTCAAATCACATTAAAACTTCATGTAAGTAACCCCTACGTGGGTTGAGAATTTAACATTAGGCTGAAGGCGGAAGATGGTAGAGTGAAGGGCTGAGAAAACAAAAGCTCTTCCTACTCGGTAGGATTTTGGTTTGTTTTAGAAGTGCAGACCCCGGGATGTCCCTGGCAGTCCAGTGGCTGGGACTTCACCTTCCAATACAGGGAGTGAGGGTTCTATCCCCAGGGAGGGAGCTAAGATTCCACATGCTTTTCAGCCAAACAAAACAAAATAAAACACTAAAACATGAAACAGAAGAAATATTGTAATAAATTCAATGAAGATTAAAAAAAAAAAGTGCAGACACAGATTGGAAGAGCATTTTCCTGCTTGGTCTTACCCAGGCTCAGCACCTTCAGGAAAGCTGAACCAATCCTAGGGAAAACTAAGGCTCCCAGGGTCCAGGAGCCTGCATTGATCCTGAGGCCCTGGGGCTACCCTGCCTCTTCACCTTACGTTAGCCCCTCATGTTACTCTCATTTGGAATGTTCTGTCCATGGGCTATCACCTTTCTTAATTCTCTCCTCCTATCCCTTTGCACCAGAGTCTGCATCCCACTGGGAAGGTTAGAATCTGACCACCAGTTCTGAAACAGGTACAATAATTACATTTCCAGGATAAATAAAAATAGTCTTAGAGGCATGACTACAATAATGCATTTTTTGATATATGAACTAAGTGAAAATGTAACCAGAGAAGAACAGAAAGGATTTGCCGTCTAATCCTTTTCCACCTCTCTAGTGTATCGTGATAATTTCAATCTATTTTATGAAAGATGTTAACGTGTTTCCAAAGCTGCAAATACAAACCTTCCTTCCGCTGTTATGAGCTTCGTCAATAATTTTCTTCACTTCATCTGCATAAGCACTGGCCGGGTCTGCATGGTCTTCTCTGTATTTTCCTCTGTAAGTATCTGGAGCTGGTGCCTGAAAACATCAAAAGATATAACAGTTTCTCATGATCTTTCTCCTGGACAAATGAGCTTTTAAGAAAGGGTATTTCCCCACAAGAGCATAATAGAAAGGTGACCTATGGATTTATGTGACTCGAGGTTCTTCTGCTCTTTTTCCTTAACATTTCTGAATTCAGTGACACTTGAAATCTTTGCATTGTGAACAGGAGCTTGGATTTACTTCTAGGCCCTTGGAAGTCAAAATTGCATCCCTGATCACATAAGGGGCAATTCAAACAACAAATGTGATTATGTTATTTGAAAATTTCAATGAATGGGAACTGTACTAACTGTTCTATGTAGAAAATAGGGACCTCCCTGGTGGTCCAGTGGTTAAGACTCTGAGCTTCCAAAGCAGGAGTGTGGGTTCGATCTCTGGTAGGTGAACTAAGATCCTATGTGCTGTCTGGTGAGGCCAAGAAATACTTTTTAAAAAGAAGAAGAAAATAAACCAGCACTTACCAACTATATAGCAAATTGTAATCATTCAGAAATTCAGAGTGCTTTAGGAGTAATTTCAGATCTTAAAATTTTGAAAAAATGTATTCATGATTCTCTTAAAAACGTCCACTGATCCTTAATTAGGCCAAATGAGTTTTACTGCTTCAACAACTTGGTTTCTTTATTTTCTTTCATTTAATTATATTTATTTGACTTAATAAATTTACATAATAATTTAGCATAGAGTAATTTTAAGACAGTCATACACACCGGATGCAATTCTGAGTTTCAAGTTGGCTTCAGTGATAGAAAAAGTAATTGAAGATCCAGGGGCAAGAAAAATAAAATAAGAGCTGTGAATAACAGCTGTCACTACCACTGTACTGATTTGTATGGTACTCATCAATGGATTGTAACCCACATCTTGTCATTAGCTCTCTGACTTTTAGCAAGTCATGTAACAGCTCTGTACCTTGGTTTCCTTTTCCATGGTTTCATTTCAATGCAAAGACTGGTCTGGATTATCACTGGGCACTCTTCCAATAGTAACGTTCTGATTCTTGAATTCCAAGACACTTACCACATGCACAAATTCTTTCTTGACATCTTTGCCCTTTTGAAATTTATATGGACTGATCTCAATTAAAGATGATAGGTGACCGTGGTAAGCGCTGAAACAAAAAGGAACGGTAACCAACATCATTCAAAGCAGGATGCTCTTCCAGGATGTGAAAAATAGTATTGTGTATCATCCAGGGAGAATCTCAACATTGGTGCCAGATTTAACTATATGGAATCCTATTTTTCATGGTAGGACTGGCCATTAATTTGTCCAGCTCTCCTGATTCAGGCAATAAAACACATAGAAAGCCAAGTATGTATCCTTGTAGGCAGTTTTTAGCCAGAAAAAAGCTTAATTTCTTTGGCTTGTATTAGCTCTGCTAAATTAGATTAAGTATAAAATATTATTTTCTCTAGTTTCATGAGAAATATCAGATGTATGTATTCTTTAAATGCATTTTATAGTTATATTCTAGTAAATTTTAACAAATTTATATCATAAAATGGGCTGTGTTTCTTTTTTTTTTTAATTAATTTTATTTTATTTTTAAACCTTACATAATTGTATTAGTTTTGCCAAATATCAAAATGAATCCACCACAGGTATACATGTGTTCCCCATCCTGAACCCTCCTCCCTCCTCCCTCCCCATACCATCCCTCTGGGTCATCCCAGTGCACCAGCCCCAAGCATCCAGCATCGTGCATTGAACCTGGACTGGCATCTCGTTTCATACATGACATTTCACATGTTTCAATGCCATTCTCCCAAATCTTCCCACCCTCTCCCTCTCCCACAGAGTCCATAAGACTGTTCTATACATCAGTGTCTCTTTTGCTGTCTCGTATACAGGGTTATCGTTACCATCTTTCTAAATTCCATATATATGCGTTAGTATACTGTATTGGTGTTTTTACTTCTGGCTTACTTCACTCTGTATAATAGGCTCCAGTTTCATCCACCTCATTAGAACTGATTCAAATGCATTCTTTTATATGGCTGAGTAATACTCCATTGTGTATATGTACCACAGCTTTCTTATCCATTCATCTGCTGATGGACATCTAGGTTGCTTCCATGTCCTGGCTATTATAAACAGTGCTGCGATGAACATTGGGGTACACGTGTCTCTTTCCCTTCTGGTTTCCTCAGTGTGTATGCCCAGCAGTGGGATTGCTGGATCATAAGGCAGTTCTATTTCCAGTTTTTTAAGGAATCTCCACACTGTTCTCCATAGTGGCTGTACTAGTTTGCATTCCCACCAACAGTGTAAGAGGGTTCCCTTTTCTCCACACCCTCTCCAGCACTTATTATTTGTAGACTTTTGGATCGCAGCCATTCTGACTGGTTGTGTTTCTGTTTAGGATGGTTTCTAAAGGATGTCCAATAGCACATTTTGAACAAATGCAAATTGGTAAGGAATAGGAGGTTTTTTCAAAAAGAACTAAGGTTGAGAGGTGATCGAACTTAGTTCTTCCTAAGGTTGTGAAATTCCTTTCTTTCACTTAAAATCAGGTGGCTATGCTATTTCCCTGAATGTTTTTTTCTTCCAAGATATATATAATCAGGAAACTGGAAATTATAAGGGCTTCCCAGGTGGTGATGGTGGTAAAGAATCTGCCTGTTAATGCAGGAGACATAAGAGACAGGGGTTTGATCCCTGGGTTGGGAAGATCCCCTGGAGGAGGAAATGGCATCCCACTCCAGTATTCTTATCTGGAGAATCTCCATGGGGTTGCAAAGAGTCGGGCATGACTAAGTGTCTGAGCACGTGCACACACAGTAGATCAAATGTTGATATCTCTCTTTCTGTGCCAGCACATAACAGGCTCTGTCTCTCTCTGGAAATTATAAAAGGCCCATGAATAGATAAAGCAAAGAGGGAGTACTTCCTCTACCATAGATTAAAACATCCTACAAAGCGATAACAATGAAATTAGTATGGTATTGGAATAAGAACAAAGTTATGACTGGGACAGAAGCAAGCTCAGCCATACGTAAATGGCAACACAATGGCCTCTAGGTGGAGTTAATTGAGGAGCAGTTACAGACAGTAGAAGAAAATGAAGAGCATCTTTGTGATCTGAGGGATGGTGATGGGTATGTATGGGGGAAAGATTTTAACAAAACTTAGAAAACCAAACCATAGGAAGAAAATGCAAACTCTTGGATTCAATCAAAATTTTTTTGGGTAGATGGATGTCATAGACAAAGTTAAAAGGCAGGTGATAGATTGGGAAAAAATATTTGTAATGTCTCAAATAAAAGAGGCTAACTTCCAAAATGGTCTGTGTGCATAAAGAATCACTTGGGAAACTTGGTTTCTGGACTCTGCCTCTAGAGACTCTCTTTAACTGGTCTGGGGTGGGGCCTGGGCACTGACTGGCACTATAAAAAGAACATTTCCCCAGGTCTTTCTAAAACACAGTCCAGGCTGAGATCCTCTGATCCAGTCTATGCATGCAACCACAAAAACAAGGATGGGAATCCCAGTAGAAAAACTGGGTAAAGAATATAAGCAGATAATTCTCGAAAAAAAGTGGGTCAGTCGCTTAGTTGTGTCTGACTCTTTGCAACCCCATGGACTATAGCCCGCCAGGCTCCTCTGTCCATTGGATTCTCCAGGCAAGAATACTGGAGTGGGTTACCATTTCTTTTTCCAAGAGATCGTCCCAATCCAGGGATCGAACCTGGCCTCTCTCATTGCAGGCAGATTCTTTACCATCTGAGCCACCAGTGAAGCTAATTCTCAGAAGGGGAGAGTCACAAATGTACAATAAGCATATGAAGAGATACTCAATCTCATAATTAGAAAATTGCAAATACAAACAACATTGATATTATTTTATACTTATTAGACCAGAAACTATTAAAGGAAAAAAAGGCACAATCCTCTCAGGCTTTGCCCAGGATATGGGGAAATGGAACATTTCATGCACTGGGTAGAGTGTTTCAACCACTCTGGAGACCGACCTGACAGCATTTAGTCAAATCAATAATGTTTACAGTATCCCTATGGCCTAGCAATCCTGTTTCTGGGTGCTTATTCCTAAGAGATCCTCAGAAAGGTTCATAAGGGCACATGTCTAAGGGTGCTTACTGCAGTGCTGCCTGTGGTAGCTGGGCATAGAGAGCAGTCAGTGTCCATTCTGCGATAGGCAGCATCATGCCTGCCCTCCCCAAAGATGCCCACGTTCTAATCCTCAGAACCTGAGAATATGTTACATGGCAAAGGGGACCTTGCAGATGTGATTAAGCATCATGAAATGGAGTGATAATCCTGGAGGGGCCAATGTTATTACAAGAGTCTTTATAAGTGAAAGAAGGTGGCAGGGGGATGGTGGTCAGAGACAGGGATGTGATGGAAGCAGGGGCTGGAGTGATGGCATGGCTGGCTCTGAAGGTGGATGAAGGGGCCCAAAGCCAAGCAAGGCAGGCAGCCTCTAGAAGCTGGAGGCAAGGCAACACATTTCCCCCTAGAGTCTCTAGGACTGCAGCCCTACTGCCACCTAACTTGCAGCCCAGTGAGGCCCATTTTGGACATCTGACCTCCAGAACTGTAAGAGAATAAATTCATGTTGCTTAAACCACTGTTTGTGATAATTTGCTGCAGTCACAATAGAGAATGACTACATCAACCAACACATAAAACAAGAGAAGCCCTATAGATGGGCAAGAAATGAGGTGCATGTTCAGTTCAACCCTGTGTGTGAGATTAGTGGGGTGGGCAGGCAGAAACAATTAAAAAAAAAAAATCTCAGTTAAGATAGAAGTTGTCAAATTGTAATGAATTTGGGACTTCTCTGGCAGTCCAGTAGGTAAGACTTCTGCTCCCAATGCAGGAAGTCTGGGTTTGATTTCTGGTGGGGGAACTAAGATCCTGCATGCTGTACAATGTAGCCAAAACCGCCCCCCCCCCCTTTTTTTTTTTAAACTTGGCTGCTTGTAGTCATTAAAATTTGCTCTAAATTACTGTCTTTTAAATCAATTACATGGATAATCACATTGCAGTGGCTCAGTAAATAGTTAATGTGTGAAAGTAAATTCTAATTCATACAAAGCCCATGAGACCATGACCACAGGACCCAAAAGAGCCTCCAGGTGCTTGGAAAGAATTAAGTGTTCTCTAGGCCAGAGTTGGCCTTGAAATCTTAAACATAATAATAAAAAAAAATCCTTGTGCCATCCAGCCTCCTCTGTACCTACTTCTGGTATTAGTGTAGATAGGATCAATGTGTTTTCATCTCGGAAGGACCTTTCTGCTGAGAAGTTTCGTGTCCAAGACTTACTGGTCAAGAGTGATCACATCTTGGTGGCCTCTGAACTGCCGAGCCAGGCGTAAGGCTAAGTCATTGGCTTCCGATCTATTAAGATAGTAGAGAGAGAGGAGCAATGTGACATAAGCTCTTTAAAAATCCTTTGAAATGCTATTTTCAAAGTTGAGGATTTCAACTACACAGAACTGCATAAATAAATAAGTTGAGGTCATCTTTTCCCCCTCAATCTTGCCCAGCCAGCCATCTCACATCATCCTAAGTTCCCCAGATGTCTTCAAAAAAGAATGAGACGCACGTGGAAACTCAGCACAAATTAAGGATATACTGCTTATTTCAAATTCTGGCCCCGTTCAGCCATATCATAGGTGACTAAGTTTGAGGAGCCCAAGAAACCTATATTAAGTGTGATCTCAATGGGAGGAATCGGAGTCTAAGGTCCCACTAACCGGAGGGCCGCTGAACCGTGTTGTGCTGACCTAATACTTGATTAGTTTCTTATCTGGAAAATGAAGATCAGGGCTTCCCTGGTGGCTCAATGGTAAAGAATCCTCCTGCCGGTGCAGGAGACAGGGATTCAACCCCTGGCCCAGGAAGATCCCACGTGCTGCTGCTGCTGCTAAGTCGCTTCAGTCGTGTCCGACTCTGTGCGACCCCAGAGACAGCAGCCCACCAGTCTTCCCCGTCCCTGGGATTCTCCAGGCAAGAACACTGGAGTGGGTTGCCATTTCCTTCTCCATCCCGCATGTTAAGGAGCAGCTAAGCCCATGGGCCACAACTACTGAGCCCACTTGCGGCAACTACTGAAGCCCGTGTACCTGGAGCTCATGCTATGCAACAAGAGAAGCCACCAGTGAGAAGCCCACATACCACAACTTGGAGAGCAGCCCCGCTCGCTTCAACTAGAGAAAACTCCAAGCTGCAACGAAGACCCAGCATCACCAAAAATAAGTAGATCGATGGATAAACGAGACTTTAAAAAATGAAGATCGTAATCTTTCTATCTGCTGTAGAGAGTCTAGATATACTACTCAGACACAGGTGGAAAAGTAATCTTTTGTGGAATGTTTATCATGCGCCAGGTATTATACTGTTTTACTTATACCGATTCTCATAACTACTCTTCAAGGCAAGTATTGTCATCTTTTTATGGGTGAAGGCTCAGAGAGGTTAAGTAACAAGGATAAGTTCTCACAGCTACGAAGAGGTAGAGCCAGTGTTGACTGAAGCCTGGTTAACTTCCAGAATGTTCTTTGTATGAATACTATTCCAGGCTCTGTTACCTCCAGTCTTTGGTGACAGTGCTCTTTAAGGCTAATCATTCTTTGACAGCATAGGATTCTTTGGAAGGGAAAGTCAAATACTACGCTATTTAATTCACTGAAGGCAAGAATGCTTTAAAACAACAAATTAGATCCTAACATGTCTTAATTCTTTACAAAGAAAAAAAAAAAAGAACAATTTTCTGGTTATAAATTGGGTTTTAGAATACCTCATTGAAAAGAGAAGTGTGGAAGCCCCCTGGCAGTCCGATGGTTAGGACTCCGAGTTTCTACTGGAGGGGGCTGGGTTCAATCCCTGCTGGGGAACTAAGATTCCACAAGCCTCAGGCATGGCCAGAAAGAAAAGGAATCACAGAATCTCTTTTAGTTTTAGTATATATGTACATATATATCATTTAAAAAATAAGAGTCTGTGTTGTATAGACAGCTTTCCTCCTAATAGGTAAGCTTTTCACCTGTCTATAAACATGTATTTTCAAAAACATACTTTTTTTTTTTTGCTGCACTTCCCGGCTTGTGGGATCTTAGTTCCCTGACCAGGAATCAAACCCAGGCTCTCTGAAGTGGAAGCTTGAAGTCCAAACCACCGGGCTGCCAGGGAGTTCCCCCCAAAACATACTTTTTAATGTCTGCATAATATTCAACAGAATGGGATACAATCATTTGAATTTATAGAATTTAAAAGTTGTAACACATCTATTCACTTGAATTTATTCCTTCCTCCTTTGTGTTTGTGCTGGGGAAATGTTTAGGGATCCCTACTGGTGCACCTTCCCCATCTATCACCAAAGAAGCGTGGTAGTAAAAAGTCTTGAGTGACTCGCACATGTTAATCATGGGACTGCACGTTCAGGCTACATCAAGAGCCTTGGAACACAATGTAAGGTATCTTATCTACAAGGAGCTGGTGGGCCCAAGTGAAAGAACCAGGACATCAGGTCCCCCATGCAGGGTCATTAGTAAGAGTCTCAGGCAACCTGTTTAGGTATTCCTACTCCACCAGCAATCAAAATAGAAAAGACGTGTGAGAGAGGAAACAAGGAGATTCATGGGAATGGGGATGGCTGGAAAAACCTTGAAACCTACCCTGAATTTGTAAAATAGCAAACAGAGAGTCTGTCCGGCAGGGTTGCTGAGAGGCGCTTGGCATACTCAACAATGTTGTCGTGGAGGAATCGAGAATTTGTATTTAGTAGTTCCATCTGTTTCTGGGCAGCTTTGACCACTTCTGGGTGGCAGTGTCCCACTAAAATTTAAAAGACAAAAGTCCTCAAAATGAGTTACAATTCGAAATGCCTGGGAAGTGAGGCAGATTCTGAAGCAAAAAAAAAAGAAAAGTTGATCCTGTTCCTCTCCCAGATTTTGTTCTAGCTTTTCCCAGCCTAGGACTAAGGGCCCTGTTCAGCCGAGGAACTGCAGCCACTGCAAATCCTGGGACAAATATCAATGGTGCCAAGGCTGCCTTAATCCATAAATGTATCCTTCAAGGCACAACAAAGACAGCACATTACCATGGGCAACGTTGTTGATGCAATCCAAGTACTGGTCACCTTTCTCGTCAAACATGTACTGCCGCTGGGCTCGCACTATTTTGATGGGATCCGCAGCAAAGAAAACTTTGCATGAAGGCCTAGAAATAATGAAAGGAAACACTTTGGTCTGGTAGGACTGCTCAGTGTTTGCCCTTCTCGGTCAAGGTCACGATGGGTGGAAAATTACAATTACATAAAAGAAAGGGAAAACACAACCTAGGTGACATTTTTTTTTTTAAATTTCATATTAGCCTGGAAACTTTTACCTTAACCCCCCATCCGTGACATTGCTCACATTTCTTATGCTTGTTATATTAAATTTGCCATGATCTGACAATACTTTTTAGAGGCCCATGGATCAACTCTGACAGCTCTAATTACACAAACCAAGAACTAATTTTCCTTTGGGAAATTTTGTTCAACTAGGAAAAAAAAAATTTTTTTTTGAGCCTTCCTATATATTAAGAACTGATAGCTATTACAAATATTATCTCATTTAATCCTTCCAACAATAATATAATAGGAGTTATCATCATTCTCACTTTTATAGGTGAGAAAACAGGCACAGAAAAATTAAGAAGCTTGGTTCAAGCCAATAAGAGAGAAAACCAGAATTTGGAAGCAGATTTTTGTCTTGATTGTAACTAGATTTACCACGGTGACCAAATTGAAATGTATGGAAATATTGAATCGCTATATTGTATAGTAGGAATTAACACAGTGTTGTAGGTGAATCATGCTTCAAAATAAACTCATAGAAAAAAAGAGATTACACTTCTTGGGAAGAGCTGGGAGGCAGGGAAATCAGATGAGTATAGTCAAAAGGCGCAAACTCCCATTTATAAGGTAAATAAGTACTAAGGTAAATAAGTATCATGTACAACATGATAAGGGCGTCTTACCTTTTAACATGATTGATTATAACACTGCTGTATGTTTTATACGAAAGTTGTTAAGAAAGCAAATCCTAGGGGATTTTCTATTTCTTAAATTTTGTATTAATGGGATGATGGATGTTCACCAAACTTAACTGTGATAGTCATTTCATGATGTAAGTCAAATCGTTATGCTGTGAAACTCAAACTTAATACAGTGCCGTACGTCAATTACATACCAATAAAATTGGAAGAAAAAAAAGACTGTCTTATGCCATTGCCCAAAATAGAGCTTGCTTGTCATCTAATCTCTCCCTCAAACCTACCTGTAAAGAAATGAATAGCACTAAAACCTACTACAAATAACTTAGTGTTAAATAGTGTGCAGGAGATTTTACAGATCATTTTCATGTCTTTTAATTGGTTCTTGTTCTGCAGCAAATAGATTTTCCATTCTTAAATAATACGATCCAATTATTATTCTAACCTTTTAACCCACTCTTTTGAGTCTAATAAAATGTCATCCCTATTTATGGTTACTTGGTGGCTGTCTGGAGTACAAGTTTTAGCAACATGAAAACATTACAAACATTTCTGATCTTGGCTCCATGGATGTTTAGAAACTAAACAAAATATATTATTATTATTTATATTTATTTATTTATTTTTTTGGTCATGCCATGAGGAAATGTGGGATCCTAGTTCCCCAACCAGGATTGAACCCAAGCTCCCTGCATTTGAAGCAAGGAGTCCTAATCACTGGACCACTAGAAAAGCTCCCAAAATATAGTTTTATTTTGGTGGCTTTGCATGCACAGAAAACATGTTCCCATGTGCACTAGAGTAGTTTAGAGGGTAAATAGTTACGTATTAAACTGATACACAACAGTTTAGAAAGTACTGTAATTATTGTGAATAAGTAATAAAATTTTTAAAATACCTAAAATTAAGTGTCATCAGCTAAAATGAAACTAATGAGAATTTCTTATTGGTTCAAATTCAGTTGTTAGTTTATTAACTACAAGTTAAAATCCAGAAAAATTCTTCCTTATGAATGTGGGCTGAAAACTGTGGACTTGACCTTGCCTTTTTGTTAATGTACTTCCCACCTTGCCACTCAGACTTTCATAGAAGAGGAATTTAATGTGACAGAGATCACAAGGTAACTTGACACTCTTCTAGGACCAGAGCCCAGGTCTGACTTAAGTATGGGTCCTGTACGCTCACTCACCAAGTCGTTTATACTATTAATGTGAGCAAAACGAAAATAGACCCGAGAGAACCCTGCATCTTTACGTTGTAGTGCGGGCACATCTGGGGAGACCAAGGTGAGTAAGGGCATCTTACCCTTTAAAAAGTGTCCACGCTTCCCACCCCCACCCCCCGCCTCCACTGGCTAGATTAACCTTTTACTTCTTAACGAAGCGTGCAAGAAGGAAGAGTTGGCTTTCAACAAAAGTTGTCAGAATTACTTTTCATAGCCATCGTCAAAAATATTTCAGAGTTCATACTTATGGAAAACTTTCGAGTAGGTGAGCGTGGCGGAGAACTACCCTTCTCCCCTTCCAGAGCCCAGCCCTGGAACGGTGTTCTTCAGTGGCTATCAACCCTCATGGTCAATTCCCCCAGCCAGCCCGCAGCCCTCAGCCTCGCCGCGGGCTGCAGAGCGCGGGGATCACCCGGGACCCGGCTGCAAGGGAGCCCCCCTGGGGCGCGGGCAGCGGCGCGTGCACGCAGGTGCGGCGGGCAAGCGGCAGGTCCCGCTCCCCGCGGGACCCCAGCCAGCCAGCTCCCGGCCCCGCTTCAGTTCTCCGCTCCCTGCGCTGGTGACCTGGTGATTCCCACTCTCTGCGCCTCTCTTCTGGGCTGGGGAGCCCTTACCCGATGTGTTTTCTCCTCAGAGCCAGGGTCTCTTGCTTGCTGTACAGCTCGCACATGGTGGCAGGGTGCCGGGCGCCCCCAGAGGTTTCCCTCTCCAGTCCCTGCGCCCGCGTCCGGAGCCCGCGGACGGCCTCAGCTGCGGCCCTTCCCTGTTTTCCCTCGTTGGGTCCCCTGGCCCTGGGCGTCGGAGGTCGAGGTCGGTGTCAACCCGCTGGGGTCATCTCCCTTTTAAGTCTTGCCCCGCCTTTGCCCTTCGCCAAGCCCCACCCTCCTCCTCCCTCCTCCGCCTGGTGCCCGCCTGGCCAGTGCCTGGGCTAGCCACTCAGTCGCCACCCCCCACCCCCGCCTCCGCTCTTGCCCCAGGCTAACTCGCTCCCTTCCCGCCCTGCTGCCCACTTCCCCTCCCCATAGTTGTTCTCCTAACTCGCCTTTTATTTTTCTAAGCCTGCCTCGCCATGGCCTTTCCTCCTTTTCTGCCTATGAATTCCCTCCTTCCCACTCTCTTTTTAAAATATTTATTTATTTATTTGGCTGCACTGAGTCTTAGTTGTGGCACGCAGGATCTGGGCCGCTTGCATCGAGAGCAGGAGTCTTAGCCACTGGACCACTTGGGAAGACCTCCTTTCTTTTTTTCTTTCTTTTCTTCCCTCCTTTCTTCTTTCCTTTCTCCCTTTATTTGTACACATTCAAAGATAGGCACTCCCTGGAGATAACAGGACTTTTGTCTCCATTCTCCTTTTGAGCAAGTTTCAATACCAAAATCTGCTTAACAAGAGTAAGAAGTCACACACCCAAAGGGTTAATCACAGGAACTCAGTCTGTTATTTGTTGGGAGGGATAATATATACCCCGGTTTCAAACACCTGCTTTAGAGATAATTGCACTTGTAGTTTCTCTGAAACGGTACAGATTACAAAGCATTGTAACAACCCTGACTGAGGTAAGCCTGAAAGTTACCACCTTATTTAACATATGGGAACAGTTATTACAGGTTTACCTGATGGGGAACCTGAATTCATTCCTAGGTTTCTTGACTTCCTTCAGGGTTCTCTTCTCTCACTGATCAAATTTAAAGTTAAATATGTGGACAGAAGGAAACCTAATTAACTATAGCACTAAATCATAAACTATTTGAAGAAGTAGAGATCATCTGATTTATCCCCTGTGCTTTGTAGATAAGGACACGTAGGTACAGGAAAGGTAAAATCTTATTATTCAAGGTCACACAACTGCTTAGCCATAGAGTTTAGATGAGATCGTTTCATTCTTTGTGTTTTTAAGACAGCAGAGAAAGCTTATTTTACCAGTAAGAACATGCTTGATAAATGTTTGTAACTTACCTTTCTCTTGAATAAAGTTATTAATTAATATTGATTTCCTGCAGGATTAGTAGGATTATTTCATTGCCTAAAATAGGTTGAGAAATGGAGTTCTATGAGGAAAAACATGTTAAGAATTCTAGGTGTTATCAATGAAGGGGAGAAGACATTTAGGAAGCTTGCAAGAAATCCCAGTCATGTAATCTCGGTCTTGTTCACACACTTGAAAGATACTGCCAAGTGTACATCGACTCTCAAACCAGCTAGTGAAGCCACATACAGGCAGGCTCCCTCCATAAACCTCCAGTTATTTCCAGTGCTTTAAAGTATGTTCTTTAAATAAATAATCCTGAAAATAAATAAATAAATAAATAATCCTGGTCTTGAGCTCTCTTTTATTATTTATTCTGGCTGCCCTGCTGTAATGTGGGGGTCTTAGTTCCCCAACCAGGGATTAAACGGATGCAGCCTGCAGTGGAAGCTTGGAGTCTTAACCACTGGACTGCCAGGGAAGTCCCTAGGGTCTTGGGTTCTTGACCTAGTTCTTGCATAAACTAGCTGGGTTTCTTGACCTTTTGGAGGCCAAATTTCTTTAAAATGTTCAAATTTCGTATTAAAGAAAAAACCTCAATCATTCTCTAACTAAAAGCATTACAAAGCAGGGCTAAAAAGAGATCATGATTGTGAAATGTGTGTCGGGATAATTGTTAAGGTCTCAATGCTCTTGTATTCTTCGTTTTTTATTCTCTGTTTTTTTTTTTTTAAACCAGAACTTTCAGCAGGGCTGGCTACTCCTTTCTTCTTGAAACTCTTCATTTTTTGATTTCTTGACGCGACCACACATTCCTGATTTTCTTCTCTAGCTCAACATTCTCAACATTTCAATGTTGGTATCTCTGCGCATGGGGTCCTAGGCTTTCTCTTTGTTCTGCACTCTTTCCTCAGGTAATCCAGAAATGATTCCCTTGGATTTAGAAATCATCAAATACCAAAATTACATATTCACTCAGATTTCTCTCAGTCCCAGATTCTCATCTCCTCTTTCTTTCTTCCTTCCTTCCCTTCCTTCCTTCCTTCCACCTTTTCCTTCTCTTTTTCTCGTTCTTTTACCACCACGTCCCATCCACTTCCTTTCTTGACATCTTCATTGTGACGTCTCTTAGATGCCTCCGACCAAGTTGTCTGGACCAAGAGGAATCCAAGTGGAAGCTTTGAGCCCATCCCCAAAATTATGGCCTCCAGTACACACCCCCATCACTAGGCATCTGTTTGCTCATTCGCGATATATCAAATACTCTCTATGTGCCACTGAATGTTTCAGTTGCTGGAGAAGAACAGTGAACCAGACTGAACATGTCTGCCTTGAGTGCCTGCTACTGCGGATCTGCAGTGCCCACCCAGTACAAAGCCACTAGCCACAGGCGGTTATTAAGGACTTGAACTGTTGCTAGGCTGACTTGAGATGTGCTGTCGGTGGAAAAGACACACCATATTTTGAAGACTCAGTATAAAAAGAGTAGTAAAATCTCTCATTATTTCTGATTTTGTTTGCTTATTGAAATAATATTTTGGATTTATGGGATTAAGTAAAATATATCGTGAAAATATATAGTGGTTAAGACTCAGTACTTCCATCACAGGGGGCATGGGTTCAATCCTAGGTTGGGGAATTAAGATCCTGCATGGTGCATGGCCATATATATATATATATATATTATATATATAATTTAAATATATATAATTACACATCTTCTTAATGTGACTATTAGCAAATTAAAAATTTTAAATTACCTATGTGCTTTGCATTACTTTTAATTTTGATTTTTAAAAAATTGAAGTATAGTTGAATTACAATGCTGTGTTATTTTCATTTGTACAGAAAAGTGATTCAGTGATATGTATATATATGCTTTATATATAAACATATTCTTTTTGAGATTCTTTTCCCTTACAGGTTATTACAAAATATTGACTATAGTTCCCTCTTCCCAGTTGGTTCTTGATGGTTATCTATTTTAATATATGTTGTTGTTGCCAAGTCATGTCCGACTCTTTGCCACCTATGGACTGTAGCCCATCAGGCTCCTCTGTCCATGGAATTTCCCAGGCAAGAGTACTGGAGTGGATTGCCATTTCCTTCTCCAAATTTATATATACAATAATGTATATATGTTAATCCCAAACTCCTAATTTATCCCTCTTCTCCCTTTCCCCTTTGATAACCATAAGTTTTTTTTTTTTTTTTTTCTGTCTGTGGGCCTGCCTATTTCTGTTATGTATACAAGTTCATTTGTATCTTTTTTTTTTCTTTTTAACATATAAGCAACATCATACGGTATTTGTCTTTCTGTCTTTGGTTTACTTCACTCAGTACGACAATCTCTAGGTTCATCCATGTTGCTGCAAATGACATTATTTCATTCTTTTTTATGGCTGAGTTATATTCTATTATATATATGTACTGCACCTCCTTTATGCATTCATTGGTCAGGGGACATTTAGGTGCTTCCTTGTCTTGATTATTGTAAACAGTGCTGCTGTAAACATTGGAGTGCGTATAGCTCTTTATGGTATATGCCCTGGAGTGGGATTGCTGGATAATGCATTACTTTTCACCTGGACAGCATTATTCTTCCTGGACTCAGTTCAGTTCAGTTCAGTTCAGTCACTCAGTTGTGTCCGACTCTTTGTGACCCCATGAATCACAGCACGCCAGGCCTCCCTGTCCATGACTAACTCCCACAGTCTACCCAAATCCATGTCCATTGAGTCAGTGATGCCAACCAGCCATCTCATCCTCTGTTGTCCCCTTCTCCTCCTGCCCCCAGTCCTTCCCAGCATCAGGGTTTTTTCCAACGAGTCAACTTTTCCCATGAGGTGGCCAAAGTACTGGAGTTTCAGTTTCAACATCAGTCCTTCCGGTGAACACACCAGGACTTTAGAATGGACTGGTTGGATCTCCTTGCAGTCCAAGGGACTCTCAAGAGTCTTCTCCAACACCAGAGTTCAAAAGCATCAATTCTTCGGTGCTCATCTTTCTTTATAGTCCAACCCTAACATCCATATATGACCACTGGGAAAACCATAGCCTTGACTAGACGGACCTTTGTTGTCAAAGTAACGTCTCTGCTTTTGAATAGCTATCTAGGCTGGTCATAACTTTCCTTCCAAAGAGTAAGCGTCTTTTAATTTCATGGTTAGTGGAGAGTGAAAAAGTTGGCTTAAAGCTCAACATTCAGAAAACTACAATCATGGCATCTGGTCCCATCACTTCATGGGAAATAGATGGGGAAACAGTGGAAACACTGTCAGACTTTATTTTGGGGGGCTCCAAAATCACTGCAGATGGTGATTGCAGCCATGAAATTAAAAGACACTTACTTCTTGGAAGGAAAGTTATGACCAATCTAGATAGCATATTCAAAAGCAGAGACATTACTTTGCCAACAAAGGTCTGTCTAGTCAAGGCTATGGTTTTTCCAGTGGTCATGTATGGATATGAGGGATGGACTGTGAAGAAAGCTGAGCGCCAAAGAATTGATGCTTTTGAAATGTGGTGTTGGAGAAGACTCTTGAGAGTCCCTTAGACTGCAAGGAGATCTAACCAGTCCATTCTAAAGGAGATCAGTCCTGGGTGTTCTTTGGAAGGAATGATGCTAAAGCTGAAACTCCAGTACTTTGGCCACCTGATGCAAAGAGTTGACTCATTGGAAAAGACTCTGATGCTGGGAGGGATTGGGGGCAGGAGAAGGGGACAACAGAGGATGAGATGGCTGGATGGCATCACTGACTCGATGGATGTGAGTCTCAGTGAACTCCGGGAGTTGGTGATGGACAGGGAGGCCTGGCGTGCTGCAATTCATGGGGTCGCAAAGAGTCGGACACGACTGAGCGACTGAACTGAACTGAATTTCATGGCTGCAGTCACCATCTGCAGTGATTTTGGAGCCCCCCAAAATAAAATCTGACACTGTTTCCACTGTTTCCCCATCTATTTCCCATGAAGTGATGGGACCAGATGCCATGATTGTAGTTTTCTGAATGTTGAGCTTTAAGCTAACTTGTTCACTCTCCTCTTTCACTTTCATCAAGAGGCTTTTTAGATGGTGTCATCTGCATATCGGATGTTACCGATATTTCTCCCGGCAATCTTGATTCCAGCTTGTGCTTCTTCCAGCCCAGCGTTTCTCGTGAAGTACTCTGCATATAAGTTAAATAAGCAGGGTGACAATATACAGCCTTGACATACTCCTTTTCCTATTTGAAACCAGTCTGTTGTTCCATATCCAATTCTAACTGTTGCTTCCTGACCTGCATACAGGTTTCTCAGGAGGCAGGTCAGATGGTCTGGTATTCCCATCTCTTTCAGAATTTTCCACAGTTTTTTTGTGATCCACACAGCCAAAGGCTTTGGCATAGTCAAAGCAGAAATAGATGTTTTTCTGGAACTGTCTTGGTTTTTCGCTGATCTAGCGGATGTTGGCAATTTGATCTCTGGTTCCTCTGCCTTTTCTAAAACCAGCTTGAACATCTGGAAGTTGACGGTTCACATATTGCTGAAGCCTGGCTTGGAGAATTTTGAGCATTATTTTACTAGCGTGTGAAATGAGTGCAATTGTGTGGTAGTTTGAGCATTCTTTGGCATTGCCTTTCTTTGGGATTGGAATGAAAACGGACCTTTTCTAGTCCTGTGGCCACTGCTGAGTTTTCCAAATTTGCTGGCATATTGAGTGCAGCACTTTCACAGCATCATTTTTCAGGATTTAAAATAGCTCAACTGGAATTCCATCACCTCCACTAGCTTTGTTTGTAGTGATGCTTTCTAAGGCCCACTTGACTTCACGTTCCAGGATGTCTGGCTGTAGGTGACTGATCACACCATCGTGATTATCTGGGTCGTGAAGATCTTTTTTTGTACAGTTCTTCTGTGTATTCTTGCCACCTCTTCTTAATATCTTCTGCTTCTGTTAGGTCCATACCATTTCTGTCCTTTATGGAGCTCATCTTTGCATGAAATGTTCCCTTGGTATCTCTAATTTTCTTGAAGAGATAGCTAGTCCTTCCCATTCTGTTGTTTTCCTCTATTTCTTTGCATTGGTCGCTGAGGAAGGCTTTTTTATCTCTCCTTGCTATTCTTTGGAACTCTGCATTCAGATGGGAATATCTTTCCTTTTCTCCTTTGCTGGACTCAGTAAGAAAGTAAACAAATCAACAAGATAATGCCTTAAAAAGCTTTAATTGTGGTAAATGCTTTGAAGGAAATAAACTGAAGGAAATTATCCTAAGCCAGAAGACTAGGAGCCCTGGATAATCTTATCTTTTTCTCAACTCTGTCCTCCTGTTGAATTATTTTAAGTCCTGCTGCCTCCACTTTAAAATATACCTTTAAATCTATGTGCTATCACCCGATCTACTACCACCCTGTGTAAGCCTTCTGCATTTTGCCAACTCTGTAAATATACTCTATTAACTCATTTCCTTGCTTCCGCTTCCGACCCTATGCAGTGTCCATTCCCTCCTTGAAACCCATCAGTGACTTCCAGCTTTATTCTCCAGGCTCATTTTCGACACCTTCCATCCCACCCCTACCACCCAGCACACACACACCACACCTATCTCCCTTGTCTTTAATCAAATTCATATACTATATTTGTTTCAGTTTATATTCCATAGTCAGCCTCAGAGATATCATCCTGGACTATTCTGTTTCAAACAGTTCTTAGTGAATATAAAAAACTAATATCTCTTCTGTTTCTCTGTCTTAATTCCCTCTTTGTTGGGTCTTTATCTGTTTTATTCATCAATGTACCCCAGCACTAGCCCAACCCTTGGCATATGGTGGTGGTGGTTTGGTTGCTAAGTAGTGTCCGATTCTTGTGACCCCACGGACTGTAGGCTGCCAGGTTCCTCTGTCTCTGGGATTCTCCAGGCAAGAATTCTGGAGTAGGTTGCCTTTTCCTTCTCCAGGGGATATTCCCCACCCAAGGATCAAACCCGGGTCTCCTGCATTGCAGGGAGATTCTTTACCCACTGAGCTTTGAGGGTGTATGGCAGGCTGATAAATGTTTGTTGACATACTGAAAGGAAAACCCATTTAAAGACTTACTAATCTTGTTTTGAAGATTTTAAAGTTCTTACCATCATTTAGCTCTTGGGTGTTGACTGCCAGCTTACCTCTTAACCATTTTTTTTTTAAGGAGAGAAATACTTAGACTCATTGTCTTTAATGGGAAAGCAAGTTAACATAAAACATCATTTCCCCAAATTGTTTAATTTCTTTCACACTGTAGGATATATAAAATTAACTAAGTACCACAAATGGTCTTTAAATATAAAGACAGACACATAATAGCACCAGAATAAAGATGGATAAAATCAACAGATTGCCCTATGCAATACTTTGTCAAATACCAGAGGTATTTTTGATATATTTTCTCTTGTGCTTCTCCATCCTAGGACTGTTTGGTTAGGGGTGGGTGCAGAAGTGCCTTCCTCCCTTGACGTTCACTCAGCTTGGGTCCTGACCCTATTGATTGGCTCACCCTGCTGAGTGGGTTCTGACCTGAACATCACTGATTTCTCAACCATCTAGGTTGGATCAAGCAAACCACACTGGTACATACATGCCTGAAATGAGAAAGCACAGCCCACACGAGTCTGGGACTTAAAGAATTCCACCCAGTAGTTTGCTGAGAAGAGTTTGAACAGCAGGTTTTAATGTTTTGGTCAGTGAGAAACGTGCAAAGGTGAATGCAGTGTATGTGCCCAGCAACAGAGGTTCTCCAGCTGTTGCCGGACTCAAGTTTGTGGGTCCGATGCACAGCAAGGCCAAACAATCTGACATGTCAGAGTTTGGAACAGAGAAAGGTTTACAGCAGAGCCAACAAGGAGAATGGGTCCTCAGAAACCGTGAAGTCACTGATGCTTTTCAGAGAAGGGTTTTTAATAGACAAAATTTGGAGTTAGGGCTGCAGGGTATGTGACTCTCTAATGATGGGTTAGTGGTGAGGTAACAGGAGTCTTATGCTCAGCCTGAAGTTACCATCTTCCACCAAGGGGAGGAAGAGCTTAGTTCTTGCAGAAGAACTCGGAGATATATTGTTATGGATATTCCCTGAGAAGGAATCAGGACCCTAACCCACTGGTTTTCTTGACTTCTTGTTGTTGCTCAGTCATGTCTGACTCTCCGTGATCCCGTGGACTGTAGCACACCAGGCTTCTCTGTCCTTCACCTTCTCCTGTTTGCTCAGTCTCCTGTCCATTGAGCCATGATCCTATCCAACCATGACCTTTCCCAGAATCAGGGTTTTCTTTTTCCAGTGAGTTGGCTCTTTGCATCAGGTGGCCAAAGTATTGGAGCTTCAGCTTCAGCATCAGTCCTTCCAGTGAATATTCAGGGTTGATTTCCTCTAGGATAGACTGATTGGATCTCCTTGCTTGACTGCTCCTCCCCTGTTTCTGCATTCCTTTCCTCCCCTGATTAGCACCTGTTTAATCTGCTCTGTGGAACTCAGGGAAGGTCAAGGAGGCTGAATGAACTCTATTTCCTACAAACAAGAAATGGGAGGGAGGGCCAGCATACTAAAAGGATTTGTACCTGGGAGGTCCCCACAGGGTCCTGCTTGGTTTCAAGATGAGGACACAGACATACACATGTACAGAGGGAAGACCATGGTAAGACACAGGGAGAAGATGACCATCTGCAAGCCAAGGAGCAAGGCCTCCGAAGAAACCTCTGAAGAAACTTCTAGCTTCCAGAATTGTGAGAAAATAAACTTATGTTGTCTCAGTCATTCTATGAGCTTCCCTGGTGGCCCGGTGGTAAAGGATCTGCCTGCAAGGCAGGAGTCTTGGGTTTGACCCTTGGTTTGGGAAGATCCCTTGGAGAAGGAAATGGCAACCCACTCCAGTATTCTTGCCTGGAGAATTCCATAGACAGTGGAGCCTGGTGGGCTACAGTCAGTGGGGTTGCAAAGAGCTGGACACAACTGAGTGACTAAACAGCAGCAACAACCATGCCATTCTATTGCAGGAGAATGGGACAGGAAAGAATGGTCACATTCCAGGTCAAATCCTTGTCCCAGGCAACTCCCTGGGACAGCCCACCAAGTGGGGGTTCTCGGCTTCAAGCAGGAAAGAATTCAAGAGTGAGCCACAGTATAGGGAGAGTGAGTTTATCTAAATCCACATCATATAGCAAAATGTAGTCTGCGTCAGATGCTGAAGATGAAGCTCTGATACTTTGGCCACTTGGCGTGAAGACCCGATTCATTGGATAAGACCCTGATGCTGGGAAAGACTGGAGAAGGGGGTGACAGAGGATGAGATGGTTGGACGGCATCTCTGACTCAATGGACATGAGTTTGACCAAACTCAGGGAGAAAGTGAAGGACAGGGAAGCCTGGCATGCTGGAGTGCACAGGGTGGCAAAGAATTGGACATGACTTAGGGACTGAAGAACAACAACAATAGTCTGTTTCAGAAGGTGAGAGTGGCCCCGGGGTATGGGGTCATTTAGTTGTTATGGGCTGGGTAATTTTATATGCTAACAAAAAAAGGAATATCTGTTAAACTAACTATTTTGTTATGCTAATAATTATGCTAACTATTTTGAAGAAAGGGCAGGAATCTCCAAGAATGGGGCCACCACCCACTTTTTGACCTTGTATGGTCAGCCTGGGAACTGTCATTCAGCATATGCTAATATTACAATGAGAGTACAGTGAAGTTCAAGGTCTACTGGAAGTGGAATCTTCTGCCATCTTGGCCCTAATTGGTTGTAACCAGATTTCCCCCCCACCCCTTAATAAAAATATGGAATGCTTCATGAATACTCATCCATCCTTGCTCAGGGACCATACGAATCTTCTCTGTATCATTCCAGTTTTAGTAAATGTGCTGCCAAAGTGAGCGTTTTTTTTTCCCCCTTTGAGGTAATCATATGATTTTTATTATTTGATTTATTAATAGTGGCAGGTTACACTAATAGTTTTCTAATACTGGCCCATCCTTGTATTCTTTTTTCCTCTTTTCTCTTTTCTTTTATGTTGGAGTGTAGCTGGTTAATAATGTTGCCATAGTCTTGGGTGCACAGCAAAGCGGCTGGGCTGTACATATTCACACGTATGTATCCATTCTCCCCCACTCTCTTCCCATTCAAGTTACTACATAATATTGAGCAGAGTTCCCTGTGGTGAGCACATTTTGTAACCAGTTTTTGTGGTATCCTCAAAGGCTATTCTTTTAAAGGTTCTGCCCTTGGGACTTGCCTCATGGTCTATTGGTTAAGACACTGTGCTTCCAGTGGGGGCATGGGTCCAATCCCTAGTTGGGGAAGTTCTGCATGCAGTGCTTAGTCACATAAATAAATGCATAATGGAGGACTTCCTTGGTGGTCCAGTGGTTAAGACTCCATCCCTCTAATGCAGGGGCCATGAGTTTGATCCCTGGTTGGGGAACTAAGATTCCACATGTCTGGTGGCACAACAACAAAAAGTTGTCCCCTCCCCCTTGCCGCTTGTCTCAATTCAATCTGTGGTACTTCCTTATTACAGCCTGAACAAAGTAGTATACCATAATTATTTTGGTTTTTCATGTGTGAAAACTGAAAAGCAAAGAGATTAAGTAACTTCTCCAATTAATAACTGAAAGAGTCAGGACTTGAACTTTGGTAGACTGATTCCTAAACTTTTCCTTCTGCCCACTGTGCTGTGCTCTCTGTGTAGATAAATTGATAGAGGATAACTGGATGGATGAAGTGCAAAAAACTCCTTCTTACTCCACCTGGATCATATGCAACTAAGATAATATTGGAAAGCATTTTCCAAGCACATAATCCATGTAAGGTCTTGATGTTTTCCTCTGTAGAAGCTGGCAGAGGTTGGGGGCAAGTAAGACGTCCCCAGGTCAGCAGTTGATGGTCGGGGGAGATGGGCTGAGTTCCGCAGGATGTTTATAGAACGAATATAGAGCTAGATTCTAGCTCCATCTATTGTTCTACAATCCTGCTGTTCCTGGTAGTTTTTGCAGAAGTACCTCCTTTTTGCCTCTCTTGACAGCTGCACATAAATTAATACTACAAGAAAAAAGAAAAAAAAAAAAAGAAGAAGACTCCCCTGGTGGTACAGTGGGTAGGAATCCTCCTGCCAATGCAGGGGACACGGGTTAAATCCGTGGTCTCAGAAGATTCCACATGCCACAGAGCAACTAAGCCCTGGAGCCACTACTACTGAGCCCGTGTGCCACGACTACTGAAGCCCAAGCTCCTAGATCTTGTTCTCCACCACTAAAGAAGCCACTGCAAGGAGAAACCCGTGCACCGTAGCTAGAGGGTAGCCCTTGCTCTCTGCAACTAGAGAAAGCCTGCGTGCAGCAACTAAGATCCAGCACAGCCAAAAATAAAACAAATAAATTATTTAAAAAACCCAAAACAAAGAGAAAAAAGCTCATGTGTGAAGAAACACACCTAAAACCCACAAATGTAGGTAACCTAAAATTGGACCTGTATTACAGAAGAAGTGCCAAATAGGGAATGCATTCTGTGAACGGTGAGATTTCTCCTGCATCCTCTGCTGACTGAGGTCATGAAAAGCACCATCCTTAGAAACTGAATTATTTTGCAAGGGAAAGGAAGGTCTATTTCTCAGTGTACACTGCAGGGTAACACGGGACAAGTTTGTCTACTGAAAGGAATCCCTCAGGAAGTTTGTTTAAAGTATGGATGTCTAGCAATCAACAACTTAATATCTGGTGCTTACATTATAATAAAAAAGCTAATTGTCACATGTTTACAAATATAATAAGGAATTCTTAAAAATCAATAATAGAAAAATAAACAACCAGATTAAAAAAAAAAAAAAAAAGTACAGATTCCCAAACTCCACCCCATTGCAGCATGGGACTCTGGGAACCTGTATTTTTAATGAACGTCACAGATTCTTATCAGGCAAGTGTGAGGAACATTTCAATAGGAGAAAGGCCACAGGGCCATTTCAACATGGCTGTTATTCCTAGTCTGAGATCTCATCATCTCTTGCCTGAATTACACCAGCAGCCTCTTTATTACTGCCCCAGGGCTCCTCATGGGTCCCTTCCAGTGCCTCATCCTCAGAGCAGCCAAAGAGACACCTTTAGCATGAGAGCTGCATCATTCCCCGTCCCTGCAAATACTTCATGATTTCACATTCATCTTCGGAACACAATCCGCAGTCCCAAGCAAGGACTGCTAGCCCTGTGTCCCACAGCCTCGCTTCTTGCTTGTTCCCTCTTTTCAGCTCACCTCCAGGCGCAATGGCCCTGCTTGGAGCTGCTCTCATGATGCGCACCCTACCCTCATCTCTGCACACTCCGCTCAGATCCCAGCTTCAACCATGCTCGATGCTGGTGTCTTCAACCTCCATCAGCCTCGCTGCTCCCCACTTAGGAAGCCAACGTGGCTGTGAGTCAGCCTATCTTTTTCCAGTATTTTCACAGCATCTCATCCTTTCCCTTTGTAGCACTTGTCATGATTGTAATTAATAAATTAGGTGTGTTTAAAGCCGAATTTTTCCTCTCAGGAATTAAAGGTCCATGGGCCAGAGACAGGGTCTGATCTTTCCCCACTGCATCCCTCGTGTTTTGTCCAGAGCCTGGCATATAGTAGGTACTCAAAATAATTCTAAGAGTAAATGTAAATTTAGGGACTTCCCTGGGAAGGGAACCCATTGGCATGCTGCAACCACTGAAGCCCATGTGCCCATGAACCACAGTGAAGAGTAACCCCTGCTTGTCACAATTAGAGAAAGCCCACATGTGACAACAAAGACCCAGTGGATCCAAAAAAAAGAGTACACAGGGGAGATGGGAGCGCCAGAGACCCAGGTCAGCCGCCAGCAAGCAGCCTCCCAGAAACTGGCAAGCCTTCAGAGCCGAGTGGCTGCCAAAGACTTGGTCAACGAGATTCCTTTCTTCCCCCTTTGCTGCTGGTATTAAGGGATGTGGAGATGCAGCCTGGAGCAGCCAAGGTTATGAAATATATATGTTTTATTTTTTAAAATGGCAGTAAATTGGTGTCTAGTTTGAAACTATAAACTTCAAAAAAAAAAAAATATGCTGAGGTTTTCTTGACATTCAGCTTTTGTTGCCTTGAAATTCCTCCCCAGCCCAGGTTGACCTGATGGGAAGATTCGAGGTGGGTTTTGTAGTGGGGGCAGCTGCTGCGGCCAGAACCAGAGTCATGCCTTCTCTGAAAGGGAGAACTACTGTGGAAAGGAAAATGCCTTGAGGAGCTTTCTGGATCTGAGACTGTAGGCATCAGGGAGGGTCTTGGGTCAGAGGGGTCATGAGACTGAACGGCGCTGCCTGGGAAAGTGGAGGGATTCTTGTTCCGGAGATTTGGGGTTCAAGGTGAAGAGAGCAGGGGGAAGGAGAGAGAGAGGAGGGTCATCAGTGGAAGCTGGAGCTCGGGTGTAGGAGAAAAAAGTCAAGGAAACAGTTTTTTAAAGAGCAGGGTTGTCTGGTACGCACACCTGGGGACTGCTGTGGAAATCAAGGGACTGGGGTTGAATTCCATCATGGGGTCCATGGTGGAGAGTGGGAACCAGGACTCAGCACAGGTGGAAACTGGAAGCTGAGCTGGCCAGGAGAAAACACTTCAACCCCTCCTGGGACTTCTCCCAACATGTACAAAATAGTTTATAGACACTGTTTCCTAGATTTCAAGGGGGCAGGGGAGACCCCAGCTGACATCTGGTTTGCGTCTGTGGAGAGTTCCTTTCCCAGACCTGTCGCTCATCTTCATCTTTGGCATCTCTTTTCCTTTTAGGGAAACCATGGTAGAAGGAATAGGAGTTTTGGAGACAGACTGACCTGAATTTGAGCTCTGTTTCAACTGCTTAACCCATTTGAGCCACAATTTTGTGAGCTGTAAAAAGCATCTCCCAGGACAGGATTATGAGTAGGCTTAAATTAAATGACATATCATACGTTCATGGGTTAAGAGTTTAGGTCTTGGAGTCAGATTGCTTGATACAAATGCTGGCTCTGTTGTTTGCTGGCTGTCTAATTTTTGGGTATATGATTCAATTTCCTTTTATGAAAAATAAGGCAAAAATTAGGTTGTTGGGAAGATCAAATGAGATAAAACAGTAAAGCACTTAGAATTATGCTTGGCATTACATCTTGTGTTTAATAAGTGTTAGCCATTACTGCAGTTGTTACTATTATTATATATGTAAGATGTCTGGTTTTGATAGGACATTAATTAATGACTTCTGCTCTTTAATTTGTAGGAATGGAAGACCTGAGAATTCCCGTGTTACAGACATCTCATTTTCCCCGAGGAATTAACTAAAAGAGAATCAACTGATCACATACATCAATTATGAAGGTTCGTAGAAGCTTTAATCATTTCTTTCCTCACTTTATCCTTCATAAAGATCTGTCGCTAAGGGGTTTAAGATGCTGTTGATACAGAAATATTTTTATTTGGAAAAAAACAATGCTGTCAGTTTTAAGAAATATACTCTATGTTTTTCTTTGCTCTTCAACAAATCTCCTTGTAATTTAAATCGCCAGGCCTCATGCTTTCCTTGTGAAGGGTCTGCTCTGCCTCTGATGCTCTTTGACTTTCTTACATTTAAATTCCTACTATTGGGATTTCCCTGGTGATCCAGTGGTTATGGATCTGCCTTGCAATCCAGGAGACATGGTTCAATCCCTGATCGGGGAACTTAGGTCACAGGTGTTGCAGAATAACTAAGCCCACACGGGGCAGTTACTGAGCCTGTGTGTTCCGGGGCCCACGTGCCACACCTAGAGCGTCCGTGTATCCCAACGAAAGGTCCTGCCTGATGCTAAGATCCCGAGTGCCGCGACGAAGACCTGACAAAGCCAAACAAATAAATATTTTTTAAAAAGTAGATTCCTATTATTGCTTTAGGTTGTTTATTATCAGATTCCTTTATTTTAAATATAATTTTATTTATTTATGGCTGTGCTGGGTCTTCCCTGGTGCTCAAGGGCTTTCTCTAGTTGCAGAGAGTGAAGGCTACTCTTCGTTGCAGACTCTAGAGCATGTGGATTTCAGTAGTTGTAGCACAAAGTCTTGGTTGTTCCACAGCACGTGGAATTTTCCTGGACCAGGGATTGAATACATGTCCTCTGCACTGGCAGGCAGATTCTTATCCACTGCACCACCTGGGGAGTCCAGTTGTTACCCAAACTGCAACATTCACATGCCAAGATTGTGAAAGCCATTCTATAACTTTATTTAGTTATTTATTTCTGGGTGTGCTGGGCCTTATTGCTGTGTGGGCTTTCTCTGGTTGTGGTGAGCGGGGCTACTTTTCTGTGCAGTGAGGGCTTCTCATTGCGGTGGCTTCTCTTGTGGAGCACGGGCTCCAGGGCTCTCGGGCTTCAGTGACTGAGACGTATGGGTTCCTGGGCTTAGTTGCTCCATGGTATGTACGGTCTTCCTGGACCAGGGATTGAACCAATGGCTCCTGCATTGGCAGGTGGACTCTTAACACTGAGCCACCAGAAAAGCCCTGTGAAAGCCTTCTAAATAAAGGGTTTTTACAAGCACGCTTTCCAGGCCCTGTCACTGTGGAGCGGCACTCTTTAGTGCCCTGGCAGTGGTGGTCCCTCCTGGGGTAAGCATAACTAGGTGGGCAGACGGCCTGAGTTCAGGGCCTGGCTCTGAGCGTAGGTGTGTGATCTTGGGCAAAATGTGGTCTTACGTTTTCTCTTCGTCAGTTTCCTCAGGTAAAGTAAGATAGCTGATGCTGGAAGGGAGGGAGAGGAAATAGATTATCTGTATAGTCCTGAGATGTGATTAATGCTCTGCAAGGGTTGGGTCTTGCGATTAATGGCTAGGATACTTTAGTAAATTATTTCGGGCCCCAAACCAGACTCTTTCCCGCCCCTGGCTCAGGAAGTCACGAAGTCTAGTAGTGCTGGAAGGCCAGGAAAGGCTCAGAGTTGGAGGTTGGTCTTAATCCCCAGCCCTGAAAGGGTACCGTCCTCCTCTATATCGCTGTCTTCATTTTGTATAAAATGGGTCTGAGGCTCCCTCCTCATTACCTGCAGTCCAGAGATCTTCTCAGACCCGTGTACTTTCTCCTGCCTGGGGCGGGATTCAGTCCCCCCCTCCTGTGGGGGACTTACAGCCAGGCCATTTCATTTTCCCCAACTGGTTCTTATAGATTCTATAAGATTCAGATGATAAAATCAATGTGAAATGATTTTTAAATTGGGAAATGTTAGAAAAATACGTTATCTTATAATAAGTTGGTAATAATGCTTATAGTAATAAATACCCAGGCTTATCTGGAGCTTGTTTTTGCTTGTAGTCATAATGCTGGTGCTCTTAGGCATCCAGTTCCCTTCCTTTTGCAATGGTGGTCACACTGAGCAAGGTTCTATATCCAAGAAAGTTTGTGAAATACGTGTTAGTTGATTTTTGCTGATTATTAGCCAGAGGATATGATTTGAAACAGGAAGATAGAGATTTTTTTGCCGGGGCGGGGGCGGATAATTATGGAGAAGGAAATGGCAACCCACTCCAGTGTTCTTGCCTGGAGAATCCCAGGGACGGGGAAGCCTGGTGGGCTGCTGTCTCTGGGGTTGCACAGAATCAGACACGACTGAAGCGACTTAGCAGCAGCAAACTATCCATGTGTTTTAAATTTGGATAACCTTGAAGAGTGTAAAAGGGGTTTATTTTCAGGCATTATGTTATAGATAGTTGATTTCAAGCTCCGAAATGAGTGAAACTTTCTTTATTTCCAAACGTCTGTTCTGTTTTGGAACCCTCAATCTGCTTTCTCATTTGCACCTCAGGAAGCACAGCTGGTCATCAGTAGAGGTTGTGGGAGAAAGTGCATGCCGTTCTCCTCAATCTAGCTGCACTCTTTACTGGAATGTTTGTAAGTCTGAGCAGGACGACCAGTCTCCATGTTTGGTGGGAAACCCCATTTCAAATTCCTCTAACCTTGAGAGTCACCACTGCCCAAAGTCACCCCTTGTTTCAGGGACAAGCCCCAGGACTCTGGTCTTCTCCAGGACAGGCTTCTGTTCTGCCTGTACAGTGTCCATCAGTAATGTGGGTTTTTCTACACTTCCTTATATGAAAGGTTTTTCTATAAAAAGTCCATACGCAGACACAAACTCATTTGCAAGTAGACCAGAGCCTCCGTTCCTCTCCAGTCAGAATGTCTTCATGTGCTAAGAAAAATCTGATTCAGGGGTTGAAAATCATGACCATAAAGATTGAAGGCAGGAGGAGAAGAGGATGACAGAGGATGAGATGGTTGGATGGCATCACCAACTCAATGGACGTGAGTTTGAGCAAACTCCGGGAGATGGTGAAGGACAAGGAAGCCTGGTGTGCTGCAGTCCATGGGGTCGCAAGGAGTTGGACACGACTGAGCAACTGAAATGAACTGAACTGAACTGAATATGAAAGCACCTTTCTTCTGTTTAAGACCCATGAGTTCAAGAACTATTTAATATTTCTCTTGATTTCCCCCACAACATTTTCTTTGTGTTATCATTATTAAATTTATTGTATGCGCCCAGGGCTTTCCAGTGGTTGATGGTGTCTATATAGATTGCACATACCTTGAGGACAGAAACTTCCCTTTGCTCATCATATCTGGGAGCTTTATATGTGTTGTGTGCTAAAGTGTTTTTGACTGGAATAAAGTGTGGGGTTGGGAAAGGTAGCTTGAGAAATATTGAAAGACAGCTACTAGACAATTTTCACTTTTTGAACAATCAAATGGTTTTATATTAAAAATGGCTATCAAATCAGTCATGGTAATTTTATAAAAGATAAGGTTATTGGTTATTGTTTTAAAAAGCACAGAATTCATTTAATTTTAAAAAATCAAGGATTTATTAGTGGGAAGACCCTATATACCATGAGGCAACTAAGCCAGTGTAGGTCACAACTACCCACCTGTGCTCCAAAGCCCGTGCTCCAGAACAATAGGAGTCACCCCATGAGAAGCCCAAGCACTGCAATTAGAGAATAGCCTGCATGCAGCAATGAAGACCCAGTGAAGCCAGAAATAAATAAGTAATAAACAAAGTAAAACCCCAAAAGAATTTATTAGCACTAAGGCAAATTTTTTTCTGCCAGTTTTCAAGTAGGTGGGCCTTTCTAGGGCAAATATTTTATTTATAGCTTATTTATTTTAACCGATCTTTGCCAGTTAGCCCTCAGATTTCTGAGTTTTATCAAATACACATCTGTCCTTGGGTTTGCTGGGAAAGCCTGCTAATGGTATAAGTAAGTTTTATTCTAAAAAAAAATCCTTGCATTATTGGGATTGGGAATTTGTAGAAGCATGTAGTTTGTTTTTGATACTGTTCTCTTAAAAATAAGACCTTACTTCAAATAAATGAAATAAATTTGGGGTCACTAATACAACCAGGAGGACTGGCAGCTATAACTCTTTATTATATGTGAGCTTTTAAGGAAACTGGGTCCAAGGGCATTTAAGGATACAGTTTTCTGGGCATTCAGGGTCTGCCCTCTATTGGTGAGATTATTTAAGAAGCCTTTACCCCTCAGAATTCTGTGATGGGAGGACAGAAAACCTTTTTAGCAAGTAGTGTGATTCCTGATTTCGGTTCTGGTCTTAGAGAGGAGGGGATGATCACCCTTCCAGTTCCCAGTTGTTAGAAGCATACATTTGGAGTCTTTTAGGGTTTGTAGCCCAGGAGAAGGAAATGGCAACCCACTCCAGTATTCTTGCCTAGAGAATCCCGTGGACAGAGGAGCCTGGTGGGCTGCTGTCCATAGGGTCACGCAGAGTCAGAAGCGACTTAGCATGCATGCATGCATTGGAGAAGGAAATGGCAGCCCACTCCAGTGTTCTTGCCTGGAGAATCCCAGGGACAGAGGAACCTGGTGGGCTGCCGTCTATGGGGTCGCACAGAATCGGACACGACTGAAGCGATAGCAGCAGCAGCAGCAGCAGTGTTCGTAGCTTCCTTCCTTGAATCCAGTCATAATCCTTTCCAGCATTCTTGACATGCAGAGTGAGAAATGAAGGTAGTTTTGCCAAAATGTCCCTTTGTGCCACACTATACACCCTGAACACACCTCTAACTTTAAATTGACTGCAAGGCCATTAGTTTTAGCCTCGTGGTGAGCGTGGAGAATCAGCTTCGTTTCAGATTCTGGCGCTGCTATTTTCTAGCTGTGTGAGCTTGGAGGAAATCACTTAAGATTTCTTTCAGTTTTGTAATGTGTAAACTGAGACCAATGGTTTCTGTTGTTGGTCCCTGGTGGTCCAGGGGTTAAGAATCTTCTTGCCAATGCAGGGGACACAGGTTCTATCTCTGGTCCAGGAACTAAGCCCCTGCGCTGCGACTACTGAGGCCCTCTCACCCTAGAGCCTATGCTCTTCAACAGGAGAAGCCACAGCCGTAAGTCTGTGTACCGCAACTAGAGAGCAGCCCCTGTTTGCCACAACTAGAGAAAGCCCAGAATGAAACGTCAAGCAATGAAGACCCAGCACAGCCAAAAATAAACATAAAATGTAAAAAGTCATATCTAAATCCCAGGGTGATATAAACGAGATAACGTTTGTGATGACTTAGCATGCTGGTAGGCAGTGCACACTCATTAAATGACAGCTATTACTATTACCTCTGTACTTGTAGAATCCCTTTGTGTCTTATTTTTACAGACCTTGATAGCAACTTCTGTGACTATTTGTTGAGCTGAACTGATGGAGTAGAGTTTGGTCACAGAGCCCATGTGATATTGAACTAAGAACCCAGTTAGGTTTGGATGGGTTGGCAGATCCCTTAGATTCAAGCCGTTGGTCTTGAAGGACCTTGAACCAGAGTGCTTTCTTGGTTTGTTGTGAACCTATTGCTAGTATCAGAAAACAGCTCAAGTGCATGTGAGTGAGAGGCATGGCCTCTGCAGAGGAAACAACATTAGAGTTACTTACCGATTTCTTGCTGAGCTTCAGTGCTAGCTGGCTTTTAGATAAAATGCAAATGTCTTTAAGAGAACACAAGTGTGAACTGAACTGCTATATGACAGAAGAGTTTATGAGTTAACCTTTATTAAGTGTCAATAAAATTCTGCACTATTAACTTAAACAGGAAGAGACTATTTCATGACAGTCTCAGTACCCTAAGCTTGGTGTTAATCTCTTTGTCTTTGTTACTATTACAGTACATCATGTAGTGCCAGCCTTGGAACACAAAAGTTCAGTGTTCTGGCGTATAGAACTGCTCAAGAAAGACACTGGAATTCTAGCTTGTCCAGCTTTGATTACACTGTGCATACCACACAGGTGAAAATTTACCAAAATGCCTCTACTTCAGTGGTTCTTAATGCAGCTGTCTTTTGATGGTCTTTCCTCTCATTGTTCATTCCTGAGCCTCATATATTTCCCCTGTCAATACTAAACTATCTTTAGTGGTGATATGCATTGTTTTTGAACTCAAGTTGTAGAGGAAAACTACCTGCAGTGTTATTTACAATTGTCAAGATATGGAGGGGCTTCCCTGGTGGCTCAGTGGTAAAGAATATGCCTCTGCCAACGCAGGAAACACGGGTTTGATCCCTGATCTGGAAAGATCCCACGGGCCTGGAGCAACTAAGCCCTTCCACCACAACTCTTAAGCCTGGGCTCTGGGACCTGGGAACCACAACTACTGAGCCCATGTGCCCTAGAGCTCATACTCTGAAACAAGAGAAGCTACTGGAGTGAAAGCCCAGTAGCCAGAGAGTAGCTCTAGCAGCTAGAGAGTAGCCCCGGCTCGATGCAACTAGAGAAAAGCCGGTGCAGCAACAAAGACCCAGCACAGCCATAAATAAATGAATACAATTTTAAGAAAGGATATGGAAACACTCTAAGTGTCTATCAACAGATGAATGAATAAAGAAGATGTGATATGTAGTAAGAAAGAAAAATATTGTGTGATCTCACTTATATGTGGACTCTAAAGAAGTTGAACTTATTAAAGTAGAGAGTAGAATGGTAGTTTCCAGGGTCTAAGGAGTAGGCAAAATGGGTGCAAAAAGTCCAAAGTTTCAGTTATGTAAGATGAATAAATTCTGGAGGTCTAGAGTACAGTTTCATGTAGAGTCTAATGACTATGGTTAATAATACTGTATCTCATCATGCACACACACCAGTGGTAACCATGTAGGGTGATGAGTATGATAATTAGCTTGATTTTGGCAGTCATTTCAAAATGTATACATATATCAAAACACCATATTATATACTTTAAATATATACAATTTTTATTTGTCAATTATATTTCAATAAAGCTGGGTTGAGGGGAGAAGAAAACTACTTATCCTTCTCATTAGCTCTCCTATCGGAGTTGGTGCTTACGTTATACAGATGCTTTTGTGACTGTAAAGGCATCACTGACATGCAAGAGAAAGCATTTAGCTTTTAACAACAAATATAGATTGGAACCTTCTAATCACTGTAATCTTTCACTAAGATAATAGATACGCAAGGCTTCTGCTCTGTAGAGAATAATAGCTAGTGCTTACTGAGTACTGACTCTGGGCCAGGCTCTGACTGAAGCCTGTGTACATATTAAGTCGCTAGTCTAGTCTAGAGTTAGTTGCTCAGTCATGTTCGACTCTTTGCGACCCCAGAGACTGTAGCCCGCCAGTCTTCTCTGTCCATGAAATTCTCTAGGCAATTCTCCAGTATTGGAGTGGGTTGCCATGCCCTCCTGTAGGGGATCTTCCCAGCCCAGGGATCTAACCCAGGTCTTTCACATTGTAGGCAGATTCTTTACCATCTGAGCCACCAGGGAAGCCTGTATTATTAACTCCCTACCTCGAGGGAGTGAAATGAATCCCATTTTACATACTAGGACACTGAAGCCCACTGACATGAGATAAATTGCCATGGTAAGGGGTCAAACAGGGATTCAAATACAGGCTTTTGACTCCAGCAACTGAGTTCTTAAACATTAAATGACTTGCCTTTTGAATGCCAAGAAAGACTTCAAACATCAATTAAGAACATTCTAGAAATAATTTACTCCTAATATAACCCCCTTAAAAGAAACTCAGAAGAAAATGATGAGACTTTAGAATAGATTATTTTCTGCCCCCAAACATCTCATGGAAATACACGTTAAAAAGGCTTTTGGAATATTGTGTGTTTTGCAGGTTTTCTCACTTATATTTCTTGGTGTAGGTCAGTGTTCTAGAAGTTAGGAGACTCTGGTTCTATGGTCTGCTAGGAAAAACTGTGTCACCAGGGCCAGTCCTCCTCTTTGAATCCTTTTCTCACATAAAATATTAATATACTGCTATTCATCTTGTATGTTGTGAGAATCAGATGTAATTGATATGATGATGGCTTAAGTACACAAAATGCTCTGTAAATTTAAAGTGATATTATTGTTGTTTACCGTCACTAGTCACATATGGAATCATGTCAGTTCAGGGTGGAAGAAATGGTGGTGGCACCAAGAACCTCCGAGAGGGCAGAGAGCTGGAACTGTACAGCGGTAGAACTTTCCAGAGCTGTCATGTTTGTCTTGCATTAAGATACTCATGGGGTCACTTATTTCTGGATAACCAGTGTTCCAGCTTCTCTGAGTCACAGCTTTTCTATTTGTAAAAGAGAGAGAATAATATTTGCTTCTCAGCATTATGTGGCAGTATGTAAAATAATAGCCGGTCACATGCTCTTTCAGGAAATCCTCAAATAGCTTAATATGTTGAAGATGATAGAAGTCAATAAATATTTAAGTATTACCATATTGAGAAGAGTTTCAAGTATTCTTACTAGTATAGCTTGAGAAAGGTATGAGATATAGATGGCATCTTTATTTTATAAAAAACATTGGTGCTATAACTACTTAAAAATTTTAGCAAATGACAATACTACAAAATCTGATAAAATTATCAGTTCCTTTGAATTTATTTATATACACAATCAAATAATTCAAATAATCTGTGAATAATGGCATGTAGTGAGCAGAATAATGAACCCCCAAAGATGTCCATGTCCTAAATCTCTGGAAAATATGAATATGTTATGCTATCCACCAAAGGAGAATTAAGATGCAGAAAAATTAAGTTTGCTAACCACCTGACTTTACAATAGGGTGAATCCTAGACTATACAGGTAGACGCATATAATCAAAAGGTCCTTAAAAGAGGAAGAGGGAGGCAGAAAAGGAAGAACCAGAAAGATGGCAGCCTCAAGAATTGGCCTGATGTTGGCTTTAAAGACAGAGGAAGGAGGCTATGAGCCAAGGGGTGCGGACAGCCACCAGAAGCTGGACAATCCAAGGATGCGTCTTTCTCTCCCTCTAGAGCCACCAAAAAGGGATGCTGACCTGCTAACACCTTGACTTTATCCCAGTGAGACCCATTTTGGATTCCAAACTATGAAACTGTAGGATAATATATTTGTGCTGTTTCAAGCCACTAAACTTTGCTAATTTATTACAGCTGCCAGAGACAAGGAACACAGGCAGTTTTGTTTCTTTCTTTCTAACACTTTTGCTTCACTTTTAATTTTCTGATTGCATTGACTGAGACTTTCAATACAATGTTTAATAGCAGTAGTGATATTAAATATCTTTATTTTGTTTTTGATTTTAAAGGAAATGTTTCTAACATTTTGCTATTAAGAAACACGTTTGTAGATTGTGGTGATTCTTTTTTTTTTTTTTGGTCACCAGGCATGGTTCGCAGGATCTTAGTTCCCCAACCAAGGATTGAACCTGGGTCCCTTCTAGTGAAGGTGCAGAGGCCTAACCATTGGGCTGCCAGGGAATTCCCAAGAAAGTGTTCTTGTTTTGTTTTTTTAAAGAACAATGTAGATTTCCATGGCAGTCCAGTGGTTAAGACTCTGCCCTTCCAATGCAGGGGATGCAGTTTCCATCCCTGGTTGGGGAACTGAGATCCTATTAACTGGCCAAAACAAAAAGTAAAAAAGAAAGATATTTGCTGTAGGTTTCTAATATATTCATGCCTATATCATTTAAGGAAACTCAGTTCTTTTCAATTTTTATCAGGAATAGCTATTGAATTTTATCAAATGCTATATTTCAGTCTCCCCATTCTTTTGTTATGTGTTTCCTCTCCCTCCCTCTTTTTTGGTATCAAGAGCATAACATAATTAGATTATTTTCCCTATCCTATATTTTTGGGAGGGGTGCTGAGTCAGGGAGGAAAGTACTCTTTTAAAATCAATGAGTCCTTTGGCCCTTAAAGTAGAAAAGGTATCTTTACTGTTGTGGAACTCTCAGAGCACTGCTAAAATGGTTAGATGAATTAAAAAAGAGGAGTGAGAGCTAATTATGACAGTGTTTTGTGGACAGTAAATTTAAAGTAGCAAATAGTGCAAAATACGTCACTAAAACCTTTAAAGATAAGTTCTCTCACCCAACATTTTGAACCCATTTTTCCATTATCCCTTGCATTTGTTTATGTTTGTTTTGACTGATACTTTATGAAAGGGAGACTGAACAGGAAACTCCACAGTTATTCAACACCATGTTTCTCAGATAGTTGATGTTTTATCTACCCATCATTTCAGCCACAGGTGGAATCAACAGCTCTTTCTTCCACAGTCTGACAATGTCAATGTGCCTATCTGTTCAGTCTGTGACTTGATATATAGGTTCAATATAAACGTGGTTCACCTGCTTTTCTTGTTCTCCTATTCCAGCCTGCCCTTCCACTTGTAAGTACAAACTCATAAATTAGCTAGAAAAGTTTGTGTCTGGTTGGCTGCCTATTGTATGCTCTGCTGAAACACGTTTTCCACATGGGACTTTATTACTCTTGGCTCTTGTCATTGCCTTGAATGATAGATTTGAGTCGACACTCAAATCAAGTTCCAATTCAAGCGAATCCGAGTACATTTTAGAGTGGAGATGTGAACGAGGATTGAGGCAAGCAATGAAGACGAGAAGGCGGAGTGGAAAAGCATGCCAGAGGGTGAGGTGTTATGGACGAGGACAGCTTTGAGGAGAGTCGCTTCTTGGAGCGGCCCCTGTGATAGGAATGCTGACTGAGCTACAAGACACAGGCATGCGGACTCCTGCATGTCTGAGCTGTGGCAGGTGTTGATTTAGATCAAGTACTATTGGAGAGCAGCATTTTCCAAAGTGTTCTCTGGAGACTATATCCTTTATCCTTTTCATGGACATTCCAGTACATATTCTTATATTTAATGATTTTTTTTTTTTTTTTGGTGGAACACCCATTACTAGATCATAAGATATTTTTAGGGAACACAACTTGATCCAAAAGAAATAAGGAATAGATCCCTTAAGTCTTTTTTGCTTTCACTATTTGGCATTGATATTTATTCGATATTGATATAAGAGAACAGAAAAGAACAGGCCTATAGAACTATGTTATCATGTCTGAGTTAATGGAATAATCATGCAATTTTTAGCAAGAATTGTACTCTCACTGTTTCATATTTTCACACTCAGTTGCTCATAATATCCTTGGATGGCTTGTTTTGTATCCCTGTGGGTTATTGCTTTCTTCCACTTATTTATTCAACAGATATTTATTGAGTGCCAACTCCCTGCCAGGCATTGTGCTGGACATTCAGAACTAAAGAGTAAACAACAGAGATTCTCTGTGGAACAGTACCATGGGAGTGCTGTGAGAAATTAAATCCAAAATGCAAAGGGAGCACAGAGGTAAGAATGTCTAAATTGAGACATGAAGAATAGATAAGAGTTGGGGAGGTGAAGTGGGGTTTTAGGTGAAGAAGGGATGAAAACGTGACAGACTGGGGCTCTGGAAGTGACAGAGAAGAGCTTGGTTGAAGAACTGAAAGACAAGGGCAGGTTGTAAAAGTACAGGAGAGAGAATGATGAGAGGTAAGGCCAGAGAATTTTTTTTTTTTAAGTTTACTTACTGTTTATTAATTGATTATAAAAGGATATAGATGAAAAGCCAGATGGAAGAGATGAATAGGACAAGGTATGTGGGACGGGCACAGAGCTTCCATGCCCTTTTTGGGTCCATCAGTCTCCCCAAATCTCCATGCATTCACCAACCTAGAGGCTCTCGGAACCCCGTACTATTAGAATTTTATGATGGTTCATTAAAGACATTAACTCAATTTCCAGCCCTTCTCTTTTCTCATAAGAATGGGGGGTTAGGCCTGAAAATTCCAAGCTGTCTAATCATGATTTGGTCTTTCTGATGATCAGTCCCCATCCAGGAGCCCACCCAGGGTCACCTCATTGAACAAAAACATTCCTATCACCCAGGAAAGATTGGTGCTTTATCCATTATGTACATTAATAAAATAGGTAAGTCTAAGTGAGTTTGTTGTTTTTGTAACTTTTGTCTCTCATTTATTCATTTGAAAATATTTACGGAAAATCTATAAAAATTGGGTTCATCTTTGGTACACCATCCAGTAGAGGAGAGAGATAAACATGTAATTATCAACAAGTTGATAAGTGTTTCAGCAGTGTTAAGTAAAAGTAATTAGTGGAGCATAGAAAATGGGAGAATTTAAAGTTGGCAGGAAGGGGTGTTTAGGATGTTGACACATGGATTGGGTCTTGAAAGAGCAATAATTCTTTTTTTGACAGAAAAGTAGGATTTACTGGTGGAGAAGGGGATGACAGAGGATGAGATGGCTGGATGGCACCACTGACTCAATGGATGTGAGTTTGAGTGAACTCCAGGAATTGGTGATGGACAGGGAGGCCTGGTGTGCTGCAATTCATGGGGTCACAAAGAGTCGGACACGACTGAGTGACTGAACTGAACTGAACTGAACTGATGCTTAAGGAGGGGCTTCCCAGGTGGCTCAGTGGTAAAGAATCCACCTGGCAATGCAGGAGACACAGAAGTTGTGGGTTCAATCCCTGGGTCAGGACGATCCCCTGGAGTAGGAAACGGCAACCCACTCCAATATTGTTGCTTGGAAAATTCCATGGACAGAGGAACTTGGTGGGCTATAGTCCATGGGGTCACAAAGAGTCGGACATGACTGAGCACACAAAACTATGAGTAAGGAAGGGACGGCACTAAGGCTCTGCTAACTGCTGCTGCTGCTAAGTCACTTCAGTCGTGTCCGACTCTGTGTGACCCCATAGACGGCAGCCCACCAGGCTTCCCCGTCCCTGGGATTTTCCAGGCAAGAATATGGAGTGGGTTGCCATTCCCTTCTCCAATGCATGAAGTGAAAAGTGAAAGTGAAGTCGCTCAGTCGTGTCTGACTCTTCGCGACCCCATGGACTGTAGCCTACCAAGCTCCTCCATCCATGGGATTTCCCAGGCAAGAGTACTGGAGTGGGGTGCCATCGCCTTCTCCCTGCTAACTGCAGAGACTGTCATTTGTCCAGGGGTCCTGGTTAGGGATGTGTCTGACCTGTAGCCACCTGGGATGAGCTGCTTTTCTGCCACCATGATTTCAAATTCATCCATATTAAACCAGTAAATCCCCATTTCTTGGGGATGTGGATCTTTTGGTAGCTGGGGAACTTGAACTTGGTTTTGCAGAGGGCCTCAACCTCATGCTTCTTGTCCTGCAGCTTGGTGTGGATGGATATAATGTTTTGGTTAGTGGCTACTGTGCCCTGGGGCTTTCCAAAGGCACCATGCATAACCGTCTGGAGCCTAGACCAGAGATAGCATGCCAATTATAAATGTCCACCAGAAGGGTTGTCTCCAAGGTCCCTTAGGGCAGCCCATACAGGCCAAGGCTGCACACACCACCAAGGAGGCCGCTGTTTGCGGCTATTGCACACTGGGCCCCCATGGGGAAAAGAGGAAGGTCAGCTCAATTGGCTGCAAAAAATTAAAAAAAAGAGCGAGAATTCTTCAGCTGGATGCTGAGGATGGGATGGAGACAGTTTCAGGCCCAGGAAGCAGACAAAGGGATCCTCATATAGTTTAACATGGGGTGAGGGTTGCTGACCAGCAGGATATGATGCTAGGCAGAGTGGGATTGCAAAGGGCTTGCTACTTTATCCCCAAGTAAATATCTGCATGATAGTGGGGGTCCACAGAGGATTTTAAGCAAGGGAATGGCATGGTTAGTCTTCTGAATAACTGTTTTCATTGATGGTTTTGGCACATGCACTTGACGTATAATGAAGAACATTACAAAAATCTGCTGTTGGGTTCATTGTAGTTGTGCCCTAAACAGTAGCACCCTCCATGAGAAATCTCACATAAGGTATTTCTTGTCAATCAGCTTTGATTCTTTTGAGGAAGTAGTATTTTCACTTTACAGATGATGTAAACATGTTATTGACATATTTCTTTTTTTGTTATGGACACCGGGAAGCTCAGAATCATACAATTTTAACTCATATCTTTTCACTACAACTGTCTTTGTGACCTTGAACTTTGTTTAAGTCTGGTTTTCTTGATTGTTTTTAAATGTATGTATTTAATTTCTTTATAAGTGTTTGTTTAATTTACTTCAAATTCTATAGGAAGTGAAATAGATAAATTCATAAATAAGACATGGCCATATTTGCTTTCTTTAAATCTATCATTACCCTCAGAGTGACATGGAGTATGATGAGGTGGAGGGGAGTTGGTTATTAGAGGCAGGGAGGCCACTTAGAAGGTTCTTCTAAAAGTCCCCCCAAAAGAACTGGGGGAAGCCTAGACTGACACAATGGTAATGGGGACAAGGAGAAAGGAGGTGGATCTCAAAACATATTAGGGAGATAGAATTGAAGGGATTTGGTAATTAGATGCTTATGTGTGCAGCAGTGGGTGGGTAATGAGAGGCAGGTGGTGTCTAGAGGGATTCTGACATTGCCATCATGTTTGCTTAGATGGCAGGTGGGGGACAGTACATTCACTGTAATATGGAAGCTTGGAAAAGAACCAGGTGTGAAGATGAGGACGGCCTGTGGGACATCCTGGTAGACGTGTCTATAATAGTTGGTTTGGAAGTCAGAAGAAAATCTGCATTGCCAATAATAACTTGATCTTTGTGGGAGTAAATGAGCTTTCCTGGAGGAAAAAATATGGTGGAGAAGAGCAAAAGAAGCATGGAGGTCAGAATCCTGAGGATTATCATTTAATGGTCAGGAAGAGGGGAAAGAGCTGGCAAAAGAAAATGAGAATGAAAAGTAGGAGATATACTGTTGGTGGGAAAGTAAACCGGTACAACCACTATGGAGAACAGTATGGAGGCTCCTCAGAAAACTAAAAATAGAGCTACCATATGATTCAGGAATCCCACCCCTGGGCATGTGTCTGCTTAGTCGCTCAGTCGTGTCCGACTCTCTGTGACCCCATGGACTGTAGCCCACCAGGCTCTTCTGTCCATGGGGATTCTCCAGGCAAGAATACTGGAGCAGACTGCCATGCCCTCACCCAGGGGATCTTCCCAACCCAGGGATCAAACTGGGGTCTCCCACATTGCAGGTGGATGTTTGTACCATTTGAGCCACCAGGGAAGCCCCCACACAAAACTATAATTCAAAAAGATACATGCAACACAGCAGCACTATTTACAAAAACCAAGACATGGAAGCAACCTCAATGTCCACTGGTAGATGGATGGATAGACAGCATGTGGTATATAAATGATGGATATATAGCATGAGTAAGGGAATATCACTCAATCATAAAAAAGAATGAAATAAAGCCATTTGCACTGATATGGATGGACCTAGACATTATCACCCTAAGCAAAGTAAGTCAGAAAAAGACAAGTGTCATATGATATCACTTATATGTGGAATTTAAAATATGACACAAATGAAGATAACTATGAAACAGACTCACAGACACAGAGACTAGGCTTGTGGTTTCCAAGGGGGAGGGGATGCGGAAAAGAAGGATTGGGAGTTTGGGATTCGCAGATGCAAACTTACATATAGAATGGGTAAATAACAAGGTCCTACTATGTAGCACAAAGAATTATATTCAATATCCTGTAATAAACCATAATGGAAAAGAATGTATATATATATATATATGCATATTATTTGATCACTTTGTTATACAGCAGAAATTAATACAGCATTATAATTCAACTATACTTGAATAAATTTTTTTTTTTTAATGTAGGAGAAAACAAGAGTGAAGGGACATGATACGGGAACTAAAGGAAAGAGTGTTTAAAAGGGTGTTGATGGTACTCTTGCCTGGGGAATCCCATGGACAGAGGAACCTGGTGGGCTACCGTCCATGGGGCCACAGAGAGTCAGACACGACTGAGTGACTAACAGACAACCGTCACCTGCATCGAGCGCTATGGGTAAGGGCAAGAAAGACAAGGGCTCTTTTAGTGAGGACGCAAAAATAACTGATGCCTTAGAGAGGCATTCAGTCACTCATTATTCAATACATTGATGTGATTGCTAGGTACTACACTCGAATCCCTGATTTGATGTGGCACAGGTAAGAGTCAACTGAATACAAGGGAGTTTAATTCAAGATGAATGGTTCTGGAAGAAAAGTGAACTTGGAGGAGAGGCTCAGTATAGTTTTTACTATCTAATTAACAGAAAGTATGAGTCTTTTTTTTTGCAGAAAATCACTATAGCGGAGCACTAAGTTGAATGGTAGTGTTACAGTACTGTAGAAAAGTAGAATATAATTCTTCATGGACTGTGTTTAAATTAGAGAAGACAGACCACGGTGTTCGTGAACATCAATAAAGCTTTATAACAATACAATTCATGACCATGTTTGGATTAATATTGTAATAATTACACACTTTTTACATTATGAAAATAAGTCATAAATAGTGTAAAAATAATTATGAAGATCAACTTCTCACAAACTAGGAACCCTGAAAACAAGTTTAAAAAGCAAATAAAAACAAATCAGAAACTGAACACAAGGCAGTTATCTCCAGGCTGCAAATCAAAAACCACTTGTGTCTTTTGATTCCGTAATCTCAGCTGGAGAAATGATCATGAAATGAAACAAGAAATCAAACAGGGAGAATTCAATCTTTCAATTATTTATACTATCAAGAAAAACAGATTTGTGCCATATTTACAGTGGTAAGACACAACACATTCTTAGAATAATCAATTACATGAGACTGGCCCACACAACAGTAAGAAAAATATGCAGTGTAATGCTTGCCAAAATATTTTTTTTTTGCATTTTCTCTCATTTTGTATTTATGTGATTTTTTTTGGCAATATAAAAATAGCTGCACATAGAGATGAACTTTAAAATGTAAAAAATACAAATAAAAATATATTTTCTAAAGGAAAATCAGATACATACATCTTTTAAAAATGTTATTAAATTGCATGAAACATTTACAACAGTATAAAGAATATTCACATAAATGTCAATGATACGTAAGACATTCTTTTGTGAATCCAATTTATTAATATTTCTGAGATACATGAGAATATCCACTGCATTTTGAGAAATGTTGGTACTTTGTTATCAGTAAATCAAATGTAATAGGTCTTCTTATTCCCCAAAGGACAGTTTTGTCAATAAGCAGCATAGGATAACTTCTGCATTTAAATACATTAAAAAATGAGAAATGCCATTAAAATGTTTCAGTATTGAATTAGCAAAAACAAAATCCACTTAAAATTTAAGTTGTAAGGGTATCTCTGCTATGGCATATAGTAAATCCAGCTGATACGAAGCTATTTCAACAAAAATGGGAAAGATTAGGGACTGAAGGTCTTTATATTCTAAAATAACTTAGCAGAATTATAACTGGTCAAGTATGTTAATTCCACTAGGAATGAATTATTTTAACAGCCAGAATCACAGGTGACTGTTCTTAATCTTTATTCTTGAGAATATAAGATTAAGTTGTTGAGGTCCTGACTTTTTAGATACAGCAAGGTTTTTGTTTGTTTTGGTAAAAATTTTAAAAGTTCATTTTTGGTAATAGTAACTATTAATATAAATTCATTATCAAGAAGTAGAGAAAAACAAGATTTCAAATATCAATATCTGCATGTTCCTATGATCATTTATTAGGAGACATAAAAACATCACCCACCTTAACAAGCATTGTGTATTTCTGGGCAAGATTATATATAATGGTCAAAAAAAAAAGAATGAAATATTGTGTTAACTTTTTATGCTACAATAGAAACATTAAAAATAAAACTTTGGAAAATTAAGCATGTTTTCTAAGTGATAAAGATATGATACCAGTTATTTTTCCCATTAATTTCCATTAATTTTTCCATTAATGTCCTAATTTGATCATGCTGATTTGATCATTTCCAAACTAGCAGAGAGGTGTGTGTATATATATATACATATAGTAGACAAAGCATGTATAGATTGAACTACTGGGTGAATCAGAGTTCTTACTGTCTCATCAGAACACCATGCACAAGGTTTAAGAACAGATCATTTCTGGTAGAAATTAAAGATATTCTCATGTTTTCTATGAAATCAAATAAGAAAAACCTTTCATGACTGCTTTTCATAATGAAAATGAAAACTAGAAGAAAAATGTCAGCATATTTATGTGTCAGGTACTCTATGAATGTATGCAGGTTGTCTAATGTTGGTTTTGTCACTCAAATTATATAAGCTAAAAGATGAAAGTTGATAAAGGCATATGATACATGAAATGAACATGAAATAAGAGGATCCACAATCCAAACAAACACACATCACCTAAGGGTACGCTGTTTTGTTTTCTTTTACATTAAGAAAGACTGGTCATTGAACCATAATTATAGTGAATCCATAAACTTTAAAATTAAAATCACACACTAACAGTTTAGGAATGCTGTTAAACAGAGAAATGAAATTATCCATAGTAGAATTGCATTTTCCATAAAGAAAGAGAAATACATTAGCACCAACATAAATGGAAAACAATTTAAAAGCTAAAACACATACCAATTTGACATTCTTAAAAGACGCTTATTAGAAATAGAACCTGATCTTGACTTATTTTCAATGTGTCTCTCATGTATTTTTTCTTAATCTTCTATCCAATGAGAAATTAAAAGAAAGAAAACTTAAAGAAAGATATGTATCTGCCAACACATATATCAGCAGACACATTCATGAGTTCATTAGGCAATTACTTGAGGATTTTCTATGTTGATAACAAAATGGATGATTTAAAATATTTTAATAACAAAAGCTGAAAATTATGCAAGATGGTTAAGACCTAGTAATTCCATGGAACAAAGAGGAGGACCACAGTCCTTTGGTTTTCCCCAAAGAAATAAATATATTGAAAGTTTACAGCTTCCTTTAATCATGGAATAAAAATCAATTTTGTCAAATCAGTTATAGAGCAAAACCTCAATATACACATAGGATAGAACAGTATTCTAAAGGGCCATGTTTAAAAAATATATATATTTTTTGTACGTGAAATGTTTCTCTTTTGATGTTGAGGTATTCTCTTTTGAAGCTGTGCAAGTTTTAAATAGTGATCCATCTTGATTCCTCTTTCTGCTGGAGGAGTAGAAAGAAAGATAGACAGGAAGAAATATAGCCACCAGATTTTTCTCAAGACACTACTGTTTGTTCTCCTGAAGAGATTGTAGCTTTACCCGCTTTAGTTCATTTTTCCAAACCATTTAAGACAAATTGTTTCAGACATTGAAAAAACACCATATCCTAGCCAGCTCATACAAGAGATGGGTAGAAAATGCCCTCTTTTGTTTGAAAAATGCTAAATTGGTTTCGGAGTGTGGAATGTTACTAGAAATGTTACCAATTTGATTGATAGATTCGTTCAAACATCTTTCAATTCTCAAAAACATAATCGAAACAAAAAGAAGGCATTTTGTATAACTGAGCATTTGGTTATATAATCTGAAAGAGATCATAAGGATCTTAGGATCCCTGTCTTACAATCGTATCTTAACTGTTGTCACCAGAAGCCAATGGTGAGGTAATTTCCCTTCTGCTGGTGAAAACCTATACACGAAACCAGAAAATTACCCACAAAACCGCCCGAAATGAGAAATTGTATTGTCCAATGGGTTGAAAGAGTGACTGCTCACTGATGATGTTCCTCCTAACGTAACCCTAACGTAATAAGTCATTTCAAAACACGCTGGCAACTCTTTACTGTGCAAAGAAATGCTCCGTCTAATACAATTAGGTAACTTTTGAGCAAGTAGTTGAAAAAAATACTCTTAATGGCAACTATATTTCACAGCTTTCTGAGATCTCAGATTTGGTCTGTGCATAAGACAAACATTTAGAAATATAAAAAAGATAAAAGAAATCCAAATATAGATACAACTTAGATCTAAATAGAACTACAAGAAATAGAAATGAGTTAATACTATCAAATGTGACCAAATCTTGACTTTATCTTAACTGATAATCACTATGTATGTTATATTCATCCTACAAAAAAAGTCAAAAAGTACTGAAAAATGGCTTAACTTTGATGCTTTACAATGACTGAACTGAAAGTGGAGCTTCTTTTATATTCTCCTCAATTATTCAGAACAAGAGGGAAGTTAGCAAAAGCTCATCTGGACCATTGGTGTACCAAGTTGCAAGGCTTTGAAGACAAAAAAAAAAAAAAAAAATGTTCAAAATAAATGTGACAAAAGCTGAAAAAAAAGTTTCCTGAATATTCCTGGGGCTAAAAGAAAAAAGTATTAAAAAGAATGGAAAATATCGTTCTGTTTCTAGAAGTTTGTAGAAAATGTTTAGCACGGGTTGGATCTTGGATGGGAGCAAGCTCTCACATCAGCTTCTGTAGACAATGTAGGGTGAACTCTCCTACATCTTCAGGAAAGGTTGTCTCATCCACCCGCTTCCTGGGATTTGTGATTTCTTCAGCAACCCAAGCTTTGGTGAGATGTACACATGCTTTGTCTTCAGCAACAGGGACTGCCATTCCAAGAACCTCCTACCCCAAAGAAGTGCTGTACGCCTCTGTCATTTTCCAAATGCACCCATTTTAACACTTGCTGGCATTTGGTTTATTAAAAAAAAAAAGTCCACTATTCTGGGTGCCTGCCTTTTTGTAAACCTCTTTTCTGCTTGGTCACACGAGAGACAGCGCAGGAGGCTGAACCAATCCTCTATCCTTGTCTTCACTGCCAAGGGCAGCCCAAGGAAAACTGGTGTCAGCAACTAGCTCAGCCCCTGGACGTTTTAACCAAGGAGGCCACATGAGCCCACAATCCTGGAAGCTGAAGATCTGTAGCTGGGACCGCAGCGCCCGTAAAATACAAGACCATTTGTGTGTGCGCTCTCCGCCACCTTAATCACTTTTTGGCAATAAGCCACGGTGTAACCCCCTTGAGATGACAAAAGAAATAAAAGCTCCGTTGTGATCAAATGACTCATCATGCGGCATGCTAGCATCTGAAGGTGCACAGCAAGCAGGCTCGGCACACAATCATGCTCTTTAGTCAGTTTCAGTGGGTGGTGTGGGTATGAACAGCAAAGGTGAGGAGGGCTGTGATGATAAACTCTAAACTCAGTCCATATAGTACATTTTCATAGCTTTGAGTTCGTATTTGGTCACAATTTCATGTAAACTATCTCATGGCGCTTTTTTTGCCCATGCAATTAACAAGCCCAAGGTAAGAAAATAGCAAGAACAATCGATTTCTATCACTGGGTCCATATAAATACATATCTTCACATAAGATAAAGAGATACTGATCTATATTTTCTGCAGGCTTCTTACTGGTTTCACATCTTGCCCGATTTTAGATGTAAGGGAAGAAAAGATGGATATGTGTACGACAGCCAACAGGAAGAAGCAGCTACATGTAAACATATCTCAGACTTGTACAATCTGCAATCCAATTTCAACTATAAATATAAAAAGTGGACCATTATATACACAACGTCATGCTCGGAAGGTTAGATTCATCACTGCAGGAAAACAAACAACAAACAAACAAACAAAAAAGAGAAATATAGAGAATTAGTAGTTTAGGATAAAAATTCCCAATTGGCTTTATTTTAAGAAAACTGGTAGAACCCTGAATAGAAGTTGTTTTGTTGTTTTTTTTTAATCAATGAGCCAGTTGATATGTCCTATACACTAGTTTTCTAAAACTCATCAAACATTTTATCCTCGGTTCAACCCACATTTTTATTTTGCTACTGAGAAGTCTGTGGGAAGTGTTTGTCTCACTAACTATTCTGGGAAAGCAGAAAATTTGAATTTTATCACAGACACACCATAATTAAAATACATGTTCTATGCATGGCTTATGTAATCGTCTCCAAGCATTAGAACACAAGTGTAATGCACTGCTTATTTCACTGACACTCAACTGTAACACTCCGCTGTCCTTGTTCTTATTTCCTTTTCCCGGCCCTGCCCTGCTGTGAAGGGCGAGCAGGACTGACCTCTCTTGTCAAGTCTTCAAGCTGTATGACAGGTTCTACTGTGATCTAAAGATCTAGAAATGCCCAGTTCCTTGCTCTGGGTGGCAGCCATAATTACTAAGGTTGCCCTGGAGCTGAAGTTTTAAGTCTGAGAGAATACAAGAACAAAAGTCTTTGAGGTATAACTTATAGAGCAGATCTTGGTGACAAACTTGACTTTTTCGCAAACAAAAATCAGTGAGAAAAGTAGAATGTCCAGAGAAGGACGATGTTAAAGATCTCTCATCTCCCCATCACAATGGTGACTCATCCTCAGTCATCTTTCATTTCACTAATTAAAAATATTTGCTTTTTTCTCTCCAGTAAAAATAGATGCTATATTAAGTATGTGTAAGAGGCTGGGTACCCTGTGATTTTTAGCAATAAAGTTCACTTAGTGTTACACACATCATGCTAAGGCCAGAGAATGTGTACAGGAAGTATTCTTTTCTCCACACACCCACTCATCTCAAATTTCAAACATATTTTTTGAGAAACCAATGTTTTGTAAATAGTCTCCAGAATTTTAAAGATCCTTTTTTCCCCACAAGCTTTTAAAACTTAATTTAAAAAATCGGTCACCTTACTTTAGGAAGATTCTGTTGCAAGCCTGCCCTATCTGAAAAAACAAAATTTCATGAAACATTTAAAAATGTGAAGGCTATAGGTATTTTTCCTATGAAGTGGTTTTTAATCTCCGGATAAGGACAGATGATAATTTTAATAGCTTTTAAGGATTTTCTGAACCATGAGTTCTGCCTTTTACTCACTGTATGAATTACAATGTGAATTGATACATCATTATTCTCCAAATACAGATAACTGAACTATATCTAGAAAGAAAAGTAATTTAAATAAATATCAAATAGTTTTACATGAAAAAATTATTATTGAGAGCAGCATAAAAACAATAGGAAAGGAAAGGAAAGTCGCTCAGTCGTGTCCGACTCTTCGCAACCCCATGGACTGTAGCCTACCAGGCTCCCCTGTCCATGGGATTTTCCAGGCAAGAATACTGGAGTGGATTGCCATTTCCTTCTCCAGGGAATCTTCCCGACCCAGGCATCGAACCCAGGTCTCCCACATTGTAGATAGACGCTTTACCATCTGAGCCACCAGAGAGGGAATAAAAAAAAAAAAAAATAGGACTTGTTCATTAATCACAGCGCTTTCTTCTGTGGCTACAATCTGAATTTTCAGTCAAACATTTATCACTGAGTCTAGAGACTGTGTGTGTGTGCTCAGTCACATCTGACTCTTTGTGACCCCATGGACTGTAGCCCACCAGGCTCCTCTGCCTGGGATTTTCCAGGCAAGAATACTGGAGCAGGTTGCCATTTCCCGATCCAGGGGATCTTCCCAATTCAGGGTTTGAACCTGCATCACTCTAGACACTACTAAACTTAATATTAAAAAACGTGGTCCACTAAAACAGGACTAAGTAATCTCCTGGCCTTCTTTTAATAATATCACTTAAAAATTAATTTGATTTGACCAACAGCGTATTTGAGATGGCTAAGTTGACCACAGAAGAAATTTTAGAACATTTCATTTTTCTAATTGTTTTTTTTTTAATTGAAGTATTGTTGGTTTACAATGTTGTGCCAACTTCTGCTGTTACAGCAAAGTGACTCAATTTTACCCATGCGTACACTTTTAAAAAAATATTCTTTTCCATTATGGCTTATCCCAGGAGATTGGATATAGTTCTTGTGTTATATAGTAGGACCTTGTTTATCCATTCTAAATTGAATAGTTTGCCTCTACCAACCCCGTCTAATTGTTTTCTTTCTCTCTTTTTGGTGCAGGAAGATGTTGGGAGAGGATGATCACAATGGTTTGCATTTGATTGTGTTGGGGAATGTGGTAAGCAATCTTGAAGCTTTATCACTGAGTTATTCTCTTTTTTACCATTTAAAAATTTTATTGAAGTCTAATTGATTTAAGTGTTGTATATATTCTTTATATAAAGAGAGGCTAGATTTAGGAGAGCCTTAATCTTATACAGGGCATAGTATATATTCTGTGGAAAAATAAGTACCTAAAAGGGAAATTTCTGATTTTCTGAGCCACTCACATTAGCTCATAAAATGGTCTGGCCATTTTATGAACCAACAAGATGATGAATCCTTTGCTTGTTGCCATTATTTTTATGCCTCACGAAAGGGCCATGGTTTAGAAGAGGCTGAAATGATGTGAACCCAAGTTCCGAGTAGTGTCAGAGGCTGAATAAGGTAGGCCTTTCACATCTCCCTCCATGTAAAGTGTTCGGATGACTGGATTAAAAAATCATGACAGGATCAGATTACAGGGCCAAGGTTAAAGAGCAGATGGTAATTCCAGCTCAGGATGGTATTAAAAATTCTGAGAACAGGGGTTATGACGGTGAAAGGATAGTTTTCTCAGGTGAAGAAGACTATGATGACAGGCTCATCTTCCTAAGAACCAGTTGACCTCCAAAGTGAGGGAGCTAGTGGTCTGACAGGCTGAAAGTGGAGTATGGGAAGCTACTGAATAAATGACTGGGAGAGAAGGGTTTTCTTTCCCTGGCCAAGCCGATATGACAGTAGTTAAGCAAGAGAGGCAGTTTCACAGGATCTCCTCACCAATAGAGTTGATGAGATGAGAGGTAAATAAGAGTCTCCATGTCTCTCTGCCTTCCTGCAGTTTTGCCCGTGAAGCCTGCCAGTCAAAAACGCCTGAAAAATGATAAACAGCAAGGTCCTAAAGTATAGCACAGGGAACTATATTCAATATTTTGCAATAAACTATAATGGGAAAGAATATGAAAAAGAATATGTGTATAACTGAATCACTGCTGTACAGAAGGAAGGAACACAATATTACACACTAAATTAACTATACTTCAATACATTTTTTAAAAAATGACTGAATAAGCCACAGTGTTAGAGGAAAAAATTCAAAATGATAAAAGTGCATGTATACTTCCCTCTGGTTCCAAATAGGAAAAGGAGTACATCAAGGCTGTATATTGTCACCCTGCTTATTTAACTTATATGCAGAGTACATCATGAGAAATGCTGGGCTGGAAGAAGCACAAGCTGGAATCAAGATTGCCGGGAGAAGTATCAATAACCTCAGATATGCATATGACACCACCCTTATGGCAGAAAGTGAAGAGGAATTAAAAAGCCTCTTGATGAAAGTGAAAGAGCAGAGTAAAAAAGTTGGCTTAAAGCTCAACATTCAGAAAACGAAGATCATGGCATCTGGTCCCATCACTTCATGGGAAATAGATGGGGAAACAGTAGCAGACTTTATTTTTGGGGCTCCAAAATCACTGCAGATGGTGACTGCAGCCATGAAATTAAAAGACACTTACTCCTTGAAAGGAAAGTTATGACCAACCTAGATAGCATATTCAAAAGCAGAGACATTACTTTGCCAACAAAGGTTGGTCTAGTCAAGGCTATGATTTTTCCAGTGGTCATGTATGGATGTGAGAGTTGGACTGTGAAGAAGCTGAGAGCTGAAGAATTGATGCTTTTGAAGTGGTGTTGTTGAACTGGTGTTGGAGAAGACTCTTGAGAATCCCTTGGACTGCAAGGAGATCCAACCAGTCCATTCTAAAGGAGATCAGTCCTGGGTGTTCTTTGGAAGGAATGATGCTAAAGCTGAAACTCCAGTACTTTGGCCACCTCATGCGAAGAGTTGACTCATTAGAAAAGAATCTGATGCTGGGAGGGATTGGGGGCAGGAGGAGAAGGGGATGACAGAGGATGAGATGGCTGGATGACATCACTGACTCGATGGACGTGAGTCTGAGTGAACTCTGGGAGTTGGTGATGGACAGGGAGGCCTGGCATGCTGCGATGCACGGGGTCATGAAGAGTCGGACATGACTGAGCAATTGAACTGAACTGAACTGAACTGATACTTCCCTCAGCTCATTGTCACATCAGTGGAATTCCTTTAACCTTAGGTAGCGTATGCACAGTGCTTTATGCTGAGGTTTGCACCGTTACAGTGTAAAGGTTTGGTATTCTCTGCACAGCACAGTACACAGATCTCTTCCCTCTGCAAAGTTCTGCCACTGCTTTCCACTGTCTACTTCTAGTTCTGTAACATACTAGGTCTGTGCCCTTGGAGGTTACTTAACTTTTCTGCATTTCATTTCCCTCACAGCGTCACTGGGGTTACTAACACCCTGTGCTGTGTGCCCAGTTGTGTCACCAGGCTCCTCCATCCATGGGATTTCCCCAGCAAGAATACTGGAGCTGGGAGCCATTTCCTCCTCCAGGGGATCTTCCTGACCCAAGGATCGAACCTGCATCTCCTGCCAATATTGGCAGGTGGATTCTTTACCACTGAGTCACATGGAAAGCCCAGTGATACCCTATAGGATTATGATAAGGATTAAAGTGATGTCACCTATATGAAAGGGCTTATCACACAGCCTTTTTACACAGGTTCTCTATGAAGAATAAGTTCCCTTCTCTACTGAATACACACACGGTGACTATGGGTGGCCAAATGCAGAGTCTAGAGCAAACTGCTATCATAAAGTATATCAACTTAAATATAACCATATTCTCCTAAATAAATCAAGGCATCTTTGAATAAAAAAATCATTCTTACATTTTCTGCTTTCTCAGCTTTGTGACTAATATTGATCGACAGGGTTCTACCGTGTATTTGCATATTTTATCTAAGTAATTGAGTACAAATAGGAAAGGAATCACAATTAAGAATAATTTGAAACAATAGGAAGAAAAGGAATTTGACACAAGCAAACCATTGTCAAGATGCACTGCCCCTTTCCATTTTGAAGAAAAGATTAAATAAGGAGAGGTCCAAATTACAGTGTTTGCTAGGTACTATTTTCACTTATCCATTTAGAAATAAATTAGCAGCAAACACCATCAAAAGGTATTCCAGAGATGGAAGCTTTTGCTTTTTAATACCCATATACATTCCAAGAATGTGAAATTAAAAAAAAAAATCTGTTCTAAATGGAAAGGGCTAGGCCAGGTGAAGAGAAAGGGAGAGTGCTTCTTTTAGAAATAACTCCGTAATGCCTACCTTTTGCCAACAGCCAGGCATGGGTAATCCATCTGGCCCCTATTTTAAAAAGAAGAATAAAAATTCCTCAGCTTCCACAAAAGTTATCATACTTCATAATTAATAAGCTCAGAGGCTTAACAATGGATTTATAGCTGTTAGGTGGCTTTAGTCATAGGCATCTTTTATCCACCCCTAATAGACTACCCAACACTAGTTAAAATGAAGGAAATTCAAATGTTTTCCAAAGTGAGTACACATTTTGCAAATAAATAAAATATACAAATATTTATCCTTAACGTTGAACAATGATTTGTAAAACCTAGTGGTCTACTTAGTTATATCTTTAGATAATAAATCTGTACTATTTCTCTTAATTTCATTAAAATGCCTTTTATAATTATCTTTATTCAATAAATGAAAATAACTTCTCTTCCTGATCACTATGTTTTATGGCTAAATGCATAATAATGATGAGTAATCAGTGATGAACCATTTCTATCTGAAGTTTATAGCTCTTCACATGGCGTATTTTTCAACTTTTCTAGATTGAAAGCAGAAAAAGTAGACCATTAAATTGATTGGAGTAAAAAATAAGTAGTGTTTATATCTTTACAGTAAAATGTTATCCAAAGTCTTTGTCAATTTTTTAATTGAAATTCTTCAGAAGCCAATTAACAAGTCCTGAATAAACAAAAATGTTGCAAAATTTATTTTCACTTAAGGTGTAAGCACTCTTCAGATACAAATGATATAAATAAGACAAGAAGAACCGACATACTATGAAGCATGCTTGTGTTTTCTCCCAGCGAAATGATCGTAAACTATTATTTATTGTCAATATCAAGCAAACAAAATAAAAGACCGGGCACATCATATGGAAATCTAACTGCAATTATTGACTGAATAAAAATTTCTTCTCTTATGCAATCTCTTAAAAGACTTGAGAAGCATAAATTTATCTTTAAAGAATCATGCTTAGTACTTAAGAATAATACGAGAACATGCAGACCAAATATAACCATCAACACAATCATACAATTTTCCTTTACACCTCAGAAAGTCAGAATATACTTTTTAAATTTTTTTTTTTTAAAAAAAACAACCTTAAAATGACTTTATTTGGGAAAAAATTGGTAATGCCAGATTGGTACAAGGAGAAGGATCACCCAGTAGAATTTTAGATTTTAGTGTAAGAAGGATTTTGAGTTCATGCCAAATGGAGGTAGGGAAGATCTTTCTACTTTAGGAAAGTGAGTTTCAAAAGGAGAGGCCATTAAATTGAAAAGGTTATGTGACAAAGAAGAGGATATGGGCTACAGACTATTATCACCTTTAGAAGCTTCAAGAAGTTTGGTTTTTGTCTCTATGGTCTCTTAACAGCATTCCCTCGAACTGGTTAAATCTTGACCATAGAAGCTTAACTTTGTAGGTTTGGCCTTATTTACAGCCTGACAGAAATTTAGTGGAAGTGGCAAAAATGCCTTTATTTCTTTTAAAGAAAAAAAGCTAACTTTAGGGGAAAAACCCAAAGTTAAAGCCTAGCTGTACCTTTACTTTTTTTTAATGTACTTTTAATGTCATCTTCAAATAGTTACTGGATAAATTGACATTCCCCAGGACACAGACATGGTGCCCATGTCAGCTGTGAGAACAACGTCAGGAGGTTAGTTCGCAGTCACTGATTGAAACACATGCTCTCTTCACTCTGCAGAGTCGCTGAAGGAGCTATTCATGCACATGCATGTGGTGTGTTTATCATGGAAAGCTTGCTCTGGAAGTACCACTTTACACTGAGAGGGATGAATGCGTAATAAACAAAGGAATGGCATGCAGGGTGGTAGGAAAGAGAAATACTGTACCAATTGGCAAGGGGCATCCAGCCCATCCAGGCCAGGCTGGCCTGGCTCCCCTTTTTCCCCCTTAACGCCACGGAATCCCTGTTTGTAAAGATTAACTCATAACGTTACTAAACAGAAGAAATCACTTGAGCACAAATCCTGCTAAAGAAATAACCACGGTAACAAAAGACTGGGAGAGGAGCAACTCTGAAGGGAAAGGCAACAGCCAGCGAGGTTGGACAAAAGACAACAGAGCTTGACGTGGTCCTATAACCAGGGCTTGTCTGGGCACCTGGACCTGCTCTGGGGAGCTTGAGGGAAGAGTCCTGGTTCCTCCTCTGATCCTGCATTCACCCCCTGGATGCACATCAATCCTTGACTGCTGAGAAACCCAAGAAGAGCTGGTGACCAGAGGCAAAGGGTGGCACACACCAGGAAAACCCGAGGGACTTTAAAGTCTATGTTAAAAGACCCCAATCAGGAGAGTGGATACATGTATGTGTATGGGTGGGTCCCTTTGCTGTCCACCTGAAGGTATCACAGCATTGTTAATCGGCTATACTCCCATAACAAAATAAAATGCTTTTTGTCTTTTGAAAACAGACCCAATCAGAACTGCGCTGGTACGGCCCCTCCAGCTTGCTCCTCTCCCAGCTCAGCCTCCGCATGGGGCACCTGGAGACGGTTGCACAAGTCAGACATACCAACGGGCACGGTGCATCTAATCCAGGAGCACCCTGTTCTCCTTTCTCCCCTTTAGGCCCCTTTTTGCCTTTCTTTCCCTTTTCCCCCTGTGGATACAAGGGTTTAAATAAAAGACAGTTTTTATTTCGGGTGGGGGGAAGTAATGGTGATTCAAAAGATGGTTTAGCCAATGAAAGTCTGGAAGGGCATTTACCACCGTTTTCTGGTTTAGATAAGGCATGACGTTATGAAAAAACAGACTTTCAGCGTGGCGATGGATTCTGGGGAGTGAAATACAAGATTTCATTAAAAAGACTCAGCAAGATGAAAGAAGAACTTAAAAGCTGACACGTCAGAAAGGAGGATCAGTGCTGACTTAGACCCAATGCCAGGGTCCTTGTGAATGAGGTGTTCCCGCCACAGCTCTGGTGAAGACGGCAGACACCAACTGTATTGAAGTCAGCCGGTGGCAGGGGAAGTTGAGAGGAATAATGGAGGCTTTCACAGCCAATCTGCAGTACCTACCAACTTTTTTCCCACCCTAATCCTATAAGAGATGAAAGTTACATGAGCCAGAGGAAAAGGAAAAAATATTTGTATCTTTTTGAAATGTATCCAACTTTCTGACATCATTTTTTGTAGCTCTCATTTAAACACAGTGTGTTAAAAAAGATCCTTCTCTTTCTTTTAACATTCTTTTTAAGGAAACTAAAAACAAATACTTCCCTGATTGTGTCAGGTAAATAAATTTTAAAAGTGCTAAGATTTCTTAGCAATGTCAGTTGGAGAAATAGACTTATTTATAAACCAAGAGATGTTTTTTAATTGCTTATTTGATGTCATGCCAGGTATTCACAATGGTAAATGGGTTTCCAGCTTACTCACAAGGTAACAAAAGCAAAAGAAAAAAAAGTTTTGTTCCAGAGGGGAAAAGCAGTTTGGATTCAGTTGAGCTAATATTAAAAATGAGGTAGGCAGGATAATTACATAGTGGGAATGTAGCCATGGGAATTAGTATTTAGGAATCAAGGTAAAGGTTGTGGAAGTTTGCATGGAATTAAGGAAAGGAGGCAAAAGGAGGCGAAGGAAGGAATGTACCTCAGCTGTTTCATATTAGCATAAATATCTGCATATTTATAGACAAGAAGCTGGTGCAGTGCAGAATACAAAATACTATGCAATACATATTTAAATGAGTATATTCATTCTGCAATCAGGATGACAGATACGGTAAATCTGAATAATTTCAGAAGCAAAACAGCATTAATATTCAAAGACATATACATAACAGATATAGATGAGATATGCATTCAAATTAATGCATTCGTTCTGACTGTGTGAGTGAAACTCCACATTGATCTCCTGTGTGCCAAAAAGATTGCATCAGAAGGCTCAGAATCAAAACCAGTTGGGTTTCTCTACTATCGGGGAAAGAGAAATTCTGTGTGGCTTAGTTGATCGCAATCAAAAACAAAGACTCGAGATGCCAGGGTGACATGAAATGAAAGCAGGTGTGATAGGAAGGACGATGGGAGGAGCTTTGGGAGTAAATTGCTCACGCATGCGAGATGAATCAACACTCTTCTTCAGCAAATAACATCTGTTCTGTGACATAAAACTGACTTAGACTTATTTGAGAGGCAGTGGGCTCCTCCTCACATAGGTGTGACCGACACCAGGTATGCTGGGTGTTACTAATTTAGGACTCCATTCCTTTGATTGGTTAATCAACTCAGATTAATCATTCAATGAAAAAGCGTTGTCATATGAATGCTGACTGTAACAGGCTCAGGGAATCATTTTTTACCAATATTTTAGTGAACCTCAAGCTTTATGGAAAACAGATACTATTGTAGAGAATAATGTGTCAGTGTTATTATTAATCAGCATAGTTTTGCAACTGTGTCTTTGTGGATATAAATACATAGGGGCTCTTGCTAATTTTTATCTCCACTGTCAAAGAATGATATACATAAAGGGCTCACATTTGGATCTAATTTCCTAAGTATAAAACTTCTAATAATGGAATCTGAAGTACAGAAATACTTTTGTATTGAGTGATTAACATTATTCTGAGGATTAAATTTGTAGCTTTAGGTTTTCACAAGTTATAATACTGGTAACTTCTTCTTTGTTTAAAAGATCATTAGAATGAATATCTTCATAATGCTAACATTATTTTGAGTGGATGAAGTTTTAGACTCATATAATCCATTAGGTAAGTATAAAATAAATGTCTATAATCTTGAAGGCACACACACACACACACACACACCTTGGGCCCAAAGCTTTTACCTCAAAACATGTATATTTCATAGTTACAATTTACAGTTCAGAATACAAGAACTTTTTTATGCCTCAGTTTCCTTGCCTATGAAATGGGGACAATGATAACGCCACCCTTAGGGGGTTGTTATGAAGATTACAAGACTCTCATATGTAAAGCTCTAGGAAAAACATAAAAACACATCAATAAATATGATGATGTTGACAACGATGATAGTGATGTTTTATATAACCACTCACATGCACTTTCCTAGGAGTGGGAAGCTAAGTATTGTTTAAAGCCCAAAGAATACACAGAAGGCTTAATATCCTTTTTGGGGCAACTCTCATTTGGCCTTGCTTTTTAACATCTATGAACTTCACTGTTAAAGAGAATTTATAGGGTTTTGAAAATAGTGTGTTAAGTAGAGCATAAATTAATCTGAGAACTCTGTGTGTGTGTGTGTGTGTTCAGTCATTCAGTCACGTCCTACTCTTTGTGACCCCATGGACTGTAGCCTGACAGGCTCCTCTGTCCAGGGGATTTTCCAGGCAAGAATACTGGAGTGAGTTGCCATTTCCTCCTCCAGGGGATCTTCCTGTCCCAGGGATCGAACCTGTGTCTCCTGCATCTCCTGCCAATACTGGAAGGCTGATTCTTTACCACTGAGCCACATGGGAAGCCCAATCTGAGAAAGAGAATTGGTTTAAATTTGAACTGTGGAAGTACAATTCAGCCACTTTAGGATTTTCATTATTCTATAGAGGTTTCTTTTTTATCCCCCTTCTTCATCTGTGTCATATATATATATATATATATATATATATATATATATATATATATATATAAAAAAACTATATATAACTATTCTTCAAAGAAGAAAAAGTGGTTTAAAATAGCCATAATCCAAACTTTGTTTCCAGACATAAAACCATTTTGTCTGATATTGGCTCCTTATTTATCTTGAGATAGAACCTAAAAACCAATCTCATAAAATACACTAATATCTTCATTTAAAATGTCTGTGGTGTTTGAAGGCAACAAGTCCTGGTCCCTGTGTAATGGTCTCAGAAACAATGCTTGTCTTCCACTTTCCAACTAAAAAAATCAAGATACAGGACATATCCTGTCTCTACCGTGAATGTTGTGGAGATAAATGAGGTGCTGGCTTTATAGGCTTAGGTGAGCTCTGCCAGAAGACTGTTGCAGATTTGCGCTATTTAATATTATTAATGTAATAAATGCCTGCCCCTCTCATTTTTGACACCTCCTGGAAACTTCAGTTTTTCAACTAATTGGTGTCAGGTAGTCCAAGAAATTGTAGCCTGGTTTTTGGGGGATTATAATTCTTTTCTTTTACACTAACAGTGCCCTTATTTCTTTCAGTGTAGCCTTCTTTATTCCTCTGTGAAGACCTGGTTCATTAGATCAGACATCAGTGTCTTTTTGGAGCACAGGATGGAGAAAGATGAGATGTAAGAAAGAATCACACAGCTTGAACAGCAAAGCAGACAGAAGCAGAAAAATCAAGCAGGCACATGCTAGGTTGGAGAGGTCACCTTTTCCCCCTTTTCTCCCAGGTCACCCTTCTCGCCTCGTGGACCAGGGAAACCCTACAGGACAAAAAGCAAACCAAAAAGATCTATTGATGTAACTGTGGCAAAACCATACTGAAAGAAACAAGATTTCATGTTTCTGAAAGCAAATATAAAGAAACATGGCATGGCCCCAAATCTCAAAACTTAGACGGGTAAAGTAGTACTTGGAAATAACAGTTTCCTAACATCTCAAGTATCTATAAACAAAGGTTTCTTGCTGCTTCTCCAAAGAAATGGAGTGGAGAGAATATTAGGACCCTAGTGTGAATCATGGCACGTCCTTGGATTTGTGTGGCTGTGGGCAAATCACTCACCTCAGCATGTTAGTCCTTTGACCATAAAATGAGGTTAATATTTACTACACAACTCCCAATATGAGCATTAAACTCAAAGATGTATATAAAGTACCAGAATGATGTCTGCACACCACAGGTGCCTGATACACAATTACTACTAACACTTTTGCTCCTGCTGTTGTTCACATAATACAGGACGAGCAGTAAACATTTCAAGATGGATTGACTTTAACATTATTTTTAGAAAATTATGTTACTATAGGATATATAGAGACTTTAATGCTAAAAAGAAAAATACCGTATAACAGCTTTAAAAATAAACATAACCATTTCCCTAAGGGTAGCATGTAAAAGATGTTTCAATTTTATGCATATTTTAAAATAAGTGGTTCAGCCACAGATGTTGAGTGTCTCTAATTTGGGAAAGTATTTTGGAGTATATCAACTGTCAGTTATTAATTTTATATCAAACTAATTATGGTCTTTGCCTCCATGTCTATCTCATGCAGACACTAGCAGTAGATTTCATATTGCTGTCTACATGCACAGCAACATATGCTGTATGTGTACCTCTGTGCACAGAAAAAAATTAGAACTATTCTTGCTGTGATTGACGATGGAGACCATCAGCATCTATTATAATGGGAAGATGTTTACTGTATGTTTTACTTACATCAAGACCAGGCTCTCCATCTTTCCCCTGCCAAAGAACCACAGTAGCTACATTAGTGTTCCTACGTTTCATGAATAGGCTATTGTTCTATTTAAGGCTGCCTGGACATGCAACACTAGTATTAAAACAACTAATTCAGAAAAGTGAAAAAAATCCTCTATTGATTAGTAATGCAAATTTCTTTCACTAAATCGAGTGAAGCGACTGTTAATGTTGCAGTTAAGGGTGATGAACATGTTTTAGTATGTATCAGGTTAAATAGTGTGATATTTTGCTGAAGTTTAATTCTTGGTATCCAAGTTACTTATCTAGGAGTAAGTCAAAAGCAAAAATACCGTTTAGTTGATTTAAAAACACACAAGCACTAATAGAATATGGAAATCAAAACTACTTTACTTTGACAGCTTAATAAATGAGTGAGCAAAGAATGTGAAAACTGTTTGTTAAATACAGCTTTCATTTGTCTAGATGTGCACTTTGTCTATAAATATTGAGGGTGTGAAGCTCACAATTTAAAAACTGTTTGTAGATGAATGGTCTCCTATCCATTCACTCCTGTGGAGCAGATTTTCTGGGCAATGACCAGGGTCACACAATGGATCCACCCAAAAGTTGCTGAGAAGATGCTTGATTCCATCAATTAGATTTTGAAATCTATTTCAAAATCGGCATCTCTTTTAGCACTCAAATAATCATGGCTGACGCTTTTATTTCAGTTTATAAAAACTAGAATGTGCAAGGTATGTGGAAGCTACACAGTGGTTAAAAACCTCGAGATGACAGTAAGTATGTGCTTCTACTGAAGTCCTATCTTACCCCATTGCATCATTTACAATTATCCTAAAAAGAATATTCTGAAGCAGACCCCAGGCCCTCAATTTGAAGTGGGGGTAACTGAGAATTTTCAGAAGATAGAACACTATCAAACATTCTCTGTTCTGAAGATCACTTGTCATCACAGTGATTTAGAAAGGTCAGAAACAGCAAAACCATTGTAAATATCCATTTAGAAATAACTTTTATTAGCAAGAGCAGTTTTTGTAAGTTATCTGTGAGAATGGATAAAGTCTGAAGACAGCTGTTTTAAATAAAGCTTCCACACCCACTTCTGGTACAATGACCTCCCACGGAAAGGCCAAGTATCCGTCCAGTCAGATGGCCCCAAATCCTGCTTTCAGCTTAGCCCTGTCCATCTCATGGACAGCCTCTGATCCTCTCAGTCTTGTGAAGCACGTGGATGAGTGTACCTGAGTGTGAGAACATGGCACAAATATGACCTATCTCTGAAACACACGGTTACACTGGTGTTGAAGAGAATTAGCGGGTTGCTCTTTGCTCCTCTAATGGGATTAGTCTGCCCATGAGGGGAGAGTTAACTGAGCCAGTAACAGATCGTCTACACATGCTGGGGGAAACATCGCGAGACACAGAACTCACGGGCAGACCATACGGCCCTCGGGGTCCCGGCTCTCCCATAGCTCCTTTTTCACCCTATAATAAAAGATGAGAGTTCCGATCATACACAAACGTCTATATTCATACACTTTCTCTAATGCTTTGTGTCTAAAGCCTCTATTTGAAGCATCATTCTATCAAAATTCTAAAAAGGCAGACTCTTCCAGGGTTGCTGCCAGTGATACAGCAAAAGAAAATATTAGTGCATTTTACAGAATCACCTCTGAAAGGGCTGTAGGTCAGACTGACGCTGTCCAACTGTGCAAAAGGACTTGCCTATCTAATGTGCTGTGCTTGGGTTTCTTTGGCATTCATGTGAAATGTTTATTCATTACTAATTATTTTAAGTTACTACTCTTTCAAAAATGTAAGGATAAAATGTTTTTTTTTCTTCCTACCAAATGTCTCCTCTTCAGCAAGCCTTTCCTCCTTTACTCCCCTCCCCTCCATCCTACATGAGTTGTATTTTACTTGAGAGTGCTCATATACCGGGAGACATACCCATGTTATAAATTGTCTATCCTCTGCTGAGTCCTTCCTTAGAATATGCACATCAGGGTATCCGGATCCTGGCTTTGTTCCCTACTGCATGCCCACAGCGTAAATAGTGTCTGGCACATCAGTAAATATTTGTAGAATTAATGAATCAAGTCAAATCAGTACAGTCGTGCATGTTTTTCTTCCTTTATGAAAAAGAGGGTTTAAAAACTTTTATGCCTTCTCTTCAATGCTTGATAATGTAGGAATTTACTGCCTTCATCGCTCTCTCCATGTACCTCTTGAAGGAGAATAGTTTACCTTGGCTTAGACAATAATCTGAACACTTATAAAAGTGCAATTGGAGGTGGTTCCAGGAATATGATATAATTGTGATAATAGAGAAATAAATGTTCTGCATTTCAAGTAGTATTTTCTTCTGCTGCCATCTCCAAAGTTTGACAGTCCATAGAATAAAAACTTGAGGAGGAATGGCGATGTTTATACAAGGGCCAAACAGAAAATGTTACCTTCTTTTATCACCACCCTTGAGGAAGTATAAAGGTGCTAAATCTTTTTCAAGGGTAAAATGACAAATTCAGCTGATAACTGTGCATACAGATCCAAGGGTTATTCTGTGTTTCTTTACTCTCTAGATTGCCATGGGGGCAAATTTCAACTCACTGTTAACAATCCTTAAATTTAGGAGTTGTTGGTGCTAATTAACACTGTCACTTAGAGGCACATATAGTATCAGATCACTGGGAATAAATACAATAAAATCTTGTTGAACTTAGTAAAAGTTCCATTTTTACTTCATGTTTATTACTGAAAGAACAGGAGTTGCATTCAGTAAAGTAGCCAGGCTTTGAAATGAAACAGATTTAAATTTGAATGCCAGTTCTGGCACTTACTAGTCCTGTGGCCTTGAGTAATTTTCTTAACCTTTCTGTGTCTGTTTCATTGGCTGTAAAATCAGAAGAATACATGTTCTGAAGTAATTTTTCTAAAGATGAAATGTTATTATAAACTATGAAATATATTTTGCTAAATAATATGTCCATAAATAATAACTGTCATTGTTATTGTACAGTTAAAGGTCTTGTTTTTAATGAAGGGCTTGGCAACCCAAAGAGTACTTATTCAAAATAAGTGCTGCCATCTGGCAGTGTTATTTATGATTTTTTTTACAAGGTAGTGGTGCTGACGGTGACGGTGTGTGTGTGTGTGTAGTGGGAGGTGGGGATTTAGAAGGAGAATTCACATAACTTGGAGCCTGTCTAATTTGAAGAAACTCAATGGATTAGAGTAGATCTAGTTTGAAATATCTCCATAGATTATTAAGATATACCTAGTCCCTCCTTCCTCCTCTGATTAAATACCTCAGCTTTATTGTTTTTAAAATTAATACACCGTGACTGATTTGAATAAAGCCGTCATGAAGCATTTGTCTATGGAAAACTCCATTTATAGAACTGCCCATCCCAAATAATTACTTTAAGCTAATAATGACAACTGCATCCCCCTCGCCAGTGACTGTTTCAGAAATGGACATATGACCCAATTCTGGTCACTGAGGTGTCAGGGGAAGTCGCTGGGAAGCTTGGGCAGAGGTTTTCTTGATGCTAAGGAAGATAAAGGAGAAGAGGGTCCCTGTGTTTGTTCTCTGCTGATGCCTCTCCAGAGGGGAAGTCTGGAACCACTGTAACCAGCTTGCCTGTGGTCAAAAGGCAAAGCCAGCCAGGGAAAGGGCACAGAAGCAAAGACTAGACTTCCTTCTTCGAATATTTTGCTACATAAAACTATCAATTTCTTTACTGTTTAAAGCCATTTTGAGTTGGGATTCTGTCACTTAGAACCAAAATCATCCTAACGGTCCTCGTTTAAAAACTTTTAAGAGTGAAATATTAACACATGGTTTTGAATGCGCCACTTCTTTTCCTGGATTAATTCATTCCAAAAGAATGCTGAACCTCTCTCAAATTTAACACATTCTACAGAGTTTCTAAGTAGTTACAAGGCCAAGATGAAGAAATCAGCTGAAGGCAGGACCATCAGGTGCTCTGAGGAGCTGTATACTAAGACTGCTAGTCATGTGTACTAACACTGCTAGTCACGTGTACTCAATACTGCTAGTCAGGCATACTACTACTACTAGTCATGCATACTAATACTGCTAGTCATGTATTTGACAATTCTCAAACAGTACTGTCCATCAAACACCTATTTTCTTTTAGGCTTGTCTCATTTCATTCAGGATTTTTAATTTGCCTGTCTACACTGAGGGATTAATCTAGAATGGCCCCCTTTCTTGATTCCTGCCTCTTTAAAATTTGAAACTTTTTCAAGAGAGTCCAGATGGCACCTCAACCAATTAACTCTGAGAATCACACTCCAGTTTAGCACTTAGGGTGAGGGACACTTGGAGAGTACTGCTATCTGATCCAGTTAAGATAGTTAACACGCCGAGTAAATATAAGCATAACACTTTACACTGCACACCATTTGACTTAAACTATGCCTGCACAAATTCTTAGTCATTTCATTTGCTCCCCTGGTGCATTCCGCCCCAGCGCTGAGACCTGATACTCTTGTGACACTGCAGAGCTCTCGGAAGTAACAGCTGATTTACCAAACGGTAAACCCTCTTGAGTCCCAGGGCCTTCTGCCAATAGACTACTTGAGATTTGGTGCTCCATTTTTAGTCCACGTGCTGAATCTCTTGATACAATGCTTGAATGCATCAGCAGCGTGAGACTCTTGGCTTTTAAATATTTCTAAGTAAGATGATCTTCATAAGTCTTTGGTTTGATCTTAGGAATAAGACAGTGATAATCAGGCTCATATGATTTCTTCCTTTAGGAGTCACTTCGTTCTAGAAGCATTCTTGAGTAACACCAGCTTTCCTCATCGCTGAATCCACAGTCGGCACTATTTGTGTTCATTCTGGCATCATTACCAAGTTATTCCTTGCAGATATTTTTTTCCTCTACAATTAGATTATAAACTCTTTTAAATCATGGAATATAGCTGATTCCTTTACTGTACTGAGTAAATATATACAGTGTATTAATAAAAGGTTATAGGATCATGAATCAATTATAATAGTATTATGCAATTCACTAGAACAATTAGCAAAACAGACTTCACAAATGGGAGGAGAGCATTTCCATTTCACACTAGAGTACCCTGTGTTTTGTATATTGTAATGTGATAAATATTTACTAAATGATTTCACTTTATAGGACATGATATTATAGGACTGGAATGTATGCCAAAGAAATCTCTATATGGCTCTCTGTTTTAAAGCAAATTATCCCAGACTGATGAAACTCTTATCTAGTTTTAAAAGACCACAAACATGCACAGCAAATCATCCCAACATTTTGAAGACCTCACTATTAGGATACTTTCTTTACATCCATCCTGGATGGTGGGGAAATTGATTACACAGTTCTACTCAGACACAAAAAAACCTTCTAAGTTTTCCAAGGTGAGGAAAAGAAAAGGAGAGAAAAACAGAAAAAAAAGGGAGAGAAGTTCTAGAAAGATAACCAGCTGCTGATGCTTTAGTACATTTCTTTTTTGTGTCAGATTTATCTTCTACACTGAATTTCTTTTTCCCCCTCAAAGATATAGAGAGGTTGTAAGAGGTTTTTGTTTTAAAAAGCACTAAAATTATTTCCTTATGATTAAAGAAAGGCTATTCTTTTGCTTAAAATAAAAGAAGCATGTGTAACTGTGCAGAGAATACTTAGGTTTTGTAATTTCCCTTAAAAACAGGTTATAACTTATTCTGAATGAATACAAGAGCTTTATATAAAAGATTATCAACCAGATTATATAATCCCGGAAATTTTAGCCCTACTGACTTCAACTTTCTGGATAAAGGCCCAATGAAAATATCTTCCTTATGGGTTAAGAAGCAATGGTCTGAGCTCTTTATTTAAGCTATGAAAATATATGCATTGTTTTTGCTTTTTTTTTTAAATTAAAGCAGTCATATTCTAATACTCTGTCATTCTCCCTGTGTGAGGACTTTGAGTAGAACTTAAGACGGTATCTATTTCCATTTACTATTAGATGGTCTTTTATTTCTTCTGGGAAATGAACATATCAGATCAGCTAAACAGGAAAAGCCACACTTTGTGTTTTCTTTAGGCCACAGCTCTATAACCTCAGGAGTGACTTACTCTTTCTCCTTTGGGACCTGCAGGGCCATGGGGTCCCATAGGGCCATCTGTACCCTAAAAAAAGATAAAAATAAGAAGATATGAGACATATCCCAAGGGTTGTAAGAAATGCAGTTATAATTTATCCTGGACTTTTCCTGGGTGAATATGCCTTAGAAAGTAAGATGACACATCTCCTTTCAAACTGCTTTATTCTTGATTCTTTCAGGCCAGTAGTTTTCAAGAAACTCATGCAAAAGGAATGATTTATATAACTGCATATTTCAATGAAAGGCACACACACAAAACTGTGCATCAACTTTAATTATCTATTTCCTCCCTGGCTAAATGGAACATCTTCACTTTGCCCCTAAAACCATATGAAGAAAAATGTAATTGTTCTTGCTTCACATCACCTCTTATTCACATCCATTCTCTGGCCCCACAGTTACCCCCCAACTCCTCTTGGCCACAAATGCTCTGAAGTCTTGTTTTCAGCTGCTTAAGAGGCTCGAACAGTTATAGAAGTAAAAAAAAAATTAAATAAATGAGAACAATGTTTTAACTGTTTAAACTTTCTTCAGCTCTGTTGGAAGGAGCAGGGGGCTTAGGAGGAAGGAATTCCTCTCATGGGTTCTGCTGCAGTGGCTCAGGTCTGTGAGCTTGCAAGGCATAAACCAGGCAGCCAGGTGATCTAATGGCATAATTGCCCTCTGGCCTTCTGATTCAGGATTAGGATTTTTGTGGCAGACTAGGCGATATTTGAATGAACAAAGGAACACTGAGGTCCAGTGAAAATAATAACGTCCTGAAACAGGTTTTTAGAATTGAAGCGCTTGGGAATTCCCCTATGGTCCAGTGGTTAGGACTTTGCCCTTCCATTACAGGGGGCATTGGTTCGAGGCCTAGTCAGGAAACAAGGATCCTGCAGCCGTGGGGTGTGGCAAAAATATAAAATAAAAAATAAGTAAATAAATTGAGGAGTTTGGAATTTCTTTTGATGCTTAAAAATGTAGCAAGGGGCTTCCCTGGTGGCTCAGTGGTAAAGATTTCGCCTGCCAATGCAGCAGACATGGGTTCAATGCCTGGGTTGGGAAGATTCCCACATGCCGCGGAGCAACTAAGCCCTTGCACCACAACTATTGCGCCTGCGCTCCAGAGGCCGGGAGCCATAACTACTGAGCCCCTGTGCCGCAACTACTGAAGCCCACGCACCCTGGAGCCTGCGCTCAGCAGCAAGACAAGCCACTGCAATCAGAAGACAGAGCTCTGCACCTGGAGAGCAGCCCCCACTCTCCGGAACTAGCGAAAAGCCTGGGCAGCAACAAAGACCCAGTACAGCCAAAAATAAAAATAAAATAAATAAAATTATTTTAAAATATCTAGCAAGGACCTCAGATATATTTGTTCATTTTCAGGAAGACTATGCTTAGATTTGTAATGAATTTGTTATGGCATTTACAAACATAGGAGCTATTCCAGCACAATTTTTTTAAAACAGTATTCCTATTTCTCTTTTACTCTTCTTGTTTACAATATTAGAGCCTTGTGACATGAAATAATTCAGGGTTTTAAACTCATTCTAGTGTTGCTGCATTATCATCAAGTTTGATCTCTTTCTTACTGCCTGAAGTCCAAGCTCATCCTCAGAAAACTTCTAAATATTGAAGACCTGAAGCTGAACTTTAAGAGAAGGAGCTCTGAAGAACCATAGAAAAGAGACAAAATGACAGAAGACAGATGAATCATTTCAATGCACAGAGATCTGAAAGTTAGTTCCAGGGAAGAAGTTACATTTCTAATATAGACATGAACATAAAAAAGGAAAACAAGTTAAAATGATTTCACATGATTTTGATTCCTTCAGAGGGCCTCTCACATGGAATTGCGGGATGTATCCATCGGTTATGAAAAAAATCTGTCTGGGATTCTAAGACAATGAAGTCAATCAGACTGGTCATTCTTCCCATGTTGCAAGTTATCCGGACCTGAACCCAGGCTTCAGAAGATGTTCTGGAGTGTAGGCTGTGTCTCAAACAGGCCTGCCACCCATGCTCCCTCTGCTTCTCCCTTTTTTGGCCACTCTCTTTGTCCACCTTCTCCTTCCGCTCCAGTCCCATGCACTCCTCATCGTTCGATGGGAGTCTGTCCTAAAGCATAAAATTCACAGCCACAAAACATGTTGGAGCAAGTTGAGGTGCTGACTCACCCGGGATCCTGGCTTTCCGTCTAAGCCAGATGCTCCCTGTGTGTAGCAGGGTTGGTGGGTGTGACACAAATGACAAGAACAGAGATTAGTATGAGGTACTGATGAACAAATGTAACACTTCAAACAACATAATACGCAGTCACAGGGTTCTGAGATGAAAATCACATCGCTACAAATTGTTAGTTAAAAAAACAAAACAAAGCACATGACAATAAACACCCCACAGATGATGGCATTTTAATGACATTTCCATTCAGCAAATTCTTATTTGGAAATCAAGTGAATGAGGTTTATAAAGTGGGCTTTGAAATAGTTACCAGTAACAGTCCGGGTTGCTAATTTCCATATGAAATTAAATTTTCTAAAGACTGTGCTATTCACAATATATTTCTTTAGGTTCTGGAAAAAAGATAATGGCCAGTCTCCTAGGTAAGGGCTCATTATAATAATCAAGTTATAATTTCAGAGGAGAGGAAAAGAGCTCTAGTTTTACTTGTTAAAATAGCATTTATGAAAAACAAATGCAGAATTTTAACATGTCAGGGTGACTCTGGATTTTACACAAACAATAATTGTTTCTGCGTTGTTCTTACTGTGTTCACATTAGTCACCACTAGAGGGACTTCTAGGAATGGGAAAAAGGCAGAAAAATTTCCTGAGTCCAAACAAAAATTAACTGCCCCAAACATTGTTCCTCAGCTCACTACAAACAATCAAGCATCAGAGTCTGAGTGGGAAATGCTTTAAAACTCTAATGCTGTGTTCAGGCAATGCATGCTTTTATTTCCTCATCCCTAGGCTATGTATAACGTATGACCAAAAGATGACATTTTCAATGCTTGTTTTAAGAGTAAGCACAATTACTTTTTAAATATGGCTTTTGTATCTCAAAACTCAAATGTTTATTTATAGCCCTTGAAAACGTTGATTTGATCAAGGAGTATTTAAGAAAGACAATGCACTAGTTCTATAAATTCTCTTGGCAAGGTTGCAGAACTATTTCCCCATTTTATGCTTCAGATGTAGTTAATAATATAAAATGGAAGAAAAACAATCTATTCCAGCTGCAAACTCTACCAATGATGCTACATCATACATTTGGGGGTACTTTTAGTTTTTTTATTTTACAATTCCTTCTGTACAATCCTATTGTGAATCAGATTATAACTGCAAAATTTAATTTAGCTAGAAATGATTAAAATTTTTAAAAATGTGTGTGTTTTTGTTTAGAGCTAGAAGATGTACAGCTTTTGGCTAAATGTTGCATAAAAATGGTTGACCATCCTAAATTTGAAATTAGGGCAAACTTCAAAGAAATAAAATTGAGGGTTTAAGTAAAATAGAAATCCAAATTTTTACTTTGTTTTTTTGATACTTTCTTCAGAGCCACCACTATTATAGCATTTAAAAATAAATAAGGGGATGATAAAATTTTTACACAAATAATATTATATTAATATTTACCTGGAATGTGAATTCCTGACTCACAGTTGTTACAGAGGTTTTGGATTTCACACTTGTGGCATGATTTAATTGGTGTGATTTAACCTATATTCTAATGTAAGACTTACATCATTCATTCAATAAATGAATGCATATTAAGCATCTACTATATGCCTGAAATTATGTAAGGCATTGGCTATCAAGAGGAATACTTTAGTACTTATAATACAGTACCTGTGGAAAAAGTAAAATAAGTAGTCACCAATTTTTTATGCATAAAATATGTATAGGAAATATTTTCTATTACCATTTTTATGTCATATTTTAATAATGTAATCTATAATGTTCTCTACTGATTTTTATTGCATTCACTGAATAGAAAGAATATTAAAAAGCTTGAAATTAAAAAAAAAAAGCTTGAAACTAAAGCTCACATTTAGGAATTCCCTGGAAGTTCAGTGATTAGGACTCTGTGTGTCCACTGCAGGGGGCACAGTTCAAGTCCTGGTCAGGGAACTAAGATCCTGTATGCCACACAGTGTGGCCCAAAACAAAAAACCCTATATTTAATGATCATTTAATAACTTTTTAGTTATTGCAGAAAGAAGACTAGCATAAAGAGCATAAAAGATGCAATCTTTTCATTCAAAATAAAAAAAATCTCTAAATAACTGCGAAATACTTCTTCCATACTATTTATAATTGCCACAAGAACCTCATAAGAGGGCATTTCCAACACAAACAACACACAACATTTAGACCACGATGTTACTGATTAATGTAGGAGCCATGGCACTGAACTCACGCCTTCAGCAATGGCCAACTGCATACCTGCCACTGACAAGGGGCTGTGCTTTCCAGTATCGAAGAAGAAAAAATGAAAATTGAGGGAGGATCTTACACTACACTAAACTATAAAAGCGTTTGGGAGAAATTATGAAACAATCCGTATAACATTTTCTTTAAAGGGGAGGGTGATGGGGGAAGAACTGTCAGCTGTAAAAGAGGAAGGCTGGCACGTATGTAATTGAACACTCATGGTGTTGTTTGTTATGGGGTCTTCCTCTGACACATGAGCAGACATCAGAGAAAATAAAACTGGGCTGAGCTCTGCTTGAACACAATATGTTTTCTAATTACAGAAATCTCAACTGTATGGTAGTCACCGAGTAAACCAGAGTTGTTACTTAGGGTAGAAAGAATAGTCTGAGATTTGCACCGAAATGGAAAGTTTTCTTTACTTACTGGAAGACCAAGGGGTCCTCTGTCACCCTTTTGACCTGGTTCACCCTTCAATCCTTTAACACCATTTAACCCTGGTTCACCCTAAATGCAAAAGCAAATGCCAATTTTGGTTGCTATCATGGGTGTTTCAACTGTGAGAGAAGAGAGCCAGTCTCTGACACGGTTGCAGATTCCAGTTTTAGGTAACAGCAGAGTCAGGCTAGATTTGTCTTGCATCAGTTCGAAACTAATTTAAAAAATGCAAAAAATGGACAAGCTGGAATTAAATAATTTTCTAGGAAGCAAAATTCCTTAGAAAATCTGCTCCTTATGACCAAAAAAGTATATGGCTGAGCTCCAATATTTTCAGTTTTAGTTCAAGGAAATTAGTGTTATGCTACATTGTTCTGACCAAGCAAATCAAAACACTCAGAGTAGAGGATGCGCAAGGATGTTCAGCAGGAAAGAGCCACTCTGCTGGAATAGAAAACTGGAATATGCAGGACAGTGTTACAAACGAATATTTTAAGCCTTTAAGCATTTTGTCCAGGGGATTGTGATAAATGTAGAGGCCAATGTTTGAAGTAATGCCATTTGGTGACTCCTCATTCATGGACATTGCCAAGTCAGGTCCCTATGTGGATTAATCGATAGGATAGACAACAAATAGCCAACCCTGGAAGAGAATGTGAAGATCACAAAACTTTTATGGGTTTTACTAACCATAAATAGAGTAGAAAAAAATAGTTAATAAATTAATAAATAGAATATTCTAAATATTTAGAATAATTAGTTAAAATAAATAATAATTAATAAATAAATAGTTAGAATAAAGGAGGTTTGAAGTTAACTTAATGTGACATAAAAGTCATGAAAAGTGATAAATTCTCAACTCTGTTTTTAAAAATCTAAAAATGCAATACACTCTTTTCTATTAGCAGCAGCATGTTAGAAATAGAATTGTGACCTGTCCACTTTTCACCTTTTAAGTATAGATACTAATTTAATCATAAGATCTTGAAAGACTTGAGAAAGAAAGATGGTTTCATTTTCAAATGGCTTATACAATCTTGAGTGGTGGGGGTGGGAGAGGGGAGAGATTATGCCTGCATGGCAGGAAGGATTATTAACCTGGGCAGTATTTCTCCCCTATTTGCCTGAAGATGAAAGTCAGTGCAGTGCTTGGTAAAGAGTCGAGGGCCCCACCTAGGCCACAGTAGCACGATATTGTTAATAGGAACATTAACATTAATATTAATGATATTGTTAATAGGAACATTAACATTAATATTAACGATATTGTTAATAGTAGGAATGATATTGTTAATGTCCCCCAGGTAATTCTCCTCATCAGGAAATTCTAGGGAACAGTGAGCCAGACTCATCCATGGAACCGTGCTCTATATTTGAACTTTCAAAGGGGTCACAAAATAATATACACCTTGGCATGACTTAGTGGATTCAGGCAGTTCTGAGATAGGAAGTATGATCCTGTGACTGTCACAGAGCTAGAATCAATGTGAGATTAAAGCCAAGGCTCAGCAATCAACGTCAGTTAACTGATTGAAACTTGAGATTCATGGCTTTGCATGTGTGCGGATTTTGATTTAGCAAGTGATCTTGAGATGATGAATAGACAGGGCAGCCTTGGTAAGCTATGAATTTCTTTGGTGAGGAATCACACATTGATAGCAGTGAGCATTAATTGAGAAGGTAGCCTACTGTTCAGTTGCTCAGTCATGTTTGACTCTATGCGACCCCACGGACTGCAGCATGCCAGGCTTCCCTGTCCTTCACTATCCTCCAGAGTTTGCTCAGATTCATGTCTGTTGAGTCAGTGATGCATCCAACCATCTCATCCTCTGTCAACCCCTTCTCCTCTTGCCCTCAATCTTTCCCAGCATCAGGGTCTTTTCCAGTGAGTCAACTCTTTCCATCAGGTGGCCAAACTTTTGGAGCTTCAGCTTCAGCATCAGTCCTTTCAATGAATATTTGGAGCTGATTTCCTTTTAGATTGATTGGTTTGATCTCCTTGCAGTCCAAGGGACTCTCAAGAGTCTTCTCCAGCACCACAATTTGAAAGCATCAATTCTTTGGTGTTCAGCCTTCTTTATGGTCCAACACTCACATCCGTACATGACTACTGGAAAAACCATAGCTTTGACTGTATGGACCTTTGTCAGCAAAGTGATGTCTCTCCTTTTAATACACTGTCTAGGTTTGTCATAGCTTTCCTTTCAAGGAGCAAAGGTCTTTGAATGTCATGGCTGTAGTCACTGTCTGCGGTGATATTGGAGCCCAAGAAAATAAAATCTGTCACTGCTTCCACTTTTTCCACTTCTATTTGCCATGAAGTGATGAGACCGGATGCCATGATTTTAGTTTTCTGAATGTTGAGTTTCAAGTCAGCTTTTTCACTCTCCTCTGAACCTCATCAAGAGGCTCTTTAGTTCTTCTTCACTTTCTGCCATTAGAATTGTATCATCTACATATCTGAGGTTCTTGATATTTCTCCTGGCAATCTTGATTCCAGCTTGTGATTCATCTAGCCTGGCATTTTGCATAATATACTCTGCAAATAAATTAAGTAATATACAGCTTTGTCATACTCCTTTCCCAATTTTGGGCCAAAAATTTCAACTCTGAACCTAAATTATAGTCCCAGATCTTTCACTTACTTAGCAGTGTAATTTAGGGAAAACAACCTAAATCTTCTGAGCCCATAGTTTAATATTTATAAAATCAAGGGGCTAGCACAGGTAATCTATATGGGGCTTTCAACCTTTTAATTCTCTGAAATCTATGATTTAAGTAACAATTGAAGTTAAGTGTAAGCAAAGTAAATAACTGCATTGTAGATATCAAAAGGATCTTGGGCATCTATTAATTTAATGGTGATGGGGTAACTGAATGACTCATAGAATTAAAAATGATCTTGGTGGCTTTGGCCTGAGTCATTACAATTAATCTGGTCCTTAGCAGTACCTTAAAATCCAAAGAGAGACCAAGAGAAGGAAATAGTATTTAGTCCAGTGTGAGAAGAGAGATCCAAGGAGGTTAGATAAGTACTAAGACAAAGCTGATAGATAATCTCTCTCTTTTGACCCCTACAACAGTGCCCTTATCTTAAACAATAATTCATGCCACTGAGACACTGTCACTCATTGGCCTTACCAGAAGGTAAAGTATTTTAAGAAGAATAAAGAGGCATGAACTTTTTCCTTTCTTGGCTGAGTCACCTACTTTACCTCAAAAAGGAAACTCAGGTTTCTGGAGTCAGAGCAATCCCTGTACCACCCCGAAAGTGGGGTGGGCCAGAGGGAATCCTCAGAAGAGACAGTGGGCTGCCTATGGGCTTTTCGACTCAGTGCCAACGTTGCATTTATGTGTTCCCCCAACCCATCTCCACTAAATGCATCAACTCACTACTGAGGAGCTGTCAAGAGTCGTGAATCTTCTTTCAAGCAGCCTCGAATGCATGCATGCATGCTAAATCGCTTCAATCATGTCCAACTCTTTGTGGCCCTATGGACTATAGCCTGCCAGGCTCCTCTGTCCACAGGATTCTCCAGGCAAGAATACTGGAGTGGGTTGCCATTCTCTTCTCCAGGGGATCTTCCCGACTCAGGGATTGAACCCAGGTCTCCTGCATCGCAGGCAGATTCTTTACCATCGGAGCCACGAGCGAAGCCCCCAAGCAGCCTTGAGGACTAGCTAAATTTTTCTGTTCAGAACAAAGCATCAAAACAGGAGTGCCACAACAGCTGACATGTAGTGGGTATTTATCAACAGCTGCACAGACCTTCTGCTAAGTGTTCTATAATCACACCTCATCCAATCATCACAACACTCCGAGGCAAGTTAACTCCTCGAGTAAAGGAAGGATTAGAGAGGGGACATAATCTGCCCAAGGTGACGCATGGCCTGTCAGTGACAAAGCTGAGATTAGAAGATGGGTCCTTATCCCAGACTCACTGGAAGAAGTCTGTCTCGTATTAATCCTCCAAGGTGTCTTCTTGGTCTACACGAAGGCAAAGAACACATCTTCATCCATCTTCACGATTTGACCTGCACTAATTCTGACAAGGAAGGGCTATCCTCCATTGTTCTCTTGTTAGGTCAAATGTAGAATACATGTATGTGATGTAATCTTCTCAGTATAGCACACTTCATATGCCCTACCTCATTATACACTAGTGACTTACAGGGAAATGCAAAATTAAGATGCTGGACAATCAAAGCATTTAGATGCAGTACTGCTATTATGACAAATAAGAAGTATCAACCAATACCATCTGAATATATAACTAGAGACACCATACTAAGAAAGAGCATCTGGACTAGTCTCAGAACCTCATCAGATTCACTTTTGTTTTCCTTTTGGAATGTTGATTTTGAGTATAATATTGTGATTAGTAACTTAAGAAACTGACATAGTGACAAGGAAAAAGGCAAAATGAGGACTAATTAATCTCCAGGTGATATCACTTAAATTTGTGGCAAGTCATTCCTTGTGAAATTTAAACATCTGGATACTTAAAGGCTTAAAGATTATCAACATTACTTGACAAATAAATAAGACAGGACAGGCATGCGTCTGTCATGCTTCTCCATGATTAACAATGAAATAGAATCAAACAAACAAGGGATTTGTTGGATTACCTTTGGTCCAGGAAGCCCATGGGGTCCCTGAAAACGGAAAACACAGCTTTTAATTAAGAACTGAATCACTGTTTCTCAGCAGAAGTGACTATTATATGAAGTAACAAAAGAGATGTAAAACAAGAATCTTGTTTGATCTACAGGTAGAGGCAGGCCAGTGGGTGTTAACACTCAGTGAAAGTTCCTTCCAGCTCGTGGACAGCTCTGCAATAGGAAATACATTAATAGCAATTCTTTCTGCTGAGTATCTCTGACAGGGAGAGGGGAATCTGCCAGGGTTACAAGGGAGGGAAAAAAACACCCAGAAAAAAGTGTTTGTGAACCCATACTACTTCTATTTCTCAAATTCCTATTCAAAAAAAATCTAGGTGGACTATGTGAGATACATTATGAATTTATATGAAATAGAGGTCAACCTTAAAAGACAGAAATTTGCCAAAAATACATTTGGAACTCTTAAGTATCAGTAGAGGAGGTCTTTTCAATTATTAACTCCTCTAACCTCAAGGTTTTGAAAAATCTAGAGGAGGAAGAAAGTGAGGAGACTGATAGTCAAGTTTGGAACCCTGTTGGATCATTTCTTTAATTTAAGGCTAAGAAAAGGATTCTAGGAGAGGACTGCTAAACATTGGTATTTAGAATGCATTTATTTTTACAAAGATGAATTATTCAAGGCTCAAATGTAATAACTCTTGACCAATGGAAGGAAGTCATAACACATCCATAGTCAGGGCTTTTCCCATATATTTTGTGGAAAATCTAAATATAGAGACTAATTAGCTAAGCTAAATTAACTAAATAAAGGTTACTGTGGATTGCTTTAAATTTCAAGTCATTTAAATAAACTATTTGGAGACAGGAGTATTTAAACACTTGTCAGCAAAATCGTACAAGAGGAAAAAGTTTTTTTTTTTTTAAATCAAGCAATAGATAGATTTGTTATACATGTCTACTTTGGAATAACATTTTCCTTGAATAAGTTGTGCATAAACATTTTCAGGAAGTGGTCATCTTATCAAGTATTATTTCATTTTAGAAGTGATTTTAAATTCCTTTAAACTAATTAATTTTGTAATTTGAACGGATATAGCATTTTAAATTTAATTTTCTAACAAAGTGGTGGGAGTACAGAAAAGCCAAAGGTATGCCATTTTCTTGATTCTTAAGGAACCGTTTAGGTTTATAAAAATATGGTTAATTATAACTGTTTTGTGGTATGAAATAGAAACCCAGTAGATGATTGGGATCTGGTGCTATGCTCTGTGGTTTAGACCATTCCAATGATGCTCTTTCTTGGAGCACAACTGGAGTAAAGAGAGACTGACACATTGTTTAATCTCCGGGGTTGAGGATATATGGTTTATTGAGTCACCTTCGAGATGAATGTGACCTAAGAGGCTGCCTGACTTGTTCCCAATCTGTCCCAGTCAAAAGCATTTGGAGCATTCTGCCTTCTAGTTCCAGCCTTAATACAACAGTCATTAGGTAGACATTTGCAGAATTATGCTGCCTTAATGGCTACCTTCTTCACCGAACATGAATTCTATGAGGACACAGTCATTTCTCCACTGGTCACTGAAAGATATCTGCAGTGAACACTGTATTTGCCAAAGCACGTAAAAAGGGAAAAGAAAAAGATCCAACAATATATTAACATATCATGTGTAGAAGTGAGCTTCTGTTTTCATACTGTTTTATAAATGTTCTTATTGAATGTTTCATTAAAGGGTCACAACCCTCAAAGTTGGTTCAGTTCAGTTCAGTTGCTCAGTCATGTCTGACTCTTTGCGACCCCATGAATTGCAGCACACCAGGCCTCCCTGTCCATCACCAACTCCAGGAGTTCACTCAGACTCACGTCCATCGAGTCAGTGATGCCATCCAGCCATCTCATCCTCTGTCGTCAGAAACATGGAATTCCCTGGTGGTCCAGTGGTCGGGACTCTGAGCTCTCACTATCAAGGACCCAGGTTCAGTCCTTGGTCAGGGAACTAAAATCTCAAAAGTCATGTAGGGTTCAGACCCCTCTCTCCCACCAAAGTTTGTTAAAAACATTCATTAATAGCCATAAATATTAAACTTGTTACGGTATTAATGGCCTAGAACAGTGATTGGTTAAAATGATTTTTCAGTGTTCATACTATGCGAAAGTGAAGGGTTAGTTGGTCTGTCGTGTCCAATTCTTTGCAACCCTATAGACTATAGCTGCCAGGACCTTCTGTCCATGTAATTCTCCAGGCAAGAATACTGGAGTGGGTTGCCCTTCCCTTCTCCAGGGGATCTTCCTGTTCCAGGGATCGAATGGGGGTCTCCCACACTGCAGATTCTGTGTGGTGTTAGTCACCAGAGAGGGTACAGTAGAACTTGCTGAACCTATTTCTTCAAATTTCCTATCGCAAAACTCCCCTACTGCTTTCCAACAGATATGGTTGGGACAGTGAAAGACAACACGGTAAAATCAGAACAACACCTCCTATTTTCCGCCTGGGAAGTACCAGATACAAGCTGGCTGTTTTGAGGGATGAGTTCATGCTTTCTCTGGAGGTATGCTCTTAAACAAATGATTCCATTTTGGAGAGAAGGGAAACTTACCATGGGGCCTGGTGGGCCGTGGGGACCTGGTGGGCCTGGTGGGCCTATGACCTGCATGTTAGGAAAATAAATATAGATTTGGTCACTTCATTTAGATAAGGCAGTTAGGCTTGAGTCTCAAGCTAGGGCTCTGCTCAGGCCATTAATGGTTGCAGAGGAAGGATACTGGAAGAAGTAATGTGCTTGATTCTGTACATTTGGAAATTCCTTTGTGAGAAAAAAAAACAAACTTAAAAAAAAAATACAATTGTTCTACAAAAGCCAGAATAAATCAAAAGCACATTAAAAGAAAAGGAAGCAACTGATTACCAAGAAATGCTATAATGCTACAACCACGTTCAAACTTTCAAATATTTCACTAAGCTCTGGAGAGAAAAAACAAGAAAAAAACGTAGGTTCTATGTGCACAGAGCTCGACCCACAAGCATCGTGGGAAAACCACTGATTTTCTCCTCAGGATTAGACAGTCCTCTGAAAAATTGCTTCAAACTCAGACCTCTGAGACACTTTTGTCTCTCCCTGTACAAGGTTGACAGATATTTCTTGTATAGCTTGACAGACCAAGAGGATCATGGTCTTTCTACTGTTGATAAGCCATCTGGCATGGGTTGAAGTTGGTAAATAACTGGTCCATTTCAGGGTTTTTCGGGGACCATGAACGTTGAACCACCACGGACTTACGGAAGGGCCCTGTGGACCTGGCAATCCCGAGTCTCCTTTTTCTCCTTTCATTCCATTGGCACCCTACAAATAACCATTAAGAGTGGAGCCGGTCAAGTTACTTGCAAAGTATAAGGAACAGCTGAATTTTCTCCCCAAATCCATCATCCTCTTGAAATTGTTATAATATCATGCAACATGATATGTAAGACAAGGATTTATCTTCTTGCATTTTAGTTTCAAGCTAAGCAGCAAACTTCCTCAAATCCCTAGGATTGTGGATGATTTCTGAAATAAACTATAAGGTAAATAAAAACTAAGTTATGCTTGATGGGTTAAATTATACATTGCTAAATATGTCCTATTATAACATATTTTAATGGTGGTGCTGACTTTAAATAGCAGTCTTTTAGTTTTCACTGACATTTATGCATTTCCTTGTTTTAAAAAATGATCTAGGGCAGTGAGGTTTTCTATATTTTTTTCCTGTATTTTTCTACATTTACGTCTCCAAATTCTCAGCAAATATTATGGGGAAAACCATAAAAACATCACCCCATAATACTGCACACATTAGGAGAACACTTTCTATTGTAATTTGTTTTTAATTATTCTGTACTTTTTGGTTTTAAAATTATGATTTATTTAAAAATGATTGGTTACACCTTATGTTAATGACCAGCTCTATTTATTTTACTATCTTCTAGTGAAAATCAAGAAAACATAAAGGTTTATTTTGTAATTCATTTGGTTAGATGCTTTAAAACTTCTTCCAGTGCCTTAGTTAATTAGTTGTAGTAATTAACCAAAAATACCTCAAATATTAAAAATAAAAACATTATATAAATCATTGGATGAGACTGCAGCTAATAATACAACTATTTTCTGATTATTTGATTTATCTCAATATGAACACATCTTTAAGAGTATAAACATACCGGTAGTCCAGGAAGTCCAATTCCTCCTTTTTCACCTGGCATACCTGGGTCCCCCATGTCTCCCTTTGAGCCTTTGAGTCCCTACAAATGACACGGTTTGCACTTAAGAATCATACTGACCATCGATGGTTACATAGTAGGGAAAATGGAATTCCAGATCAATTTTGTCAACAAATGGACCCTATGCTGAGATGATTCTGATTTTCATTTTTAGGTAGAGTTATCTCTTACAGCAACCTTCTACATTAATCACTATAATTTCCCCTTGTAATGGAAGAGATTAAATTCTACTGCTTAGGCCATTTAAGTATGAAAAGCATAAGCATAAGTGTTGACATCATTTCTTCTGATTCCACATTTTCACCTGGTAGCTACTTCTATGTCATCAGTCCTGAAAACAACTTAATGGACTTAACGCATAACAGAACAGTACACATTTTGAACCAGGACCTAGTGTTATAGTAAGAAAGGTACAAATGAGTTTCTCCCATCTCCATTCATTATACATCCCCTATCCTTCCTTAACTGTAGGCAGAAGTTCCGGTCACCAGCTTTCAATGGTTCAGTCCACAGACTGGGAGATCACTCATTACACACTCATGTTCAATTAATGCTTAGAAATACTTCCACTTTGTATTCTTATTTTGTTCTCATGACATCTCTCTGAGGTGATCCAGGATGTGATTTTTATTCTTGTTTTACAGTGAGGAAATAGATATATGTGGATTCTGAAGGCAAACATAGGAATTTTTCAATGCTAAGGCTGAAATTAATGTACATCATTAAGCATTTTTATCCAAGGAGGCTTACTTCACTATGACCAGATGGCCCACTCTTCAGCAGAGATGATCATAGCTATTTCAGTTATGATTATAGGGCTTCCTGGTTGCAATAACCTGTCCAACTTTTCTGTACTAAAAACTACTTAAGGATAGGAAGGTTCTTTTCTTGTTACTTATACCTATTTCATAGCACCTACTTCAGAGTCATCTATTAGGAGGACGGGTGGGTACCTAAATAGATAGATGGATCTTAAAGCTAATCAGATCCTGGTTGATTTTAGGAATCTAGTAATAGCAGCAGGATAGCCAACCCAATGGACCTAGTATAGAAGATTTTGTAAAGCCTGTAGAAAAAAATGCAGCTATTGTATGTGTAGGGATGTCTATGTAGTATATCATAATATATATCAAATTACTTATAATGATTAACTGGGGAAAAACCACTGGGTTTTTAAATGCTAATGTAATCTCCAATGGATACAGTGGATCATCTAAAGTCTTTTTTTAGCTACCACATGTTAATTTAGTGTGACATTATATGATTTCAATATACAACTCATTAAAATAACTCTTCTCTTAATTTACTTATCTAATACAATCTTCTGAGGAGTTTATTCCGCAAGCTGTATAAATAATGTCCTTGATTTCTTATGATCTTCTTGATTTTAGTCATTTCTTGAGTAAATTATGGAAGCCCAGAAAACATCAGATATCTTGAAACTAATTCTTGTGCTTAGACTCTCTAAATATTGAATATTGTCCACATTTGCCTTGTCAGATTCATTTCTTTCAGGGGTGAGCAAACCATGGCATAGGGCCAAATTCAGCTCAGAAATTGTTTTTGTACAGGCTGAATGTTTAAAATAAAATTTAAAAATTTGATAGAGAATGTATATGGTCTGTAAAACCTAAAACATTTACTCCCTGGTCCTTCATCAAAAATGTTTGCCAATCTCTGTGTTAGGGGGAAACCCTCAGAGATACTGTCATATTCTACAAAACTACAAGTGTCCTGCTTGTTTCTCTCTTCTAATGATCTAGAAAATTCGGTGTAATCTTTATTTGGGAAAATAAAACAATATCAAAATAACATGTGTAAGCAACATCTAATTTTGTAGAAACTACAGTCACAGATTTAAATCTTAAATTAATTTGTATTCACTGATAAGAATTAGATAATTCTTACTAAATTGGTAATGATCTTACAAGTCTAATAAAAATTCATATGTCATTGGTAGATTGATCAGAGTTTTTAAGACAAATCTAAGGTATCATATAACTTGCATGTTTCTACAAAGAAAAGCGATGTCCAGTTAAAACTAATTGCTTTTTAAAGTTAATGTCATCTCTAGAACAGAAGGTAAAAAAGAAAATATTATATATCAACAATGTCTTCAAACCTATAATAAAAGGTTTAAATGCTTTATATTATATATATATAATAAATGCTTTAAATGACAGTGTAAAGCTTTGAAAATTACCTGCTCTCCATCAACTCCTGGGACTCCTGGAGATCCTGGCTCTCCCTGTTAAGATAAAAATTAATGGCTAGCTTCTTCTTTATTATTGGTAGCATACTACACTAAAAATGATGCAAAAAATGATGCTAGCTGGTAACAGTACAATTTAACTTTTCAGCAAATGCATCCTAACTTGAATATGTTATTACATCATACCGCATCATTACACAAAGTGAAATAACATTTTTTGAATATTATGTATAATAATATTTGTCTGTAGCTAAATAAGATCTAGCATTTTTAAAAATTTTATCCCCTCATATGCGATTCAGGCTAAAAAAATTGCTATCATTTGATGGCAGAGCATATCCTATAGCAACAACCTATATGCCTCAATTAATTTTTTTCTCCTTAAAAAATCTGCATGATGTCTCTTATTTTCAAATTTGAGAAAAGAGCAAAACCATAGCAGTTAACTTAAGAAAAAATAACATGCAAAGCCACATACATTTATAATATTTCACCTGACATTGTTTGAACAGTGAATACAAATTCATAATGATTGTGAATGTGCTATTTCCAGATAAGCCTCACTGAAGGATATCATAAATCAGATAATATCTTAATCCACAGAAAATTACTTTGGGATCAATTCAATTTCCTATACTATGCTAGGAATGAACTAAAGTTACTATTCATATTATGATTTATTAGAACCCTTGACAAACCTCAAATACATGGATTTATTTTTCTTAACTGAAGATGTTCCATTAAAAACAAATTTAAACAACATGCTGGAGATTTATTCAAACAACAAATGTCCAGTCACCTTTCAGTCAGAAACGTACTGAACAAGCAAATTCTTTGAAAGATAAGATATTATATCAATGGGTCATTTAGGTAGATCCCATTATAAATATCTCTGATTTCCACATCATGGAAACTTTGTAAAACGAGTTCTTTGGAGTGAGTGAATGGTTTGCCTTACAGACAGATTTCCAAGGAAGCTGACTTGAGGCTGTTTTTCTAGAAAGCCTTGTTTGGTGATGTTATAAACCACAATATAAACCACAATATGAAATGGTTGGAGCTTCTTTCCCTGGTAAAAACTTTAAGAGCTGTTTGGTCATAGTGTGAAATTTGATCCTTCCAAATGTTAAAGGAAGGCATGACAAACAAATGAAAAAAAGAAAAACACTTTTTTCTTCCTTTAAATTCTAGATTTCCTGCTCTTTGTGGTAGTGGCAAAGTTTATTTTGCCACAAACAAGTCTGCTGAGGTTGGCTGCAACTGGTTAAGCCCTAGTCTCATGCAATCTGAATATCTGTCAGCACTCTGGGTTGGATAATGGTTGCTACGTTTTTCCTTCCAAACTGTGACTCACAAATGTTTAAAACAAAAATACAGTTCATGAATTATTTATCCTTCACCCACCAAATGTAGTTTGTAAAGAGTTATTTGTATAGGGCTTCCTAGGTGGAGCTAGTGGTAAAGAACCCACCTGCCAATGCAGGAGACATACGACATGGGGGTTCGACCCCTGGGTTGGGAAGATCCCCTGGAGGAGAGCATGGCAACCCACCCCAGTATTCTTTTTTTTTCTTCTTTTTTCGTTTTTTTTTTTTTTTTTATTTTTTTGTTATTTTATTTTCTTTTTTGTATTTTTTTCTTCAACTCCAGTATTCTTGCCTGGAGAATCCCATGAACAGAGGAACCTGGAGGGCCACAGTCCACAGGGTTGCAAAGAGTCAGACACTACTGAAGCAACTTAGCTTGCACATTTGATATATAAGAAGTCAAACAGTCCTGGTTTGATAAAGAAAGGAGAAATACTAATTGACTTGGTTCACATTCAGTCTGAGGCTCTGAGTCCTGAGCAGGAATGAGTTTTATATTTGACTCACACTGCATTTGCTGACTCCAGTTCATAGGCACATCTCACTCCAATTATCCCAGCTTTATCAAGGGGAGCTCATGGAAAGCATCAAAGACTGTATCAGCTAACCCAGGATCCCAATTACAAGATCATTGTCAGTGTATGAGGTGGGCCAGCGTACCAGCAAGGTGGGAAGGCTAACAGGTAAGAGGTAAAGGAGGATGACTAACCCCGTCCCCACCCTACTTGTCTAGACATTCATTTGGCCAATTTCTGTTGCTTTCACTTTCAGTTCCAAGTCAATCTTGACCCCAAGGCAGAGAGCACACTTCCTATATGCTTCTTACCCAATGCACTTACTCTATGTACTAATAACTGTGCCTTTACCTTCCTTTCTCCATCCTTGAACTGACAGCTCCTTGATGAAACCCTTTATTATATCCTCCTATCTTTACTAGGTAATAGTACTTATCATGGAATAGAGGTCCACCAATTAATTATTGATTGATATGATTACTAAATGAATAGCAGTTGAATTATAAAAAACAGGGGATGTAGGTTTTAACAACATAGATTTCTTGGCTAGGTAGTCCTTCTTGCCTCTTTTGGGTCAAGTCCTTTTGGGCTTCTGCAGGCCTCTGAGCTACAAAGAAGAGTCAAGTCTCAAGTTTTTTGAAGTTTGTACAGAATAAGGCACACAGTTAGCATTGAGGACAATTTTGCTTCTGGAGACTTAGTCAAGTGAGGGGATAAAGCAAGGAACTCTGACCTTGGTTGACTCTACACAGAGAAAAAAGGAATCTGCAGATTTTCTTTTAGATTTTCTAGTCTAGCTCACCAAGATATTAAAGAACAGGGACCCAATGACTTTCGCATACCATATCAAATACTGCAATGGGATTGCAGATCATGAATTTATTTTATCAAAGAAGAGATAGACTATTTTAATTTAATGACATAAACCACTCTGTATGTCATGATTGTCACCATCTCTTCAAGGAACCTCTAGATGCACATATTATTTAAGTTCTATTTCTTTAAAAAAATGTTTCTTGTCTCTAAAATAACTGAAACAACCTATATTACAAAAATTACAAACTATACTATCAATATTTTAAATAAATTGTGTAATTAAATCTGAAAGTTTAATTTATTTTTGTAAATTTAGTGAATTATATTAAATATTCAAATCTAGAAAAAAAAATAAAGAAAAGGGATTCAGGTCAACTTGTTTACCAGGAATATAGGCTGTATATTATTGGAGCATTTTTTTGTGTTATATCTCTTAGGGACCAGAATGTGGTGGAGAAATAAAAAGTAAAAAATCCCCAAACTTACATTAATGTTATACATGAAATCTGTTTGAAATTAGAGTCTATGTTTTAAATATATCTCACATAGCCAAGGACCTTAGTAATATTTTACTCTGTATTCCTTTTTCTAATAGAAAAAATAATTGTTTCTATGTGCTAGTTTTCTGTTTTTAAGTATCTTGAAACGGAAAAGTACAAAAACTGATGTGTGCATTTGCGTGTGAGTGTGATAGATTTTGCAAATAAACTGCCTTATGAGGCATAAATAAAAGATGGATTTTGACACCACTTGAATCATCTACAAAAAACCCAATGACAAAAGTCATATTTCAACATATGTAGTTCAGTCCTGAAAAGACAGAATTGCTGGCCATGTGTTAACTGATTGAGCATGGCTGAATAAGCTTTAGTTCGCAGAGAAAAAGTTAATGCTACCAATAAATTTTTGATATAATCAAGTAATTTTATTCCTTCTGTTTATAGTTGGTATGGGATTTTCCAGGCAAGAGGACTGGAGTGGGGTGCCATTGCCTTCTCCAGGTATGTTTTATTAGATGAAGTTTAAATGGCAGAACAATTAAATGTATATACAGTATGTGTTGTCAACATGACTGAAAATTGTTTTTAAAATTATCATTTGTGAATGTGTCATGCTGAAGCTTTTCTCATTCTTTTTCACAAAGGCATTGAAGATAAGGATCTTTTTTAATGTCAGAGCAAATCTTCCTTTAATCCTTCTTGATTTAAACGTTTGCCTTTTTTCCATATACCACATTAGGCGTTTCTTTACACTTACCATTTCTGTAAAACCTATTTCTCCTTTGTTGAATACTCTGTTTTTCTGAGTGTTCTCCCTCTAAACTTAATGCCATTTCTATTTCTTTCACTTCCTTCCTAATTTTTACTTTTTTCTGATTCCTCTTCCTTTAGTCCAGAACTCAGTTTCTATTTTCAGCTCTCTTAAGCAATATTGCTGATCTCAGCTCTTTCAGGATTTCATAAGACTGATTTTCAAAGACACATATGTTTAATATGGATTCTCTGCACCATATGTAGTAAATGGAAACAAATAAAACAAAGAATAACCTTTGGCCCTTGTAGTCCTTGAGGTCCAGGTGGTCCAGGGGGACCCTAAATCCAGAAAAGACAAAGTTTTAAAAGATAGCAACTATCTGTATTAAAATATATGCTTTAAATAATAAGCACACTATACACTTCCCTAATTTCTATCATAATCAAATATCCTCCAATATTGATTTGCAAAGAGGAAACATTTACTGGTTACAGAATTATAAAAACTACCTAAATATATGCAAAAAAAACCACCCCACCATATTTGGGTTAAAATAATGCTCTCAAGTTGATTTGTAAGACAATGTAAAATCATTGCTGCCCTGTTCCACATTCATCTTTCAGGGTTGAATTAACTTCCTAATATTTCCTCTGTTTCTGAAACACTTCTCCCACCCGGCACAAACACTTTAATTTCCCGAACACTAAAGAACAAAGCTGTATTACTGAGATAAGGCCAAAGACTTTTAAGAAAAATAGCAATAAATTTTTTCTTGACTTTTTTTTTTTTTTAACTAAGCAGACAAAGTGATTCAACTGGGGCAAATGTTGTAAAAGGTTATTGACATAAGAAAATATATTAACTATCAGATAAAAACAATGGTTACATTAGTACCATTATGACCGGCATGCATCAACACTGAATACAAAGTCACAAACCACAGAAATCATGCAATTGGAGTTACCGTGACTGTTAAGGTGGTAATCCTCTGTTGAGAAAATGTATTGATAAAGACAGTTACCTAATTGTGTGCCAAAGTACAGTAATACATTTCTGAAATAATCAACTTTTGGATTATGTTTTGGTAAGAACTGACAAGAAACTGAGAACATACCATCCTTTTTTTTTTTTTTTCCTGATATTTTATTTATTTATTTTTTAAATTTTAATTTATTTTTAAACTTTACATAATTGTATTAGTTTTGCCAAATATCAAAATGAATCCATCACAGGTATACATGTGCTCCCCATCCTGATTGTAAAGATTTTTTTTACAAATTATTTTTAGAATTTTATTTAAAACCCTATGGATAAAGGAGAAAGAAAACGTCAAAAGTTTAATTCACTTGACTTAAATTATGAAGTAAAATAGTATGCACCTGTGGTTTGTCAGCATAACTGTGAGCTAAGAAACTCGGCTATTCATAAAAGCTCTATTTCTAGAGTACCTTGATTAGAGAAAATGAAATATCTAACTGTGTAAGTTATGCTTTTGTCTTTTAGTTTGTATCTTGTTTGTTGTATTATAATTAGCTTAAGTGTGTGTGTGTGTGTGTGTGTGTGACAAGACTAAGATAGGAACTGACATGGGATTCACCTTATTTCTTAAAGGGCTTGAATACTGTATCAAAATACATTCTCTCAAAGTGTGAATCTCTAAAACAGCCAATCCCTAATCCACGAAATGTTTTTGTATTAAGATTTTCTAGTCCAAGTGTTATACAAAAACTTCTGTCAGGCACTTTTTTCTTTTCTTTTCTGCACCACTTTTCTTTTTTACTGATTTAAAAAAGCTTTTTTCCTTAAAAATTATTTATTTTTGACTGAGCTTGGTCTTCACTGCGGTGCACAGGCTTTCTCTAGTTGCAGCAACCTGGGGCTACACGCTAGTGGTGGCTTCTCATTGTGGTGGCTTCTCTTGTTGCGGAGCATGGACAGTGCTCGGGCTTACTGCCTGCTGAAGGTCTGTGCCACTTTATGGGATTTTAGAGGGGAGAACATTTTCTATTAGGAGCTCTGGTCCTAGAAAAGAACACTGTCCAGTTACGCGTGACCTTGTGAATATCAGTTTGACTCCATCCCTTTGTCCTCCACTACTCCATCAGTTCAGTTCAGTTCAGTCACTCAGTTGCTCAGTTCTGTCTGACTCTTTGTGACCCCACGGACTGCAGCACGCCAGGCCTCCCTGTCCATCACCAAGCACTCCTCCATTCCATTATCTAATTCAAGGTGCTGTTTTTATTGTGTTGTAAAAAATAATTTTAACATTATCTATCTATCTCAGTTCAGACACTTGAGTTTTTAGTGATATAGTGTCATCATATCTTAGAAACAATGTATTTATGCACACGTAGAGATGGTGCAAGTTTGTATTCTATGGTAAAATCAGTCATAGTCCTTATAGCTTCAGAGAGAACAGGGTAGGAAAAAACAACCCAGTAAGGTTTGCTTCTAAGGTAAAGGGCAAAATGGCCACAAACTGGGGGCAAAGTTATAAAAAAAATCAAGGTCCAGATTTTTATACCATCATATATATGTAACATAAGACACCACTTATTTTATACTTAAAGGATTTGCCTAGGCCAAGAGTTGAATTTATGGTGATGAGAAAGCTACTTCTTAGCTCCCGTATATAGATGAGTCATTTTTAAAAGGCTATTAGAAAATTACTGAGCAGAAATAATTTCCTTGCCATAGCCTTCCAACTAAAAATTCTTTTTTTTAACTAGAAAGCAAATCCAGAAAAGCTTAGAAAGGGGAGTAGTTTAAAATTTGAACTCTCTGAAGTTTTCCAATCTGTGCCATACATGTTTCATTTTCCACCTAAATGCAAAACTAGTTTGTCTTTTTCTTTTAATTTAGGGATAACAACATGTTTTATAATGAATTGCATAAATAAAAGAATATTATTATTGGAACCTCAACTATTGAACAGATGGAGCTTAAATGACTTTGTTAAATAACTATATTTGTGAGACCTAAAAATTATACAGGGTGGTTTCCACCCAGTCAACAGAAGAATAAATGACAGAAAACTAAGCCAACTTCTCAAAACCATAATGTTACTGCCATCCTGAAGAACCAGTGTGTAGACACTCAGGGACTTCGCAAATATGTTGGCTCACTTTGGATTTCTTGTATGTGGTTCCTCTAAGTTAACACAACATAAACTCAGCAGGGTTCTCTGCTGAACTTCAGTAATGATTTGAAAACCAGAATTTTGGGTAGTGATGGAGAAAGCCATGTCATTCTCTACTGAGTTGCGATGTGAAATGGAAGGCATGAGATAGAAAAGCTGTAAATTGGTTGACGGCTAGAAGGATGCTCGGTAATTTATTCTCTTAGATGCTAATGTGAATCGCTTTAAGATTAAAGGTTATTTTCTTTCATGGCTTATAATGAAGCAAGCTTAAAATCACCTCTGATTTACCCTAGAGAACAGGTTTAGTTTATATGGTATTGAGAAATTTTAAAAGCTTCAGTTAGAGCTTTTAAGAGCTTTTAAATGAAAAGGTTTTGCTGCTAATTGTGGAAACATAACCACCTTAAAAAAAAAAAAATGACTTATGACAAATGTCCATGTAAATATAGGCATACCTTGGAGATATTGCGGGTTAGGGTTTCACACCACTGAAATAAAGTGAATATTGCAATAAAGCAAGTCATACAAATTTTTGATTTCCCAGTGTAAGTAAAGTTATGTTTAAACTGTAATGCAGCCTATTAAGTGTGCAATAGCATTATGTCTAAAGAACAATGTACATACCCTAATTGAAAAATACTTTATAGCTCAAGGATATATTGTACCACGGCCAATATTTTATAATAACCATAACCTTTAAAAATGAAAAATCAGTGTATTGTTTACCTGTAACATATGTAATATTGTACATTAATTATACTTCAATAAAAAAACTTTAACACTAAAAAATGCTAACTATCATCTGAACTTTCAGAGAGTCTTAATCTTTTTGCAACCGTAACATCAAAGATCACAGATCACAAGGAATTCCCTGGTGGTCCAGTGGGCTGGGGTTTGATCCGGTCAGGGAACTAAGATCCTGCAAGCCACGTAGCAGGGCGAGGAAAAAAAATCACAGATCACCATAACAAATATAATCAAAATCAACAAATTTGCAATATTGTGAGAATTACCAAAATGTGGCAGAAAAACATGTAGTGAGTAAATCCTGTTGGAAAAATGGAGCCAATAGACTTGCTTGGCACAGAGTTGCCATAAACTTTCAATTTGTAAAAAAAAAAAAAAGCACTATCTTCAAAGTGCAATAAAGTGAAGCACAATAAAAGAAGGTATGCCTGTAACAATTTTCAATAGAGGCAACATTAAAATTTTATATTTCTAGGGTGATATTTTATAACTATAATATGCTCTTATTTATCTAATTACTCTAGATTTTTTTTTTTTTTTTGCAGGCCTTTTTTTAAAGAGGAGGCGATAGTGACATAGAATTTGCAAAACTGTGACTATCCATCACTGGTTAGAGAACTAGAAGAACAAGTGTCTATTACTTCCTCTCAATCTAATGGCTATTTAATTTATTTATTAAGTACTCAATCTGCTAGAGTACTATATTGGGAAAACAAAGACATAGTTTTGAAGTGAAAAAATAACAATAAGTTATTTACAAGCACAATGCTTAGTTGCCTAAATAACTCCATAAGAATAATAAATCTTAAGGTTGAGACCAACCTAGACAGTATATTAAAAAGCAGACATTATTTTGCCAACAAAGGTCCATATAGTCAAAGCTATGGTTTTTCCAGTAGTTCTGTATGGATGAGAAAGTTGGACCATAAAGAAGGCTGAGTGCTAAAGAATTGATGCTTTTGAACTGTGGTGTTGGAGAAGACTCTTTAGAGTCCCTTGCACTGCAAGGAGATCAAACCAGTTAAAACTAAACGAAATCAGTCTTGAAAGTTCATTGGAAGGACTGATGCTGAGCTGAAGCTCCAATACTTTGGCCACCTGGTGTGAAGAACTGACTCATTGGAAAAGACCCTGGTGCTGGGCAAGATTGAAGGCAGGAGGAGAATGGGGCGACAGAGGATAAGAGGGTTGGATGGCATCACCAACTTGATGACCATGAGTTTGAGAAAGCTCCAGGAATTGGTGATGGACAGGAAAGCCTGGTGTGCTGCAGTCCGTGGGGTCACAAAGAGTCAGACACAACTGAGAGACTGAACTGACTGAGTGAAGATTGAGACATAAACATGAACTAGTTGGTTGTGATGGATAGTGACTGGTTTACAGTCAAATAGAACTGAAGGTAAAAAAAGAGAGTGAGTGCACATTTCTTGTTTCATATCAAGATGTAGGTGTTAGATTTTTTTAAAAAGTACAGTGTATTCAGGCACATCAACAAAGAATATTCAGCTCCTAAAAAAAACTCTAAGTATAATATTAGATTTTATGGATCTTAGAAAAGATCCATTTAGAAACATTCTCATTTAACGATCAGATCAATGAAACATAATTTTGTGATTTCCCCAAAGGGACACACCTAGTTAATAATAGAGGGGAAATCAAAGCAGATTTTGGTTTTAGACTAAGGGTAGTTTGCTTCATGTCAAGCTCTTGTTCATGTAAAGGCTTTAAAACTCTTCCACAATTTTTCCATAAAATGGCCATGGCCAAAAACATTGGAGTATATCTTGGAAGATAAGAGAATGGATACCTCTTAAAGGTAGTTAAAAGAATCATGGTGCCACTGGAAGCAGTTCAAGGGAAATTGACAATATTGTTCAGAAAGTTGAAAATGTGTCCCTACATTTTATAAGTAAGAACTCTGACAACATAGTAGGTAACCAAAACTTCCTGTTCTTTTCTTTCTTTATACATGCAGACAGCAACTTCTGGGGAACAGGGGGGAATTTAGAAAGCATGTTCTAGAACTTGACAGGAGCCCAGAATCTACTGCTTGAGTCTAATCCACTTGTGCTGAGGAACACTCATGCAAGCTGTTGACTGAACACACTGCCCAAGGGATGTTTCTCCAAGCAGTAAGCATGCTTTTCTTTGTGCTTTACCAGAAGAAGAAAAGGAATGAAAAATAGGCTAAGCTGAAGACAGATTCTGTAAAAACTATGTAATAAATGCTTTATTAGTTAAAAATGACAGTTGTAACAAAGGATCCATAGAAGTGTAGTAGATCTACCATAATTTGGTAATGCTAGTGAAATCATATAGATGGAAAAAAATTCAAGCAAGAAAAATATTTAAAACAACTAATTTGACTTTCAAGCAGAAAAATGGATTGTGCATATGAACTAAGTATAATCACTAATTCAACCAATAACTTTATTTAATATTTACATTCCCAGACCTGGGTTGGACACATTGCGGGAGTCAAAATAACCATACAACAAGTCTTCTGTCAACAAGTAATTTACAATTTGGTAAGAGGCAAGACTAAAGTAAATCAGGGGATTTGGAAGAATAATTTAATGTTAAACCACTTGGTCCTGACTGCTAATATTTAAAAGGATTCAGAGGAGGAAATTGTCTGGGTGGCAGCAGTGAATTGTTGAAGAGGATTTAGAGATGAATGAAAGGAAAAGATGAACCAGGAAAAGAAGGAGTGATTTTTATAGATATGATAACTATGTTGTGGAGAAATAAAAAAATCTGTATAGAAAAGACAGGGTTATAGGGCTTAAACATCAGATAGAGATGCTTAGACTTGATAGAGTAGGCAAGCGGGTCACTGAGGGTTCTGAGTAGATTGGGGTCATCAAAATAGTGATAATTTAGGAAAATCAGAAGAGTAACCCTCTTGACTACCCTCTATGTATTTTTATTTGATGGAAGAAAAAGAATTGAACAGTAGCAGTATTAAGAAGCCACGATAGAGGACTCATGTGCCAGGCACGTTTCCAAGTATTTAGCCATGTACTTCTCATAACAGCCCTATTTATGTTTTGAGGCAGATGCTATTATTGTCCTCATTTCACAGAGAACTAAATAACTTGCTCTAGCTCATGCACTTAGTAAGCAAGAGATCTGAACCCAGGCAGCTCCAACTCCAGAGCCACAGGGCTCTTAATGGTTTTGTTAAGTTCACTTTTCAAGAAAGGAGACGAAGATTTGCAAAACCAATATACGTTAAACCAGATAAAGCTAAATATATCTGGAGGAAGAAGGAAAATAAATGGAAGGATTGAAAAACACTAGGAAATAAAGAGGGTAAACTGGGCCAGGGAGAAGAAGCTGGGTTCAAAAGATGAGGGAAAAGGTGTGCTTTGAGAGGTAGAGCCCTCTGAGAGCTGAGGCGGGTGGAAGGTGATATTTCCACACATTCCAGGTCTCAGCGGTGTCCCTGTCTGTGTCAGGATGGGGAACAGTCACTTGCCTGCAAGGCTTCGTGGAGGTTGCCATTGTAGTCTATGATCTCGGTGGCTCCTGGATCTCCCTTTTGACCAGGTGGACCCTATGAAAAAATAAACCAAGAGAACATTAGGCTAGGATGGAGAAGGAACTGTGGCAGAAACAGAAATAGCAACACACACACTCTCTCTGACCATCAATTCTCGATTGAGGCCCAAATACATGTTAAAATAAATAAACCATGTTCAAAGTTTGTCCTTATTTCAAAGCAGGCAAACTACTTCCAACTTCCTGCCTGTGGTATGTTAAAGATATTAATTCAGATAAAAAAGAAAAAAGATTCAATATCAAAAACTGCTCCCTGAAAATTATTATTTGTAGGCTAATCTGATTTGACTGACAAAATCTTGCTGGCTTTATCCATATTTATTAAAGCAACCCCTGACATCTTTCTCCACATCCATACCACAAAGACTGCTTCCTCATTCTTTAAGAAGATAGAACATTATACTACAGGAAATGCTTGCTTTTCCAACAGGAATAGAACTCCATTAAAATTGAATCAAACAGGGAATAAATATGCATGCATATATATATTTGAATATATACATATGGAGGAACAAATATTTTTAAGACGTCTACCCTACTCAGTAGCTCTGCCACTGAATTTCCATTAGTTACGTCCTAATTCTCTGTGTTTTAAAAAGGTTCTGAAAATTTAGACTATTTCTTTCTTTACAATTGAGTTACTTGAAAAGTGGAAAGTTCTACTGTTAGACGGCTGTGGGTCTACGACTGCTCATTTAGCAGAGGGAAAGCAGAGTTCTTCACTTCTTCTTGTGAAGCCTATCTTATGTGTCCAAATTTACAGACTCGGTGCTCCCAGTGACTACACTAAAAAATAGGAAGAAAGGGAGCGGTAGCAGGAATAATCACAGTGGTCTACCTCCTGTGCTATTATTGGGTATGATTAATCCAAGTGCCTTGTAAAAAGCCACATAGACACATACTTCAAATCTAGGCTCGTTGGAGGCCAAAGCTATAGACGAGACACACTCACCCTTGGTCCCAGGGCTCCAGAGTCCCCCTTGTCTCCACGATCGCCCTTTCCCCGGTAAAAAAAGAAAAAGAACCTAGTTAGTTAGTAGTGAGGCCAAGAGTCCCCAAATATCTCAAATCCAAGGATTTGATATCCAAGTATTTAATCCAAGGATTTAAATCCAAGTATTTACTATCATTCAGTGGCACCTTTAATATGAACTTTTGAAATGTAAAATAGCAACTTGAAATACAATAACTCCTAACATGGCAAATGCTTCTCTAAGATGCCCCTTGAAGTGAATTAAATTTCCCCCTTCAGATGACAGAGTATCTTGAAACGACAACACATACAGTAACTTGTTTATTAGGGATCTTCAAAGGCAAAGCAAGTGGCTTCTATGACACCCAAAGTTAGGCTTTTATCTCTCAGATTGAGCCATGTTCTTGCCTTTATATGAAGAGATTTGGTGCAAGGGGGAAAAGAGCCAACCAATTAATAGGTTGTCTGTTCTCTAAGAAGAAAAAGTGTAGACAATCAGGACAAGGAAGGAAGAGAGATCAACGGGGAGCTCAGTGTTGGGAGATTTAGGAGGGAAAGGTCCCCAGCTGGGTCTCCCTCTGATGATAAGGATCTAAGGAAAACTTTTCTACTTAGGAAGTGCTCAAGAGGACAGCAGCCTGTTAGACCAGGGTGGCCAGGTTGAAGGTCAAGAGCTGGGCAAACCTGGCTCTCTCTCTTTTTTCCAGTGTAAAGTCAAGTCTTTAAATGCCCATTTATAGTGTTTTTGCCACCTCACCCCCCTCCCTGGACAGACACTAGGAATCACCTACGCCTCAAACTCCAAAATATATCACTAAGAATACTTCAGAAAGTCTCGGAAATCTCAACAGAAAATTTGGAGGAGAGATTTGAACCTGTGTAGAACTGAGAGTTCTTTCGAATAGCCTAAAATTTATAGAGCCCTTTTCCTAAACAGAATTCAAAGCATTTGTCTGTATCTTTCTCCATATCCTTATAAACTGGATAAGGACCAGTGAAGATAAGCAGTAAAAAGGATTATGATTTTTTCTATCCACAGTATGCTAGTAACATGGACCATAATAATTAAATTTGCTTGAATGCAGAATTACTAATATCTGTTTTCTGTTTTCCCCATTTCCCATGCTAGTCATTAATAGAATCTCAAATAACATGATTCTGCTAATAGTATACAGATTATTGCAGGTTCTATAAGAACATGATAAAGGAGAGAATTTCCATTGGTGGTGAAGTTTTAATGCAATGGAGGGAGTCAACTGACTTAAAAGCAAACTGTAGTTGAACATTTATCACAAAGACAGCCAGGAAATAAAAAAATATTATATTGCACATAATGTAAACTAAGTACTTAATTTTTTCCAAATAAGCTATATTTATGAAACAGGAAGTACATTTTCTCTTAAAGAATGGTCTGAAGCACAAGAACACAAAAACAAGATGAAACAAACCAGGATATCATCATAAGGGTGAAATTACTGCAATGCCAGTGTGTGAAAGAGTCTAATCCAAAACATGACTTTCCTGTGGAAAAGGTGAGAAGCACAGCTCTTGATGGCCTCATGTTATGTTAAAATGGTTACCCGGGTACTGACCTTTGACCCTTTTGGGCCTCTAGTTCCTGATTCACCTTGTTTCCCCTATTATAGAAGAATATAAAGATGGAAAAGAGAAAATAATAGAGGGAGACAACAATAGGAAAAAGAAATTAGCAGTGACTCAGAATAATGAAGAAAAATGGAAACACTTTATTTTAACTGCTTTAATAAATGGCTGTCTATAATGTAAACTGTTACAACACTGAACATAAGCATTATCAGCACATCATTAGTTCACTCCCTGGGCTCTTCACCAACCTTCACGTCATTATAATTCTAAAGTCTGACCACCCATTGGTGGATGGGAAGAGTTCTGCAGATAATTCTCAGTAGTCTCAAAAGTGTTTGCTTATAAATTTCATCAAAGAGGAAGTCATTTCCCATGTCTCTAGGATGGGTTATTAAAATAAAGTGTTACCATATCAGTTTGCAGGAAGCTTAGAGGAATAAAGTGAACAGTCAAATAAATCCTTAGTTCTCATATTTTCAAGGTGTTACTTACCATCAAGTTACCATGGAAACTAATGGTCTGGATCCACATTTTCCTCAGTAGGTTTTTGTTTGCTTGTTTATTTTTGTTTTATATATATATTTTTAAATGCAGGGATTTTTTTTGTTTTTGGCCAGGCCGCTCAGCTTGTGAGATCTTAGTTCCCTGATTAGGGGTTGAACCTGTGCCCTCTGCAGTGAAAGTGCAGAGTCCTGATCACCAGACTCAGTAGGTTTTAATATGCCTTGAGTGGTAATGTGTTAGTGTGACAGTCCCTCCCCATTGACATTTTGATGTGTTATTAAATTTGTTGACTGAATAGAACGGAGTAAACTGGAAAAGTTGAATTGTAAAACCCCTTTTAGAAAATAACAAATTGGTATGCATTTCAATGAATTATTTGTGATTTTGGGCTGTTTTAATACGCCTTGAATAATTTTATTTTAGTTGCATGTTCTAAAAGTAAGTGGTATACATTTCCAAACTGAGAATGTTGTTTTCCAGTGTGAGAATAACTGACCTTTGGTCCAGGGGCTCCGGGCTCCCCTCGATCCCCTCGTCCAGGAGGCCCTGCCTCCCCACGTTCACCCTGTCACAAATCACAAAATAAGTAAATGGTGACCCATCTTCCCCCAACCGGTCCCTGTAGATTAATGAATGAAGTGAATAAAACCAAAGAAAGTAGAAAGTGACTATTTATTTACTACATACTCAGCATTGTATTAACTTCAACATGGATTATCTCATTTAATAATCGAAACAACTATACAGTGTTTGCATTTTCATCCCCATTTTTATAGACGAGGAAATGGTTTGGTAAATGCCTGTCAGACACCTACGTTGGTAAATAGAAAGACCTTTAAAGGGAATTGATAAGGGCCATCATTAAGCCTCACCACAGGCACTGGCATAGTCTTCACTCTGCAGTGACTTTTTAAGATCTACTAGGAAGAAGCATGGCAAAATGACTAAGCACCAGGTTTTGTAATTTGACATTCTCTACTTTAATCTTGGCTCTATTACTTACCAGGTCTGTGTTTTGGGGAAAATTAGTTAAGTTCTGAAAGCTTCGGTTTCCTCTATAAAATGGAGAAAATTATAGTACTGGTTTCATAATTTAAAATAAAAAGTCCTCGTCACGGTATAAGACATGCAGGTATTACAGTTTTTGCTACATTTATAGATCTGGGAACGATGATCGTGGTCACTGCCCTCCGAGGGCCAGTGCTCTAGTAAGATAAGATCCACATGAACAAAATAGTTTAGGGTTAAGGAATAATGTAAAGTCATATGTGAGAGAAGAAGAAACTCCACAGGGTGTTCAACAGTCTGGACTGACTTTTTGCTGAGACCTGGGTCAAGTCCTGAAGGATGCTGCTGCTGCTGCTGCTAAGTCGCTTCAGTCGTCTCCGACTCTGTGCGACCCCATAGACGGCAGCCCACCAGGCTTCCCCGTCCCTGGGATTCTCCAGGCAAGAACCCTGGAGTGGGTGAAACCCAGCTGCTGCTGCTGCTGCTGCTGCTGCTAAGTCGCTTCAGTCGTGTACGACTCTGTGCGACCCCATAGACAGCAGCCCACCAGGCTCCCCTGTCCCTGGGATTCTCCAGGCAAGAATACTGGAGTGGGTTGCCATTTCCTTCTCCAATGCATGAAAGTGAAAAGTGAAAGTGAAGTCGCTCAGTCGTGTCCGACTCTGAGCTACCCCATGGACTGCAGCCCACCAGGCTCTTCTGTCCATGGGATTTTCCAGGCAAGAGTACTGGAGTGGGGTGCCATTGCCTTCTCCGCCTGAAGGATGGGTAGGGTGTATTTTACAATTATTATTGCTTATGACTGTGCTTTTGATGAGTGCACACAACACTTTACATGCATTATCCTATTGAGTTCTCAAGACAAATGAGAAAGGTGTTAGTATCCATAGTCTACAGATGAGGAAACTGAAGCTCAGAAAGGTTAAGTAATTTTCCCAAAGCCTTTAACATGGGAGAGCTGTAGTTTAGAATGGATTGTACTCAATCTTCAATTTTTGCATAGATGTTTTGGTATGTAAATATTTTGCACATCTCTGGTCATTTTCTCAGAATAAATTCCTAGTGGGGAAATGTCTGTGTCAAAAATAAAAACACTTTAAAATCTTGCCAAATCACCCTCTAGGAAGATGGTTCTGTTTTTCCCTGAACACAGAATTGAGAGTTCAGCTTCCTGTGTGATGGGTAGAATTTGAATAATCAAACAAGTTTTGACTTCTGGTGATGGCATGTTAATGGATGAAGGAGGCACCCTCCTCACTAAAGGATAGATTCATCTTGGAAAGGGAAAGAAAGTAGGGTTGGATTTGTTATGGGTGATGGAGAGTTTTGAATTCCAAGATCTTTATCTGTATCATGCCCACTTTGGGAAGACTCTGTGGTTTTGCAGGGGAGGTGGGATAGATTAGGGCCAGGATTATGGAAGACTGAGTAAATTTCTCAGTATGAATCAAAAGGGAGTAGAAGAATGGAGAGGCTGGAACTTGACTGGAGGCAGGAGATGGAAAAAATGCTCCAGAAGGGATTTTCCAGGGATTAGAAACTGAAGTGCTTCTAGTGGTATATGGAATTTACATTTATAAATGTTTGGTTATTTGCTTAATATTTTACAGATGAATTCTAAAATGGTAACTATAATCTTATTTTAGGGAAAAGCAAAAATCTTAGAAAATCATTTCTCTATAGCATATATATCATAGGTGTGAAGTCTCTATATATTTACCTAGAATCACTTATTAACATAATATCCCTAATTAATTGCTTATTATTCTCTGGAATTACATTTTTTTTTCCTTCCATCCCTTTCTCACACATATTACAGTGTAAGCTTCAGTAGAAACTGTTTTTGTTGCATTTAATCTCCATTCTCAATAGAAAAATGTCTGGGAAAAAATGTGTTGAATTAATGAATAAACAATATTATTCAAAGTTTTCTAAATTATTCATGATAAAGTCCTATTTCTTTAGACTGATGTAGATTTCTTGCAGGCACTGATACAGATGCTGAGAATACAGCAGCACATAAAACAGGTTTTTAGATACCATTATACATCTTCATTATGCTCTCTCTTCATTGTGTTGGGGATAAAATATGCAGCGTTAGTTTTTTTAAAATCTGAATTTATTGGTACAAATCCTGTCTACACAACTGGAAAAAGACTAGTATTTGGCTGAAAGAGATTTTTAAATAATCATGATTTTTCCATTATGATACCAATTTCATGTTAGGCAGTTTAGCCAAAAATTAACTTCAAAATATTCTTAAATGAATTTCTTATTCACATCCTTTCTGTGGAACTACAAAGCAGTTACAGTACAGTTTTTACTTTTCTTGGGAGTGCAAAGTAATATTTGTTATAAAAGTATGGGATCTGTAAAGTCAGCCCAGGTTCTTCATGGACAGTAATTAATGTTGATTTTATAGCTCTACATCTGGAATTTTTTGACTATGGAACAGTTTAAAATAAATGAACAAAAGAAAAGATATTTAGGGATGAACTCTACTCTCCAGGGGTCTGTCTGTGTTTCTTCTATTTTTCCTTGTTTCGCAAACAAGATACCACAAACAGAAATCACATTCATGCCTGGTCCTCGCTGGCACTGAGCAGGTTTCCCGCTTCTCTGCACTTATCCACAAAGCCACCTCTTTCTCTGCCTGACTCTGAGGCTGCAAGCCATACAACTGTTCTGATGTGGACACAGGATGCCTGTTATCCTCCTGATCTAGCTCACTTGATTCTAGAAAGTGCACTTTGTGTATAAATCTGTTCAGGCTAAAGCAGGCATTCCTCATATTTTGTTAATAAGCTTGTCAGCTCATTATGTGAAAAAGAACTTGCTGAGAAAAGAGCAATTTTGCGTAAATTCGACCGAGCTTCAGTCCCCCTTAGGCCATGCGTAGTTTCCATTTACTAGGATTAGAGTTATTTTCTCTTGACCAGTGGAAATGAGGACTCCTCTGTCAGAACAGACCAGGAACATATTTCTCGAGCTCTTGGAAGTCATCCTGGCTTATTTCTGGTGAAGGAAATACACATTGAGGCAAAGACTGCTACGGTTTAAAAATAAAAGAATGTAGTTTGATCTAATTTTGCTCTTTCTTTGATTCATGAGTCTGTCATGAATAAAGTTCCATCCTCAGAACGGCACCTTTTTATGTCTTTCCGGGTAGATAAAAAGGGAACCATGGCTCTGACTGTATCCACAGCAACATAACTTTTTATATGGCAGCATATAGATTTTGCTTTCAGGGCCCTCTCTCGGGTTGCCAAGTGGAAGATCATGAGATGGTTTTCATTACAGGATTTTTCTGCAGACGTTTTTCAGGATGGATCCTTTCAGGATGAAGCACTAGGAATCTATATGACATCAGTACTTGCCTTTGCAATCTAGGGAGTGATAGGGGAATAGTAATCATGTTTGATTTACAAGTATGTCTTCAAATGGGTAACGAGGAGCTGGAGTTAATGAGTTCTACCTCTCCTTCTCAGAATTGCCTCACTTTTCCATATGGCCAGAAGACTAACAGCATCACATCAATTTAGGTGCAACTGGGGGACAACTGGAACAACGAATGTATCCCACCATCCTGTTGCTTTGCCTAAGGCTTTCTGGAATTAACTTCCTATTACTCTAATTACAATAATATGCTATTACTATGAGAAGTGTTGGGAATGGGTGCTAAGCTGATTTAGTTCTCTATTAGGCAAGACTATCTGGTCACCTGAGTAACAAAATGGACTAAAAATATGCCACAAAAATTTTTCAGAAAGAAAGGAAGGGGAAAACACTCCACTTACCTTTGTTCCTGGTAACCCTGGTAAGCCTGGTTCTCCCTGAGGACCAATGAAACCTGGTTCTCCCTTTAAAAAAAATGGACAGATGAGATCACCACATGTTTGACAGTAAATATGTGAACTATTGTCCGTCCCCGGTGGGTCAGCTGATAAAGAATCCGTCTACAATGTGGGAGACCTGGGTTCAATCCCTGGGTTCTATCCTTGGGTTGGGAAGATCCCCTGGAGAAAGGAACGGCTACCCACTCCACTATTCTGGCCTGGAGAATCTGCATAGTCCATGGGGTCGCAAAGACTGAGTGACTTTCACTTTCCACTTCACTGGGATTTTACTTCGATTGTATACAGCTTTTGCTGAGATCCAGATACTAACTATAAAATTAATTAGAATTGGTTTTGACCAGTGACAACACTTTGAGCAAAACTTTGGAGAAGCTCTGAAAAGTAAAAGTGACAAAGAGACCAGATAAATGTCTTTACAATTTTCTTTCTCATCTATTGTCTCGTGCTTCTTATCATTTACCAAATCAGGTCCATTATGTTGGGGTGGATGTGGTAGGCAGCCTGTAAGATGGGCCTCAATGATACCACTTGCTGGTATTCAATTCCCTTGCAAAACCCCTCTGCTTGAGTGTGCACAGGATTTACTGACTCATAGCTAATGAGCAGAATATGAAAGAAGTAATAGGATATCATTTCTGAGACTAAGTTATTAAAAGACTGTAGCTCCCATCTTGAGGGCTCTTTCTTGTCCTCTCTCAATTGAGTCAATTTACTTCGGAGAAAACAAGCTGCCATGCTGTGAGTAGCCCTACGACAGGTCCCCAAGGTGAGGACCAAGGTTGGCCAATGGCCATATGTGTGAACTTGGGAGCAGGTGCTCCATCCCATTAGAGTCTTCAGATGAGATCACAGCCCTGGCTGACAGCTGGATTGCATCCTCCTGGGAGACACTGAGCTAGAGGTACCCAGCTGAGCTACACTCAGATGCTTATTCCTCCCAAAATGTGAGTTGACTGTAGTTATAAGTCACTGCAGTTTGGGATGCTTATATGGTAGGCAGCAATGCATGAGTGATTCAGTGGGTGTGGCTAGGGAAGAGATTCAAGAATGTTCAGCATAAAAAGCAAAAAAATCTCTCCTTGCCATACCTCCAAAATCTCTTCTCTATTACCTGGAGGAAACCCAGTTGTAGTATAATAGAAAAATATATTTGGTCTTGTTCCTAGTTTCTAAAATCTTTGGAATTTCCTGAGTAGTAAGAGTAATAGTCCCTTGGACTGCAAGGAGATCAAATCAGTCAATCCTAAAGGAAATCAGTCCTGAATATCTATTGGAAGAACTGATGCTGAAGCTGAAGCTCCAATACTTTGGCCACCTGATGAGAAGAACCGACTCATTGGAAAAGACCCTGATGCTGGGAAAGATTGAGGGCAGGAGGAGAAGGCGGACAGAGAATGAGATGGTTGGATGGCATCACCAACTTGATGGACATGAGTTTGAGCAAGCTCCGGGAGATGGTGATGGACAGGGAAGCCTGGCATGCAGCAGTCCATGGGGTCGAAAAGAGTCGGACACGACTGAGTGACTGAACTGAACTGAAGAGTAAATAGGAGCGTCTTTTGTTACTCGCAACAAGCTTCTTTTAAAAATACCTGTTGCTAATGGGGTGACTGTGGTGGGCCTCTAGAGAGCTTCAGGATCAGGCTGTGATAAGAAGGTTGGAACTCTCAACATTTCCCGTCCTCTTACCATCTCTCCAGAGGGGAGAGGGCTGGCGACTGAGTTAACTCAGCAGTGGGCAAAGCTTTAATCAATCATGCCAACATAACACAGGCTCCGTAAGATGACCTAGGCAATGGGGACTGGAGAGCCTCTGAGCTGATGAACATCTCCATGTGCTAGCAGGATGGCACCCCAACTCCACAGGGTCAGAGGCTCCTGCACTCAGGACCCTTCTGACTTCACCCTCTGTATCTCTCCATTTGGCTAGTGTTCCCTTTCACCTTTTGCACTACACTGTAATGGTAAGTATGCATTTCCCTGAGTTCTGTAAGTTATTGTAGCGAATTATCGAGCTTGGATAGGGGTGGGAGTGGGTGGCTGTGAGCACCCTGGAATTTGTAACCAAGTCAGATGGAAATGCAGGTAAGGAGGGGTGGTACTTGGACTGGGGTCTGAAGTGAGGGCCGTCTTGTGGGACTGAACCCATAAACCTGTGGAATCTGAAGCTAACTCTGAGCAGTGAGTGTCATAATAGGACATGAGTTGGTGTCAGAGAATTAGAGTTGGAGAACCAGTGTTGGAAAAACACCATATATTTGGTACCAGTGAACACCTGAGACCAGTGTTCACATATAAACTGTAAAATTTTATTTTCTTCTTAACTACATGAGCTCAAATGTAAAATTCTAACTTCTTGAAATCTGTGATGATGTTTTCAAGCAAAACAAAACAAAAACATAATGACTCTGTTCCCATATTTCCTGGGATTTGTTTGCTTATTTGTTTTTCCCCATTGGATTATTTCTGCTAATGTTGTTTGATAAATTTGATTTTCTTTTAAAGTACCTATATTTCAACATTTGTTTTTTTTAGCGCTGAGCAGAAAGATGCAGAGAAGATGTTTTATATGAAATGTTAGAATGCCATCAAATATTTTTGAAATACTGAGTTTTTAAAAAATATATGCCATATAAAACCTTGGTATTGGGTAGGGAACAAAAAGATCACATTGATGAATAACTCAAATGGATTTATTTCTAGCTCTGATGCTCAGGGTACTGGTTTAAGAAAAAAAAATGTAGGGGAACTAATGCTCTAGGTTTATTGTTTGTGAAATTTCTATAACTGTATTCTACTTGTCTCCATACCCTTACACATAGTGGAGAGGAAAAGCTGAACAAATAGCCTTGGATGGATCTCGTAATAGCCTAAAATGAGAATCAACTATATTCAGAAAAATCAATGACCACCATTCTACTTCTTGTAAAAAAAGTTTAACTTATTTGAAACAACAGCAAAAAAAGTTAAGAAACATTTATTTACATGTAAGATGTATCAATAAAATGATATATACAAGCATAAAAATTTTCCCTCTCCACCCTCAAGAAAAAAGGCTGTATTAAAGTCATGTATATTATTAGTAACCACTTTCTGTCATGAAAATATTATGAAAATATAATGCAACCACATTATATCATGAAAATATAATGCAAGTTAACAGGTAGAAAGTTTAAAGGTAAACAAGATTCATATATCTTCAAGTGGAAATAAAGATTTCACTGCTAGCAAAGCAAATGGAAGCACCATTAAAGCATACTAATAAAAGAGAAGAAAAAAGAGTAAATGCTGCAAAAATGTTTTTCTTATTCAGGCAAGGGTTTAGTTCATAAAAAGACAAAGCATGCAATTTCATAATTCACAAATAAATAAGGCTTTTGATCTCAATGGCTGAAGTGTTGTTTTTTTTTTTCCTTTTTAAAAACAGAATCTATTTAAGTTCTCCTGAGTAAAATGGATAGAAATTTCCTTCAAGCAGAATGTTCAGGGTAAAAATTTTTATTTCAAGATATAAAATTAGCAAAGGACTGGACTCTTAACAACTTTAGCACTATTAATACTGACTAGTATTAAAGACTTTGAGTATGATTAGTTATACTTTTTCCTGCCACTCTAAGAAAGCATCCGCCATCTCAATACATTCATTTCTTCCTTCAATTTACTCAAGGGAAACAATACTTAACTTTAGGACCACAGTTTTATGATTATTTAACTCCAGAGCTCTCAATTTCTTTAGAGACATTGTGTCCATCTAGTCTGTCTTGGCAGGATGGGGAGGAAATAATCATTGGTCCCTTTCCTGTCTCAGGCTTGAAAGAATTATTGAAGTAAATAAGGCATAAATATGTCTACTCATGGCCTTAAGCTGGTTGGGCTGCTTCTTACTTTCCTAGGCTTATACCAGAGGTCTCAGAGTGCCTATTCACTTACCCTTATTATTGTACAGAGTTGGAAAGTTTCATTGACATGGTTTCAGATTTCACATTGTACCTAACCTTTAAGTTGAAGCTACCACTTGTAGAGTTTGGGGTAGTATTAAGAAAGAACATCCACACTTTTATAGAAAGGCTATGAAAATCATCTTCCTTTGTCCAATTACATATCTATATGAGGCTGGTTTTCCTTCTTGTGCTTCAACCAAGACAAATTGCAACAGAAAGAAAACCGAAGCAGGTAAGAGAATCAAGCTACCTTTGATTAAGTCAGATGTTGAAGAGATTTGAAAAAAAAAAACAACATAAAACGATAATAATGTTGCTATTCCTGTTAATTTTTTGTTTGTTTTGTAAAACTCAGCTATATTTCATAAAATGTTATTTAATTAACATATAATGACCTGTTTAAATTTCTCTATTTTAATTTCTAATACAGACACATCAATATGTATAAACAAATAAAAACTCTTTAAATCTTAATTTTTGGGTGTGTAAAAGGGTTTTGAAGTTAGATCTTTGAGAACTGTTGGTACAAACATACAGAATTGAGTTAAAGCCTGACTTTGCAAGCTGGAATCCTGAGGTGCCAAATAATGTATGATTCTGGTGTCATTTGGGGGTGGCTTAGTCAAGATTTATTAGATAATGTGAACAAAGCAATCAGCACCAACTCTAGAACAAAGTAAGTGAATGATAAATGTTATTGTTGCTCTTATCTTATAGGCTCAAAAATGCCAGCTACCAATATTATTATTAGTAGTAGTAGTATTAATATTAGTAGTACTATTACAATATCTCAATAGCTAGTTGGTAATACACATGGTGACTTCTTGACTCTTTTTTTTTTTTTACTTCTTGATTCTTTACAACCTGTATAGGGTTATATTCAGTACTTCTTCAATTACTTTCAAGAAGTAACCCTAAATTTTCTCATGTGACTATGTAATCATTTTATGAGTCAATATCCATCTGCCAGAACATTTAGGATTGAAAAGCCAACCACGTGTAAGGTAGACAAATGACAGGTTTACTAAGAATGAATTTTATTCCTGTAAGAAAAGAAAAGGAGAAAATGGTCATATCTGTTAAATTTCCCTAAATAATGTAATCCTTAAAAAAAATCTTGCCTCTTTGCAAGGATTGATATAGAGTTTAAAGGTCCTAGAATCTCCTAAAATGTCTAGCAGAAAGGTTATGACAACCTATGGTTCTATAAATACTTTGATGTGATTAAAAAAATAAGCAACTGGTTATTCTACTCTAGCCATAATTCTAGTTATCCAGGATAAAGGAAGGAGACTGAGTCAAAGGAAGGTAGGGGAAAGCAGCTAAAATATGACTCAAACACAAAATGCTTTTGCAAAATCATCTTTGAAGTAAATTAGACTACACAAAAATGAGTTTTCGTAAATTTTCAGGGCAATATGCGGGAGAAGTAACTATTTCTATTGAACTGTATGATGATTCACAGAGCTGTTTTTACATATCTAATCTCATATAATCAACAGGAAATAGGATATTGCTAAATTAGAAGTTATCCACACAGATTGCCTGAATAGACAAAGTGTGGGAGAGATGCAATAGAGGAAATTGGCACCATAATGGAATTACGCTCCTATCATACTTTTAATTAAGAAACAATTAAATCCAGAGTTTTTTCCCCTTTACTTTTCTACAAGGCAATTACCTGAACTAGAAAACCCAATTATAATTTCAGTGGGCCACTGTTGGAATAACATGAGAACATGAGGCAGTGATCCTTTGCAAAGGGCAGATGTTGGCTGTCATTATTTATACAGGGAAACAGCAAGTAAAATAGCTCTACCATTCAAGTGAAAACAATAAAATGTGACCTTTTCTGAAACAATATTAATCTTTTCAGTTTATGATGTGCTAGTGCTTTTTTTAAACAAATGACAACCAAAAAATGTCTAAGAAAATGCGGGAAAGTCAGAGGCATCAAACGTTGGTTTGTTATGAACACCAGGACATCAATGAATAGTATAGGAATAAATTAAGAGCATAATTACTTCAGAGCCACTTTAATCTGCTTTACTCATATATATATGTATATACACATACATATACAGTGCTTCCCTGGTGGCTCAGGCAGTAAAGCATCTGTCTACAATGTGGGAGACCTGGGTTCGATCCCTGGGTCTGGAAGATCCCCTGGAGAAGGAAATGGCAATCCACTCCAGTACTATTGCCTGGAAAATCCCATGGACAGAGGAACCTGGTAGGCTACAGTCCATGGGGTCACAAAGGGTCAGACACGACTGAGCGACTTCACTTTCACTTTCTTTCACACACATATATATCTCAAAATGAAATTTTCCTTCATTCTCTCTACCTATTTACTCACTATCTCAAATGTGATAACATTTGAGGTTTTTACTTTTGTTATTATTGAGAATAAGATTACAAAGTAAAACAGAGTTCCGTTCATATTGCAGTTGTTGATCTCATTGGAAGTGAATCAAAAGAGTGAAGGCAACCAACTAGCAGGGAGAAAGATGGAGGAAGAGAAGAGGAGAAGAATGGAGAGGAACAAGCATCCTAAAATGTTCTATTCCTCTACCATGATCATAACGATTAAACCCAGGATAATCCACTGTTTTTCTTATTGTTTTGTCTTCACTGGTTCTGGCAATATCCCATGAGATCTACCCTCTTGGCAAACAGAAAAATATAAACAATGTAATGGCTAACTCTTAAAATAAATACAGAGCTGTGATTTAACCAAAGCCTGGAAATTAAAAAAAAATATACAACACTATTTATCAGAACCCTTAATACAATCCAACCTTTTAATTGCTAAAACATAAGTAATGGCTGGCCACCAAATTCTGCTACCCAAACCACATGCCTGTCAGTGATCAAACTGTTGTCAGAGAAACAGAAATCACAGCTCTGTGCATGCTATTGGAAATGGCATTAATGCAGCATCAAATTTCAAATAAAAAAAAATGGTTTAACTTTCCTGTCTTATCTTAGATATTTATCTTTAGTTGTTTCATGAGTTTTGTCTTTTGTTTCGCCTTAACATCAATTAATTAGCTCACCACCAATTAGTTTGAAAACTAGGTCTCAATACCCAGATGGTAACACATCTTCCTATGTTGAGCTGGTAGAAAAGGTGAATAATGGGGTGACTGTGGTTTTGGCAAGTAAACTGGGATTTGGGCTGGGCAGAATAAATGCTATTAATTTAGGATAAAGCACAATTGGTAGGTCTAGAAATAAACTGGGAGCAGCAGTAGCAGCAAACAGAGCTCTCTGAAAATCTGACACAGGTTGCTAATTTGAATGGGAACTTTAAACAGTGGGGGTACTTAAAGATGCAGAATCAAATCTACAAAGAATAGCTATAGCTGAAATCAAAGGTGTACTTATACATGACCACATTGGGAGGGCCTAAGGATCTCACACTGAGCTTTCTAATTGTAGCTAAACCTTTCAGCAGCCACAGCACTGATCTTGTACTATAAAGCTCAATGGGCATAAGTCATAGTAACTAATATGGGGCTAAATTTCGAAAAATTATCTTCTCTTCATACCCAACAAAACTTTCCCCTGTTGACTAGTGCCAATATTAGAGTTCCTCTCTGTTTTCTTCTATAAATTGGCAGTATGTACACAGAGAAATAAAATAAACCGAAAGATAATTAAGTTATGGGAAGGTGGGATCTATTCACTCTGCAAGATAAAAGAAGATGTTGCAAAGATAAGATTTTTGACTGAAGCCACTTTTCATTCACCATCACTTTAAAAAAATTTAGACAGTCTATTGAGATAGCTTAAGCTCTATGTATTCTGGCCAAAAAACCCTCAAAAACAAAACACAAAACCCCCAAACAAAGCAAACAAAAATCATTACCAACTAATAAGGCAAAAAAATCTGGCTTTATTACAAAAGGGTAAAAAAACATGTCCCTTAAAAACATGATCTTTCTGAAATCTAACAATTTACCATTAAGTCATTAAGTCCTGGAATGCCATAATAAAATACTGACTGACTTTTCTTCAAACTCACATTTAATACATGGCAAGAAAGTAGGGTCAGCAGGTAAAGAATCTGCTTTCAATGTAGGAGACACAGGAGACACGGGTTCAATTCCTGTGTTGGGAAGATCCTCTGGAGGAGGGCATGGCAACCTACTACAATATTCTTGCCTGGAAAATCCCACGGACAGAGGAGCCCTGTGGGCTGCAGTCCAAAGAGTCATAAAGAGTCAGACACGACTGATGGCTAAGCACAGCATGTGTACATATATACGTGTACAAGAAAGTATTTTTACCCTTCAAATGGCTATTGGGACAGTTCATTTAATACCTCTTTTGGTCAAATACAAAAAGGGTGTCCTTCATATAAGTGAGAAGAGTCAAAAAATATGTTGATGGAATTACTAGTCAAGGTAAGAATGTAGAGACAGCTTCATTCATAAATAAATGGTTTAGCAGTTGTTTCCCTATAAATTTCTAGAACCTATCATCTGTTAAATGGAATGGTGGCCAGAAAGTCCTAACTGATTAGTTCTTGCCCATAGAAAATTCTCTGGTTTTTCATTTATTACCATTTGTTTTATTTTTATGTCATTATCAATTAAGGAATAAAAGATATTATTTTTTTAACCTAATATACCAGCTTAAACCAAGTCATGCTTTCCATGATATTTATTACCCAGAACACATCCAATTTTCATTGCCCAAAAAATAGTACAACAGGGTTTGGAAAATATGTGCTGATTTGCCTGGGTGCTAAAGGCATCACCAATAATTTTGATTAATTTGTCTTGACACTGAATGCATTAACCATACAATATTCTTCTAGCTTAAGGGCTAATTAGAATTCAAGTCAGCATGATACCTACTTTTGAGGATAACAGCAAGAACATTTGTTGTAATAAGAACCTCCAGGCAGTCAGTTTTGGTAATGATTGATTTGTAAAACTATTGAGGGGGGAAAAAAGAATGAGAAAATGGAATCTGTCCCCAAAACACTTACTTCCCTGAAGGATCACATTTGAGTACAAATTAAACATTTTGGTGGCTATGATGAAAATGAAATACAATAGCAAGTTTATTTAAAACTCGCTAAGAGTCAGACACGACTGAGTGACTTCACTTTCACTTTTCACTTTCATGCATTGGAGAAGGAAATGGCAACCCACTCCAGTGTCTTGCCTGGAGAATCCCAGGAACTGGGGAAGCCTGGTAGGCTGCAGTCCATGGGGTCGCTAAGAGTCAGACACGACTGAGCGACTTCACTTTCTCCTTTCAGTTTCATGCATTGGAGAAGGAAATGGCACCCACTCCAGTGTTCTTGCCTGGAGAATCCCAGGGACGGTGGAGCCTGGTTGGCTGCCGTGTATGGGGTCACACAGAGTCGGACACGACTGAAGCGACTTAGCAGCAGCAGCAGCAAACATAACTTTCTTTTTTTTTTGAAAACATAACTTTCTGATTTTTCTTTTTCTTCATGGGATTGCATCATGAAAGCATACTTGTATTTATTCGAGGTTTCATTATGGCTGTGAAAAACTCTCTGATTTCTGGCTGTATGAGTTTCCTAATTGAATTCTTAAACTACTTAACTGCTCAGACACACTTTGTGCAAGCAGGAAATAATTATAAGTAACAATAACACAATGTTATCCTTCCAATCAGTATTTCTTCCTTTTCTTTTAGGAATTCATTACACATCCCATGTTATTTCCAAGAACTTTGTTTATTTATTTTTAAAATGTGATTTGGTATATATGAGGAAGGAACCTCATCTCCAGTGGATTTAGAAGATACATTTTCATAGGTTAGTGAGCACTGCTTTTAATCCTAAGAATGACAAAGCAACATTTCTGCCACCTGTAAAAGTTAGTCCTTATATGAGTTAGTGTCAAGGATGAATTTATATAATGAGTTAGTTACTGTCTCCCAATCCTCAAGTTCTTGATCTGAATGTCAAATTTTCACTAATGTGGAAGCCAGAACAAAAATATCAAGCTTTGAGGGAAAACACTGTAAACATTTCTTTGCCACCTAAATGGTTTGTTTTTCTGATTTGTTGTAATTTTTACTGTATTAGGTCTCCCTACTGCATTCATTTTATTGTATCAGCTACATTTTTTTCTGAATTTACTTCCTGAATATGATGAGATAAACTGGTAGTCAATGTTGAAAGGAGAAAAGCCAGCATTAAAAATCCATATCTGTAAAAAATGCCTGGGGTTAGGCAACACTATGAATGGGGCCTAGAGTATTTCATTATTACATGTCAGGTTTTGCTTTTGCTTTTCTTGTGAACAGTGTCAGGAAGGAGAACTCAGCACCACGTCTTACGCCCAGAAAGCTGTGCTCCTTTATTCTTTGTTCTTGGAATGTACTGGGTCAGAGGAAAAGATGAATGGTGTGATGTAAGAAAGTAGGTTATCTTACTGCTCTTAAAGGTAACATTCAACCATCACTACAGAGGAGTTTTCAGTCACATCTATGAACCTGCAGGGTATAAATGGGCCTTATGATCTCTAGGTTGAAATGACCCACAGGAGGTAAGACTCTATAGAACAGGTGCATAAACAATGTTTCCAATATTCTGAGCTGCTCCAAGAGAAAGAATTAACAATGGCTAAAATTTATATCTCATTTACTATATGTTTGGTACTATTTTAGGAGCTGCACATATATTAATTCATTTAATCCTCACAACAACCCCTTGAGTTATGTACAATAATAATTTCCATTTTATAAGGAAACCCAGCACACAGAGATTAGGTAACTTGCCCAGTATCACGCCACAGCTTCACAACTGGTGAGGGGTAGAACCAGGATCTACATACTGGCAGTCTGGTTTTAAAGTCAAGGCTATTGATCACTGCCTGTCGTGACTTAATGACTAGGGTAACATAACCATGAAAAGGGTAAATAATGTTTCAAAATGTATGGAAAGGAAAAAAATGTTTAAAAATAGGAATTTTGAAATCTTCCCCTTTTAAGTGATATTGGAAAAGCTAGTCACAATAAGCTTTACCCATGAAAAATGTATTTAAAGGCTTATTTATAAAAATAATTTTCTAAGCTCAATTCTTATTCCAGAAGACCGATGTTTGCATGGTACATTGTGCATAATTTAATTTTCCCAGTTGAACATCTTAACACTACATGAACCATGAATGCATGAAATAGGAATTCCAAATGTCTTCCACATGGTGAGCGCATTTTCCAATACTTGTGCCGGAAGTTTGAGAGTAGTTTGAAATTAAGCAATGCCTGTTCTTAGTGACTTTTATGTATGCCAAAGGTATTAGCACTTTTCTCTGAGTGGGACTCTGAGGTGATAGATGGATGAGTCTGCTGTCTGTACTCAGGCACTTTGCTCATTTCCTGAGAGCTGTGTGCAAGGGCATGTGGATACTCATTAAGTTTCCAACCATTCCCGGAGAGCAACAGGTGGCAATCAAAGCTTCCCTGGTATGTCATGGCTGGTTTCCTCAATGTCTTGGAAATAATGGATGGCATTTGCATGCTCTCTGGAGTACCAGCAGATAAGGAGATGAGTAGCAACAGGAAGTATTTCCAAAGGGTAAACAAAAACACAGGTCTAGGAAGGTTATGACTAATGCTCTTGCTACCACGCATTCTAAATCCATACATAATAGTTTCATCTTCTAAGTATTATTACTCATTCAAACTGTGAAATCAAGGTTAACTGTCCTATGGTTAGCTACCTAGTAGAAGCAAGACATATGAAAGGAATAAAGAATATCCCAAGTTAATGAAGCTATATCATAAATTTATAAACTTTTAACTCTACATTTAAAAATATCCAATGACTACTACTATGATGTGTTTTTAAATTATCTCCTTTACAGAATTACTCATTTATATTGAGCATGTAGTACATTATAAGGCAAGCATATTGCTTACATTCTGAACTAGAGAAGATAGAGCTATTAATCCAAAATAGAACTGGTGATTTAAATTGAATACTGACAAGTTACCCAACAGCACTTGATAATTACCTAGAAAAGTATCTCTAGTGAATGACAGAAAGGTTTTTGTCAATCAATAGCTTCCTTTCACCATAGTCACCAGTCAGCTTAGAAAAACAATGGAAAATGTCAGCTATAAGATTTCAACAAAATTTGTCTGGCAACTTCCCATGACCCTAGGAATAAAAACAAAAACATTAAAGATGGCAAATCACCATCTTTCCCAATTTGAAACCTCAAAACCTCTGGACTGGTCCACTGATGACTAGAGAAATGCACTGGTATATCTTTCCTGGCTGAGGACAGAAATCAAAGGTAATGAGAAAAAACAGTAGCTTTGTTTGTTTGTTTTGGAGGGAAAAACCCCAATACCTTCACCCTTATGTACTCTCTCTTAACAAGAAAGCTCACGCTCTGGAGAAAGGACAACCGGATTTCCACACAGCACTGAGATTCCCGGCATGTGACTGATGTTGGTGGCAGAGCCCAGCTGACCTACAGGCAAGTACTGCAGGAAATCCTGCCCTAGTCTTTCCAAAACGCTCCCCCTTTTAAATGCATCCCCTCCCCTCTTATTTAAATGCCATCAGGTTCTTTTAAAGTAGTGCTGAATATAATTTTCTTAAATTTGTTTAAAAAAATCTATGATTTTCCAAATATTAGTAAAAAGTTTTTTTGTGTGTGTGTGGGGGGGACTCCTAAAGATGTGCAATGTGGGATTACTAATCGCATATTTACAGTATGAGATCACATACAATTTATTCAGTTATTTTTGCTAAATATCAAAAGATAAGGAAATTATTTCAACTCTTTAGTAAACTGTTGTTATAGAGTGTACTTTTCAATGGAGAAGACAAAAGATTATACATTAGAAGGACCTATCCAAACATCTATAATGCTAACCTGGAAACATCAAACAAAACGCAGAACCAAAATTTCTGAGTGCCAACCTGGAATTCATAGCTTTCATATCTGTTAATTATAACAAATAGCCTCATAAAATACTACATATTATACCATATGATGTCTGGGAACTCATTAATTTAATATATTTATTCTAAAATCATATTATGCATATAAGACATTTTAAATACAATCTTCATAAAGTAGTATGTACAACTCTCTTACTGAAACTAGGAATGTTAACTTTAGAATCATCTAAAGCACTCTTGAGATTAATTTAAAATCCTATAAGATAAGAACAATGTAAAGAAAAATCTCCTTGCATTCTGTTCTCATATCAAACAGTTCTAGAATTAAAAAAGAACCTTAAAATAAGAAGCTGATTCTAAGGGAGTGACTACAGCCAAGGCAATAGAACTTTTCAGCCTTGTCAGTTGCCACATGAAAAATTTTAAACAAAAAACCCATTTCTTAACATCTTTAGATGATTTAAAAACGTGTAAAACAATGTTTTCAAACTAAGCTTTAAGCAGTTATTTAAAAAGACACATACAAATTTTATGGGAATAGTACGTGGGTCAATAAAGCTTAGTAATATGATTTGTAGTTTGCAGTGAGAACTATTGACAGGAAGTGGAGGCACAAAACACTTTGGAGGGATTATTATAATGGGTGAATCACAAAAACAGCTGCCTGGAGGTTAGATTTATGGGGATGTTAAGACTCTAATTCTGGTCAAAATCTGATAGGATTTTAAGAGTAAATTTAAATGTGAAGGGAGACATTCCTAGACTTGAAAGAATTCCTATGACTTCAAGTGAAATGATTTTTACATTTATTTAAGGGGCATAGTAGGTTATATAGTGAATATATATCCAAATAGCCATGACAAACTCAGGAATGCCTGTGCTTCATTTTCTTTTTTAATTGACGTATAGTTGATTTTCACAATGTTGTGTTAGTTTCAGGTATACAGCAAAGTGATTCAAACTCCTAATCTATCCCCCTCCTCGCTTTCCCCTTTGGTAACTATAAGTTTGTTTTTTGTCTGTAATTCTACTTCTGCTACCTGTGCTTTGTTTTTCATTTAAAAATTTAATTGGTTGAAATGGCTGGTGAGTATTTAAAGAACAGCAGTATATTTTTAGCTTTCACTTTTTTTTTTTTCATTTTTGTGACTCCCGCAATTACATTTCTACGAAGCCAAGACTGTCAGTGCGTATTTACCTTTATCCCCGGAAGTCCAGGAAGCCCAGGAAGCCCTGGTTCACCCTACGTAGATAGGAAAATCACACAGCATTATAGAACAGTATTCACTCAGGCACAGTATCTGAGAAAAACATGGCAAATGCTCCCAGTTGAATTCTTGCTGTAGGTATATATATATATAATATATACTGTCTAGCTTCAAGACATTTGGTGAGATTATACAGTTCAGTCAACTCTTGATTCAGGGATGGGTTGACCCTTACGCAGGTTTTCCAGGAGTTTCCCTTTGGGGAATGAGCAGTTCCTTGCTCATTGTCATTACTACCAGAAGGTGAGAGAGAGAAAAGGAGAAGGAACCCATCTGGTAAATGACTTGCTGCAGAAGCTGAAGCTATCAGCTGAAATGAGGATTACTTGCATTTGAACAATGCACCCTACTCCAGAGGTCTCTTACCTCAGATAATCAAGAGTTGGCTGTATGAACAGATGGTCACATCAAAACAATACACATGAAAAGTCTTCCTCACTTAAAAGTATAACAGTTATTTCTTTTCCATTCCTGAATGATGAGAAGATAAACGCATGGTTAAGATTATACTGAACTCCAGCCCATGTAGCTGACAATTGTTGAGTTGGGGTAGCCCTGCTTAGCCACTGAGAGCTAATGGTACCATGCAGCTGTTTCTGAATACAGGTTTGAGATTAAGTGGTACATTTTGGGTGAGCACACTGGAGTCAAGCTAAATCTTCTCATTTTCACAGGATTGTCTACATTATTTTAAGCACAAAGTATACTGACAGGAAGTTCTATTGCTTGGAAAATCTCCTGAATTCCACTAAAAAAGCATAAAAAGTTGCTAAAAATTGCTAAAATAAAAAATTGCTAAATTTCACGGGATGAAAGCCCATCCTGTGTTGGGCTGAGGTGACCAAATATTGTGGAAATAACATTTGAAGGTAAAAGGGTCGGGTCACACTGTTTCAGGATTGCAAACTATGCCAACTATACCAAAAGAGACAGAAGCATCAAACTCCTTCTACTCTAAACGCTTGAACAATCCTATTTCAAGGAAAGTCTACTAACAGCAACCAGACATTTAATCTTTAATATTATTACTTTCAAACAATGGAGAACTATAATTTGCTCTGGTATGATCACAAAATAACTTCAGATACTGTTTATATGAAGCTGTATAATTAGACATAGAAAGAACAATGACTTTCCTAATGGTTTAGGTCAAAGGTGCTTCAGGAATGCAAAAGAAAAGCTATTCTTTTTGAAACTACATGAATAAAAGTTTGCCTTGTGAACAAGACTAAGATGAGATTAAGCCAGAGAAGAAAGAATAATTATTAAGAATTTGATATTCCATTCAAAGAATACTTATCCAAGCAGATTAAACTTTACACAGATACAACATTATACCTTTGATTTTCTTTTTTCTTTCCCTTTTCCCCTTCAATAAATGACTTCAGGAAGATCTAGTAAAATGAACTTATTCATATTTCATTGAAGATTCTCTTTTACAAAGAAAAAAGTATAAGACCCTTCAAAATACAGTAAGCTGCTGTATAATAAGCAAATAATAAAAGTAAGAATATTGCTGACAAGTCCATAGTTTTGTTTTGTCTTAGAGAAGCCCTGCCCCCAAACTCAAGACATCCTATTTAAGACATGTGGAAACCCTATTTAAACATATGGGTTGTAACACTGTTTTTCCAAAAGCTTTCTCACTAAGCTCTTCCCTCCCACCAAAATAAAAAGATCAATGACTAAAGTAAGATATTTACATACACATGCATACATAGACACACACCCATGTTTCTCACATGAGAAAGATGTATAAGACATTGTGGAATATTTTATAATATAGATTTAATACTTACAGAGTTTGAGCATTTAGCTGTTCCCTATGTTATATGCATATGTATATAGGTATAAACGTTATAAATTTACTATTTAATGAACAAATATTTCAGTAATTAATATTTCATAGTCTTGGATTTTTATAAATTTGACCTTTCCAAATTTATGTTTACTTAAAAGCTCACATAATAAAAGATTATAAAACATTTAATTTGACCCTTCGAGAAACATCTCAACACTTTTAGGAAGATGTTTCTTCTTATATAAATTCTCTATCTTTATACCATCAAGGCTTATCTTTTAATTAAGAGACAGTTCTTCAGTTAATGTCTCCATTCTTGCCTATTTCTTAACTCAGAGCTTTACTGAGCTGAGTTCTTGGGCATGTACAGCCCAAGGTCAGGTCTGGGTCATAACTAAGAATTGGTTTGTTATTCCACTCAAAGACTACTTGTCCAAGTAGATTATACTTTATACTGATACATTATACTTTTGGTTTTCTTTTTTCTCTCCCTTTCATTCTTTATTCCCCATTATTGGAGACCCAGTCTACTGTTAAAGTCAGTTCTCTGCTTTCACCCCGTGTCCCCGTGACAACGCCCGGTGTTTCTCAATATATTTCTACTGTGATGGTCCCTTTCGATGGAGCAACAAGCATTTTCACTCCTTTAAAACTAAAAAATACATATAAATTTCAAAAAGATGTGGAGAAGTTAGGTAGGCAGCAGGCTCACCACCTTACCACCAGTGCCACTGGATGTGGAGAAGGTAGGAAGGAAAAAATCTTGTGATGAAACACAATGCCTATTTCATATATCTACACACTCACCTTATAATACATATACCCTAACTCACATATCAATCACAGACTCTCCTGTTGAGTTGATAAAAGAAAAAAAACTGAAATGAAATCATTCCTACATTATGAACGTTACTAAAAATCAAATTTCATACTGCCAAATACCAGAAAGGGGAGACCTAATCAATGCACTTCAATTCTGTCAGGATATCCTCTACTTTCTGAGAACATCCCCAATGCAGAAGCTTAAATATCAAAGAACCCACAACACAGTTCTACAGTGGTGAGACAAACATTGTTGAAGAGTCCTTGAATGGCTTCTGTACTCATTCTGTTTGTCATTTTCCAAGCTAAGCAACCAGCAAGCATGGGAACACTACTTTTACATCAATGTTGGAGTAAGTATTGCCAAATCCAGATATTAAACAAAGGAAGTCATAAATATTTGTGGGAAACTGATATTGCATCAAAGGGTAGAATCTGGCCTAAATATTGATGAAAAAGATATTGCTCATTTCAGGGCACATTTTCATTCAGATGAGTTGTAATATTCATACACATATTCATTCACACACATATTCATTCAGATATAATCTAATTCTCTCAATATAATTTAAAACAGGTTTTAAATAAAATGCAAAGAAAAGCCAACGTTTCCATAAGTAAACCTACAAACTTTCAGAAATGAATCTAAAATGTATTTTTAAGTAATCATGATAAAGGCACAGTTTTATTAACCAATTGAAAATCAATTTGGATCTTCTACCCTGAAAATAGTGAAACCTATATGAAATTATAGCAAATTTGTTTTGTGTTTCAAAAAGACATACCAGTTTTGCAGACATTTCTTTTACCTTATCACAGATTTGGAGAGCAGCTTAAATTTAGCCTTCAATTTTTAAAGACTAAGGAACTTAAAATTAGTTCATTAGAGAAAATCAGATGCTCTTTCACACCAAAACAGATCATGGATCTCTGTGACATCACTAATTTCAAATTTCTTACACAAAGAATCAGTAGGAAATTTTAGGCATTGGACAGAAAAATTTGCAGTGTTCTGCTGGGCTCTTCAGAAAAGTCTCATCTTTATCTAAAACTAAGCTTAATGAGTCATTTCTCTCAGATTCTTAATTTCAAGAGAAAAACCTATTTTTAAATTAGGGAAATATTAAAAGATGTGAAAGACCTTCTCAAAAAATACTTTAATCCTAAGTGTTTAAACAAAGCAATGATCCTCTCAATAACTTCAAGAATGTGGGAATAGTTTTGAATGTTATGTTTTAAGATTCCAAACTACTACAATGGGATTTATTCTTTTTCTTTATACTAATGAGGTATATTCTATGTCTCTATTCATGTTTTTTCTCTATAACATCAGTTACTGCTAGACAAAGGCAGAGTCATGATCTTAGGAGGTTTAACCTAGTGTGGAATTCACATTTACTTGTTAGCTACATCTGTTATCTGAAATCTGCACTGGGCATTGATATCCAGATGCTTAGACGATAAACTACTAACAGTTGTTTCCAGCTTCAGACTCAAATGAGAATAAACATATTCACTGCATGTCCTCTAATTTATCACTAAAGTGAGGCACAAATGATAAAAAAAAAAAAATTAATGTATGTGACTACAGATTGGTTAAAGTGGTTTGGCTAGTGTCTACAACTAAAGTTTAGTTCATGAACAAATCTCTTGGTACAACATAACATTCATTGCTTAGGAAGATATTATTCACATAAAGAACTATCAGCTGGGAAGTATTTGAAATGAGAGGAAAGGAATATAATCTTAAAAGAACTGTCCATCATCCCCTACTGACACAGTTTAGTAAATATTCATTTCTTCTCGTGAAAGATAGAAACATGCAGAGTATCTTTAAACATGCAAGACAAGTTGTTGGCATTCCAACCCAGATGATCCTTGTTAGTATTAAACAGCTCAGTACATGCAGACTTTAGTTCATAAAACTTCCTTTCACATGTACAGAATGTGTTTACACTTTTGCTATGGTCAGCATCAACCCTTTTAAAATGAAAAACAATAACACTGCATACAAAGCATGAAAACAGCAACATTTTCAATAATTGTTCTCATATTACACAGTGGATAGCAGATATGGTAAAATGGTGAATATAAAATAGTACTAAAACCACACTAGAATAGGGAAATTACCTTTTGCCCTGGACGACCAGATTCTCCGGGTTCTCCCTGGCCAAAGAAAACCAAAGATGGAAAAGGCAGTCTTAAAAGAACTCTCCAGAACCCTTAGACCCCTGGACACTTCCAGCCTCCTTGATGACACATGCATTTCATTCACTCTATTACTCTCTATATTACTAGACACAGGAACCTTTTTTTTTTTTTTTTCTGCTTTGACTATGTCTAAAGCTTACATACAAATCCACATTTCCAGTAAAACCAATCAGAAAGGTATTGTTTAAGCCTTTATTAGACTTCCAGCAGATACTCCCTGTTGTATTTGGAAGCCAATTATTGCAGGAGAATAGAAACAGAGTTAGAACCATCCAAAATGGTAAAAGAGAAGAGAAACAAGAGACATACAAAAGTCAAAACTGTAACTCTTGGGGTACAAACACTCGTAAGCATATAGTTACCTTAATTCCTGCAGCAGACGATCCCGGGTCACCCTAAAACGAAACCCAGGAAGATTATTCTACAAGTTATGAGAAGAGGAAACACACAAACACACTGAGAGCCGTTATTGACAGGAGCGCCCAAGGGAAATGCCGTGACTAATGGGTCAAACTATGCTCCCTAAGACTTTGTATCCATATGGCTGTGAAGATGTCAATAATTTCCAAGATCAACAATATACTTTCTAAAACTACTTTGAATGCAAAATACACGAGGACTACATTCCTTGAAATAAATAGAAATATATGAATATGAATCTCTTCCCCTGATAGACTGCTATCGCTGCTGCTGCTGCTAAGTCGCTTCAGTCGTGTCCGACTCTGAGTGACCCCATAGACGGCAGCCCACCAGGCTCCCCCGTCCCTGGGATTCTCCAGGCAAGAACATTAGAGTGGGTTGCCATTTCCTTCTCCAATGCATGAAAGTGAAAAGTGAAAGTGAAGTCACTCAGTTATGTCCGACCCTCAGCGACCCCATGGACTGCAGCCTTCCAGGCTCCTCCGTCCATGGGATTTTCCAGGCAAGAGTACTGGAGTGGGGTGCCACTGCCTTCTCCGATAGAGTGCTACAGCTGTATTCTAAAGCAATACATTAGCAGATCTGGAGTTTCAGTTTTCTCCATTTCTGAAATTTATTAATGTCACTGGCTATCATTTGCTAGGAATTCCCTAACTCTTTTGGTCTTCAGAAAGTCAGGGTTCAACAGATGAAGTCAAAGGGTTAACGATGTTGAGCTGCAAAAAGCCACGGAGCTGGTCAGTTTGCTTTCCTCGTGAAGCACACCACAGTTGTGGCTGGCACGTTTTTTCTGGCCCTACACTTACTTCATTGTGACACGGTCACCGGAAATTTACAGGATGATAGATGACTTGTGGGTGACAGGGACATACAGAAGATCTGAGAGGAACTCGTGAGATAGAATCTGGTTTTCTAAAAGGCATTGTATTCCATCCGGATTTCATGGAGGGTGACTACATTCCTAAGGCAAATCTGCTCTCCATGGGCAGATAGACGCTGCCGGGAGAGAATTCAGGGGGTGCTTGGGATGTTGCTTATTTCTGAGGTGATGCCAGACAAAGGCTTTAGATTTACAAGCTCCTTCTGGTCCTCTCTTTCATGAACACGCTACAAGGAAAACAAAAGGGAGCAAATGTAGACGATGACTATTATGAAAACAGAAACAGCCACAAGGAGAGAGACACCTACTGGGGTCTCCTCGGCTGTTCTCTCTGTGCAAGTGCTCACAGAGTCCCAGGGTCTACCTCCTCGTTATGCGCATCAGTCTCTTCCAGAGAAGAGGCAAACCTCAGGCCTCTGTACATGGGGTTCTTGCTCCCTCCCTCAGTCGCTGTCTTCTCTGTTCAAGTCTTGAGTGGCTTCGCCTCAACTCCTCACCGACCAACCTAGACACTCGCCCCTCATATCCACATCTCACTCCGCACATCTCTACGTGTCCTGCACGCTCACTACCTATGGATTTGTGTGTGTTTTCTGCCGAGTCTTTCTTCGTCCCTCCATCAGGAGATCAGCCACATGTGGGCAGGCTCAGTACCTATTTTTATTCAGTGTCTAAATAAAATACGCTGGATACATATATAGTGAATGAATGAACATATCTCAGAAAGAATGGTTTCCAGCAGGTCAATAGTCAAGAATCAAAATGAAAAACACAAAAACCTTGAGGAAGGAAAAAAAAAGAGCTTAGGAAGGAGAAGGAAATAATAAAGTAGCTTATTTGAGGAAACATATGATTTTCTTTGACATTTGTAGTTGCTATTACTCAACGAAAAATTAAAATATGATGAAACATATAGAAGAGGACCCCAAATACTGTCTTACTGTAAAATGATACTGGTTTCTTTTCCCCAACATTAACACTGAATTGAGCTCTGAATGGGAAGTGAAATAAATGTGGTTAATAAAATAGCACTTATTTCTATTTCTACTAAATCAAATCTGAGAGCCATCAACACCAATGAGTCAGGGCCGCAATAGTTTGCACAATAAGACCTTTGTATTCATAAAAGCAAGTTTGACTTTGCTAAGTCCCTTTTTTTCATCTCATTTTTACCTCACAACCCTCCCAAGAGATAGGACAGATATTACTACTCTCAATAGATGAGGATATTGAAGCAACTTGAGGCTAAGTAAATTTTGGACTTCTTAAATGCTACTGCCATGTGCTTTCTTTTTTATTAGAATAAGAGAAGAATTACTGGTTTATCTCATTTTGACAATAAGGCATAATGGTTGTAGTAAACTTGTAAATAAAAGGAAGTTGCTTGTATTAACTGTAGATAAAAACTTTTTCATTCCAGTGTTTTAATAGAAAGTGAAAGTGAAAGTCGCTCAGCTGTGTCCGACTCTTTGTGACTCCACGGACTATACAGTCCATAGAATTCTCCAGGCCAGAATACTGGAGTGGGTAGCCTTTCCCTTCTCCAGGGGATCTTCCCAACCCAGGGATCGAACCCAGGTCTCCAGCATTGAAGGCAGAAAGTGACAGGATAATCCACTAGTGAGAATAAGGGCTAGATTTAGTTCTCAGAGAAAGGGAATATGAAGAAAAGGTCAGTTTCCTGAAAGGCTGATTTATTTGTGGACATTGGAATAGTTTTGTTTGATGGATAACTATAAGTGATATTTCAATTTTCTTTTCAAAAATTAGAACTGTGAAATCTCAAGGAATTTTTATAACTTTTAGAAAGTGGCAAGGCAACTGCTGGAAGACATTTCTAAGTTAAACATTTTAAAGGATGATGCTGCAAGTAGTGAAAATAAAACAGTGTTTATAATCCTCTTTCCTCTAAAAGTAAAAATGAATACGGGATTAAAGTAGGAAAAACACCCAACTGTGTCTCTCTAAGTATACTCTTAGCTTCATAAATCCGTTGGTTTTGAAATGAAAGGGTAAATCTGCAGGGCAAATCATAAAATGAAAAATACTTTTAGAAGACACTTGACGTAAATGAATTTGATTTTGCTATTGATCATTACAAGGCCCTGATGGAAAAGAACTTGATGCTGGGAAAGACTGAAGGCAAAAGGAGAAGGGGGTGGCAGAGGATGAGATGGTTAGACAGCATCACTGACTCACTCAATGGACATGAATCTGAGCAAACCCAGGGAGACAGGGGAACTTGGTGTGTTGTAGTCCATGGAGTCACAGTTGGACATGACTTAGGGACTGAACAACAACAAATCAATTAGTCAAGTACAGAAACTTTCTGTCTTGGGCTGTGATTATTTTTAAACACAACATTGATATGTAGATAAATGAAGTGAATGTGGGGACATTTCTATCACTCATTAATTCATTCAGTAAGTACTTATTGAGCATCGGTTTTGTGCCAGCCATGCTCTGGATGCAGGGATACTAGGAGAGAGGGAGACAAAGTTTCAAACCCTGTCCTTGTTCTGTGCTTATAATACAGTTGCCCCTCGATACCCCTGGGTTCTGCATCTGTGGATTCACTCAACTTCAGATCAAAAATATTAGGGGAAAAAAAATAACAGGAAATTCCAAAAAGCAAAACTTGAATTCCTGGGTCCCCGGCAACTGTTTACATAGTATTAGGTATAATAAGTGATCTAGAGATGCTTTTTAAAGTACAGTTGACCTTTGAACAGCATGAGTTTAAACTGCAAAAGTCCATTTGTATGTGGATTTTTTTTTCAAAAACATCTATAGTAAATAATGTAGTACCACATGATCTGCAGTTGGTTGAATTTAGCAGATGCAGAACCACATATGGAGGAAATGGGGATATGAAGGAAGCATGTAGAAGGTGGGTCTTTTATAAAATTATATCCTAATTTTCGAACGTGGCTGAGTCTCAGTACCCCTAAGGCCCACATTGTTAAAGGGTCAACTGAATATGGGAGAAAGTTCATGGGTTATAGGAAAATTTTACCCCACTTTAAATAAGGGACATCCTAGTATTTTGATATCTTCGAGAATCCTGGAATCAATCCCCTTGGGATACCAATGGCCTATGGTAATCAATGGTATATATGTATAGAGCCTGCCTGCCAATGCAGGAGACCCAAGAGATGCAGGTTTGATCCCTGTTGGGAAGATCCCCTGGCAGAGGGTATGCCAACCCACTCCAGTATTCTTGCCTGGAGAATCCCATGGACAGAAGAGTCTGGTGGGCTACAGTCCACAGGGTTGCAAAGAGTCAGAGATGACCGAATGACTTAAATGCACCAACATTTACTTTCAAGTGTGGGAATAAAAGGTAAGAAATCCATTTCTACGTTAGTTGGTGAGGTTAACACTCCAAGAGCAGAATCTAACCTTCCCTCAGTAACTCCACGTATGATTAAAATCAGTCTTTGGCAGGTCATAAGTCCAGAGTGCATCGTAGCTGCTGGCCACAGAGAAAACCCAGTCCTGAGGTTTTTAACAGTCCCACAGCATTTCCAGATGACCAGTCTGAAAAGGTTTAGATTGCTTTACCATCCAAAGGCAGAGTTGGATCAAAGGGAAAAAAATTCTATTAAAGTGAATCAGCCGATGACGTAATTTACTACATCAATGGCAGAAAAGAAGCATTTTTTGATTTTACATCTCAAACTTGGTAAATGATGAATGAGTTTCACATACTGAACCCAAAGGCCGTGAGAAGAGTGTTTCTAACATGCTGGAAACAAATTATATGACAGAAGCAGGAAATGTTTAAAAAACACATCAAAAATTATATTCCAATTACAGCATTCTTGGGAATGAATGCTACAGGTCAGATTACATATTATATGTTACATATTCCTATTTACAACCCTCTGTTTAGACTCATTGAAAGTTTATAGAAATGATTTCCATTTTAACTGAAGCATTTCTTGTACCTAATTTCAATTGACTAATAAAACTTTTTGATAAAAAAGAAAAATAACCAATCTAGTTGATTTCCATTTCCATGTGGTAAGAAAGCTGACATTTATTGAGAGTTTACTATGTGTGAGTCGGTATGGTAAATGATTTGCATTAATATAAAAAATAAGAACAGTATTCCTTTGAGATGAATTTAGCCTTTACAAAGTAAAAAAGTTGCTTTAGTATTACAATGTTAAATTTTAAAAATGTGTGAAATAATTATTGGCCTACATTCAAAATATGAAGCTCTAAAAATACATCTTCTAAAGCTTAAACCTCTCTACAGAAATCCACATAGGCGTAGCTCAGACTTGGCATAGATTGTTTTCACTTGAAGAAACTGCTCTCTGTTTAGAAAATTTCCTTTCTTCAAGCAGAGGTTGGCAATTATGGCCTGGGAGGGCCAAATGCAGCTAGCCACCTGTTTTTGCGTGGCCCAAGAGCTAAGAATGGTTTTTGCATTTTAAATGGTTAAAAAAAGTCGAAAGAATATTTCATAACATGTGAAAAGCACATGAAATTAAAATTTCAATGTCCAGAAATAAAGTTTTATTGGAATAGAGCCACTCTCATCAGTATACATATTGTCTACGGTTGCTCTCATGCTACGATGACAGAGTTGAGTAGTTGTGACAGACACCATATGGCCCACAGAAACTAAAGGATTCGTTTTCTGGTCCTTTACAGGGAACGTTTGCTGACCTCTGCTTTTAAGCACAACAAGAAAGTTAAATATAACATCCATGTTTATAGATCTGGGGTTTGAAATTTTTACTTCAAAAAGTCATAGAGGTATATCATTGACCTCATTAGTATTAAAACATACTCGTGTTGTGGTGGATTGCAGTGTGACACTTGAATCTAACAGATAATAAGATGGGTTACAGCAGTGGTTCTCAATGCGGGGTAATTTTGTTCCCCAGGGGACAACTGGTAAGCTCTGGAGACAAGGTTGGTTGTTGCAACTTGGGAATGCTATCGGCATCTAGTGGGGGAGGCCAGGAACGACGCTAGACATCCGACATTTACCCCATGGAGAATTATCCAGCTCTGACTCTCAGTAGAATTGATGCTTTTGAACTGTGGTGTTGGAGAAGACTCTTGAGAGTCCCTTGGACTGCAAGGAGATCCAACCAGTCCATTCTGAAGGAGATCAGCCCTGGGATTTCTTTGGAAGGAATGATGCTAAAGCTGAAACTCCAGTACTCTGGCCACCTCATGCAAAGAGTTGATTCACTGGAAAAGACTCTGATGCTGGGAGGGATTGGGGGCAAGAGGAGAAGGGGACGACAGAGGATGAGATGGCTGGACGGCATCACTGACTCGATGGACATGAGTCTGAGTGAACTCCAGGAGTTGGTGATGGACAGGGAGGCCTGGCATGCTGTGATTCATGGGGTCGCAAAGAGTCGGACACGACTGAGCAACTGAACTGAACTGAACTGAGTGTCAGTAGTGCTGAGGTTAAGAAACCCTGGTCTGCAAGAAACTGACAGTCTATCCTAACATCTAGACTGTGTGTGTGCTCAGTTGCGTCTGACTCTTTGCAACCCCACGGACTGTAACCCACCAGATTCTTCTGCCCGTGGAATTTCCCAGGCAAGAGTACTGGAGCAGGTTGCCATTTCCTACTCAAGCAGATCTTCCCAACCCAGGGATCGAATCCCTGTCTTCTGTGTCTCCTGCATTGGCAGGCGGGTTCTTCACCACTGAGCCATCTGGTGCCAGAGAACTTCTAGACTACCCCTTGAATACAAACACAATTGCTACTCAGTGACACTATCATTAATCTATCCCTACCTACCACCCACGCCATATTTATATTAATATTTATAAGAATAAGAAAGACAAATTTCTCTTTATTTTATGGGTATGGTTTTATGACTAACAATTATCCATCTGTACAGTAATAATTTTCAAATTAGACCATTCCTATTCTCAACTATAAGCCTAAATGAATCGTTCTTTGTCTCATCAATTAGCCCAATTTACATTAAATCTGACTATTCCATTTTCATCTGGGCTTTCCAGGTGGTGTTAGTGGTAAAGAACCTGCCTGCCAATGCAGGAGATGCAAGAGATTTGGGTTTGATCCCTGGGTTGGGAAGATGCCTGGAGCAGGAAATGGCAACCCGCTCTAGTATTTTTCCTGGGAAATCCCATGGAGAGAGGAGCCTGGTCAGCTACAGTTCTTGAGGTCAAACAGTCAGACACAACTGCAGGACTGAGCACACATGTTCCACAATTCTTAACATATACCACAAACGAAGAAAAAATTTCCTTTCTATGTCAGAGACGTCTGTGGAGTAAGAAACCAAGCAAAAGCTGTGATAGCCTGGGGAAAAAAACACGAGGTAGGAAGATGAACCAAAGATCACTGCAATATAAAGGCTAATAACGGTTGAAAAATTTTTAAAAAGGACAATATGAAAGCTGACAAAATATTCGGGTTCGGTACATTTTAAGTCGAGGAAAATTTTCAAGACTGCATTAGAGGTTCTAATCAAGGGACACTAACTTTTATCAAACTCTTACATCTCATCCCAGTCCTGCAATCTTCCGTCCTAAAGCTGGGACAAATGGAGTCACTTTAGGAACTCTGTTTTTACGTCTCTGTGTATAAAAGGAGTGCTCCATTTACACATAAATAGGGGGGTGTTTTTGTCTTGAGTCATATTACTAGAAACCCAGCTACGCATTTTCTAGAATTTTTGAAGTACCATTTTACTTTTAAAATATTTAAATTTGTAGCTAGAATAATCACTTCTTATCAATTAAATATTTAAATGCTTGCTAATCTTGTAAAATTATCTCTGATCTTGTCATATTAAGCTATGATCTCTCAACTTTCTCAAAATCTCCCATTTCATGTAAATGAAATAATATTCTTGCTCATATACATGCTCTCCTATTTTTGAAAAACACTGTACCTTTTCGCCTGTGTCACCTTTGGGGCCATTCTCTCCAGCATCTCCCTAAGCGGGGGAGAAAAGAAATATATGAAAACATAGTGGTGATACTCAGCAATGAGTATCCTTATTTTGAGTTTTCCTTATTTTAAATTTCCTTTCAGAGGCACTATATATTAATAGCTGTTGTAAATGTTCAACAGAGCTAATGTACCTTACTTGACCAACTGCTTGATATCAACCCGTCCAAATAAACTTTATTACAATGAAGATGACTGAATAGTTTTAAACTACTCCATGAAATTAACAGAAAGTAATTTCTCTGACTTTTAATAGCTTATTCTGGCACTTAGAGCTGCTTTCTGCTTCCTCTGCTCAGACAGTCACTCTAACAAAGACTTTCTCCTGATTCCGTCCATATGCTTTCTGCTTTATCCCTTCTGTCTCCTTCTTTGTCCCATTCCTGATTCCTGGACTCCTGCCCTCTCCTTTCCCTTCCATCTGTGTAAATTCTACTCTGTCTTCGAGCCCCTCTCAAATCTCTAGGCTCTCAAAGTGCATGACACAGCCCTCAAAACTGTGCAGTGAATATTGACTTATCTGGGCATACATGTTTTGCATTGAGAAATAAATGTTTTAATAAAGTCAATAAATAAAATTTTTACCTTATTAGAGAATCTTCAAAACTCATAGCAAAGTAATCTGAGGAGTTCATGCTTCCTTTGTTAGTTTTGAGAGCTCCTATGCCTATTTTGTCACTGATATCTCCTTTCTACCCACAAAGCAATGTAGTAGAAAACAAGTCATTTGTGTATTATCCATGTTTTGTGTCCTAAATTCCGAATTCTTTAAGTCACACAGCATGTTCTAGTGGAAACATCACAGACTTTGGAGCCTGAGACCTAGCCCAGCTCCAGTACCTAACGGGCAAGTGAAAATCTATTTGCATCAAGTTTCTCCTGTGCAACACAGGACAAGAATATTTTACAGGGTTATAAGAAATAATTCCTGTGTCTAAAGCAACTAGGACCATGTCTGACACAACATAAGCTGTTAATGGTGGCCATTAGCAGTAACAATAAAGTTCTTGTATTCCCTAAGAATACCCTTCTGGCTCCCATAGGAGGTCCCGTTTCTATCATTTAACATTTTCCATAAAATAAGAGAGAAGCTATTGATAATGACCTCCCTGAGAGAAGAAGGAGTGTTGAGAATGGGAGATTTTAACGTTTTCTCTTCGGTTTCTCTTCTTGTTTCAAATAAGCATGAGGCTAACCTGCCCGGGAATTCTTTTATGGAGACGGGCACACCAGAGCGCCCGGGAGTCTGAGTCACTTTATCCCACGAGCCCCTGGAGCCATGCTGGCACTGCTGCTTTCCCCTCCTTACTTTCCACACAAAAGAGTCATCTGATGACTAATTAATTTCACATTAATTACCATGAACTGGTTGGATGCCAAATAAATATACTGATTATCAGTTATGAAGGATTTTTGATAGGCAGCCCATTAGCATGCTTTAAAAAATTGCTTGGAAATCCCTTTGTTAAAAAACAAAACAAATAAAACAAACTTTCTTATTAGGAAAACTGGTTCAGAGAGGTCAGGAGGCAAAGGGTTTGACTGAGCAAAGCCACCCTTCTGCTTTGCTCACCTTCCGTTTAAATCAATGTCTTTTATTTTTGTTTTACAATGGTCAAAAATACAGTTAAATTCACAAAGCTTGCTGGATCTGTAGATGTATTTCTTTTGGGGTTAGTGGTGATGATACTGATTTGTCAGAAAGATCATGCCACTTATGAAGAGCATTATGTGATACCTTGGCGATTGCCTACACAGACAACACACGTTTAAATACCGGTAAAGTACATAGCGAGAGAACATTCCCCAAAGTGGGAAGAAGGGTGTCTGTCTGAGAGAAATTAAACACACGCACTCTGCTTCTCCTTTTGTTTCTCTTTTTAGGTTTTTATGGGAATTCTTTGTGGGACAACTTTCAGTATGTTTGTTGCAGGTAAACATCTGTATCCCTTTAACCTAGTGACCTAAGAAGTAATAGAGGTACGGATGCTTAGAACAGTACTGGAATGGCATCGGCAAGCAGGCAGAACAGAAATTTTGCAGGCCTAGAGGTTTTTGAAAGCCATTTTAAAGCCTGACACAGAATGTTTACATTTGCTTTCTCCTTTCTTTAAATCTTTCTACCCAAACTTCTGAACATACATAAGAATCACCCTACTTTCTCCTTCCATTAATTAGCAGTTTGAAAGAAACAGTGGCCAGTATATCTATCTACATCTATATCTAGGCATAGCTTGTTTATTGCGCTTTGCTTTATCGCACCTCGAAGACACCGCATTTTTTACAAATTGAAGATTTGTGGCAACTATGTATCAAGCAAGACAAAAGGCACCATTTTTCTAACAGCATCATTTTTCAATTAAGATATACATACTGTTTTGGAGTTATAATGCTATTGAACTCTTAGAGGATTACGGTATAGCATAACTTTTATGTGCTCCGAGAAACCAAAAATTCATGTGCTTCATTTTATTGCAATATACACTTTATTGCTGTGATGTGGAATGGAACCTGCAATATCTCCAAGATATACTTGTATACCTGTACTTATCTATCCATCCACATATAAATACAGTTTAGTTTGGTACCTCTTGGGGGAGGAGATGAAAAACAGGCAGAATCATCTCACCTTTACTCCTTGTTCTCCAGGTTCTCCCTGCACAAAAGGACAAAGTGAGTGACACATTAAATTATAAAACACCTAATTAAGCAACATTAAACAAAATCAAATATTGAGAATACTAGTTAAATTATATGTGATATTTTCTATTTTGCTAATATATAGTGAAAGTGAAAGTGAAGTTGCTCAGTCGTGTCCGTCTCTTTGCAACCCCATGGACTGTAGCCTACTAGGCTCCTCCCTCCATGGGATTCTCCAGGCAAGAGTACTGGAGTGGGTTGCCATTTCAGTTGCTTTCTAAAAGCAAATGATGAATTTCCTGGAAAATTGAATATGGATATCAATAGCAAATATCACCTTAATTCTTTTCTTTTGAGGACTAAAGATGATCAGCAAAGCCTGGCTTTTAGGGCACTAAGGAGAGCAATGTTGAGGCAATTCTGAGATTATGACATCTTATTCCGACCAGACTCAGACTCAGTAAGGTGAGCTAGCACATCCCTTCGTGAAATCTTTCATTCAAAGCACCCCCTGGTGCATGGATTATTTCTGGGGTCTGGAGTACCAGTGTAGTTCACCAGAATATCTTGCCCTGACATGACTAAGGCCTGAACTTGGACCCTTTCACAACATCACGAATGCTCTTCAATCTCTTGTTAGCCACCATGTCTAAATCAGGTGTACTTTAGGAGTCATTAGTTTTTTCAGAAAAGATACTAGATTGAGGCAGAATCTAAGTGAGTTTAGGAGAGATGTCTTTATGCAAAAACGATGATCATGACAGTACAAAGACGAAAACGCAAAACTGTGTTCTGAAAAGAGTCTCATTTTCATTTTACCCAGGAAGAGACAGGGAACAGAATCAGAGAGTAAATCTACAGCAAATCACACACATTACAATAATACCCTTCTTAAGAAAAGCTTGAGGAAGTGTTGCAATAAGGTCACACTGTTTTAAAAATTATTTTTAAGGTGGTTATTGCATTTTTTAAAAATCCTAATGCACTCTTAAAGTCAGTTTGAAGGCAACACTCTTTTCACTCCCTGAAACTTGGCTGGACCCTTTGGCTTTTTGAATTTCTGGTTACCTTTCACTGCTTAACAACCATCCTGATGGTTGCTAGGCAACAGAAGAACAGTACTGAGAACAAGCATTAAGCATTAACTCTTATCATTTGACTTTTTAGCATGGAGCTAGAGAGGGAAGAAGACAGGAAAATGGCTGTAGTCCCAGAAGGAATATTTTCCTTCCTCTCCTGCAGGACAAAGGACAGGTCTATAAATTTTAGGTCTGTTCTAGGCGCCTGTCAATAGCAATGTGATCTGTAAAATCAGCTGACGGGCATCTGTGGGTATGGATACACAGCAGCACAGCTGATGGGATTAGACATTAGTTCTGTACTTCAAGGGATGGTCACTCATCAAAGGATTTGGGATTTGTCTGCTTATCTGGTTTAAACTAAACTGTCACCAATCTTTTTATACTTAACTGATTCATTTGTTCTTCAGAAACAAAGGAAATTTGGAATCACCCCCCAAATCTCCATTGCATTTTTTTCCTATTTAGTAACGCAGACTACATCCATTTTTCAATTTCAAACATGCCCCATTTTTCTTATGCTTTTCATTTGATTAACTTGTTGGGTTATGTAAGTTTTAGAGGCGGCCAAATCTTGAGGACAAGTCACAGTGACACTGTAAACATTTCCTTTAGTGTGTCTCCTAAAAATTACGCGAACGTTGGTAGTGTGGACATGACCTATGTTTTAATACATTCATCAAGTGGGAAAATGACAAGAGTCATATTTGAAATACAGGCTTTCTCACGTTAAATATCCCAGAAGTCAGAGTGTAGACAATCATATCCTACACTCTCTGTGTGTTTTTAATGTAATGAGAATCATGAACATCATTTGTTCTTTAGTCACAAAGTTTTATACTATAACATATTTTACTATGGACAAGAGATTCCATCCAAGTAAAACCAGTGGGATATAAAAAATTGTAACAGCTTAAAATTTCATGAAAAATCATGCCCAAATGACTCTGCTTGGTTTTCTTCGTACCGACCTTTAGCCCTGGTATTCCATTCTGTCCTACTGCTCCAGGCAACCCGGGTTCACCCTCAAAATAAAAAAAAAAGATACTACTAAGTAAAGCACACAAAGTCAACATGTTATACAGATTGTTAGAGGATATAACCAACCATCCAATAATACTCAAGAAGTACATAGTATGTGAAACTAGTTATACAAGTTAGCTTGTTTGGGCCAAAATTCTATGCACTATGGACCAGGGATATAAGAAGACTAATTTTCTTGTGTTCAGTCTTTTCTTCACTAAGAAAGCAAAAGCAAATTACCAGTGGAAATGAATATCTAGCACGGTGCTAGGTACACCAAGTGAATATTTGCTGAATGAGTAAAAGACATCTGAAAATTTAAGACTTGATGGAGAATTTTCAAGCGATTCCTCAGCTCAGGAAAACAGAGACTAAATCATTGTATTTATTAGAATTAAGGAAAATGAGCATCTCCAAACCTAAATCTTGAAGCATACACACATCTACTTAATTCCTTTAGACACATCTGACACAAAAATAAAGATGCCTTTGATTTCTCTCCCCAGTTTCATTGTAAAAATGATTAAAATAAACATTCACAGTTGTGGTTTTCATTGTCATATTGAGTGACAGACATTTGAGAAAATGATGATGGCTATTAGCTAGAAAGATTACACATTTCAGAAAGATAACGAGGTATATCAGTCTTTCTAGACTCTGAACCAACAATTGTTTTCCAAAGAAGAAGAGGAAAAATCTTTTCAAGTGCTCAGAAGCAAAGGAAAAATATTCTTCATGATGACTGCAGTTAACAATACTCTATGGTATATTTGAAAGCTGTTAAGAGAGTAGGTCTTAAAAGTTCTCACCACAAGGAAAAAAAATGTAACTATGTGAGATGATGGATGTTAACCAAACTTATTGTGGTAATCATTTCACAACATATACACATATCAAATCATTATGGTATACACTTAAAACTAATTCAATGTCATATGTCAATTGTAACTCAATAAAACTGGGAGAAGACAGAAAGCAGTGTGGCTTTTGTTATTTCCATGAAGCTTAAAAGTACAGCAACTAGAATTTCATGTAAAAACATTCCCAAGTCATTTATTATGTGCTTCAACTACTGGGCAAGTTTCTTTCCACCGAGGGTTAAAAAGCTGCTCCTTAGTTGATTTTTTTTTTCTTTTTAAGTTGACTATTTTTTAGAGCAGTTTTAGGTTCATAGCAAATTTAGTTGATTTTTTAAGAATGTTCTCTAAGCTGCCTGACTTAGGACTTTCCTGATAAGTCAGTTGGTAAAGAATCTGCCTGCAATGTAGGAGACCCTGGTTCAATACCTGGGTCAGGAAGATCCGCTGGAGAAGGGATAGGCTACCCACTCAAGTATACTCAGGCTTCCCTCGTGGCTAAGCTGGTAGAGAATCCGCCTGCAATGCGGGACACCTGGCTTCGATCCCTGGGTTGGGAAGATCCCCTGGAGAAGGGAAAGGCTACCCACTCCGGTATTCTGGCCTGGAGAATTCCATGGACTGTATAGTTCATGGGGTCACAAAGAGTCAGACATGACTGAATGACTTTCACTTTCACTTCTAAGCTGCCCGGAGGGCAGAAATTGTGACATTTTAATATCTGCGCTGTTACCTTCAAAAACACATACCCTAGTAAAATGGTAACATTTTTTAAGTGCCAGGAATTTTACATTCATTAACTCACTTAATTCTCACAAATTTCTATGAGATAAGTACTATCTTTATTTCTCTTTAACAGGTGAAGAAACTAAGGCACAGAAAGGTAAAGTAATTTTTCCAGATTTACACAACTCTGCCTTAAGAGGTTGTGCTCTTAATACAATTATGCATTGGTGAATGAATGCATCTAGAAATTGGGAGGGCTGGTGATGAATATTTCTATCCTCATTATCATTTGGTTTATACTCCTCATTAATAAATGACCTCCAGAATGTATACAAACTTGGACTAAATGTAACTTATTTAAAGATGATTTTGTACACCTACCAGATAAAACTAGGCAATGTGAAGCATATAGTGTCTTTCCAAAAGGGCAAAAAATGTTTTACGATTATACTGGCTTATTGTACTATAATTGTTAATGTCTTAACTCATGGAAGAAATTCTTCTTCCTCTATAAAGTTACATTGCAATCATTTGCATTTTCTTCGAGAAAATGGCAAACATGTTGACTTAGAATAATGATGGCCATTATAAGAAAATTTTGATATGCCCTTTGTAGGTGGCTCAGACGGTAAAGCGTCTGTCTACAATGTGAGAGACCTGGGTTCGATCCCTGGGTTGGGAAGATTGCCTGGAGAAGGAAATGGCAACCCACTCCAGTACTCTTGCCTTGAAAATCCCATGGACGGAGGAGCTTGGTGCAGGCTACTATCCATGGGGTCGCAAAGGGTCGGGCACGACTGAGCGACTTCACTCAGTTTCACTAAGGGTAAGAATAGAAGATCCCCTGGAGGAGGAGACGGCAACTTGCTTCAGTATTCTTGCCTGGAAAATTCCATGGAGGAGTCTGGTGGATCACACAGTCCATGGGGTCGCAAAGAGTCAGACACAACTGAGTGACTGAGCGCACACAAGGGTAAGAACTCCATAGGAAATGGAATACACCCCTAAAGAGGACTCTCATTTACTGTGTAACCATAAAAAGAGCTACGGAGTCTGCTTCTTCAAAGAACCTACAACAGGATGCACTAATATCATAACTCATGGTTTAATGCAAACAAGAAATGCTGCCAGGGAACAATACAAACTTTGTTTAGACTTTCAAAGAATAACTATGGTAGCCAGAATTATTTTTTTTTTAATGGTTAAGCCCCTGGAACCAGACGAAATACATGCTGAGATTTTGAAGCACGGGAGACAAATGCTTAGGTATCTGCATAACATCCTTCTTAAAATATGAACATCGAGGGACTAAAACTTGATCCTTTTTTTCCTTTGATTTTATGTTTTGTTAAAATAATCTTTTAACGTAAAAGGAAGCAAAACATTGCATCCATAATCCCATCACTCTATAACTGTTTTCATTTTGTCCTATTTCCTTCTAGTCTCTTAAATTTATGCTTACATATTTCAAGCAATTGTAAACTTATTACATAGTTTGACGTACTGATTTTTTATTATTTTATACTGCATGTTTGGTTTTACACAGTATTTGTGTCTTATAAATAGTTTATCATCTATCAAAGTCAGGTCTGATCATTTGTTTAACCTGCCCCAAATTGTTGAATACTTACATTGTTTCCAAACTTTGCTATTAAAGATAAATTAAACATCTATGTAAATATTTCTAAGTTGCTTTCCAAACAGGATCTGAGCTTTATCTGCTTTTCCAGGCACCTACTCTGTTACTTTTTCCCAACTTCATCAGCATTGTATATCATAATCTTAATTACTTTTGTGGCTATTTTAATGAGTACAAATAAGAACTTCCTAAAGTTCAGTTCTACATTTATCCCTTGTAAGGTTAAATAGGTATCCAGCAAGATTTTAAAGCTAAAAAGTGAATAAGGCTGTTTCCTGAATGAAGCAAGGCAAGATAAAAAGAAGGAAAAGTGACTCATAGCATTTTACCTTTCTAAAAAGTTATAATAAAGAAAATACACTCAAATTCAGATTAGGAGGTTATGAAACATTCTATTATTGTTCAAATTTAGCTTCCCAGGTTATGGTAAAGTAATGTTACAGATGAAACATTGTACAACTTTGAGTACCAAGGCCAAGCAGTGGGATTCTGGAAGACATTAATTCATTCAATTAACATTTAGTGAAGATTTACTACATGTTTTACTCTGAGCAGTGTTTCCTGGGATATAAAGATGAAATAGATATGACAGGTGCCTGTGCCCAGAGAGCTTATTTTTGAGTGAGAAAAGAGATATCTACATAAATAACTTAAAAGGATATCTAATTGAGATGGAACTTTTTTCTTTGAGCAAAATTTTCTTCATAAAGAGGCATAATAAATAGAAATCAAAGGAGAGTCTTAATGAAGAATAAAGCATACATCATATAGTGTATTAGTATTTTCTAGCATATGAGGACAGAATATTATTAATCTCATGCTGCTGCTGCTGCTAAGTCGCTTCAGTCATGTGCGACTCTGTGCGACCCCATAGACGGCAGCCCACCAGGCTCCCCCGTCCCTGGGATTCTCCAGGCAAGAACACTGGAGTAGGTTGCCATTTCCGTCTCCAATGCATGAAAGTGAAAAGTGAAAGTGAAGTCGTTCAGTCGTGTTCAACTCTTCACGACCCCATGGACTGCAGCCCACCAGGCTCCTCCATCCATGGGATTTTCCAGGCAAGAGTACTGGAGTGGGGTGCCATTGCCTTCTCCGTATTAATCTCATGAGTTTCCTCAAATAGTTACAGCTACATTACTTAATTGTTGTACATAATACAGTATAAAAAGTACATATACAGAGAAATATATCAGAAAAGTATAGACCAAAAAAAGAGGAATTAAGTTTTATGTGTATGTGTGTGTATGCATGTAGAGAAATAGTCTCGTGTTTATTGGATATTTTATTCATCTGTTTCTGAATGCATCTCATATTCACAAGTACTAGGGACATTATAAAGATGGTAATAAACAAAAATAGCAGCCAACATCTTAACTACAGGTAGATTGATGGATTTTTCTTTATTATACTTTAAATTCCCAGTGCATTACTCCCAAATGACAATTTGTGCATTTAAGCTAAAAATAAGTTGAACTGCCTTTTGAGAAGGATGACACTACTTTCTTTCTTTTTAAACCAGACACTCACTCAAGGCTTTTACAATTATTTCAGGTACAGCTATTCAGGGGCAATTTGAAAGAATACTTGAAGGTAGAAAGGAATGTAGTTTCCTTACAAAACTGAGTGCTAAAGAGAAACAGGTCATTTAGTAGTAATACTGCTCCCTGTCATTTCAATCACAATGGGAATTTAAAATGAGTTATTGCTTAAAAATTTTAGCACAGTATAATTTTACATTCACCTTGTCAATATATATTTGTTTCCTTTAAGTACTACATTTTCAGAAAGAACTCATCTAAACAGAAGATGAAAATAATTGCAATTGCCCCCCTTATCCTTAGGTTCGTTTTCTTTAGTTTCAATTGTTTAGTCACTAAGTCGTGTCCAACTCTTAGGGACCCCATGGACTGTAGCCTTCCAGGCTCCTCTGCCCATGGGATTTTCCAAGCAGGAATATTGGAGTGGATTGTCATTTCCTTCTTCAGGGCATCTTCCTGACCCAGGGATTGAACCAACGTTTCTTATATCACCTGCATTGGCAGGTGGGTTCTTTACCACTGAGCTACCCAAGGTTTCAGTTATCCATGGTCAACTAAGGTCTGAAAATATCAAAAGGAAAATTCTAGAAACAAACAGTTCTAAACTGGGTGCTGTTTTGAGTAGCATGCTAAAATCTGATGTCATCCTGCTCCATTGCACCTGGGACATCAATTATCCCTTTGTCCAGCATATCCTGCCAGCTAGTCACTTCGTAGCCAGGCTACATTATCAGATCGACTGTCTGAGCATCACAGTGCTTGTGCTCGAGTAATCCTTACTTTACTTAATATTCACTCAGCCATGCCCAACTCTTTGCAACCCCATGGACTGTAGCCTGCCAGGTTCCTCTGTCTATAGAATTTTCCAGTCAAGAATTCTGGAGTGGGTAGCCATCCCCTTCTCCAGATGATCTTCCTGATTCAGGGATTGATCCTCGGTTTCCCATATTGCAGGTAGATTCTTACTGTCTGAACCACCAGGGAAGCCCATTCTACTTAATAATGGCCACAAATGTGAGCAGTTCAGATAGTCTCTTATTGTATCTAATTTCTACATTAAACTTCATCATAGGCATGCACATATAGGAAAAAAACTGGTATACATAGTGCTTAGTACTCTCCTCCGTTTCAGGCATCCACTATGGGTCTTGGAACATACTCCTTGCAGATAAGAAGGCGGGGCTGCTGCCCAGAACATGCACCAGCAGCAAATGAAATGAGTGATATTGAACAAAACATGGTGTCAGTCTTAAGGCTATTCTCCTACCTCTGGAGTTGGTGTGGTTGGTGCATATGTGTAATAAAGACTAAAAATGGGCAGCACTGGTCACTGATACCTCTTTAAAACACTGGATGGACTGGGTCTTTCCTCCTGACAGTGACACTTCACAGAAGCATCTCAGTGGCCGCTGGTGTTTCCTCTCCTGCAGGCAGTCATGGTGGGCAGGGGGGCAACCTTTTGTGAGGCTTCAGGGCTTGAGAAGCTTTGGCAGCTATTGGGTAGATAACCCTTGGTAGAGGAGGATTCTCTGAAGGCAGTGAAGTGCCCACGGGGACTTCCAGCTGGAACTATCCGGGAAAGAGTCAGGAAAATGGGGTTTCTGTTCTCCATTTCTATTTATTCTCTTTCTCTAGAGGCTTCCCTGATGGTTCAGCAGTAAAGAATCCGCCTGCAATGCAAGAGATGCAGGAGATGTGGGTTGATCCTTGGGTTGGAAAGAGTGCCTGGGGGAGGAAATGGTAACCCACTTCAGTATTCCTGCCTGGAAAAAAATCCCATGGACAGGGGAATCTGGGCAGGCATGGAGTTGCAAAGAGTTGGGCATGACTAAGCAGGCAAGCAATTCAGCGTAGTTTAGTCTCCCACACTAGTCCCTAACGCAAGTGAAGTGAAGTCAGTCAGTAGTTTCCGACTCTTTGCGACCCCGTGGACTGTAGCCTACCAGACTCCTCCATCCGTGGGATTCTTCAGGCAAGAATACTGGAGTGGTTGCCATTTCCTTCTCCAGGAGATCTTCCCAACACAGGGATCAAACCTGGGTCTCCCACATTGCACGCAGACGCTTTACCATCTGAGCCACCAGGGAAGCTCAATGCAAGTGAGGATGAACACAAACTCGGCTGAACACAGGAGGTAGAAAATGACCAACATATTTGACCTTGAAATTTCTAGAATGTATCATTTTACTGCACACAAACAAAAAGAATAAGACTCCTACCCCTAACTTTAAAGTGTCACTCATGCTCTAAATAAATTCTTTTCAGACACTTTAAAAAATGTAGCTACTAGAAAGTTCATATTTACATTTATGGCTTGTTTTTGGAGCTCGTTTTATGTTTCTATCAAACAGCATTGGTTCAAACTATAAAATTCTGTAATTATTATAAGGCATGATAAACAAATGCATTTAGAAGCAGAGGATGAGCACATCAGTATTCAAGCAAGTCAACGTACAGCGAGACTTCAGAATGGAGATGCCCACTGTGGTGTTAAAATCGATCACCAGACTCTGCCAAGTTCTGCCAAGACTCTGCCAAGGTGGAAAGCAGAGGGCAGATCTGAAGCAGAGGCTGCCGAAGGGCTGGGGGAGCCACAGTCAGGGTGGGGCTAGAGGCTGACTCTAGCAATCTCCTAACCCATCTCCTTGCCACCCACCCACCTCCAACAGTCTCCGAAAAACAAGGCAAGCTTATAAATTCCTTCCCTTCTCGACAAGGCTGTTCCATCGCACTGAGTGAGGGTCCCAGCCAAGATCTGGCTTTGCTGTTTCTCTGACCTCCCTTTCTACCACTCCAGCCACACTGAACTCTTTGTTCTCAGATACTAAGCAGGAGCCACCAGGGTCTTTGCATTTGGGCTTCTCTCCTGTGGACCATCTTCCCTCTGATATCCAGGGATTGAGTCTCACCTTCCTATCCTTAGCACAACTGTTCCCTTATTACAGAGGCTGTCCAGAATTCTACCCTAATTACCACCACTCCCGATGTCCACCTATATCTGACTTTGCTTCCTCTACTGCACTAATTACCACCTAAGATAAATTTTTTTCTTTTCTGTTTCCCCTACTAGGATTGCCATATTTGGGAAATAAAAATATAAGAAACCCAGTTAAATGTTAACTTTGGATAAACAACAAAGAGAAGAATTTTTAATTAAATGTATCCTAAGTATCAAATAGACATAGCACATGAAAAATGATGGGCTGTTTGTTTATCTGAAATTCAAATTTGATCAGGCATTTTATATTTTACCTGGTGCCCCGATTGCCCACCCCCTCTCCACCACCAGAATATGAACTTGGTTTCTCTTGTTTACTCCTCTTTCCACATTGCCTTGGAACTATACCTTATGCATAATAATTGTTCAGTACATCTACATTGGAGGAATGAATGAATACAGGAGATGCAAATAATATACATTAAGTCGATATGGAAATGTGAAGCCTGTACAGGCCTGATGAGAGCTAGAGACAGCAAGTCTTCTCTGCTGGGAAATTGGAAAAGACCAACAACTCTGGTGCAAGAGACAGCTCTTTGTCTCAGCTTTGACAAAAGGCAACGGTGGGAAAAGAGACGGGGACCCAGGAAGAAGATGGGAGAGACACTGACCCAGCAGTTACACATCCACGTTCCGCAGGTCAGTCTAAAATAAAGTTGAAAAATAGAGGGACAGCCTGGGGTCAGTGAACGGCGGGAGGAGTCCCCTGAGAGGCAGGATGCTGAGAATGAGCAGAACGTCCATGGCTGCCAAGGGGAAGCACTGAGCCAGGACTCTGTCGGGGGAGAGTGGCTGCCTGGGGGACGGGAGGCTCCAACAGTTGTGCCTGTGAGTACGGGGACCCAGCCATTATAAACGTTTCCACCTATTCGGTTATCGCCCCTCTTCCATCTGCTCCTCCCCTCTCCCTGTGTGCCTCAGTGAAGGGGGAATAGCAGCTGGGACAATGCCAGATGTGTATTTATCATGTCATCTCAAGTTCCTCCAAGACCCTTCCAGAACCTACGTGTGTCATCATTTACCTTACAGACTCACTCTAACATCTGCATGTCCCTAAGCAGAAGCACTCACAAATAGGCAACATGTACATACGTGGTGGTGGTTTAGTTGCTCAGTCCTGTCTGACTCTTTGCAACCCCATGGACTGTAGCCCATCAAGCTCCTCTGTCCATGGGATTCTCCAGGCAAGAATACTGGAGTGGGTTGCCATTTCCTTCTCCAGGGGATCTTCCTGATCCAGGAATTGAACCCGGTCTCCTGCATTGCAGGCGGCTTCTTTACCAACTGAGCCACCAGGGAAGCACATTCTGTCAAATGTTTTTTATGCATAAATTGATATGATCATATGGTTTTTCTTTTTTAATCTGCTGATGTGGAAAATTGCATTGATTGATTCTCAAATACTAAACCAACCCTGAATTCCTGGTATAAATGCCATCTGGTCATGATAAGCTACTGTTTTTACATAAAATTGTTGTTAGGTATTCACAGGGGATTGATTCCAGGACTCCCAGGGATACGAAAATCCAGAGATACTCAAGTTCCACGTAGTCAGTCCTCTGTATCTGAGGGGTCCACATTGGCAGAGTTAACCAACTGCACATCAAAAACTATTATTAGATTTGATTTACTAACATTTTGCTTAGAAATTTTGCATTTATGATCATGAGAAGCTCAGTGCTTCTCATCAAATTTTGCATTATGATCATAGTATTTTTGAGGGGAGGGGCGGGTAATGTCTTGTCTACTTTTGAAATAATAACACTGCTGACCTCACATAGAAATGCTGACAAAAAAAAATTTTGCCTATAAGATGATTATCACTAGTTGAGTTTATGCTAGGTTGTTTTATTCTTATCTGACTCTTTGCAACCCTATGAACTGTAGCCCTCCAGGCTCCTCTGTCCATAGGATTCTCCAGGCATGAATACTGGATTGGGTTGCCATGTCTTCCTCCAAGGGATTTTCCCGACCCGGGGATTGAACCCACATCTCTTATGTGTCCTGCATTGGCAGGTGGGTTCTTTTCCACTAGCACCACCTATTAATTTCAGACAAAGTAGATTTCAAAGCAAAGAACATTACCAGGAATATGGAAGATCATTTCAATGGGGTCAATTCATCAAGAGGGCATAGAAATCCTAAATTTTGATGTACCTAATAATACAGCTTCAAAATATGTAAACAAAAACTGATAGAACTGCAAAGAGAAACAGACAAATCCATGATTATGGTTGGAGTTTTCAATACCCCTCACTCAGTAATTAATAGAGCAAGTTAAATATAAAATCAATAGGACTTAGACAACTTGAACAATATTATCATTGATAATATGGGGGATCTTATTTCTTATTATCTTATATGGGGGATCCTATTTCTCTGACCATGGATCAAACCCATGCCCCCTGCAGAGGAAGCACAGAATCTTAACCACTGGACTTCCGGGGAAGTCCCGGGGCAATGTTTTAGTCGAAAGCAGCCAAGCGAGCCATTCTTGATAGATGAAGAAACACACTCAGAGAGGGAAAGTACCTTTTTCAGAAACAAAATGCTGCAAAGAGGCAGATGTGAGATTAGGACCCAGGTCTTCCAATTCCCTTCTATTTGAATTTGTGTTCTAAGGAATTTGTGTTCCTTCTATTTGAATAACTTGTCTAAAGAACTCATTCGTATTTATTGGGTTTCTTTTGTCTTTCATTTTTGCATAAAATAAGAAAGCGGCTTATTAGGAAGCCTCCAATCTAATTTAAGTTTTCTACTTCTGGTCCTGGGACACAGAGCAAATTGCTTGAGCTTCCATGGGGTTTAGCTTTTATTCTATGCAGTGTTCAGGGGCAGATTAGGTGCTTACCCTCTCTCAGGTTTAAAGGATTAAGATTTAGTTGTTCTTTTATTAGTAGCAGTTGTTGTTTTGTTGGACTAAAGATGTCAGTGGTGGCTCCGTGTTCCTCCGACATCTGATTAAACTTGCTTCAAGTCCCAATTTCACCCAGTATGGAAGCCCAGGACCTGCTCTGGGGTCCTGTGCTCAAGTTCTTGCATCTGTATGTCTTCTCTGTTTTGCTGCAGACCAGTGATTCTTCACCAGCTGCCCAGGAAATTCACTCTTCTCAGGCCTTTTGTGAGCTCAGGGTTGAACACCTGGTGCTCCTGAAAGGTGTGTCATCACAGAGCACTCAGACTGCTAATCTCACCGCCTTCCCCTCTCTTCCGCTCCCACCTCACCTTCCTGCTTCCTTCTTCCCACTTTCCTCAGCCACACTGGGAATTCAGCTTCACGCCCTCTGCTGCTGTTGCTGCTAAGTTGCTTCAGTTGTGTCCAACTCTGGGCGACCCCATAGACAGCAGCCCACCAGGTTCCCCCGTCCCTGGGATTCTCCAGGCAAGAACACTGGAGTGGGTTGCCATTTCCTTCTCCAATGCATGAAAGTGAAAAGTGAAAGTGAAGTCGCTCAGTCATGTCTGACTCTTGGCAACCCCATGGACTGCAGCCCACCAGGCTCCTCTGTCTGTGGGATTTTCCAGGCAAGAGTACTAATGTGGAGCAATTCAGTAGTTTGTAGCTCCTACTTGCATACTCAGCGCCTAATGCTTCTTTTGTTTGTTTCCTGGAGGCAGAGGCTTTGTTACTCATGGAAGAGAAACAGAAAACTCTGACCAGTTGGGTTTGGTCGTACATCAGAGAACTGACATCCCTGTAGGGGAGTGCTGTCTTATTTATCCAATCAGCAAACTCCCTCCCTAAAATGAAAATCTCTTTGTCCTCCTTGGTAATATGAATAACAGTAGAAAAGTAGATGGTTCTATCAGTCAGAAACAATGAAAATATCTTATTTCAGATAATCTACTGAAATGGGTTTAACTGCTTAACATAATACTTAAGCTAAACCTAATAACCAAACATTCATTATACTTTTAAAAAAGTACAAATATCTAAAAATGTAAATAAGAAAACTTGATAGTTGTCTTATTGTCAATAATACTACAGTAAGAAGGCAGTGGCACCCCACTCCAGTACTTTTGCCTAGAAAATCCCATGGACGGAGGAGCCTGGTGGGCTGCAGTCCATGGGGTCGCTAGAATCAAGACATGACTGAGCGACTTCACTTTCACTTTTCACTTTCATGCATTGGAGAAGGAAATGGCAACCCACTCCAGTGTTCTTGCCTGGAGAATCCCAGGGACAGGGAAGCCTGGTGGGCTGCACAGAGGTGTCCACACACGACTCCCAAGGCCCTTCCTGAAGAGTAAGAGAACTGGAAGAGATCCGGGAGGGAGACATTAGCAGGGGTCGCACAGGGTCTATGGGGTCGCACAGAGTCGGACACGACTGAAGCGACTTAGCAGCAGCAGCAAGGACTATTTCAGAAGTAAGTTTGTGGTTAACACTTTTTAATCGAGTTTTTGTACTGCTAATGCAGACAGAAATGTACAAAATATAATTTGAACAAAGAAATTCAAATGCAAAGATACAGCTAAGAATTTAGGGGTCACAGAAAACAGTTAAATTGAGTTTATTTGGGTGAAATTTACACAAATGAGAAGAATGATCTGCCTTGAGCACACCCCTAAAAGGTCTAGGGAGAAGTACACACAGATGACGCCCCCCATCCCAATCCCGCCTGCTAATGTCTCCCTTCCGTCTCTTCCAGTTCTCTTATTCTTCAGGAAGGGCCTTGGGAGTCGCGTGTGGACACCACAGCCTGCAAGCTCTGCCCACAGCTCCCTACCCTTAGCTGCTCCAGGCCACTCACAAGTAAATGGGTGCACATGCCAGCTGGTGGTTCACCCTTGGGAAAATGGATCTGAGGAAGAGGCCACTACAGACGATGGAAGCAGACTCAGCACAGCTAGGGCAGGAATTCTTGGGTCCTGGGTACCTGGGCTGTGATCTCCAAGTGGGGAGCTGAGCTCTGAGATGGCTTATCTCCTAGGCCCTGTGGACTCCTCACTCTGGGGTGGGGGACACACCATTAGAGGGACAAAGAGGAGCAGAGGAGCACTGCCTGGGTCTAAGGAAAACACTGTCTAGTATTCCCTCTTAAATAACTTATAAAAGGTGTGAAAGTTGCCAAAACCCAGCCAGGGAGCATGATGTCACAGTGTGGGGTGGGCTTCTCTTTTCTGTGATCAGAGAAATTATTCTCTGTGAGCACTCTTATGGAGAAAAACAGATTAAGAACAAAGGCTTATGTTTCAGGAAGACAAAATATCAAAATGGATGAAGGGGGTACGTGATGCAGAGGAGTTTGTTAGGACTGGGATAAGTCAGAAACAACACACTTGCTCAGCTCCAGTGTCTTACACGAATCTCTCCTAAATTAGATAATTAGTGTTTACTGCAACTTTCCACATGACTGGGGTTGCTAGAAAAGGAACCACAGTGGTAATAGCTAATTAGCATCTGGCATTCCCCTTGCTGGGAAATGAGGAGAAGGAGGGGACCTATGTGTATCCAATAACAAGGAAACTCAAAAGCGGTGTTGGATGTTTGGGGAAAGACACTCACTCTGGATGTAGATAGGAAAGAATGAAGCCCCAGGCATGATCAGCAGCTACCTTAGAACCAGGAGAGAGGGAATTAGGCTGACAGCAGCAACATGAAAGACAGACGATGAAATGGAAGAAATGGGTTCTTAGTGACGAAGCTTAGGTGTCAAGGCTGCAGGCTGTGTTAGTGCTGGATTTCCACGTTGTGAACCGAACGTCGCTCAGTCGTGTCCGACTCTTTGCGACCCCATGGACTATACAGTCCATAGAATTCTCCAGGCCAGAATACTGGAGTGGGTAGCCTTTTCCTTCTCCAGGGGATCTTCCTGACCCAGGAATTGAACCGGGGTCTCCTGTATTTCAGGCGGATTCGTTACCAACTGAGCTATGAGGGAAGCCCTGGAATTCCATGTTACAGACCAATAAATACCTTTATTTAAAAAATTGGCTCTGTTAAGTATTCTATGACTTGCAATATAACATGGCTTTGATAATATACCCACTTTTAAAGTTCAAAATCCCAGCTAATTTCTTTTTTCCTAAGTACAATTCCTAATAGTAAGTCGATGTATTACTCTTTTCACTTGGGAAAAGATGTGCCAAATTATTCATGGAAATGGTAAATGGTTATGTCTAATGGGAAAAATTGGACATAGTTTTCAAAAAAGATCAGTGAAGAATAGTAGAAAGAGACAATGGCTCTTACAAATATTCATTTACATACTCTGGAGGTTTCTGAGTCATGGAGTTCCTAATGCTCCCAAATCAAAGTGGAAAATAGTGTTTCCTTATTTAATGGTGTTTTAAATTAAACAGTTACATTCATTACTTCCTTTATTTTGTCCAATTAAACTTTGCAGTAAACATGACAATTCTCATTTGACAAATGAGGAAACTAAATTCAGAGAAGGAAAGTAACTTGTCTTAGACCATACAAATATTGAACGACAGACCTGGGATTCCCTGAATTTAAAATCCATATTCTTGACAGTTGTAGCAGACTGACTAACTTTGAAGTTGAAATCTACTACAAACACCTTGGTGACCATAGGCAAAATATCCTTTCTGTGCCTTGGTTTCCTCATTAATGCAGTGGAGATAATAATAGTATCCACTTCACAGCATTGCTGTGAGGAATAAGTGGGGTAAACTTAGGAAGCGCTTGACAGTCGATGCTGAATATATGTTAGTAAATATTACACACTGCTCTCTTCTATTGTCTGTGTTAGGCAGAGAAGACACAGCCGGTCGAGAAGGAAATTTGATCTCTCCTAAATTAACCCCACTGATGCTGTTTCATGGTTCCTCTGTGGCTCAGATGGCAGAGAATCTGCCTGCAATGTGGGAGACCCAGATTCGAGCCCTAGGTTAGGAAGATTGCCTGGAGAAAGGAAAAGCAACCCCCTCTAGTATTCTTGTCTGGAGAATCCCATGGACAGAGAAGCCTGGTGGTTGCAGAGTCAGACACAGCTGAGCCACTAACACACACATATACACATGCTGTTTCACAGTTGGATAATGGTTCCTATCCCCTTGGCAATGTCACCTGGTATGGAACAGGCGTGGGTGCATGTGTTTGTGTGTGTGCGCGTGTGTGCTCAGTCATGTCTGACTCTTTGCAACCCTATGGACTATAGCCCACCAGGCTCCTCTGTCCATGGGATTCTCCAGGCAAGAATAGTGGAGTGGGTTGCCACTTCCTCCTTCAGGGATCTTCCCCATCACATCTCAATGTCTCCTGCACTGGCAGGCAGATTTTTTACCACTGAGCCACCTGGGAACTGGGTAAAGCCACTATAATTGTCAAAATAAGTTATTTCATTGAAGCCTTATTTTTAATGCAAATCTCAAAATCAAGAGTGTCATTCAGAGATCAGATCTAATGATAAAAGAACAGGCTTTGTGATTTATATCAACTAACTATTTTAGTGGTAAGAAATTTGCAAAAAAAAAAAAAAAAGAGTAGTCTAGGTCCTATAGTGGTTTATAATATGGTGTTTTAGAAACAAAATTCTAAGACCAAGGTTGTCTAACTTGATCTGGAAGTACTGCAGTGTGGTGGTATTTTCCCTTCCCTTTGCCAACTGCTGTTCACTATTTAAGCTGCACCTAAAGTCGAAAGGAGATCCAACCAGTCCATTCTGAAGATCAGCCCTGGGTGTTCTTTGGAAGGAATGATGCTAAAGCTGAAACTCCAGTACTTTGGCCACCTCATGCGAAGAGTTGACTCATTGGAAAAGACTCTGATGCTGGGAAGGATTGGGGGCAGGAGGAAAAGGGGACGACAGAGGATGAGATGGCTGGATGGCATCACTGACTCGATCGACGTGAGTCTGAGTGAACTCCGGGAGATGGTGATGGATAGGGAGGCCTGGCGTGCTGCAGTTCATGGGGTTGCAAAGAGTCGGACGCAACTGAGCGACTGAACTGACTGACTGACTGAAAGTCACCTATTTAGGGAAGCATTCCTTGCCTTTTTGCACCAGGACAGGCTGCCCTGTGCTTCTCTGCTGTAGTGCTTGCTTAACAGTATTGCCATTTAACAGATTTTTAGTGTACCTATTCATATCATGTCTCTATCCCTCTATTGGCTGAAATTCCATGAGGGCAGAGACCACTTTAATGTCAGTGCTCAGATGTGCCTTGCACTTACTAGTAAGGACTGAAAAAAGATTTGTTGAATGAAAGATTGAAGAAACTGGCAAATAATCAACGAATACATTTAACGTAAGATGTATCCCCCCCAAATCATTAGGTTATATATGTAGTTTAATTTGATTTAGTAAATAATATTTTGGTGATCCTATCTATAAAATATAGTGCCTTTTCAATTAAAATGGAATATAAGTGGACTTGAAGTCATAATTCAGTCAAAGATATTTGCCTTCTTGTTGCTTTGTTTTGCAACATCCTGTGATCAGGTTTCTTTGCTCTCATACCCAGTCCTATTGGATTTCCCCACCAATCCCATTTCCTCAATTATTTATTCTTACCTCTCCCAGTATCTTCATTTAGTAGGATGGTAACGAGTATTAAAATTTATAGCAACATGCCTAAATGAAGTCAAGGGAAAGTGTTTTTTTTTTTTAAATTACCATCATTTTTTAAATTTCAAGTCAGGAAGCATTACATTACTTCTGTCAACCAACTTTTTATTCCCTTCTACAGGAACTTAAATTTAATTATATAAAGGACAGAAATATCTTTTGTTTCTCTCAATAGGTAAAATTAAGTGAAAAGTTTCTTTAAGAGTAAGCTTATATATAAAATTGCCTCTGAGTATATGCATAGAACTCAGAGGTGATGTGATTTTACTATATGAAATATCTGTAGATGAATGGCCAACAGGCAGATGAAAAGATGCTCAACATCACTAACCATCAGGGAAACACAAATCAGAACCACAGGAGATATCTCACGTGCCTGTCAGAACAGCTATCGTCAAAAAGACACAAAGTAACAATCGCTGGTGAGGATGTGGAGAAAAGGGAATCTTGTGCTCTGTTGGTGAGACTGTAAATTGGTACAGCCACTATGGAGAACAGGATGGAGGATCCTCAAAAATTTTAAAATAGAACTACCCCATGATCTAGGAATTCCACTTCAGGGAATATATCCAAAGGAAATGAACACGCTAACTTAAAAAGACACCTACATCCCATGTTCACAGCAAAATTATGTACAGTAGCCAAAACATGGAGACAGCCCTAGGGTCCATCGACGATGAGTGGGTAAAGAAGTGACGGTGTATGCATAATGCAATACTATTTAGCCATAATAAACGAGGAAATCCTGCCATTTGTGACAACATGGATGAACCCTGAGGGCATTATGCTAAGTAAAATAAGTCAGACAGAGAAAGATTAAAATATTTATGATCTCACTGTTATGTGGAATCTAAAAAAAAAAAACAACAACAAAAAAACCAAACTCATAGAAAGAGATAAGATCTGTAGTTCTCAGAGGTCGGGGTTGGAGGTTTTGGGGAAGGAAGAATTGAAGGAAGGTGACCCACCTGGGAAAGGTGACCTTCACCAAAGGTACAAACTTCCAATTTATAAGACACTGGAGATGTAAGGCACAAGACGATGCCTATAGTTACCACTGCTGTAAGATGTATATGAAAGTTGTTAAGAGAGTAATCCTGAGTGCTCACTATAAGGAGAAACATTTTTTTTCCATTTCTTTTTATTGTATCTACATGAGATGATGGATGTTAGCTAAATTTATTGTGGTAATCATTTCATTATATATGGAAGTCAAACCTTTATGCTGTATACATTATCTCAATAAAACTAGAAAAAAGAGAAATATCCTACAATAGGAAAGCAATGATGCTGCTTCAAGAAGAAAGAAAGCATCCTATTTTCATAGTTATCAGAGAAAACACAATCATGTATTATTAGAACTATGATGTACACAGTTACCAACTTTCAAAGATAGAAAAATTAATAAAAATAATTTAATTCTCTACTTTAACCAGCAAAGTAGTAAACTGCTGTAACACACTTTCCCCAAGCTATTAATTAATCTCAAATAAAAAATCAGTCACTTTATTTACACTATATATCTTTTCTTAAAGTGTAAAATTGGAAAGTTATAAATACATTTGGTAATAGATCACTGGGTAAATTTAAGCTAACTAGACAGGAAATAAACAGAACTATAAAATATTCAAATCCTTCAGGAATTTAACTCAGACATTTTAATGATAAAGTCAAGGTTGCAAAAGAGAAGAGTTTTATTTAGTGGTTGCAGAAAATGAATCAGGAATAAAAAAGTATTGAGTTCATTGTATACAGCTTACTGTATAGACTTGAATAAACAGCTTGACCTTTGAAAGTCTGAGGGCTTCCATTTATCTGCTCTCTAGATATGCTTACAATAAAAATGCCATTAGAAGTATGCTGTGAGGATTAATGTCAGTGAAAAACTGTGAGACTCATGGATAAGAGATGAAAAGGAACTCTAAATACCATAGCCATAAACTAATTAAATTTTAATGTTACTTAAAAAAATCACATAGTTATCTGGGATAGATTCATGGATGATACATTAATATCAATATTTTATTTATATTGTATTTGAAGTTTTAGATATAATAAACCCTAGCAAGCATTTGAAAAATACATGAAACAAGATCATCCGATACTTATCTTTTGCTTTGGAAACGATCCGTATGATTCTGGGTCCTCAGAAAAATTCTAGCCTGCTTAGACAAAATAATTTGTTCTTAATCCTGAAACTCTAATGTTAATTTTATGGTAACAGAGATAAGGATGTGAACTAAGGGTTGCACAAAGCAGACCTGTAATGTCCCCTAATTATCCCTAGCCCTCTTCTCCTATGGCATTTGCACAGTGCTGGGCACCGCTTGCTATTCAAATACATTGTTATTATGATGATTTATTCCTAATGCAAAAATGTGGAAACAGTAGAAAAAATCAGGGTTCTAATAACATGTTAAGAGTGGAGATGTTTAAAGTTCTGAGATATACATATATATATGTATATACATACAAAAAATTACAGCCAGCCATTTATTGTGTTGAGCATTATTTAGTCTAAAAATATTTTTATCACAAAATTATTTTGAAGCCCACTTTCCAGTATATCTGAGAAGCAGAGTTTAATTGACAAACATTCAGTTATATGGGCTTCCCAGGTGGCACAGTGGTAAAGAATCTGTCTGCCAATGCTGGAGATGCAAGAGATGCAGGTTCAATCCCTGGGTCTGGAAGATCCCCTGGAGTAGGAAATGGCAACCCACTACAGTATTCTTGCCTGGAAAACTCATGGGCTGAGAGCCTGGTTGGGTTATAGTCTATGGGGTCACATAGAGTTGAGTACGATTGAGCATGTACACATGCAGAGATACATATGTGTGTGAGAGAGAGGGGGGCGGGGAATGAATCAAATAGCATAAATAAAATGTTTATAATATCTTTGAACCAACAAGATCTATTTGTGAGAATTACAAAAGTTTCTGTGCTAAATAAATTAGCCAGAGGCAAAGAAGGCAACATTTATTTCTTTTTAGGTAAGACCTAGCATTAAGTTTTCCCTAATTGCTTTGGCTATTGGAAACAAGTTCAAATTATGGAAACAACTGCTTTTAGAATTGGGAACAGAGAATGGAAAAGAGACACCTGTGACTTTTTGTGGATGCACAGTATCTCTAAGAGGCTTAGATATAAATTAGAACAGCCCCTTCCCTCACTCTACAATGAAGCCACCTTGAGCCCATACAGGAAGAAGTTTCAAAGGCTGCACATGAGCTGTAAGAGCACAGAGTGTCTGACCCCAGACAGTGCTTCTCCAAGACCCCACACGGGTGAGTGAGGTTTCAAAGAGGTGTGAGAAATGTCTTTCTCTTTTCTAAGGTACTTGTATTCCTACTATTGGGAATGGGGTGCATTGTGACTAGAGACATAGCAGGTAGCGCAGAAATATTTTACCTGTGAGTTTACACCTTCATTTTCTTCCTGGCTTCTCGTCCTGTTAGAGGGTAAGCCTAGGGCTCATTTGTTGCAATTCTTGAAGTGTTATACTATTAGTACTACAGATAGTTGACAATATTTATTGAGTACCTATTACATTATGTTCACTTTAGACATATTATCTCATTAATATTGCAAAGTCTATATTAATATTTTATACTGGAGCCTTAGAAACATTAAGTAACTCACACAGAGGAGGACAAAGACTTGAAGCTTCCTCTCGCAGACTGCAGAGACCACACACTACACTGTCTCCCGCTTTTTACAGAAGAGTGTTTAGTAGCCCTTGATAGATTATAAGGCTGCTGCTGCTGCTGCTAGAAGGGGCTAGATTGGAGTTTAATGCCATGTTACTGCTTCTGTAAGTCTGTTTTCCTAATGCAATCTGAAGAATTGGAGGACCATTACAAAAATAAGAAATATTCAGATTAACAATCAAGTTGACCAAAACTGAAAGGAAAGTAATGTAAAAAAAAAAAAATCACCATCAAGTTACTGGCCAAAGTCAATCACCTCAATCTGAATGGATGGAAAATATTTTAGTGGAAGACAAGTAAAATATTTGCTTAATACAGTCATTTTCTTTCTCTCTTATAATAGAGAAGTTTCTAAAAATTTTCTAGTTATTTGCCATGTTTCTGATAGCTTAGAAATAACATCCTTCCTTAACCAGTACTTGAAAATGATCTAAGCATCAAAAGTTCCTCTCTGGAAAAAAATGAAATTGTATCATGCAAAGAAGATATTTTCTCTAGACAGTTTAAGAACATCAAGGTGCTTAAAAAATTATTAATGTGATTCTAGGCTCTCTTTCTAGAGAAATAAATTTTAGAGAACCAAGGCAAAGTTCATAGCTCTAAGTGTAAATTATCGATATTACTCTATTTTCAACTTTGTTTTTACTGTCTAAATGACCTGCTACTTCAGTGATGTGGACTTCGGTTTTTTTGTACTTTATTGTCCTAAGATGATATAGCAAATATTATAGGTGTTAGATAATGGCTATCATTAAAAGAAATTCTATAAACAAAGTTTTAATTAAGTTATATGAATTAAAAACAAATCTTGAACTACATTTTGCTGATATCTTCATAAAAGTATGAAATCATTTAGCTTCCCTAGATTTTACAGAAAACCCTTAAAAATGCCACAAAGATGTATAACAAGACATAAAGCTGCAAATATTAACTATTTCCTTGAAATATAATTTAAACTTGGTGACTAGGACAAGAAAATGTCACATTCCTTTCTCTTGCTAAGGAAATTGCATACTTCCTTTGAAAAAAGAAAGAACACATAGTCTTCATAAGCATATATGTGACAGTTTTAAACTTGCGGACTTGTTTTGTTTCAGGGTAAAGTTTTCTATAAATTTTCATGATTATCTCAAAGATGAAACAAAGAAGTAAAAGCAAAACATTAACCTTACGTGTACAAATATTATAAACAACATTTACATTATATTTTGTCCTTTCTAAATATTATCCTCTTATGTAATTTTCAAATTCATCATAGAATGAATATGCTTTCAAATTTTTATTTATGTTTCCCTCCATGATCTACAATATTCTAAATGGAATAGTAATCCTCTGTCTTTATCAGGATCTGGGAAGCAAACAGGTATGCATTTTACTGAGTGGAGAACGGCAGTGACACGGGCATTGAACTACTGATTAGTGCCCAGTGTTTGATTTATGGACCACAGGCTGCCGTAAGATTTGGTTAAGAACACTAATTTTACTTGGGAATCAAGGAATTCTGGAAATAGAGAGTCTCTTACAACAGAGGTCAATCAAATATCCAGGATTTCACTAAAATGAGCTGAAAAAAAAGTTTAATAGCAATATCAGACATGGATATAAGGGCTTTATGCCTATTTCCTCATTTAATCCTCACAGTAACCTTATGAGGTAGGAACTGCTAGTCTCCTTTTTAAAGATGAAGAAATTGAGGCCAGAGAATTCAAGGACTTTGTCAAAATTTACATTCTCTGAGCTGCAGATCCATGTTCTTAGTCACTCCGTAGGTTTTAAATTGCCATTGTCTATGTCTCATTGGAGAAAAAAGATGGATGAGCTAGAAGAGGTCAAGAGGAGGTCTATTCTGTCTATAAGGGCTGGGCCCTTTATGATTTCAATTCAGAATGCCTGGATTTCAAGTCCTCTGGGAACACAAGCTGGGTCACAGGATCTCAAAGGGCCAGTCCAGAAGCTCTGAGGGAGGCAGGAAAGTCCCTGGCTCAGCTCCCCAGCCCCTGGCAGACTGGCCTGCAGTGACTTTGGTAACTGTTTTGTCCCACTGGCAAATATGTTGCAGGAAAAAATGCACACAGGCACACAGATATGTCTTTGTAGAGCTGTGGGTTGTTTTTTTTTTTAACTTTTTTCCCCCTTCATTATTAATAGTACAATAAAAGCATGCTATCAGAGTTTAGCAAATCTATTTAATTCTTAATTTTGCTTAGCTGTAAAAAAAGCTTCTGAATTCACGATTCCAATAGCATCTCTCTGTAGGAATAACTTTTGTTAATGCAAGAAATAATACATATTAGTCTGCAATAACAAGAATAAACCAGAGTGCACTTTATCACAATCAATGTTAAATACCATATTTTTCCTACTCCAAATATATTTATGAGAAAGATACCACTGTATCTTATATATATCAAATAAAATGAAAAATTGTCTAAGAGTTTTTGGCTATTCAATGCATTTGTTTAAAAATTAAACTAATTTGATCATTTGCAACACAATTTTTCTATATTTCAAAAGTATATATAATATTTTTATATGCATATAAACTTATTACCAACATTACTGATTAGAACAACTTTGTGATTTTAATCCTCCTCAAATGACCAAAAGTAGTATATTCTATGGAACTCACCTTTTGTCCATTCATCCCTGGAATTCCAGGCACTCCAACAGAACCCTAAGGAGACATATGATTAAAATAAGTTGATATCATAAGCATATCATATTAATTATGTCAGCTATCACTTTATCTTACCAAAACATATCCAAGAGGGTATGTTTTACAGATCTTATCCACTGTGTTCTAACACACAATATGAACGTGAGTTTGAGTGAATTCCGGGAGATGGTGATGGACAGGGAGGCCTGGTGTGCTGCGATTCATGGGGTCGCAAAGAGTCGGACACGACTGAGTGACTGAACTAACACACAATAATGTAAACAGAATCATCAAGCTTTTCTAGAAGCCATGAAGTTAAATCTCACCATGTTTGTAAATATCTACTTAACCCTAATATGATTTTAAAGCATTTCACATCATAAATTGAGATCCAAAGCTATCAGACGGAGAAGGCAATGGCACCCCACTCCAGTACTCTTGCCTGGAAAATCCCATGGACGGAGGGGCCTGGTGGGCTGCAGTCCATGGGGTTGCTAGGAGTCGGACACGACTGAGCTTTTGACTTCACTTTCACTTTTCACTTTCATGCATTGGAGATGGAAATGGCAACCCACTCCAGTGTTCTTGCCTGGAGAATCCCAGGGACGGGGGAGCCTGGTGGGCTGCTGTCTATGGGGTCGCACAGAGTCGGACACGACAAGCGACTTAGCAGCAGCAGCAGCAAAGCTATCAGAAGGCCTCATGGCTCCAAATTTGGGTGCTTTTGAGAATTAAATAGGCTTAGTTTCATCTCAAAAAAGCTTAGCTGTTCCAGTAACTCTTGAATTTCATGAAATTAAATACCATAAAATAAAAGGTAATGAAAACAACAACCACTATAAGGGACCCATGTTGTAAAGTGAAATTTGTTGTATTGAAGCATTTCCCCGAGACTCAGGGAGTATGTTTAAACCATGTGAGGGTGAATATATCTTCCAAAGTAGACTAGACAGGATGTCGCAAATGGTGAGCATAGACTAGGAACAATACTAGTCCTATACACTGAATATTATAATATTATGTTGTCCGTGTGTATGCACAAGCACTTGGATGTGTGCACACATGAGCACTGGGGTGATTAGAATAGAAATGAAAAGTAGTTACTACCTGAGAAAATCTTACATTTAACTAGATACAGAAACATTAACAAATGTTTTCAAATAGTGATGTCATTTTCCTCCACACATCTTCCTTTGAGGCTCTGGAGAAATCATTTTTTAAATAGAAGGTGCTTATTTTTTGTTTAGCACTATAAAACAGATTTTTCTTAGTAGGTGTGTGATATTAAATTTTTTTTAAGAATAATGGAAAAGATTAAAATAGTAATTAGAAATCCAAAACTTCTCTAAAAAATAAAGTCTATTAAAAATACAGTCATTTCATGCAAAAAAAAAATTGAGATGGCAAGCTCCTTAGTGCTTTCTTGGTGATTATATTGAGTGGGTCATTAAAGGACTTCCCAAAGCCTGAGGCAGTAATTTTATCCTGGTAGCATGTGGATTAGGGTAGCTTTACAATTTCACACCATACTTAATAGAGACATTATTGCAAAGGACAAAGTGTTCCTGTACACAAGTTGTCTCACTACACACTGGCTTTTACTTGGTTCGTGGGATCATGTTTCAACAGATGCCACATGCCCAAGCTTGGGGGATAAACGTCTCTATCTTTGATGGATTCCAAAGATAAAGAATAATCACTTTTCCACCTGTTGTAATACAATTATTATTATTATTATTTTGGTTATCTGCAGGTTAAATATCCTTTTATGTCCTCCTTGTAGGGTGGGAGGTGGATGGGGAGTGGGGGTTTAGTGATGTTTTGTTCACAAAGGGCCATCTACCTGCTATTGATGCATTTACTACTGTAGAATTGATTTAATTTTAGAAGTGTTAGACTCTCTTCTCCAGAATGTAAAGGGTCAAGTCTGATGGCTCTGGATAATGTTGAAATAACAATCGGGAAGCCATTTTTTGGGTTGCTTCAGCAAAGGGAGATACTAGTGGGCCACTTGAATATAGCCACCAAGCAACAAATACATTCTTTGTTCTAGTCTGTTTAATGGTCCTTTGACAATCATATATTTGTGCAAGACCATGCATTTAATTTGCTATGTCTTATGACCCTTCAGATTTCTAAGTTTTGTCACAATATTTTACTAGTATTGGAATTAAAAAACTCAATAACCTACACATTTGGCAGACAGCTTAATAAAAGTCTGCTCTGGATTTATTGGACTTTCTATAATGGAGTCAATTAGAAATCTAATGGCTCACATTATATGATTGTATTTTTAGAAAGCAGAACGCACAAACCAGACTGCTTTGGTATGGCTCACAGTAGCTAATTCCATTCCCTTCTCAGGCCAGTCATTAGGCGATGGGGATATAATTACTTTCACAGTATTGTTTATACTCTACCTTTTGTCCTGGAGGTCCCAGAGGACCCTAAAAAAGAAAAATAATTCAATTAACAAAATATTGTAACCATTTTAAACTTAAATGACCGATTAAAGTTGTCCTATTCTGTAAGGTTCTCTTTGCTGAAATATGCTGATGTTGTGTACATCAAGGAAAACAAGAATTTTCGGTTGGAAGCACACAATGGGTCTTTTCTTCTCTCTTGTTCTCTTTTTTTTTCTTTTCTTTTTTTTTTCATTTTTCTTTTTTTTAAATTTTATTTTCTCTCTCTTGTTTTCTTTTGAAGAACGTTATACAGTAGGATCCCGATTTTTGCTTTTAAAAAAAGAATCACAATATTGTAAATCAACTATAAATTAATCAAAAAAATAACCTTTGCCCTTCCAGCGCATCTGTTTCTTCAAACACCTGCAAATCTATCACTTCAGTCGCATTTAAAAGGCTGGAGATGTTGCTTCTAGAAACACTTAAAATGCAATGCAGTTCCCAGCCCACTGACTTGTTCTATGACTTCTGCATCTGCAAAACTTCAGGAAGCAGATTTGCAAAGGAAATCATTGAATGGCATTATGAAGAAACATGTTTTGTTCTATTCTTCCTCTTATGAAATGTGGCCCATCGACCTGCACAAAAACTTGTTTCCAAACTAGGGGATGCCAAAGCCAATTGTGGCAACTAGTGTGCACCAAAAAAGGGAACAGAAGATGCTGTCAGCTGTTGCATAGACTATGACACTGGGGTGGAGGGACGGGGGAGAAGAAATATAATATTTAGGAAGATGAATGGGAATATTTACATTTAAAATGGAAATGTGGCAGTTCTGAGATTTAGAGTTCTTTGACCGCCAAGTCAATGTTGGGGATCTGTGGGCTTTATTTAGAGCAAGGCATTCTTTGAGATGGTAGAAAAGAGCACAAATAGAGCTATAATTCTGACTACTGAGGTCTATTTTTAAATAAAAATATTAAGCACGTTTTTCCCAATTCTTTCAAAAATGCTTTTAACTTCAGTGTATTTTACACTTAATGGCTAACTTATTTTCAATGTGTGACATTTCAGATAATCAGCATCTTACATTGGACTCTAACATAAAATAAAGTAAGAGAATGGTAATTAGAGGAAGAATTGGTCATGCATAATTTTTTAATTAAAAATACACTGTTTAAGAACATTCAGAGAATCTGTTCCTTGTAAATTATTTTGCAATCATCAGGAAGACTAACAATTTCCTCATATAATCAGCGTTAGGTTTTTGAAAGTGCACTGTGCAATATCACCTTTATATATTCCTTTTTTTAAAAAAATGTAGGATGTAGCTTTATTGACTCAGTGACAATAGGGGTAAGGAGATAGAATGTTCAGACATATGAAAAAATACTGGCCTACAAGCCTAGGAACTGAAAGAAAGTGAATTTTTTTTCTTTTTCCTTTTTATTACAAAAAGTTAAAAGCATGATAAAGGGTAGGAAGAGTAATATAATCTACACTTATGTATTTATCATTTATATGTTACACTTACATGTAACCATTAATGTTTTGCCATATATATTCCTTTTTGATTTACTCAACCAACCATTTTCTTAATGAACTTGTTATCTCATATATCTGCATGGTCTGACTGTCTCTTCACTTATCTTACTCCTTCAATTTAAAAATCTCTGTTTTAGATTTTGCAGAGAAAACAGTCTCTAGGAATAAATTTCCCAGCATCATGTCTCTCATCAACTCAAACCCACGTGGCTCTCCTTCCTATATCAGAGGGGGAAGATGCCCTCCTCCCACACGGCAGAGGCATCCATAGACTCTGGGATCCATCCTTGCCTCCATCCTCAGGGATCTTTCTCAATCAATTATCTCTGTAACCATATCAGAGCTTCCTGCTCTGCACGGGTTCCTTCCGCTTAGCACATAAACATGTGTAATCATTTCCTCACTTGGGTAAATTGTTTGGGAAGTGAATGTTAATGCTAAGTAAAGGCAGAATCTCGAAGCTGCAGTGATAGGAGATCTGAGAGTGAAGAAAAGACTTGGGTTTCATCATTGTCTAGGATTCCATTTTTCCAAGTGTCTCCAGAGTATTTAACTTTTTAAAATGTTGATGTTGAAAAGGAAATCATATAACAAAAAGTACATTAATTCAATGTTTAGACTGAGAATGTATATGTTCAATTCAAAAAGGTTTGTCTCCCATTTTAAACCTAACTGCCACTTGAAAGAATACTGTTCATTAAATTGGACATTTTGTACATTGACATATAACCCTAGAAGGGAAATTTTCAGATGAAAATAAGAGCAAATTTTAAATCAGATGTTTTAACTAGAGATGAACATATCTGGTATTTTCTAATTTTGTCTTTGTTGCATGATCACAGTAAGTCAGAGATTTAGAAAAACTGCTCACAGCTCTGAAATCTGTGAAATCTTATTAGTTGCATATTTTAATACAATACTTAATAAAAATCAAAGGAGGTTATAAAAATCATATTTTCTCACTGTTAGAAAACTACTGCTATTTTTGCTAAACTCCTAAAGTAAAAGAAGTTTTAAGATGTAGCGTTAATTTTGAATTGTGAATACATATCTTGTATTTTCATGACAATGTTGCCAAGGATATATCCTCAGCTACCAAAAGTATGCATATACTCCTGTGATCGTGCTGGCAGGAAAAATGGTTGCAAGCCAAAGATAGTGTCATTTATCATTAGAAGGGAACTAGGAAAAAGCAGTGTTGAATATAAGACGCAGACATGCGTTCAAGTGAGTACAGACACACACACACACACACACACACACACAGATAGCTATTTTGATCAGTATTTTGCTTATGTATATATTTTTTGAATATGCACTAATAATCCCATTATATATCTGTGGCATTGTGGTTATTAAATTTAAGCTTCACTTCAGTTCAGTTCAGTTGCTCAGTCGTGTCCGACTCTTTGCGACCCCATGAATCGCAGCATGCCAGGCCTCCCTGTCCATCACCAACTCCTGGAGTTCACTTAAACTTATGTCCATTGAGTCGGTGATGCCATCTAGCCATCTCATCCTCTGCTGTCTCCTTCTCCTGCCCCCAACCCCTCGCAGCATCAGGGTCTTTTCCAATGAGTCAACTCTTCTCATGAGGTGGCCAAAGTATTGGAGTTTCAGCTTTAGCATCAGTCCTTCCAATGAACACCCAGGACTGATCTCCTTTAGAATGGACTGGTTGGATCTCCTTGCAGTCCAAGGGACTCTCAAGAGGCTTCTCCAATACCACAGTTCAAAAGCATCAATTCTTTGGCGCTCAGCTTTCTTCACAGTCCAACTCTCACATCCATACATGACCACTGGAAAAATCATAGCCTTGACTAGATGGACCTTTGTTGGCAAAGTAATGTCTCTGCTTTTTAATATGCTATCTAGGTTGGTCATAACTTTCCTTCCAAGGACCAATCAATGAAAGCTTCACTGACCAAAAATTGATTTTGAAGTTAGGGTATGTTGTTACCAGTTGGTTAAGATGTCCACATCTGAGTAGTTTTGTGGCCTCTAGTATAAATACAAATTTATAAAACAGTGAGCAAATGCCATAGAACCACTGACTGACTTATCTCATCTTTCATAAACTTGCTTATATTCTTAGTCTGAATAATGATTTGGATGAAGACTCATAAATTCATTATTCACCAGTCAAGCTAGTATTTCCTATTATTCCTAAAATTAAAATTGTTCTCATGGTCTAAGTTTTCTAAAATAAATCCATTATTGTTACCCCATGTCTTAAAAGTTTGAATCAAATAGTTTTCAAAACTGAGTCAATCTTTTTAGTTCATTCTTATCAATCAATGAATTGTTCCTTTCTTACGTATTTTCTTGGTGGGCACTTGTATGTTTGCATTTACTTTGTAGACTCTTTTATTTTCTGTTATCTAGTCTCTTTTATTTTCTGTTATCATTTCTTTATCCTTATCTACAGATTGAAAATTGTGTAACATTCAGAATCTCAATATGATAAATTATATTTAAGTTCAATTCTAGAAGTGTTAAACTATATCTTAAAATATACTCACTCTGACATAAGCTCTTGGTCAGAATGTATGAGCTTTTTTCATTAAAGGATCTTGCATAGTGAACATAACAATTCATAAGGATCAAATGAGCCATTGAAAACTTCTAAGCGTGGAGTAATTGCATCACTCATCTGCATATAAATGTTGGCACCTGAGTTTTCATGTTCTTTCAGAAAAGACTATAGAGAGTGATGACAAGTTAAGCAAAAAGTTATAAACAAGCAAGAAATTATACAGTGCACTGATTCTCATTCCTGTTCCTGCCCCACTAGATTCCATTTTTAAAGATTATATAAAATATTATGTATAAAAGTGGCAGCCAAGTAAGTTAAAGGAATACTGTAGTTCCCATTTAGCGATTGCCTTTACCAAATGGTGGATTACTCGGGCTTGAGGGTGATCTTTTACTCCTCCAGATACTTAACTCGAGAACAATCTCCAGTTCACCCTCTTCTTCAGCAGCATTGCTCTGGTCTTGTTCAACCCTCATCTCTCTCACCTAAGCGAATGTCACACCCAGCTAAAAGCCACCGTGTTTTCAGTCTTCTTCAACCCTTTCTGCATAGTGATGCCTAAGGACCTTTCTTAAAATGCTTTCAGGTTCATACCTTTCCTCAGTTGAAAAAGCCATGCTTTCTCACCTCTACACCTCTGCATCATCTGGCTGTCTGTTCCCTTAATGGCCTTTTTCTCTCTGGTCTTCCCTCCTCCACCCATTTCATAATTCAGAGCTCAGGGCCACCCTTCTCAGGCTAGGTCTCCTTTTGTTTTCCAAAGTACCCTTATGACTGCACTTCTTCCCAGAATTTACCAACAGAGTTGTGATTGTTGGGTTACTTCTTTCTTCACTCTAAACTTCTCTTATCATGCACAATAGTTGGCATAGTAAATGCTCAGTTCTTTTGGGTTCATTCATGAATTCATCCACTTAGCAGTTATTTAAATACCCATTAAGTGTCAGGCAATGTTCTAGGCACTGGGGATATAGTAGTGAACAAAATAAATGAAAATGCAAGCCTTCCTGGACTTCATAGTCTAGTTAATGGAGAAAGATAGCAAATAAATAAATAAATTAAATAAGTAAAATATAAAGTTGTGTCAGGGGGTAAGTGTTAAAGCAGATAGGGGGTTTGGAACTGGGAGAAGTGTATGTGGTGGCATTTTAAATTGGGGATTTGGTGAAGGCCTAGGGATAAAGTGACACTTGGATAGAACTCTAGAAGAGGCCATCAAGACAGTCATGCATGTAGAAGAAGCAAGGATATTCCAGGCAAGGGAAGAAGAAGTACGAAGGTCAAGAGGTGGGCACATGCTCAGGGTGTTCAAATAACAGCAAGGAGGCAATAGGTGGGTGGTAGAAGGCAGGGCTGTGGAGAGGGAAGGCAGCTCACATGTGTACGGACTATAGATTGTCAGCAAAATGGTGCTTACTCATTACTTCTTGGCAAATAGATGGAGAAATAATGGAAACAGTGAAGACTTTATTTTCTTGGGCTCCAAAATCTCTGCAAATGGTGACTGCAGCCATGAAATTAAAAGATGCTTGCTCCTTGGAAGAAAAGCTATGACCAACCTGAACAGCATATTAGAAAGCAGAGACATTACTTTGCCAACAAAGGTCCATCTAGTCAATGCTATTTTTTTCAGTAGTCATGTATGTGTGAGAGTTGGACCATAAAGAAAGCTGAATGCCAAAGAATTGATGCTTTTGAACTGTGGTGTTGGAGAAGACTCTTGAGAGTCCCTTGGACTGCAAGGAAATCAAACCAATCAACCCTAAAGGAAATCAGTCCTGAATATTCATTGGAAGGATGGATGCTGAAGCTGAAGCTCCACTACTTTGGCCACGTGATGCAAAGAATTGACTCATTGGAAAAGACCCTGATGCTGGAAAAGATTGAAGGCAAGAGGAGAAGGGGGTGACAGAGGATGAGATGGTTTGATGGCATCACCAACTCGATGGACATGAGTTTGAGCAAGCTCTGGGAGTTGGTGATGGACAGGGAAGCCTGGAGTGCTTCAGTCCATGGGGTTGCAAAGAATCAGACATAACTGAGCAACTGAAGTGAACTGAGGTTGATAAAAATTATAGGAATGAATAATAAATACATGGAGTAAATCAAGTTTCCCCTAATATCTTAGACAATAGTGTCTCAAGATAAGAATGACAACACAACTTAGAGAATGAATTTATGGTTGCCAGGGTGAAGGGACAGTTAGAGAGTTTGGGATGGACATGTACACACTGCTATGTTTAAAATGAGAACTAACGAGGGCTTACTGTATAGCATATGGAACTCTGCTCAGTGTTATGTGGCAGCCTGGATAGGAGGGGGGTTTGGGGGAGAATGGATACATTGTATATGTATGGCTGAGTCCCTTCACTAGTTGTGAAACTATCACAACAATGTTCATTGGCTATACCCCAATACAAAATTAAAAGTTTAAAATAAAAAGAATATAAAAACAAACAACAGAAAAAAATTACAATGACAAGATTTTTCACTCCTGTTCACCCAAGTCATTCTAATGCTACAAGCCTAATTTCATAGCCTCTAGATTACCTCTAAGTGCAAAAGTGAGTAGAGTAATTCAATTCATAGTTTCTACATTAAAACTGCAAAACAAAAATCATTTTGTCTACGTGGTCTCATTCGTTCAGAGACTGTCATGGATGTGAATGTAGGTCTAAGGTCTCTAATGCACTTCAGAAAGCCATCATGCAAAGAGTAAGTAGAATTATCAAACCATGGTAATCTTCAAAGCAGGCAGTTATGAAATGGGTATTTCTATAGCTATTATGCATTGGCTTCACTTTCCAGCTTGTAAAAATATCCTTTTTTTTAATTAAAAAGTCTTTTGTTTGAGAGATCATGGAATAGAAAAAAATTAATGAAGGTTTCCGACAGTACTGATGCTAGTAGAAATTTGATTGAGGCATTAATTACTTAAACAGGATGTAGAGTTTCTAAACGATGTGCTTTAGGATGCCTCTTGGGAGGTGTTTTAAGGCAACTTCTGGTTGCCTGCTATTCGGAGATGATGTTCTGTGTGAGCAGGGGGCGGACATAGTTCCTGCTCTGTCCCTGATGGCTAACAGTAAAACTGAAGCTCTGAAAGCTGCTGGTCATTCCTGGATGCAAGAATATACAACCAGCTTCTGTAATAAAAAACAAAGGGAACGAAAGAGAGGTGGTCCATCTGTGAAGGAGAGAAAAGCCCCAATCTATTAAGCCACTTAAAATTATTTCCTTTTTGAGTTAAGAATTGTTCCATGATTTAATAAAAGTTAGGCAAAATGAAGAAAATACTTTTTAAAGTCTGTTTCTATGGGAAAAATGATAACATGAAATCTAACTTATTGGAGTCATAAAATGTTAATATCAGACTTTTTCAAGAGTTTGCTGCAACGGACTTTAATTATAACTTTGTGAAAGCTATTAACCTGGTCACAAGATCAGAAGATACAAAAAATTGGTTTCAAAGAATAAGGGGAAATTTGAAATAAATAATAGAAGCTTGTCTTACTTAAGAGGGATTCATGTAAGATGTACTTTTACAACATTTTGTGTTCTGCTTGGATGTCTGATGAGAGAGGGTCAAGAAACATAAACTCTAGCCACTATTATATGGGAGACTGGAATATAATTCAAGTGATGTTTTACAAGATTCAGATTTCATGGCTTAAGTGTGTGGAAATGCCAAACTAGAAACTTTGGGGAAATGTTTAGAATATAAAGTGTGCTGATATGTTTTCAGTACAAAAGCCAATGATTCAGATGGACTGGGTAAGAAGGAGCACAGAATAAACAAAAAAAGAGTGGGACGGAGCTGAGCTGAGAGAGCCTCATTTTCGTTTTGAGTCCTCCATGAATTCTCTCTTCAGTCACAGCAAGTCATCCATACATTAAGACTTCACGTAAAGGTCTTCATCATCCTTTGAGGCTCAGCAACCTTCAATCACTTCCTCTTTGAACCTTCTCCTTCACCCAGACAGAGCCTGTTTTTGTCCTCCATGTTTCTTGAGCACATTTTAACTGGCTGAATTTTAATATATTTACATATTTATAAAATCTACTTGACTAGGAAGCAAATTCTTCAGGTCATATATTTTACATCCTCAGCACCTAGGTCAGTTCCTAGCAAATAAATCATTATTGACTGCATTGCAACAATGAATGAGTAAATATGAAAATTACAAAATTCCATTTACCAAACTTCTGCCATTGTTTTACAAGTCTAGCTATCTTCCTTCTTATCACTGGAAAGAGCTTGGTGTTTTGTTTTTTTTTTTTTTTTTAATAGATGGCTGTCTAAAACTTTTAGTCAAATTTAAAAAGCAAAAATCTCCCAGTATATATAATCAATATTTTGAAATAAAAATGGTTGCCTCACAGTAGTACTTAATAGAATCAAAACACTAGGGTGATTCATCCATCATTATCTATTTAGAAAATGCATGGACAAGCTCCAATACTTTGGCCAGCTGATGTGAAGAACTGACTCATTAGAAAAGACCCCGATGCTGGGAAAGATTGAAGGCAGGAGCATAAGGGGATGACACAGGGTGAGATGGTTGGTTGGTATCACCGACTCAATGGACATGAGTTTGAGCAAGCTCCGGGAGTTGGTGATGGAGAGCCTGGTGTGCTGTAGTCCATGGGGTCACAAAGAGTTGGACACGACTGAGCAACTGAACTGAACTGAAGCTCTTCTTATGGGAAGTTAGACATCATTCTATTTTTCTCCTTGAAGTCCTCAGTTTTGAGGCAGTTGTTTCTGCTCAAGTATCTGGGATTTTTTCATTTCAATAATATCACTCCATAATTTCTATTGTTTGAAGAAGTTTCTCTAAAACAGGTCTCCTTTAGAGCCTATCTATAAGATGACATGTTACTATATTTTAATTCATGAATATTTGATGAAAAAAGTTTTAAATGCAGTAATTAATTTTTTTTAAAGAATAAATTATTTTTGACTTCTCTATTTCATGTGCTGACTTTTGGAGAAAAATATTAAACCCGGATGATTCATTTGTTGGTGTTTCTCAAAATCCTGAAGCTCCAACCTCTTTAAGGGAGGTCTCTTAATGCTCAGGAAATTAAAGAAGCTATACATTTTTCTTACCACTTGATGAAACCAGGACCCAAGACAAAAAGTTGAACGTTAACTACAGCAAACAGATTTAAGACAGATCTAGGTATTTGAGAATCTATGCTCTGATTAGATCCCCAAACGGAGACTCTATCACCTCCTACCAGATATCCAGGGCCGAAATTAGCTCACTTTATCCTTTCTAAATATTTAATAAATTGTTTCTCAGTGCTATATCCAAAATGGAAATGATCCGGAAAGAAAGAAAAATTAACAGGCTTCTTCTGCCCTCTGTGATTAAGCATACTTCCCCAGTGTACCATAAAGGCAGTAAATTTATGGTTTATGAAGGCCTATCACCCGATGCTACGCTCAGGAAAAAATATTTCTAAGGAGTAACGTGTAAGTGCTTTTCCCATGTTAAATCAACAATGCTAAAAAACACTAACTGCTAAAATTTAAATATCCCACAATCAGCAGAAGGAAGACTTAAATTTAGGACCTTAATATATACTCATCTACTGTTCAGATCTGTTTTCTATCTAGACCAGTCCTGTCCAATAGAACTTTCTGGAATAACGGAAATAGTCTCTATTGCTCCACCCAGTATGGTAGCTAGTAACCACATGTGGTGACTTAGCACTTGACATGCGGCTAGTACAATTATTAAGAACTGAACTTTAAATTTAATTTTGTTTAATTGCAGTTTAAATGGCCACACATGGCTAGTGGCTACTATATTAGAAAGTGTAGATCTAGCAGATCTAGGGTGTAAAATGCATAAGACTGCAATCCAGTGAACTGGATTTGACCCTGCTTCTGCCATGGACTACTTTGTGAGCTTGGTCATGTTATTATTCATCCTGATGCTATTTCTTTATCTTTAAAGTGATTAACTAGATGATTCCTAAGATTTCTTCTAAATCATTTATGCTCTACTTAAAAAATACTCATCGAGTGTGACTAAAAATTGTGAGTTATTATTTCAATCTCCTCATGAAAATCAGTCTTTTAGTTACACTATGCCTATTCATGAACATTCATATTGCAAATTATCTATAATACATGAATGAATACACAGTGATGCAGAAGAAAAAGTGGTTTTGTAGTTGTATTTATCCTGCCTAATCCTACTCCTGGTGTGCTATGACACTGGATAAAATAAAAATCTAAATAGGATTTCCTTGCATTGGTACTTGATTTATTGAATCATCAATTCATATCATTCAGTCACTCAGTTTATTGAATACACCAAGCTCCAAACACAGTTAATATTATATGTGATGTGATAAATGTGCAGGAGGGGAGAAGACAGTTTCTAACTTAGCTTAGAGAAATGTGAATATCTATGACTGTGTGGGAAGTTTTCTCAAAGGAAGTGACCGACCAAAGCAGAAGTCTATTTGTTTAAGAGTCCATTCAGACATATGGCCTTGGTATTGCCCTTACCCTGGGCAAGGGGGTTCTTGCACTGGGGCCCATGCTTTAGAGATCTCTTTCCTGGTTGCACTCCTCCTCCTTTGGTAGCCCACTCCTTGACTTTTGACTGTCCTCTGGGTACCTGTGACCTTGGAATTCTCCACCCCAGTGACTGGAGCTCACTTCAGGGACTGTGAGTTGCCATCTTCCCAGGTCTGTTCTTCTGAGGGTGAGCCATACCACTGCTGTGCACTATAGTAACGGGGCAAAGAGGTGGGTATTTTGAAGCACGTGGGTGGAGTTTGATCCTGTGAGCATTCCAGATATCTACATGTGAGAGCTGGAGTCTAGTAGAGATTTGGATATTAGGTACATGTGAAAGAACAAGGGAGCAGGCCTTGGCCAATTTGGAAAACCAAGTATTACGGGCTCTAGAGAAAAGCACCATAGGTCAGAAGAGCTCTGTTGGTGTGGCATTTACACACCATTATTACACACCACTATTTCGTGGGCAGTTAAATTAACTGAAGATAATAAAGCTTAGAACGGTTGCTAAGGCATCGCAGCAGGCAGTGTGTATAACTGAAGTAACGCAGTTTTATCAAAAAAAATTTCACTGTTAAATCTAGTCTAATAACTAAATACCCTAAGACGATTTAGGTCATTTTGGTTATTTGTGATTTGAAGGCTTGTTTGCTCCACCAGGGCTTCCCTGGTGGCTCAGATGGTAAAGAATCTGCCTGCAATGTTGGAGACCCCAGTTTGATCCCTGGATTGGGAAGATCCCCTGGAGAAGGGAAAGACTACCCACTCTAGTATTCTTGCCTGGGGAATTCCACAGACAGAGAAGCTTGGTAGGCTACAGTCCACAGGGTCTCAAAGAGTTGGACATGACTGGGTGCCCATCACTGTCACACTTTTTCTTGCTCCACCAGATTAAAATCATGAAGGGAATCCTTCTGCTGTGTCTGATTGCTATCATCTTGCAGATTAGTAAGGCTGAGAGAGCAAAGTACAATTAAGTAATATGATAAGTTTTTATCAAATCTGTGGCATAGCAGTACATTATAACTAAATATGTTTAAAGTAAATCTTCACATATTGGTTGATACAATTTTATCTTAAATGAAGCAGAAGCAATGATTTATGCTTATGTTATTAGCTACTATGGAAATACATTGTATTCACTTGAATACAATTCATTGTATTCATTTGAATATTTAATATATTCAAATATATTAAACGTGTTTGCAGACAAAACAAAAATAAACTAAAAAAAAAACCTATGAATTTTTGGATACGATATAAATTCCACTTTAAGGAACAATAACAGAAAAAAAAATTTCTGAGTTTTAAACTCTCAGACACCACCAGGGCCCAATGAATGACACTGTAAGTACTCTTATAATTCATAAAGAGATGAATGGATACATTACGGAGTTTGCGTTTATATAGGGGGAGGGAGAGGAAGAAAGAGTTCAGTGTAGGGAAAGGGATATAGTCTAGGAAACCTTGGTTATAGATACTTTGGATAAAAAAATAATTTCCAGGGACTTCCCTGGTGGTCCAACGGCTAAGACTCTGACCTCCCAATGCAGGGGTCTCAGGTTTGATTCCTGGTCAGGGAACTAGATCCCACATGTTGCAACTAAGAGTTTACATGCTGAAACCAAGACCCAGTGCAGCCAAATAAATAAATAAATATGAAAAAAAAAAAAACCCAAAACTGGGACAAGTTGGTATACTGAATATACATCATTTATCTTTTATGTTTTTGAGAACTTCTACTTTTGTCAAAGAAAGAAACTGTAAGAATATCAAAAGGAAAGACACCTTCAAAAATACTATTTCAATACTATTCAAAGTTCTAAGAACTGAAAAGTTCTTCAGAACTGAAGGAGAGTTATGACCAACCTAGATAGCATATTCAAAAGCAGAGACATTACTTTGCCAACTAAGGTCTGTCTACTCAAGGCTATGGTTTTTCCAGTGGTCATGTATGGATGTGAGAGTTGGACTGTGAAGAAGGCTGAGCGCTGAAGAATTGATGCTTTTGAACTGTGGTGTTGGAGAAGACTCTTGAGAGTCCCTTGGACTGCAAGGAGATCCAACCAGTCCATTCTGAAGGAGATCAGCCCTGGGTGTTCTTTGGAAGGAATGATGCTGAAGCTGAAATTCCAGTACTTTGGCCACCTCATGCGAAGAGTTGACTCACTGGAAAAGACTCTGATGCTGGGAGGGATTGGGGGCAGGAGGAGAAGGGGACGGCAGAGGATGAGATGGCTGGATGGCATCACTGACTCAATGGACGTGAGTCTGAGTGAACTCCGGGAGTTAATGATGGACAGGGAGGCCTGGTGTGCTGCGATTCATGGGGTCGCAAAGAGTGGGACACGACTGAGAGACTGAACTGAATTGTACTAAACTGAACTGAAAGAACTGAAAAATAAAGATAACTTGTCCCGGGGTTCAGAAATTTAGCATTTCCAGCTGTGGTCAGTTCTTGGTTTGATTTTTGAGTCTAGTTTTACAAGCCAGAATGATCTTCTCTTTATTTAAATAGCGTCCAGTTTATTTTAGCTCAAGATTCTGCCTTTTAAAATCTCCTCCAGAACTTCCCGGAAAACCTGAAGGCCTTATTTATGGAATAGATGCACAGGGGGGCTAAATAAATGTGGAACTGCTTGACAAGCAAGACTTCTCTTTTATTCTATCAGAGATGCTGTTAATCTGCAGATGATTATTTTTGCAATATAAAATATATAGCCTGGATTACAAAAACGAATTCCCCACCTGACAGACTCATAAACAGTTTTATAAGAGCTAATTTTAGATCATTCCTAGTATTTTTCCATTTCATCATTAGAGATACTTAAACTTTTAAAAAATTCTATAGTGCCTCTCAAGATCCTCATGTAAGCAAACACTCTCCCATGATAGAACCCAACAGATGTAGTGGGTTTAGCGTACTATGCAAAAGATGAGAGCAGTGGCATTTATTATCTTCCCTTGGTTGAACTGGTGGTGTGTTGTGAAAAGCTGATGATGTAAGAAGATGTGATACGTAAGAGAAGGCCAAAAACAATGACAGCAACAAATAAGACAAAAGGATTAAGGTGCATTATCAATCGCAGTATTTGACACACTCTAATTGATAGCTATAATCACTCTGTTAGCCCTTAGGGCTCATCGAGTGGGCTTTCTGCAAGTGAAGTTATGGCATCTGACATTTTTATCTTAACAGCAATACTTCTCACTTATGGCAAGTTTTTGTTTCATAAAGCATTTTCACATTTTTTATTATTTCACTTGCTTCTTACCATATCCCAGTGAGTGGGGTAGAATAGAAATCGTTGCCTACATTTTATAGATCAGTAAAAAGGGTCACAGACTACAGTTATACGCTCTTTAAGTTGTTTTGAGGTCAGAATTACTGGCATGATGTACTTTTCTTTCTACCAGACTTTGAGTCAAAACACACTCACTGCTCCCCATCCCCTACGCGTAATATTTGAAAGAAAAAGAAAATTTCTAAGGAAAATTTTCTCCTCATGAAAGCTGCTATTATATTTTTAGTATCTCTTCTTTGAGATAGGTTAAAATACCCAGGTGCTATTTAAGTTAACAAACATAAATAGTGATTTCTTTAAAAATAGAAATATTTCTCTTTAAGCAAATAATATATAAAAATTTGGTTTTCTGGGAAGAGGAATTAGGGGATTATGTTCCTTTACAAAAAGACTCTGAATAGGATTGCCTTAAATAGCAAAATTTCCCAGTACATTTAAGCTATGTTGATTTATGAAAATCTGATTCATATAGAACTTTACAGGAATACATCTGTTATATAAATCCATGCTCACCTGTAATTTACTCTAGAGGGAACAATTGAGTGATAATAATAATAACATACTCACACAATTCTTCATTATATATTTTAAAGTGCTTTCTCCTAATTTATTGCATTTGTCTTTGGCAACCTCATAAGGGAGGTAGAGAGGGTATTATTATCCTTTCTTTACAGATGAATAATTGAGAGGTTAAGTGACTTGCCCAAGGTCAGACAGACTATTCATTCATTTACTGCTATTTGAGTGATGTAGTTTTAACAGGGAAGTCAAGGAAGTAAGGTTCTTCCTCTTAATTTTTTTTTTTTTTTGTAACCAGCTGTGAAGGCTATTAAAATAGAGGTGGATGATCTCACAAATATAACGCCGGATGAAAGAATCCAGACACAAAAGTTACATATTGTAGGATTCTATTACTATAAAATTCAAATGCAGGCAAAATTAATCTATTTCAGCAGAAGGTAGAAGAGGGGGATGGTGAGGAAGCAGGGCAGGTTTTCTAGGATATGAGACATTCTATTTCTTGATCTAGTTTGTGGTTAAACAATTATGTACATTGTGAAGATTCATTGAGATGTATACTTATCTACTTTTAAAAATATATATTATACAAGTTTTCTTTAAAAGGAGAATTTTACATTGTTAAGAACTGTGCAACACACTTTATAAGATCACTATATTATACACATCCTTCAAACATTTGTGATTTCAACTGAATTTGTTAGCAGCATTTTTTAAAATGAGAGTATGAACTAAATCTGAAGAGTTTAAAGAGAAAAAAAAGTTGAGAAAAAATATCCAAGGATCACCTTTATCTGAAAAGTAGCTATATGAAATGGGAAATTGGAGCAAATTAAGACAATGATATAATTCATTTAGGACTAGATGGGACATTTATACTTAATGACATTAAGCTAGGAAGAGTAGGGAATTAAGATTAAATTGTTCTTCCCAAAGTGTATCATAGAGCACATGTATGAATTTAGAGAAGATAAGATTATAATTTTTAAAACAGCCATTTTTATTTTAGAACTTTATCTATTACAGAGCTGCTTTGGACATTGGGGTAGAAAACCATTTATCACTGGCAATGATAAAAATCTGAGTTGACTCTGCATACCTGGGCTCCTGAGAATCCCAAGTAATCTTTGATATAAGAGTGTATGGGAGTAAAATGTTTTGACCATTATCCATGATAAAAATCACAGGTGCCTTCAAATGCTTAAAGATTTCCAAAGATCCTTCACCTTCTGTGATCCTATAATCCTGAGAGCTAATGCTGCACTTGTATGAAAAGTTACCACAGATGATGGATGTTTTGTTTAATTTTCACATACGCTCTTTCACTGTTGTTGCTTTTCTTTCATTTTACTTGTTTTTAAAAAAGAATCCGTCCTGCCCGATCATCCATATCAAATATCTATCTTGATCCTATAGGTCAGGAGCAGAGAATTTCCAGGCAGTGGGTCAGGTGTGGTCCCAGGATGCTTCCACTTCATCAGTGACGTTCTGAAGACAGCTCCATGACAGCTAGGACTACAGCTTGCTGAGTGTCTTCCCAGGAGGGCTGCTAAAGGCATCCTGTGTAGGGGAAGCCTTTGACCTTTAGCCTATGCACACATTTGTTTTAATTACTGGCCAACTAGCGTGTTTCTGTGCATTCACTATGACCCAGCTAACTTTTTTTTTTTTAATACATTTTATATCCTGAACATCTGCAGGCTGCATGTCACACATCGCGTGGAACGGACGTGATCAAGTTGATTGTCATCACTGTATCCAGGGCGAGTGTAAGACATCACCATCCTCTGGAATTTGGGTTATTAGACCACAGCCCTGTGTTCCCCAATATTGCTTATGTCACAAAGTAGGTCAGAGAGGCGACTCCAGAGAGAGACAGGCAGGCAGAGACAGGAAGAGGCAGGTTGAAGGAATTCTACTCTTTGGGGCTCAGCAAGCTGCCCCAAATTCTTTATCTCTGGCAAAGGATAAACAAACCTGAGGAGCTGGGACCCACATGTCTATGGGCAAGTCCAAGAGGAATCATTTAATGTCTTTTTTAATGTCAGAAATCAGGAAGGCATAACTGTTTCTGGGTGGAAGCCCAAATGATATTCACACCATAACTGCTGATGTTTTAACCATTAACTTTACTGTTTTATTATCAATTTTGGGGGTCAAAAAGGCACAACTGCTCTCTCCCTTCAACAAAAGAAAACCCCCTTGAATCTCTGTGGAAGGTTTGCTCTACTAATTCATGGGAAGTCACACCTGGTTCTTCTGATGTCTCATTTCTGTTTAACAGGCGTATCCCTGAATTTCATCTCTCTTATAGAAGTCTTCCTCAGCGTTCTTTGTCACTTGCTTCACCTGGAATCTCCCTCTTTCTTTTCTTCCCGTATCAGTTCTGCAGATGTGTTTTCACGCTCTCCTTACCATGTGATGAATGGTATCTATCACTTTTTTTGCTTGTTTATTTTAAAGGAGTCCAGGGCCTCCCCATTGACTCAGTGGGGGAAAGATTCCACGTGCAATGCAGGAGGCACAGGAGATGCAAGTTCAATTCCTGGGTCGGGAAGATCTCCTGGAGGAGGAAATGGCATCCCACTCCAGTATTCCTGCCTGAGAAATCCCATGGACAGAGGAGCCTGGTGGGTTACAGTCCATGGGGTTGCAAAGAGTTGGACGTAACTAAGCGAGCACACGCACATACACACACACACATACACACACACATATACATTTACCATTTGAAAAAATTTGAAGTATAGTTATCTTACAATGTTGTGTTAGCTTCATGTGTACAGCAAAGTGATTCCGTTATCACTATCAGTTTTTGAGCTTTTACTAATTCTTACTCTTTTTTTGTTATAGGTTACACAATTGATACATTTGTTACACACAGTATTGAGCACAGCTTTGAGTAACTTGTCTTTCCATTCTTTTCAACATAGGAAAAGAGAAATTCAGATACTTGCCATCGAGCCTTGTTCTCCTGGTTTCCCTGGCTCACCCTTAAAAAAGAATAATGATAATTTTATTAATGCCATAAACAGCACAAACCAATGTCAATCTTTTTTTTTTTTGTCTTTTTCACAATATCCACTGGGGATTGAGAATGTAAATATATACTTCTCAGGCTAAAGAGAGGAATGCAAACATAATGAAATTTAAAGAGTACTGAAGTTCTTTCTTCAAATGCATTTTATAAACATTTTAAGATTTAATATGATGACTCTATGTTACTTACTGCAGAAATTTAATAACTATGCCAAGAAGGTTTTCTAAATAAAACTAGTAGGAGTGATTATATTGTAAAGCAGCTATGGCTTTCTCTATCTTTTGGGGTTTCATCCTGAGAAAAAGTGAGACCTTAGAAGACAGTTTTAAGATGAAACCTCTATCTCTGATGGTCCGGTGAAAGCAGTCCTAACAACCAGAAAATTATGCTGAAAGTCAACTTCATTCATAAGACAAATTTACCGCAGCTTTTGGAGAGGGGGTTGTCTCAGAAAAGGTTTAAGGTACCCTATATTCACATAAATAAATATGCAAATATAAAAATTAAATATGCCAAACATTAATGACTATGGCAGACGTTTTTCTTTTTTGGTTACCTTTATTTTCAATTTTTTCTATTTGTGGATTAATATTTTATTATTACCTTTGTACTGTGAAAACACTAATGAAGATAAGTTAAAGCAATATATTAAATAAATAGTTTAATTCAGCAATAAACCTAAACTTCTGGTCCAAAAGTCGTAAGTGTACAAATTTTTTTACCTTTTCCATTATTTCTTTAAATCGCTGACTTGCCTCTACAAAACTAAATCATTTATCTGATGTCTTGTGTTACTCTATTATTGACACTTCACCAATCTAACTAAGTACTGAGTAAATTAGTACTTAGATCAAAGTATTGAGATGGCTAAGTTATTTCTATTCATAAGCTTCACATACAAAGGATAAAGGATATTCAAATAGTAAATGCTGTTGTTTTAACCATTAATTTCACTGTTTTATTAGCAATTACTTGCAAAGGATTAAACATTAGAATGATTTATCTCTTTTACTTTCTGTAAATTGCATACGACTTTATTGTCTCTGTTTTGGTCCTTTGGGATGTTACCAATCTCCCGTCTAGTTTTTCAAGCCAGTCTTCCACTTAAACCAAAGGTTTTGAGGTCCTCCGTGGCAGTCAGGACACATGTGATCAGGCATCTCTACCCGCAGGCTTCTTGAGGCTTACCTGAACACCAGGTCAGTCGCTGTTTCCAGGCCTCTCCTGTGGTTTGCATGGGTGCCCAGTGGGTTGAGTGTGGAGCAGAATCTTGTTGGCAGTGGCTTCTCTGACCGGTGACTTTCCTATCATCCCAGTTCCCTCAACCGACTCCACTCACCTGACCTCCACCAGCCCCTCGTCCCCAACTCCATCCCAATTCTCAGCACTTCAAAGGAAACAAAACCAGTGAGAACAACGGATCCAAAAAAGCAACTCACGGGCATGCCTGGCATTCCGCGGGGGCCATCCTTCCCTGTGTCCCCAGGCGGCCCTCTTGGGCCCGGTGGGCCCGGAGGGCCTGGCGGCCCAGCCTGACCTTGGTCACCCTGCAGTGCAGAAGGGGACAGACCAACAATAACTGTGAGAGATAAAGACCCAGGTCTTCTTTTCAACACTTTAAATTTGTATTATCTAATCCATGTTTATACTATAAAAAGAACCCGAACAACCAGAAACGTAAAGCCTGTAGGCAATTTGCCTGCCAGCAGGAAGCAAATAAATATTCATGCTGGGTGAGCTGAGTAGACACTGTTGAAATCAAAGCTCAGGAACCAGCACTCTCAGCTCTTGGAAGTAGTGTGTACGTTATCATTATATCAGAGCTGGCGGAAAACCTCTGCATAACTTTATCCATGACAATGCTGCATCGGTTATATTCACCTTGCTTAATAAAATGGCTGCATTTATAATTGGACAAATATCTACTTTTTCATAACTTATAAAATTTGACACACAAGGCTCTAGTCATGCTGAGAAATAATTTATACATTTCTAAAGCTAGAGAGCTTAGAAACTGGATCTATTGCTGGATATAATTTTTAAGCTGTTTTCCTTTTTCTTCATTTAAGAAAAAATTAGATAGACTTTCTATACCTTTTGCTTTGGGTATTTTCATATACATTTCAAACAAATGCAGCTCATGAAACATAATTTCGCTGTAGTATATTTTAAAATAAATACCCACCATCCACACCCCACCCATGAAAGATAAATAGTTAAGCAACAGTATACAGAGTAAAAATTGAATGTAAAGGAGAAATCCAACTTGAGCAAGAATAAGCACTACCTTAATCAGGCGGCGTTTAATGAGCTGCTGATCAGCAGAGAGAAACCCATGATTGATTTTAGGAAACACCATCTGATCAGTCAGGTGAGGTCAAAGGTTGGAGTTCAGAGGTGAGAGAGTTGAAGAATAGGCATCAGAAGACCCCAAGAAAGAAATAAAGATACACGCATTAGACTTATAATAACCATCCAGAAAAACAGAACTGGTACTTGTGTCTGACATTGGACCCTCTGGCTCTTCTTGAAAGAACCATAACCCTGAAATGGGGTGGTGAAACCAGATTTTTGGTTAGAAATGAATCTTTCTTTGTTTGCTGTGGGTGTTGGGTCTTTTTAAACATTGTATATAGCGAAGCAGGTAACCTCGAGTCACCTGTACTCCGAGCAGAAAGTCCAGAGACAAAGTGCCAGTTCAAATTCTGTCAGATTCATCAACCAGCATAATGTGGCATGAACGCGACTGTCACGTTATTGATGCCCAAAGTCCAGAGTATTTAGGATTATCTGATGTACTGAAAGCTTTCACAGAGCATGGTGATGCATGCCAATCAGACTACCAGGGCATGGCACAGCCTATGAGAGCTTGCCTGCCTTTCTTCGACTTCAATATCCTCCCCTCTTTCGGGGTCAAGAGTCTCCTTTTTAATATACATGTGATCTCACTGATGGAGGTGAGGTCCTGGATGCCCGATGACCTGCTGTGCGGGATGGAAGGGAGTGACTGGACTCGGCAAGCCAGTTGAGCTGTTCTTGCTCACTCTTATGCTGATTGCGGGCTCTGACCGAGCAGCCATGGGTGCCAACCACAAACCTTGACGGTGAGGATCTGATTACTGTGCAGAGCGGCAACTGTGGGGAAGCCTGGCAGACCCTATGGACAGGGCACAGCAGCAAAACAACACGACACAAAACGTCACACAGACATTCCACCGGTGGACATACAAAACAAGCACGCACCTAAAGCCACCCCATCCCGGCTGTAAGTCTTGCCTTGTTGACACACCCTAAACAAAGTCAGACACAGGGGGTCCCCAGGCCAAGCATTCCTTCAAGGGAATGGTCAACTAGAGAACTCAGGTCCACTGGGATTCCACGTATATACTCAACATTTCTGGACTCTTACATATAAAATGTTAGTACAGAATGGAGGTAACTACAGACTCTGTTACGAACACAACACTGTAATTTCCTTCTACTGGAATTCTGTTTACAACTCAGGATACACATGTATTAAATCTTTTTCTGGACAACAGTGAACAGAATTTTGCAGTCAGATCAGACGTATTCCTCCAAATAACTGCAGTATGCCTCACAAAATATAGTCTTACCACCCACATATCAAAATTTCTCTCTCCGATCTTATGATGACTCTCAGGTCTTTCCTGTCTCAGGAATGCCTGCAGAGGTGGTGGATGGAAATCTGTCTCTTATAACATGCGGATTTCGTGTCAGGGGGATTTATGGTCACACTCTGCAGTAATTGCTTCTGTCACGTAACTTTTCCAAGAGAACTTGACAGTTCACACACCCCCCTGAAGCAGAAAAGTGGTTTTGAATTCCGTAACAGAGGAGAGCAAGGGAGGGATGCTTTGAACGGCCTGAACTTTACTAGCTTGTACTAATTTGTCTTCACAGGCTTTATCAATTGGGTAGGTCTGAGAGAGAAATTTTGCCTGTGTTCGATTTCTTTTTCAATGACACGGGACACCAGAGGCTTGTATTCCAATTTTTTTCCCACACAGAATGCGTTTACCATACAAAAAGCAAACAACAACCACAATATTTGGCCTTGAGCGTCTGCAAGATTCCTTCCTAGGTTTATGCCTCACTCTCCCCACTTCCCACCCAAATCTATTTTAAGGATATTTTTGGGGAAAAGCCAGACATTTTCTAGTTTTTAAATTTTATTAGTTTGGGTATATTTTCTCCCCTATTTCCCCTTATTAGAAATCTTTTTCTCTTAAGAGAGCCAGTAAAATTATGTTTGTAGTCTGAGACAGCTCTTCAGCCCTAATGCCTTTGGTTCTCCTTCTTTAAGAGCTGGGGCTTCTGAGGAGGCAAAGTCGAGGACATTGCATCGCTTTTGCCAAATCCTTTCCAATAAGGTTATTGGGTGGCTGGGTAGTTTCAGGGTGACCCATAGCCTCTTTTTGTTCTCCTCAAGTAAAAGTTCTTTAAACATAGACTCTTCACAAATTCAGCAATGCTACGAGTTGGAAAACAGATGTGTACAATTTGCTTTTGTTTTACTATGGAATATGAGTTTAAAATGTTATTAGATGGTTACGTGCCAGCATCTTTCCATCTGTGACTCATTAGCCCTATATTACACAGTCAGAATTTTATATATAAACCTCATATTTATGTAACAAAGAACAAAAACAGATACAAACAAGAAGTCTATGAGGGATCGGAATCTTGATTAGTGGCGATAAATCATAGTGTCACTTGAAACGGGATTATCTAACAAAAATAATTTAAAATTAAAAAACCTTTTTAACAGCACACATGGTAAATCTTACAAATGTTTTGAAATTTGCATGTATAAATAAGTCACTTTTTTTACTCATATCTGAACATGACCAGCTTGCTGTTTGATTATATTTTCTAAATGCTTACCAACAAAGCATTAAGTTTTAGAACTTAGTTTGGTTTCCAGTTGCCAGTAAGATCTAAAGAGAGAAGTGGATAGGTGATTCCCATCTCAGACCCTTTTTCTCAAACAGAAAATCTCTGTTTGAGGAAGCTGGTTATATATTCCTCAATCATCTTAACTGTGGACACACTGCCAATTAGGTGCTTAAAACAACATTTAAAAGATTTCATTAGCAAGCTAGCCAAAAGGACTTCAGGAGCTTACATGCAGTGAAGTAGAAAAGAGACAGGTGGACAATTCTCATGAATTCTAACAACAAACTCACGGCCTGGGCTACAATATCCTAGGACTCTGTGTGTTTCAAACTGGGATAAAGCTTAACCAAGATCACGATGAGAGTTTCCTGTGAAGAGCTTAAAGACAATAATAAATGTGGTGCCTCTTCCTTAAGACTCAATTTTAATGAATGGTAATTTTTTTTTTTTTTTTGGTTGTGGCGCTTGCAGGATCTTAGTTCCCTGACCAGGGATTGAACCCATGCCTCCTGCAGTGGAACTGTGGAGTCCCAACCACTGGATTGCCAGGGAATTCCCAATGGTAAGTAATTTGAAACATTTTGAAATAAAGCAAAGGTTGACATAATATGGGGTAGAATGTAACCCTGGCACAAAACTTTAAAACAATGTTACCACTGGACAGTGGTAAAGAGCCTGATCTCACAGGGGAGACCCCCAGGTCACACAGGCACCCTGGGCTGACCCTGCTTCCTGCAGGAGGTCCTTGGAGGGCGAGTCTGAAAGCACTGGTGCCGAGTGCCTGTCTGCACACCCAGGCTTCGTGTGACCACAACTGCTAGGCCGCCCTAGCTGTTCACAGAGAGGGCACTTTAGCATTACACATGCCGTTCTGCCACAGTATCATTACTTACAGGCCTTTTTAAATAAATGGAATGGACATATTTCACTTGATTTTACATCTCAGAAAATTTGCCTGGTACACAGATGGTTTGAGTGGGTGTGGAAAGAAAAAATCTGTCTCCAGAAAAACATGGAGAAAGAGCCCAGGAATCAGCTGAAATACTGAAATAATTTGTACTCATTTTCACCCCCAAAGATTTTGAGTGCTTAAGAAATTGGATACACAAGAGTATAAAACTACTTTTTAAAACCCATTTTCCTGGGCATAAAGACTTAGACAACTTCATGAATCTTCCCCACATTCTGTGAAGAAGGTCACCAACCAGGACTAGGGTTCAGATTCCGTTACAGGAGGAACTCTCTCCCCCTTCATTGCCTTCTAGAAGGAAAGATGCTGGCCTGCCCCAGAGGGATGGAGGGCAAATACATACTTCATAAGAAATGCTTCTAACTACTTGGAAGCCATTAAATACAAGATGCTATTGTCATTTTTATTGTGTACTCAGTAAGGATGAGTGTTATGTGATTACATTATACTGAGAAAATTTTGTGTTTTGTCAAAAGTATGCAATAAGGCAATGATAGAGCCAGAAACTTAATCTAGGAATTCTGATTCAGACTTTGTCATCATGAAATTTACATGTTTATAATTTCTCTCTACTGGTTTTATAGTTTAAATATCAGAAAGCTGAAAAACTGACTAACATGCAGCAATATTTAAGAAGCATTTACTGAGTGCCTCCTGTGTAGTCTCCACTGTGCTAGGCCCTGGGGATTGCATGGTGAGTAAGACCCCAAGCTCATTGGGTTTAATGTGTAGTGGGGAAATAGGGAAAAATAAGTGGGCAGAAAAGATAGGAAGTGCTAACCATTATGATGGAGACATGTAGAGACTGCAAAGGAAATAAGATGTGCACCTAACAGTCAGTTGGCAGAGTCATGGAAGACTGGTGAATGAGGGCTCAGGGGTTGGCAGAGCCATAATAAAATCAAAGACAGGATGATCATTTAGGAAAATGTTACAGGCTTCCCTGGTGGCTCAGATGGGAAAGAATCCACCTGCAATGCAGGAAACCTGGATTTGATCTCTGGGTTGGGAAGATCCTCTACAGAAGAGAATGGCAACCTACTCCAGAATTCTTCCCTGGAGAATCCTATGGACAGAGGAGCCTAGCAGGCTATAGTCCACAGGGTCACAAAGAGTCGGACATGACTGAGTGACTAAGAATGCACAGTAGTCTAGTTGAGGGGCTATGTTCTAGAACTAGAGGAGGACAAATTCATAGTTTCATGTGATTTAAGGAGGTAAGACTCACGAGACTTGTAGCTTCGCTGAGAACATGCAGAGAAGATGGAGGAGTAGAGTCCTATGTCGCTACCGTGAGCAACAGGAGGATGGTAGAGGGAATACTAGAAGGAAGCAGGTAGTTGGTTTCGAATGATGAATTCAGTTAGATGGCTGAATTTGAAGTGTTTATGGACAGCCAAGCAGCAGCAGTTGGATATGCATATAAAATATTCAGGAGAGAGGTAGGAATTCAAGTCACAGGGCTATGTGAAGTCGCTTAAAGAGGGGGTAGAGAGAATAGACCTAGGGAGGAACCTTTGGAAAGACTTCAATTTAAGGGATGAACAGAGGAAGAGGCAACTACAAATAGAATTAATAAAAAGTGGTTGTAGAAACAGGAAGAATAGGAACTCTTCTAACAAAAATTCTGAACAGGCAGATGACTCAAAATGGCATACACATATACTTGACTCCACTGTTTACTGCATCATTAAATAAATGACCCATAGTAAGAGCAGGCTAACAATGGCCAATATTACTAATGATAAATGCTCACTAATAAGCACAAGGGAATGTCTGTGAGGTTGTAGATGTCTGGAGGAAAATATTAACAATTATGTTAATTATAAAGGTGGTCAAGGGGGCCTCATAGCAAATTTTTAGGAACAAATGATAAATGTTATGCTGAAAAATGAGAAACTCCGAGTATCTCCATAATGTAAATAGTATCATAATTGTTTACCCAAAGCATATCATGCATTGCAGCATAACCATTATAGTGGGTATGTGAGCAGCATAAATAAAGACAAATATTCCTATAAGTTGATAAAATGATTTCTAGCTAAGAGAGACCAGATGGGGAAATATTATAATAGAATGCAAAAATATTTAGGTAAAAGAATTACTTTAGTTTAACAGCAGGAACTCTTAGAAGGCTAAATAAGGGAAAAATTAAAAGAAAGAAATTTGCTGGTAAATCATTCCATATTGTAGTAGATGGTATAATCTGTCTGAATAGAAAAATCAGCTGTATGAAGCTAGAGAACTAAAATAATTCTTTGAACAACCAAATAAAATGAGCATCAGAGCCTGTGAAAATCAGTATTTATAGCTGGCTGAAAAAGACTGTCTTATGATAATTATTGAAAGAGCTAGCTTTCCATAGTTAAATAAAATATTTGGCTCAGAATATTAATATTTGTTTTTTATAGGTACTCTAAATTCTATGCTATTGTTCAGTTCAGTTCAGTTCAATTCAGTTGCTCAGTCGTGTCTGACTCTTTGCGACCCCATGAATCGCAGCACGCCAGGCCACCCTGTCCATCACCAACTCCCAGAGTTCACTCAAACTCATGTCCATCGAGTCGGTGATGCCATCCAGCCATCTCATCCTCTGTAGTCCCCTTTTCCTCCTGCCCCCAATCCCTCCCAGCATCAGAGTCTTTTCCAATGAGTCAACTCTTCGCATGAGGTGGCCAAAGTATTGGAGTTTCAGCTTTAGCATCAGTCCTTCCAAAGAACACCCAGGACTGATCTCCTTTAGAATGGACTGGTTGGATCTTCTTGCAGTTCAAGGGGCTCTCAAGAGTCTTCTGCAACAGCACACTTTAAAAGCGTCAATTCTTCGGTGCTTAGCTTTCTTCATAGTCCAACTCTCACATCCATACATGACCACTAGAAAAACCATAGCCTTGACTAGATGGACCTTTGTTGGCAAAATAATGTCTCTGCTTTTCAATATGCTATCTAGGTTGGTCATAACTTTCCTTCCAAGGAGTAAGTGTCTTTTAATTTCATGGCTGCAGTCACCATCTGCAGTGATTTTGGAGCCCAAAAATATAAAGTCTGACACTGTTTCCACTGTTTCCCCATCTATTTCCCATGAAGTGATGGGACCAGATGCCATGATCTTCATTTTCTGAATGTTGAGCTTTAAGCCAACTTTTTCACTCTCCTCCTTCACTTTCATCAAGAGGCTTTTTAGTTCCTTTTCACTTTCTGCCATAAGGGTGGTGTCATCTGCATATCTGAGGTTATTGATATTTCTCCCTGCAATCTTGATTCCAGCTTGTGCTTCTTCCAGCCCAGTGTTTCTCATGATGTACTCTGCATATAAGTTAAATAAGCAGGGTGACAGTATACAGCCTTGACGTACTCCTTTTCCTATTTGGAACCAGTCTGTTGTTCCATGTCCATTTCTAACTGTTGCTTCCTGACCTGCATATAGGTTTCTCAGGAGACAGGTCAGGTGGTCTGGTATTCCCATCTCCTTCAGAATTTTCCACAGCCTGTTGTGATCCACACAGTCAGCTATTGTGTTCTACCATAAATGTTAACCTTAGTTACTCCAGGAATTATCTCTTCATATGTAAAAAGTAAGTGTGAGTTTACAAATTATTTAGAAGAGAACAGTGCAATCTCTACATTGACAAAGGCATGTCATTAAATATTATAGCTACTGAAATGCCAAGTAGGCAAAGCCAAACTGCAGAGGATCTTGTAACTAAGCAGAAAGATGGTGGATAAATTTCAACACGGGAGGGTGTAAAGGACAAGAAAAACTACCTGAACTATGCATACTGAGACAGGATTTCCTTGGTGCATATGATCTGAGAAGGAGTTTCAGGAGGTGTTGTATTTACTAAGGACATACAACTAAGAAATATCAACAAAAGACGAGACCCCCCATGAAAACAGGTAGGATTCCTGAAGAATCACTGCCTGAGCCTGAGGAAATCAGAGGTGCGTAGATGTGGGACACAGGGAGGAAAACAAAATAGCCTCACGGTATGGGAAATAGTGAAAAATTAAAATTATGTCAATTTTTAAATAAATATTTTGCTATCATTGGATCATAGCATCACCACCTCAATGAACATGAATTTGAGCAAACCCCAGGAGATACTGAAGGACAGGAGAGTCTGGTATACAAAGAGTCGGACATGCCTTAGCGACTGAACAACAACGAAGTCATTGGCTCAGTCCCGTACTGGGGCTTCTTAATAATAATGAGACAATAAATAATGATAATGATGGTAATGATCGTGGTCAACACTCAAATGATACTATGTGCCAGGCATGAGTTCTAAGAGCTTTATCAATTCGGGATCTTAGTTCCCTGATCTCACTTGTGCTCCCTGCAATGGAAGCAAAGAATTTCAATGTTAGCTTTTTAATCCTCAGAACAACCATCTGAATGATGAGGAATTAGAGGTACAGAGAGGCTATGTGTTTGGCCCAGCTAGCAATAAGTAGCAGAGCCAAGATTCACATACTGGCCATCTGCCCCAGAATCTACACTCTCAGCTACCATACTTTCCATAAATTCTTCACAGTCTCTGAATTTCATTCCCATCTATTCATTCATTTATTCAAGAAGAATTTGTACTACTACAAGAATTTATGTTTACTATAAAAAGGCAATATTTGGATATTGAGATTAGAAAGCCTTGTCCCAGGCTTCATGGAGCTTAGAGTATAATGAAGAAAGGTAGATGTTAAACAGGCAATTATAAATGTGGTTGGGATCTCTTTTCACATACATATTTATGCTCTTTTTCTCTTATATTCCTCCATTTCTTTTAATCTCTCAATAAAGCTTTTGGTTGGCCATCTGCTACTGCATCAGGAGAGGTAAGAGGAGACAGTGGAAAATAAAACCTGTTTGCCAACATTGCTAGAAACCAAAAATATCCAGGAAGATACTCCCCAAACTGGAAGAGAGAAGGAGAAGTGTGGTCCCCAAGATTAAAGGGGGCTCAGGTTTGGCTTCCCTACAGCACTTCCAGCAAGGCAGTAATACTGCAAAGAAGAAATGGCTATGTGACATGCCTAGATGCACAGGCCTATGGGAAGCCCTGAAAAAGATTTCTGTGTCTGAAGTGTGGCACAGAAACAGCAGAGTCCCCCGCGATGCCCTGGTGATGCAGCAGTGACACGTGGTCTCCAAAGGCCATGCAGTTTAGCTGGGTCATGCTGCCTTCTCAGCAGCAGACTCTGTGGGCCGATGGTGGAAGACCAGGTGTCTCTCAGTTCCCATCCCCAGGCTTTTTGCTGCTATAAGACCCTAGAACTGTGAACTGGTCCAAAAGGAGAAACAAAAGTGTAGAAATCCCAAGAAGACTGATCTTGATTGTTCAGCTGGCACAGGCAAACAGAGGTTTAGATTCAAAAATCAAGTTGTTATAGAAAATTGAATCATATTTCTTACTCATTGAGAGTTTGGATTGAGAATCACACCCCCGAAGCGAATATGATGACTGTTGGCAAAACAAAGGCCACAAGAAACCACAGAAAGGGGACCGAAACTGAGATGAGGTGGTCAGGGAGGACTTCCGAGGGAAGTGATGTTTAAGGTAAGACCCGGAGAACCAAGTACCCTGTGGTGGCTCTCCAAGGGCTCTGACACTTTCCTTCCAGACAGTATCATCAAGATGAATATTAGAGCCAAAGAGAAAGCATGTTTTTCTTTTCCAAAGAAATGCTGAATCTACACTTGGATTACAAAGATTAGGTAATGTTCTATGTATTTCCTTGAGACCTAGACCTTGTTCTCCACTTGGGGAAGGTTAGGACAAGGGCAATAGCGATGACCATGGGGTGTGGGATTGCTGTGGGAAGTCAGATTGATGAGCTGAAAGGGATTAACTGAAACATCCATTCCTTCATCTAACAAACAATATGCAAAATACAGTGACAGAAGCTGTAGGGGTTTAAATCTAGTGGGGAGAGAGGTTATCACAAGATTATCAATTTAAATAGAAAATATACTGAATTATTGCTGATTGCTTTGGCCCATGCAAAGAGCCAACTCACTGGAAAAGACCCTGATGTTGGGAAAGATTGAGGGCAGGAGGAGAAGGGGGTAACAAAGGATGAGATGGTTGGATGCCATTACTAACAAAATGGACATGAGTTTGAGCTCTGGGAGATAGTGAAGGACAGGGAAGCCTGGCATGCTGCAGTCCATGGGGCCGCAAAGAGTCGGACTTGACGTGACTGAGTGATTGAACAACAACAACAAAAATGCTGATTAGAGGAGCAAGCAGTATGCTCTCTAAGCACATTCTGACTTGGGGATGGAGTGGTGCTTCTGTAAAGTTGGGATTTGAGATGGGCAAAGAAGAATGAAAAGGAAAATATATTCGAGGAGGGGTGGGGTGTGGACTTGGGGCCTCTGGAAGAAGGCATTCCAGTCTGAAGTATAGTGAGCAAAAAGGTAGAAGGTATACTTGGAAATTGCTGGTAAGTTGAGTTTAGATGGGGTGAAGCACACAGTTTTTAGGAAAAAACCTAAAAAAGCTGATATAGTATAGAAGCGGGAGGTCTTCAAAGAAGCATTAAAGGCGGACATGGTGGTAAACCATGAAGGTGTTTATACAATGAAGATGCCATGCCATACATGCATTTGAGGAGGACATGCTAAGTCACTGCAGTCATGTCTGACTCTGTGACCCCATGGATGGTAGCCTTCCAGACTTTGTCAATGGGATTCTCCCGGCAAGAATACTGGAGTGGGTTGCCATTTCCTTCAGGGGATCTTCCTGACCTGGGGATTTAACTCATGTCTCTTATGTCTCCTGCATTGGCAGGTGAGTTCTTTACCACTAGAGCCACCTAGGAAGCCAACCCTGGCCAAATTACAAAAAAAAGATTAAGAATTAAGATGTAGTTCATGATCCTTTCTCTACAATTCCAAAGGTCCCTGAAAACAAAACATTTCTTAAGTTTAACTAAAGACTTTTATAACTTTGTAGCAAACTCATTTGGTGACAAAAACTTATTTGAGCAGATGTGAGGCTATTTATGGTCACTAATAATCCATCTTAGCATGAGCATGCATGTGCTCCACTGCAGAAACTGATGGCTTGATTACATGGTGCCGCAGGTCTCGCTCACAGTGTCAGACAATATGTGGTGGATGGAAAATAATAACTTTGTAGTGCCTAAAAACTCTAAATTCTGAAACACGCTTGACTCTGAGGGTTTCAAGAAGGGACTGTAAGCTTGTTTCCAAGTTGATGACAAAGATCCTTTGAACAGAATTAAAGACTGTAGAAAGAGTAGTAAGTTGTGAAGTTAAGGCAATGCATTTCGTTTTGAACAGTACAACTTGTTAATATAGGCTAGATTGGCAAATGTCCTGTTTAAATACATGGTAATCTGAATTACATATTGTAATTAATACAAGTTTACAGTAATCAGAAATAAATTTCCCTTTATTATTGCAATTTTATATATTAATCAGGACTAGCCTGATCATTTGTTACCTAGTGTCTTTTAATGAATTGCTTTAATGAATTAATAACCACATGGTTAGCATACATGTTTTGCAAGTAAATGCAAAAACGGACCTGAAAAAATTTTGATCTTTTAGGAAATTAAAAAAAAAAAATCCAGAGATTTTGTTTAGAGCGTTAATCAAATTACAAAGCAGTACATAATAATTTGCTTAACAACTTTCCCCTTTTAAAAAAGGAAATCGTGCTAAAGCAAGCTTTAATTCAACCCATCTGATTTGCATGAAATTTGCATTTGAAATACAAATTATGAATTATTTAATAAAAGATTAATAATCTTTTAATTCTCCAAGAATCTTCCCTCAAAGATAGTACAGTATCACGATAACGTACAATACAATAATATGCTGCACGATGAACAGGGAGGCCTGGCATGCTGCGGTTCATGGGGTCGCAAGGAGTTGGACACGACTGAGCGACTGAACTGACTGATACTTCTACAGGGCTTCCCTTGTGGCTCAGATGGTAAAGCGCCTGCCTACAATGCAGGAGACCCAGGTCGATCCCTGGGTTGGGAAGATTCTCTGGAGAAGGAAATGGCAACCCACTCTAGTACTCTTGCCTGGAAAATCCCATGGTCAGAGGAGCCCGGTAGGCTACAGTCCATGGGGTTGCAAAGAGTTGGACACAACTGAGCGACTTCACTTCACTTCCTATACTTCTATAAAACCAAGTGTGCTTTTCACTTGAGGTTGCCAGGTCAAGAGCTTACCTCAAATTGAATATACCCTATCCACTTTCTGGAAGGAAATAGTCTATATTTGGGAGAGGAGGCACAGTAGGATTAGGAAAGAGCAGTGCCAGGCAAATAGGGGGTTCATTTGCTGATGGTACACTGAAAGGAAAATCAGCATTTGTCCTGTAAGAAAAACTCAACTTTTTTGCATTTTTCATTCTGGGAGAAAAGCATAAAGAAGTATCCTGTTATTCCCTAGAGACTCTATTTAGTGTCTGGCTTAGTGGGTGTTTGCTAAACTTCCTTTGTATAATATTAGATTGGCTTGACTCTAAAATTCCTTGGGCGTGCTTCCTGGATGGCAGCATCTTTTCTTCTTTCTGCAGATGGGGCAGATGGCTGGAAGCCCACCTATAAAAGAGCTGGCGAGTGTCCCATGGGGCTCAGTTATAATGAGTGGACAGTCATCCTCATATTTCCCAATCCAGCTCTGAAGTTCACCCTCCTGCATAAGTAAATTTGAGCCCACAGCCAACACCTGATAGCCCCCTGGGATAATGGAACTCTTCAAAACTGACCTTAGCAACAAAAGACCATGGAGTACTTGGAAGAGTTCACCAGGTAGAACTGTTACTTGGAGTAATACCACTCTAGGTACATTCCTCTACTGTTTAACTAGTCCTGTTCTCTAATATCCCCCTTTAGTCCACATCCTAAATGTTAGTGTGTTCCCAGTCTGTTCAACTACTCAAAACTAAAATAGTCTGTGTCTTGAAACATCCTTTAAATATGCAAGTTTCCATATGGACCTTAAGTACTGGATGCAACTTAGGACATTTGAATGCCCTACACAGAATATTAATCAAGGAATTGAGAAAGGAATATGTCAAGGCTGTATACTGTCACCCTGCTTATTTAACTTATATCCAGTGGCTACAATGGGAGAAGCAATATTTATATTTGATGCTATTTGTTGCACATGGGGTAAATGCAAATGGCTATAAGTACCAGGTAGATAACATAAATAAGCGAGCAGGTTTAAGGCAAGAGGAAGTGGGGAGACTTGGCTGAATAGGAGTCAAGCTGGGACTAAAAGGAAATGAGGACTCGATTGATTTTGCCTCAGGGGAAGGTCTACATAGTGCTGCTGTATCTTTACATGCTTCAGGAGAAGCGAGAAATCTCAGGTGTCATTTGTGTGTTTTTGTTTTGTGTGTGTGTAATGAATGCTTCATATTTTAAACATTTGCTACCAATTCAAAGGCCATGCCAAAGAAAGTTCATACTACCGTACAACTGTGCTCATCTCACACACTAGCAAGGTAATGCTCAAAATCCTTCAAGCTAGGCTTCAACAGTATGTGAACCAAGAACTTCCAGATGTACGAGCTGGATTTAGAAAAAGCATAGGAACCAGAGATCAAATTGCTAACATCCATTGAATCATAGAAAAATCAAAGAAATTCCAGAAAAACACATACTTCTGCTTCACTGACTATGCAAAAGCCTTTGACTGTGTGGATCACAATAAACTGTGGAAAATTCTTAAGGACATGGGAATACCAGACCACTTTACCTGCCTCCTGAGCAATTTGTGTGCAGGTCAAGAAGCAACAGTTACAGCTGAGCATGGGACAGCAGACTGGTTCAAAATTGAGAAAGGAATATGTCAAGGCTGTATACTGTCACCCTGCTTATTTTAACATAACCAGAGTACATCATAGGAAATGCTGGGCTGGATGAATCACAAGCTGGAATCAAGGTTGCTAGGAGAAATATCAACAACCTCAGATATGCAGATGATACTAGTCTAATGGCAGAAAGCAAAGAAGAACTAAAGAGCCTCTTGATGAGAGTGAAAGAGGAGAGTGAAAAAGCTGGCCTAAAACTCAACATTCAAAAAACGAAGATCATAGCATTTGGTCCCATCACTTCATGGCAAATAGATGGAAAAACAATGGAAACAGTGATAGACATCATTTTCTTGGGCTCCAAAATTACTGCAGATGGTGATTGCAGCCCCCAAATTAATAGATGATTGCTCCTTGGAAAAAAAGCTATGACAAAACTAGACAGCATATTGAAAAGCAGAGATACCACTTGGCTGACAAAGGTCTGTATAGTCAAAGCTATGGTTTTTCCAGTAGTCAAGTATGGATGTGAGAGTTGGACCATAGAGAAGGCCAAGTGCTGAAGAATTGATGCTTTTGAACTGAGGTGTTGGAGAAGACTCTTGAGAGTCCCTTGGACTGGAAAGAGATCAAACCATCAATTCAAAAGGAAATCAATGCTGAATATTCCTTGGAAGGACTAATGCTGAAGCTGAAGCTCCAATACTTTGGCCACCTGATGCAAAGAGTCAACTCAATGGAAAAGATTGAGGGCAGGAGCAGAAGGGGGAAACAGAGGATGAGATGGTTGTATGCCATCACTGACTCAATGGAGATGAATTTGAGTGAACTCTGGGAGATAGTGGAGGGCAGAGGAGCTTGGCATGCTGCAGCCCATGAGGTCACAAAGAGTCAGACACAACTTAGCGATTGAGAAACAACAATAATCAATTCAAATTTACTTTAAAACACAGGAAGCTTGGGCTGGTGCACTGGGATGACCCAGAGGGATGGTACGAGGATGGTATGGGGAGGGAGGTGGGGGGGGTTCAGGATTGGGAACACGCGTATACCAGTGGCGGATTCATGTTGATGTATGGCAAAACCAATACAATACTGTAAAGTAATTAGCCTCTAATTAAAATAAATAAATTTAAATTAAAAAAAAAACACTTTATAGTCCAAACAAAAATACATTTGAAGGGTAATTTGGGCCACAGCTAAAGGTCTTTGATCTATGATTCTGAATGTTGACTTAGAAACAAGGCAAGTTTGTGAGGGCTTTGCTTCAGAAAGGAAGTGATTTGGTTAATCTCTTGCAGGAACTTTATTTATAACATTTGTCACGTGAAGAAAGGGCTACAGATTTCCACTGTATCAACTACATGCTTCAATCCAGACCACTGGTTCTTAAATTGTAAAACCTTCGGAATATGACTGTTATCCAGGACTTCCAGGAGAAAGAAGAAAACAAGGTATAATTACTTTCTGGAAACCAAGTCCTGTACCCTATAGTGATGCATCCAGTTGGGAGGAGTTCCATGATTTAAGCTCCTCGTGAAAGAGGCCACTGTAATCTATGTGAGAGTTATGGTTTCTTTGGGAATCTCAGAATGGAATTCCCTGACTTCTGTGAAATTTAAGTCTAAATTTTATAATGATATGGCTATAGAAATCATAATATGAACTTTCTATTTTTTAGTTTTCATTTCCTGGCTATGTTGGTGATGATTTATTTCATGAAGTGCTATACATTTTAAATACTTAGTTATAACATACTATGATGCTTATTATACCTACTTTTAAAAGTCATATTTATGTGCAGCGGTAACTGAAATAGTGTACTTGAAATAAGTACACTAATATTCAAAGTCTTTTTTTAACCTCAAATTTCCTTTTATACCTTCAAGTTTCAAATGTTCAGATGATAATAAGCCAGTCAAAAATGTTAAAAATAAAGATTAACTTGTCTTTGAAAGGTACTGAAAATGAGAGCTCAAAATAAGCTGTAGCTGCAATTTCTGATGGGGTCAATTTTCTCTTTATTTAGAAGTACTTAATCTGCCATGTATCAAAGGAATTTGCCACATGTAATAGGAGCAAGTTTTTTTTTTCTCCCTATGATTACAGGAATTAATTCAAAGTGTAATATTGTCTTTTAATTTAGTAAACATTAAATGAAATGTTTGCCTTATTTGTGGGCTTCCCTGGTGGCTTAGATGGTAAAGAACCCGATTGCAATGCAGGAGACCTGGGTTTGGTCCCTGGGTCAGGAGGATCCGCTGGAGAAGGAAATGGCAACCCACTCCAGTATTCTTGCCTGGAGAATTCCCTGGACAGAGGAGCTTGGTGGGCTATACAGTCCACAGTTCGCAAAGGGTCAGACACAACTGAGCCACTAACACTTTCAGTCCTTGCCTTATTTACTGGTAAATAACAATAAAAAAGAATGAATGGTGAATAACTGTATCCTGTGTATGAAATGAGGGAATTATACATAAGTAAGACGAAGGACAAATATTTCTCCGTTGTCTTTTTTTTTTTTTTAAGAGCAGTCTCACAGAAGGTTTAATTTATATCCCTCAACATAAGCATTTTTCCTTCAAGGCGAAAAATAAAGTTTAATTAAACTTTATTTTTCTCCGTTGTCTTTAAAGATAAGAGTTAATAGCTCAGTTTCCAAAATAAAAACATATTTCATAGGGCTTATTTTTAACTCAATGCATTTCCAATTCCAGTACCCATAAAGAACAAAGTTTACATTTCAAAAACCAAATGGCATCTGGTATACTCAGATAAGTAACCAGTGCTACCACCTCATCAGCTGCAACTTTTATGATTACCATATGTGGCTAAAAAATTACAGATATATGCCTGTCATATCATTATTGAAACTGAATTACTTATTTACACATAAGGCACTGTCAGCTTTTCTCCTTGAGTGATGTGGAATATTAACAATTACAGTCACAAAGTAAAAAAGAATAATTTACCATTTTCCAGCTCTGGGATGAAGCTTCATAACATTACCAACAGATGAGATGAAGCTTCATAAACATTTACCCATTTGTACAACTGTCCATGCTTCTTGACTTGTGAGATGTTTGGGAAAATTATTCAATATTGGGAAAATGGCATGAAACAAATATGAATAAGAAAAAAATAATTTTCAAAGGCATTGCTAGAGTCAACTTCTGTACAAGGGATCATCAACCAATCTGTGAATTATTAGGCTCTTCATTTCCCTTCTGGGCTTCTCTGATGGCGCAGATGGTGAAGAATCTCCCTGCAATGCAGAAGACCTGGGTTCCATCTCTGGGTTGGGGAGATCTTTAGCAGAAGGGAATGGCTGCCCACTCTAGTATTCTTGCCTGGAGAATTCCATGGACAGAGGATCCTGGTGGGTTACAGTCTACGGAGTCACAAAGAGTTGGACATGACTGAATGACTAACACTTTTTTCACTTCCCTTCCACTCTCCCAATCTTTGTTGGATTTCCTTTGTAATGACTGTCTTACTAGATGGAAGGGAGGAAAAAAAAAAAAGGAAGTGAAAGTCAAACTACAGATTAATAGAGAAGAGTGGCAGTGAAGGTCAGGAGCACTAAGGCCCCACAGGATCTGGGGGAAAATAATAAGGGTAAAAAGAGCATTTGCCATTAGAACTGGAACCAGAAGAAGAATACAAGAACAGGCTTTTTTTCTGGGCCTTTAGTCAACTGAGAGTAAATTGTTAATAATGAAATCAACAGCATCACTTTCCTATTTAGTTTCTAATTCTCTGTCAAACAGAAAAAATACAGATATTTGGATTAAAAATAATAAATACTGGTAGTATAAAATGCTAGTGAAGAAACTATCAATGAAAACTTTGGGAACCTAAATGACAAAATGACTTTTATTTATTTTTTTTTCAAAATAACTTTTAAAATACTGAGCATTTGCCAAAAAAATTACCAAACCATTAAGATTATTTTTCAGGAAGTATAGAAAGTAAGAGAAGTAACAAGAGAAAACAAGGACGATGGTAAATCCTGCAAAATATATATAGACTGGTAGAATTCCACTGACTTAAGACTAGAATAGATTATTATAAGGATTGTTGGTAAAAATCTGGAAAAGAAGTTCAGTTTAAAAATATGATCTTTTTTGCCTTTTTATAAAAAGGTTATTAGATGGATGTACATGTATAACTGGATTACAGAAAGAGGTATATTATATTATTCTCATATATTAATTGAGAAATATGAACTGAAAGCAAATCAACAAGTGGATTTATAACTGGTTGAACACTTTACCTTGGTAACAAAGCTTAACTCATCCCATAGTTCTTGTTTTCAGTCTTAACTCCATTCAATAGTTATATCATGGATTAGGTTAGTCTTCTTAAAATTTAGATCTAGGAATAATTTCTCTCTCTGTGTATCTGTTTCTATAGGCTTCCCTGGTGGCTCAGATGGTAAAGAATCTGCCTGCAATACAGGAGATGCAAGAGATGCAGGTTCTATCTCTGGGTTGGGAAGATCCCTGGAAAAGAGAATGGCTCCAATATTCTTGCCTGGAGAATTCGATGGACAGAGGAGCCTGTTGGGCTACAGTCTGTGGTGTCACAAAACAGTTGACCACAACTGAGAGACTAACATTTTCATTTTTGGGGTCTTCCCTGGTGGCTCAGACGGTAAAGAATCTGCCTGCAATGCAGGAGACCTGGGTTCAATCCCTAGGCTGGAAAGATCCCCTGGAGAAGGGAATATCTCAAATCTCCAGAAAATGGAACCACAGAGAGATGTACTATTTGCTGGATGGCAGAGTCAGACTTTAAGAGAGGATCTCAGCAGGATGGAATATACTTACAATGTGGGGATAAAAGTAAAGAATTGTTTGGGTCCAATAAACAAGCCACATTGATACACAGTGAAGGAATTAAGGGCTAGTAGCAGTGGAAAAAAAACAAACAGACTTTAGAATTTAAGTTGATAATAAATGTATGTATTCATCAATACATGATATGATTGCCAATGTGTTTTAAAGCTAATCTAATTCCAGGCATATTAATACAAACAGAGGTATAAGCAAGTCGGTTCTACCCAGCTTAGGCCAGGCTACATCTGAATTAATGTGTTTAATTTTGGAGTATTACCCTTTAAGGGCAGACAGAAGCACATATAGAGAACAACCAGGAGAGAAAGATATAAAGGTGTCACATGAGGAATGGATGAAGAAGCCGGGATGTTGGAGCAGAAGAAGGTGATCTAGGAAACGAGAGCTGTTTTGAATAGGCTCAGAACTGCCTGGGGCACGTCACAGGGAGTAGTCAGGCTGATGCTCTTCTTGTTGAGAGAAGCACATCTGAACCAACAGGGCTTTAGGGGTCATTGCAATCCTGAACTTCACTCGGTGTTTCTATAAAATCCCTGATGGGTTGTCATGTGGAAGAGGAATTAGTTTAGAAGGCAGGACGAAAACTAAATGATAGGAAGCAGTGAACAGCTGACGTTAAGCCAAAAGAAGGAACAATAAATATTTGTTGAATGAATGAATGATTAAGTTACATTGTAATATTTAGAACTGTCTAGGAGTTGGACTCGACTGAAGTGACTTAGCAGCAGCAGCAGCAGCAGAATTAGAACAGTCTGCTTCTCAAGAGAGCGAGCTCGTTGCCACTAAAGGTGTTTGAACAAAACTCGGGAATCATGAGCTTAGGATACCCTATGTGAATTTTTAGTCAGTTGACTGGCTGTGAAATGAGTTTATTTTGCAGTTATAAGAGAAAATTTAATAGAGCAGCAAGTGAATTTCTCTTACTCATCTGCCTTCTCACCACCCTTTTAGAATAGGACAATCAAGATTTACCTGGAAATCCTTTCTGACATTGCCAAAATATTTTATAATTCTAATAAAAAGTCAGTTTTTAGTTTCTATACTATCCAGAAGTTAAACATACTATAAGAAAAAATGTTTCAAATGCATGCAACTCTTTTTTATAAAGGGAAATATGATCTACTTCATAGGATCCTCTTCATGCCATCTTTTTTAAATCATTTTAACCACACCCTCAGATTCTGTATTTGTTACACTCAGAGAAATCCGGTTTCAATTTATTTTTACATCAAGGAGAATATAGAGAAAAGAGGGTCAAATAATAATGACTCAAATTAGTTCTGTTCCTTAGGATTTGTCAGTATAGGTACAAAGAGCCATACCAAACAATTTATTAACTTATTTTTTTATTGGTGCTCCATAAAGGCAATTTATTCAGAAATGTTTATAAGGGGAGATGTTTCCATTAATATAACTAAACAACCAGAACAACAAAAACCCAGAAGAAATATACAGTTCCTTAAAGTATGGATGTCTCTAGAAGTATACTGATTAATATAAAGGAAATTATTTGGGTCCAATAAAAACATATGGAACTAAATTTATATTATGATTTTAAATATCTGTGAACTTTAGCTATAATATACTATTATCTTAAGTAATAAACCAACACACCATATACTGCTAAGAAAAACCTAGAGGAAATTCTGTAATTAGGGGCTGCATTTTTCCATCAAAAGAATGCCTTCAAAGAGTAAGCCTTAAGTGTCGTACTGTTTCTAATTTTAAACATATATAATTAAAGGACTAAAGTATATCTTTTAATATTATTGCATGTCATTTAATTGTTATTCTATATATAAAGGGGTAGCTTAATAAAAATTCTGTTATTTACAATTTATATTTCAATAAAATTTTGAAAGATAGCATAAATTATATTTCCATCTTGGTATAATACTATCACCTTGAACTATTCCTAATTTAGACCTTTGAACAGACTTGGTATATTAATTAAAAAATTCTTTAATACCATAGGTTGACAATTACCACTGTAAGAAGAATTCTATGTAATTTAAAAACAAATTACATGTAAATTAAATCAAAGGCAATAATGTATTCTTATTCCTAGAAGACAAATGATTTGTCATTGGCTGTATTGTTACCTGTGTCTATTTTGATGGGACTGAAACTGTCTCTTACGTCTCTTGCAGGTTCGATCCCTGGGTCAGGAAGATCCCCTAGAGGAGGGTAAGGCAACCCACTCTGTATTCTGCCTGGTGAATCCTCATGGATAGAGGAGCCAGGTGGGCTGCAGTCCATTGGGTCACAAAGAGTTGGACACGACTGAAGCAACTTAGCACATATGCACGTCCTTATAATATCAGAAGCAAAATCACCTTCATCTCTAATTTGAGTATTACAAACTCCGGTGTCAACAGGGGCTATGCATACATGTAAATAACTGAAGTGGGCAGAATACACGGCCTATCTAAAGCAGAGAGATTCCATCCAGCTTTGGCCAACTGATATTATAAAAGAATATGTACCCAGTGGTGTCAGATCCTCTAATTTTCCAAGAGGAGTCTTAAAATAAGATTTTGTGTGAAACTGCCCAACATTAAAATATTAACAAGTAATCTGGGTAAGCCAAATACAGTGTATCTACTATTGGAATCTAGTACATAGTTTGTAGCTTCTAATCTGTCTGATGAGAATTATTGATGCAAAACAAAACATTAGAGGGAAGATAGTACAAAATAGTATAGCACATTTCAAAAATAAGGAAAAATAAAGAGATTGCACTCCTCTCCACTACAACCAAAGATGTTACTCTCCACCCTAAAAAGAAATCTCATATAAGCTGTGACAACTTCTCAAACTACAACCCTATTGGCACATGCCGTTTCATTTGACACATTCTGAAAATCTTGAGTTATTATAAAAGTTACTTTATAAAATTCTAGGTAGATACCATGACTCAAACTCTGCATTCTTCTCTGACACATTTTATTAGAACTATAGGGATCCCAAGTGGAAGTAATACCAAAAGAGTAGGATAGAGTTACAGCATTAATGTTCAACATTGTACTGGTGACATAGAAAGCTTTTTCTATGTCGATTTTGTTTGACTTTTCTGCCTCAAAGTGTAAAATGAAAGATGAAGTGGTAAATCTCTACATTAATTTTCTGAACAGATCCAAAATGTCCAAATATTCCCTTCTTCCTGTTATTCCTCAAAGTTCATTTCCTTTTACAATATTATTGACTAATTATGAATGACTGCAAAACAAAGGGTTGTAAGGCTGAAAAGTAACTTTGTACTGAGCAAAAAAGGCAACAAAAATGGCTTTATAAAGTTGTACTCTAGAATTTCCCAACACTGAAAATCCTTTAGAAACTTTGCTTTGTCAAAATAGAAGTAATTTATGTTTATCTATACCAAAAAATAAAAGTGGTGTATGTAAGGGATGAAGTTTTTAATTTAAATATAGTAGTTATCTACTTGGTGGATAAAAAATAACAATATAAAGGTAAAATATTTCTTATTATCATTTTCATTATCAAAATTATTGCAATTGTCATATAGACTATAAATTTTTTAAACAAGACATAATATCAAATAAATGTAAATAATTAATAAAAATGGTTAATTTGTAGCTGGGGGCTTTTTGCCATATGCTGTATCATGCTGTGCTTAGTCACTAAGTTGTGTCTAACTCTTTCTGATCCCATGGACTGTGGCTTGCCAGTCTCCTCTGTCTGTGGGATTTCCCTGGCAAGAATACAGGAGTCGGTAGCAATTTCCTTCTCCAGGGGATCTTCCTAACCCAGGGATTGAGCCCGGGTCTCCTGCATTGCAGGCAGATTCTTTACCATCTGAGCCACCAGGGAAGCCCATGATGTATCATATGTCATGCTAATCATCAGTCATGCTGATTAAGACAAAATAGCTTCCGATTTTCAAAACATCTGATAAAACTTTACTAATGATTTAAAATTTTTCCAATGTTTACCTTCTCAAAGAACAGTTCTTCAGAATAAAAATAAATTAAAAGTAAGGAAGAGCCAAGACTGAAAAATTACAAGGTGCTTCCATAACTTATGTTAAATGCAAGGAACGTGTTAGAGTCCATACTAGTAAATTCTGATGTCCTCAACCATTAAGAAATATAAAGAAATAAGGTAACTAAGAAACAGCCTGAAGAACTAAGGACAGAGGTTAGTAACGTACAGAAGATGGTGATCAAAACCAGCCCCAAGAGAAAGAAATGCAAAAAGGCAAAATGGTTGTCTGAGGAGGCCTTACAAATAGCTGAGAAAAAGAAGAGAAATGAAAGGCAAAGGAGAAAAGGAAAGATATACCCATCTGAATGCAGAATTCCAAAGAATAGCAAAGAGACAGAAGAAAGCCTTCCTAAGTGATCAATGCAAGAAGGAAAACAATAGAATGGGAAAGACTAGCGATCTCTTCAAAGACGTTAGAGATACCAAGAGAACATTTCACATGAAGATGGGCCCAACAAAGGACAGAAACAGTATGGACCTAAGGGAAGCAGAAGATACTAAGAGGTGGCAAGAATGCACAGAAGAACTGTACAAAAAAGATCATAATGACCCAGATAATCATGATGGTGTGATCTCTCACCTAGAGCCAGACATCCTGGAGTCCAAACTCAAGTAGGCCTTGGGAAGCATCACTACCAGCAAGGCTACTGGAGGTGATGACATTTTAGTTGAGCTATTTCAAATCCTAAAAGATGATGCTGTGAAAGTGCTGCACTCAATATGCCAGCAAATTTGGAAAACTCAGCAGTGGCCACAGGACTGGAAAAGGCCAGTTTTCATTCCAATCCCAAAGAAAGGCAATGCCAAAGAATGTTCACACTACCGCACAACTGCACTCATCTCTCACACTAACAAAATAATGCTCAAAATCTCCAAGCCAGGCTTCAACAGTACGTGAATTGAGAACTTCCAGATGTTTGAGCTGGATTCAGAAAAGGCAGAGGAATCAGAGATCAAATTGCCAACATCTGCTGGATCATATAAAAAGGAAGAGAATTCCAGAAAAACATCTACTTCTGCTTCATTAACTATGCTAAAGTCTTTGTGTGGATCACAATGAACTGTAGACAATTCTTAAAGAGATGGGAATACCAGACCACCTTACTTGCCTCCTGAGAAACATCTCTGCAGGCCAAGAAGCAACAGTTAGAACTGGACGTGGAACCACAGACTGGTTCCAAATTAGGAAAGGAGTACCTCAAGGCTGTATATTGTCACTCTGCTTATTTAACTTACATGCTGAGTACATCATGTGAAATGCCAGGCTGAATGAAGCACAAGCTGGAATCAAGATTGCCGGGAGAAATATCAATAACCTCAGATATGCAAATAACACCACTCTTATGGCAGAAAGCGAAGAGGAACTGAAGAGTCTCTTGATGAAGGTGAAAGAGGAGAGTGAAAAAGCTAACTTAAAACTCAGCATTCAAAAAACAAAGATCATGGCATCTGGTCCCATCACTTCATGGCAAATAGATGGGGAAACAATGGAAACAGTGAGAGACTTTATTTTCTTGGTCTCCAAAATCACTGCAGATGGTGACTTCAGCCATAAAATTAAAAGATATTTGCTCCTTGGAAGAAAAGTTATGACCAACCTAGACAGCATATTAAAGAGCAGAGACATTACTTTGCTAACAAAGGTCCATATAGTCAAAGCTATGGTTTTTCCAGTAGTCACGTAAGGATGTGAGAGTTGAACCATAAAGAAGGCTGAGTGCTGAAGAATTGATGTCTTTGAACTGTGGTGTTGGAGAAGACTCTTGAGAGTCTCTTGGACTGCAATGAGATCCAATCAGTCAATCCTAAAGGAAATCAATCCTAAATATTCATTGGGAGGACTAATGATGAAGCTGAGGCTCCAATACTTTAGCCACCTGATGTGAAGAGCCGACTCATTAGAATAGACCCTGATGCTGGGGAAGATTGAAGGCAAGAGGAGAAGGGGACAACAGAGGACAAGATGGTTAGATGGGGTCACTGACTCAATGGACAAGAGTTTGAGCAAACTCCAGGAGATGGTCAAGGACAGGGAAGCCTGGCATGCTGCAGTCTATGGGGTTGCAAAGAGTCGGACATGATTGAGCAACTGAACAACTACAACAAAGAAACAGCAACTGAGTTCTGAATTAGATCTCGAACTTTCCTCTGATACTCAAGTCAAGGAAATTCTTTGTTCTTAAAGATGATCATAAGAAAGCTCAGTCAGTAGACCACTGCAGAGTCAGAGCCATGTTGATGTGATTATCAAGGACTGTCACTGTGATCATTTCCATCTTACTTTGCAAAGAAACATCGAGAACAGTGTTCCTTGCAGGCTAAGACATGCGCGAAGAAAAATTAAGCATGAATCTATTAAAGTTAATTTATAATCTCTCTCAGTTCAGTTCAGTTCAGTCACTCAGTTGTGTCTGACTCTGCGACCCCATGAATCGCAGCACGCCAGGCCTCCCTGTCCATCACCAACTCCCAGAGTTCACTCAGACTCACGTCCATCAAGTCAGTGATGCCATCCAGCCATCTCATCCTCTGTCATCCTCTTCTCCTCCTGCCCCCAATCCCTCCCAGCATCAGAGTCTTTTCCAATGAGTCAACTCTTCGCATGAGGTGGCCAAAGTACTGGAGTTTCAGCTTTAGCATCATTCCCTCCAAAGAATTCCCAGGGCTGATCTCCTTCAGAATGGACTGGTTGGATCTCCTTGCAGTTCAAGGGACTCTCAAGAGTCTTCTCCAACACCACAGTTCAAAAGCATCAATTCTTTGGCACTCAGCTTTCTTCACAGTCCAACTCTCACATCCATACATGACCACTGGAAAAACCATAGCCTTGACTAGACGGACCTTTGTTGGCAAAGTAAAAATGTCTATGCTTTTGAATATGCTATCTAGGTTGGTCATAACTTTCCTTCCAAGGAGTAAGCGTCTTTTAATTTCATGGCTGCAGTCACCATCTGCAGTGATTTTGGAGCCCCAAAAAATAAAGTCTGACACTGTTTCCACTGTTTCCCCATCTATTTCCCATGAAGTGATGGGACCAGATGCCATGATCTTCATTTTCTGAATGTTGAATTTTAAGCCAACTTTTTCACTCTCCTCTTTCACCTTCATCAAGAGGCTTTTGAGTTCCTCTTCACTTTCTGCCATAAGGGTGGTGTCATCTGCATATCTGAGGTTATTGATATTTCTCTCAGCAATCTTGATTCCAGCTTGTGCTTCTTCCAGCCCAGCATTTCTCATGATGTACTCTGCATATAAGTTAAATAAGCAGGGTGACAATATATAGCCTTGACGTACTCCTTTCCCTATTTGGAACCAGTCTGTTGTTCCATATCCAGTTCAAACTGTTGCTTTCTGACCTGCATACAGATTTCTCAAGAGGCAGGTCAGGTGATGTGGTATTCTCATCTCTTTCAGAATTTTCCACAGTTTGTTGTGATCCACACAGTCAAAGGCTTTGGCATAGTCAATAAAGCAAAAATAGATGTTTTTCTGGAACTCTCTTGCTTTTTTGATGATCCAGCAGATGTTGGCAATTTGGTCTCTAGTACCTCTGACTTTTCTAAAACCAGCTTGAACAACTGGAAGTTCACAGTTCACATATTGCTGAAGCCTGGCTTGGAGAATTTTGAGCATTACTTTACTAGCGTGTGAGATGAGTGCAATTGTGCAGTAGTTTGAGCATTCTTTGGCATTGCCTTTCTTTGGGATTGGAATAAAAACTGACCTTTTCCAGTCCTATGGCCACTGCTGAGTTTTCCAAATTTGCTGGCATATTGAGTGCAGCACTTTCACAGCATCTTCTCTTTAGATAATTCTAAAATGCCACACTGAGCACAAAAATGCTGTTTTAAAAAGCAGCTAAGGAAGAAATATTATTTACTTCCAAAAGAACTTAACAAATCACTTTCAATATTTACATGCCTTTTTTAATAGGAGTCAGAATATGAACAAGAGTGGGTTGGTTCACATTTGTATGTGTTTATAACTTGTATATATGAATAATAATCTATGCTTATGGAGAACTCTTTTCACTAAGACAGTATAGGCAGTGTAATTGTAAGTAAATATCCACATACACATATGTGTATATATCTATCTCTATACGTAGAATAATTCCTATTAATGAGAATGATATCTGTCTTAACACTTACATACAGAATAACACATATTATAATATTTTAAGCCATTGTTGCAAAAAAGCAAGTGTTTGATATGAGAAACCACTTGTACACCTTGAAATCAACAAACTACCAAACACAGGGAACTTGTGTTTTAGAAGATTCTCCCGCGTGCTCTGTGTTTGGGCGCAGCTCCTCAGTCACGTCCTTCATTCCACACTTCCTCCTTCAGCAGTGGAAGAATCTCCCTTCAGCCATCCCGGAAATGTCACATGCTGATGGCCTCCCTTTACAATGCAGTCAAGAGCTGGGTGCGATCTTTCAAAGCTGGGCCACAATTTTAACAATCTAGATAAATAGATTAACTCAGCTTCTAAAAATAAACTGATGAAAGACCCATGCAATCAAACTATGTTTTAAAACCATTGAATGTATTCTTAATTAAAAATCTGGTGGTGTCTCTGGGTAGCTTTTTTTCTCACCTGCCAATAAACTTGGAATGTTCAGGCTGACATGTCCTTTTGAAGACATGGCGAATGAGACAGGAATTACCAGCTGTTGTCCCTTTGTACTTCCTAGGGTTATAGTTAGTTCCTTTTATTTCACATCACATCACACAGGCTTCAAGCCAGAAGAGCAGTGACTCTCTGCCATGCCGGTTTCTCCTAGTTACTCACCAGCATTTCGCTATCTTAATTCTAATGAATTCCTTTAGGACTGGAGCTAACTGTACTTCCTGTCCTGGAAAAACAGTCTGACATTCCTAGTTCTTTGATATTTTAATGCTGTATTGGAGGATGTAGATGCTACCTTATCCATCACTTAGACTTCTTCATCAACAGATTTATTCTAAACTTACAAGGTTATAAAGTATGAGAAGAAGGTCTGGAAGTTTCCTTGGTAGTGAAATATAAAAACAATAATGTTGCATTGTTATTAATTATTATTATTTGTTATGTGTAAGTGATTTAAAAGTTTACTTGTGATAATAAAAATAATAGTGGTCAACAAAGGTTCATCTGAATACCAACGTTTTTCAAATAAAATTTAACTGACTTCTAAGGAATGACAATCAAATCTTCCTGACTTTCTCTAGTCACTTTAGAATTGTATGAGAAGTAGGACCTCACAACTGACATCTTTTTCCTACAAAGCCAGTCTTGTTTGCCACTTGTGATTTACAGTCTGTGTCTGCTACAAGGAGCTGCTGGACACATTAGTGGAGGTATGCTTATGAAAGGATGCTGCTGTCTGGCACTAAATGACTTTCCAGAGACCCCTCTCATTCAGACCTACAGGAACTGTTCTCCCTGAACATGATCTGTCAGTGAATAAGCCATTTTTCCACCCATTCTGAAGGGATGAGTCAAAAATATAGTCTTGCATTCTAGTCCCTTCTGCAAATCCTGATGCACCATTAAAAATCTGCTGTTTCATACTTTCATGATTTCTATTTGGTTAATCCACCTCATTAACATTTTGTTGCAACTATAATTTTGCATTTAGGAGTGATAGAAAAAGAAAGGTGGTAATTGCGTTGGATTTTATTAGTGTAAATTGCTGTATTTGCTATTTGCAATATGTAAATCATAGCTACATATTATATGATTTAACAAATCTAATTAATTAACTAATCACTTGAATTCTTATGAATTCAGGTGAAAACTATTTTGTTTAAATATAAGACAAAAGAATAAAATCATCTGTCTAGTTTTGCATTTCAGAAAAGATCAATTTTCTATCAAGGAATTCTTTAAATTATTTAGAAAATATTTCACAGAAAGCAGCACTTGCAAAATTCCAACAAGAGAAATATAAATGGGATAATATTAAATATATATATATACATCCAAAATCTTTCATTCCACTAGTTTTCAAGAAAAATGTGAAATAAAGGATATTAGCCTGAATAGATTGTAACGTATAAGTCAAGATATATAAATCATGAAAAAAGTAAAATAACTTAAAAAAATATTGCATTTGATATAAGCAATGAGTACAAGTGTAGACAAATGAAATCTTTGCCTTACTTCATAAAACATAATGAGTAGCTATTTTAGTATGAAGGTCACTGCATTAAAAAAGACTAAAAGGAAATCCAACAGTTATTTAAACCAGCTGGCATTATTCTCCAGAATTCCTTGTCAAAGGATATACTTAGGAATGAATTTGGTTTTATTTTAATACATCTATGGTCACTGATAATTCCACTGTTAATTATTAATTAAAGCTCTTAATTTTCAGTTAAGGACTCAAACCTCAGGCTTTTTCAACTACTCTATGTGTGTATGTATTGTTTAAATATAAGAGTTTTGTGAAATGTTCACTTTTACTTCCAAACATTTTGTATAAAAGCTTATCCCACTGGATGATTATATGTACTATACTTATACTTCACATTAGACAAAAATGTCAAGACTTAAAGTGATGTAAATAGAGTCTCTTCCTCAACATCTCATAATACCTCTTTTTCTTTTCCTTAATGGGCACAGTTATAAAGTCAATAACTGAGGTGTAATTTCCAACACTGAATTCCAAGGGAAATATTGTCTACTTACCAAGAATCGTTTGTAAAAATAATTTATTCCTTAAATTAACCCACATTAGGACAAATTTACAAATGCTCCTGGGCTCTTAGCGGTTTGAAGTATGACAGAACACTTAAAAAAGAACTCTGATTATAAATTATAATAAGAACGTTTGCAAATTTTAATGAGCTTGCAGTTTCCATGCCAACTTCTCCTGAATCTGGAAATCATTAAAATAATTTTCTCACAATTTATTTCTTTCCATTGTGTTATATTCATTCCCTTTTCACAGGCAATACATTCAGTACCAAATGAGTAGTGTATTCATTAGGGCTAAAGAGAAAGGCAAGGGTTAAGTAAATAAGAACATCAAATTAATATCCAGGCCTAAATGCTTTAGCAGAGCCAAAGAATCTGTTTAATCATTCAAGTCAACAAAGGTTAAGATAATAAAATAAACTTCTAAATGCTTTCCTTTTCTGGAACTTAATCTGTCTTGCTGAAGATGTTTTTAAGATGCTATCAATTTTTCATAGTCCCAGCTGTTATGAAAATTTATTTGAATACACTGGGAAGAGAAGAGAATTTGATGAAAATAGTTAGGCAGTGCTCCTGGGTGGCTTATTGAAACTGTGAGGGCTCAGGACTCATTTAAAACCAGCTGTTGGCTGATGATATTGAGACCAATAACCACTAAACCTTTTATTTATCAGGCCTTTGTGTTATTTGGCAAGGGGATGGTAGCCAACTGATTAGAAGATTAATATGTAGCCAAAAGATAACTTCATCATGTCTGTTCATTTTACTGCCTAAGTTTGACTAACAAATGTACCACAATTTCAGAACAACATAATACCCTAATTTAAAAAGACAGTATGAAACATTAAAATAGCTTCGCTTATTTTTAAGGCTGTTTTTAAGTCACTAAGACAGAGAAATGAAATTTGAGTCATTAACATCAAAGCCCAGGGCTGTGGTTCATGATGAGGGCAGAAGTCTGCATGAACTGGGCAAAAGTCCTTTTTGGTAATGAAGGAGAGAGAGGTCGGGAGTAACAGTGGGTGCAGACAACAATGTGGAAATACTGAAAAGTCTCGAGTCTTTTACGCTTGACATTCAGGTTCAGCTTCTGATCTAGAAATATAACTCAATCTCTTTTGCAAAGAGAAGCTTTGCAACAAAATCCTCGTAGAACATGTAAGCACAGCATTATGAACTACAGAAAGCAGACTTCATTCATTTGGCTACCCTGAAAAAAAAAAATCACCAACAGCAAATTCACCAGGGTCTTGCTATTATACAATTTCCAAATTGGTGCCCCTAAGCTGAGAAGTGAAACTATCACAACAAGCTAATTAGATATTCTGACACACTTTGGATGGAAGTCAGCATTGCCCTGCCTCTCTAAGCTCCATGACAAGAGGTCTCAGGGTTTACTAAGTGGCACTCAGCCATTCCTTTGTTTCCCAGAGGGTTGACAGTGCATGAATTGTAAAGACTGTGACTGTCATGATTGCAAAGAAAAAAGACGCACTTATTTTCATGTGTGCTCCCCAACTTTTTCAAGCTGATTCATAGAGGAATGGATCCTAAAGTTGAAAAAGGTCCTACAAGTGATCTGGAGGCAGCCTAACATTATGGAAAGAGGGCAGAACTTGATTTTCATGTTTGAGTTCCAGCATTGTCTTTTGGGAGGTGTGTGTGAAAGAACTAGAATCAGTCACTTAACCTGTGTGAGCTCAGTCTACATCAGAAAAAAATATATATATCATATTAAAATCGGTGCTACTGGGACTTCTCTGGCAGTCCAATGGTTGGGACTTTGCTTTCCGGGGCAGTGGGTAGCAGGTTCAATCCTTGGTCGGGGAATTGGGATCCCACATGCCTTGCGGCCGGAAAGTCAGGGCATAGAACAGAAGCAATGTTGTAACAGGTTCAATGGGGACTTTGAAGGTGGCCCACGTCAAAGAAAAAACAAAAAAATCTGTGCTACTAACTCACCTTTGAGAATAAATGATGGAGTACATGGAAAATGAAGTTTGTGAGTAGGTAGGTTTAGTCGCTCAGTTGTGTCTGACTCTTGAGAGCCCATGGACTGCAGCCCACCAGGCTCACAGGCAAGAATACTAGAGTGGGTTGCCATTTCCTTCTCCAGCGGATCTTCCCACCCAGAGATCGAACCTACATCTCCTGTATTGGCAGGTGATTCTCTGCCACTGAGTCACCAGGGAAGACCCCAGAATTGCTGAAATACATGTCTTCATAGCTGCTGCTGCTGCTAAGTCACTTTAGTCGTGTCCGACTCTGCCCACCAGGTTCTGCCATCCCTGGGATTCTCCAGGCAAGAACACTGGAGTGGGTTGCCATTTCCTTCTCCAGTGCATGAAAGTGAAAAGTGAAAGTGAAGTCGCTCAGTAAGTGTCCGACTCTTCGTGACCCCATGGACTGCAGCCTACCAGGCTCCTCCGTCCATGGGATTTTCCAGGCAAGAGTACTGGAGTGGGTTGCCATCATAGAGTGGCTGGCATATTTTAAGAACTCAATAAATAAATAATCCAGTCTTAGATATTTTGGTAACCCCAGCTTTTCCATATTGAGGTTGATGGCCATACCAACCACTTGATTGACAGGGAAGTAGCATGATCCACTAGGAGATGCACAAACCAGAGGCTGAGAGAGTTGGGTTTGAATCCCACTTCTATCACTTACAAATTGTGTGAACTGGACGTGTTACTTTACCCTAGATTCTTCGTGTGAAACTTTAGGAGAATAATCAGCTATGACCTGTTGAGGGTTTATTATAGATTCTTCATACATTATTTTATTTAATCCTTCTCATAACCATGAAGACAGATAGTGGCAGAATTAGAACTGATTCCTATCCAGCCTGACCCCAGCCCATGTGGATATAATCAGCTCTCTCTATTGCATTCACTTTTCCTATTTTTCTTTGCTGATAACGTACTTTGCTGAACTGTAGTAAGGCTTAGAGATGATATGTATAATTTACCTAGAAAGATGTTCTGCAAGTTGTACAACTCTAAGTGATGAGCAATTATAACTGTTTCATGAGGTATTATTTCTCAGTCCAACTTTCGTTTGGCTTAGGAAACCCCCTACGACTCCCTTATGGTGGGTCTCCAATTTCTACTTGAACACAAAGTAAATGCTTAGCTTCAACAGTCTGTAATACAGATCCCTGAGGATGAAATGAAGAAAATTGTGCATGAGTATGGTAACTGACAACATAGAAAAGCACCCTCCTGACCATACAGCCTAAAGGCCTAACTGCTGAAGTGCAATGTCTGACTGCAAAAACAAAGATTAATAGCAAATCTGTAATGACATCTCCCCAAGAATCAAGGAGGGAAGTGCAGTTCCAATGTCAGGATGCATTCATCTGTGGAAATCTAACTCTCAGTTTCTTGTAGAAGAAAACCAAATGATATCTATGGCTGTTATATTATACCTAAAACTGTAGGCTTGAAATTGGTTCAGTGCATACTGACAGAAAGCTCACGCCAAAAAGGTTAGACATTTCTTCTGCATTAAATCATATGCCATCAACAGCATTCAAAGACAGTCATCTTTCCTACCATTTACTTTTAACTTCTTGCAATCTGACTTTCACTCTCACCACTGAACAAAATGCACCTCCTTACTACCCCAGGACTCCAGAACACCAAGTCCAAAAGTTTTTTTTTTTTTTTAATTGAAGGGTAATTGCTTTACAGAATTTTGTTGTTTTCTGCTAAATATCAACATGAATCAGCCATAGGTATACATATGTCCCGTCCCTCTGAATCGCCATCCCACCTCCCTCCCCATCCTACCCCTCTAGCTCCTGATTGGTGTGTGTGTGTGTGTGTTTTAAATAGGTCTCATCCCTGTGGCTTTTTTTTTTTTTATTACAAACAGTCTGATGGCCACTTTTTAAAAAGTAATTTGGCCTTATTGTTCAAACATTGTAGTGTAGTGGTTTTCCCTTTGAATGCTCAGTTTCCTGAGTCTCCTTTTCATCCTACTCGCTCAATGTGGATATTTCTAAAATGCTTCTATCTTCCTTCTGTCACCCTTCATTTTTCTCCTCCTATGGTTTCAACTGTTACTCTGTGACAGTTTTGCTATGTTACTGTTCTTTCCAGTTGCGACACCACTTCAGACTTTTAGTCTCATATTTCCAACTGTTTGCTACACTATTCCAATGGAGTAATTCATCAAGATCCCAAATTCAACATAACTAAGATTCAGCTTATCATTTATTTCCTGACTCTCTTCTGGCCAACTTTATCAAGGAATCAAGCTGGAAACCTCAGCTCTATCTTTATCTTCATCACCCTCAGCTCCAACATCCAGTTAGCTACAAGACTGCTATTAAATTTTAATCTTGATATTTTTAATTTTAATCCCTGATTACTTCTTTTCTTCTTTTTTAGAAAATTTAACATGGTCACAACTTTACCCATAATCACCGATTTTGGATGTAAATCCAGTGTGAGTCAAAATTTTCTCTCACTTTCTGCTTTAAAACTTTACTTTTGTCAAATTCTCCTCTACTAGTAATAATCCTGGTTTTCCCTTTCTGTCTGCCCAGGTTTTTGCTTGGTGCTTGTGGCAGACAAGATTGATGAGATGATGCAACTTTCCTTTCGAATTCTACTGCAAACATAGAGCTTTCTCCAATATTCTGGTCACTCTTTTGGAATTTCTGCCTTGGCTCACCAACTTAGCCACACTCCACTGCTCATTATGGTACTGAGTTCTGCTCAGTGTGGCCCTGTACTTCCAATCACACCTGATGAGCCAGTCCATGCCCTCTACTCAATTCTCCATTGAGGACTGGACATTATCCCTATAGCCCAGACTTTTGTGACCTTGACCAGATGACTGACATCATTTCCTGGTCTACTTGGTCTCCTTCCTTTCAGTCTTTTCCAATTCCTTTCCATACTTAATACTATTACCATATAGATTTTCATAAGGAATATTTGGTAATTATACTGAATAGTCTAGTGGTAATATACAATAAATGTTATACTCAAAAATCTTCAATGGTTCCTTATTGCTCACCACACAAGACATTAAAAATGTTCTGCTACTCTGCTCTGCTAAGTCACTTCAGTCGTGCAACCAACTCTGTGCGACCCCATAGATGGCGGCCCATCAGGCTCCCCCATCCCTGGGATTCTCCAGGCAAGAACACTGGAGTGGGTTGCCATTTCCTTCTCCAATGCATGAAAGTGAAAAGTGAAAGTGAAGTCGTTTAGTCCTGTCTGACTCTTAGTGACCCCATGGATTGCAGCCCACCAGGCTCCTCCGTCCATGGGACTCTCCAGGCAGGAGTACTGGAGTGGGCTATAATGTAACTTTAATAAAGGTTTTACAAACTTATATGGGTACAATTTTTCTATATTTAACTTATTTCCTTGGCAAATGGAATTTTTTCCTTAAATGAATACTGTCATTTCCTGCTTGTGCAATATTATTTGAACTATTTCTTCTTCTTGGAATGTTTATGTCTTGCTCTTCATTTAATCTTTTAATGATTACCCATTTATCAAGTCCTAGTTCAAATGCCATATTTTCTATAGTCTCCAGTGATTATTTAAAATGGAAGATGCAAACCAATACAATATTGTAAAGTTAAAAATAAAATAAAATAAAAAATAAATAAAATAAAATAACACAAATAAAAAAAAATGGAAGATGCTTCACTGATCTAGCATGGCTTAGTATAGCTATTCAAGACATATAATCTACAACCACATAGTTTTCTTATTCAGGCACCCATGAGATCACCAGCTCCTTGAAGGCAGTAATGATGAAATTATATTTTCTTTTAACATTAAACAAATATTCATTTAGTTCTTATTGTCCTATGTGATGGAGGTATGAACAAGCCCTTATTCTCATGGAGTTTTTGTTTTAAAGAAGGGCAAGGACTGATGCTAAAGCTGAAGCTTCAATACTTTGGCCACTTGATGTGAAGAGCCGACTCCTTGGAAAAGACCCTGATGCTGGGAAAGATTGACGGCATGAGGAAAAGGAGACGACAGAGGATGAGGTGAGGATGGCATCATTGACTCAATGGACATGAGTTTGGGAAAACTCTGGGAGTGAAGGACAGGGAAACCTGGCGTGTTACAGTCCATAGGGTCACGATGAGTCAGACAGAACTAAATGATTGAACAACAACGTTTTGCAGATGCCCTTCCTTAAAAAGAAGCAAGTAAATAAACAAACACAATAGGATAATCTCAGATTTACAATGAAGCTAAGAAGTTCTCCCCAAGGAGATATTTGAGAGGAAATCTCAATGATAAGAAAAACCCAATCACAAGAAGACCAGTAAAGAACAAATGGAAAGTCATCACGTTGAGAGTGTGCTGTGTTTAAAGAACACGTGGATGGAACATAGTGGGCGGAGATCAAGACAAGTCCGAGATGAGGTTATAGAGTAGGCAAGGGCAAGAGCAAAAAGGAGCCAAAGCAAAAATAACACCCAGTTGTGGATGTGACTGGTGATGGAAGTAAAATCCAATGCTATAAAGAGCAATACTGCATAGGAACCTGGAATGTTAGGTCATGAATCAAGGCAATTTGGAAGTGGTCGGTCAAACAGGAGATGGCAAGAGTGAACATCGACATTTTAGGAATCAGCGAGCTAAAATGGACTGCAATGGGTGAATTTAACTCAGATGACTATTATATCTACTCCTGTGGGCAAGAATCTCAGGAGAAATGGAGTAGCCATCATAATCAACAAAAGAGTCCAAAATGCAGCAATCTCAAAAATGACAGAATGATCTCTGTTCGTTTCTGAGACAAATCATTCAATATCACAGTAATCAAAGTCTATGCCCTGACCAGTAATGCTGAAGAAGCTGAAAATTGAATGGTGCTATGAAGACCTACAAGACCTTCTAGAACTAAAAACCAAAAAGATGTCCTTTTCATTATAGGGGACTGGAATGCAAAAGTAGGAAGTCAAGAAATATCTGGAGTAACAGGCAAATTTGGCCTTGGCGCACAGAATGAAGCAGGGCAAAGGTTAATAGAGTTTTGCCAAAAGAATGCACTGGTCATAGCAAACGCCCTCTTCCAACAACACAAGAGAAGACTCTACACATGGACATCACTAGATGGTCAATACCAAAATCAGATTGATTATATTCTTTACAGTCAAAGATGGAGAAGCTCTATACAGTCAGCAAAAACAAGACTGGGAGCTGACTGTGGCTCAGATCATGAACTCCTTATTGACAAATTCAGACTTAAATTGAAGAAAGCAGGGAAAATCACTAGATCATTCAGATATGACCTAAATCAAATCCCTTATGATTATACAGTAGAAGTGAGAAATAGATTCCAGGGATTAGATCTGATAGACAGAGTGCCTGAAGAACTATGGACAGAGGTTCGTGACATTGTACAGGAGGCAGGGATCAAGACCACCCCCAAGGAAAAGAAATGCAAAAAGGCAAAATGGTTGTCTGAGGAGGCCTTACAAATAGCTGTGAATAGAAGAGAAACAAAAAGCAAAAGAGAAAAAGAAAGATGTACCCATTTGAATGCAGAGTTCCAAAGAATAGCAAGGAGAGATAAGAAAGCCTTCCTCAGTGATCAATGCAAAGAAATAGAGGAAAACAATAGAATGGGAAAGTCTAGAGATCTCTTCAAGAAAATTAGAGATACCAAGGGAACTTTTCATCCAAAGATGGGCACAATAAAGGACAGAAATGGTATGGATCTAACAGAAGCAAAAGATATTAAGAAGAGGTGGCAAGAATACACAGAAGAACTATACAAAAAAAGAACTTCACAACCAGATAATCACAATGGTGTGATTACCAATCTAGAGCCAGACATCCTGGAATGTGAAGTCAAGTGGGCCTTAGGATGCATCACTATGAACAGAGCTAGTGGAGGTGATGGAATTCTAGCTTAGCTATTTCAAATCCTAAAAGATGATGCTGTGAAAGTGCTGCACTCAATATGCCAGCAAATTTGGAAAACACAGCAGTGGCCACAGGACTGGAAAAGGCCAGTTTTCACTCCAATCCGAAAGAAAGGCAGTGCCAAAGAATGCTCAAACTACCACACAATTGCACTCATCTCACACGTTAGTAAAATAATGCTCAAAATTCTCCAAGCCCGCCTTCAACAGTACATGAACTGTGAACTTCCAGATGTTCAATGTTGTTTTAGAAAAGGCAGAGGAACCAGAGATCAAATTGCCAACATCCGTTGGATGACTGAAAAAGCAAGAGAGTTCCAGAAAAACATCTACTTCTGCTTTACTGACTATGCCAAAGGCTTTGACTGTGTGGATCACAACAAACTGTGGAAAATTCTGAAAGAGGTGGGAATACCAGACCATCTGACCTGCCTCCTGAGAAACTTGTGTGCAGGTCAAGAAGCAACAGTTTGAACTGGACATGGAACAACAAACTGGTTACAAATAGGAAAAGGAGTGCCATCCTGTTTATTTAACTTATATACAGAGTGAGTGAGTGAAGTCGCTCAGTTGTGTCCAACTCTTTGCAACCCCACAGACTGTAGACTACCAGGCTCCTCTGTCCATGGGATTTTCCAGGCAAGAGTACTGGAGTGGGTTGCCATTTCCTTCTCCAGAGGATATTCCCGACCCAGGGATCGAACCCAGGTCTCCCACATTGTAGGCAGACGCTTTACCATCTGAGCCACCAGGGAACATCATGAGAAATCCTGGACTGGAAGAAGCACAAGCTGGAATCAAGATTGCTAGTAGAAATATCAGTAACCTCAGATATGCAGATGACACCACCCTTATGGCAGAAAGCGAAGAACTAAAAAGCCTCTTGATCAAAGTGAAAGAGGAGAGTGAAAAAGTTGGCTTAAAGCTCAACATTCAGAAAACTAAGATTATGGCATCCGGTCCCATCACTTCATGGCAAATAGATGGGGAAACAGTGGAAACAGTAACAGACTTTATTTTGAGGGGCTCCTAAATCACCTAGATGGTAACTGCTGCCATGAAATTAAAAGATGCTTACTCCTTGGAAGGAAAGTTATGGCCAACCTAGACAACATGTTATAAAGCAGAGATATTACTTTACCAACAAAGATCCATCCAGTCAAAGCTATGTTTTTCCAGTAGTCATGTATGGATATGAGAGTTGGACTATAAAGAAAGCTGAGCACTGAAGAATTGATGCTTTTGAACTGTGGTGTCAGAGAAGACTCTTGAGAGTCCCTTGGACTGCAGTGAGATATAACCAGTCCATCCTAAAGGAAATCAGTCCTGAATATTCATTAGAAGGGCTGATGCTGATGCTGAAACTCCAATACTTTGGCCACCTGATGTGAAGAACCGATTCACTGGAAAAGACTCTGATGCCGGGAAAGACTAAGGTAGGAGGAAAAGGGGAAGACAGAAGATGAGATGCTTGGATGGCATCACCAACCTAATGGACATGAGTTTGAGTAAACTGCCAGGAGTTGGTGATGGATAAGGAGGCCTGGTGTGCTGCAGTCCATGGGGTCGCAAAGAGTTGGACATGACTGAGCGACTGAACTGAAGTGAACTGAAGGGCAAGATCTTGAAGGTCCATGGAGGCCAAGCAAAGTGGTTTGGATTTCATTCTAAGGTTTAAAACAAGGAGTAACACAATTTAATTTAAAGCATAAAATGGTTTCTGGGTGCAGTTTAGGAAATGCATTGTACAGGGTAAGAGCAGAAACAAAATCAATTGGAACAGTACAGCAGCGACGAAGAACTGAGAATAGGCTGAATCTGCTGGTATTAGAAGAGAACAAGAGAAGTGGATACATTTGTAGTCTCTATAGTGTTAAGTATGGTACCTTGAGCATAGCAGACACTCAATATATACTGATAAATACATGTCCAAGTATTTCAAGATAGCTCTACTTTCTTAATATTTATTTTATCTTCGAATTTTTCCTTCTTTGATTCACATATTATGACCTATTATATTCCTGTCTGGCATTTGGGGAGCCAAAAAAAAAAAAAAAAAGAGAGAACTTCACTTTCAAGAAAATAGCATACATCCCAGTGGAAAGTTAGATAACAAAGAATTAAAATAATGGAAAACCATATAGTTATGGAAAGAAAGAAATCACTTGGAATGACGTCTGTTCAAACTTCAAAATTCTATGATAGGATGAAAATGGAAAGGATATTTAAATACAAAGATCTACATTTTTAAAAAGAGAGCCTCTGTCAGCATCAGCTGGAATAGTGTGCTCATGAAGAATATGGGAAGTGTTGGTTTTCATTAAAATTAAAGACATTTCCAGTTCTAACTAACTTTTGATTTTCCTGGAAATATAAAATCTTCATTTTGCCATACTGATATGTGAATTTTCTAATAAGTAGCTGACACTACTTATATTATAAATGTAAGATTGCTGGATGTGTCCTGCCTTGTTTCTAAATTAGGAATCTGAGAAAAGCCAGGCCATTCCATAAGTTTTCACGTGCATATTCATATATACTTCCCAGGACATTTAAATTTTTATCCATAAAGATTCATCTTGCATTGTGAATTCAATCAAAATTGTTTCAACCCAAAGCAAGATCCAGATGAAAATGGGATCAATTTTTGCCACTTTCCAGCTAAAATGCTAAGTGGCCCCTGAATTGTGTGAAACTTGGCCCCAGTCAGTGTGAAAATTGGCTGAAATCTGTATGAAAGGCAGTCTGGGTTCCTCAAAGTAGTTCATGAACTTTGGCCACACTTGCAAGGAACCTGGTCCAAGTCTTAGTTTGTAATGCAACATGAAACCAGGTGAATTTCACATGGTTTCGGGTTTCATCCTGAAAATTTGGCCTTGCTTTATAATCAATCATCACTTTTTGGAACGATGAAAGCCAACACACCTTTTTGAAAATGAGGGCTGTGTGCACACTGATGACAGCTAAGTTGTGAACCACCCTTTCATTTCCTTTGCCAAAAGAAGATTTAGAAGAGAAACAGTTTCTCTCTTACCTGGAAAGGGCAAATCGAGTGATTTTGATATTGCATGTGGACAGAAATGATACTCAGTGCATGGGAACATGCCACAAGAAAAAACTGCCACATACAGGGAAGGTGGCTACATTCTAATCATTGAAGGTTATGAGAATTTTATTCCATTCACATCCATGCCACTCATGATGTTTAATCCTTGACCATTAAGATGAAGTTTCAACTGGACATCAGACAGAAAAACTGCCATGAGAAACAGAATGCTCTGAAGCATAGTCATTATTTCTACATGAAGAAATGGCAGAAGAATAGAAAGGAAAGTAAATCATACCATAATTTTCATCTAGTTTACTAAATAGGAGGAGTAAGACTACAAACTTCTCAAGTTTTCATTGACTGTATCTTTCATGATACTGCAGTGTAAGTAAATTCCATAATTAATTTCACAGAGTAAATTTCACAAAAAAACCTACACAGTTCTGTTTTCAACCTGAAAGTTTTAAAAGTGCTTTTCCACTGTAAAAAATGACTCTCTTCAACCAGATACTCGCCTTTGTGCATAGTGACACGAGAAAATTGAGAGGTATGTCTGCACAGAGCCACTACATCATTGGAACAGTATGTCTGAACATTTGGGTAATAAGGCACAGATGTGAGGCAGAGGACTTGGCACTACCAAGGTAACAATGAAGCATTCACCACTGTGTTTTGATGGGTTAAAAAGCCACATTTGAGAAGAATAAAAGAATGCCCCTCCTCCCTGGAATGCTAAATGATATTATACCTGTTATCTGTTTAAAATTCTATAAAGAATAAGAAATTCAAATAACTATTATTCAAACTTTTGAAGAAAATATATAAAATACATTAATATTTTCATCTATAATACAACATATTTATGCAATGGCACATAAAGTTTAACTGCAAAAAAAGCCAAACTCAATAGGAATCCACATGGCCTCTATGTTACAAAACCATGCATACTAATCTGAAGGACCCAATGGCCAATGGAAGGGTGGTTGTTGTTGACTTTTAGTTGATTCTGGCCCTTAATCAGAAGGGATCATTGTTGTAGAGTGTCCTATTTACAGGCATCAAGATAATGCAACAAGATATAAACATTAGTTATAATTAAGGCTATTTCAGTTATAAGTAGTATGGTATTTTTGTTAGCCATTACTAAACCACATGACACAACATAGTTATGGGTCCAGGGCTACTTTAATTCACTGAATTTGGAGCTAAAAACTAATTTTCTGCCCAGGCAAGGAAGAGAACAACTTACCCGAGGTCCCTGATCGCCTTGTTCTCCCTGTAGAGTAGGAAAATGAGAAGATAGATAGTTTTTAGAATAAAGTCTGTAGATGATGCTCATTAAAAAGATCTAAATATAACATAGTATAAGGCAGGCCAGTATGGATTTCCTCTAACTTAATTTGTTTCTCCTATATACTTTCTTACCTTATCACCTTTTGGACCAGGAGGGCCCTGAAATAAGGAAAAAAGAAAGACAAAAAATTTTTTTAATATATTTTAAAATATAGCTTGAATAGATCAGCTAGGGTTAGTCACAGATTCATGCAAAGGACACAGATTTGTACCTGTCAATGAGGTTTCTCAAGGGATTTTAGGTTCTAAAACTATAATTATAATATGATTAGAATGCAAAAATGGTATTATATATATAAACAGGAAAGTATACATGTCATAAGCATATAAAATGCTGAATAAATTTTCACAAGCTAAACATATCTAATGCACATAGAATGTAGCTAAAGAAACCCCAAATCTCCTGTTGCGATGTTTCCTTGTTACTCCTCACCACCAATAATAATCACTATTCTGACTTCTGATAGAATAGTTTACCTGTTTTTGTACTATATATAAAGGTATTTCTTAGCTGTCATCCATTCGGTGTTTTAGCCTCTTTTGCTTCAGTTCAGTTTAGTTCAGTCGCTCAGTCGTGTCCGACTCTTTGTGACCCCATGAATTGCAGCACGCCAGGCCTCCCTGTCCATCACCAACTCCGAGAGTTCACTCACACTCACGTCCATCGAGTCAGTGATGCCATCCAGCCATGTCATCCTCTGTCATCCTCTTCTCCTCCTGCCCCCAATCCCTCCTAGCATCAGAGTCTTTTCCAATGAGTCAACTCTTCGCATGAGGTGGCCAAAGTACTGGAGTTTCAGCTTTAGCATCATTCCTTCCAAAGAAATCCCAGGGCTGATCTCCTTCAGAATGGACTGGTTGGATCTCCTTGCAGTCCAAGGGACTCTCAAGAGCCTTCTCCAACACCACAGTTTAAAGACATCAATTCTTCAGCACTCAGCTTTCTTCATAGTCCAACTCTCACATCCATACATGACCACAGGAAAAACCATAGCCTTGACTAGATGGACCTTTTTTGGCAAAGTAATGTCTCTGCTTTTCAATATGGTATCTAGCTTGGTCATAACTTTTCTTTTGCTTAGCATGTGTGAAATTCATGCAAAATTTTGTGTGTAGTTATAGATCGTTCTCACTACCTTATAATATCACTCTGTGTGAATAAACCATTATTTATTTATTTGTCCTACTATTGACATCCATTTGTTTCCAGAAGTTTTTAGGTCTTGGTTATTACAAATATGCTGCTATAAACGTCCTAGTGTATGTCTTTTGCTAAAAACTGTATACATTTCTATTGGGTGTATATCTAGGAGTAGAATTTTTACATTACAGAGAATACATATGTTCAGATTATTAGTTAGTAGATACTGTCAAATAGCATTTCACTATGGTTCTAACAATTATACTTCCATCAGCAATGTATGAGAATTTTCAGTTCCCCTGTATCATCACCAATACTTGGTATTTTCCATCTTTTTCATTTTAGACACTCTGGTGGGAGGTGTAGCGGTTTTACAGAGTGTTTTAATTTTTGTACTTCTCCAGCGATTAAGTTGAACTCTTTTTAATAAATGTATTGGCTGTTTTGTATCTTTGTATCTTCTTCCATACAGTATTTATTCATATCATTTTCTATTGAGTTGTCCTATTATTTGCTGGAGTTCATCATATATTATACATTGGATAAATAGATTAGATAGACAGATAAGAGCTCTTTACATATCTGAATATGAGTCTTTTGTCAGAAAAGAATATATTTATTACAAATATATTCTCCCACAGTGCATATTGAGTTTACATTCTCTTAAAGGTGTTTTTGATGAATAGTTCTTAAATTCAATTTAACATTTTTTATGTTTATAGTTATCTCTTTTAGTGTTCCACTTAAGAAATTTTTGCCTCTTCCAAGGTCATTTATATGATGTGAGGTCAAAGTCAAGATGCTTTTCTTCCCCATATGGCTATCAAATTAACCCAAAAGCATTCACTGAAAATGCCTCCTTTCCCCATCAAAGTACAATGTTATCTTTGTCATAAGTCAGATGATGGGTGGGTCTTTTGGAGATTTTTATTTTGTTGGCCAGTTGTCTATTATTCAGCCACATTGAGATTTTTTTACCTTTGAACAAAAATACTAGCAGGAAACATGAATTCTAGAGGCATCGATTTTTTTTTTTTTTTTCCCCTAGCTCTCAAAGTTTTTAAGAGCTAAAGATACAGAGAGCTGATCATTGGAAAAGACCCTGATGCTGGGGAAGACTTAGGACAGGAGGAGAAGGGGACGACAGAGGATTAGATGGTTGGATAGCATCACCGACTCAATGGACATGAAGTCTGAGCAAGCTCTAGGAGATAGTGAAGGACAGGGAAGCCTGGTGTGCTGCAGTCCATGGGGTCACAAAGCATCGAACAGGACTGAACGACTGAACAACAACAACAAAGATGAAGTCATGTCTCAGGACTCAGCCCACCTGAGGAAGTGGATCATTTCAGCTACCTTCAATCTCTCACCGTCCTCTTTAGCAGGGTTGGGAGACACACACAAGTTAAGATGGGGGTAAAGCCAAAATCCTAGCAAAGTGTCCCTCCCAAGGTCCCATGGAGACTGCTGTTTCATTTCAGGTGGGAATGTAAGAATGCTCTACCTACCAAAAGATATACTGCTAAACATGAGTTACAGAGGAGCTGTGCCAAATTTCCACTCTGCAGCACTTCTGGTAACAGCTGTAAGGTTAGCATGACATTAACAAGAACATCATGTCTTCTCTTCTGTACGTTTTGCCATCAACAAAGGACTTTCAACTGTTACTACATTTACTCTTCTCCCAATCTAATGAGGAAAGTATCATGATATTCCTGTTACAGATTCCAGAAATAAAACTTGAAGATTATCAAGGTTGGATCTCTTGCAAGTGAGCTGGCCAGGACCATAAGCTAGTCTTGTGTGGCTTTAAAAGCAGTGGATTAGGGTGCTAAGTGTTGGGATGCAGCTCTAGAACTCGATTCTCTGAAAACCTAATGGGTGCCTGCTTTCACTAGATGCTCTCTTGAATGCCTCCCAATTGCCTTTCATAGCGTCAAGGACAGTGAATTCAAGATCTCAAGTTCAAAATGTGGAAAAGAGGAATTTTAGAGCATCTGGGAGAGCGAGATGGGCTAAGATAATGGAAGCAACTAGACAAACCCTTTTTTTTCTTATGCCCTGTTAATTTTGCCATTAAAATGGGAACCCAAGAAAACTATGTTTCTTAACATTTTTCTTAATATTTTCGGTGAATCAAGTAGCATGTAATAAGAACAGTTTGGTGTCTCTTAAAATTAAGTTTAAGAAATGTATTGGTCATTCTTGACGCACACAAAATGCTCACTAATGCCCTACAAGTAGGATTTTGTTTTTGGTGGAGCAGAGGAAACCCAAAGAAATGAATGAGAGGATATCTAGCATCAAGTTTTAGAATTACAACGGAAATTCTGGTCTTGGTTTGATTAGGTAGCATGTTGTTTAACTAATTAGATTTTTATGTACATTCGGTGAATGCCTATAAAGAGTTTGGCAATGTTCTAAACACTGGTGGAGGATATGGTGGGACACGCTGATTTAGAAAAGCTAAACAGACTCTTCTGGAAAAGCTAAATAGCCTATTGCCAAAGTCAAACACTTCTCATACACTGGTGTTAAGAAAAACGACCCCTAAAACAGCCAGCTACTGTAAGGTCACTTACAATTACTGCCAACTCGTCTCCAGTCTCTCCCTCCCACCGCCACCAAAAGATTCTCTTTAAAGCTTAGTTTTCTTTTCGTGCAAGATTTCAGAGGCCAAGCCTCTCATTGTTTCCGTCCCCCAAATTCACTTTGTTAGCTGATATGGCAGGTCTGAGGTCAAAGCTTTTATGAAATTATTTTACAGTGGGCAACAGAAACGATTCTTTTCCCCAAAGTCCAATTACTAACACCAAAGCCACGTGTGTCCACTAGAGTCCTTTAGACAACTTGCCATGAGCGGGGATGCTTAATTCATGAACACATGAAAATTTGCATTCACAATTGAGCAATAAATACTGCTGCTTCAAAAGGGAGTGTTTCTGAGCAGACAGAATGGCGTCCTGGCACCTGCCAGCTCAAGACAGAGCCGAAGCAGGGGTCAGCCTCCATCCACAGCTGCAGTGGCTGCTCTGGACACTCCAGACCCCATTTGTGCTCCCGGGATTAACGCAGGTGTTTTCTTCTGCTCTGAGTGAAATCCCACCCTTCTTTCTAAACTGGATCCTTCACACTGCAAATATGAGTTAAATGTGCAGAAAAATGTGAGCTACCTTAGCAACATAGGTAGTATTTAAAAATTTGGAAGCCATGACCCTTTTAAATTAAAACATTAGAATTGAAAGAAGGGTTACTTTGATTATTAACTTTTAAAATTAAAGCTGGGTCATGATTTAAGTTTTGTGTTTTTTTTTTTTTTTGTCTTTAGAGTAAAACAAAACAAAATCCTCTGGTATAAACTAAAGGATAGGCAGCAATACAAATAAATGAATTATTTGAATCAGAGTATTTTATAATGGCTTTTTGCTGCTTCCACCTACACTGAGCTAACAATCTAATATTTAGTGGACAAATATGTTGCCCAGATATCAGTATCAATGGCTGGTTGGTAACTACTTGAAGGTAAAAGCCTGTTGCTAAAACAAGGTTGCGGTCAGTGGGAAGGAAATGCAGTAAAATTACTCATCACAAATAGGTGAATAGAGTCACAGCTTTATATGAGGCTTTTTTTTTTAGGATTCCTGTCCTTCCGATCTTGTCTGGTATGTTGAAGTCAGATGTTTAATAATGTCTACTTTAATAAATAAATAAGAGTATTTTAAATAATTTTATAAGTAGTTTTATATAATTAGCTCTAATTGCATAAATTTGAAGGTGTTAACAAAATCTTTCTTATTAGTGTTGTTACCTAACAGCTGGAACATTTCTTTTAGAGCATTGTTAGTGTTCTTAACTTACTACCAAAGTATTTATAAATTTCAGTGGCAAACTTCAAATTAGTTCCTATTCAAGTGACTTCAAATACAGAACTTAGAGCAACAAACCTATTTGTAACAAGACTTTAATGTGGGCCTATAATAATTTTAGTCTCCTAAATTCTATTTCTATCCAAACAACTAAGGTTTCAGCTCTTCTTCCACAGTCTATTATCTACTTCAATTAAATGATAAAACCAAATTAAAAGCACAAGAATAAGAGGCAAAATAAATGAAATTCAGGAAAATATGAATTTCAATCTACATAAAAGTAATCCAAATATATCTGAAAAAGACAGATACATTCATAGGGGTTGAATGGACCAATAAAGGCATTTCACTCACAAGAACTGTAAATTTTGTCTACTTTAAACTGGCAACAGCTAAAGAGGGAATAATTTTTACAAGACGGCAGTCATGAAAAAAATAAATAAATTCTGCTAGAGGTATGCAAATGGAAAAGAAGCAAACCCTGGAAATTCTTGGCAGCCAGAACTGCTGAAATAAGAATGATGGAATAAGAATCACAGAAAAGTGTAAATCATTTGTATTTTTGATATAAAACAATCCTTTTTCTGATGAATCTCTGCATTATTGTAGAATTGTGAGGACAAGCAAGTTTCATTTTCTAAGCCTTTATGACCAACTGTAGTGGCTCAGATGGTAAAGAATCTGCCCGCAATGCAGGAGACCGGGGTTCAATCCCTGGGTCAGGAAGATCCCCTGGAGGAGGACATGACTACCCATTCCAGCATTCTTGCTTGGAGAAGTCCATGGACAGAGGAGCCTAGCGGGGCTACAGCCGGGGGTTGTAAAGAGTCAAATATGGCTGAGTGACTAACACTTTCACTTTTTCATCAGTCAGGCAATGTGCTCTGAGTCTGGACATGTAAATATAATTATAACTAGTGAAATAGATGCTATGTTGTCTGAGTACAGAAAGGAATGAAGGTAGGAGAGCTGGAATTTAAAAGATGATATTGGAACTGGCTCTGGAAAGTTGGCTGGGATAAGGGAGACTGGGGTGGGGGGGGGGTGGGGGGAGTGGGGCTGTTCAGGCAGAAGGAATGAACATGTAGATGTGTGAGAGGCTATCTGGCCATCAGAGAAAGATGAGGAGTTCAGAGTGGTAAGATCCTATGTGGTGTGGGGGAGTAGAGATAGGGAATAGCAGGAAAGAGATTTGGGAAGACTGGCTAACAATACCTAGGTCCCTGGGCTGATTTGGTCATCAATTTAACAAGGGAGTAGCAAGATCAAGTGTGCTTCATGGAACTTTGATGAGAGCATGGAATGCTTTTCTTCTTAGGAAGTTGTTGCCTTGGTCCAAGAGAGACATGGCAAAGATCTGAATTAAAATCATGACAATGAGGACACAGGGAAAGTTCTAGATTTAGGAGACACTTCTGAGGTAGAATTGACAGATCATCATGGTTGAAGAAGTCCTATTTATTTGAAGTTTGCAATTTAGTGCATTTGAAGAAAAGCACTGACCTAAGCTGGTTTAGGGCTTCCCTGGTGGCTCAGATGGTAAAAAATTTGCCTGCAATGTGGGAGACCCAGGTTCGATCCCTGGATCAGGAAGATCCCCTTGAGAAGGAAAGGCTACCCACTCCAGTATCCTTGCCTGGAGAATTCCAAGGACAGAGGAGACTGGTGGGCTTACAGTCCATGCTGTAGAGTTGGACACTACTGAACAACTAAAACTTTCACTTTTCAAGCAAGATCAACCCTGATAAACACAGCAGCTCCAGAGGGAAGTGAACCCCACAAAGTGTAAAATCTGGTTTTAGGGATGTATTTCAAATCCAAAGAGTATTGGCAGATTTGGCTGACCTAATCAAAAATAGCTGAGAGAGAGAGAGAGTTCTCTATCATGCTATGCTATGCTATGCTAAGTCACTTCAGTCGTGTCCGACTCTGTGTGACCCCATAGACGGCAGCCCACCAGGCTTCCCCGTCCCTGGGATTCTCCAGGCAAGAACACTGGAGTGGGTTGCCATTTCCTTCTCCAATGCATGAAAGTGAAAAGTGAAAGTGAAGTCGCTCAGTCGTGTCTGACCCTCAGCGACCCCATGGACTGCAGCCTTCTAGGCTCCTCCATCCATGAGATTTTCCAGGCAAGAATACTGGAGTGGGGTGCCATTGCCTTCTCCAGTTCTCTATCATACCGTTGGGTAAAAAGAACATGGATGATATACGGTAGTCATACTGTGCTGCCACCATACCGAAACCATCCTTCTTCTAGGTCAACTTATAAATAAATAAAGTATATTTCCCTTTTAAACTGTAAACTGAACATGGAATCATATATTTTAAAAGTGTTTCTGTAGTCTTTTAAGGATAAAGAAGACAGAGTCTGCTACACGGCCATTCTTTGGAAGCACAGCACAGCCTCAGTGGCTACTACATGTTTGATGTCTGTGTGCTCAGGCACCCTTGAAGACATTTCTTTATCAATATCCACAGTCTCTCAGGGATGAAGGAAACATGAAGTATCTGGTGTTCTCTTGTAGGATGGAAGCCTCATTTCTACTCATTGCAGGATTTCCATCTTCTCCCTGACTCTATCATTCACTTGGCCCACTGTACCAATGAAGATACTCAAAACCATATAGGCACGAAGAAACTGAATTTGGGACCATGGTTCTCAGCATGCATCTGAAACTGCACAAAATCATACTGCAAAGAGCATCAACAATGAAAAAATCTACCATTTACTTGAAAAATAGGGACCCTAGCTATTTGCATGTGGATAAACCTACCTTCCTTATGAATAAAGTGCACTTTCGCATAGGTTCACCTCTAACTAAAATGTGAACATGTGTTCTTCCAAGGCTATACCTCAACCTTGAACTCATACGTGTATACCATCTTCTGCTTTAACACCATAATATATTTTTAGGAACATTTCTTTCTCAAATCACCAATTTTTTTTTGTTTCACAGAATTCCAACTTTGCAAATAACTTCAGTTAATAATGTGCAAATATAAAGATTTTTATGGAAAACCTGATGTGAAAATGTAGGAGCTCCTATGTATAAGTATAGATCAGTGTATGGTTATATGTGTGCTTGTGTATAATTTCTTTTTAAACGTCTCAGGAAACAGTAAAAAAGAAAAAGAAAAAAAAGTATAATTTGGGGGAATTATTTTTAAATAAAATACATAAAATAAATTATCTTGGTGATTAAAAGTTCAAGGTTTGGAGTCAAACAGATCCAGACTCAAATTCTGGTTGTCATCACCTGTGTGATCTTGCAGGTTAAATATTCTCTTTGAGCCTCAGTTTCTTCATCTGAAAAATGGGGTAAGCAATACTTACCGTTTGCTTAAATAAAACATTGTCCATGAAGGAACTTGTAGAATGCCTGATCTACTAATGGTAATAATTATGATTCACACACTCAACATTTAAAACATTTTAACCATTCTAAACATAAAAGTAAATTTCTTTTTCAGATACTTGACCTGAGGATGAAGAAAGTAAACATATTGATTTCCTAAAATCAATAAGCAATGCAGTGAGAAATGTATTAGGTAGAAGGTTGAAAACATTTGAAGACTCTGCAGGTTTAATATAGGTTACTTCAATGTTCAGGAATTATCACCAAAAACAAAATAAAACACTTAATTGTCATTTTAACCACATTACTTTGACTAAATAAGATCAAACTTTAGGCCCTAGAACTACCTAGTCATCCTAGTATACAGTAGGTGCTCAGTCAAGTCTTGTGAATTGAACACACAGAAAGATAAGAATGCCTCAAAACTTTCTGTGTTCAAAGAAACAACATACAAAAGAATTATCCAAGAACCAGATTCAATGTTGCTGCAGAAGAACTGTGTTTATTATAGTGTCGACTCTGCTAAGCTAGGGAAGGGAGTTATAGCTATAAACAGATTCATAGCTTCAGACTTTACACCTTTCATTTTGCATTGAAGATTAAAAGAGATGAAGCAGAAAAAGGGGATCAGTATATACAGAAATTTAAAATATCAAAACCAGCCCCTCTTATTGAGAAACTAATCTTTACAGCTCTTATTTCGTGGGCCTTTTCTGTAGTAAGATCGTAAGTGTAAGTTCTTTTGTGATGTCAGCTTGAGCCTTGACCAGGGACTATATGTACCCATGATCAGTTTTAAATCATGAGTAGCTGCCATAAGGAAACAATTAGTGAAGTCTAGCACTAAAAGAAAATTTAGAAAACTCAAACATTAAAAAAAGGACTCTCAAAAGCAAGGTTGATGTAGCTCAATGGAGTTAAGGGCTTATAAAACAGCAGGAACCAGGGAAGCTCACTCTGGCTTTCTTTCCTAACACAATACAAATTAAATACAGTCAAATTACTGCTCCTGCCAATCAAAACCAAGAGGTCCCTTCTTTCTAGAATCATCCCTTACATCCAAATATTCTAAGAGATTGTCAAAACTTTTTTTGTTTAACTTTGCTTTTTTTTTCTTTAACTCATTTTTAAGAGGTCAAATAAAATGAACTCCATGGTGAAAGACTTGGAATCCTAAACATTCCTTTTGTCGAAAGAAAGTATCAACTTGCTCTCTAAATGCCCACAGTAGCCCCTGTGATTTTACAGCTAATGGTGTAAACTATCCTACAATACTCTTAGTGTCCTCAATATAACTAAAATGTATTCAGAAGTAGATTCATCTTTAAACCTTGTGTTTAATTTACAATCGTCTATTTTTGCATGGTTCCTAATATACTGTCTCCAAATCATTTTGCCCAGGCTATTTAAGAAACACTGGTTTGAAGGTCACTTTGATTCTTGGCTTCACTTGTAATATCTCACAGAGCAATATTGATTTTGTGAAGGGCACCTAAACAGATCCCAGGGATGGGAGTATCATGTTCCCTTTGAGTCTAAGGAGATTCAGAGAGGGGATGGAAAAAAGAACTGTCAGATGAGGCTGGGAGAGCCTGAATGTGGTTCCTCTATGATTCCTGAGCTTCCTATATAAATTAGAAGCCCAATCTCCCTCATTCTCAGCTGATGACTAAATAGAGCAAAAGCATTTAATGGAAGCTTCTACAACTACCGTGCTCTCCATCTCCATGTTTTCCTGTATCTTCACCTCCTCTCTCCTGGGTGAAGGTAATATCAGATTTATTCCCTCCACCCTCATGCTGCTCTTCACTGTTGCTCTCACTTGTCTTTTCAACCATTACCATTAATTTCCAAAATATACAAACAGTTCATACAACTCAACAACAAAAAAGCAAATAACCCAACTGAAAAACAGGTATAAGTCCTAAAGGGGCATTTCCCCAAGGAATAAATACAAATTGCCAATAGGCACATGAAAAGATGCTCAACATCGCTAATTATTGGAGAAATGCAAATGAAAACTACAATAAGGTACCACCTCACACTGGTCAAAATGGCCATCATTAAAAACTCTACAAATAACAAATGCCAGAAAGGATGTGGAGAAAAGGGAACCCTCCTATACTGTCAGTGTGAATCTAACTTGGTGCAGTCACTATGGAGAACAGTATGGAGGTTCCTCAGACTACTAAACACAGAATTACCATATGATCCAGCAATCCCTACTGAGTATACTTGGACAAAATCATAATTGAAAAAGATACATGCACTCCTATGTTCATAGCAGCACTACTCACAACAGCCAAGGCCTGGAAACAACCAAAATGCTCATCAACAGAGGAATGGATAAAGATGTTTACATAAATACAATGGAATACTACTCAGCTATAAACAAGAACAAATTAATGCCATTTGCAGCCAAATCAATGCAACTAGAGATTGTCATACTGAGTGAAGTAAGTCAGAAAGACAAATACCACATGATATCACTTATATGTAGAATATAAAATATGACCCAAGTGAACTTATCTATGAAACAATCACAAATACAAAACACAGATTGGTGGCTCAAAGGGGAGACGACTGAGGGACAGGTGGGAAGTTGGGGTTAGAGATGTAAGCTATTACACACAGAATGGATAAACAACAAGGTCCAACTGTATAGCCCACAGAACTATGTCAGTATCCTATGAAAAACCATAATGGAAAAGAATATTTAAAAAGAATTGTATGTGTATATATATATATGTATATATATATATCTGAATCATTTTGCTGTATAGCTGAAATTAATACAACATTGTAAGTCAACTATACTTCAATAAAAAATCTTTTTAAATAAATAAAACTTAAAAACCCATTATAGTGCCCTTGTATTCTTCTTCTTGGTCTTCAAACACATTCCTGCCCTCCTCTCCTAAAGTCAAAGGGAAGAAAAGTTGCCTTTGCCCTCTATTTCACCATTCTAAGGTCCTAACTTCATATCATCTCCAACAAACTTCCCTAAATAATAGACTGGTCATAGAAAGAAAGGAAATTGAATTTGAGGGAAGAGAAAGGAGGTAGCAGAGTAGAAGTCATATTTTTACATTCTGGCCTTGGGAAAAATAAAGTAACATGAGTTGAAATACATATTGGCCTTGAGGGCATTTCTTTCCATCAGAAAGAAGAAAGCTGAGCTATGGGAAGGGAAACTGCTGAGCCAGTCATCGGAGGCCTGGAAATGAGTTACCCTGGGCTAAACCAAAACTAAATAAACCAGAGCTTTGAGAAGGAGGGTTGACAAAGCCCATAAATGTCAAGATTGCCCACATTTGTGTCTAAACCTTTTGTCTTTTCATTTTACTTCCTTCATCAGCTATCAAATATACTATTTGGCTCTAAGTATTACCTGACTTATGTCCTAAATTCTTTTCCAAGCTGCAATCCTGCATTCACAACTGCTCACCAGATGTCTAAGCCAAGATATGCCATCATCAGCTCAACATTCCCAAACCAAACTTCTCAGTTTCTACTGCAAGCCAGTCATGACTTCTGACTTCCCGCTTTTTGTTGAGGGAAGTTTTTGTTGCATTGCTACTCTGCAAGCCTAAAAACTCAAGTGTTATCTCTGATTCAGTAAATGGACTCTATTGACAAGTTCAAGATTCATTCTCCCCCAAATCCTTTGAGTCTAGCTTTCCATTTTGTTGCTAGTACCCTTGTTCCATGAAAACAAGAATTTAGTGTGTAAGCATCTTTAGTCTTCCTTTATGCGACTTCACCCTACATTCTTTTGTCAGGCTCTGTTTTCTAAGGCACATTTCTGAACATATCACTTCTCAGCTCAAAAAACATCCAGGGTTCATTTGTAATCCACAATGAAAAAGTTGTTAAGGCAATGAGCCTCCAAGGATGCAAAAGCTATTAGGTGACAGGTTGTGGAAAGCAGGCCAATACCACTGACCTGTCAATCAACCAAACATTTTATGCCTCTTGACATGATGACATAAGAAATAAATTATGCCTTTATAAGAGACTCTTCCTGAAAATCAAACCAGAACCTAATCAACCCTCTAAATAGAATTTACAGAAGATATTTAAAAGAAATACAGAAGGTAAGAGAATAAGTTAAACAGCACCATAAGAAAGTCAGATCAGTGTGTATGCCCAGCAGTGGGATTGCTGGATCATAAGGCAGTTCTATTTCCAGTTTTTTAAGGAATCTCCACACTGTTCTCCATAGTGGCTGTACTAGTTTGCATTCCCACCAACAGTGTAAGAGGGTTCCCTTTTCTCCACACCCTCTCCAGCATTTATTGCTTGTAGACTTTTGGATCGCAGCCATTCTGACTGGCGTGAAATGGTTCCTCATAGTGGTTTTGATTTGCATTTCTCTGATAATGAGTGATGTTGAGCATCTTTTCATGTGTTTGTTAGCCATCTGTATATCTTCTAGCAATCCCACTGCTGGGCATACACACTGAGGAAACCAGAAGGGAAAAGACACGTGTACCCCAATATTCATTGCAGCACTGTTTATAATAGCCAGGACATGGAAGCAACCTAGATGTCCATCAGCAGATGAATGGATAAGAAAGCTATGGTACATATACACAATGGAGTATTACTCAGCCATTAAAAAGAAAACATTTGAATCAGTTCTAATGAGGTGGATGAAACTGGAGCCTATTATACAGAGTGAAGTAAGCCAGAAAGAAAAACACTAATACAGTATACTAATGCATATATATGGAATTTAGAAAGATGGTAACAATAACCCTGTGTACGAGACAGCAAAAGAGACACTGATGTATAGAACAGTCTTATGGACTCTGTGGGAGAGGGAGAGGGAGAGGGTGGGGAGATTTGGGAGAATGGCATTGAAACATGTATAATATCATGTATGAAACGAATTGCCAGTCCAGGTTCGATGCACGATACTGGATGCTTGGGGCTGGTGCACTGGGACGGCCCAGAGGGATGGTATGGGGAGGGAGGAGGGAGGAGGGTTCAGGATGGGGAACACATGTATACCTGTGGCGGATTCATTTCGATATTTGGCAAAACTAATACAATATTGTAAAGTTTAAAAATAAAATAAAATTAAATGTATACAATTAAAAAAAAAAAAAAGAAAGTCAGATCAATCCAGAATGTGGAGCATTCTATATATAGGACAAATGTCCTGGAAAAATTGATGACATGAAAAAATAAAATGAGAAGGAAGGCGACTGTAGAATAAAAGAGATTGGAGAGCTATAGCAATTAAATTCCAAGTGTGGGTTTTGGATCTTGATTCAAACCATCTATAAAGGGATGTTTTTGAGACAACTGAGGTAGTCTGAATATGAACTGGGTATGATGACATTTAAATAATTGCTGTTTTTATTAGAGTCAATAATGAAATGACAGTTAAGTTACAGAAAGGTTATCAATTAGAGATTAATATTTCAGCATTTATACATGTAGTGATATGATATCCAGGTTTTAGTTTTAAATACACCATCAGAAAACAAAAAATAAATGAGAGGGAGAGATTCATGAAACCAGATTAGCCTTGGGTAATTCTTTTTTTCAATTTCTTTTTTTATTGAAAGATAATTGTTTTACAGAATTTTGTTGTTTTCTGTCAAACCTCAATATTAATCAGCCATATGTGCACATATATTCCCTCCCTTTTGAAACGCCCACCCATCTCCCACCCCATCCCACCCCTCTTGGTTGATATAGAGCCCCTGTTTGAGTTTCCTGAAAAGTGGTCGCTCAGTCGTGTCCAACTCTTTGCGACCCCTTGGACTGTAGCACACCAGGCTCCTCTGTCCATGGGATTTTCCAGGCAAGAATACTGGAGTGGGTTGCCATTTCCTTCTCCAGGGGATCTTCCCAAACCAGGGATCGAAACCAGGTATCCCACACTATAGGCAGATGTTTTACCGTCTGAGCCACCAGGGAAGTCTCATGAGTTTCCTGGGCCATACAGCAAATTCCCATTGGCTATCTATTTTATATATGGTAATGAGAGTTTCCATGTTACTCTTTCCACACATCTCACCCTCTCCTCCCCTCTCCCCATGTCCATAAGTCTATTCTCTATGTCTGTTTCTCCATTGCTTCCCTGTAAATAAGTTCTTCAATACCATTTTTCTAGATTCCGTATATATGTGTTAGAATATGATATTTATGTTTCTCTTTCTGACTCACTTCACTCTGTATAATAGGTTTAGGTTCATCCACCTCATCAGGACTGACTCAAATGTGTTCCTTTTTATGGCTGAGTAATATTCCATTGTGTATATGCACCACAACTTCTTTACCCATCCATCTGTCGATGGACATCTAGGTTGCTTCCATGTTCTAGCTATTGTAGATAGTGCTGCAATGAACAATAGGATACATGTGTCTTTTTTAGTTTTGGTTTCCCCAGGATATATGCCTAGGAGTGGGATTGCTGGGTCATATGGTGGTTTTATTACTAGTTTTTTAAAGAATCTCCATACTGTCTTTCATAGTGGCTGAATCAATTTACATTCCCACTGACAGTGCAAGAGCATTCCCTTTTCTCCACAACTTCTCCAGTATTTATTGTTTGTAGACTTTTTGGTGATGGCCATTCTGACTGGTGTGAGGTGAAATCTCATTGTAGTTTTGATTTGCATTTCTCTAATAACTAGCGATGTTGACCATCTTCTCATGTATTTGTTAGCCATCTGTATGTCTTCTTTGGAGAAATATCTGTTTAAGTCTTTTTCCCACTTTTTGATTGGGTCGTTTATTTTTCTGGCATTGAGTTGTATGAGTTGCTTATATATTTTGAAAATTAATCCTTTGTCAGTTGTTTCATTTGCTATTATTTTCTCCTATTCTGAAGGTTTTCTTTTCACCTTGCTTATAGCTTCCTTTGATGTGCAAAAACTTTTAAGTTTAACCAGGTCCCACTTGTTTACTTTTGTTTTTATTTCCATTACTCTAGGAGGTGTGTCTTAGAGGATCTTGCTTGATTTCTCTCAACGAGTGTTCTGCTTATGTTTTCCTCTAAGAGTTTCATAGTTTCTGGTCTTATATTTAGGTCTTTAATCCACTTTGAGTTAATCTTTGTGTATGGTGTTAGGAAGTATTCTAATTTCATTCTTTTGCATGTAGCTGTCCAGTTTCCCCAGCACTATTTATTGAAGACACTGTCTTTGCCCCATTGTATACTCTTGCCTCCTTTGTGAAAAATAAGGTACCCATAGGTGCATGGGTTTATTTCTGGACTATCTTGTTCCATTGGTCTATATTTCTGTATTTGTGCCAGGACCATACTGTCCTGATGACTGTAGCTTTGTAGTATAATCCGAAGTCAGGAAGGTTGATTCCTCCAGCTCCATTCCATTCCTCCAGCTCCATTTCTCAGGATGGTTTTGGCTATTTGGGGTCTTTTGTGTTTCATATGAATTGTGAAATTTTTTGTTCTAGTTCTGTGAAAAATGCTATTGTTAATTTGATAGGGATCACATTGAATCTGTAGATGGCATTTAGTAGTATAGTCATTTTCACAATATTGATTCTTCCTACCCAGGAACATAGAATATCTCTCCATCTATTTATGTCATCTTTGATTTCTTTAATTAGTGTCTCATAATTTTCTGTGTACAATTCTTTTGTCTCCTTAGGTAATTTTATTCCTAGATACTTAATTCTTTTTGTTGCAATGGTGAATGGGATTGATTCCTTAATTTCTATTTCTGATTTTTCTTTGTTAATATATAGAAATGTAAGTGATTTCTGTGTATTGATTTTTGTATGCTGCAATTTTGCTAAATTCACTTTTTAGCTCTAGTAATTTTCTGATACTATCTTTAGAGTTTTCAATGTACAGTATCATGTCATCTGCAAACAGTGAGAGCTTTACTTCTTTTCTGATCTGGATTACTTTTATTCCTTTTTCTTTTCTGATTGCTGTAGCTAGGGCTTCCAGAACTATGTTGAATAATAGTGGTGAAAGTGGACACCCTTGTCTTGTTCCTGATCTTAGGGGGAATGCTTTCAGTTTCTCACCATTGAGAATAATGTTTGCTGTAGGCTTAACATATATGGCCTTTACTATACTGAAGTAGGTTCCTTCTATGTTCATTTTTTGAACAGTTTTAATCATAAATGGGTGCTGAATTTTGTCGGTGCATCTATTGAGATTATCATGATTTTTATCTTTCAATTTGTTAATATGGTGTATCACATTGATTGATTTTCATATATTGAAGAATCCTTGCATTCCTGGAATAAAGCTAACTTGATCAGAAACATGAGCTTTTTGATGTATTGCTGAATTCTGTTTGCTAAAATTTTTCTGAGGATTTTTGCATCTATGTTCATCAGTGATATTGGCTTGTAGTTTTCTTTTTATGTGTTGTCTTTGTCTGGTTTTGGTATCAGGTGGCCTTGTAGAATGAGTTTGAAAGTGTTCCTTCCTCTGCAATTTTTTGAAAGAGTTTTAGAAGGATAGGTATTAGCTCTTCTCTAAATGGTTGATAGAATTCTCCTGTGAAGCCATCTGGTCCTGGGCTTTTTTTTTTGGTGGGGGAAGATTTTTGATCACAGCTTCAATTTCAGTGCTTGTAGTTGGGTTGTTCATAATTTTTATTTCTTCCTGGTTCAGTCTTGGAAGATTGAACTTTTCTAAGAATCTGTCCATGTCTTCTAGGTTATCCATTTTATTGCCATATAGTTGTTCATAATAGTCTCTTATAATCCTTTCTATTTCAGCATTGTCTGTTGTAACCTCTCCTTTTTCACTTCTAATTTTTTTTCATTTGATTCTTCTCTCTCTTTTTCTTGATGATTTTGGCTAAAGGTTTGTCAGTTTTATCTTCTCAAAGAAGCATCTTTTAGTTTTATTAATCTTTACAACTGTTTCTTTCATTTCTTTTTCATCTATTTCTGCTTGGATCTTTATGATTTCTTTCCTTCTACTAATTTTGGTGTTTTGTTGTTGTTGTTCTTCTTCTTTTTCCAGTTATTTTAGGTGTAAAGTTAGGCTGTCTATTTGATGTTTTTCTTGTTTCTTGAGGTAGGATTTTATTGCTATAAACTTCCCTCTTAGAACTGCTTTTGTTGCATCCCATAGGTTTTGTGTTTTCATTGTCATTTGTTTCTAGAAATTTTTTGATTTCCCTTTTGATTTCTTGAGTAACCTGTTGGTTACTTAGAAATGTGTTGTTTAATCTCCACATGTTTGTGTTTCTTACAGTTTATTTTTCTTGTAATTGATATCTAGCCTCATAGCGTTGTGGCCAGAAAAGATGTTTGATACGATTTCAATTTTCTTAAATTTACTAAAGTTTGATTTGTGACCCAAGATGTGGTCTATCCTGGAGAATGTTCCATCTGTACTTGAGAAGAAGGTGTATTCTTCTGCATTTGGATGGAATGTCCTGAAGATATCAGTGAGGTCCATCTCATCTAATGTATCATTTAAGACTTGTGTTTCCTTATTAACTTTCTGTTTTGATGATCTGTCCATTGGTATGAGTGGGGCGTTAAAGTTTCCTACTATTATTGTGTTACTGGCAATTTCTCCTTTTATGTCTGTTAGTGTTTATCTTATGTATTGAGGTGCTCCTATGTTGGGTGCATAGATATTTATAATTGTTATGTCTTCCTCTTGGATTGATCCCTTGATCATTATGTAGTGTCCTTCTTTTCCTGTGGTCACATATGGATGTGAGAGGTGGACTGTGAAGAAGGCTGAGCGCCGAAGAATTGATGCTTTTGAACTGTGGTGTTGGAGAAGACTCTTGAGAGTCCCTTGGACTGCAAGGAGATCCAACCAGTCCATTCTGAAGGAGATCAGCCCTGGGATTTCTTTGGAAGGAATGATGCTAAAGCTGAAACTCCAGTACTTTGGCCACCTCATGTGAAGAGTTGACTCATTGGAAAAGACTCTGATGCTGGGAGGGATTGGGGGCAAAAGGAGAAGGGGATGACAGAGGATGAGATGGCTGGATGGCATCACTGACTCGATGGACGTGAGTCTGAGTGAACTCCGGGAGTTGGTGATGGACAGGGAGGCCTGGCGTGCTGCGATTCATGGGGTACCAAAGAGTCAGACACGACTGAGTGATTGATCTGATCTGATCTTTATCTCTAGTAATCTTCTTTATTCTAAGATTTATTTTGTCTAATATGAGGATTGCTATTCCAGCTTTATTTTGCTTCCCATTTGCATGGAATATATTTTTCCATCCTCTCACTTTCAGTCTATATGTGTCTTTAGGTCTGAAGTAGGTTTCTTGTAGACAGAATATATATGGGTCTTGTTTTTGTATCCATTCAGCCAGTCTGTGTCTTTTGGTTGGTCATTTAAACCATTTACATTTAAAGTTATTATTGATATATACGTTCCTATTGCCATTTTCTTAATTGTTTGGGGTTGATTTTGTAGATCTTTTTTCTTCTCTTGTATTTCTTGACTATATAAGTCCCTTTAACATTTGTTGTAAAGCTGGTTTGGTGGTACTGAATTCTCTTAACTTTTGCTTGTCTGAAAAGCTTTTTATTTCTCCATCAATTTTGAATGAGATCCTTGCCAGGTATGGTAATCTTGGTAGTAGATTTTTCCCTTTCGATACTTTAAGTGGCAGGATATACTGCCATTCCCTTCTGGCCTGAAGAGTTTCTGCTGAAAGGTCAGCTGTTAAGTTTATGGGGTTCCCTTGTATGTTACCTGTTGCTTCTCTCTCACTGTTTTTAATATTCTATCTTTGTGTTTAGTCTTTGTTAGTTCGATTAGTATGTGTCTTGGTGGCATTTATCCTGTATGGGACTCTTTCTGCCTCTTGGACTGATTGACTATTTCCTTTTCCATGTTGAGGAAATTTTCAACTATAATCTCTTCAAAAATTTTCTCATACCCTTTCTTTTTCTCTTCTTTTTCTGGGATCCCTATAATTTGAATGTTGGTGCATTTGATATTGTCCCAGAGATCTCTGAGACTATCCTCAGTTCTTTTCATTCTTTTTACTTTATTCTGCTCTTCAGAAGTTATTTCCACCATTTTATCTTCCAGCTCACTGATTCATTCTTCTGCTTCAGATATTTTGCTATTGATTCCTTCCAGAGTATTTTTAATTTCAGTAATTGTGTTGTTTGTCTCTGTATGTATATTCCTTAATTCTTCTAGGTCTTTGTTAATTGATTCTTGCATTTTCTCCATTTTGTGTTCAAGGTTTTTGATCATCTTTACTATCATTATTCTGAATTCTTTTCCAGGTAGTTTGCCTATTTCCTCTTCATTTATTTGGACTCTGTGTTTCTAGTTTGTTCCTTCATTTGTGTAATAGTTCTCTGCCTTTTCACTATTTTTTTTAACTTATGGTGTTTGAGGTCTCCTTTTCCCAGCCTTCAAGGTTGAATTCTTTCTTTCTTTTGGTTTCTGCCCTCCTAAGGCTGGTCCAGTAGTTTGTGTAAGCTTTGTATAGGGTGAGGTTTGTCCTGAGTTTTTGTTTGTTTGTTTGATTCTCCTCTGATGGGCAAGGCTGAGTGAGGTGGTAATCCTGTCTGCTGAGGATTGGGTTTGTATTTTGTTTTGTTTTGTTTAGATGAGGTGTCCTGCACAGGGTGCTACTGGTGGTTGTATTCAACTGGTCTCGTATTCAAGTGTTTTCCTTTGTGTGAGTTCTCATTATTTGATACTCCCTAGGGTTTAGCCTTGGATAATTCTTGAACCTGGGTGATGGGCCTTGGGCAGTTTATGACACTATTTTCTCTTCCTTTTAAATATGATTGAAAATTCCCCAAAGAAGTAGTTACATAATTAAAATTCAGTTGAGATGACCCTTCTGATGCCTACCATATAAAGTGTTAACTCTGTGCCCAAAGTTGTCTATTATCTGCTTCTATCTTCCCTTTTCTGCCTCATCCCCTATTCCACCCCTGCCTCCATTCCCATAACAATCCTCCCTACCAGTCAGCCTTGAATACCAGCTGTGGTCAGAATGCCCCTCGCTCTCCTCACTTTCTGTATCTTTGCTTATGCCATTCTTTCTGCTGAATAAACACAACCCACTTTCATTTTGCTTGGAATAACTACAACACACCTTTCTTGAAACCTCTTATCTGGCAACCTTCATGGCAAATAGATGGATAAACAGTGAAAACAGTGACAGACTTTATTTTGGGGGGCTCGAAAATCACTACAGATGGTGACTGCAGCCATAAAATTAAAAGATGCTTACTCCTTGGGAGAAAAGTTATGATCAACCTAGACAGCATATTAAAAACCAGAGACATTACTTTGCCAACAAAGGTCCATCTAGTCAAAGGTATGGTTTTTCCAGTAGTCCTGTATGGATGTGAGGGTTGGACTATAAAGAAAGCTAAGCACCGAACAATTGATGCTTCTGAACTGTGGTGTTGGAGAAGACTCTTGAGAGTCCCTTGGACTACAAGGAGATCCAACCAGTCCATCCTAAAGGAAATCGATCCTGAATATTCATTGGAAGGTCAGATGTTGAAGCTGAAAGTCCAATACTTTGGCCACCTGATGTGAAGAACTGACTCATCTGAAAAGACCCTGATGTTGGGAAAGATTGAAGGCAGGAGGAGACAGGGATGACAGAGGATGAGATGGTTGGATGGCATCACCAACTCAGTGGACATGAATTTGAGTAAACTCTGGGAGTTGGTGATGGACAGGAAGGCCTGGTGTGCTGCTTTTCATGGGGTCACAAAGAGTTGGACATGACTGAGCGACTGAACTGACCTGGCAACCTCAACTATGGAGCTGCTGCAGCTGCATCACTTTAGCCATGTCCGACTCTGTGCGACCCCATAGACAGCACCCCACCAGGCTTCCCATCCCTGCCTGGGATTCTCCAGGCAAGAACACTGGAGTGGGTTGTCATTTCCTTCAATGGCACACATGCACCTATCTTACTAATTCAAATGTGCAGTCTCATACATTATGTGCAGTAAGTATCCAATAAATATATTAGCAGATTTCCTGCAACAAAGATTTGTAACAAGACATCAGGGCCAAAATTAATATTCTCTTAATACTGTGTTGACAATCAAAAAGTCACAGATCTGTATGTTCAACATGCTCTCAATGAATGCTTATGAGGATACATTTGACTTTGGCTAGAAACTATGCCTTTCAAAGTCACTACTATTTCTCATTTGTAGACTCATGACTCTAGTTCAGATGAGCTAAAACTAACAGTAAAAGGATCAAACAACTTCGCACAGTCTGCTGAAGATAAAATGAACTCTGTTCAATGAAAGGTTTTTTTTCTCACATCTCAACATGGGCAGATATTTTTGGCTCCTTTCTCCCTCCTGCCTGTGACTCCAAATTTTAGAAAGAGGATATTCTATTTTCACTCTCCCTACATTTTCAACACTGAGTCACTCCTAAAACCATGGCATTACTGCTTTGAAAAACCACAGGTGACTAAAGTTACTAACTGACCTCCTAATTGTAAACCCAGGAACAAAGTTCACATGGCTGAATTCTTCAGTTTCTTGGCAAAGTTTTCTGGGTCTTCCACTGTCTGATGGGGCTTCCTTTTCCTCGTCCTCTTCTGTACTTCTTGACTACCACTCCCCCACACCCCTGCCTTCTTCTCCTCCCCTCTATACACACTCCCTTAGCATCTCACTCATTCCCATAGTTTCAGCTGCTGCTTGTCCATCTCCTCTACACTCAGCGGTGGCTTCTCTCCAGGATGATGCCTATTGCCCACCACAGATTTCCTTTTTTTTCCCCCAATAATTTTATTTATTTGTGGGCTTCCCAGGTGGCACTAGTGGTAAAGAGCAGGCCTCCCATAAGAGACTCAGGTTGAATCTCTGAGTTGGGAAGATGCCCTGGAGGAGGAAGTGGCAACCCACTCCAATATTCTTGCCTGGAGAATCCCATGGCCTTCGTTGCTTTTCTCCAGGTGTGGCAAGCAGGGGAGACTCTCTAGTTGCAGTGTGCGAGCTTTTCATTGCAAGGGTTTCTTCTTGTTTCACCGCACAGGCTCTAGGGCATGAGGGTTTCAGTAGTTGCCACACACGGGTTCAGTACTTGCAACTCCTGGGCTCTAGCACAGGCTCAATAGTTGTGACACACGGCTGAGCTGCTCTGAGGCACGTAGGATGTTCTCAGATCAGGGATAGAATCCGTGTCTCCTGCATTGGCAGGCAGATTCTTTACCACTGAGCCACCAGGGCAGCCCCACACATTTCCTCCTGGATGCACTCTTCTCATCTCAGATCCTGATGCCCACCACTAAGACTTCCAATAGTTTTCTTCAGTGTACTCTCCATGTACTTCATTCAGAGTCCTGATGACTGAAATTTAGATTTCCATTAATGAGATAAAGAGGTTTTCCTCCAGGCAGATTTAGCCCCCACCAGCCTGGCAAATGAAGCATGAGCTGAGAAGCCTTGTGTGGGGCACAACTGGGACAAATGTAAACTGTGGCCCTGGTGTTTACTGCAAGGAGTAACATTTCTTTCGGGAACTCAAAACCTCACTATGCTTATTTACTTTTACAAGTAGGACCATAGCTCAGGTTGCCAGTAAGAGGTTGCAAAGAATCTGTGCCATAACTATTCTAAGCCAAACGCTAATATATGATATTTATTCAACACTATCAACTGAGGATGTATCGCCATTGATTTATTTTTAATTCCATGTATTTTTTAATAAAAATTATATTTGCTGAATGTGAATTACTGTGATAGATTCTGCCTGATCTAAGATCTTAAATAATTAATACTGAATAAATGGATCACTTGAAAAAAATAAACCTGAAATGTAAAGGTTCACATTAGCTTAGCGAGGTAATGGACTTTTCTTCAGTCATTGTTTAAACTAGGTTTAAATGTGGTCTAGTCAAAAGAAAGAAGATAGGATAAGATGTTTCTTGAGTTATCTTTCTACCTACTGTCTCACAACATTCTTCTATTTTAATCTCTCCACAATTCACAATTTATATTTTGTATGAAAATGTGATATCAATTGAAATATGACTGGAGATCCATAGAAAGAAAATAAATTTAGCTATTAAGAATTCTCATAGGATAAGAAATTCATAAAGATATATATGAGAAATTACATATGTATATATAATAAACTTGAGAACATTTATAAAGTTCATAAAGTTTGAAACACTTCAAGCTAAATTAGTTTTAATTCACTAAGAACAATATTTCTTTTTAAAGTTTGTTAAAGTTTTTATTTAATTTACAATATTAGTTTCAGGTATACGACATCCATTTGATATTTTTATAGATTATTGTTCTTGTTTGGGCACTCAGTTGTGTCTGACTCTTTTGCAACCCCATGGACTATAGCCCACCAGGCTCCTCTGTCCATGGGATTTTCCAGGCAAGAGTACTGGAGTGGGTTGTCATTTCCTTCTCCAGGGGATCTTCCTGACCCAGGGATCGAACCCAGGTGTCCTGCATTGGCAGGAGGATTCTTTGTCACTGAGCCACCAGGGAAGCCTTGCTGCTGCTGCTGCTGCTAAGTCGCTTCAGTCGTGTCTGACTCTGTGCGACCCCATAGATGGCCTCCTACCAGGCTCCCCCGTCCCTGGGATTCTCCAGGCAAGAACACTGGAGTGGGCCTACTCTACTTAAAATTACCACAAAATAAGGGCTACAGAGAAATAAAAGTTTGTTGTTTAAGCCACCCAGTCCGTAGCATTCTGCTGCAACAACTAAGCTAAGACACACATGTACTGATGCGTTGAGCTCTCAGTGGGGACTCTCTACATATCTTCTGAGCTCTTCCCATCTGCCTTTTTGCTCTCTAGCCTGACCCAAAAATTCCAACTGCCTTAACCTCCTCCAAGGTCAGAGCCCACTGTTTAGGTGCTCCTTCCCGCGCTGCAGCTGAGAAATGCTCTCCAGGCAGTATGCTCAAGCAGTCATTTGGTTCACCTTGTTTGTCTTCCTTCTCTGTGCTGCCTGTTGTCCAGGGCCTTAAAACTATTATTTTACATATTTTTTCTAGCGATTTAATTGTATAGGGAGGAGGCTAAATCTGGACCCAGTCGTTTCACCACGAACAGGAGCAGAAGTCTTACAGAGTGTTGCAAACTAAGTCTACTGTAGACTCAGGGCTCCAATATCTAGCAGGGAAAGCTGTCCCACATTTTTCATTTCAAAATATTCATGGTCACTGGGGTCGCTTTCTCTTTCAAATGAATTGCAGAACTAGCTTGCTAAATTCTCTTAAAAAGTCCTCTTGGGTCTTGGACTGGGACTGAAATAAATTTATATAGCAATATGAGATATAACTGATATCTGTACATTTTATATACCTTGCCCTTGTTTGGGATAAGTTAATATTATAAAATACTATGAAGAACGATATTTCTAACTAAAGCTTTTTGATATCTTTAGAAAGAATTAGATACACAAATGTGCACATAAATGTTTATTTCAGATAGAGAATCTATACAATAAATATATCTAACAGTGCTAATCATTTTTCATGAATTACTTAAGATTAAACTACTATCCTAAACCTCTACCTTTGGAGGCCATTATTCTACGGAATATATATCCATCATAAGAAGTATCAAGGGTAATATATCTTCATGGCTCTGTCTCAGTGTGAATGCTTATATAAGAAGGTATGTATGAAGGTGTCTGTATGTGTGTTAGTCATTCAGTCAAGCTCAACTCTGAGACCCCATGGACTGTAGCCCACCAGGCTCCTCTGTCCATGGAATTCTCTAGGCAAGAATACTGGATTGGGTTGCCATTCCCTTCTCCAGGGGATCTTCCTGACCCAGGAATTGAACCTGGGTCTCCTGCATTGCAGAAAGATTCTTTTTTTGTTTTAATTAATTAATTTATTTTAATCGGAGGCTAATTACTTTACAATATTACAGTGGTTTTTGCCAGCTATCACATGGATCAGCCACGGGTACCCATGCGTCCTCCCATCCTGAACCCCCTCCCACCTCCCTCCCCACCCCAAGCCTCTGGGTTGTCCCAGAGCACTGGCTTTGAGTGCTCTGCTTCATGCACTGAACTTGCACTGGTCATCTATTCTACACATGGTAATGTATGTGTTTCAATGCTATTCTCTCAAATCATCCCACCCTCATCTTCTCCCACAGAGTCCAAAAGTCTGTTCTTTACATCTGTGTCTCTTTTGGTGTCTTGCATATAGGGTCATCATTACCATCTTTCTAAATTCCATATATATGTGTTAATATACTGCATTGGTGTTTCTCTTTCTGACTTAACTTTACTTAGTATAATAGGCTCCAATTTCATCCACCTCATTGGATCTGACTGAAATGCATTCTTTTTAATAGCTGAGTAATATTCCATTGTATATATGTACCACAACTTCCTTATCCATTTGTCTGTCCATGGACATCGAGGTTGCTTCCGTGTCCTAGGTATCGTAAAACAGTGCTACAATGAACACTGGGGTACATGTGTCTCTTTCAATTCTGATTTCCTCAGTGTGTATGCCCAGCAGTCGTATTGCTGGGTTGAATAGCCATTCTAGTTCCAGTTTTTTAAGGAATCTCCTCACTGTTCTAGTGGCTGTACTAGCTTGCATTCTCACCAACAGTGTAAGAAGGTTCCCTTTTCTCCACCCATTCTCCAGCATTTATTGTTTTTAGACTTTTTGATGGCAGTGCAGGCAGATTCTTTACTGTCTGAGCCACCAGGGAAGTCCATGAAGGTGTTTAAATTTAATAATGACACTCATGAAAGTGTTTAGATTTAATAATAACCTTTATGTGTGCCTACTCTGTTTTAAGTGCTTCATTAAATCATGTGGTAAGTCAAACCAATCACCCTTATATGACATTGAAAAACTTGAGGAAAAAAATAACTTGGCCAAAGTCATGCGGCTGGTAAGTGGTAGACCAAGGTGTAAATCCAGGTGTCTTCCCATGGAGCTCATCCCCCTAACCTATTCAATGTATTCCATATGCTGCTTTTAAAATGGACTGTTAAAGCTGCTATTTTCAGTTCTTTCAGTCATGTCATCAAGTGAATATAAAATTAGTTTTAAATCTAAATTGTTAAATACATTTATTCAACAAAACCTTATTGTACATTTTCTATATATCAACATTGTATTAAAAATTGAGATGGAAAAATGAGTAAGTTTGGAGAATGATAACAGTTGCTATATATGCAAATCCATGTTGGATTAATTATTCATGAAAGATTATGTTATTCACCTTTATGCAGGTAGAATTAAAAGGACTACGTTTAGTAGAAACTGGAGAAGGAAATGGCAGCCCACTCCAGTATTCTTGCCTGGAAAATCCCGTGGATGGTGGAGCCTGGTAGCTACCATCCACGGGGTCGCAAAGGGGTGGACAGGACTGAGCGACTTCACTTTCACTTTCACTTTAGTAGAAAACAAAATACAAAGTTGGCAGTAAATTTTCTTCAACTAATTTCAGTAGGAAAGAATCCTAAGTTAACATTAAACTTTGAGGTAATGTTACCTCAATTCAATACACAAATGACCACGTAAAAATAAAGAAATATGGTTATAGTAAAATAAATAAGCTGTTGTGTGTACTCTTAATGGTATAAGCTATTTGGAGTACAAAGTCTTAATCTTAAGACTTTTATAATCATTCTCTTTATCAACACAATCACCACATAAAGTGTAGATAATGGGGCATGATAATACTTTATCGGTTCTAACATAGTTTATTCAGAGTAGGATACATTACTAATTGGACAGTTGTATAGTGAGTAAAAGACTCTGTACATATGTACACACATATGCACACGCATGCATACACACATGCGGGCACAGACACATGCATTTCAGATTTCTTAGAGAATGAATACATTCTCCCCCCTGCCCCCAAGTCAGACTATATGGATCTGACAAAGCCTGGACTAAAACACAAACATGAAATATAGGAATTGCTAAAGTGTTAGCTTAGAAGGAGCTTAAAGTACAATTAAAAGCATATGAGCAAAAAGTTAAATACTGTCCCCAAAGATAGTATTTTTTTTTTCAGGAATAATTCCTTACAAGGCACATGCAGCTTTATTTTTGTACATTTTAGTAAAATGTTGTGAAATGGCAATGACAATGTCAAAGCAAAAAAAACAACAAGAAGTAAAAAAGAGTTTGGGGAAAAAGGCAAAGTGACATCTTCCATTTCTTTTCAAGTGCATCTGAACCAGTACAAATGGAAGGCACACGCGTCCATGTGCAGTTGTCTAATGGTATTTGCTTGTGGTTTTTCTCTTGCATTTTTTTCTCAGTGAGTAATACAGCATTACACCATGCACGCAGCTTTAGTCTTCCAAATTCCTAAGGGAATTGTATCTCCTTTATGTTCACATGCAACTCCAAAGGGGAGTTACAAGGAGGGCTTTATACTTCTACAGAGCTTATGCAAAAGAAATGCCCTTGTCATAGAAGGGGTACCTTTCATTAATGTAATGATTCCACTGTTTCATTATCCTCTACTGACTATGCTGATGGAGTTATTCAGGGTGAAGATAAGGCCAATATATTTTATAAAGTGTGCAAGACAGAATCTTGAGAAGGTTTTTGTTTTTAAAAAAACAACTAGTTTTTTAATACAAATACAAATACAATTTATATTAAATTATTATTAATGGGAGAATATTATTGCTTAAGCAATGCCATGTTGCAACCACCATGAACTACTTTCTATAGCTGTCCTGATTGTTAAAAATTAAATCCGGGCTTTGAACCCTACAAATAAATAGCTACAAAATATAATTACACATCATAAGTATAGCCCTGGGCGAGTGCTATTTGTTTATTTTCACCAAAAATTAAATATCAACATGAATCAATGACTATAATGAAAGGAAACAAAGGCATCGAAGCCCTTCCAACCACGTGGATGTTAGATATTAACAACAATAAATGTTCAGAAAGATCTCAGAGCTTAGAAACCTCAGACCAGTTTTACATGGTATAATTGATAACAGATGGTATTACTGCCTGGTGCTCTTAGAATTATGAAAAGCTGAAAGTTTTCTCTCCTCCTCAGCTTCCTTTTCCTTAAGCTCTTGTATATACCACTTGTGACTCAGTAAGATTTGTTGAACTTCGACTACATACAAGGAACTGAGTTAGATGTTATAGAGGACACTAAAGACTAAAGAAAGCGTGGATTCCGCTCCTGAGAATCATAAAAGCTAGTAATAAAAAAGAAAAGATGTTTATAAATGATTATTATAAAATAGAAAGAGGAAAAGGGAGGGAGGGAATTAACATATACTGAGTGCCTGGCACGTGGTAGACGTTGTGTTAAAAGTTGACGTTTGGCAGAAACCAACAAAATTCTGTAAAGCAGTTATCCTTCAATTAAAAAATAAATACACTAAAAAAAGAAAAAAGTTATATACATGCTTAACCCTCACACCCTCCATTGAAATAGGATTTTATCATCTCTGCTTTACAGATGGGGGAAATAAGACTCACAGCGATTGAGTAACTCTCCCAAGATCACAGAGCTTGTAAGTGGTAGAGCTAGGATGTGATTTACGATCTGTCTGGATTAACTGTCTACATTCTCTCTGTTTTAAAACATAAAGTAATATAAAAAGCTGTACAGGATAAAATGCTGTGTGGAATCAGCAAAAGGGAGAAATTATATTCAGCTAAGGGAAGTAACAACATCTTGATGGAAGAAGTAACATGTAAGTATGAAGGGTTATCCTATTTGGGTGTGTAGAATCTGAGTGTATCTAGGCACTGAGAGGGAAGCACTTCTGGAGAAAATACTGGTTTAAGAAAAGACAAATGAAGGAAAACAGACTTGAAGAGAAGAGAATTAATGGTTTGATTCAGTTTGGATGAAGTATCGTGCCCAGGAAGAAAATTAATTAAAAATCAGTGGGCTAGGGGCTTCCCTGGTGGCTCAGTGGTAAAGAATCCACCTGTCAATGCAGGAGACTAGGTTTAATCCCTGATCCGGGAAGATTCCACATGCTGTGGATCAACTAAGCCTGTGCACCACAGCTACTGAGCCTGTGCTCTACTGCCCAGAAGTCACAGCTACTGAGCCCATGCACCCTAGAGGCTGTTCTCCACAAGAAGAGCCAGTCAATGAAAAGACCACGCACTGCAGCTAGAGAGGGCTGTTCTCCACAAGAAGAGCCAATCAATGAAAAGACCACGCACTGCAGCTAGAGAGGAGTCCCCGCTCAGCACAACTAGAGAAGAGCCTGAGCAGCAATGAAAACCCAGCACAGCCAAAATAAATAAATACAATTATTTTTTTAAAAATCAGTAGGATATAGTGCTGGAAAAACAGGTCAAGTCAAAGAATTTGAATGTCAGGGAAGGAACTAGATTTTACTGCAGTCTAAATGGTAATCATACTGAGATTTAAAGTTTGTGAGTCAGAAGAATGACATAATAAGAACCATGAGAGAAAAACTTTGTCTGGAAAACATATATAAGTTGATACTGGTTGATGCTACAACTTAATTCCCACTTGATGACTCCACTACAGGGATTTGGACTCAGCTCCTTTGCAGCAGTGACAGGCCAGGCAACAGGCATGTCTGCTCAGTGTGCAGAATGGCAAGAGAGATTCAGGGTCAAGAGAAATAGAAATGGAGAGTCCTGTCAAGCAGGCAGTGAGCTAGAGGCATCGACCTGTTCAGTCAGCCATTAGCAAGGCTGCACAGAGTATACACACCATGACTTAACACCCAGGGTGCGTGGGGGCTAAGTCGCTTCCATCGTGTCTGACTCTTTGCAACTCTATGGACTGTAGCCCACCAGGCTCCCTGTCCATGGGATTCTCCAGGCAAGGATATTGGAGTGGGTTGCCATTTCCAACCCAGGGATCAAACCCCATATCTCCTTCATCTTCTGCATTGCAGGTGGATTCTTTACCGCTGAGCCAGCAGGGCAGCCTAGCAGTAGAGAGGAAAGGAAAAGGAGGACCTTGGATGACGATGATAATGGAAAAACGGTGTAGACACGTGGAGCTGGGAAAGGACTCAAGTCATCAGAACGGGGTGCCTGGATCTGGGCAGAATCCCATTATCAGGACTAAGGCATGGCACGAGGGCCACACTTGGAGCAATGGCACTGATGGTGGTTCACCTGTGTGTGTAGGAAAAAGGCTTCCTTAAATGCCTCATGTCAAAGTCCCAACAGAACCTGGGGACTAACCAGATGTGCAAACACAGAGTAGGCCTCGCAGGTATGATTAAAGCCATCCTCAGAATGGCGGGTCTGCAGAACTGACAGAATTTTGACACTCTACTTGACTATTATTATTAAAAGAACTACCAAAACAACAGAGACTGAGTGTGTCTTGTTCACTACAATTTCACAGCCTTGTACCTAATAGAGGCAAAATAGACACGAGTTATTGAACTGAATTACGTCAATACGGATTAATAAAAAATATCAGGGTGACTTTCATTTCAACAGATTAACTTTGCCCCACCCCTGAATAACTCCCACTATCTTTAGTTTGAAATATAAATGTTCATCTGTCTGTTTTCTCATTTCTTCCCCTTCTTTCTTCCTTTACTCTGTTGTCACGTTATTTTTTTTTTTCTTTTTCTACCCAATTGCTTTTTTCAAGTTTCTGTGACATTATTTACTCTATTTTTTTTAAATTTTATTTTATTTTTAAACTTTACATAATTGTATTAGTTTTGCCAAATATCAAAATGAATCCGCCACAGGTATACATGTGTTCCCCATCCCGAACCCTCCTCCCTCCTCCCTCCCCATACCATCCCTCTGGGCCGTCCCAGTGCACCAGCCCCAAGCATCCAGTATCGTGCATCGAACCTGGACTGGCATCTCATTTCATACTTGATATTTTACATGTTTCAATGCCATTCTCCCAAATCTTCCCACCCTCTCCCTCTCCCATAGAGTCCATAAGACTGTTCTATATATCAGTGTCTCTTTTGCTGTCTCGTACACAGGGTTATTGTTACCATCTTTCTAAATTCCATACATATGCGCCATTATACTGTATTGGTGTTTTTCCTTCTGGCTTACTTCACTCTGTATAATAGGCTCCAGTTTCATCCACCTCACCAGAACTGATTCAAATGTTTTCTTTTTAATGGCTGAGTAATACTCCATTGTGTATATGTACCATAGCTTTCTTATCCATTCATCTGCTGATGGACATCTAGGTTGCTTCCATGTCCTGGCTATTATAAACAGTGCTGCGATGAACATTGGGGCACACGTGTCTCTTTCCCTTCTGGTTTCCTCAGTGTGTATGCCCAGCAGTGGGATCGCTGGATCATTGAAACTGTAATCAAAAATCTTCCAGCAAACAAAAGCCCCGGTCCAGACGGCTTCACACCTGAATTCTACCAAAAATTTAGAGAAGAGCTAACACCTATCCTGCTCAAACTCTTCCAGAAAATTGCAGAGGAAGGTAAACTTCCAAACTCATTCTATGAGGCCACCATCACCCTAATACCAAAACCTGACAAAGATCCCACAAAAAAAGAAAACTACAGGCCAATATCACTGATGAACATAGATGCAAAAATCCTTAACAAAATTCTAGCAATCAGAATCCAACAACACATTAAAAAGATCATACACCATGACCAAGTGGGCTTTATCCCAGGGATGCAAAGATTCTTCAATATCCGCAAGTCAATCAATGTAATACACCACATTAACAAATTGAAAAATAAAAACCATTATTTACTCTAAACCATCCCTTTTCCTCTCCAAGGATTTGATTTCCTCTGATTCAGTGGATTCACAGCAATATCCTCTTCATTCATTCCCCTGCCTCTTTTCCTATCTTAACCACAGCTGCTAGAACTGCCTTTTTTATTTTTTCTTTCTAATATCCTTTCACCATCTCATTTCCCTTGTCAAGAACCATTTTCTCACCCATTTAGGTAAATGCATAGATTCACCTCTTTTCCCTAAGGCCTATTTTCGTATTCAATTTTGTACTGTTACTGTAACAGAGTTCACTGCTATTTAGCTTTCTAGTCTTTGCAATTTTTTAACAATCGAAGTCCATCCAAGCCGTCTTCAATTTTAGAAAGACAATCAGAACTCCTTGATGATAAGATATTTCCCCTTTTTACCACTGGTCTGCAAAATAAAACCCTATTAATCTGGAAGTCCTTATTAAATAATGTGTGATAGCAAAGAAAGAGTACTGAGTTTTTCTAAGAGTTTTACATCATACAGCAATGTGAATAAGATCATGTGGCAGTGTTCAACCTATGCAAGAAAACGCTAATTGACATAAACATTTGTATATGAGTAACAAGCAGTTAATAATCATCTAGTACTTACCTGAAAAGTTCATTAATAATTCTCTAATTTAAAATCTAAAATTGGAAGTTTCTTTTGAAAAATACTATAATGATGTAGGAATAAGAAGAAGGTCAGACTTTTCCTTGGAGACGTAGCAACAAAACTCTTTGCCTATGGTGTAGAAAGACAATGTGGGGGTATCTCTTGGCTTCTTAAAGTGCCGTGATACACTTTTAAATTTCAGCTACCATGATCCCTCCATAGATGTTCCTGGTTCTGACTATTCTTGGCTTCCTGTACTGGTTTATCATCCTTCATCTGCTCATTCACTATGACTGTGCATTCAAAATTTGTTATGACCATGTTCTTTTTTTCCATGTTCTTCTTTTATAGTTATCCTCTCTAATGTCTCATTATGCTTTTCATGCTGTCTTTCTGTCCAGTTTTCTAAGTCCTTATAGCCCTATCTGAGTTTCCCTCTCTATTTCGTCTATAGAACACTGGCACTTGAGTGTTGTAGCAGATGTAGGTGCCAACACACGCCGCTGCTTCTCTCCAAGACTGTGCTAGAATGCAGGTCCCATATGTTCTTACAGCTTCCTGCATTCTTTGAACAGCTGGAGTGTGTTATACCTTCTAGGGCAGGCCAGAAGTGCCAGGGAGTTAACACCCAGGTACAGCTTTCATCAATGAAGGATGGGAAATTAGTGATTAAATGCATTAGTTTTCCTGCCCTGCAGCAGGGCAGTTCTAAGGCAAGCTCTGCACTGTTTCCCATAGGTTCTCATAGGTTGTGTGTGTACATAGTTCTCACAGGTTCACAGACACAGATACATATATAGATAAGGATATATACAGAAGGTGCGTATGTGCTCAGTCACGTCCAACTCTTTGCGATCCCAAGGACTGTAGCCCACTAGGCTCCTCTGTCCATGGAATTTTTCAGGCAAGATTACTGGTGTGGGTTCCCAGTTTCTACTCCAGGGGATCTTCCCAACTCAGAGACTGAACCTGTATCTCTAGCGTCTCCTGCGTTGGCAGGCAAATTCTTTACCACTGCACCACCTGGAAAACCTAGCATATATACAGAATAAGAAGAGATCAAAAATATATATCTCTTAGATCTAGATCTAGGATAATATTACTTTCAGGACTGTTGCAAGCATTAAATAAAATAAAGCATGCAAAGCAACTTTTACTTTGTTTTCATCTCATTATAATGTAGCAGTTTCAAATTTAGGGAAGAAACTATGACTTTCTTTCATGGGTTTTCTCCCTCTAGTAACTAGCCTGAGATTACTTAGAACATAAGAGTGAAAATTAAGAACAAAATAACGCCATTTGCAGCAACACAGATGGACCCAGAGGTTGTAATACTGAGTGAAGACAGACAGACATAGAAAGACAAACATCATACAATGTCATTACATGTGGAATCTAAAAAAGAAGGGTAAAAGTGAACTTATTTACAAAACAGGAGTCACAGATATAGAAAACAAACTTGTGTTTACCAAGGGGTAAAGGAAGGAGGGATAAATTGGGAGGCTGGAACTGACATATACACTATGTTCTTCAGCCACTCAGTCATGTCCAACTCTGCAACCCCAGGACTGCAGTATGCCAGGCTTCCCTGTTCTTCACTTCTCCCAGAGTTTGCTCAAACCCATGTCCATTGAGTCGATGATGCCATTCAACCATCTCATTCTCTGTTGCCCCCTTCTCCTGCCCTCAATCTTTCCCAACATCAGGGTCTTTTCCAATGAGTCAGCTCTTTGCATCAGGTGGCCAAAGTATTGGAGCTTCAGCTTCAGTCCTTTCAAAGAACATTCAGTGTTGATTTCATTTAGGATTGACTGGTTTGATCTTAGATCAATGGCATACTACTATACTACATACTACTATCTATAAAATATATAACTAATAAGGATCTGTCATATAGCACTGGGAACTCTGCTCAGTACTCTGTAATGGTATATGTGGGAAAATAATCTAAAAAAGACTGGATATGTGTATATGTATAACTGATTTACTTTTCTGTACACCTGAAACTAACACAATATTGTAAATCAACTATACTCCAAAAAATATTTTTTAAAAAGTGAAAATTATAAATAATGAGAGTATTCATTATTGTGAATAACGAGTGAATATAAATTAATTATTTCTCAAGATATTTCTCATGAGTAGTGTGAAAAGGAATATTCTACCAGGGGGGATTTTGTTTGTTTTGTTAGATATCCTTATATTCAGAGCTCATAAAATATAAATATATTATCATGGTCTAGTAGGAGAATCAGCACATAATAGACAGTTTGTGGCATTGGCTCCACTTATTTGGGAAAATCACTTATTTAGGAAACAATCTAGGACAGAAAAAGTATTCAGCATATCGAGGGGAAAAACACGAAAAGGGAACTCAATAAATAACTATTTTATTTACAGGTATGATGGTGTTAGAGGTAAAACATTAATAATGTCATTTCCTTGTCTCTGGTTTCCTACTGACTACAATAATTGCTAATATTGAGGGTTTTTTATTGACTGTTCATTTCTGACAACTCTCTTCTTCTGTGTGTTTCATCTTTATACACATTCCTCCCCTTCCTAATATTTCCTCATTTACTTCACTATGATTTAGGGCTCAAAAGATTGTCTGTTGACTGCATTCATAATGATAAATCATATCTTCAGCAGTTAGTTTATATTGAAAATATAGGGAGTTGATATATATTTAATTATGACTGATTTTCATTGCTGTATGGCAGAAACCAACACAACATTAAAGTAATTTTCTCCCAATTAAAAATAAAATTTTTTAAAAAGTTTAAAAAAAGGAAATGTAGAACAAATTAAATATCTATCTATAATAAGTCAAAATTAGTTGATAGGATGGCAATCTAAATAATCAGTCTGTGGGGATTGACGACAATGTATTAGTAATGATGAATCAATACCTAATGCCAACCAGTTCCTACCCAACATCTACTACTAAGTCATTTTATCTTACATTAAAGCCCTGTGGCACTGTCTCAGATCTATTAAAGAGTCTTGCTTTATATGATAGTACATTGTTAAACTTGCCATCTGGCCCAACAGCTGATATGACTCACGCAATCCTGAAGAGGCCCCAAAGATTTACTCCTGGGAAATATTTGGTCTACTGGGTGGTGTCATGATTACTGGTTCATAGCTTCTTTATATGCTTTGAAAAGAATGGCAAAACCTCTAGGCTGGAAAAATCTTAAATTGAAATTAATTTGTGAGAAGAAAAAGTGTTCACTTACCTGAGGACCGGGCTGACCCTGCAGTTGAAAAGGAGAAAGAAAGGAAAATAGTTATAAAATTGCTTCTTCAGTGAGTATTTTCAGTATCAAAACTTAAACTAGTTCTGAACATGTTTTCAAAATATTTCTGAAAATAATAATACCTAACTACAGACAATTTCACTTTTTAATCAAGTTATTTCTTAATATTTTTACTCTATGCTATTTATCTAAAATCTTGATGTTATGATCTGTTATATGTAACTCCAAAATGACTCAAGAGTTTTACTATGCTCTGGAATTAAAATGGAGAAAGAAAAGGCAAAGGGTGAAATACTTCTCACATGATAATAATGAATCGGTTACATAAAGGGAGGATCTTCTAGCACATTATTATTATGAGCTACATATTCAGAGATGGCACAGAGAGAAGAAAAAAGAGGCAGCTGTTTAACTTTAGAATTCACCAACTCTTTACATTTCTCATTGTTTCAATAATATTTTAAGTCTATTAAAAAATAAACATCTATCTTTTACTCTGCATAATCCAATCTAAGGGCATTTTAAAAGAATATGAGAGGTCTTTGGCTCAATTAAAGTGCATCATAACTCCTCATACAAACAAGATTATGTAACCTCTGGTCAATCAGATTTATTTTGAATGTCACTTTCCTGTTGCTTAAACTAATAAAAATTTCAAAACAGCATAACTGCAAGTGTTTCTTACTAAAGGAAAATCACCTGTGAATAAAAGTATTGATTATACATCACCTTCTTCAAATCTCCAATTGGATTTTGTATAGATGAGATGAAAGAAAAAGTTCACACTGAATTAGGGAATCTTAAAAAGTAAATGATGTATAATCTCATTATATCACCTGTATGCCACTGAGTATTACACAAAAAAACAAGGAGCTAATACAACTCCCAGAGAAGGCTCTTTCTTTCTCTTTCAGCTTCTCTTCAGACTTGGAATTCCTCTAGGCACATGGTCTCTAACTGACTGGTGATAGAACAGATCCAAGAGCTCTGTCTAGATTTCATCTATCAAACCAGAAAGCGGAGTTATACCAAGCTACTGTGGATGTGACTCACTCCACGCCTGACTCTTTAGTGATGCAGAGGGATAAGAGAATACCAGTCATTCATTCCTTATAGTCCCAGGCAAATTTGGATGTGTTATTCCATTTATTATAACTGTCCTGCATTTTATAATGAAGAAACTGAGACTCATAGAAAAGGGAAGTCGTTCAGTCGCGTCTGACTCTTTGTGACCCCATGGACTGTAGCCCACCAGGCTCCTCCATCCACAGAATTTTCTAGGCAAGAGTACTGGAGTGGGTTGCCATTTCCTTCTCCAGGGGATCTTCCCAACCCAGGGATTGAACCTGGGTCTCCCGCATTGCGGGCAGATGCTTTATGGTCTGAACCACCAGATCACAGACTCATAGAAATAAGCTAAAAAATCACACAGCCTATAGGCGAAAAGGGCAGACTTTAAATCCAAACTGATTCCAAAGTTCAAACATTTTGCAGCAGGCCATTTTGGCTTTCACTCTGAAAGTTTAAACTCAGAGCTGTATGCAGACTTAACTGAGATCAGCATGGTCCCAGAGCACGCTTAACTTGAGTGGGCACTAAACCCCCCAGGTACTCCCAGGCTGCAACAGCCTGAATCTCTGCTTCCAGATGAAGACCTAGGGCCAGAGGGCACCCAGCCTCTTAACTGATACCTGTACAAAAACCAGGTCAGCAAAGGTTCTTGAGGGTAGCAAACAGCTCTAACATCAGCTCTAAACATGGAGAACCTATAAGTACAGGGCTGTTCATCTACATATAAATATGGATCTTCCAGATCTGCATAATGGATGAAATCACAGTACATGCTCACAAGCTCTTGCATGATCACTCTTCCTCTGGATGCTTTACGCTTTTGATCTTTCCAAACTTTTTAAGCTAATGCACACTCTGAAATGTCACCATGAACCTTTTATAGAACCTCAGAATAAATTACCTTTCTTATATGTTTTTTTTTTTTTGGTAAAGACTAAAATGTAGACATCTTTAAAATCAGAAAGAATTTCTTCAAAGGAATATATTTTAGCATCATTGCTGAGATTTTTTCATACCTATGGTTGTTTTACAAATTACAGGCTTTTCTTGTCTATCTTTAAAAGCCAGCATTTCTGCCATTACATTTAACAAATGACTTTTAGCACAATGTTTGCATAAATTGCACAAATATACATTGCATTATAAACTTTTTATGAGTGATAGTGAGAACAAATAGTAAGTGATGGTAAAGATAAAAAGTTGACTTTTATATAGGCATTGGAACATATACAGCGCCAGGGAACTCAGATTACCCTAATGTCAGATATGAATCTGAGGTGTGTTTGGTGTGTATATATGTATGTGGATATGTGCAGGGTGGAGAATGTGAAAAAGAGAGATGGAAGTGGGTTGACAGAGAGGATTCCCAGAAAAACAATGCAAACTAAACGGCAAATTTGGCAACCTCCCTAAAACATGGCTTACACAATGCAAGTCTTACAAATCATACACAAGATTCCAGGGCTGCCTGCACCAAGTCTCCTTAACTCAGTGTGATGCAACAAGCTCTTCACCTGGAGACACGTAGAATACCAGGTGTCTCCTAGTGAACACCTAGAAGAAAGCAGTCTAGCAGCTGGAATCTGGCAGTCATGGTATAAAGCCATCTGGCTAAGTGAGCAAAGTGTTGGAGGAGAGGTTTCAGAGGGTGTGGAAGTGTTAAGTTCCCCCATGGAGAGCAGAGCATAGAGAGTAGACAAGAGCCCAAGAAAAGCATCTTGGAAATATCCTTGGTGATCCAAGACACTATGTGACAAAGACTTCTTCACAGACAAATCATCCAAAGAAGTATCTCAGAATTTCTTTGTTGCTACTGAGTAGTTCACTGAGTGGCACAAGTGTTTTCATACACCAGCGGATCATTTTCAAGTCTATTCTAACTTATAGGTAGTGAATATTATTAGCAATCAAAAGTGAAAGTGAATTTCTTTTGGTTTTCTAAAATGCACTCTGAGGAGTTAAAAATTATGATGAAGGTTAGCAAATAAAACTTTTAAGTTGAATCTTTAAAAATGGCTGAAAAGGACCTTTCCCCCCCAAGCAAATCATCAAAAATGTTTCTATAAATAAAAACCCAAAAGAGTACAATCTAGCATAATCAGGAGCCATGCCAAGAGAAGTAGTTAAATCACAGAAATACTTAAGTTTAGGCCAGACATTTAAAGATGGAGAATGGAGTTGCTGATTTACTGTACGTCAACAGCTCAGTGCAATGCCCTCAAGGCTGCTAAGGCACCAGCGTGAAGAAAAAGAAACAGCAGGAAAAGCTGACTTGAAAACGTGGTAATCAGAACAGCATGGCGGAAAACAATCAGCCAGTAGCTGATGCTTGACAGAAAAGTGTTCAAAGCAAGTTAAAAGTTTCGGGAGGCAAGTAAACCAAGATGGAACACGATAAATGAGAAGACATATCGCTGGAGTATGCATTGTTACTTTAGGCAATTAAAGAGCAGTATTAACCAGTTTTTGCCAGGCTGTTATCACAGCTATGGTTGCCAGAAAGTACTAACACCCTTTTCTAAATCAACCAAGTCATTTAGATTTTTGACTGAGGCAATTAGTTTCACCACATGATACTTTTTTTATGGCTGGTGATTCTGGGTCATTCTTTTCCAAATGGGACAGATGCCATTTTTCCGTTAGCACGTGCACAGACAGGCACACAAAATTTGTACTTTCACAAACCATCTTATTTTGAAATACTGATTAGGATATCAGACCCACATACATTTTTACAGTGATAAGTTTTAAATAAAATTACTTTCAGTTACAAAAACTTGAGGATGATTGTTCATGAACCTCTAAAAGGTGTTCCCTCTGCTTCAAGGTAATCAGAAAGCACTTAACTTAGAATCTCAGCATTAAGAAACCTAAACTTGACTTCACCGTTAGTGTACTCAGATTCAGTTTATTTCACTGTCTTGAACTGAAAAAAAAAACTTTAAAATAATCATTTCTATGCTTTTGCACGTTCGAACCTTTGCAGTCTAAAAAGATCATTTGAAGATGATCATCGTAACTTCATTACCTCTTGAAAATGTTCAAATCTACATATTCAGATGTCAAGTTTATTTTTCTTTTCAGGAGAAAAAAGCACATGAAGCAAGCATGCAGGTAAAGCTTCAGATTGTCTCAGTTGGCAACAGGATTATTCTGGTGGCAGCCATTCTGAGAGTTGGAATCCTATCATAGGAACCATCAGGCTTCCCAGGAGGCACTAGCAGTTAAGAACCTGCCTGCCCATGCAGGCAGACTTAAGAGACGAGAATTCAATGTCTGGGTCGGGAAGATCCCCTGGAGCTGGGCACGGCAACCCATGCCAGTATTCTTGCCTGGAGTATACCGTGGACAGAGGAGCCTGGCAGGCTGCAGTCCCTAGGGTCGCACAGAGTCAGACACGACTGAAGCGACTGCACGCACACGCACGCACTCACATAGAACCATCTCAGTGGGATCCCTTAACCTTTCTTGAGTCGCAGTTTGACGTAAAGTCTGTGCCAGTAAGCAGAATATGTGTACTCTACATTTGCAGCACCAGGAAGCAGGAATCTTGCTCATCCTGTGAGTCTATTCACATTTAATCCCTGACACCCCAGTGCCCAAGTTACAAGGTGCTTTGGAAACAATTACTGAATTGCTGAAAGGTGAGAATTTTGGATTGGTCCTCAAATTGGTTACAGTATTTTTAGAGAACCATTAGAGAGTCGGCTATCCTTACATTTCAGAGTTGTATTTTCAAAATATAACTTCTTAATCTCTTGGCTTCTGCTCATGCAAATAAACACATCTATGTTGAAGAGGAAGTCTCTTTCCTCACTGGAATCTTCTTCAGATGCCAGAGATGGAGCTAAGGCAGAAGCCTGCAAGGGTATCAGGGGAAGTTTAGACACCTACCTGTGTGCCTTAGGACAAAAAGCATGAGACTGATATCTTGAAGAAAAACCACTCCCTAGTTTGATTAAGTCTCTGTATCTAATTAATGTGAGAATATTATATCAAATGACTTTGCAAATTATAAAATGCTATACCATTGTAGCACGGCAATTCAAAGTGGGCTATAAAACCAACACCAACAATTCATTCGACTAATTCAAATTTAGATAAAAAGTGTCTATTAATTTTAAAAACAAATTAACATGGGGATGATGAACTACAGAGAAAAACAATTGAAGAAAATAAAGCAATACAGATTACGTGCATTAAGAAATGGCTTTGCAAAAACTGCCTAATCTCGCAGTGTCTGTAAACTACTCATGCTTCCAAGGACTCTTACACGCTTGGCTGAAACAAACATTATTCATAATTTATACTGCCTGTTGCGTTACCCTGCAGGATAGATATTAATAATTCTTACCTTAGTCACAGTCACATAATATTACTTAGATAAGAGTATTTCAATTTAAGCTTTTCTTTTGAAAAATACTTAATCCTCCATGGTTTTAACTCTGGGAAAGAAAAGTCATACTCTACGCAACAGGAAAATAAATAGCTATAGACTCAAGCCTGGTGGATATGTCTTTCTTGTTCATTTGAAAGAGAAAAGAGAGAAAGTGAGAGTGAACATGGAGATGGTTTTGTTGGGTTCAATGTAAAGGAAACAAAATTCATTCACAACTTGGAAGATTTCTTCCATGATGTTTACCTTTTATAAATAAATAACATGATTTATTTAAAGATTTACTCATACTTAAGCAGATTAAGTCCTTCCCACAGTAATTTTAAAACATTATTATTTTTCTAACACTATGCTATGTTTATCTTACGATTAAATGGTCACAGTGGGAACATAAGAAAGTAAAGAATTTTATCAGCTGCATTTTTTGTCATTAAAAGTTTCACATACAGAGCATAAGAAAGATAAGGATTCCATTTATGCATTAATTTACAATATTTAAATGTATTGAATGCTTAATATTCCACTGAGGTTGATTCAGATTTTTGCTATTATAACAGTGTCTACTTATTTCTATACAAATATTTGACTATATATGATTAGTCCTTGGGACTTCCCAGGAGGTGCTAGTGGTAAAGAACCTGCCTGAAATGCAGGAGACGTAAGAGATGAGGGTTCCATTCCTGGGTGGGGAAGTTCCCCTGGAGGAGGGCATGGCAATCCACTCCAGTATTCTTGCCTGGAGAATCTCATGGGTAGAGGAGTTGGGTTGGCTACAGTCCATAGGATCCGCAAAGAGACAGACATGACTGAAGCAACTTAGCATGCACAATTAATTCCTTATGATACAACAATGATAAGGCAGTGTTATTCCAATTATACAATTCATATATTTTATTTATTCATATAAATTTTTATTTATATGAATATTCATATTTTATTTATTCATATAAATTTATTCATATAAAATGCAGATTATATATTTTCTGGGGTATAATTCTACATGCATATACATATATGTATTTATTCAGACATATATTTGTAAATATATCTATATGAAGAAAGAAGGAAGGAAATAAAGAAAGAGAAAATGAAGGAAACAAGGAAGGAGGTGAGGGAGGAGAAGATAGGAAGAGAGGAAGGAAGAGAGGAAGAATACATGAAAATGGTAGTTATTTCTTGGTGGTGGAATTATGAGTAATTCTTTCTATCCTGAGACTTTTCTGTACTTCCCAACATTTTTCTAGCCCCATGTCTTGATCATAAAAATATTGAGCATGATACCTAATTCACTGCAGAAATTTTTAAACAGAACCAAATTTTTTCCATAGTAGATTCATTCACTCAAAGATCTAGGTCAGTGATTTGAATTCCATTTTCCAACTTTCTCAATTCAGGGTGTTTTTAATTACTTGGAAGCATTTGAAAAATTCTTCAAACTATTCTTTAGAATTCAATAAGTAAGAGTTTTGAATTCACCTTCTATGTAAGCCCCGCATCATTTCTAGGAATGGAGCTGTCATAGACATAGGGGTAGGAGAGTTCTAGAGTCAAGAACCAACTACAGAAGGCCATGGTTCATGAGACTGGAGATCCCTGCTCAGTTGAATTTGTTGGGAAACTGCAGTTTTGCAGACCAAAATATTTGGGCTTGGGGATTTAGCTGTATTATTTTATAAAGCCATTTACAGGATGTATAATTTTGGATATAAATGTATATCAAACTTCTAAAACAAACTACATCTCCAAGTTTTTTCACCAACTGGCATGGAATCTGGAAGATGTAAATAAATGACAAGTTTACAAACATACATTTAATAGGATACAATAAACACATAGAATATATGTGAGTCGAGACACCTGCTCAGCTTCCACTGTTTTGAAAATACATGCTTTTTAAAGAATACAAAGGCAATTTCTACTGCCTAACAAATTTTTCTTAAATTGTATATAATGAATAATTTGGCTTCTTCCAATTTTATTACATCTTTAAAAGTATGCTATTTTGATTGTGCCAGATAATATGAGAAGCCAATTTGTAAACATCTCTCAGTCTGATTAAATTTATGTAAATGCCCAATTTTCTAAATATTGTGCAAAAAAATGGACTTCGTGCTCTCTGCAGCTGCCTTACATGTTTGCATTAATAAATTAATTAAAGCAGAGTCAACTAATTGATAATACATGAGTCACATAATGCTTTTTGCTCCAGTGAGACAGAGCCCTAAAAATGGAAACCTATTTCAAAATTCAGGCGGAGAGGCTCTGCAAGCCCAGAAGCTTGTGTACTTTAGGGACCAAGGTCTTTGGGGCTGTATCATAACAACTATAACTTACTGACTTCCACAAGACACCAAGAGCTCCAAGAATGACATTTCTGTTACAATAAGCCTACAAATTAGGGGTCATTTCCATCATTTGTAGTTGAACAAACCAAGTTTCAGAGAGGCTGGGTAACATTCCCAATCACACAACTTCAAAAAAAAAGAAAAGCTATGACAAACCTAGAGCGTATTCAAAAGCAGAGACACTACTTTGCTGACAAAGGTCCATCTAGTCAAAGTTATGGTTTTTCCAGGAAGTCCCTCAGTTATGTCCGACTCTTTGAGACCCCATGGACTACAGCCAACCAGTCTCCTCCATCCAGGGGATTCTCCAGGCCAGAATACTGGAGTGGGTTGCCATTTCCTTCTCCAGAGGATTTTTCCGACCCAGGGATCAAACCCGGGTCTCCCGCGTTGTAGGCAGACGCTTTAACATCTAAGCCACCAGGGAAGTCTATGGTTTTTCCAGTAGTCATGTATGAATGTGAAAGTTGGACTATAACGAAGGCTGAGTGCCGAATTGATGCTTTTGAACTGTGGTGTTGGAGAAGACTCTTGAGAGTCCCTTGGACTGCAAGGAGATCCAACCAGTCAAACCTAAAGGAAATCAACCCTGAATATTCACTGGAAGGTAAAGCTGAGTTCCAATACTTTGGCCACTGGATGTGAAGAGCTGACTCACTGGAAAAACTGTGATAGTGGAAAAGACTGAGGGCAAGAGGAGAAGGGGGAGACAGACGATAAGATGGTTGGATGGCCTCACTGACTCAACAGACATGAGTCTGAGCAAACCTCAGGAGACAGCCAAGGACAGGAAAGCCTGGCGTGTCCACAGGATCACAAAAATGTCAGACACAACTGAGCGACTGAACAACAATCCAGAGGAAGCAAGTAGCGATCATTCTTCACTCTCCTTTGAACTGGATAAAAGATATAGCTGCTCTACCTAGACATATCCATACACCAAACACTTAATATCCAGCACACACAAAACACACATTTTAAGTCCATCCATGGATTCTCTAGCAAATCTTTCATCCCAGGTTAAGAATCCTTGCGTAGACAAAAATAAACATTTTATGGGGAAGAGAGGAATAGAGTCCCCAGAAGGTAACTGAGGAGGAAGAGAATGAAAAACAATAGCAACAAACATGAGTTTTATAAAGCCAATATTGGAGAGAATTTCAAAAAGAGAATTAAATGAAGACTGCAAAGAGTTCATTGCACTTAACCCACAGGAAGTAAGAATATGAAATGTAATTGTTTGAGCAGTGAGGTGAGCAAGTTAAGGATAAGCTCCAGAAATGGCAAGCAGGTGTCATCCCAAGTGGCAACTCTAATTGTGAATGGCCACCTGGGATAATGTGTTAAGAGAGGGCTTTGAGGCTGGGTTATAGACTTTGAAAATGGCACTGGGATTAATCAGCAATGTCTATAAAAGGCAAAAAGTGGAAAGCATGTGTACCAACTCTTCATCAATCTCAGGTGACAATTCTTTTGAGTAGTTGTGTATAAAGGGAAGAAAAGAAACAGGATAGAAGGTAAAAGGCTGAAGATTAGAAGTTTTGTTCTTTTATTTGTTTTTGCAGTAGAAGGGAAGGATCTGACAATGTTTGCAAACTGACAGACAACTCTTAGCTGAGAGGAAAGAAAAGGCTTTTAGAGCACAATATATCAATATAAGAGAACACAAAAAGAGGTGGTGTCAGAGAATCAGGGCAAGGAGAAGAGACATCACTCTGAGAAGAGGAGAAAGGAAGTGAGGCTACACGCAAATAATACATTTGGGTGCTCAGGGGCAGAAAATGGAGGTGTGCTAAGCCCTAAATCTCAAAGCGCTCTGAAGTAGAAGTTGTCTGGGTGTGGGATGAAGGTGGGAAAACTGTGGTTGATAGCTCATTTATTCAATCAATCAATATTTGCAAGCCACTCCTGTGTGTTAGCATTTTTCAAATACTAGGAAAAGTAAATATGAGAAATAAAAAAGTCCATGCCAACAAAGACTCAGCTGTTTGTAGGGGGAGACAGACTGTAGGAAAATGTTTATAAATAATCCACCCAGTAGTGATAATGGTTAAGAAGAAAAATACATGAGGATAAGGAGGACAGAGTAGGAGGGCCCTGCTGTATAGGGTCATCATGGAAGGCAAGAGGAAAAGACGGAAAATGAAGAGCAAGAGGAATGCCCACTAAAGAGATAGGATCTTCCAGTCCAGGGTCTGGATGCAAGGGAGCAATAGGAAACAGGCAGGGATGCAGTCAAGGAGGTGGAAGAGCCAGGTCATGTAGAACTTTGTAAGTTGTGATAAGAACTTGGCTTTTAGTTGGGGTCAGGTAGAAAGCCATTGAGAGCAGGTTTTTTACAGAGAAGTGACATAACCTGAATTATATTTGAAAGCGACCGCATTTACTGTGGGGAAAAGACTGTAAGAAGGCAAGAGTGTAAGCATGGAGGGAAGTTAAAATCCAAATAAAAGGTAAATGATGGGATGGCCCAGGAGAGCAGTAGAGGAGACAAAATGATTAGATACTGCATATATTGGGAAGTTGCCATCATAGTCAACAAAAGAGTGTGAAATGTAGTACTTGGATATAATCTCAAAAATGATAGAATGATCTCTGTTCATTTCCAAAGCAAACCATTCAATATCACAGTAATGCAAGTCTATGCCCCGACCAGTAATGCTGAAGAAGCTGAAGCTGAACGGTTCTATGAAGATCTACAAGACCTTCTAGAACTAACAACCAGAAAAGATGTCCTTTTCATTACAGGGGACTGGAATGCAAAAGTAGGACCCAAGAAATATCTGGAGTAACATGTAAATTTGGCCTTGGAGTACAGAATGAAGCAGGGCAAAGGATAATCGAGTTCTGCCAAGAGAACGCACCGGTCATAGCAAACACACTCTTCCAAGAACACAACACAAGACTCTACTCATGGACATCACCAGATGGTCAACACTGAAATCAGATTGATTATATGCTTTGCAGACAAAGATGGAGAAGTTCTATGCAGTTAGCAAAAACAAGACCGGGAGCTGACTGTGGCACAGACCATGAAATCCTTATTGCAAAATTCAGACTTAAATTGAAGAAAGTAGGGAAAACCACTAGATCATTCAGGTATGACCTAAATCAAATCCCTTATGATTATACAGTGGAAGTGACAAATAGATTCAAGGGATTAGATCTGATAGACAGAATGCCTGAAGAACTATGGACGGAGGTTCCTGACATTATACAGGAGACAGGGATCAAGACCACCCCCAAGGAAAAGAAATGCAAAAAGGCAAAAAGGCAAAATTGTCTGAGGAGGCCTTACAAATAGCGGTGGATAGAAGAGAAGCAAAAGGCAAAAGAGAAAAAGAAAGATATACCCATTTGAATGCAAAGTTCCAAAGAATAGCAAGAATAGATAAGAAAGCCTTCCTCAGTGATCAGTGCAAAGACATAAAGGAAAACAACAGAATGGGAAAGTCTAGAGATCTCTTCAAGAAAATTAGAGATACCAAGGGAACATTTCATACAAAGATGGGCACAATAAAGGACAGAAATGGTATGGACCTAACAGAAGCAGAAGATATTAAGAAGAGGTGGCAAGATACACAGACGAACTATACAAAAAAGAACTTCACGACCCAGATAATCACGAAGGTGTGATCATTAACCTAGAGCCAAATATCCTGGACTGCAAAGTCCAGTGGGCCTTAGGAAGCATCACTACAAACAAAGGTAGTGGAGGTGATGGAATTCCAATCGAGCTATTTCAAATCCTAAAAGATGGTGCTGTGAAAGTGCTGCACCCAATATGTCAGCAAATTTGGAAAACTCGGCAATGGCCACAGGACTGGAAAAGGTCAGTTTTCATTCCAATCCCAAAGAAAGGCAGTGCCAAAGGCAGTGCCTCAAACTACCACACAATTGCACTCATCTCACACGCTAGTAAAGTAATGCTCAAAATTCTTCAAGCCAGGCTTCAACAGTACATGAACCATGAACTTCTAGATGTTCAAGCTGGATTTATAAAAGACAGAGGAACCAGAGATCAAATTGCCAACATCCGCTGGATCATCAAAAAAGGAAGAGAGTTCCAGTAAAACATCTACTTCTGCTTTATTGACTATGCCAAAGCCTTTGACTGTGTGGATCAAAACAAACTGTGGAAAATTCTTAGAGATGGGAATACCAGACCACCTGACCTGCCTCCTAAGAAATCTGTATGCAGATCAGGAAGCAACAGTTAGAAATGGAGATGAAACAACAGACTGGTTCCAAATTGAGAAAGGAGTATGTCAAGGCTGTATATTGTCACCCTGCTTATTTAACTTATATGCAGAGTACATCATGAGAAATCCTGGACTGGATGAAGCACAAGCTGGAATCAAGATTGCCGGGAGAAATATCAATAACCTCAAATACGAAGATGACACCACCCTTATGGCAGAAAGCCAAGAAGAACTAAAGAGCCTCTTGATGAAAGTGAAAGAGGAAGAGTGAAAAGTTGGCTTAAAACGCAACATTCAGAAAACTAAGATCATGGCATCTGGTCCCGTCACTTCACGGCAAATAGATGGGGAAACAGTGAAAACAGTGAAGACTTTATTTTGGGAGGCTCCAAAATCACTGCAGATGGTGACTGCAGCCATGAAATTAAAAGACTCTTGCTCCTTGGAAAAAAAAGTTATGACCAACCTAGACAGTATATTAAAAAGCAGAGACATTACTTTGCCAACAAAGGTCCATCTAGTCAAAACTATGGTTTTTACAGAAGTCATGTATGGATGTGAGAGTTGGACTGTGAAGAAAGCTGAGTGCTGGAAAATTGATGCTTTTGAACTGTGATGTTGGAGAAGACTCTTGAGAGTCCCTTGGACTGCAAGGAGATCCAACCAGTACATCCTAAAGGAAATCAGTCCTGAATGTACATTGGAAGGACTGATGCTGAAGCTGAAATTCCAATAATTTGGCCACCTGATGCAAAGAACTGACTCATTTGAAAAGACCCTGATCCTGGGAAAGAATGAAGGCAGGAGGAGAAGGGGACAACAGAGGATGAGATGGTTGGGTGGCATCACCGACTCAATGGACATGAGTTGGAGTAAACTCTGGGAGTTGGCAATGGACAAAGAGGCCTGGTGTGCTGCAGTCCATGGGGTTGCCAAGAGTCGGACCTGAATGAGTGACTGAACTGAACTGAATATTGTGAAGCAAGTGGTATAAGATTTGTAGATCGATTGAATGCAGGGTGTGAGGAAAAAGAGGAGTCAGGAGTGACTCCCAGATTTGCCTGGAGCAACTAAAGGAATGGCGATGTCATACACTGTTGTGGAGAAGACTAAAGAGGAGCAGGGTTGGAGAATTTGGTTTTGGACATATGGTTTGTGATATCTGTGAAACAGCCATGTAGGGATGTTGAGTAGATACTTAGAAATACAAGTCCAGAGTAAAGGAGAAGTCTAGGCTGCAGATATGAATCTGGGAACCTTTGACATACAGATGATATTAAAACCATGAGATTACATGCAATCACCTAGCAAGTGAATGTAAATAAGGAAGAAAAAAGGCCCCAGGACTGAGCCTTTGAGCACAACATTTAGAGACCAAGAAGAAGTAAACGAACTAGCCAGGCTGAGGAGAGGCCAGTGAGATTGGAAGAGCACCTTGAAAGAGAGATACCCACCAAAGAGATAAGCAATGAAAGTGTTCCAACAAGAAGAGAGCAATAGGCTCTGTTAAATATGATCTAGTAACATTTGAACAGAACCCTGATCCCTGAATTTTTCATAGTGAAGATAATCAGTGACCCGAACAAGAAGGATTCAGCGGAGTGGCAGATATTAATATCTTGCTTAGTTATGGACAACTCTTCCTAGGAGTTTTGCTGTGGACAGTGGAAGCGAAATGCAACAGTGTCTAGAGGAAGATATGGAGTCAAGGAAATTTTTTTCCCAAGATGGATGATATTATGGCTTCATTTGTGTTAACAGAATTATTTAATGGAGAGGGAAAATCAATGATATAGAAGAGAAACAACAATTGAAGAGCAATGAACATAAGCAGGGCAGAGGGGATTGGTTCAGCCGCACAAGGAAGGAACAGTTCGTTTCTTGTAGCACGAGGAAAGATCTGAGGAAACTATCAGATTTGGTGGTGGGAGTGCATAGAATTCTATTCTGATGGCTTCTATTTTCGCAGAGAAACAACAAACAATACTTTTTAACAACATTAAGTGTGAAGGAGATGCTAGAGAATTGAGTAAGGAAAAAAATTTGAAACAGCTAAGAAAGTTAGACAGTAATTGGATCGCAGACATGGATAGCACTGTGCATCCTCAAGATTAGTGGTTGAGAGTTTAAAATGAGGCCAGTTAGCAGGGTTGTTTTCCTCCATCTGCCTTCAGCTGGGCAGGCGCAGGCGCAGAGTGGAGGGTGACTTGAATTTAAGTAGGTTTGTGGTCTCCCCAGGGTAAGACAGGGGGAGAGAGGGAGTTAGAGGTGTACACAAACAAGAGCAGGAGTGTAATGATCGAACAAGACATCTAATCTGTTCAGGAGGAAAGTGAGGATATGAGAGGGCCACAGAACAGTGTTTTCCATTTCTTTGTCAGATTAATTTTTTATTCTTTCCACATTACGTTTGTGATATACCCAGTAGACTATCTTTAATAAGTTCAATTAGAATGTCTGCTGTGATCTTAATCTATCATCATAGTTTTTAACCAGTGATGTTTTAACAGTTTTTAAAACCATACTTCTAACTTTATTTTAGTTATATTCCTATCTCCTTAGGCTTAATTGCAGGAATACAGTTTCAATACCATGTACTATAACAATAAAAAAAATAATATTATCTATATTAAATATGGAACAATAGCCTGGTTCCAAATAGGAAAAGGAGTACGTCAAGGCTGTATATTGTTACCCTGCTTCTTCAACTTATATGCAGAGTCCATCATGAGAAACACTGGACTGGAAGAAACACAAGCTGGAATCAAGATTGCCGGGAGAAATATCAATAACCTCAGATATGCAGATGACACCACCCTTATGGCAGAAAGTGAAGAGGAACTAAAAAGCCTCTTGATGAAAGTGAAAGTGGAGAGTGAAAAAGTTGGCTTAAAGCTCAACATTCAGAAAACGAAGATCATGGCATCTGGTCCCATCACTTCATGGGAAATAGATGGGGAAACAGTGGAAACAGTGTCAGACTTTATTTTTGGGGGGCTCCAAAATCACTGCAGATGGTGACTGCAGCCATGAAATTAAAAGATGCTTACCCCTTGGAAGGAAAGTTATGACCAACCTAGATAGCATATTCAAAAGCAGAGACATTATTTTGCCAACAAAGGTCCGTCTAGTCAAGGCTATGGTTTTTCCTATGGTCATGTATGGATGTGAGAGTTGGGCTGTGAAGAAAGCTGAGCGCCAAAAAATTGATGCTTTTGAACTGTGGTGTTGGAGAAGACTCTTGAGAGTCCCTTGGACTACAAGGAGATCCAACCAGTCCATTCTGAAGGAGATCAGCCCTGGGATTTCTTTGGAAGGAATGATGCTAAAGCTGAAACTCCAGTACTTTGGCCACCTCATGTGAAGAGTTGACTCATTGGCAAAGACTCTGATGCTGGGAGGGATTGGGGGCAGGAGGAGAAGGGGACAACAGAGGATGAGATGGCTGGATGGCATCACTGACTCGATGGACGTGAGTCTGAGTGAACTCCGGGAGCTGATGATGGACAGGGAGGCCTGGTGTGCTGTGATTCATGGGGTCGCACAGAGTCGGACATGACTCAGCGACTGAACTGAACTGAACTGAACTGAAAGAGTCAGACACGACTGAGCGACTGATCTGAACTGATATTCAATAGAGACTCAAAAATTATTAGAAGTATAGAGCAATTATGCAAAGTATGTTGCCTAGTGAGTGGACACTCAGTCATGTCTGACTCTTTGAGACACCATAGACTGCAACCTGCCAGGCCCCTCTGTCCATGGGATTTCCCAGACAAGAATAGTGGAGTGGGTTGTCATTTACTTCTCCAGGGGATCTTCCTGATCCAGGGATCGAACTGCATTTCCTGTGTCTCCTACATTGCAGGCAGATTCTTTACCACTTGAGCCTGTGGGGAAGCCCGTATGTTGCCCAAAAGGCTATAGATTTCCTATAATTCACCTTTCCAGACATTGTTCGTGATAAGCTACCATAGAATTTCCATGAATCACCATTTCCTACATTTTCTGTAATAAGGCCAAAGAAACTACCAATCAAGTCACAAAACTTTAAGGATTACAGTGGCTATGTAAACAAAGTGCTGCTGAAATGCCAGAGGAAGAAATACAGCACTTGGAGGACTCAAGCAGTCCCAGCAGGATCTAACCCAACTTCAAAACTTCAATTTTGCTCCACCAAAGATAATGACATCTCATCTTGACCAAATCAAGACTCAGTTAGATGTGGGAGTCCAAGCCCTTGGCTCAGCCACTGGAGGGATCCATGGCCCTTGTGTGCATGTGTGTGTGCTCAGTCATGTCTGACTCTTTGTGAGTCCATGGGTTGTAGCTCTCCAGGCTTCTCTGTCAATTTCTGGAAATTTTCAGGCAAGAATATTGGAGTGGGTGCCATTTCCTCCTCCAGGAGAATCTTCCTGACCCAGGTATCGAACCTACGTCTTCTGTGTCTCCTACATTGCAGTCAGATTCTTTACCGACTGAGCCACCTGGGAAGCCGTGGTCCTTGTGACCTCCCTCCTACTGCTCCAGGCTCCTGACCTCCTCAGAGATTCTTGTTCCTGCTATCCATCCAGTCTGGCTGCCCTCCTGCCCACTTCACTTGTTTAAATCCCATCCAGGCTTTTAGAGCTTTCATTTCTTTCAAAGACCTGCCTGTTTTCCCCCAGCAGATAGGAACTTTATTTCTTCTGAATAACCACAGATCATTTCCTTAATTATTTTATGGCACTGTACTCTGCCTTCAACTATGGCTCTTAGTATCTTACTTCTCCTATTAAAGGGCATGCTCTTTGAACAGCTAACACTTACAGTGCTGCGAAAGTTAGCACTGTGTCTTTTGTTTTGTGAGCATGAATAGGTACTATCGTTACCCCCATTATACAGTTGTGGAAACTGAGACAGAGTGAATGACTTGGCCAAGATCACACAGCTAGAAAGTGGCAGTACTGAAATATAAATTCAGGTCTTTCAGATTCCAGAACCTGAACTTTTTAGCTATTATTCTAACCTCCATCCTGGACAGTGGAAGGCATATAATATTTGATTTTAAAAGTTTATCTTTTTATGAATTTTTATTCAATCAATCCACTAAAGGCCAAGCACCATGGTAGTACTAGAGGAACAAGGAAAAATAAGGCACAGACCCTTCAGTGGGGGAATTTGCAGTTATAAGTGACACAGAGAAATTCGTACATTGTCAAATTTCCATATTTTATTGGATTTTTTCCTTCCCAAGCAACTGGAAGACCTTTTGACATAGGTTTAAATTGTGGAAACTAGTTAATCCTCTCTTCTTGCTGTGACAAAAATGATTGAAAAGTAAACTACCTTAATTTATTTTAATAGATACCGTTATGCAATTAATGATGCTGGGGCTAAATTAGAGATTGTAACATCACCAAGAGTACACTGAATGCGTTTCAGTTCTCCTATAACATAAATGTTCTCAGTTGCGACTGGGACTGTAACTTAGCATTTTAGAGCCACTGGCTAAATTACCTCTATTGATGAGGCTTAGCAGGTTCTTTCTGAATGATTCTAAATAGCTGCTGAGGGCTAAAAGATAGTCTTCCCTGGGCTGTGGCCACAGCATGCCAGGAGCCTCCTGGGGAGAGAATAAAGCTCGAGTTCCCATGCATGAATGGTTCTATGTCCTGCCTGGAGCACGCTGACTGGCCATCCTTGAAATTGTATAAATGAAAGGAAGTAGGCACAGGTAGAGGCTTGTATTAATAATTGGTGTGCATGAAGCAAATTAGGCTAACCCACCAGGTCCTTCCGAAAGGGGTGGAGGGGCGGTACAAGCCTCCAGAAACAAAGTCTGCTAAAGCCATCTCTTCAAAGCTTTTGACAAACTGCAAACCTTAGCCATTTCTTTCTTTTTCCCATGGAACGGGGAGTTCGGGAAGAGGTTTTAGTTCACACACACCCACATGCACACACACCGTATAGGTGTGTGAAGCATGAACTAGGACATGAGAGTTATGTAGCACTGTCCTTATTCACAGAGGAAGTCGAGGGACCTGGTTCTGCCATTAAGTGGAGGGAGGATTTTTCACCGATGTCAGAGGCCAGGTGCGGTGCGCTTCCGGGTTCCTTTAGCCCCTGCGTCTATTCCCACGTGCACCATCGGTACTACAGTGGAATCCGGCCCCCTTATTTGTACAGTCATGTTGTGACTGCAGGCAGGCACAGTGAAGGGCAGTCCCCATCAGAAGAGAGAGCTCAAGTATTTCAACCAAACCATGATTCATTTTCAAATTTTTGAAGGAAACAATATGTTTGAAACCACTTTCTTTATGACCCTAGATAATAGAGTTTTCACCTATTTTCTGTATAGACATTTCCCAGGTTTCTAAATTCTTTTCAGCATCACCCTTTCATGAAGAGCCCACATTTGTTAAGGATAACGAGAAATATCAAACCTAACAATGTGGTAGAATCATATTTTCTTCTAACCCTTATAGGAAAAGAAAATAATTTGTAGAGGGAGGATATGGGGAGGGAGGAGGGAGGAGGGTTCAGGATGGGGAGCACGGGTATACCTGTGGTGGATTCATTTCGATGTTTGGCAAAACTAATACAATATTGTAAAGTTTAAAAATAAAATAAAATTTAAAAAAAAATTTGTTTTTGCAGCAATATCCTTTACAACAAACATACATTTCATTCAGTCTTATGTCATTCTGTAATAAATTTTTATCATTTCATTTGCATAATAATTAACTTTGTCTAAATAAGGTTTGAATCCAAAAACCAAAAAAAATAAAGTTTATAAATAACACCAATAATTCTAATTCTTAGATAGCAAATAGATTCTCAAGCTTTCTCTTAACCCTATTTTCATTTAAATTAAGGTAAAACAAGCAATTAGAGATCAACAAAGTTTTGAGGTTTAATTCAAGTCATTAGAAACTAATATTATTTAAAAGTAGGAAATATTTCCTTCATGGTGCTATTCTATTTTTTAACCACACAAATATTTTTAAAATGTCAATGTAAAAGCTTATGGCTGATTGAAACTGAAAGGCATCTTTACCTAAAAGTTCTTTCTTTTAAGAAACCAAAACCTCCATGTGCAGAAACAGAATGCACATGGCTACTTCATCTTAAACAGCACTCAAGAAACACATTTGATGTTGGTTTGTGTCATTATGATAAGAATACAATGAACTGTGAGAAGGGTCATTTCTGGATAATTAGTTGGCCATAGATCAACAAGAGATGGATCTTTGTAACAGATGTGACATAAGGACCTTGATGAACTGAACTTTTTAAAATAAGGAAATTTTAAAAGACATCCTCTTAGAAATAAATTACTCTAGATAGAAAATACTGTATGCCATTATTCATAAGCCCATTTTCATCACTGCAGAATAGTTCTATGTCAGTGTGACAATGTCTTTCTTTGTGTTTGGGATCCACTTTTAGTTAATTAATTTAAAAAGTAAAGGGAAAACTTGGACTCTATCTCTGAGGTTCTCATCAACTCAAATTCTAATTATAGTATTTTATGCACTCTGAAACTTTCCCTAATTTGAAGATAAAAATCTCAGGAAAAGATTCCTTTTCTAAAAAATTCTTTTCTACTTAACAGAAAAGTTAAGGGTCAATATTTTGGTCAATTGCTACAGATGAACTATTTCTAAATTTGTTAGAAAGAAATTAAAAGCCAGTAAATGCCAAATATTAGAACGTTAATACTTCATTATGGAGGTTTTAGTATTCCATTACATATACATTTAGATGTTAGATGAGGAGCTAGTTTCACATAAGCACACACATTCATTTACTGGGCTTTACATGATGCACTTGTTAGATAAAGCCAAACATGTAACTAGCTTTGGTTATAGTTTAAAAGTAAGAAGTTTGAAGATCTGCAATTTAGGATGCTATTTAGATACCATTCTTAATATGCTAAGGTATTTATTCACTAAAAGGCTAGCCAGCACAAAGTGAGACAAAGTGGGAACAAATATACAACAAAAAAAGATGTCATTTTCTAAGAGACTTATAATAATTACTTTAATAGTAAGCCACCTGCGGTAGCTACTGTCAACAAGCAAAGCAGGAAACATTTCACACCTGAAATGTTGCTGACTTCTAGCCCCAAACAAGAAACATTCTAATAAAACCATGCCCTTTGACTGCTACCAATACTCTTCCCCAAAGAAATGTTTATATTGTCTGTGGGGTGTAATCTACTGACAATATAATAAGGATATTATTAATCACTCAAAGTACTAAAGTAGGTCCCATTTTTGTAATCACTGTACTTTATGGCAATAGATTGAGTTTCTACTACTATAGAGAGAAGATTCAGGTCAATTTCCAGTAATAATTTACATAAATGAAAACTTTCTATTTAATTTACTTTAAACAGAACACAAACTTAGAAAATGATCCAGGTGCTCTATATTAGAGCTTTTAGAAAGTATCAAAAGTTACTGAAATGAATAGGAATGAAAGAAATTGCCTCATATTTAATGCTACTTTTTGATGATAAAATAAAAACTTCTCACTATGATAATAGGAGGAGTTTCCCAATCTAAATTCATTTGCCTTGTAATTTTGATTAAATATATGCATATAGGAAATTTAATATTGTAGGAAATACATAATTTCTGTAGTGAGTTTCTTATGAATTACTATACTGGGTACAAGGTCAAGCAATTTTTCATTTTGTTCAAAATGTTCCAACGATCTGAAATCGCCATCCATTTGTTTATGCCCTTCAAAGTCTCTCCTCCTAAACTCTATGAACATTACCAAACTAAAGCTAAAATAAGGAATTTTTTTCTCCTCTAAACATGGGAGCTAATGCCTATGGGAAAATAGCATTCTTAACAAATAAAGCCCAGGGGATCCAGTCAGGCGGAGGAATAAATCCTCATCTTTCACACAACTTTCAAACTGGTAAAGAACACAAGAATTCAAAAATAGTTTCTTTTCAGGTCACACCATATAAGGTACAAAGTAAGTTTGTATGAAATGGTGATGCCGTATCAACTTTCCAGACATGAAGGTCCAATGATTAGAGGCTTAACTTTAATATGCAAAGTAGAGGGTTGGATGGAGATGGAGGGGGGGCATCTGGATAAATAATCCTGCGCAACTGGAAGTGGGAGTTTAGGTCATTTCCTATGTGAGGACATAGAGGGCATACTGGATAATGGTCAGACTACCTGAAGGGAAACCACAAGCTGATTAGTTCCACTCCAAGGGCCGGTTTTTAAAAACCAGTTCTTATTCTTTACCATTGATTAGAAGTCTAAATGAAAGGCTACATATGGTGAAAGATATATCCATCCAGCCATTACAACAGAAGCGCGATAAATTATCCAGGGTGCCTGCAGAGAACCCTCTAATCCACTCTTTCAATTTTCAGTCTCACCTATGAAAAAGTCTGAAACTGTATGCCAATTGGTTGTTAATAATGCGCTCTGGGAGGGAGCAAGTTGAAACTGTTCTCCAAACTGCAAATCAAGAGACAAAGCATGTGTGTCTACTACCGTGGAATGAAATGATATATCAGAACAAAAGACGGTGTCTGCAGTACAGGATGAAAGTATGCTTTTATGTGTCCTCTAAAATCAATGACTCCGGGCAGCAAAGCTCAGGAGTACTTATATTTCTACCCCCAGACGAGTATGCTAACATAGATGTAGCTAACGGAAGCCTCCAAAAGGAAGTTTGTGATATGAAATTTAAAATAATTGCTTTTAAATTTGTAGTTTCCAGATTGGGTTTCTGCTGAGCCTGCCAAACATTCTTCCTTTTCTGTGAGTTAGCTACACAAATATGGATCTCATTTGTTTATTGATAGGAAGACGTGGTGACTCAGCCGCTTTGTAAAGACACGTTAGTTTTCCTATTTGGACTCTCCTTCCACAGAACACTGTAAAATGGGACCAGCCTGAAGCTGGGGGGAAGGCAGAGCACAGTGGGGCAGAGTCTAGGAAGAGCAAGCCCCTCGCCTCTCTGGTTTGGTCTGCAGCCCAGCCTGCTTTCCTGGGACCCCCTGACTCCTGCTCACCTCAGGCCCGGCCAGCTCAGGCCGCTCCATTCCTGTCCTTTTTCTCAATCTGGATGTGGGCTCCAATCAGACTTCAGCGTCATCTCCTTCCCCTCTTCATTCTTTAGTTTCTGTCCTGTGGTCTGCACTATTATTCTCCAGAACAAAGCCTGAGAATCACCCCTACTTCTCTCTCCTCCTCATCCCTTCACCTAGTCACACATCTTGCCATTTCTACTTCATCAATCCACGCTGAATCTATCCCCTTCTCTATATCTCTCCAGGCCCCTTTATTTTTCATCTGAATAATTGCAACTGCATCTTAACTATCTCTCCCCATTTGTCTTCCTCCCATCCTTTAGCAAGAGTGATCTTTCTAAAATGTCTGTCTGATCATGCTACCCAACTTCTTAAATCCTTCAGATTCTATACTTTTAGGACAATTACTTAGCATGCCATGCAAGGTCCTTTACAGTCTCTGCTTTCTGTTTACTTCCTCATCTTCTCCTAGAACTTTACATTTCAACCTTATTCAATATGCAGTTTCCCCAAATGCCTTTCTTTCTTGTATCACAAAGGCTTTGAACATGCAACCTCCTTGAAAACACTGCTGCTGCTGCTGCTGCTAAATCACTTCAGTCGTGTCCGACTCTGCGCAACCCCATAGACGGCAGCCCACCAGGCTCCCCCGTCCCTGGGATTCTCCAGGCAAGAACACTGGAGTGGGTTGTCATTTCCTTCTCCAATGCATGAAAGTGAAAAGTGAAAGTGAAGTTGCTCAGTCATGTCTGACTCTTAGTGACCCCATGGACTGTAGCCCACCAAGTTCCTCCGTCCATGGGATTGTCCAGGCAAGAGTACTGGAGTGGGGTGCCATTGCCTTCTCCAGAAAACACCACATTATTTATTAATAATATTTTTCATATTGACAACACTGTGACTTAGATTCAGAGGCATCCTGATCTCTTCCCCACCCAGATTTGGATGATTTACCCCTCTGTGATTTTCCCATTGTACCTTGACATATCCTGAGCATATTTTTCACATAATATTACTATGTTTTTGTTTTGTTTAGTTCCCACTAGACTCGAAAGTCTTTGAAGGCAGTGAGTATGTTTACTTGCTATTGTATCCCCATGATATAGAGCAGAGGGCATGGCAAATATTAGGCACACAAAATGAGTTTTATGAATGAATCAGTGAATGAATGGGCATTAAATTTTAAATAACTTTATGAACTAATTATTAATAACCCTTTAAAGTCCCTCTTGCCTCTATATCCCATGATTCCATGCTTTATTCATTTCTTATCTCACAGAAATAATTTCTATTAACACATTCTGCAAAAATACAAGCATGAGACATATGTATGTATTTTTGAGACTGAAAACATTAATGCATAAGGAAACAAGAAAAAGTTTTATTTTATTCAACCCTAAGTAAATCTTAGGGTTAAATCTTAGGATCTTCCCTGTAGCTCAGATGGTAAAGAATCTCTCTGCAATGGAGGAGCCCCGGGTTTGACGCCTGGATCGGGAGGATCCTCTGGAGAAGGGAATGGCAATCCACTTCAGTATTCTTGTCTGGAGAAACCCATAGACAGAGGAGCCTGGCGGGCTACAGTCCATGGGGTTGCAAAGAGTCCAACATGACTGAACAACTAACACTACAACACTAAGTACGTCTTAAGAAAGTATGAGGGCTGTGAAGATAAAAGGTGTCTCAAAAAGAATCATTCATAATGACTTAGAAAAAGCCCCATAAGGACATTTATGTAACCTGGAGTACTTTAGATTCCAAGGCTTGATGTCCTTTTAATTCCACCAAAGCAAGAACCAAAGTTTATTTCATAACTAAAGGAGGGAATTCTTTCTATGTTATAGTTTAGGACTCAATTCACATCAAACAAGCCACTCAGTTAACTTGGGCCAAATGTAGGTCAGCATCACAGTATATGATCAGAGATTAGGCAGGAGCCTCTCTTTGTGTAAGAAGAAATCATAGCATTTTAAGCAGCCAATTAGGAAGAATGGAGACACTGAGGTCTTCTCTGCAATCATGTGCTGCCAAAGAGTACTTAATGCTTAGCCATTCATAACGAAACAATAATGTAGCCTTAAGTCGCTCATTTGACCTTGTTCAAAATATCATATATGAATGTATATGTGTGGAATCTAGAAAAATGGTATCTTATTGATGATCTTACTTGCAAAACAGTAATAGAGACACAGACACAGAGAACAAATGTAGGGACACCAAGAAGAGTGAGAGAATGGGATGAACTAGGAGATTGGGATTGCCATACATACACTCCTGATACTGTGTATAAAACAGATAACTAATGAAGACCTACTGTAGAGCTCAGGGAAACCTACTCAGTGCTCTGTGGTGACCTAAATGGGAAGGAAATCCAAAAAAGAGGGGATATATGTATACATATAGCTGACTTGCTTTGCTATACAGTATAAGCTAACACAACATTGTAAAGCAACTATACCGTACTTTAATAGAAATTAATTTTTTTAATGTTCATTCAAAAACGTGTCCAAGCTGCTTCTCTCACAGCACTTTATTTTAGAGTGGCTTTCTTGACTATGGCTAGTTATTGCCTCATAAATCCATAGAAGTCATATAATTACTTCCCTAATTTGTTCTGTTCATCATTACCGGTCTGTATACACAGACAGCCTTAGGAATTTAGCCACACAACTAAGTGTTTGGACATACGATAGTCAAACAGGAAGAAGTGACATGCCACCCCATTTGTTTGTAGACTGGATATTTAAAAAAAGTATGCAGGTGCCCCATCAGCAACTAAAAGCAAAGACTTCAAAACTGAAGGGCTCATTTTTAAGAGTTCTGCTGGCCTGTGCCACCTGTTTCTTGTTTTTGTTTTTTATTTTTTAGCCTAAAAAGAAACACTCTTTTAGCTCTTCCTTATTTCATCCTCCAAGAATCTTTGGAATAGAAAAGATTCATCCCTAAACACTCACGTTTTTGTTTTAATTTGGGCTTCCCAGGAGGTGCTAGTGGTAAAGCCTTGCCTGTCAATGCAGGGGAAGAGCCTCAGGTTCAGTCCCTGGGTTGGGAAGATGCCCTGGAGGAGGCATGGCAACCCACTCCAGTATCCTTGCCTGGAGAATCCCACGGACAGAGGAGCCTGGCAGGTTATGGTCCATAGGGTTGCGAAGAGTCAGACATGACTGAAGTGACTTCACATAGCAGCGTGTTTCCTACCACAAGAATGGCAGTTGCTCGCTCTTAAAACCTTATAAAAGTGACTCTAAAAGTATATCATTTTTTCATAGATGCATTAGTAAAAATTAAACTTGGATGTGAGACAGTTGGGAATATGAAACAAGATAGATAACAGAACAGTTCCTAGTTGAGAAGGTCACCTTGGATCCACTGCAAGGCAATGAAGTTGGTCAGTGGGATGGGAAACAGTCAGGAGAAGAGAGGCTGGGCTTCCCTGGTGGCTCATCAGTAAAGAATCTGCCTGCCAGTGAAGAAGACACAGGTTCAATCCTTGGGTTGGGAAGATGCCCTGGCAAAGGAAATGGCAACCCATTCCAGTAATCTTGGCTCTGGGAAATCCCATGGACAGAGGAGCCTGATGGGCTATAGTCCATGGGGTCACAAAGAGTTGGACACAACTAAGCAACTAAACAACAACAACTTAATGATGCTTTCAAATCGTGGTGTTGGAAAAGACTCTTTAGAGTCCCTTGGACTGCAAGGAGATCAAATTAGTCAATCCTAAAGGAAATCAACCCTGAATATTAATTGGAAGGACTGATGTTAAAGCTGAAGCTCCAATACTTTGGCCACCTAAGGTGATGAGTCAAATCACTGGAAAAGGTCCCAATGTTAGGAAAGACTGAAGGCAATAGAAGGGGATGGCAGAGGATGAGATGGCTGGATAGCATCATTGACTCAAGGGACATGAATTTGAGCAAACTTTGGGAGATAGTGGAGGACAGAGGAGTCTGGCGTGCTGCAAAGAGTGAGCCAGGACTTAGTAATTAAATAGCAACAGGGAGAAGAAAGAGAAAACCATAACAGTGTCAGTTGGTGCTTGAAGATTTTGTAAGTGCTTGGAGATAATAAGTCTTCATTATCAATGAACGTACAAAGTAACTTGGGGAAGCTGGGGATACTAATTTGGTGTTCATACCCTGTTTTTACAAACCACACCATAAACTGCTATTTTGCTCTTTTTTTCAAAAAAATATTTTCTCTTCCTGTTTCTGTTCAAAGTTTCTAGTGATAATAGTTTTGATAAAATGTTTCTTTCTAAAATTTTACAAAGACAGAGATGACATTATTCCCCAAGTGATATACCTATATACATCTTTCTGGACATTTCTGGTTCTTTCAATTTCTCCAGGAATTATTTCCAGACAAGGCAGCAGAGATTGGCTATTCACCAACTTCGTTTAGCTTTTCGTCTGAGCCCACAGCTATATTTCTCTCTCTCCCTTGCAGTTAGGTGTGAAAATGTGACTTGACACTTGCCAAAGAAATGTGGTCAGAAATGATATAAACCATAAAATGTTGTACTTCCAGTGCTGGCCAAAAAATTCCTCCCACCTGACCGTCCAATCTCTTTCTTTATTTCTCTTATCCAATGGCTTCATGCCTATGTGCAGGGTAACATCAGAACACAGATGTGAAAGATGGTAGAGTCTTTGTGAGTCTGGATTCCTGCAAGAAGGCGTGCTCTTTATCATGTGTAAGAAATCAATGTCTATCGTGGTAAGCCACTAACATCTCCGAGTTTGTCTGTTAAAACAGCTAAAGTTATTCTAAAACAGATGGTATCCAGAAATGGACCAAAAGAAAGAATAATCTTGCAAAAATATATTGTCAATATTTTTGAATGTCTTTTCCTCCACCTTCTCCTCCTCCTCTTTCTTTCTTCACTTTAACGCCTTTATTTATTTCAGTTTGGGGATTTCTTTATCTATTATCTCTGCTACTTCCAGAATTTCAAAGTTCTGCTTAATCTGGCACTAAGTCTATGTAAACAATATCAGAGGAAGCAGTGAAACAAATTGCCACTGCACTCACATTCCCTCTTCAAACATGGCAGCTTGAACCACTCAAAACAGAAGACATGAAAAACACTGGGGAATTCTATTCTATGTAAGGATTACAGTTGTGTCTCTTTTTCTACCTTTTGTTCCAGGAGATAAGGTCTGAAGATGAACTACCCACCTGTGACAGCCTATGGTCATTCTATTATAACTCTGTTTTCAAACAGCCATTAAAAACAAATTAATTCTCCAGGTTTGCTTTGATTGCTTATCTGGTTTGTTACGGTGACTACATCTGAATTTATCAAGCCATCCCAGTATTTTGCAGGGATATTGTTTCCTACAAAATACGTGCTTTGCTTCCCTCCAACAACAGTGGCATCTTATTATTATAGAAAAAGTAATAGCAACCACACAGTCAAAAGCACACTATCTGAGCCCAAATAGAAATAAAAATATTTTGATAATTAATCAAGAATATAGCAAAAAGCAATTAAAGGAATGTTTGCTGAAAAACTCCATTACAATTTTTATGAAGTTTTCTCAACTCAAGATCCAAAGCTCATGTCTTCACCAATTTACTTCTGTTAGATGAGAATTAGATGATTTCTAAGTGTGTTTTGAATCAAGAACAGTATGAAAGATCACATACGAGATGTATGATCTACAGGTAGCTAAGAAAAATTTAAAATAAACCTTAGATAATAGAAGACAGGATAAGATAAAGAAGATACTTGCAAAGAAGGTAGAAACACTTAAAGTTTACTTGCCTAAAAAACAACCTGTAGAAATATGGGGGTGAGGGGATGTGGGCTTTGAAGAGAAATAAACCTGGGTTCAAATTCTGATTCTGCTTCCTACTAGATGTGAGTCCTTGGGCTAGATTTACTTGACATGCCTCACCCTCTGTTTCCTCCTCTGGAAAATGGGTGGGTATAATATATCTCTAGTTTACTGGGCTGGTATGGGAATTAGTATGTAAAGTGACACATATTAGGTAGTTATTATAAACTGCAGTTATGGATGTATCTGGAAAAGATTTACTGTTGACCTAAAAGTCATATTGGTTTTTTTCCAATATGAAGTAAAGATATCAGAGTTTCTCATCTAAAAGTTCTACAGAGATTTCTTTTCCTAATTCATCTACCACATTGGCAGAAATAGCACTGTAAGCTTAACTTGGCTAAAGTTTGCTTCATTCATCTGTCAACAAGATTCCGGACTTCAAATCAATTGTTGACAATTGTTGAAGGTGGACAGAACAGAACAGGTGTTGTATTTCACACCTCGGAGGGTTCTACTCTACTAACAATAACATCATATCTTTGTCAGTCAGGCACAACTATAGCACTCGATAGACTGATACAAATGAAAAAGCCAGTTAAAACAGATCTCCTGACTCTGTTCTGGCCACCGTTCTAGGACTTGTTTGATTCTGTTGCATGTGAAGCAGAATGGCATCTCCTTTGGGGACAAAAGGACAGAGAGAAGGCATCTCCCACTGACTCTAAAAAGTCAAAACCAGTGCACAATTTGCCACACTTAAAAATGCTGAAGTTATTTTGTACTTTTTGATCATACTCTTTGCTTCTTATTGAAACATAAATGTGTTTTTGAGATATCCAAAATAGAAGGTATAATTTCATGCCATCTGGAATCAGATAACACAGCGGTCAGACAAATCATTCTACCAAATACATTTGTAAAATCCAAGCTAGGTACTCCAAGCACTTGCATGGATTTCTTTAGAGGAGTGTTTTAACACATATTACTTTTATAAGAAAGAATATAGAAAAAAGCACCTGATAGTCACATAAAATAAATTACATACATTATCATAAAATTGTTCCACTGCAGCTGTTTATAGCAAAGATTCCTGTGGTAGCAATATCTTTTTGTCAAAATGGATAAGGCTGAGTAAAAAGCTGAACAACTTCCTAAAGAGTATATCGATATGTGGGATCTATTTCAAGTTTTAAGTTTTAAATTATAAATGATCTTATTATGCAAGATATAGAAACTGACAGAAGTTAACACTCCAGCCACAAATAATTCTACTGTGATATTGCCAAGTTTTCCAAATATATCAAATAAATATGTTAAAGTTTCTAAATTAAATTCTATTATTAAGTGTTTTTCCCTCCTCAGTCTTACTTGAGAGTATTACTGCAGGAGGGTGATAAAAAAAAGGTGACTCTCAGTGACAAAAGAGATCTATCTGCTATTGTCCCTTGGGGAAAACCAATCTTCCATTTATTTGTTTGTTTTGATGAGGGTCCCAATGCTGTCTTTTGCACCAGTGATCACATATAACAAAGTGAACGACAAGAAAATATACATCAGGACACAAAGTTACACTTCAGTCTTTCTGTACATGTGAAATTACAGGACCACAGAAGTTCACAGTTAGATGGAAGTTGGAAGGATTTATTGGATACTTGATACAGATTCTATGCCACGCATTGTTCATCAGAAACAAGGTTATTTATTTTTCAGACTACCTTTGTGTGTTACATTTAGTTTACAGAATGGAGGCATGGCAATTATCATTAAAATCGCTGCAAAAACCTTGATATTTTATCCATTTTGCATTTGTTGAGATAAATATTTTGTGTTAAACAGAATTAGGGAAATAACATTTCTAAAAATAAAATTACAGAAACTTTAAAATTTCACTTTATCAAAAAGAAATGGAAGGAAAAATATACATAAAATTAAAACGCTGAAAATAGGAGGAGTATGGTCACTGCAAGTTCCAATTGTCAATAATTGGATACTGCATCTAAAAAAATATAAAATTGATCATTCTGTTTAATCATAATAATGTCACTGTTCATCCATTTTTATTCAGATGCAAGAAATAGAACAGAAATATTTTACAAAGCCACCTAAAGCAAAATTTGATGAAAAGCAAATACTTCTTAAAAATCATATATGGGGCTTTGGAGACTTGAGGATTTCACCCATAAGGGCTCCAGGAGTATGGGGTCCCAAGTACTTACTACAAGACTGTACTTGCTTCTATAATAAGACTCCATCCTATTAGGAAAGGTAGCATAATGAATAAACATGTTTTTCTTTTTTTCATGAGCAATGGTTTTTTTTAATCTTGAGCTAGTTTTTAGTCAACATAAGAACTCACAATTATACCTTATTTCTTTGATTTGATGCAATTTGCTAAACACATTATAGACATTATAACTTCTTTAAAATGCAGCTGAGAAGCCATAGTATTAATGCATGTTATGTTAACTAGCCATTTTACAATTTTATCATGCTTTTATTACATGTAATTATTTATATCAAGAAATATGACTTGGTATTGAATCATTATGTTGTATCCCTGAAACTAATAATATTGTAAATTAACTATATTTCAATAAAAAAAGAATTACAATTTGGCCCATAGCCTGCCAAAGCCGTGTAGCAACGACCCATGTTATAATATATTCATGATTTTGAGGAAGAAAGATAATGTGGTAAGCAGAAAGTATTTAGAATCGGACATATCTAACTGAATTCAAACTTTGCAAATCCTCTTTAGCTGTACATGCATGCCTGCTAAGTCGCTTCAGTCGTGTCCTGCTCTTTGCGACCCCATGGACTGTAGCCCACCAGGCTCCTCTGTACATGGGATTCTCCAGGCAAGAATACTGGAGTGGATTGCTATGCCCTCCTCCAGGGTACCTTCCCCACCCAGGGATCCAACCCACATCTCTTATGGCCTGTGTGTTGGCAGGCAGGTTCCTTACCACCAGCACCCCCTGGGAGGCCCAACTGATAATTAACCTCCATGAGCCTCAGTTTCCTTGTTGAAAAATGGTAATGTTTAGGGATATTAATGATAATGGGAATGGTAACATCAGAGACGAAATAAACGTTATGTGAAGTGCCTAGAATATTGCCTGTACAATTTTAAAAAGTTAAATCAATTGAAATCTTTTAGAGTAGAGAGCCTGCACTAATAGAAAGCCCCCCAAAAAGCAGGAGCCACATGGCTGCCTAAATTTGTGAAGGATCAAAGAGGAAATTCTAGCATCCTGAACGTCATCATAAGGCAGAGATGAAATAGAACTACCTCTGGCCTACCTAATATGTACATCCACAAAAAGAAGCCTTGAACACTCTATTCTGGATGTAATCGCCAAGGTTTCCTTTGAGTGGTAGCAGTTTGTTTCTAGTTCAAAAGACAGAGGTTTACATATGAAGCCAAAGACCTGGGGCATGCCATCTGCCTAGCATTAAGCAAGAGCTGAAAGTCAGTTACAGAAAAAAAAGTCATTTCTAAGATGATTTATGTTCCATCCTTGAACATGGCAGGAAGACTGCAAAAGATATTTAGAAGCCAATGCTTCCTCTGAATCAAGTAAACGAGTATACTCTAAGCCCCTCTCCCTGGACCAAGCTGGCCTGTTAGGGAAGTTGCCAACGCAGAGTCTGTGAACCCTGGAGCACACTGGCTACTTGGGATGAGAAAACAAGGCCAGTGATCACTGCTACTGTAAACGTACAGCTCATAGTACGGCACTGGGGTCAGACGACAGATATCCAGGATATTACTCAAAAACACATCTAGCTCAAAGCTGACAAGATAATCTGTTCCTGTGAGTGCAAAGCAGACTGGAATGCTGCAGCTATGACCCTACTCAAGGAAAGAAAAAAGAAAGTGCAACTCTCCCAGGGCCCCAGCTCAAGCTCTTTATGCAGGCAAAACTCCAGGGGACTTCAAAGGGAGTGTTGCCTATGGAGTGAGCTTGAACCAAGCCCTCTGGGGGTATCACTTCCGTGATCATGTTGCTATCTACATTTCGTGTACTGGCAAATGTAAATATTTCAGATACAGGCTTAAACGAATGAAAGACGTGTGAAAGAGCTTGGGGGTTTGCTCGCAAAGAAACCTCAGGATTCCAGGAAAAACATTTAATATCAGGAGTTATTAATAATTCATAAGTTATTCCAAAATTACCAAGAGAATAATTGGTTTGTGATTATATTAAAAATAAAGTTTTTTTAATTGACACATACTGCACTCTAACACATCATATGATCACACAATAGTGTACTTAAAAAAATAATTTCCCAAAGTTAAGTACTAAAGGTCAGCAACATTTTTCTAATTGAAATGCAGACTAGACTTTGATATTTTAACAAAGTTTTAACATACGTGGTCCTGATTAACGCAGAAGAGCCAAAAGTCAGCAAATATACTTACAGGAGGACCTATGATCGGAGGAGAGTGGAGAGAATAAGAAAAAGAGGAGAAGTAAATTAGTGAATATGCCAAATAGTAAGATGAAATAAAACATGAGAGCATCATCATAATCATCAACATAATCCAAGAGACACAGAAGCCACTTAAGAATTCAGTGATTCTCAGTCATTTTTTGATCGTGGACCTATAAGACCACATCAGAAAAATACATTTACTTCTATATGCACACGGAATTTTATGTAAAATTTCAAGGAATATTCAGATTCCCTGAGGCCTGTTTATGAATTACTGAGAGGTTCACGTATTTTAAGCAAAGACTGTCTAATTTATATATCCAAAATTTAGATAATATGAATCAGGAGGGTCTTTAGCCTTCATGATTGTAAACAATTGATGGACAATTTTCTTGAGTTTGGTAAAATGGCTAAATCAGAAAGGTTACCATTATTTTTTTTAAGAATCTTTACCATTCAGTAGTATTTTCAATCTGTAAAAGACTAAGTCCTGATGTTTATATGTTTCTTTAAAACTGTGTATTCTCATCAAAATACAGGCAAAGTCTAAGAAAATTTCAATATTTCACACACCATATGCTCATTTAAAGCACCAGTTCTCAGTAGTCAGAAAGTTGGGAACTGATTTTTATATTTTCTGTAAAATTGCCTAAGTATAACTTTTCACTTTTTTCCCCTTAATCATCTTTCTTTCTTTTGACACAAAGATCAATTCAGTGATTATTTGGGTCCACCAATGTTTTATCATTTTTTTCCTTGAAAACAAATTTATAAAGCATCCTCTATTATAAACCTTCACAATTCATGAAGGGGATATCTATATAACTTTCCAATTATTTAAAGTGAATGAGGTTTAAAGATAACTTTTGAGAATTTCTTTAAAGGAATTAAGCAGATACTTTTTCATAAAACCGTTTTACTTTGACATAATTTTTCCAAGAGGGAGAGGATGAGACAAAAACCCAATCTGCTGTCTTATCTTTCTTGTTGTGTTAGTATTTCCACTGTTTTAACCCTTAGTAGATTGTTTTTAATGCTAATAAATACTTGTAGGTAGAAAATATTGAAAAATAATATTTCTTACTAAAATCAGACCTTTAATTACCTTCCTCTTAACTTTCAAGAAAGAACTGATACCCTGTTAAGACTTCACATTTACATTTACATTTTTGGAGTCTTAGACTTTATCAAAGTATTAGTAATACTGCGACTGAACACACTCATTTGAATATCTTGGTTTCAAAAAATAGTCTTTATTTGACTTTGCATATAGGGATTTGGCCTGAAACAAAAAAAAAAAAGAAAAACACTGAAATGGGTATCAGGACAATTGGTTGTGCTTCAAGTTCTGCTCATAAAAACAACTGCACGAGCTTTGCTAACCACCTGATCACTCTGGGCCACCATTTCCTCAACTAGAAAATGAAAACTCTGGACTGATTACTAAGGCTCCTGTCATCACTAAAATGCTATGGCTATACAAGAAGAATAAAAATTCTCAAGTTTTGAAAAGAATGAGAATAGAAGCATGGCAAAATTTTACCAGGGGATAAAATAATAATAATCTTTCCAAGACATACGTCCTGGTGTCCCAAGGCGGATGTTTGTGCAGAGAACCTGCCCTGACTGACCACCTACATGTAGATGGAAAGCAGGTGATGCTGTCACACTGTGTGTGGCTAAGAAATTCTCCACTGTACACTGAAAGGGCAGATTTAACCTAAACAAGCCAAAATGGGGTGCCAGGGGTTATTAAACTGTAATTAATAACATTTTGCAAACTTCTCCTTCCTACAGCTTGATGGAAATAAGATAAAAAAATTCTAGATGTAGCAGAGAAGATTTAAACATCACACACACACACACACACATGCATAGACACAATACCCAACAAAGCAATGCAATCACTAATTAGGAGGAACAGATGTGGGACCCTAACCAGGATATGAATGACACAGGACAGCTGAAAGAGAGACTTACCAGATTCTCCTCTTCGGCCCCTCTTACCTCGTTTCCCTGGAGGACCTGAAAGACAAAGAACAATTTTTGGAATTTTTTTATTCCAAAATGGCTAGTAAATGATTTCTATATATTTTAGCACTGTTTTGACTAACATGAAAAGGACCAGCGATTTGTAAAGGCTAACTTTGTCTCTGGTATCCCAGCGTAACTATTTAGCTGCATTTAATTATAAAAGCTGTCCTAGATCTCTAACCAATGATGTGTTACTAGAAACACTAAAGATTCAGAATTTTTGTTCATCTTGCCTAGATATCATCAGTAAGAAAGGGTTTATAAGAAAATTGGTGTTGAGATTTCATGTCTCTTAGGAAAATTTCTTTTCTGAAGATTTCAGTATATTAATAATTGAAAGCACTAAGTAAAAATGATTACAGCTTCTCTTCAGTCACATTCATCAAACTTCTTTTGAAAATATTTAGTTGGCAGTTAGTTAAATGTATATACTAGTAATGTAAATAATTTTACGAATATTTCTATTTTATTAAACATTATTATTTTATTTATTATTAAATGTGAATTTTTATATATTGGAATTTCTCTAATAACACACTGACTTAAAATCAGAACGCTTTTAATTGGAAACCATTTAGGGAGTAACTATTGGTCTCATTTTTCTAAAGGGCTAGCTCATTATTGTCATTCAATAAGTGTTTAGTCTTTATGACGATCTCATTTTTAAAGTGGAGAAAAAAACTCTTTTTCTTCAGTGAGTTGCCTATGAAGACCACCAAGCTAGTATGTGTCAGACTTGTACATGTTTCTAGATATTCATGGATTTCAAGCCATTACTCTCAATTATATAATTTCTGCCCTCATTTCCTTGGTTAGGAACAGCTCTCACTGAATTATGATCCCGGCAGATAGAAGAGAATAATCAGCTCACAATGAGAATTGAGATCTTATTATATTTGCTGAGAGAAAGAAGCCAAGGAAAATACAGAACTGCCTGGTTTTGAAGAACAGGTTGCAAAGGCAGATGGATGACTTCTGAACTCTAAGTTCAAGGCACAGAAGCACAGGCCTTGCACCCACGTGGCTCTTAACTGTAATCTTGAGCCACTGACTTCCACATGGAGACGCCATCACAGGAAATTAAGACAGCAGTGGCCAGATCAGCTTCCCAGCAAGCCCTGAGACAGAGTAAGTCTGGCCATCTGTGTTTTCTAAGAGGTTTAAAAACCAATCAAACAATAAGATCAAATGAAAACATTAGGAGAAGCAGTTTTGAGGCAGAGTTCAAATTTGAACTGGCATTTGAAATTTCAGACTTCTTTCTATATTCTGGAATAAAGGCAGATTTTCATCAGACTCAAGGTATCTTTGGCCAGATGGGGAGCATAAGGAGAAACATAAAAATAGGTAAATAAACCCAGGGAATTCTAATAGGTATGAAAAATATGCATTTATATACACATTCAAAAACATACATATTCATATATATATTGACAAATTCTGATATATAATATACAATGTCCTTTGGATTAGGAATCCAAAGGAATTTTGTATATTACAAAATAAAACAAGAAGTGTTTAGCAACTACTAGGTACTTATGTTGTCTGTGATCTGCATAGTTAGGACTATAGGTCCTCATGTATTAGATGTATATCTGCTCTGAAGAAGCAAAGAAGTTGAAAAGATTAAAATAACATGCATGAAAAATCCATTAGTAGTATGTTGTAAAGATGGCACATGAGTTTATGCTCTGATTTGTTCCTTCTACTCTAAACATAGTCAATTATAAAAAGCAAAAAACATTTAGAAGTATTTGTATTTGAAAAAGACGGGCATGTCTGCAGGCCAGAAATAGACGAGAAATGCAAAGTGGAGAGCAGAGATAAAGCACGAACCTGCCTGGCCCTAGTTCTGGGGGTAGAAATGGTGCCCATGGGTTCTATCCCTGAAGAATAAATGCTCAAAACTTCTCTCATCAGAGCCAGACTCACTTTTTGAAGCTGGGGGCTTATAAATGCTGAAGAGAAGATGAAAAAAACCTAGATCTCTGGAATATAATCTCTCAACTGGAAAATGAAGTAAGCCTCTGTTGGTTTGATACCTAATTCTGTGATATTTCCAACATAAATCTGGGACAGGAGTCCTGAAATGCCATTTTAAAACAAATCTGCTCTAGAAAGCTGGGAGGTCAGGTAAAGACAAGCACAAAATGACTAGGTAAGAAGGGGTGAATACAGAGAAAAGAAAGGCAGACACACATCCAGAGAACACTGTACACCCACAGATACACTCAAAACCTCCAACTTACAAAGAGTTAGAAATCAAAGTTCCAAAACACATGAAGAAATCTAATGCTAAGAAAGGTAGCACTCAATAATCAGATCACAGATTTGTTTCATGTAAAAGTAATTAATTTTAAGAAAGCATCAAAGATTAGTATGTTAATTGTGCTTTAAGAGATAAATTAAATAACATCCATTCAAGACCAAGGGATTTTAAATATAAACAAGGAAAAAAGGAACAAGTGGATTTGAAAGAAAATCCTTTAGAAACCTTGAAAATGGTCACTGAAATCTAAATAAAAAAGATAAATCTATAAATGCTAACCTGGATATGGTTGAAAAAGGAATAGATTTGGAAGATGTAGAATGCAGCTCAGAGAGACAGATCCAGTATCTATCGATGTATCTAATTATCCACTGTGGTCTGAATGTAAATGTATCGTGCAAATTCACAGGTTGAGATTCTAACCCCCGAAGATGGTGATATTAGGAGTGAGGTCTTTTGGAGGTGTTTAAATCATGAAGCTGGAGCCCTCATGAATGGAACTTATAAAAAGACCCCATAGAGATCCCTAGTCCCTTCCATTATGTGAGGACACAGTGAAAAGTCGCCGGCTATGAATCAGGAAAAGGGCCCTCATCTGAAGGTGACCGTGCTGGCACCTTGATCTTAGACATCCCAGCCTCCAAAACATGAGAAATAAATTTCTGTTGTTTATAAGCTACCCATCTGTGGTATTTTATTATAGTAGCCCAAACAGAATAAGACTCTGTCATCTATCTAGCTATCAAGCTATCTACTTACCTATCTATCCATCCATTCATCCATCCATCTATTGTTGTTGCTGTTGTTTAGTCACTAAGTCTTGTCTGACTCTTTCATGACCCCATGGACTGTAGCCTGCCAGGCTCCTCTGTCCATGGGATTTCCCAGGCAAGAATACTGGAGTGGGTTGCCATTTCCTTCTCCAGGGGAATCTTCCTGATCCAGGGATCAAACCTGTGTCTCCTACATTGGCAGGCAGGTCCTTTACCATTTAGTCACCAGGGAAGTCTCATTTATCCATGCTAAGAGGAAAAATTTTACTTATAAGAGAACTCAAAAGAAGTGATAGGGAAGCCTTTGTTTAAGAGATAATATTTGAGACTATGCCAGAATTGAAAACGAGAGATCTAAGATAGAACTTATACTCAAGTGGCAAGTAAAAAGAAATCACACAAACACAAAGAAGGAGAAACTCAGAAATATTCTAGGATAAAGAAAAAAATGTTAAGAACTACCAGAGAGAAGATTACCATGGGAGACACTTAAATTGATACTGTCTTATCCATAACAAAGGTGCCAGAAGGGTCCAGACCTGATTTTTATGAAAAGTTTTTGGAGCCTATAATTATATCTGTTTATTGGAATTACTTTATCACTTTCTTCTTAAATATTTCTTTTAAATATTAATAGAATTTATCAAGTAAAAACAATAATTATATAAATGTCTAGTAATAATTTGAAACGAACTTTAAAAAATATTTTTAAAATATCAGATTATAAAAGAATTATCAAAGAAGCAATATATTTGAAGAAATCAAGCAACAAAGTTAAGGGGACTCCTTGGCAGTCCAGTCGTTAGGACTCAGTGTTTCCATAGTTGTGGGCCTGGGTTCTATCCTGGTTGGAGAACTAAGATACCACAATCCATGTCAGGAAAAAAAAGAACATGTTTGCCTTAAATACTTAATTTGAAGACTTACAGAAATGTACCAAATATTGTGGGAAAGTTGCTTAGTATTTTGAGAGTTGAGAAAAAAATAAAGTCTAAGGAAACTGAGGAGATATTTGGTAAGACAGATACCTATTGACTATGACAAGGTTTTCCAAAGAGTTTCATAATATTTGAGAGAAAAAATGAAGCTAAACTAAGTTATGGGAAATGAGAATCTAAGCCCTGTTGGATTTACAAAGAAAATACTAGATTTGAGAAGAGCATGTTATAATCGCTGTAAGAAACAGAAGACTGGAATGAGCACTAGACTGATCTTGTGAACTAATAAATTATACAAAACACACGTGACACATAAAGATCTTGCATACAAAGAAAATAAACAGAAGCTTTTAAGAAGTCTACCGTGCAGATCATTTGACATTACTTTTGAATTTAAGGCAAAATTAATTTAAAATGATATGCATGGAATGAACTTGACAATGGACAGCCGGCAGATCACCAGAATGAAAACATTAGAAAAGACAAATGAGAGATGCTTACCAGACCAGACCGATGCTAACAATAGTTAACAGTAGTTGAAAAAGATAATGACCATTCCTATTCCAAACTGAGTGATGAAGCGTCAGCCAGGCATGAGCCGTGAGAACAAATATAGAAGCTGGAACCTGATTCTTATTCACTGAATTTGGCCAGATCCTTGCAGCACAAATTCTGAGTGAATTTTCTCAGCAGAAAAACATGACTCTACAAAAGAAACTGGTTCAAGAACATGAATGAGAAGAGGAAAAGCAGAAGCTATCAGCAACAGAGGAAGTAAAAACCTACAGACAATTCATGAAATAAAGAATAAATTACAGAAAACAGAGGGAGGTGATAAAACCAGACTGCTCTTCATAATAAGAAAATTCATGGCAACTGATACTGTTCACGCTTCAGAAAGAGTTTTTGCTTGAAAGATGGTACAAAGGCTGTCATTCTGAGACAGAAATTAGTAAAAATGAGCCATAACGGCAATGTTGTACAGACCAGTGTTGACAACTTCAACTGCAGACAGATCAAGGTCATCAAATCACATCACAGCAAGGTGTCTTAAGCCAACCCAGTTCTTTTGGCTCACAACTAATATTGTTGGAGCCCCCTACTCCTTAGTAATGATGTATCTACCTGTGATTAGGCTATTCTCTAAGGTTAGAGATGTATCTAGAAATAAACATATGCCTGTATATGGGTCTTCCAATGGTCTTGAGGGTGGGTAGTTATTACAGGTGTCTAGAATACCCTTTTCTGGTTTATCAGATAAATTAACAAATCCTGTCAATTCTCTTATGACTTGCGTTGTTTTCTCTTCTCCACTTCTAGTTCAGTTCAGTTGCTCAGTCGTGTCCGACTCTTTGCGACCCCATGAATCGCAGCACGCCAGGCCTCCCTGTCCATCACCAACTCCCAGAGTTCACTCAGACTCACGTCCATTGAGTCGGTGATGCCATCCAGCCATCTCATCCTCTGTCGTCCCCTTCTCCTCCTGCCCCCAAAACCTCCCAGCATCAGAGTCTTTTCCAATGAGTCAACTCTTCGCATGAGGTGGCCAAAGTATTGGAGTTTCAGCTCTAGCATCAGTCCTTCCAAAGAACACCCAGGACTGATCTCATTTAGAATGGACTGGTTGGATCTCCTTGCACTCCTAGTAGCTGAACTGAAACAGACAGGTACTTTGAGGAGAGATTTTTTTTAACTGGAATTCTCTTTGTATTAAAAAATATTTTTACTGCTAATAAACATTTGCAATTAAATACACAGGAAGCATTCAAGAAAAGTTTCAGGATTCATAAATGGCTGGGTATTTTGTCTTAACCTGTGGCTTTCTATTTCAACACACATTTCTGCTGTGTGTGCTTTTCAGGGAGAAGAAAAGGTGGGTAGAAACAAAGGGAAGAAATCGACTAAAATGGATTAAAGACTTAAACATAAAAGCTGAAACTGTAAAACTCCTAGTAGAAAACACAGTGGAAAAGTTTCTTGACATTGGCCTTGCACTGATTTTTTGGATATGACACCAAAAGTACCAGCAACAAAAGCAAAAAACAAAAACAAATAAAACCAGGATTACCAAACTAAAAAATCTCAACTACAGAATGGAAGAAAATATTCTCAAGTCATGGATATGATAAGGGGTTAATATCCAAAATATGTAATGAACTCCTACAAGTCAATAGCAAAAAGCCAAAGTATCCAATTTAAAAAAATGGGCAAAGGACCTGAATAGACATTTTTGCAAAGAAGACATACAAATGGCCAACACAGATTTGAAAGGATGCTCAACATCACTAATTATCAGATAAATGCAAAGTGAAACCACAAGGAAATATTAGCTCACACCTGTTAAGATGGCTATTAGTCAAGGGGAAAAAAAAGTGTTGGAGAGAGTATAGAGAAGAGAACCCTGTTACACTACTGGTGGGGATGTAAAGTGATGCAGCCGCTACAGAAAACAGCATGGAGATTTCTCAAAAAATTAAAACTAGAACTACCATGTGATCCAGAAGTCCCATTTGTGGGTATTTATCCAAAGAAATTGAAATCAGAATCTCAAAGAGATACCTGTACTCCCACACCCATTGCAACATTTTCCACAACAGCTGAGATATGGAAACAAATGTCTATTGACAGATGAATGATGGATAAAGAAAATGCGTGGTATATATCATATATACATATGTACATATATGCAATGGAAAATTAAAGAAGGAAATTTTGGCATTTGCAGCAACATGGATAGATCAGAAGTATACTATGCTAAATGAAATAAGCCAGAAACAGAAAAACAAACACTGTACAATCTCATTTATGTGTAGAATCAAAAACAGTCAAATTCACAGAAGCAGAGAGTAGTGGTTGTTGCCAGGGGATAGAGAAAAGGAGAGATTATGGTTAAGGAGTACACAGTTTTAATTATGCCAGATAAATAAATTCTGGAGATCTACCATACAACATAGTGCCTATAGCTAATAATTCATTGCTAAAATTTGCTAAGAGGGTACAGCTCATGTTACGTTCTTACCACAGAACAATAATAAGAACGGTGAAGGGGAGATGATGGATTGTCTCTGCCTTTATGATGGTCATGGTTTCACAGATGTATACTTATTCCAAGCTCATCAGCTTCTTCACATTATATGTACAGCTTTTTACGTGTCACTCATTGACTTCAACAAAAGTTCTCTCTTTAAAAAAAGAAACGAGGCAAAGGCTCATGCTTTTAGTGACTGTGCTTAGGTCTGTTGTCATCAAAACCTGAAGATGGGGAGAATAGCAGTCATCTCGTTATAAAAATGACCTAATGGTCACTAATGGCCCGAGTCATTGCCCGAGTCATCAGGGAATTAATTCTTGACTGAATTTCCATGAAGGTGGGTAATACATGCACAAAATAATGGCTCAATAAATACTAGCTCCCTCTTTTGCTTTATTTATATTCTCTTTGTATATTTAGTCATAAAGCGATCATAATATATTTGAGTATTTGATAAAAAACACCGATTATATGTGTGAATGAAACTGTGACAGGTTAACATTACCTTCCACATATGGTAGGTATATTGTCAAAGTGGCAATTTAGTATAATAAAAAGAATATGACACAGAGAGTTAAAAGACAAAGGTTTTCAGTAACGTGTAAATTGAGCTAACTTCCAATTAACCTCTTTGATTTTGGTGTGCCAAAAAAATCTGGTAAATGGCCTTAACTTCACTACATTTATATGATTATCTTGAGGGTGAAAACTAAACGGCTTTCTATATTATGTTAACTGTCTCCTTTATTTTTCATTATTGTAGTAAAACTTATAAGCTATTTCTATGCTAATATTACTGTCACACTGTCTATAAAAATAGCGAGACTTCTAAACAATTCTACCTATGTAATAAAAAGATAAAACTTCTTAGAAGAATTTCATCTCCAGAAACATGGAGACTCTTTAAGGACATCAAAGAAAGTACCATAAAGTACTTCATGGCTGTTCCTTGATATCCACAGGGGAATCAGTTCCAGGACCCCCTTCAGATACTAAAATCTTCCAATGCTCAATTTCCTATATGAAACAGTGTAGCATTTGCATCTAACCCATGCATATTCTCCTGCATAATGTAAATCATCTCTAGATCACTTTCAGTACATAATAAATACAGTTAAATGCTATGTAAATAGTCACTGGTGTGCAATAACTTCAAGTTCTGCTTTGGGGAACTTTCTAGAAAATTTTTTTCTCATTTTTTCCATCCACAGTTGGTTGAATCCACAGAACCCACAGATACAAAGGCCAACTGTACCCTTATCCTATTTCTGAAGACAGAAAAATAGAAATGTAAGGCAAAGGAAACAGCAAGCACCAGGGCTTGTGGGTAAGCAGGGAACGATTGAGTAAGAAGTAATTAGCAGATGGATAAGCCCTGCTGCTGCTGCTGCTAAGTCGCTTCAGTCGTGTCCGACTCTGTGCGACCACACAGACAGCAGCCCACCAGGCTTCCCCATCTCTGGGATTCTCCAGGCAAGACACTGGAGTGGGTTACCATTTCCTTCTCCAATGCATGAAAATGAAAAGTGAAAGTGACGTCACTCAGTCGTGTCCGGCTCCTAGCGACCCCATGGACTGCAGCCTACCAGGCTCCTCTATCCATGGGATTTTCCAGGCAAGAGTACTGGAGTGGGGTGCCATTGCCTTCTCCAAAGCCCTAGGGGCAGATAGACGCTGGGGTAAGGAGGCCTAGAGAAGAAATGAGTGCAAAGCTAGGATGCCCCTCCGTCTCAATCAGTCCCAGGAGCTGGCCTCCAACAGCTGCAAATGCCCCCAGGGAGGGAGGACCCTGTCCAGACACAGAAGAGACGGCGGATCATCCTTTCTGGACGGCCCATCCTCCCCCATCATCCAGCTACTTTCAGAAGTCTAAACCAGGTTTACCTTCAGATCTTCCGGATTAGCCTCACAAGGAGGCACAGTTGAATTTCAGGACTTCCCCAAAGTCCTCTCACCTGCTCACTTGTCTAATGCCTGAGATTCTTTCAACATAGACCAAAGCTCTGCATTCCACAATTAGAAGTAAAGGCTTAAACAGCAAATGCCTAGTAGAAGTCGAATATTAGCTAAAATGTGTTTTCTCCATACTCGTAGAATGTCTGTCCTAAAACAACCCCAGGAGGTGATTCAGCCTAAAAGTTTTCACCCTGTGCTTCGTACTGACTACCAGAGTAGCTCCAATTTGCATACTGAACTGCAACCATTTGCAAAGTTTGTTGGCTAAATGGGTTTATAAATCAGAATCCTGCAAACAAAAATGAAGGCCAGGAGCGGTGGGTGAAAACAAGCTGCAGAAGGTCCCTCACAGCTCCCTAATGGCAGACTTAGCACTCTTTGACTCACCTCGTTGTCTCTCCATTTTGAACTCGCACTGCATTTGAGTTCCAGAGAGACTGGACACAGCCAGGGCAAATGTTCCAAACTGCTTCATTTGACCAATGAAAGTGTTAGTCGCTTAGTCTTGTCGGACTCTTTGCGACCCCATGGACTGTAGCCCACCAGGCTCCTCTGTCCATGGAATTCTCTAGGCAACAATACCAGAGTGGATCACCATGCCCTTCTCCAGAGGATATGTCTGACCCAGATCAAACCTAGTTCTTCTGTATTGCAGGCTGATTCTTAACCATTTGAGCTACCAGGGAAGACACCCATTTGATCAAGAGCCTACTTCATATTCTTATAACAGGGCTACTTAGGCAGATGTGTTCTTACTTGTTACTGCCTCACGAGACTATGAGCTCTTGAGGGTTGGGATTCCCTTACATCCTTACATCTACAGCAACTGGCACAACACTTATTCCTTGACAAACCTTTACAGAAATTCAGCCCAAGGGCTACTTGATGCATGCCAATGCTATTTCACACCACGTTAATTTTTCAAAGAAATAATTTTTCTTATTCAGGAGATTTACTTCCCAAAGTATTTTTTTTTTCCAACTACAATTTTATTTTATTTTTAAACTTTACAAAATTGTATTAGTTTTGCCAAATATCAAAATGAATCGGCCACAGGTTTACTTCCCAAAGTATTTTAAATCAGCCTGTACTTCACTGTACATAACACAGGCTTGTTCATTTTAAACATATTTTATGTGTGTTTTTATTACAAATTTCCTCAAGTTTCTTATCTCTGTGGAATGTCGGCTTATAAAAGAAAGTTAATCATAATAAATAAGTAATAATTTAAGTTTACAATAACCAAGCTCCATAACTCTCACTACAGAGAATTTTCCAGATATACAGTATTTATTTTAAAAGCAATGAATTTAACTGAAAAGTTGTAAAAGTATTTCCTCTGTTTTTAAGAGACATACTATCAAATGTTTCAGGGATTCTATTCTTACAAGTTATCAGAGTAATAAAAAAATGAATAGTTTCTTAGCAAAAATAGTTCATTAATATTTTAGTTATAAACAGTAAGCAAGAAGTTGCAAAATTTTAATTTCATACCCTTACCAGGCCAAATCACAATCTTAATAGACTGTGGTGGTGGTTTAGTCACTAAGTCATAGCCAACTCTTTGAGATCCCCATGGACTGTAGCCCACCAGACTCCTCTGTCCATGGGATTTCCCAGGCGAGAATACTGGAGTGGGTTGCCATTTCCTTCTCCAGGATATCTTCCTGACTCAGGGATAGAACTGGAGTCTCCTACTTGGCAGGCAGACTTTTTTTTATCACTGAGCCACCTGGGAAGCCCTTTAATGGACTATGAATATCTAAAATGTACTAGCACTCTAAGATTAATAATTAAGGTCGTTTTGCCAAAATCTATAGGGGATTTAAACAAATCAAATAAAAACACCAAATCTTTAATTTTGTGAATATTCCTTTCATAAACATGCTTATTATAAAGCTTTCATACCAAGAACTTTTTGACAATTCCAAGTAAAACTTATGAAACAGAAAATATATGCCAAAAATGTCTCCAATTAATGAGGATAAAAGTGTAGGACACATGGAAGGTACAACAAGAGGAAAATGGCCAGTAAGTGTGAGTACATTAATAGTGTACACATTAGGCCACCCAAAGACAACTGGGTGAATACGTATGTGCGCCCCGGTTTAAATGTAAAATGCAGCAGGTGCATACCTTGTTTTATTGTGCTTCGTTTTGTTCTTCACAAATACTATGTTTTTTGTTTTGTTTTTACAGATTAAAGGTTTTTGGCAACCCTGTGTCCAGGAAGTCTATCAGTGTTATTTCTTTTCAAAAACATTTGCTCACTTCCTGTCTCTGGGTCACATTTTGGCAATTCTTGTAACAGTCATACTTTTTCATCATCATTATTATGTTTGCTATGGTGCTCTGTGGTCAGTGATTTTTGATGTTACTACTGTGACTCATTTTTTGAAGGCTCAGATAATAGTTATCAGTTTTTAGCAATAAAATATTTTAAAATTAAAATATATACTTTTTTAAAGCATAATGCTATTGCACACTTAATAGACTACAGTATGGTATAAACACTACTCTTATATGCACTGGGAAGCCAACAAATTTATGTGACTGGCTTTGTGCGATATTCGCTTTATTCTGGTGGTCTGGAACTGAAGCTATAATATCTCTGTGATACGCCTGTACTTCTTTGGGGTAGTAGCCAAAATTGTGAATAGCCACTAGTTTAGAAGAAAATCGGAGAAGGCAATGGCACCCCACTCCAGTACTCTTGCCTGGAAAATCCCATGGACGGAGGAGCCTGGTAGGCTGCAGTCCATGGGGTTGCGAAGAGTCGGACACGACTGAGCAATGTCACTTTCACTTTTCACTTTCATGCATTGGAGAAGGAAATGGGAACCCACTCCAGTGTTCTTGCCTGGAGAATCCCAGGGACAGGGGAGCCTGGTGGGCTGCCGTCTATGGGGTCGCACAGAGTCAGACACGACTGAAGTGACTTAGCAGCAGTAGCAGTAGAAGAAAATGGGCTAGTTATTACAGAATATACTGCTCACTAGAGGAGCCCTTAAGCAGTAAGCTATACCTTTCTGGCAGAGTATGTTTTTACTTTCTCATGAAATACACTGAGAGCAGGACTTTTGTCTTATCTAGTTCTATATTTTTCCAATTTTAAATAAAGGAAAATTTTAACAATTGTAATTAAATAAATTTAATTACAAATAAAATAAACTTAAATTAACTTAATTATTTACTTTAAACAAATCAATACAACATACATCAGAATTGTGGTGAATCTAATTCTTGACATTACTTGATTATTAGGATTGTTTTTAAAGTGGCTGAGTTGCTACTCCTTGTGGAGATAGGCCAATGGCCTTCTGAAACTTCTTGTTCCCAGTTATCTCACTGTAAGTTCAGTTCTTGCTTAGACTAGGCTTAAATGAAGCATTTCATGTTTACCCAAGAATTAACGGATATTTATACATTTTATAAGGAGAAATGAGCATATTTATGAGATAAATGGAAACTCTCACAAGAACATACTAGAAAAGTACTGCACATAAAGGGATTTCTAAATCTAGCACAATGAAATGTTTTCTGAGCTTTGTGCAGATGCTTTGCTTCCAGAAGCGGAATTCTCGCAAATGAGGAGCTATCCCTATTGCTGTTTTCAATATTTAAATAATAAATATAGTAGAATATTGAATAGAAACTGTTCAAGACTACAAATAACCGGTGTTGCAGTTCATTGACTTTAATGAGGCCTGATGTGGCACAGTTGTTATTTCTATCATTCTCCCACACATAAAGTGTTTCATTATTATGGTACTAGAATGTTTTACCCCGTGATCCTACAGGGGATTTGTCATGACAGCTTTTTAAAAAATCTCTACTTGCAGGGGAGAGGGGCTGCAAGATGTCAGAGAATAGGGATTGGGAAATGGGAAAGATGTGTTTCTTTGTGAGATTATATGCTACACAATGAATGATTGTTACCTATACAATGTCACATATTAACACGAAAAAAAGTTCAGTTCCCAAGCTTGCAAAAAAATTTAAATAAGGTCTCTAGATTCCATGTTTTGATGGAATGTGGGGTGGTAAACAGATCTTTTAAAGATTAAGAGACCAAGGGTTGAATGTAGTTTGTCATACTCTCAATGAATTAAATAATACTAATTCTTAACTTATCGAAGATTGAAACAATCTTCCTTATGGGAAATGGAAAAAAGAAAGTGGGCTAATGGAAACCGGGACTTGTTTTCACTGATGACTTTGCAATGTCATAAGCTTTCGCCAAATAGCGATGGATGATGAATATAGTAGCAGCACATACACCAATATACACATGTAAATGGCCCACAAGCCTTTAAGCTGATGCTAAATTAATTATTCATGCCTTTGCCAAAATTAGTCATAATAGGAAAAGTAATCATAACAGCCCTGGCTTAACTCTGATAATTAGTGATAGAGAATGAGTAAACAAAAGTCAAGATGAAGCCACCAAGGCAGGAATAGGAGCACACCAGAGGAAAAGGGCAACGTGGAGGTCTGGACCTGATGAAACAAGCATCAAGCCCCAGTGCAGTAAAGCAATGAGAACAGGAAAGACAGAATAGGAGGCTGGCCCTGGAAGCCAGCGAACATGATGACCACATGGTGCCATAGGAAAAGAAATCCACAAAATACCTGAACATGATACAAAGGGGAATGATGGTGGTTAATATTTATGAGTGTTCATCACCCATCTGGCACTGACTGACCAAGCATTGTTCCATTTATTTATACTAATTGTATGATCACAATGCAAGTTTGCAAAGTGAGGATACAGAGAGACTAAGTGACCTGCTCAACATCACATATCTAATAAGTGGTGGGTTAGGAATTTATACCCAGAGAGTCTGATGCCCAAATTGTGAATTCTAAAACTAAAAGATGGACTCGTTTACCAAGCACAATATGGATCACTATTTTCTGATACAAACACAGAGACCTGCCATTAAGGAAAATAGGAGCTTTAAATAAACTCAGAAAGAACAGGTTCAAGAGTATTTCTGCAAGTCTGTGTTTACAATTTCAGTTTATAGGCTTATTTTTTGGCTTCTTATTTTAAATGTAAAATAATCATGAGAAATCACTGGACAAAAACTGATAAACTTTATTTTATAAAACTAGAAAGAAACTGTTCTCTCTCCAGACACTGAAAACATTTATAGTTAACCTATTGGGGTGTGATAGTACATATTTATGTATATGCTCAGTTAATATACCCTTACACAATGCATGCAATTTTTAAAAATTTTTATTGATGGTAAGAACACTTAGCATGAAACCCATCTTTTAAACAAAATTTTAAATGTATCATACAGTGTTGTTAACTATAGCATGCACACCAGTTTTACCAAATCTTTTACATGTAAGTATTTAGAATGAGATAAATAAGAAAAATATTGATCTTTTAAAAATAAGGGATAGTGTCTGTCTTGTTCACTATTTTGTTCTCAGAACCTGGACATGTTAGTTAAATGGATGACTATGTTTTTTAAAAGATGAAATAACAATAGCATTTTTGTAACATTTCTTCTGGTTAAAAACAGCACAATACAATTAAAAAAAAATAAGCCTGTTATATAAAACAACAGGCCCAAAGTGGAGTTACTTATGCTAGACCTACATCACTGAATCAAGACTTGATTACAGTTTTGGTCTCTCCCAGAAATGGATTCTTTAACCAGTCAGTCAGGAATAGCTTGATTAGCACCAGTTAGGTAATCTGCCTGATACACCCTTGTCATTTCCTAAAGGAAAGTAAGCCTGCAAAACCAAACCACCTTTTGGCTAGTAGAACTCACTTGTTCCTTCTCCCTTCTGCCTATAAAAGTTTCCATTTTGTGCAGTTCCTCAAGCCCCTTTCTGTCTACTAGATGAGATGTTCCCCAATTTACAAATTGTTGAATAAAGCCAGTAAAGCTCTTTGAAATGTACTAGGTTGGATTTTGTTAACAAGCCACAGAGACGTATGTTTGAACTTGACTCTGCCACATACTAGTTGTGTGACTTTAGACAGATTAACCTTTTACAACCTGCTTCTTTATCTACAAAACATAGAGAATATCTACCTCAGATGTTTTGGGTTTTTACTCTTCAGCTCTGAATTCTTATTGATCTCTCTCAAATCCATCTGTATATAAGTACTGGGGTGATTATTTTAATACATTTTCACTGTGCAATTCTCCTGATCAATAAGCTTCCATATATATGGAGGAAAATATACTGGCCCAAAAGATAAGGTTTTCCCACCAGTGAAACTGAGTAAGACCCTGCAGGGCCTTCCTGGGTACAAAAGCCCTTCTGTGGTCCACACTTCTCATTTGCAGAAAAAAGACTTTAGTCTCCTAGCCCTTTTCTGAGTTCCAAAGAACGGACCCAGTTAGTAATTAGGGAAGTAAGGGAATGAAGAAAAACAGGAAAAGCAAACAGTTCAGTGATAAAACAGTCTTGAGTTTCTTCTCAAGGGATATCCATAGCAATCTGACATGAATCTTTGAGTTGCTCTGTAGAAACCAAGACCCCCTCCCCATGGAAGATGGTGACAGCACATGCACTAGACCCCAGACTGGCTGGAACCAAGCTGATGATAAAGATTGCCAAAGCATCACCCTGATACCTTACCACCAACCCACCAGAAGAAAGTCCACAAGCTGCAACTCTAATACAAAATGTTCTTTAAAAACCTTCCCTAAGGGTACACCTATGGGCAATTCATGTCGATATATGGCAGAAACCAACACACTATTGTAAAGCAATTATCCTCCAATTAAAAATAAATTTTTAAAAACAGCAAAAAAAAAGAAAAAAGAAAGGAGGAGGAAAAGAAAACACTTTGAGATTATATTCAAACATAAAAAAGAGAAAAAGTCCAGAGTCTAGGTCTTTTGCGCATGAACTGCCCATTCTCCTTGCTTGGCAGTCTGCAATAAATGCTATACTTTCCTTCACCGCAACTCAGTGTCAGTAGAGCAGCTTTGCTGTGTGGTGAGTGAGCGAATTCAGGTTTCTGTTTGGTAACCCTGGGAAAACCCAACCCCACTATTACTCAACCCCAAGTCTCCACCCTACATAAGAGTCTCTTTTGCCCAGATCCTGGTTTCTCATCATTCCTGTCATCTTCTTACTTAAACTTTTGTCCCCTATCATATATTTTTGTTGGCCCATTGTTCTCCTCCAATCTTTCTCCCAATATGCTGCTCAGTTGCTCATCATACTGTGAACTGTAGCCCACCATGCTCCTCTGTCCATGGAATTTTTCCAGGCAAGAATACTGGAGTGGGTTGCCATTTCCTTCTTCAGGATAGAACTCATGTCTCTTGTGTCTCTTGCACTGACAGGTGGATTCTTTAGAATAGGCCCCCTAGGCATAGTCACGAATTTATTCTGTTGTGATATACATTCTGTCTTCTTACAACATCACTATCATAATCATTTTAACAGAGTTGTTAAGTAAAAACACACAATTCTTTTATCATTATTCTGGGTTTCCTAAATAACAATAGGAATGGTATTTCATCCTTCATACCATAGTTTAAGGAGGAACTGCCATTTGCCTATACAAGGAATTAATTTACTCAATGCTATGAGGTATTTGAAATGTCATGCATATGAAACGTACTCTACAGAATGTCAAATTATCTTGTTAAACTAACTGAGAACAAAATGCAGTGCAGGTTAGGATAATGATTGGCCTCTCATAGAAATGCTAATATAGGTGATCTTCACCAGAAAATCAAGTCCCACTTGGCCATTAAAAAGATACTTGAAATCTCCCAACCACCCCACAGAGTTTCATTGCCTCCTTCAAAATAAACAGAGTTGTTTCCTTACAGTTAAATCTCAGATTCATCCTGACAGGCAAATTCCCTAGAATACAAAAACATTATGAACAGATTATTATGTATAAAGCGTTTCCCCATATGATTTCATCATAATTCTGGCACTTCACTGCTGCTATTTCCATCACGTGGCAAGCAAACATTTTCCAATGCGACTGTGGAAGGGCCAGTCCAAGACATACGATTTTAACTTGGGAAAGCGGAGTTTCTTTTCTATGTGGTACATGAACCAACATAAAGTTTTTTTAAAAAATAGCAAGTCTTTTATCTTGGTAGACACACACTCTTACAGCCTTAAGTAACAAAGAAAACATATACCTAAATTGTATTGGCTTTCTACCACAGATCCTTTGTTCTAATCAAGATGGAAGCCTCAAGGCACACCAAGGTTTGGATGTGTGTCAGAGGCCAGTAAGTAATATGTTTAAGACCAACCTCAAATGCCAGTTATCCTTAACAGACTTATGAAAGAGCCCTGATAAAGGAGACCAGGAACTCAGGAACTACCTATCAAGGGTGAAAGTTCAAGAGTTATAACTTTAGGTTATAAGGAAGAGGGTAATTTCAAAGTAAAATTTGAGTTCTTTTATTTTACTTGCTCTCACAAGAGTTTTTCATAAAATAGAACAATTTTAAAATATGGCATTTTATAATGATACCAGGTAACATTAGAAGGGAAACCTTCAAGGAAAAGATTGACTGTAGTGAATATAGAAGGAACCATGATGCTCAGAATGGAATTGGTACTATAAAACCTATTTTATGCTCTTTAGTAAAATGACTCATATTTTTAATGTGCCAGTAAAGGAGCTCATTAGGTGTCTTTCAAAACACAAAAGATATCCTGAATAAGACAACTGTACACTATGATTAAAATGAATTTCTTACACAAAGAGCTTTATGTAAAATCTTCAATAGGATAAATTTTCATTTATAGTGATACTCTATATCTATATTTAGATGTGAACAAAATATTAGGATTTTAATCGGTTTTGTCATTTATATTCCATCTACATGCATATTTGTGAAAATATATGACTTGATCAGGTCGTACATCATTAATCATTCTCCATATTCAGCCTCCTTATTACACAATGATCATTAAGGAATTCGTAAGTTCTACCAGGAAGCTTTGAAGTTAGTTGTTAATATTCAAGGTGTAAAAGGAACCCTATAATAAAATAAATCCCTTAGATACTTGACTGAGTTTGATTGTTCTCTGATAATCTCCTGATGAGATAAAAGTGGCCATATATAAAAAAGTTGTTGACTTTTAAAATACTTTAACTCAAAGAATAGGCAAGAATGCCTCATGTTATTAGCAGCACGTATGTATGGATTCTTCCTGAAAAGATCTTGTGATCTTGTTAGACATACAAGGCCTAAAACAAAAACAAGACAATAAGCATGAAGGAGTAATATTAGCCAGCATATAACACTGTGTTGTACTGTACATGGCATTGGTTATAACACCAAAGCTCAGAGAAGAGAATCAAGAGATGCTTTTCAAAGAGGTGAAACTTTAGCTTGATTTAAAAGAGTAGTCAAAAAAAGGACAAGGCAGGATATTAGAGCAAGACATGAATGAATACAGCTAGCCATGTGCACTGCAGCTAACCATGAGACCACCTTCACAGGAATATGAATTTTTGGTTGAAACGAGGTTGGATAAGTAAGGTGAGTCTAGAATATGGAAAAATCCTCAAATGACCGGAGAAGGAGTTAGGAAATTCTCCAACAGATAATGCTGCTGCTGCTGCTAAGTCGCTTCAGTCATGTCCGACTCTGTGCGACCCCATAGACGGCAGCCCACCAGGCTCCCCATCCCTGGGATTCTCCAGGCAAGAACACTGGAGTGGGTTGCCATTTCCTTCTCCAATGCATGAAAGTGAAAAGTGAAAGTGAAGTTGTTCAGTCGTGTCTGACTCTTAGCGACCCCATGGACTGAAGCCTACCAGGCTCCTCCGTCCATGGGGTTTTCCAGGCAAGAGTACTGGAGTCCACCAACAGATAATAGGAAGCCGTTATAGACTGAGTAGCAAGATAATGACATGAAGAAAGTGGCACATACTTCGGGGAAACTAATGTGGCAGGAGTTATCAAAGCCAATTTTGAATCTCTCATAAAAGCTGTGACATAAAGTTATATAGTGGCAATAGGGACAAAAATAAGATACTAAAAGTAATTTGATAAGAAAAATCAAACATGGAGACTTAACTAGATATCAAGCATGAGTAGGAAAGATTGAAAGTCAAAACTGGCTCTTAGGATCTAAGCCTTATAGAATAAAAACTTGATGGACTATTTACATATGTTGGGTAGATAAAACAAAATGTCCTTTTATTATTAACACAGTAATCAAATGTCAATCTTGTGCCTTAGACAAGGTACCAGAATTCTGACATGTTAATATGAATGAGATTCTCTGCAGAGTCTTTATTTTTTTTCTTTCAAGATGTAACACACAAGCCTTTACAATTGAAGGTACAAGCCCTCAAACTTGGAAAACATTACTCTTGTATTTAGACACTGATAGCATTCAAGGTTTGGAGAAGGCCATGGCACCCCACTCCAGTACTCTTGCCTGGAAAATCCCAAGGATGGAGGAGCCTGGTGGGCTACAGTCCATGGGGTCGCTAAGAGTCAGACATGACTGAGCGACTTCACTTTCACTTTTCACTTTCATGCATTGGAGAAGGAAATGGCAACCCACTCCAGTGTTCTTGCCTGGAGAATCCCAGGGACGGGGAGCCTGGTGGGCTGCCATCTATGGGGTCGCACAGAGTCGGACATGACTGAAGCGACTTAGCAGCAGCAGCAGCAGCATTCAAGATCACTTTCAGAGACATAATTACAAAATTCCACCCAAGCAAAATAAGTAATTATTTGATGATGATATTACATAATCTGTAAGAAGTCACAAAACTGAGGCCAAACCTATTAGAGTTATTTGTATCTTTCTATTGGTTTCATTTAGAATCTGTGAAACCATTTCCAATATTTCTACTCACATAAAGTGAATTAATTCAGGATTTCCATCAGCAATTATTGATTTGCATTATCCCTGAAATACGGATATAGCAGGATAAGCGGTTTGAGAACCAGAGACCGCTTATGCTCTGTTGTCATGAAGTTTTGCAGAATCTTAGAATTTTATCTCTAACACCAAAAGATTGTACTAAAGCACCTTTCAGCAATATGCTTCTCTAGGAAACAAAATAATTTATTTCCTAATACCCACTCTCAAAAGTGGCAACTCTAGGTCCACCAAAGTAAAGACAAGAACGTCAGTCAACTGATTCTACATCAAATAGGCAGGCATATCATTAAGCAGGTATCATAACAGCTGCCAGGTATCTTTTTCTGCCCTGAAGAGGTAGAAGGTAGAGATTGAGGCTGTATCAAATGAAATGCAAGGAGGTCAGCCAGGGCCCCCAATTCTTTGGTTCTTCAGAACTGTGGCAAGAACAAGGCAGTGGTAATGAATGAGAGCAACGTGGTCTGTTTCTTTCAGGCTCATCTAACTCTTAGGACTGATGGCTGCAGCTGAGAAATTCCACAGGGATTGTGGAGGGGAAGTGCCCAGGGCATGATGCAGGCACACAAATCCCCCTGGAGTCCTAGTCATTCTGCCTGAGTACCCACAATCATGAAGCACAGTTGTTTGATCTTGCTACACACTCTGGCTCCCTCAAAAGAAATATTCGGAAGTAAGACCATGTCCATTCAATTGGATCACAAGTTGTGATAAATCAAAGGCCAGTCTTTGTTCGGCTTTGTGAATTGCAATCTAACCAGACGAGTTCTACATTCCAGAATAAAGTAGAAACCCATCTTCTGCAGTTACCTGACAGAAACACTTTGCTGTGATGTAAAACATTGATGCAGTAACCCAAATAATGCCAAAAGACTTGTAAATACCTCTTTTTGTGTTTTATAGATGCGAGTATGTGTGTTCAAAGAATAAGTTTCTTTTCAACTTTCTTTACTTTTTTCTATTGGATGAAGACGAAAAATATTAACTTAGAAGAACACATACAAAGATAACTACGGAATAACCTATATTTTTACTTAAAGACTAGCACCAGTTTGGTCATTAGCCTAGATTTCTTGAGCCAACATTGACAAAGCCTTCTTTATGATGACAGATTAAAGTATTCACTGTATGGCAAGGTTTTTCATTTCACTGCAGCAACCAACGATGAAATGCAATATGGTCAGATTAAAGGTAGGAACATAGCTACCCTTTTGTAATAGTAATATCTTTGGTGAACGCACACATGCAATCAGTCATTTAAATCCAGAACCTCAAGCTGAGCAGAATCCCATCAAAGTATTTACATGGCCCACCTGCCCTAGGGTGATACATACATCATTTGAAACAAAGCTTAGTGACAGCTGCAGAAATGTACTCAATGAATCTAAAATAGACAGCAATCTAGAATAATCGTCCTGGCACTATCTGGACATTCATATTTAAATGAATTGCAACATTCCAAATCCAGAGCTGTTTTGCAGCTGGTATACATAAGCCCTACCTCATTGGTTGTTAGTTAGCCAGTTTTGAAGGCACCCCCCCGCCACACCCATCAACTCCCTGCCAAGTACCTCTCCTCTTAATAACCCTGGCCATGCTGGTTTTTTGTTGGAAGCCTCCAGGATCTCCATGCAAAAAAAAAAAAAAAAATGACCTAGCCAGCAGGATCTCTCTCAAACTCTGTTCCAGAATGAATGCTGGTATCTATTCTGATTCAAAGATAGATGGCAAAATGAGAAGGGGGCAGCAGAGGATGAGATGGTTAGATAGCATCACCGACTCAATGGACATGAATCTGAGCAAACTCTGGGAGACAGTGGAGGACAGGGGAGCCTGGTGTGCTACAGTCTATGGGGTCTCAAAGAATCAGACACAACTTAGCAACTGAACGATAACACAACAAGAACTATTCTGATTCATGGTCCCTGAACCACACTGTTTGATTGATATTTTCAATATCATCTTGCCCACCTCCATCACCTTTATAGCACCTATTAAAGTTGTACTGTGATTATTCCTATAAAAGTTGCATCTACCATTCTCAAGTACTTGAGGACAAGGAATCAGTCTAATTCATCTTTGAGCCTTAGTGCCTAAAAGAATGATTCAGTATTAATAGATGTTTGGTGAATCTATGAACAAACAAGCTACCAAAAAAACCCCATATTTCATTGTGTCACTTTGAGAGTTTAACATTTACAGATAAAGTATTCTCATACTTACACAGTATTTGTGATTGCTTGCAAGGATTTTCCTTTAGACACTATAACCTTCAAATTTTCTTTGACTTTTATGTAGAGAGGTAACAATAATGAACTGAAAATCCCAAGAGAGAAGCCTTTCGAGTTAGTTGTGCTTTTTATGTTATTCCTGCTACTTTCCAGGAGGTATGATAAGGTTTATAAGAGATATCCAATAAATAAAAAAATATGAAAAAAAATTTAAAAACCGCTTTTATCTGACTCACTATAGAAATCATTTTTAGAACTGGCATTCTTCAGATATCCATACTTTTTGATTCCTGAGTGACTCCATCATGCCCTCAGCAACCCCCTTCCCCTGTGTGAATGGGCAGCCTCATCATCTAAATACAGTATAACTCTTTGAGCTTCAGGGGAAAAATACTGAAATTTTTTTTTTATCTTTACAACACTTTAAAACACAAGTCACAGAATGTTTTTAATGCTTTGGTGCCAGATGAGAACCCACATTTTTTTTCATCACATTGGGGAACATTTAGACTATCAGGGCACGCAGTGGGAAAAAAATCTCTTTATAAAGAATATATTCTATAGCTCCTGCTGAACGCTTTTTGTTTTCTTTTCCAGGGAGTAGTTTATGTGCTATGTTTAGGCCACACATGAAAGTAATATATCCCTCATGAGACTGCCTTTGGCTTATGCTGATTTTTTGAGGCCAAGATTATGGTAATGATTTCAGGCAGAAAGAAGCAAAAATGAATAGAAGGAGAAGACGGAAGACAAGGGATTAGAGAGGTGAAAAAAATGTCCCAGTCTACTTCTATGTAATTAAAGAATGCCTTAGGACACAGAGAGGAGAGTCTGATCGCAAATAAAATCAAGACACTGGGATAATTCTTTATCAAGCAAACACTACCGTGTGTTCTTCAGCCTGATGCACCAAAGGAATGTCAGAGTCCAGCAATAACCTAAAACTGAAAGCCTGTCTTTTAAGTGTAGGTCCTACTCTACGAAATACCCAGAAGCCTCCTGCGGCACGTGCCATGGCTTTCAGAGGCTCCTCCAAGGCCAGCTGCACATATCTTCAGTGGCTTGGATACTGGCCAGTACAGTAAGCCTGTGCTGGACTTGGGAAACTAATCCCCTCTATTATTGCTTTTTCACAGGTGAGACACCTGCCCTTTTCTTTTATCATGGTCTTCCTAACGGCACATTACAGGCTCCCCACACTCAACACAGCATTTATATCATTACACTTGAATGAAAAGATGAATTCTATGAAGAAACACTAGCAATGGGTAAACAGGATATTTGGTCTAAGGGCCTAGTGACCATGCAACAGATTTATCCTCTTTGACAGACCAAAAGGGAGGGAGGGAGGAAAGGAGGAGGAAGGAAGAGAGAACTCAGTGCAAATCACAACACGTGCACTTTAAGGGTTCTATGAAACATGAAATACTCATATCTATCTCTGGCTCAATTTTCTGGGAGAGAAACAAGAGAACTGGAGTTGCCTAGGAGACATGGAAGCCTCTGGCATCTAACAATTTGAAAACTCATTGTATTTATTCATTTATAAAATAGGCATAATGTTGCTTACCTTAAATAGCTAATTTTTTTAAAGATGCAATTTTTTTAAATGAAAAAGCAAGATAACTATATAACAGGCAATTTCGAAATTTTTCATTTTTTAAAAAAATTTTTTGTTGTTGGCCATGCCACGAGGCACGGAGGTTCTTAGCTCCCCAAGCAAGGATCAAATCCACACCCCCTGCACTAGAAGCAGAGTCTTAATCACTGAACTCCAGGGAAATCCCCAGTTTAGAAAGTTTTAAAAAACAATTTAAAATAACTCTCAAGTCCCTAAAAGAACTACTGTTTTACTACAGTATATTTTCATGACTATATATTTGATATGCTTGTTTCACATACACAGAATTTTTAATTCTTTAATTTTTTCCTTTTTAAACTTAATCTCACATAATAAGCATTTCCCATATTTTATCAGTGTTCATAATCATTATCTATAATCATGTTTGTTAGGTAAATTTTTCCTTTTACAGTAATGTTTGATCCTGTCGAACATATTGGTTGCCTACACATCGGGTCTATCGTTAACAACAAATCATGATGAACCTATTTGTGCATATGGTTAGTGATGATTTGAATGTTTGTGTCCTAAAAATTCATATGTTGAAATCCTAACCTGCAAGGTGACGGTATTTGGGGAGGTGGTGCCTTCATGAATAGGACTAGTGCCTTTATAAAAGAGGCTCCAGAGGGACCCCTTACCCCTTTCACCCTGTGGGGATGGCAAGACGTTGGCAGTCTGCAGTCAGAAAGAGGGCCTTTGCCAGAACCCACCAATGCTAATGCTGTGTCCTTGGACTGCCAGTCTCCATAATTGTGAAAGATAAATTTCAGTTGTTTATAAGCTACTCAATCTATGGTGTTTTGTTACAGCAACCTGGATAGACTACGACAAGCTGTTGTTGATTTTTTTTCCTTAATAGAAATTATTTCCTTGGGAAGTAATCTCAGAAATACAACCACTGAGCTAAGAAGTCAAAGATCCTTCTTGTGGAAATTGACTAGAAACATGATACTTGAGGTCTTCACTTCTGTGCCAGCACTATATAATGCCATTAATCTTGAAATTTCTAATAGATGAAAGATGTTATTTAGAATTAACTAACATTTCTTTCTTTACTAATTGGAGTAAACATTTTTTATTTACTAGTTGTTTAACCTCAGATATGCAGATGACACCACCCTTATGGCAGAAAGTGAAGAGGAACTAAAAAGCCTCTGGATGAAAGTGAAAGAAGAGAGTGAAAAAGTTGGCTTAAAGTTCAACATTCAGAAAACTAAGATCGTGGCACCTGGTTCCATCACTTCATGGGAAATAGATGGGGAAACAGTGGAAATAGTGTCAGACTTTATTTTTGGGGGGCTCCCAAATCACTGCAGATGGTGACTGCAGCCATGAAATTAATAGACGCTTAGTCCTTGGAAGGAAAGTTATGACCAACCTAGACAGCATATTCCAAAGCAGAGACATTACTTTGCCAGCTAAGGTCTGTCTAGTCAAGGCTATGGTTTTTCCAATGGTCATGTACGGACTTGAAAGTTGGACTGTGAAGAAGGCTGAGTGCCAAAGAATTGATGCTTTTGAACTGTGGTGTTGGGGAAGACTCTTGAGAGTCCCTTGGACTACAAGGAGATCCAACCAGTCCATTCTAAAGGAGATCAGTCCTGGGTTTTCTTTGGAAGGACTGATGCTAAAGCTGAAACTCCAAAACTTCGGCCACCTCATGTGAAGAGTTGACTCATTGGAAAAGACTCTGATGCTGGGAGGGATTGGGGGCAGGAAGAGAAGGTGACGACAAAGGATGAGATGGCTGGATGGCATCACCGACTCGATGGACAAGGGTTTGGGTGAACTCTGGGAGTCGGTGATGGATAGGGAGGCCTGGCGTGCTGCAGTTGATGGGGTCGCAAAGAGTCGGACATGACTGAATGACTGAACTGAACAGAACTGAATCTCATTTATAAACTGTTTACATCTTTTGTATGGGTGAATTTGGAAAGAGAATGAAACAATGAGAATCCTTTGTGTTATTTTCAAAATAGGTATTTGAGGTCATTATTTTCACTGAAGTATTTTTTCCAGTCTAAAGCATAACTCATATTACAAGGATCCCAGATTTTGGAACTTTGTTCTTCCTGCAATTATAAGATCAATATGGGTCTCTCGTATCTAGTGGTTAATAGTGATTTTCTAATTTCTTTCCTTCCTGAAGTCTGTAATATAGATTCACCCACATTCTCAGCTTGCAAACCCCTCTGCAAGTTTTCTGTCTTCTTTCCAAAGCCTTCTGATCACTCTGAAATGACATGCACCATGACCACTGCAGGTTCCCAACCTCACCAAGATGTCTTATTTCTCAACAGTAAGTGTTGCAATCAGCATTACAGTTGCCAAGCTATTCCTTGCCCAGATGTGCTAAATCAGTTACACGACTCTACAGGGGGCCCACATAAAAGTTTACACTCCTCCTCACCACCCCACTCAAGCTCCCAACAAGAGCTGCCCCAACTTTACTACACAGTGTAGGGTTTAATGGTTTATTCTCCTTCTCCACTGTGTTCTGGGCTGAGGCCGAGACCTGTAATCTGGTTTTATCAGGTTGGGGCTTTTCTCTGAGGACAAATTTACCATTATTCCTGGTGTTTCCAGATGGGATCACTCTACTGTTATACACACAATCTGGGCTATCTCAGAGAATCTCTGATAAATTCCGTGTGTGTGTGTGCACGTGTGTGGGTGGGTGTCAGGTAGATGGAAGAAAGCAGGGAGTGCTTTAGAACAAGAAACCAAGACCTGGACCACTCACCTTAGAATAAACAAACTCTTTATATACTTTTTAAACTCCAGAACATAATTTCTGCTGTCAATTTTCTTTGTTTTTAACTTTTAAAAAAATATTGGAGTGAACAATGTTGTGTTATTTTCAGGTGTATGGCAAAGTAATTCCGTTATACACATACATACATCTATTCTTTTTCAAATTCTTTTCCCATGTAGGTTGTCAAATAATATTGAGCAGAGTTCCCCATGTTAAACAGCAGGTCTGTATTGGTTATCCATTTTAAATATAGCACTATGTACCTGCCAATCCCAAACTCCCAATCTATTCCTTCCCACCATCCTTCCCCTTGCTAACCATAAGTTCGTTCTCTAACTCTGTGAGTCTGTTTTGTAAATAAGTTCGTTTGTATAATCTCTTTTTAGATTTCACATGTAAGTGATATCATACAGTATTTGTCTTTGACTCATCTCACTCAGTATGACAATCTCGAGGTCCATCCGTGTTGCTGTAAATCATCTCTGTTAACAACTCTCTAGGGTTTGGCAGTGGCACCCCACTCCAGTACTCTTGCCTGGAAAATCCCATGGTCAAAGGAGCCTGGTAGGCTGCAGTCCATGGGGTCGCTAAGAGTCGGACATGACTGAGCGACTTCACTTTCACTTTTCACTTTCATGCATTGGAGAAGGAGATGGCAACCCACTCCAGTGTTCTTGCCTGGAGAATCCCAGGGACGGCAGAGCCTGGTGGGCTGCCGTCTCTGGGGTCACACAGAGTCAGACACAACTGAAGCGACTTAGCAGCAGCAGGGTTTGAAAATGATCCTAGAGATAACCTCCATGATGGGCATCATGAGACTACTGAGACCTATTAGACCAAAGATTGCATAATGACAAAACCCATTTTCATCCTTTGGGCAGGCTCCTTCACCTAGTGTGTTATTTGCTCTAAAAGAATAACACAGTTGCAGCAGATCTTCTTTAGGAAGTATTCCTTGGAATTTTAGCTTCAAAACATAGCATTTCACTGTTAATGCTAGCTACTTATGGTTTAGCTATGCATCACGACAAAATATTGCAGCTTTACCTGTTTCTGTGGCCTACTGAAAATTAACTTTCTTTTATTTATTCTAGCATTACTTTACTTTATATAATTTAAGATGCTGTCATATCTTTCTTGGTTTTTTCCATCAAGGCTGAAAACACTCAATTCTTCAATATCCTCTAATAGATCAAAGCTTCAAGCCCCTTTTATTTTGCTGTTTACCCTTGGATCCTACTAATTTTTTTTACTGTTGTTTCCATGACACAATAGCCACAATTAAGAACAGTGGTTAACATACAAAAAGAAAAGCCAAAACGATGCCCTTCTGCTGAGACACTAATCATTTGACTCAGATAAAAAGATGTAATAGATTATTCAATCAGGGTCAACAGTCAGTATTTACATAGCAGGTTTTTTTTTTAATTTTATTTTATTTTTAAACTTTACAGTATTGTATTAGTTTTGCCAAATATCGAAATGAATCCACCACAGGTATACCTGTGTTCCCCATCCTGAACCCTCCTCCCTCCTCCCTCCCCATACCCTCCCTCTGGATCGTCCCAGTGCACCAGCCCCAAGCATCCAGTATCATGCATCGAACCTGGGCTGGCGACTCGTTTCATACATGATAGTATACATGTTTCAGTGCCATTCTCCCAAATCTCCCCACCCTCTCCCTCTCCCACAGAGTCCATAAGACTGATCTATACATCAGTGTCTCTTTTGCTGTCTAAGGGCTCCAGAGACTATGACCAACTCTAGCCACCACACCCCATATCCCTGCTTCACACACACAGTATTACTGGCTTTTTTGTTTCAAAGAAGAAATAGATAACTAATCTTGAAATTTTCTATGCTATCACGTAGCAAAAAATACAACATGAATATATAAAATGATACAAAATATTAAACTGGGTTAGCTAGTGTATAAAATTCAAAGTGTTCTCTCAAGCTATTTAAACTGCATCCAAGTCTAATTTACAGGCAGATGGATTCCTGATGATGTGACTTATGAGAGTAATGAAATTAACATAAGATTTAAAGGGAGCTCTGTGTATTATTCTCATTAATTATGAGGGTATGATTAAATGATTTATACTACAATAGTGCCTTCATTTAGGCGTTCAGTAGAATATAGTTCAAGAAAATCACAGATCTTTCATTTAAGAAAACCGTGTTTTATTTTTATAAATTTTTATAAAATTACTAGAGTGCCATTGACACTACTCAGGCCCTAGTAAAATACAAAGTTCTTTCTTAATAAGACTGAAAGGGGTATGCACACGACTAAAACACTGGTGATCCCAAGTCTTACGTATCTACCCAAAAAAGTTTTCTACCCATAATAGTTCCCCTTAGAAAGTACTCAAGTAAGGTGAGCCTTTTATTATATGTATCCCTAGCAAAAAAACAAAAAAGGCAAAAAGTCAAGGAAAATGTAATTTCCTACCCAAACAGTGATAGATTTTCTCAGTAACAGATACAGATAGATCCTCTAAAGGCTGGTAACACTCCTCATATGGCAACATCATCTCACAGTTTTATGATGGGAAAATAATTGTCAGATATCAATTCAAAACCCAGAAAACACCAACATTTACTGAATTTTAGTATCTATGATGGTGGTCCTAATAACCAGGACAGAATATCATTATTAATCTTGTTATTTTGTTCTTTGAAACTTAATTTTCAAGTGGTTTATAAACACTTTCTATCCTATTGTTATTAAATACTGAATTAGTAGATTAGTCATAGATATATACATTAAAATGGGAAATATTTTAGATGTACATCCTAGATGTGCATACAGTTAGGTGTACATAATAACAAATAAAGAAGAAATTTTAAGTTAGTCCATAAATTTTGGAGTAAAGTCAAGACATGACCAGAATCATGTTTGAAGGGGAAAACAGTCATAAGAGCTAATATTTTGTAATCTGAAAAGAATGAAAAAATTGACAAAAGATAAAAATCTCATTTTGTGTTAGATTTTCTCCATAAAATTGTGGTAGAGTATACATATTTTTATATTTTCCCTTAAAAATTGTCATTAACACTGAAAAGTAAATATATATATATATATTTTATTAACACTGAAAATATATATAGCCCAAAGGAAAAATAGTTAACACAATCTGTAATAAAAATATATTAAGAATTTTAATGTGTTTACATTTTCAATCTGTTTACATTTTCTGTGTATATTTTCCTTTCACCTAATTCATTTAGATTCAGTCAAATCACCAATCTGTATAATTTATGTGTTCACTTGAATGTTCATATAAATATACACATCATGTGTTTCCTGGGGTTCTGACTGACAATGCAAAACCTGAAGGTTTAAACATTCACAATACATATGTCTATAGTCTTAGCATTTAGCAGAATTTCCTAAATGGAAGAGTCACATATACATGATTTTTCAGGTGTTTTAAACCATGTAAGTAATACCTGCTTTATATAACTTTCTCTTTAAGTAGAACTTATTCTCTTGTCCCACTCACTGGACCACCTTTATTGACCTTAGTAATTGTTCATTTATTAATCAATGACCATTTATTGAGTGCTTATTATGTGCCTAACCCTGCTATTCTCAGTTCAGTTCAGTCGCTCAGTCATGTCTGACTCTTTGTGACCCCATGAATCGCAGCATGCCAGGCCTCCCTGTCCATCACCATCTCCAGGAGTTCACTCAAACTCACGTCCATCGAGTTGGTGATGCCATCCAGTCATCTCATCCTCTGTCGTCTCCTTCTCCTCCTGCCCCCAATCTCTCCCAGCATCAGAGTCTTTTACAATGAGTCAACTCTGCGCATGAGGTGGCCAAAGTACTGGAGTTTCAGCTTTAGCATCATTCCTTCCAAAGGACACCCAGGACCGATCTCCTTTAGAATGGACTGTTTGGATCTCCTTGCAGTCCAAGGGACTCTCAAGAGTCTTCTGCTGCTGCTGCTAAGTCGCTTCAGTCGTGTCCAACTTTGTGCGACCCCATAGACGGCAGCCCACCAGGCTCCACCGTCCCTGGGATTCTCCAGGCAAGAACACTGGAGTGAGTTTGCCATTACCTTCTCCAATGCATGAAAGTGAAGAGTGAAGTGAAGTCACTCAGTCGTGTCCGACTCTTATCGACCCCATGGACTGCAGGCTACCAGGCTCCTCCGTCCATGGGATTTTCCAGGCAAGAGTACTGGAGTGGGGTGCCATTGCCTTCTCCGCAAGAGTCTTCTAGAGTCTCCTAATTGAGAAAGTGACCAAAAGATTTGCATATCATTCCTAATGAGATCTATTACGTTAATAAGTAGAGTTGAGGTTCCCTGGTGGGTCAGTGGTAAAGAATCTACCTGCCAATATAGGAGAGGCATCTGGGTTGGGAAGATCCCATGGAGAAGGAAATGGCAACCTACTCTAGTATTCTTACCTGGGAAACCCTATAGACAGAGGAGATTGATGGGCTATAGTCCATGGGGGTCACAAAATAGACACAACTGAGTGACTAAACAACAATAAGTAGAGTCAGAGGATCCTGCAATGATGCTAATGCTCTGTTTAAAGTAAATCATGAGGTAAGCTAATTGCCACATACTAAGTGAACAGTTTGATAATGGAAAACCAAAATTAGGAAGCATTAAAATCACGTAAAGGAAAAAATTTAAACCAATAAATTTTTAGAACAGAAATGTAGTAGAGAGCAAAAGATGGTGGGATAGCTATATACAACAATATTTCAGCACAAGGCCAAGTCGCTGCTCCAGAGAACACAGGACAGACTGTCAGTTTGTGTAATTTCTTTCCAGATTTATAATTTCATAATTTCATTAAAAACAAAGCCAGCCTCCCACTTCTTCCTTCTTCCCCACCAGCCACCAGGGGGAAAAAGGTAGCAACACCTTTTAAACAGCTCAGTTAACACTGCTACAGCATCTGGCAGTCACAGGGCCTAAAGGCAGCCTGTGGGCCCATATTAGTATTAGACCCCACTGAACACCAGCCTCAAGCACTTCAGCCCCAGAACAATGAGCAGCCATTGACACAGGATGTCAACTGTCTGAAGGGTAAGAATAAAGCCATTTCAACAAAAAGGCAAACTCCCTCAAGCATTTTCAAACTAGATCATCATCAATGGTGTTGAAAGCTGTACTGAGAGCAAGTGTGGAAGGATAAGACTGGAGGAGAAAGCAAAGTCTGCCATGTAAGGAAGTCATTTGTTACTCTGACGAGGGTAGTCTCTCCAACATTGTGGTAGGTGACTGAAATCTTCACATTTAGAGTAGTCTGATAGATATACACTCCACTCTTTGGCTATCACCCACCGAGAGTAATTCCGGATCACCCATAGAGGATGGGCATGGCTCGGTTGTAGCACATGGTGGTGAGGTGTTTTCTTGTCTTTTGCTCTTGGCTGATCCTGCAATATCACCATTTCTAGGGCCTGTCCAGAGAGTCTCTTGACTAGTCTGTTTCCTAAGAAGCTTTTTGCTATGTTTGAGTTTCTTGGTTAAATTAATTTTTCTAAACCCTCCAGAACGCAAAGAAACATTGGAATAATATCACACATGATTCATTTCCTAGAACATGCTGGAAGTTTTTGTTTTAACTTTAAAATAAGAATCAATGGTTGTAGTACTATTTAAAAGTAGCTTGATATTTATGATTCTCCTTTGGAGGGTTATTATAGTCTAATTAAATTAATTGTACTACTTTGAGGCATTTAAGCATAATTTAAGTAATTTTTGAGATTATCTACTTCTTATATATTGCCAGACACTCTCAAATCTGTATTTTTCTTTAGCTGAATAAAATGAAAGACATGAAGCATTTGCATCATCAGAACTGCCAAGCAGGCTTTTGTCAAAAACCCAAAAAATTAATAATGCTTTTAAAAAGTATTTATCATATAGCTGCTTTTCAGTGCTTTCTAGCATCAGATTAAAAATATACATTTATTGAAACAGATCAAGATTCAAGTGGATTATGGCAAAAAAAAAAAAAAAAAGACACCATTTAATCATAACCCCATTCAAATGTGTAAGTTGGGCTTATAACATGTAGAAGAGTTATTTCTAGGTGAAATGCTAAAATTTATAGAGGGAAAAACTTAACTAGCAGAATCACAAGGCAGGAGTGTAGTGTGGACTATGTTGTGTGAGAGCAGGAACACTGCAGAGTGTCTGCAACTCAGCATCACAGGCCACCTTGTGTGGAACCCCATGCTGAAATCCTGGGGGGTGTTCTTCCTGTGGGCCCTTGTCTTAAAGTCTGGCATCTCCTTGGTGTGTCCAACAGCTGCAGCTGGCTCCCAAGGACGGTTCCGAAGGTGAGTGTTGGCGGAAACTCAGCCCACAGAACTTGTGAAACTTGATTTTTGTTTCTCCCACTGCATGGTGCACCAAATGCAAAAGGCAAAAAGAAAAACATGCATGTTTTCACTGGCAAGCTTACAGAGCCTTGTGGTCAGAGGGATCTTACAATTTCTGCTGATGTTCTTGGAAACAGATTGATGATCTAGGTTACTGTGCCTTTTTTTTTTTTTTTTTCAGGAGGTGAATGAAAGAATGGTGTTAAGTAAGACAGATCACTCTGAAATATAGTTTCATAATAATCTTGAGCCTCAGACTGAACTAAAGCAAAACCTCACAATCTCTTAGATGGATTTTCTTCTACGTAAGATTTTCATTTTTTCTTGATGTCTAGACAGATTCTCCTGCTAGTCAGTTGAATGCTCTCATTGTTCTATTGGAGAATATTCCCCATTATTCACTATTAATCCACTTGAACTGTATAGGATTGTATTTAATATACACTAACTTTAGAATAACTTGAGTAATCCTTTTGAATTGACTCATACATTCATTCAACAACAGCAAAAATGTTGGTGCTTTCTGGGCTAGAAACTGTGCTAAACTGGTAGTGGGTGAAAAGCTGAAAAATAACACATTCTCTTATCCACAAGAGGATACCAGTATGTAAGGGGAGACACACAATTAATACCATACAATTATGATAAAAGCCATAAATCTTCCTTGGTGGCTCAGTTGGTAAAGAATCCGCCTGCAATGCAAAATCTGGGTTCTATTCCTGGGTTGGGAAGATCCCCTGGAGAAGGAAATGGCTACCCACTCCAGTATTCTGGCCTGGAGAATTCCATGGACTGTATAGTTCTTGGGGTTGCAAAGAGTCAGACACAACTGAGTGACTTTCACTTTCACAAGCCATAAAAATTCAAGTTCAGAGAGCTAAAATTTTTCCACAAGAAAAGAAGTTAATTCTGTCTTATTGTGGCGGTGGCTGAGAAAATCTGTCTTTCCACTGCAAAAAATAAGAAGACAAAGATTTTTATTTATTCAGAGCAGGTTTCCTCATTTTGGAGCTGACACACCAATTTTTGTGTCAGATGCTTCCAGTCTAACTGAAAAAGTTTTATTTTACATTTCGAAGAGTTGAAGTGAGTCAAAGCTAGTAGTTTTGAAATCACTTCAAATCTACTGAAATAACTAAAGTTGACAGTAGCAATGTGGAATAGGAATCAATGATACGGAATTCAAACTCAGACCACGAAAGGCATAGAAATGGGAAGTGACTCAAACGACTTGCTTTCCAGCCAGTATAAAGCTGTTTATACTCACAGAAGGTGCCTGCCTGCTTTACTCAAGAAAACCGGACTGTGCCAGGTTGTATTTGGGCATAATCATCACAAAATTGTGTTGTCATCACCACCACATTAATAACAACCAACACATTTACAGCACAAGCCACTCCACCAGGCACTGTCCTATTACAAACATTAACTCACTTAATCCTCATCTTAACTTTATATGATAGATACTATTATCCCCATTTTACAGATAAGAAAATGGAGGCATAGGGAAGTTAAGTATCTTCTTAACCACTTAGTAAGTAGCAGAGCTGGGAAATGAACCCAGGCAGTATGGCTGCATAGTATTAGCTCTTAATCACTATACTAAACTGTTTCCTTAGAGATTTTTTTAAGTATAATAAAATAAATACACTAATATAGTTTTTACCTAAGAGATTTAATCCTGATAGAAAAAAAAAATGCATGTTTATACACAAGAAGCAAGGAATAAATTACCTCCAGGACTCCATAAGTCTATGATACTCTTACGCAAACGTGTCACACTGAAAAAAAAAGATTAATTCTTTTCCCAAAAGTTCCTTTATATTTCTCACCTAATTAAACACAATTTGGGAAATTAATTTTAAATATGTTATTCCTTAAGCTTACCTTAAGGACAGTGATGAGCAGCCATATTTTTCGTGTAACTATCAAAAGATGTTAAACCCAGAGCTCCAGTGAGTAGCAGATGGGATTCCTACATGCTTTATGTTCTTTGGACATCTCAGACTCAAACTCCCTCATATTTATTACTATTTTTTCACAACTGTACTATTAAATTAAATCGCTCAAATTTTATGAATATTTCCTAACTATATCCCTCCCTTCTCATTCTCAATGAAAGTGTCTTCTTTTTAGCTTTTATCTCTCACATGAATTATTGAAATAAACCCCCTTAAATTACTGAGTTCTTATTATATGCTATTTATTGTGATAGAAGCATAGTATATTAATCTCATTTGTTCCTCATAAAAGTTCTGAGCAGAGGAGTAGTATCCACATTGAACAGAAAAGGAAAAGTTTCAGAGATTAAGTCACTTGCCCAAGGTTGCACTATGGGTGAGCAATACAGCTGGGAGAATTCAAGACCATTCTGTGTATGTTTCACATTTTCCCCAAGATTCCATCCTATTTTATGGGCAACTCCTCTGCCTCACACATATGAATTGATTAAGACCTGCTTGACGCATAACAGGAAAAATGTACAAAGCTCTTTCAGTCTACTATTCCGTAACAATTTAGCTTTCAATACTCTATCACCCACGGGAATTTTTTGCTTCATATCAAGTAACTATGCTTGGATCATCTCTTCGGAAAAAAGAAAGGAAAATCTTGAGTAAATGTCTTTAGATCTGAAAGACAGAAATTAATTCCATTTTTTTCAATTTTTTACTGTTAAAAATTTTAATAAGCATTAGTGATGAATCCAAAAATATCTATGTGTACTGTATTTTTAGGATTGATATTTTAAACAAAACAACATTGTTTCCTTAAGAAAAGAATCTCTCCCAGAATATTATTGGATGAGAAATACAATACGATGAGAGAAGGAAATTTATGAAAATGGTAGTATATAAAACAAGTTTTATAAAACACCCATTTTCTAAAACAAAACTTTCTAGAGGAAACATGTGGCTTAAAAAATCTGATATTGTAATGAAAATTTAATAGGACTTCAAAACAAAGAAGCATTCATCTGTTTTAGGATTTTTTGAGAAACAAATCCAAGTATTTGCCTAAGAAATCTAGCCTAAATTTTCTGATATTGCTAACTGTAAAATAAAAAATAAAAGAAAAAATATATTTATTTGACTTCCCAATATACATTAGATTAATTACTGCTTCTGAAAGTCAAAAAAAGTGATTGTGAAGCTAAAAAGTGAAAAACAACTTCTCAAGGAAAGTATAACAATTTGCATTACTCCATATATTCCAGACTGCTCTATTTCTTAACTACATATTCATTATAATCAAAACATAGTAATGCCAATAATTATGCTAAATTAAAATAGCTTTATGCAGTACTTTCACAAAGAGTAGGCAGGTTTCTGTAATTAGCTTCCAGAAAGATACAGAATAAGGGGACAAAAAAACCCAAAACCTAACCTTTCATCTCCCTAGTTTTTCAAGTCGGTTTCCCTTCCATCTTTTCTCTTTTCCCTCTCATCTATTCTTTTAAATTCAGCAATAGAAAAACAACTTAAATTGAAGGGAGAAAGATTACATGTACTCTTTTCTAAGAGGAAAGAACAATCCATCTACCCATATTTCAAGACTTAAGTGTCACAAACTTTCCAAAGCTTGTTCCTAATGACTCTGCCCACAAGTAGAACAGAGTTCCCTTGTTTTGTATCCTCTGAAATCATGTATATTGTCTTAGAGGCTACAACACATTACTGCATTAATTTGTTTCATCTGTTTCCACTAAAGGGCTAGAAGTTCCTTGAGGGTAAAGGACACATTTTCTTCATCTTTGATTCCTTGGCACCTGGTACAGATTTTGGAAAGGACTTAATTAACTAATATTTGCTGAAAGAATAAAAGATGTGAACGAAAAAAAGGAATACAGAATACAGAGCTCCAAGAATAGCAAGGAGACATAAGAAAGCCTTCCTCAGCGATCAGTGCAAAGACATAGAGGAAAACAATAGAATGAGAAAGACTAGAGATTTCTTCAAGGAAATTAGAGACACTAAGGAACACTTCATGCAAGTGGGCACAATAAAGGACAGAAATGGTATGGACCCAACAGAAGCAGAAGATATTAAGAAGTAGCAACAATACACAGAAGAACTGTTCAAAATAGATCTTCACAACCCAGATAACCATGATGGTGTGATCACTCACCTAGAACCAGACATCCTGGAATGCAAAGTCAAGTGGGCCTTAGGGAGCATCCTTATGGACAAAGCTACTGGAGGTAATGGAATTCCAGTTGAGCTATTTCAAATCCTAAAAGATGATGCTGTGAAAGTGCTACACTCAATATCCAAGCAAATTTAGAAAAGTCAGCAATGGCCACAGGACTGGAAATGGTCAGTTTTCATTCTAATCCCAAAGAAAGGCAAAGCCAAAGAATGCCCAAACTACTGCACAATTGCACTCATCTCATACACTAGTAAAGTAATGCTCAAAATTCTCCAAGCCAGGCTTCAACAGTGTGTGAACCACAAATTTCCAGATGTTCAAGCTGGATTTAGAAAAAGCAGAGGAACCAAAGATCAAATTGCCAACATCCGCTGGATCATAGAAAAAGCAAGAGAATTCCAGAAAAACAATCTACTGCTTTATTGACTATGCCAAAGCCTTTAACTGTGTAGATCACAACAAACAGTGGAAAATTCTTCAAGAGATGGGAATACCTGACCACCTCACCCGCCTCCTAAGAAATCTGTATGCAGGTCAAGAAGCAACAGTTAGAACTGGACATGGAACAACAGACTGGTTCCAAATACGGAAAGGAGTATGTTAAGACTATATATTATCACCTGTTTCTTTAATTTATATTCAGAGTAAGTCATGAGAAATGCTGGACTGGATGAAGCACAAGCTGGAATCAGGATTGCTGGGAGAAATATCAATAACCTCAGGTATGCAGATGACACCACACTTTGGCAGAAAGGGAAGCACTGAAGAGCCTCTTGATGAAAGTGAGAGGAGTGAAAAAGTTGGCTTAAAGCTCAACATTCAGAAAACTAAGATCATGGCAACCGGTCCCATCACTTCATGGCAAACAGATGGGGAAACAATGGAAATAGTGACAGACTTTATTTTATTGGGCTCCAAAATCACTGCAGATGGTGACTGCAGCCATGAAATTAAAAGACGCTTGCTCTTTGAAAGAAAAATTATGACCAACCTAGACAGCATATTAAAAAGCAGAGACATTACTTTGCCAACAAATGTCTGTCTAGTCAAAGCTATGGTTTTTCCAGTGGTCATGTATGGATGTGAGAGTTGGACTATAAAGAAGGCTGAGTGCCAAAGAATTGATGCTTTTGAACTGTGGTGTTGGAGAAGACTCTTGAGAGTCCCCTGGACAGCAAAGAGATCCAACCAGTCCATCCTAATGGAAATCAGTCCTGAATATTCATTGGAAGGACTGATGCTGAAGCTGAAACTCTAATACTTTGGCCACCTGATGTGAGGAACTAACTTATTTGAAAAGACCCCGATTCTGGGAAAGATTGAGGGCATGAGGAGAAGGGGACGACAGAGGATGAAATGGTTGGATGGCATCACCGACTCTATGGACATGAGTTTGAGTGAACTCCGGGAGTTGGTGATGGACAGGGAGGCCTGGCGTGCTGCAGTCCATGGGGTCGCAAAGAGTCAGACAGGACTGAGTGATTTAACTGAACTGAACAGATGCTTTTCCCTAATTAAGGCCACAGTATTAATATTTTTCTTGCAGAGTTGAAATTTAAAAACCAAAACTGTAATGAAGGAAACTACTTAAAATTACCTCTTAAAAAATCAGCAATACTAAGTATCAAAAAATCTATTTTCCACTGAAAATTCTCAAGATATCATTTTTGGTGACTGAGATTGTTGAAACATGTTTATTTTCACATCACATACTTAATCTCTCTAACACTACAGGGGAGCCTAAACTACTTTTTACATTAAATTGAATTTCTTGAGAATTTATTCTGGTATGATATTATATAAGCAACACCATATCAAGAACCACATACCAGATTTTATGCCCAGGGTTCAAGCTCATATTCCATTATGTCCTGTGGGCCCAGTATGACTTATTTATGATGCAATACCAATCTCTCACTTTGTATAAATCAGTGGTTTTCACATCTGAGCACTATTAGTTGGTGTCTAGATTGTTTTATTTCATTTCGTTTTGTTTTCTGGGACATATGCTTAGTGCTCCTCTGTTTTCTCAAACAGTGATCCTAATTAACATTTTATATATGCCTATTCTTTCTTGCATTTTGATTTTTATCCTACAATTCCAAAAGAGCTCTCTCAATAGTCAGCAATAACTTTCCAAATGGAATGACCTTTTTCTTTTTTCTACGTCCTGTCCTTAGACTTCACAGCAGCATTTGAAGCATTTGCTAAGTTTCCTCTGGCTTCTGGGGCATCAGTTATTCAGTTCTCATTCCACTTCTGACCTTTGCTTTTCAGTCACCCTTAATATCTGTGTGCCTGTTCTCCACATTTCGGTTCTTCCTTGTCTCACGCCTTCTGTATACATTCTCTCATCTTCTGTATCCTGGGCTCCGTCCCCTCGTTTAAAGCGCCAGCCCTAGGACGCATACAAGATAGAAGCCTGCACTCTTAATAGTCTTATATGTCTACACAGAGAACTTTCAGATTTCTCAAATACAAAATTTTCAAAACATAACTTATCTTGCCCTCAGATGTACCCCTTGGGTTTCATTTCTCTTAAGTGTTATACTTTCCTTCAGGTTCTAACCTTACAAACTTTGACTATTCGCTTTCTTTCTTGCCCATTCTGCAATATATCTTACACCAGTTATTTCTTCTGATTCCACTTATTTTGCCTCAATTTAGGTCTTCAATTCCATCTACCCAGATGATTATAAAATTCTAAATGAAATCCTAGCTCCCCCTCTCCAACATAATAAACATATTGCCCTTAATCTTCCTTACGGACATCTCTGACTATATACTTCCACTGCACAAAATGCCACCAAGGGATAGAATGCAAAAACTTTAGCATTCAGACCACTTTTCCAATCTCATCTTCCTCTGTTCCCTCCAGGTATTCAGCATCTCAGCAGAACCGACTTAGTAATTCTTCGTGTGTGCTCCAAGTGAATATGTTTCTCTTTGCACAGCTAGCACCAGGGACATTGCCTAGTACGTAAAAACGCTCAATAAAAAATTGTTAAGAAAATAAATGAGAACACATAAGAGTTTCCAACCCTAAAAGTAGTCCCAGTATATTTTAAAAGGATAAAGTAGAAGCTACCATAATGTTTGTTAAATGCAGAGAGTAGAGTAAGCCAAAGGGGTTATAGATGTGGAAGCCACTAAGGAAGCTCCAAGAGGACCCTGTCCTAAAAATATTATTAACTCTGCTGGAAAGCACATGAGTTTTCTAGACTTAAAGTAAAAGGGCAAATGGTAACTTGCCAAAGAAGCTCCCAGTACTACACATTTTTTTTAAAGAAGAAATTCTGCTCTTGCTGTTCTTTATTTACTTAAAAATGGGTGTGACCTATCAGAGTCATCTGTCAAGGACTGAACAGTTGCAGCATAACAAATTTGAACCTTTCACTATGAGTAATGCATAATTACAGAGAAAGCAATGGCACGCCACTCCAGTACTCTTGCCTGGAAAATCCCATGGATAGAGGAGCCTGGTAGGCTACAGTCCATGGGGTCTCGAAGAGTCAGACATGACTGAGCGACTTCACTTTCCCTTTTCACTTTCATGCATTGGAGAAGGAAATGGCAACCCACTCCAGTGTTCTTGCCTGGAGAATCCCAGGGACGGGGGAGCCTGGTGGGCTGCCGTCTATGGGGTCGCACAGAGTCAGACATGACTGACATGACTTAGCAGCAGCAGCAGTAGAATGCATAATTAACATACGAGCCGAAGGATGCTGAATGTTCAACTCAGAAACATTCGGGTACCAAAAGGAAAATAAAGAATTTTACTTGGTAAATTAAAACATATGTTGTATGTTTGACTCTCAACATCCATAAAACTGAAGGAATAGATGCCAATTTGCCTAATAATGATAAAGTTGAAGAATAAGGTGGGGGAGGGAAATTAGCCTTTAAATGACTATACTCCAGGTAACATCTCTCCTACCTATGCTTTGAGATATGTTTTGTGATAGAATCTTTGTAATAGGATTTGAACTACATAACATTGAAATTATTAAAAAAATACTTAGAGGAGCTGTGTGGGCTCTTCTCTAATTAATTAACAATCTTGATTCTGTCTTTATTTTAAAATATAGAGCTCTTAATATTTCTAAATAAGAAAGCACTGTTATATCTTGCCCTATGCTTGACCATTGGAATTATTTCTGGACTATTAATAATTATTCATCACCCACACCTGACTATTTTAGTTAACTCTTCTAAGAAGTGTCCCCTCTAACTCATAGGAATCTAGGAAAATTGCATTTTCAAAATATCAGAATCCCTTAGTTAAAGGTGTTAGTTGAAAGTCTCTTGAAAGTACCCAAAGAATTACTGTGCTTAGTCGCTCAGTCCTGTTCAACTCTTTGCAACCACATGGACTTTAGCCTGCCGGGCGCCTCTGCCATGGGGATTCCCCAGGCAAGAATACTGGAGTGGGCTGCCCTTTCCTTCTCCAGGGGATCCTCCCAACCCAGGTTTCCCATGTTGGCTTACCGTCTAAACCAAAGTACCGCAAATATGGAGAATACAATCAGTGATTTAGCCACATGATTAAAGTCAACAACAGTCATAAATCCTGTAAAGAATAACTACTTTTGATATGATGTGATGAAAAGGGTACTTTATCTCTGTGGTCTGCCTCCCCAAAATCCATAGCCCCAATCTAATTATTAAAAACATCTGAAATATCCCAAGTGAAGAACAGTCTACAAAATACCTGATGAGTAAGTAATCTTCAAAACAGTTAAGGTCATTAAAAACAAGGAAAGTCTGAGAAACTGTCAAACTCAGAAGGAGTCCAAAGAGAGAGTATGATGACTAAATGTGATGTGGTATCATAGATGATATCTGCAATAGGAAAATGACTAGGTAAGAAGTAATGTGAGTAATACATGGACTTCAGTTTATATTACTGTTGTCAATGTTGTTCATTAATTGTAACAAATGAACCATGCTAATGTAAGATGTTACTAATAGAGAAGGCTGTGAAGCAGTGATGGGGTGTATGGAAACTCTCTGAACTATTTGTTAATTGTTTGTAAATCTAAAATCATTCTAAAAATATTCGTCCCCCCCCAAAAAAACCGATTAATTTTAAAATATCACACTAAGTTCACTGATCGGACCTTTGACACAGGAGGGCTGTATGACATGGTTCAGCTGGGAGAGGTGGGGGTGGGGGGCAGGGCAAGGAAAGGGTCTGGCAGATAGTGAACAACAGGACACCTGCTATCACCTAGCTGGTGTGGAAATGTGACTGTGAGTATGATGAGGGATGATGACGGACCTGCCTAACAATCACTCAGTGGGTGGGCAGGATGTTCCAGGGAGCTAGTGAAGACATAACATTCAAGTAATCCCAGAGCCATGGCTTAATCCTAGCCTTTAGTAATGCTGCTGTTAGTACTCATGCTTTGGCATCATTTTTTATTTTAGTAAAAAAGAAAACCCAAAACTCTTTGAGAAAAACAGCATATATAGGATGACTAATATAGGATCAACAGTCGTCAATTACGTAGACAGCAAATACCCTAGGTTTCATAAAGTCTTTCAACTGGACAGAGCAAATAAGAGGCTCAGCACCCATAACATAAATTCAAACATACTCCTCATCCCCTACCCTTCCCTCCTAACACCAAAATGGCAACAAAACCACCTAACCTATTCCTCGAAGTCTCACAACCTTCTCTCAAGTGATCCATGCAGCACACTTTCCTATAGATAGAAGTGGACTCTAACTCATCTGCACACACGAAACAGACTCTTCTCCAACATGCAAGGTCCCTGTTTCACATTGGGTGGCTCCCTGCTCTTTCTGACCACTTCAGGTTTAAGATCATTTAATCTATTACTGACTGACCTGGTGGCTACACCTCTAGGAATATATGTTACTTTTATTCTGCCTTCTTTATTCTAAAAAGCTCTCTTATTAAATACTGATATTCAATCATGAACATTAGAATTTATATTCCTCAAAAATGTATTGCCTTCTTCATACTGTGTCTTACCTGTACTTTTTTTGAAGAATTAGAATTCCCGTAATAGTTATATATTGGGTCAATAGCTGCAGTGTACTCAGATATACACTGGTCTCTGATTATTATTTAAGCCTTATTCTATATACTATTCATATCATTATGTTTTAAAAATAACATACAACTTGACTGGCATCCAAAAAGTTAGTACAGGAGTTATTTAATACTCTGAAGTTTCTGGGAGGTAATGAATAGACTCAAAGTTTCTTTTTTTTAATTGAAAATACTTTTATAAGAAACTTATTTAAATTTGAAATAATATTAAAAAAATAATCAACACACATGAAAAGGCATAGTTTATGCTGCATCTTAGTATTAGATAAGTGCTTTGCAAATTTTAATCTTACCAATTTTGCCTGATACTTGAGGATGTTAGTTTACACAGCTCAAGGCCTGTCTCAGCTGAGTCTAGTTTTTGAAAAGTATCTTACACAGTGTTCTGCACAAGTGTTCACCAAAACATTATTCTGCAGATACAAAGAGAAGATGATTTATAAACCAGAGGAAAAATCTTCAAAAAAACCTTTTAATCTTAGATACTATACTAATCATAAAAATACCTATTAAAAAGGAAAATGGGACAATGCGATATATCATGCAATTTAGGTAAAATATCAGAGGTATTTTATGTAATCCACAATTATCAAAGTTAATGCTAATACCTGTGATTCTATTTTATAGATTCTGTAACCTCATCATTCTCTAAGCTGCAAAAACAAGCAATAGGTATGCAACATTAAAAATATTTCTTCTCTAATCTCATGACAAAGACAGTTAAGTTTAAGGTCACAAATGATAGTGAAATGTAAACAAAAGTAAACTGAAGACTTTCTCAGCTTCCTGAGTCTACATTTCTAATATCTAATATCAGTAGATGACAAAAATAATTCTGAAATTAAGAACTGGAGTAATTGTGGCTTTACAATGAGGGACAGGCATAATGGCACAATTTAAGGTTCTGGTGCCAACTGTAGCCAAATAGAACTGAGGCTCAAGTCAGTGATTCTGAGATCTCGGCCACACACAAGTTGCAAAAACCAGTTCAAATGTAAAATGTTCGCCTGAAACCATAAATTCTTAAAACTTTCTAGTAGTAAGAGGACTAAGTTGTTTTCAATCCATAAATAAAATTCCTAGCCTGCTAATAAATATTTCACCATGAATATGTTCATAATGGAGAAATTATTAAACAAGATTAAAGTATATTTTTCTAATTTTACTGATCCAAAAATACAACATTCAAACTACATAAATGAGAAAACTTTGCATTGTCAAGTTCTGTTGGGAGGATCAAGATGAAAGTCATCAATGGTAAATAATTTTGCCATTTCATGAAAACACCAGTATCTTTAGTAAATTTTTTAATAGCTTATATTTAGTGTTTGTAATGTTCCAGGTACTATGCTAAGTTCCATGCTCATTATCTAGAAAGGTTACAAAATGTATGCCAATTCAGTCTTCCCTACCCACTAGAAACAGAAGTAAAGATGAATCCAATGATAAAGTCTTAAGGTACATTTTAAGAGAATTATTCACTTTTTAAAGTATCTTGTTTTAATTTTGCCATAATCCCACAAATGAGGACCAAGTATCTTTTCCCACTTCTAGATAAATTCCCTACTAGAACTTAAGATCGGATCCAGGACTAGAATCCAGTTTATTATCTAAATTGCACTAAAGACATTAAAATTAAATCTACTATAAAAACTGTGCATGCATGCGTGTTAAGTCACTTTGTGTCCAACTCTTTGCGACCCTATGGACTGCAGCCCACCAGGCTGCTTTGTCCATGGGATTCTCCAGGCAAGAATACTGGAGTGGGTTGCCACGCCCTCCTTCAGGGGATCTTCCTGACCCAGGGATTGAACCAGTATTTCTCAAGACTCTCTCATCGGCGGATGGGTTCTTTACCAGTAGTGTCACCAGGGAAGCCTGAAATACAGCAGTGACTTTTAACAGTTTTTTGTTTTTTTTTTAAGCTCTCAGAATATTCAAGGAATAGATCTGAGATATTTGTTCTTTCAGTGAACTTACTGGGTACCACTATTATCATAAGCATCATGAATGTACTGGTTGTTTAATCTGTCTGTCTCCCCCATAAATCTGTAAACTTCTAGACATCAGGGACTTTCTTCCATTCAACTTGGTCTCATGAAACTTGGGGCTTCCCTGGTGGCTCAGAGGTTAAAGCATCTGCCTGGAATGCAGGAGACCTGGGTTCGATCCCTGGGTCGGGAAGATCCCTTGGAAAAGGAAATGGCAATCCACTCCAGTACTCTCGCCTGGAGAATCCCATGGAGGGAGGAGCCTGGTAGGCTATAATCCATGGGGTCCCAAAGAGTTGGACACGACTGATCGAATTTACTTTCACTTTTCACTTTCATGAAACTAAACAATTCTTTATCAATAAAAAGTTTGAGAGGACTTAAAAGGGAGCTATGCCTTACACCTGAAGAAGACAGCTAGACAAGCACAATGGGAAACTCGGAAAGAGTAGTTCAAGAAATCCAAAACAAAGGAAGATATAAACTACTTCCAGGAAAACGAACACAGGGCAATCAAACTGGAGACATAAAAGTTACAAACAAAGGGTCATTTAATCATCCTGACAGAAAGATCAGGTCATTACTAAGAGAGAGAGAAAAAATCAAACTGACCCCCACCTTTCCCATGAGAAAAGTCAATAATAAAAGATAACAGAGTCATGCCTATAAAAACCCAGGAAATAAGTTTTCTTCCAATGAAACAACTGCAACCCATGTTGAGCAGGTCAGTTTTATTTCTGATCATCAATTTATTCATTAGAATGCCTACCTCACAGAACGCAGGGAAGGTGCATGGCATCACCTCTTATTAATAAACCTTAGGTTTTCTTCCTTTCTACAAAGTGGAGAATTCAAAAGTGCTGAGAAGTAATTTCTCATATGTAACTGTACTGATTTTATTACTCTGTTCTTTCATTAAAAATGCAAAGGTAAACTTCACCTCCGTTCTTACATGAGTGATCATAAACAATGAAGTCAGATCTGCTTGAGACGTTTAGCGCAGTTACATATACTATGTGACTTATTTGAATATATTTTAGAATTATAATTGCTGAATAGGTAATATTTTCTATAGATTCAATTGAACTGACAAAAATATGAAGCACTATATTCTGCATGATTTCAGTTTACAAAATTCATTATATATAAATATAAAATGCTTCTATTTCAGAATAAAGTTACTCTTTAAGCAAATTTCTTTTTCTCTACATAGAGTTTAAGCTCAGATTAGTACCTTTGAGTTACAAAAGTATAAGGAGCTGATTATTCTACATAATCCCTTCTGTAACAAGCCTTTGATATTTTTTATCTATGAAAATCTAATCTGAGTCTTTATCTTCTACTGTTTCCTTGTTAACAGGTTTCTTTATTTTTCTTCTACACTCTATCTTCACATAATAATTTTTTCCCTTTGGCAAATGACTTTGCATCTTAAACACAGAGGAAGATATCTTTCATCAGTCATTTCATTACATTTATCAAAAATTCAAGAAGCTGTTAGGAAACCCTGAATGTGTTTTCAGAAAGTAAATTAAAAATATATAGTTCTAGAATTTATAGCAACCAGAACTAAACAAATTGCTTGCAAGTGCTGAAATGCAGTTATGTTATGTCTAAATGTCTTATTAAAGATAATATAAGTAAGTGCTATTTTTTAAAAAACAAAACATTCTTTACTTCTTAGGTTTCATATATTAGTACTTACTCTTGGTCAGAAAGCCAAGAAGAACATATCAGTTTTAAATTCCACTTGAAAGTTTATTTTCTGAATTAACATCATTGAGAACTGTACTGAGTCACATGACATGATATAACAATGAAGGAAACTGTCTTTTGGACTCAGCCTAGGGGCTGGCATTTTTAAAAGATGAAGGCATATCACCAAACTGAAGTCAAGGTTGCTAATAATTACAGCCGGGATTGAACACAGAGGTAATTTTTGTGAAAAAGATCTGGGGACAGTCTTCTCTTCAGCAAAGCCTATATTTTTTATGTACAGGAATAGATTCTAAATTTGCTCAGTTTCTTCTCTTTTGGAGAAGGAAATGGCAACCCACTCCAGTGTTTTTGCCTGGAGAATTCCAGGGACAGGGGAGCCTGGTGGGCTGCCGTCTATGGGGTCGCACAGAGTCGGACACGACTGAAGTGACTTAGCAGCAGCAAAGGGCAAAATGTTAATACAAATTTGGCACAGCCCCTAGAAGACAAAGCATTGTATAAATAGTTGAATAGGAAGTGGGTGAAAGCTTTTTTTGCAGTGCTTCAGGGTAAAGCTGGGTCCATCTAAGGGCTTCTGTAATCGGGCCTACAGTCTTTCTGCTTGTTTTTAGTATTTATTTATTTACTAGGCTGTACCAGGTCTTGATGGTCACTCGAGGGATCGTCCATCTTCCTTGCAACATCTGTAATTGTTTGATGGGAGCTCTTAACTGTGGCATGTGGGATCTAGTTTTCCTACTAGGATTGAACCCAGGTCCCTGAATTGGGAGCCTGGAGTCTTAGCCACTGGGCCACCAAGGAAGAACCTAGACCACAGTCTTAATTTCTACTTTGTTTGCTTCGATTCTCCTTCCTGTAAACTCTTAACTACAGTTAGACTCATTTCCCTACTCTACTAAAAGGCTTTCAGTTTTTCTATTATTTTGCTCATGAATACTCTCCCTTTTGTCCCTTCAAATCCCATCACTCTTTAAAATGCAACTCAAACTTATTTCACTAAGGAAGTCTTCCTCAGTGCCAAGTACTTCTCTGCCCTCAAAACTCTAGAGCCATTATCTATACAATTCTCATGTGTTTCTGAGCTGTCCAATATTTTTGCTTAAAAGTTATTTTAATTTGAATTGTCTTTGGGTGTATGTCCATCCTGTACTTTAAAACATATCCACAACACTTAACAGAGTTCACAGTAGAGTGCTCAAGAGCATATATCACTTCCTGAGAGCTCTTTTAGAAGTCAGCCAAAGCATTTCCAGGACAATTCTTCCCTTTCCTGCATAATGGCTCATATGTCTGACTAATAACTCTTTGGGTGGAAAAAAAGCCCTGTGCAATACTGTTGTCCTTAACACTAGACTCACAGGGAATCCATTTTAATCTGAAATAGGCCAGGACACATCACCACTTATTTTGAAGAGTCTGCCTGCTCTGCATGAACACACAAGTGCAGGAGCAAGTTTTCCAAGATTCATTGAGATGTGAGCCCGAGCTGTAGACCTCAGATTAGAACCACGCTGAAAGAGCTGCAGAGTCTTAAAACATTTATGACATGTTGGTCAGAGGCAATGGATGACAGCCCAAGGAAACAGTAACGTGATACTGAGCTTTTCACCTTGAGGTGACTGGTTAAAACTCAGCTTGGGATCATGAAAAATTTATAGCCCTCTAAAGCAATAAAGAAAGCTATTTGTGACCCAGGGAAAGTGACCATAGGACAAGGGCCACGACCACTGGTCCACAGTGAGATCTGAGACCAAGGCATGCAGCCCAAAGAGAAGTTAAAACATATAAATGCACGTATTCTTGCAAACACATACCCCCACACACACCCAGGGGAATAAATATTGCTTTCAGCAAAGAACAGGGGCTTCCCAGGCAGATCAGTGGTAAAGAATCCACCTGCCAAGGCAGGAGACTCTGGTTTAATCCCTGGATCAGGAAATCCCCTGGAGGAGGGCATGGCAACCCACTCCAGTATTCCTGCCTGGAGAATCCCACGGACAGAGGAGCCTAGCAGGCTACAGTTCATAGGGTCATAGAGTCAGACATAACCCAGTGCACATGCACAAGATTTATTCCCTTACCCTCTTACTCTTTTAGAAGTTAACCTTGAATTTTAAGGTATTAAATCATGGGCAAAATGAAACTTCAAAATCTTGTTTCCATTGAAAGCGAAAATGTTACTCACTCATTTATGTTTAACCCATATTTTGCTACCCCATGAACTTTAGCCCACCAGGCTCCTCTGTCCATGGGATTCTCCAGGCAAGAATACTGGAGTGGGTTGCCATTTCCTTCTCCAGGAGATCTTCCTGACCCTGGGATCAAACCCAGGGGTTTCCTGGTTTCCGGGTTTCCTGCATTGCAGGCAGACTCTTTACCATCTGAGACACCAGGGAATGTCAAGTAAAAAAAAAAAAAAAAAAAAAAAAAATATATATATATAAATATGAATTTCTAACTTCATAGGTAAATAATGGCTTCCCTGGAGGCTTAGATGGTAAAGAATCTGCCTACAATGCAGCAGACCTGGGTTTGATCCCGGGTAGGGCAGATCTCCAGGAGAGGAAAAGGAAACCCACTCCAGTGTTCTCGCCTGGAGAATCCCATGGATGGAAGAGCCTGACAGTCCTTGAGGTCGCAAAGGGTTGGACACAAGTGAGTGACTAACACTTTTCATTTTAGGTAAATAACAATGTTTACAAAACAATGCTAGTTCCTCCTACATGCATAGCATTTTTTTTACGAATCCCCAAGATTTCTTGGAGGTTCCTAAGTTGTAATGAAAGAGCATATATCTTGGCATGAGAAGATTAATTTGAGTCTCTGTCCAACTGAAGTTGGAGGACCTTGAGCAACTCCATCTGTATGAACCCCAGGCTGCTTATCTACAGAACGGAGATAACAATCAACTGTGATCTCAAGAGGTTCAGAAAGTTGAAGGTTAAATTAAAACACATTAATAGAAAAAATGTTAACTCTGACTACCACTTTACAAACTAATATAAAACCCCAGTCACTTTTTTGTCTTTACTGGTGAAAGTTACACCAAACACTGGGTCAAATTTACTGCTCTGGGTCTGAACAAAGCAAGAAACCTTGGACTTAGCTGATCTTCTAAGCACATGCAGAGCATGGATTTTAAATTAAAAGAGGACTATTGGACACAACTTTAATAACGTTTTGAAAAAGACAAACTGAAACTAAAAATCACACCCCATTTCCCCCATTAGTGCAAAATGGACTTTCCAGCCCTTTTTAGGATTACAACTAAAAATCCTCTGACCTATTAACTAATTTAATCCCTCTTCTTAAAAAGTACACACAGCCAAACATGCACATACACAAACATATAGTTGTTTCCTAAGAGTCACGTTCTAAGAAAAATTGCCAGAACTAACAACTTGTTAAATAATATCTGAGGCAAAGCATATTGGGACCCAAAATTTTAATAGCATGTTTTTGCATCAATTAGTCATGTAATCTGGATGATAATACTTTGGTTACTTCAAAATTATCATCAAAAGACTTAAGCTTTTTCTCAGTCCATTGTAAATTTTAACTGATTTCTTTTAATATTTCTCACTGCAAAAGTGTTTTTAACTTTTTAAGGGAACTGAGTTGGAAAACATCCATGACAAATCAAAGAAGCCATAATTTTTAAAGGTCGGTTCTTTAATATTATGTGTTTATTCAAATTCAGCACACTGCTTTGAAGTGCTTCAATAAATGTTTGTTGAATAAACGAAAAGATAAATGAAAGAAATAATTTGCCTTGCAGGGTTTTCTAAATCTTTCTCCTTATGCATAATATCCTTCTAGTGGGGGTCAGTGAGCTCTTCCTTTCTTCATTGACAATTGCATAAAAATACAAAGGAAGTCCATCCAAGCCACAGGCACATGTTGGATAAGAGATAATATCTAGGGTTGACTAGTCAAACAAGTCCTCATTCAGATCCTGCCAGAAGAACTGAGGTTTCATAAAGCAAACTCTTGAATTTAATTTTCCTCATTTCCATTACATTTGCTTGGCACAGACACTGGAACTCCATCAGAAGAGAACCATTAAATACATCACCATAATCCTCCTGAATATTCAAGTTCACTTTGTGCCATGATTTTTTTTAAACTTTCCTTCCTTTTTTAAAAAAAAGTTTTAAAAATGATTCCTCAAAAATAATGTGTGGCATTATATTTATTAAGTTAGGAATCTTCGATTCTTTTACTTGTCACTGCGACTTTCTTTTGGGCTTAGTTTGATTCATATTCATACCTAGTACTTGACATAAGGTTCTTATGTTTGGTAGTTGACTGTCAACTTAATCAAATCATTTACATCACACAGCATTAAGAGACTGCATTTTGGCGCTACCCTTCATGCCACATGTCTGAAAACTTTAGGATTTCAGACATTCATCAGTGGAAATGTGGACTGTTGATGATTAGTTTGAAAATCCTCCCCTGGAAGTCAAAATAAGCCTTCTTTTAAGTCATCTGATGAGTAACAAAGACTACATTTGAAAACAGGTTTTTCAACAACCACAGAAGGCAACAACCACAGGTCAAGTAGCTTAAATATATGCCAGTCTTGCCTTTGAATGACCAGCTCACCTTTCTTGCCTATTTTGTCCAGATTTTTAAAAGAAAATCATTTGCTTTATTCTTAGCCCATATAATCAGCCATCACTTGAAGTTCATATGGAAAAACATCGTCCCAAATAAAAGTTTTTAGCTTGAATATTTTTGCAACACCTGGAAATTTCAAGTAGCTGTAACAAAAGGTTATTCAAACATTCAAAGTGATGAATTAACATTTCTGATACTCTGCAAATCCTAATTCTTTAAATGATAGTGAATAGATATATACTAACACTGCTGCTGCTGCTGCTGCTAAGTTGCTTCAGTCGTGTCCGACTCTGTTCGACCGCATACACGGCAGCCCACCAGGCTCCCCCGTCCCTGGGATTCTCCAGGCAAGAATGCTGGAGTGGGTTGCCATTTCCTTCTCCAATGCATGAAAGTGAAAAGTGAAAGTGAAGTTGCTCAGTCGTGTCCGACTCTTAGCGACCCCATGGACTGGAGCCTACCAGGCTCCTCCATCCATGGGATTCTCCAGGCAAGAGTATTGGAATGGGGTGCCATTGCCTTCTCCTCAGAAATGACTCCGTGGCTCAGTGGTAAAGAATCCATCTGCCAATGCAGGAGACCTGGGTTCAGTCCCTGGGTTGGAAAAATTCCCTAGAGAAGGAAATGGCAAACCACTCCAATACTCTTGCCTGAGAAATCCCATGGACAGAGAAGCTTGGCAGGCTACAGTCCATGGGGTCGGATATAACTTAGTGACTAAACGGCAACATGCACTGATAATTCATTCCATTTCACGACTATCAAAATGCCAACTATGTACTTTCTAAAGATTCAGCATCCATTAGAACAAAATAAATGAATAATGGATACAACAAGGCTGTATATTGTCACCCTGCTTATTTAACTTATATGCGGAGCACATCAGGCAAAAAGCTAGGCTGGGTGAATCACAAGCTGGAATCAAGATTGCCGGAAAAAATAACAACAACCTCAAATATGCAGATGATACCACTCTAATGGCAGAAAGTGAAGAGGAACTAAAGAGCCTCTTGAGGAGGGAAAAAGAGGAGAGTGAAAAATCTGGCTTAAAACTCCACATAACAAAACTAAGATAGTGACATCCAGTCCCATAACTTCATGGAAAATAGAAGGGGAAAAAGTGGAAACAGTGACAGATTTTATTTTCCTGGGTTCCAAAATCACTGCAGATGGTGACCGCAGCCCTGAAATTAAGACTGTTGCTCCTTGGAAGGAAAACTATGACAGACCTAGACAGCATATTAAAAAGTAGAGACATCACTTTGCTGACAAACATCCATATAGTCAAAACTATGGCTTTTCCAGTAGTCAAGTATAGGTGTGAGAGTTGGACCATAATGAAGACTAAGACTGAAGAATTGATGCTTTCGAACTGTGGTGCTGGAGAAGATTCTTGAGAGTCCCTTGGACAGCAAGGACGTCAAAGCAGTCTAAAGGAAGTCAACCTAAAATACTCATTGGAAAGACTAATGCTGAAGCTCCAATGCTTTGGCCACCTGATACAAAGAGCTAACTCATTGGAGAAAAGACCTCAATGCAGCAGTCCACAGGGTGGCGAAGAGTCAGACATGATTTAGTGATTGAACAACTAAAGACTCAGCTTCCATTAGAACAAAACAGATGAATGATGCATTTAAAAAAAAAATACACTAGTGGGTTTTTTTAAAACCCAGAAAGTGTGAAAACTGGGGGCTGAATCGTGCTTTCTGGAACAAAAGAAACTCCTCCCATTATTCTTCGTTGGAATGGGGCATAACAATGCAAAACCAAAATGCCAGGAAACAGATATAGACTGTGGATTCTCTCTGACTTATCTTCTCAAGAGCACACAACTGGACTGCAGCACATGTGCAGCCAATATGTCCAGGCCCAAAGGCTTCATACCAAGAGATCATACAGAGACAACGCGTGAGCAGCTCATGCTTCTCTTGGGGAAGCTTGAAGGATCCTAAGCCAAAGCTTCCCAGACTGTGAAAATCAGCTGCTCTTCTGAAAAGCCTTTGAAGTATGTTTCTGAATAAGACAACAGTAAAATGAACCAAGATGGGGTTGGAGGCCAGGGTATTTGTAAAACAAGGCCTAGCTGGACTTAATAAGGTGACCCTCATACTTACCTAAGGCTTTTATCTAGAAAATGAGAAAGGAGATCAAGTTATCATATTATTCTTGGCAACCCCTGATGGGCATGTCCACATGCACAGAACTAATCATATAAAGACAGCAATATAAAAAAGTAGACATTAGCTCTTTGCCTTGCTGTTACTGTTTAGTCACTAAGTTGTGTCTGACTCTTTTGTGACCCCATGGACTGTAGTCCACCAGGCTCCTCTATCTGTGGGATTTCCCAGGCAAGAATAGTGGAGTGAGTTTCCATTTCCTTCTCCAGGGGACCTTCCCAACCCAGGGACAGAACCTGTAGCTCCTGCATTGCAACCAAATGCTTAACCGCTGAGCCACCAGAGAAGCGTAGTTCTTTGTATACTCAAAGATTTACATTTACCCAGAAGTTGAAGATGAATCCATTAACTGAGCAAAGATTTAGGGAATTAAAATGGAGTAAAAGTGTTTGGACTTGGAATGAAGAGTTAGACAGCTATAGAAAATAGTTGATTGGTGACATGAGAGCAAATAGACATTGTCATTATCATGTGACATTTAATGCTTATTTTTGTCATGCACAGCAAAATAGAGTATTAAAAATTTTTGCCCTATTATTTCCTCAGCAGAGAATAGTTTGTTTTTCAAACTATTGCTCCTTGGAAGGAAAACTATGACAGACCTAGACAGCATATTAATACTACTAATACTCCTGCTTTATTATTGTTATTATTATTAAGTTCTGCTGCTGCTGCTAAGTCACTTCAGTCGTGTCCGACTCCGTGGGACCCCATAGATGGCAGCCTGGCAGGCTCCCCTGTCCCTGGGATTCTCCAGGCAAGAACACTGGAGTGGGTTGCCATTTCCTTCTCCAATGCATGAAAGTGAAAAGTGAAAGTGAAGTCACTCAGTCGTGTCCGACTCTTAGCGACCCCATGGACTGCAGCCCACCAGGCTCCTCCGTCCATGGGATTTTCCAGGCAAGAGTACTGGAGTGGGGTGCCATTGCCTTCTCTGATTATTAAGTTCTATATATCTATAATTCCATTTGCCAACTAGTTAACCAAGTTCAGCTACTCCTATTTTTAATTTTATATAAACACACCAACCAAAAAGCATGCCTGTTACAGAATGTCACTCAACAGCACAGCTCCCAGCCAAGAGCTCTTTCCACTGTCTGACTGTGGCAGAAGAGGCTGACTGGTGAACCGCGATCACTGGAAGTATATTATCTCACATAAACAACAAATTTCACTTTTTAAAATGTAAATAACACTCATTTGGATGATGGAAGAATAACATTTACCAGGCACAGAAAGCATATCAATTTCGTAGAAGTCTCTGCTTCAGTAAACTGTTTCCATTGCTCTCTGAACGCACATACATGGAGGCCTTTCCATTGTTCTAGACAGCATTTTGAGCGCCTTTATCTGTATCATATACTTCCTGAAAATTCTCGATTTATGGTGTGCTATTTTTCTTTAAAGAGAAAAGGAAGTGTTAAGTTGCTTAAGGTGATACCTAGTTTCTAAGACCCAAGCTGTCCTGCAGATAAGCAGCTATGAGCCAGAGGAAGGCCCCAGGTAATCTGATGCAGAACCTGATGGTTGAGCAAAGATGCTGTAAAATACAGGGAGACTGGGGACAAAGAGACCATATCTCTGGACAAGTGCATGTTTCTGCTTGTGATACCAGCACTTGCTTCAAGTGAGAAGCCCCATAATCCATGTGCAGGTATAACATTTTTTAATAAGATGATCAAGGAAACTGTCCTATTTAGGTAAGTAAATATTTTTCTGTGTGGTACAGGCAATTTAAGTATAATTCAAACATCCTTGATATTATGAACCATTTTCACTTTCTGAGTAATAATTAAAAACTCTTATTCTCAAAGAAAAAACAAAACTTTGATCTTTGTTAAAGTCTTGATCACTCTTCTTTATTTACATTTGTTTTCTTTACTAATTTAAATATCTGTACTGTCTGTGCCAGGTAATTTCAACTAAAAACAAGAAATATAACTCATCAAGAAGATAAAAAACAAAAGGACCCATACTTTCCAAACCACTTCAAGAATAGGACATTTATATAACCACTGTTAATCACAAAATTTGAGAGACTAGAAAACCAAATGAAATAATGTAGAGGTCATATTAACTACTGATTCTATGGATTTTGGAATCATACTGTCTTGAGTCGTTACTGTCTCTAGTACTTAGTTTTGTGATACTGGATAGGTTACTCAACCTGTGAAAACTCAGTCTCCTTATCTGTAAAATGGGTATTTTAACATAAACTACTTCAAAGCATGTGGTCCTTGTAAAGTATTAAGGGTATACAGGACTCACAACACATGCAGGAGGAATGTTAACTATTATTATTTCACACAATTTTCTATTGATCTATAAATCTTTAAAAGATGCTTTCCTTTAAGAGATTTTATGTACAGTAATAAAAATATAGTCAAGTCAAAACTTCTAAACTGAATCTTTTGCAGAATTTTATACAGAGTCAGAATATTGCTTTTTTTGGGGAAAGAAAGATTTAACAATAAATATGGAACTATTCATAGAAATCTATGTTAACATAAAGATTGTGTTAAACTGACTTGGAAAAGCCAAAATTAACCTGATATCCATCTGAAGTATTTGAATTTCTAGATAAGAGGAAAACATATTTAATGTTATATGTAGCTTTTTTTATAGAAAAGAGAAGATATGGCAAAAATACAGCATTCTATTTTTACCAAATGTTCTGTTTAACTTCCATGAAAAGTGATGCTTTGGCTATATTATGAATAGAATATTTATATATAATGTTGCAAACAAATGTTGAGAAAAAATTCAAGAAACTATGAGAACATAAAAGAAACATGCAAGATAATAAAGATCTTTAGAGAGGGGTGCAGAAATACAGAATATATAAGCACATTTATGAGGGCAAAGACTATTTACAACAAAATTTAAGGTTAAACTAGATTTAAATTATGTGCAGGCACTTTAAAGTTGATTAGGAAACGTTAAAACAGTATTGCAAGATGAGGATGCCTGCTTATTGCCCCTCTAGCATTTCTAAACCGAAAGAATGAAAATATTTATTAAAAAATCTCCTTCTTAATACCTTTACCATCAAGTTTATCTTTCCAGAGAAAAATGTTAACCTCTAATAATTAAAGCTAATCATAAATGTCCACACAAATAACTCTGAGAAGGTGTGTTTCAGAGGGTGCAAAGTTTCAGATGTGACATTGAAAAAGGATGTCACATGCTATATACTGTATAGCTATTTCTGGTCTCAGAATTCTAGAATCAGCTTTGCAGGAAAATTTAAGTGACTACTTCAGAGGAGCTTTAAATGAAAATCTAAGTGGACGATAAGGGGACTGGGAGACAATTCATAATTTCCTTTTTAAAGTATGATGAGACTATGTTGTTTACATCATGAAATACTTCTGGACAATTTGAAAATACTTCAAAGTAGAATCCAAACAGAGTCAGAAAAACCATAAATATTCAACATATTTTGTCAAATCCTATGAGTCTTAGCCATAAACATGAAAGGTAGAGGCTGAGGAGGAATGGACAGGTAAAGCCAAACTCGCAATGATTACAAAGTGAATAAAAATGCAGTAAGCAGTGAAGTTTGCTAAAAAAGCTAAAGTAAATAGTTTTTGATGCTCCAAACCTAAGTTAAACTGACCTCTTGAAAGATAAAGTTGAAAACAAATTGTTTGTAAAAGAATAGTGTGATTCACGGGTGGGGGGGGTGGTAAGAAGCTTTAAAACAGAGATTGAAGATACATAAAAATGTAAAAAGTATACAAAGGAAAAAAAAAATCTTTCTCAAGGTAACCATCAGTCACTTTGTTTGCAGAAGCTAATACAACTCTGCTGCTTTCCTAGACTCACCAATCTGTTTTCTCCAAAAACAAGTCTAGGTGTTTCTTAAATTCACCTATGCTCTCCTCCAACTGCCTTTCCCAGTAATTTATTCCATACATTATCATCTCGCTCATGACATACTCTCCCCATCATGGAAAGCAGACAAGGCTACCCTTCAGGCTGACATCTGGCTCTTTCACAAAGCTGAGACCCTTTCAATGCTCTTCTTAGGTTTCCCTTTCACACACCCTGAACTGATTGAGCTACTGCTGAAAGGTTCTTCCTCATCCCCTGTGAAAACTCACAACTCACAACCAAAAGTTTAGTGAACTTCATTCTATAAATAAATAACCCATTACACATGTCCAGGCTATCATTTTTATAAAAAAGCTTAAAGAGTAACATTAAATGCTCTGTATTTCTGTTTTTGTGATATTTTGCTCCCTTTGGGAATTAACTTCTTTATAAGAAGCATTTTCCATTATACAGAGTTGCAGCATGATTATCATGCTTGCCCTATAGAAATCTATCAGTTACATTTAATTATTCTAACTCCATTTATTTCAAAGAAGTATGAAACTTCTAACTTTAAATGTATGCATGCACATATATTTATATGTAAATGTAACATATAAAACCATAAATGTATAAAAATCACTTACACAGGTAGATAAACATGTATTTGATAATCTTGTGATTTTTTTTTTCTTAAACTTTGTACAGACATAGAAAACAAACTTACAGTTGCCAAAGGGGAAAGGGAGAGGGAGAGGAACAAATAGGAGTTTGGGATTAGCAGATACAAACTACTAAATATAAAATAGATAAACAATAAGTGTCTATGGTATAGCTTAGGTATAATTGATTATGGTATAATCAATAGCCTATAATAAACCATAATGGAAAAGAATATGAAAAAGAATATATATATTATTGAATCACTTTGCTGTGTACCAGAAATGAACACAAGTTGTAAATCAACCATACATCATTTTAAAAAAATCTATTTTGTCTAATATTAAAATAGCCACTCCAGCTTTCTTTAATTTCTATTGAATTTCTGAATATATATATAGTTGAGTCTTGCAATTTATCCAAAATAATACTATCTGCCTTTTAATTGGGGAGGTATTTAGACCATTTATACTTAATGTAATTATCATTGTGCTTAGTTTTAAAATCTACCCTTTTGCTAAATAAATACTTACAGGTCACATAAACACTGAACTCTCACAGTGGCTTGATAATAGCACTACCACTCAAGAAAAAAAAGATTCCTTAACACAAAGAACTTTAAGAGTCACAGACACAAACTAATGTTCTGAAACTTTCATTCTTGTCCCCAGAGAGTGCTACAAAGAAATCTAATTTCATTAACTTCAATCAACTATGTTAAATACATAAGAGACCATTATCAAATTATTTGTTTTCATAGCAAACTCATTCTATTTCTTAGCACCCAATTATACTTTTTAAGTGATGGTTTCACAATCAAATCTGCATGTCAAAATGTTAACTCTATAGACAAATTCAGCAGGACGTTCAAACTACATTCCTTTAGGCAGCATTCAGTTCAGTTCAGTTCAGTTCAGTCGCTCAGTCATGTCCAACTCTTTGCGACCCCATGAATCGCAGCACGCCAGGCCTCCCTGTCCATCTCCAACTCCCGGAGTTCACTCAGACTCACATCCATCGAGTCGGTGATGCCATCCAGCCATCTCATCCTCTGTCGTCCCCTCCTCCTCCTGCCCCCAATCCCTCCCAGCATCAGAGTCTTTTCCAATGAGTCATCTCTTCACATGAGGTGGCCGAAGTACTGGAGTTACAGCTTTAGCATCATTCCTTCCAAAGAACACCCAGGACTGATCTTCTTTAGAATGGACTGGTTGGATCTCCTTGCAGTCCAAGGGACTCTCAAGAGTCTTCTCCAACACCACAGTACAAAAGCATCAATTCTTCGGCACTCAGCTTTCTTTACAGTCCAACTCTCACATCCATACATGACCACTGTAAAAACCATAGCCTTGACTAGACGGACCTTTGTTGGCAAAGTAATGTCTCTGCTTTTGAATATGCTATCTAGGTTGGTCATAACTTTCCATCCAAGGAGTAAGCGTTACCAAATACTTTTATTTTCTGCCTTACATTATGCACTCAAAGTCTGTGCTAGTCAACAGTTCCATTATTAAAATAAAAATTAATTTATCACCTATGTTTTAGGATCATGTCTAAAGTCATACGATCAAGCCTATAAAGCACTAATATTTTATTTGTATCTGTAGCCATGTATCTACTTTCATAAAGTAGCAAACAAATTTCAAAGTAACAGTTCTTCCAGAAACCAAAAAACCCAGAATGTTGACATTAAAATACCACTTGCCATGGAAAGAAACTAGAATTCCTTGGAGAAATGTCTAAGTTCAGGTCTGGGATAGGAAATAATCAAGAGGAACCTGCAGTTTTTTGTCAAACTATGTAGAAAGGAAGTTATCAAGACCACCAGAGTTTTGTGAAAGGGCTCACAAGCCAGTTTGGATAAAACATGGGGCAATTTAAGTACTAATAAAGATAATAACTACAAAGTATTGACACATTAAATTCATGAGTTTTTAATGATATTAAAAACACAGATAGACATTGGTCAATTTGGGCAGATGCTAGGAAACCAATTCATTATTCTGAACAGTGATAAATGAAGGGAAAGAATTAGGTATGGCTCCTTCCTTTTCTATAGAAATTGTAGCTCAGAGTAACTCGAATAGATGATGATAAGAAGTTCCTCTTTCAAAAATATTTCAACTAATAAGTGAAAAAGGAATACTAAATTAGAAAAATCACTACTCTAACTACCAATTTGAAGGAAATACTGGGAACAGAGGGACACATTAAAAGACACCTTTGGGAATGCAATAATAAAGTCCAGACTGTAGGAAACTATAGGACAATTACCTAACTTCTTCACCAACAGTAATGAATGAGAGAGGCAACCTACAAATGAAAAATATGTATGAGACATATCAACCAATTTTGAAAAGCTTGGATTCTGATTCAAACAAGAGAAACACTAAGTCTATATAAAATCAAGGAAATGAAAATACTTGTGAATCTTTGGTGATATTCAGCAATTATTGCTAAGTATTATATATGATAACAGGATTGTAATTACAACAGAGTCCTAAACTCTTAGAGATAAATAATGAAATATCTGCATATAAAAGAATATTTTATTTTGAAACTTTTCAAAATAATCTTAGCATTGGGAGAAAGAAGGTAGGAATACAGGCCGTATATGGATCATTGTTCAGGCTGGTTGAGGAAAAACTAATTTCATTAAGCTAGTCTCTATGCTTTTGCATTTGTTTGTAATTATCTATGACAAAAAATTATATTAAAAAACTCTGGTCATTTTATTCAAACTAAATGACAAAGAAATTGGAGAAATATAAATAATTTTATATTTGATAATCTCATACTGCATAACAAAAAGAAAATGGAGAGATGTGAAAAGGTAAAATCAAGAACTATGAAAATGTCTCCAACTACTTGGAAATAGGCCATTTTCCTTCTTCTAAAGAGTGTAAAATACCATAGGAAGAGTTCTGGTACTTGTCCTTAAGGCTGCTTTTCTCAAGGAAATAGACGGTAAAGATATTAAATAAAACCCCAAAACTTCTTCAGCAAACTTTACTGTACCAAGCAGCAGCTTTTCATTTTAAATACACTTCAGTCTCCCCTATAAAATCTATCCATTATATTTCCATTTATTGAATATGGTTCATTCTAGAAGAAACTTCTAGAAAAAATTTCCTGTGAAAACGACCTTACTATATAACAATCCTAAGTACCACTTTTATTCAGGAGAAGGAAAATGGCAACCCACTCCAGTATTCTTGCCTAGAGAACCCCAGGGACGGAGGAACCTGGTGGGCTGACATCTATGGGGTCGCATGCATGCATTGGAGAAGGAAATGGCAACCCACTCCAGTGTTCCTGCCTGGAGAATCCCAGGGATGGAGGAGCCTGGTGCGCTGCCGTCAGTGGGGTCGCACAGAGTTGAACACGACTGAAGTGACTTAGCAGCAGTAGCAACATATTATTTTCTAGGATGTCAGACATGATCCCCAAATGCATTTAATGAACAAACTGTTGGGGTCTTCTACATTTTAGTGTGAGTGCTACCACTCATACAATGAAGATGAGAATACAGGGAAAGGGACATTCTTAATCTCTTTACTAAAAGAAAACAAATTTTTAACACAATTATCTTTCTTCTCCGTCTCCCCACTTCCATCCCAGAATATCCTGTTACAGATTATTGTTACAGTGACCTATGACATATTTTTTAAATCTTGAGAAAGATGAGCAGTGATTTTCTACTTCAATTGGTCATGCCTCATCTTTTACACAAACGACACCTACTTAAAACAAAACATTGACATTTATATTTATTTTGTGAGTGCAAGGGTGTTTTCTTTACCTTAAAATTTGCCCTCCCCAAAAGGGAGATCTACGAAATTCTGAAACTATATATTTTATGAGAGGCTGGCCATAAAGACTGACATGCTTTTTCATCACAGCTACTTTATAGTATTATTCATAACACATGAATACCTTGAAGAAGCATTCAGCTATTTCAGAAGCCATAGAAAATAAATAAATAAAATTGCTACATAGGAAGAATACAAATAAAAGCATTTGTCTCTATGTTTTATCAACAATGGACAAAATATATTAAAGAACAGAAATTAAAGGTCTCATCCAAATGGAGCAATATTTCATGTTGCATGTATAATTCCATGCATGTATAATTCTCAATATTCTTTCAGAATGTAATAAGTGCTCCAGTAAAAGGTTTCTTAACTTAGTGTAAAACCTAATGATAGATACAGTACTTACCATAAGTCCCAATGAAACAATTTAGACAAAAAGTGATATTAAAGAAAATGAGGCTCTGTTACTAAAAACACTTGCCCCCACCTCCATGCAATTCCCAAGGAAACATTTTTTTCTGGGTTTCTTACCTTCATGAGATCTCCAAGAGGTATTTTCCACAAAGTCTATTATTTACAGATTTCACCCACCTTTCATCCTCAAAGATGACCAGACATTTTAATGTTTAGACCTCAACATAACAGTTCAGAAGTGGGTAGTATGTATTACAGTTCCCCTTGAGCTAATATAAAATTTTTCACCTATTTCCATCACGAGAAGAAAACTAACGAATTGTCATATAGCAAGATAACACTTTTTACTGTTGACAAGAGAAACATGGAAATGTCTGGGGTGGGGAGAGGAAAACAGAGGAGATTAAAGTCAGTTATCCCTCCCCTTTCATCATGCAACTTCACCTAAAATGAACAGAGAGCAATACCATCCCCTATACAGAGAATAATGCTGACATCTCTAAAGTCACAGTAACAAGTATCAGAAACGGATGGGCTTTACCCAAAACCAGGTCACCAGTATGACTACTAATGACTTCTCAAAACAAAGACATACTTTAAAATAAATCCAAACTCTTTGTTCTTTCTCTCATTGTCTGTGTCTCATGGGTACACAGCGTACCTTTGAGTAGAGAAAGGGATCGATGTATAACAACATTTTTTCTTTAAATTCCTTTAACTTTGAATTCCATGTGATCAACTCTTCCCATCCTTTTGTTTTTAAAATACAAATCTAAAAAGTATCAGCATAAATGTTCAACATACTTTATAAACCTATTTATGTACATGTCCAAGTTACATGAAATCTATATCCTGTGTGAAAATACAGCTAATTGTTTAGAGCATTTGGTAGGAAAGGTTTTTTAAAATTTTACCCTTTAGGTTAAAAAAATAGCTACTTTTTTCCTTGGACATAGAAATAAAATATTGTGTTTAGTTTATATTTATTTCTGTGCAGACTCTGAAACACAAAATATATACATATGCATACATTATAGAAACATTAAAATATATGCATGTGAAAGTGAAAGTCACTCAGTCACATCCAACTCTTTGCAACCCCATGGACTACACAGACCATGGAATTCTCCAGGCCAGAATACTGGAGTGGGTAGCTGTTCCCTTCTCCAGGGATCTTCCCAACCCAAGGATCAAACCCAGGTCTCCCGCATTGCAGGTGGATTCTTTACCAGCTGAGCCACCAGGGAAGCCCAAGAATACCAGAGTGGGGAGCCTATCCCTTCTCCAGGGGATCTTCCCGACCTAGGAATCGAATCAGGGTCTCCTGCATGGCAGGCATATTCTTTACCAGCTAAGCTACCAAGGAAGCCAAATGTATAAATAGAGTATTTAAAAATTCAAATAATTTTATTTCTGATGTAGATACACCTTGAATAACATGAGAAGATTCAGAGAGACTGAGTGTGTGCTATAGAGTCAAAGAACAAATAATCGCTGGGAAGAGCTTTTCTTTTAAAGTTCTGCATTAACTCCTCATCACTCAGGGTAGAAGAAAGTAGTAGCCATGGATCACCGGAAGTGTCCAAGATCACCATCTACTCACGTCTTCTGTATTTCTTGCCCTTCAGGCCACACCACATTGTCTCCCTTAAGGCAGGGGTCCCCAACCCCCGGGCCACAGACCTCTCCCCGTCTGTGGCCTGTTAGGAACTGGGCCGCACAGCAGAAGGTGAGTGGTAAGCAAGCAAAGCTTCATTTGTATTTACAGTCGCTCCCCATCCTTCACATTACCACCTGAGCTCAGGAAAACAAGTTCCGGGCTCCCACTGATTCTGTATTATGGTGAGCTGTATAATTATTTCACTATATATCACAATGTAACAATAATAGAAATAAAGTGCACAATAAATGTAATGCTCTTGAATCATCCCCAAACTATCCCCCTTGCCCCTCCCCCATCCACAGAACTGTCTTCCATGAAACCAGTCCCTTGTACAAAAAGGTTGTTGTGGACGGCTGTTTTAAGGTACAAATTGAAGGACATTCCTGGTCCTGTCATTCAGTGGTGAGCGAGCGCTGCTGAGCATGCTCAGGACACCCACCACAAAGGACAAGGCGGCTGCAAACGCTGTTCCAGGAGCACTCAGAGATTCGAGTGAGCACCCACTCCATTTTTCCCCTTCTCTATTCTCGCCAACCTACAGCTATTTGTTACTTACTGTCTATTGACCAAAAACTATTAGTACCATCCTACTTTGGACCTTTCTACTATATTATAAATAACTCCCATTGGCACCCCACTCCAGTACTCTTGCCTGGAGAATCCCATGGATGGAGGAGCCTGGTGGGCTACAGTCCATGGGGTCGCTAAGAGTCGGACACGACTGAGCGACTTCACTTTCACTCTTCACTTTCATTCATTGGAGAAGGAAATGGCAACCCACTCCAGTGTTCTTGCCTGGAGAATCCCAGGGACGGGGGAGCCTGGTGGGCTGCCGTCTATGGGGTCGTACAGAGTTGGACATGACTGAAGCGACTTAGCAGCAGCAGTCCTCTATCCTCCATTAAGATGATGTCAAGTAAAGCATTAAAAGAGCTTTCATTGTCATTTCTTCTGATATTACCTAATGGCCATGTTTCCTAAAACAGTCTTCAATCACAAGGCTAGAGGAAACCAGGTACATCTAAAAAGGGACCACATCACTGATTTGAAATATGTCCCCTAGGGTTGATATATTCAGCTGGTATTTATTCAGGAAGCCTTTAACTTCCTGGATAAATTCTCTATCATGTTTATCATGTTTATGTTTTAGCAGTCACTTTGAAATTTCTTTACTTTTGTTTTCCATAATTCCATTTTGTGATTTACAGACTCAGTCCACTTTTTCTCACTGTCCCTGGAATGTTAATGCTTTCCAAAATTCATATCCTTTACTCTCTTCTCTGTTAGCTCTTTTTCTTGTAGGAGTTTACCTACCTCTATGGCTCAACCTCGGAGAAGGCAATGGCAACCCACTCCAGTACTCTTGCCTAGAAAATCCCATGGATGGAGAAGCCTGGTAGGCTGCAGTCCATGGGGTCACTAGGAGTCAGACATGACTGAACGACTTCACTTTCACTTCTCACTTTCATGCATTGGAGAAGGAAATGGCAATCCACTCCAGTATTCTTGCCTGGAGAATCCCAGGGACAGGGGAGCCTGGTGGGCTGCCGTCTATGGGGTCGCACAGAGTCGGACACGACTGAAGCAACTTAGCAGCAGCAGCAGCATGGCTCAACCTAAATATTTATGCCTCTCAAATCTGTAGCTTTAAGTCACATATCACTCCTAATCTCTAGGTAAATATCACCAGTTTCACATGAGCAAAGTCTCCAAATGCCTTGTTTACAATTTGCACAAAACTGGATTTTTCAGGTTATTCCTTCACTCTTCCCCATTCCTAGCCTCAAACTCATGCTTTATACTCCCTCAGTTTATCCTGTTCCTCTTCATTCTCTAATTTCAATCAAGAGTATTGGCACCACTGTCTACCAAGAAATTGGAGACAGTGGACAGTGGATAAGAGTCCATTATCCTGGACTCTTAGTGTCACCGCATCTAATAGGTTTTCAAAATCTATAGAGACTGGATAACATATATACGTTTCCCTTCCCCCTTTCCATATCTACTACCACGGGTTCAGCTTGGCCCTTCGTCTGCTCTTGTCTGCAATTGCAACTGCATCCTACCTGGTCTCCGTGACTACAATTACAATCCCATATCCCTGAAAGGTATTTCCAAGTCAGCTCCAGAGTGATCTTTCTAAACATTTAAGCAGATAACATTTATCCTTCAAGAATTCCTCATGGATAGGATCAGTTCAAAACTTCTACATGGCACACTAGGCCCTTCAGAATCTTTTCATAGTCACTGCTTCGTATTTTTATTCAGCTTCTCCTTGTACATCTACACATAGGATCCTTATTCAGCCATAGTTGTGTTTCCTCAAGGTACTGTGGTATATTTTTGCAAATACTATTCATTCTATGTGGAATGTCTTTCCTTCCTCTTCTCTGCATCCAGCAGGAATTAACTGCTTTATGTTTATGCTTTCTGGCTCAGTAGCAAGCCAGCAAAGTGCCCTGTCTTGGCTTTGGAACCCTTCCCCTGGAACTTCCCTGATGGACACTGGTGGGTACAGTCCAGCGCTTCCGGACTAGATTTGGCCTCGGCCAGCTGGGTAATGGCTAGACCACCTGGAAAATTCTTCTTATTCTTTAAGTCTCAGCCCAAACATTACACTCCTTTGTGAAGCTATCCCTGATCTTCCATCCCTGATCTTCTTGGACTTTAAATACATTCCATTACACAGCTTTCGTAATGTTGTAGCCAAGTGCTTACTTTTCTCCTTCATTAGTTTATCAGCTCTTTAAAGGAAGAATGTAGTATTTATTTTAAATCAACAATGCCAAATAATGTCAGGAATATAGTAGATGTTTAATGCTTAACACATAATGATTGAAAAAAGTTTATTTTTCAATGTCATTTTTCTACAGTGAATATTACCCTAAAACTAAAGAAATGCATACTTCAATACACTGGAAGAATCTCATATTTAGTCTTTGAGACAGATTATGGTTTCCTCAGACTTCTGTTTATTCTCTCTAGTTTCTGTTTGTTTGTTTCTATCCTACTGCCTTTAATGTAATCTTTTTTTTTATTTGCACTAAATAAATATTTACTGAGTAAAGAAATGGTAAATAAATGGATTAATTTAGTAGTATAAATGAAATCATATCATTATATTTCCATTTTCTTATAAATAAACATGGGCAATAATTGTTGGATGTTACAGAAGATCCTCCAGATATTTAAATGAAGTCTGAGACTCCTCCTCATTCTGTAATGATTTATTTCTTCTCTTCTCATGGGAAGTAGATGTGATTAATGATAATGACTACTGTCTACTCTTCTTAAGAAACATTAAGGTATTATACATATATCCTTTTAAGATACATATATCCTTTACAGGTTAAAGCTTATCTGTCCATAGTAAATGTGGTGAACTGTGGGTTAGAAATCTCCTTCACCCCAAATTCCTGTTTGAAAAATATGCTTCTTTGCTCTTTCAGTTCAGTCGCTTAGTCAAGTCCAACTCTTTGCGGTCCCATGGACTGCAGCATGCCAGGCTTCCCTGTTCATCACCAAATCCCAGAGTTTACTCAGACCCATGTCTATCACGTTGGTGATGCTGTCCAACAATCTCATCCTCTGTTGCCCCCTTATCCTCCTGTCTTCAATCTTTCCCAGCATCAGACTCTTTTCTAATGAGTCAGTTCTTCGCATCAGGTGGCCAAAGTATTGGAGTTTCAGCTTCAGCATCAGTCCTTCCAATGAATATTCAGGACTGATTTCCTTTAGGATGAACTGGTTGGATCTCCTTGCAGTCCAAGGGACTCTCAAGAGTTTTCTCCAACATCACGCTTTGCTCAACTTTGCTCTTTAGAATATGTGATTGTTACAAAAGATTAGAGAAAACTGCTTGAGAATCTAGTATTAAACTTTTCATAGCCTGTGGCTAAGAGCACAGGCTAAGAAGCAGCAACCTGCTTGGGTCTGGACTTCAGGCCACAACTTGTTAGTATATGTGAGATGTTGTTGGCCACCTCTCCAGCAGCCATAGTCCCCTGCCCACTAATCTTCCTTGCTAACAAAGCCCCATATTGTTCACTTTTCTCTGAGGGTCTATTTGGAGGAGAAATAGAAGACAAAGGTGAAAAGGCAAAAAGATAGGACACTGAAAGATGAACTCCCCAGGTCGGTAGGTGCCCAATATGCTACTGGAGATCAGTGGAGAAATAACTCCAGAAAGAATGAAAGGATGGAGTCAAAGCAAAAACAACACCCAGCTGTGGATGTGACTGGTGATAGAAGCAAGGTCTGACGCTGTTTAGACCAATATTGCATAGGAACCTGGAATGTTAGGTCCATGAATCAAGGCAAATTGGAAGTGGTCAAACAGGAGATGGCAAGAGTGAACAGTGACATTCTAGGAATCAGCGAACTAAAATGGACTGGAATGGGTGAATTTAACTCAGATGACCATTATATCTACTACTGCAGGCAGGAATTCCTTAGAAGAAATGGAGTAGCCATCACAGTCAACAAGAGTCCAAAATGCAGTACTTGGATGCAATCTCAAAAACGACAGAATGATCTCTATTCGTTCCCAAGGCAAACCATTCAATATCACAGTAATCCAAGTCTATGCCCCAAACAGTAATGCTGAAGAAGCTGAAGTTGAACGGTTCTATGAAGACCTATAAGACCTTTTAGAACTAATACTCAAAAAAAGATGTCCTTCTCATTATAAGGGACTAGAATGCAAAAGTACAAAGTCAAGAAATACCTGGATTAACAGGCAAATTGAGCCTTAGAATACGGAATGAAGCAGGGCAAAGGCTAATAGAGTTTTGCCAAGAGAATGCACTGGTCATAGCAAACACTGTCTTCCAACAACACAAGAGAAGACTCTACACTTCAACATCACCAGATGGTCAATACCAAAATCAGATTGATTATATTCTTTGCAGCCAAAGATGGAGAAGCTCTATACAGTCAACAAAAACAAGACCAGGAGCTGACTGTGGCTCAGAACATGAATTCCTTATTACCAAATTCAGACTTAAATTGAAGAAAGTAGGGAAAACCACTAGACCATTCGGGTATGACCTAAATCAAATCCCTTATGATTATACAGTGGAAGTGAGAAATAGATTTAAGGGACTAGATCTGATAGACAGAGTGCCTGATGAACTATGGACGGAGGTTCGTGACATTGTATAGGAGACAGGGATCAAGAGCACCCCCAAGGGAAAAAATGCAAAAAAGAAAAATGGCTGTCTGAGGAGGCCTTACAAATAGCTGTGAAAAGAATGGAAGTGAAAAGCAAAGGAGAAAAGGAAAGATATTCCCATTTGAATGCAGAGTTCCAAAGAATAGCAAGAGAGTTAAGAAAGTCTTCCTCAGTGATCAATGCAAAGAAATAGAGGAAAAGAATAGAATGCGAAAGACTAGAGATCTCTTTTAAAAAATTAGAGATACCAAGGGAACATTTCATGCAAAGATGGGCTCGATAAAGGACAGAAATGGTATGGACCTAACAGAAGCAGAAGATATTGGGAAGTGGTGGCAAGAATACACAGAAGAACTGTACAAAAAAGATCTTCACAACCCAGATAATCATATCGAGGTGTGATCACTCACCTAGAGCCAGACATCCTGGAATGTGAAGGCAAGTGGGTCTTAGGAAGCATCACTATGAACAAAGCTAGTGGAGGTGATGGAATTCCAGTTGAGCTATTTCAAATCCTAAAAGATGATGCTGTGAAAGTGCTGCACTCAATATGCCAGCAAATTTGGAAAACTCAGCAGTGGCCACAGGACTGGAAAAGGTCAGTTTTCAACACAATCCCAAAGAAAGGCAATGCCAAAGAATGCTCAAACTACTGCACTATTGCACTCATCTCACACGCTAGCAAAGTAATGCTCAAAATTCTTTAAGCCAGGCTTCAGCAATACGTGAACCGTGAACTTCCAGATGTTCAAGCTGGTTTTCGAAAAGGCAGAGGAACCAGAGATCAAATTGCCAACATCTGCTGGATCATCAAAAAAGCAAGAGAATTCCAGAAAAACATTTATTTCTACTTTATTGACTATGCCAAAGCCTTTGACTGTGTGGATCACAATAAACTGTGGAAAATTCTGAAAGAGATGGAAATACCAGACCACCTGATCTGCCTCTTGAGGAATTTGTATGCAGGTCAGGAAGCAACAGTTAGAACTGGACATGGAACAATAGACTGGTTCCAAATAGGAAAAGGAGTACATCAAGGCTGTACATTGTCACCCTGCTTATTTAACTTACATGTAGAGAACATTATGAGAAACGCTGGGCTGGAGGAAGCACAAGCTGGAATCAAGATTGCTGGGAGAAATATCAATAACCTCAGATATGCAGATGACACCACCCCTATGGCAGAAAGTGAAGAAGAACTAAAAAGCCTCTTGATGAAAGTGATGAGGAGAGTGAAAAAGTTGGCTTAAAGCTCAACATTCAGAAAATTAAGATCGTGGGATCCAGTCCCATCACTTCATGGGAAATAGATGGGGAAACAGTGGCTGACTTTGTTTTTTGGGGCTCCAAAATCACTACAGATGGTGATTGCAGTCATGAAATTAAAAGACGCTTACTCCTTGGAAGGAAAGTTATGACCAACCTAGACAGCATATTAAAAAGCAGAGACATTATTTTGTCAACAAAGGTCCATCTACTCAAAGCTATGGTTTTTCCAGTGGTCATGTATAGATGTGAGATTTGGACTACAAAGAAAGCTGAGCACAGAAAAATTGATGCTTTTGAATTGTGGTGTTGGAGAAGACTCTCGAGAGTCCCTTGGACTGCAAGGAGATCCAACCAGTCCATCTTAAAGGAGATCAGTCCTGGGTCATTGGAAGGACTGATATTGAAGCTGAAACTCCAATACTTAGGCCACCCAATGCAAAGAACTGACTCATTTGAAAAACCCCTGATGCTGGGAAAGATTGAAGGCAGGAGGAGAAGGGGATGACAGAGGATGAGATGGTTGGACGGCATCACCGACTCAATGGACATAAGTTTGGGTAAACTCTGGGAGTTTGATGGACAGGGAGGCCTGGCATGCTGCGTTTCATGGGGTCACAAGGAGTCAGACACAACTGAGCGACTGAACTGGACTGGAGTGAATCTTTACTGGGAGAGGCCAGTTGTGTAGGAATTGTCTCCTTTCGTTGGTGATTGGTTTAGACTTGAGCATATAATGTGATTCCAGCCAACGAGGTGACAGTACAAGACTGCCTAAAGAATATCCGGGAAGGGACTCCTCTTTCTTAAAAAGAGAGCTGAGAAAAGCGCTTTTTCCTTTTTCTTTCTCTCTGGTGACAAAGTTTTCTGCCTATGATGTCTGAAAATATAGCAGCCATTTTAAAGGGTAGCTGGACAAGATAATTTGCTAAGGACAGCAAAGTAGAAAGATGAGAAGAAAACAGGTCTCTGATGATGTCACTGACTTAACCCTGGAGTAGCTCTAACTCTGGACTGATAGTTAGGTCAGCTAGTAAATGTCCCTACTGTTTTATTTTCTCTTCTTGTCATCAAAAGCATACTAACTGAAATACTGTCTGGCCTTAGGAAATTTTCTTAACTTCTGTATACTTCATTTTCCTCTTTTGGAGAAGGCAAATAAGTCAATTAATCCTCATAAGATTCTTGTGACAATTAAATAAAATGATATATGTAAAACACTGGTGAAAGTTCCTATTTATAAAAATTAAATAAGTGCTCAATAAATGATCACTATTTTTGGCACTGTTATTATTAATGAATTTAATTAAACTCTGTAGAATTTTTTTTCCCTGATGCCTTCAAAGGTTATCTAAATAGGTGAATAAATGATAAAATCCAACATTTCTATTTTAGTATGCTATCTATTAAAAAGGCAATTTTTTTTCTCTCTCTAATATCTCTTCTCAGTCTATATTAAAATTTTAAGTAAAGTGAATATACAAATATTTCCTTATTAAAAATTAATTCTCAAAAAATAAATAAAAATTAGAGTAGTTCCGAAGAAAGTAAATTTTACATTTGATATAGCCTGAAAAATTCATATCATTACAGAGCAGAGAAAAATGAGGAAGCACATGATATAAACTACTCTATCACATTCCCACAAAGGTTTTTTTATTCTCTATGTAGTGTTATTCCTATTCTTATCCCAGATCTCTTAGAGATGGAATCTTGCCAAGAATGCAAAAGTCTGCTGAACTCTGTAGTAGTTTTACAAAATTGGCACATGTCCACAAACACTTGAAGAAGGACCACCAAATTCAGCTGAGCTTTGAACTAAAGCTCCCTCTACAACCAAGTTCAAATCTGATTGATAAGGGGGAAACCAGAGAACTGAAACAGCAGAGGTGGCATAGGAGCACTTATTCAATTTCTTTGATAAGTGAAGAACAGGAAAGGCTTCCACACAGGAGAGACAAAAAACAACCATTTTAGTAGCACTGGGGCAAATGTGAGTAATCTTCTCTTCTGATGTATTTCCCTGATCTCTTAGGGGGAAAAAAAAGTCTCTCAACAGCACAGGAAGAAAACTGCCTCTTTAACCCCCTGATGACAGAAACAAATTGTTTTGCAGCTCTGGGAAGAGATTTGTCACAAATGTGCAAACCAGATCCTGTATCCTGGACACTGTGCAGAGACGTAATATCACATTTTTAGAGAATTCCAAAGTGATCCCTTAATATCACAAGAGATTTTTTTCTAAAGCAAAGCTCTATCTTGACGGCTTAACATGTATGGATTTTTGTGTGTGTGATACCAAATGTAACTTTTAGTTTAAGTGTTGTTATTAATTTTCTGTAATTCTCAAAGTGTCCAGGGGACTTTATTTTTATAGCAGTATAGTTTCTGAAAATGCTCACTGTGGTTGTTTAATGGACATGTTTAAGGCCAAATATATTTAAAACTGAATAGCTACTTATGGTAAGTTGGGGAATATAAGGGTATGATGACTGAGCTAACCATTCTATGAATCACTCCTTTAATGCTATTTCCATACATAAAGATCTTCTTCTAGGAACCTTTCATGAGCACTTTCTATACATCAAAATAAATACAACATGCATAGTGCAAAAAGGAGGAGCTCTGAATAATTGATAGACTTAGAATCTAGATCCTAGCTCTGCCAATTAGCAGATATGAAATTGAAAAAATTACTTAGTGTTTCTTAGTGTTTAGGTCCTTGATTTTAAAATGAAGACAATAAAAGAACAATCTTAAAGGGTAATCACAAGCATTAAATGAGAAAATATACTAATCTAGCAGATCTAGCAATCACAGATGATCAGTAATTGTCAATGTCCATCTATCACACACTTACAGTAAGAACAATAATGATAACAGTTCCAGGAAAAGGTCCAAATATTTTAAGAAATAAAAAGTCTTCTCTATAGAATATGTGGGTGACTTAGCGGATTGGTGAGCTTCACATACATCATCCAGGTACAACAGAAAAACCAGAATGAATACTTTGATAAGTACCCACAAGCAATATTTCCCTCAGTTCATTAAATATTAACTGGTCATCTACTATGTGCTGACAATACAGACATAAGTGGCATTAGTTCCTAAGATCACTGGGCTTGCCAATTAGGAGAGAGATTTATAAAGCTATAAACATGTAAAGGCAGATAATTTTGTGTAAATATAACTGCAGGGTGGACATTCAATCCAGGCTTGATGGAGAAGGCAGAATTGAAAAGCCTTCCAAAGGATATGACATCTGAGCTGAGTTTTGAAGGATAAGGAGTTATGCAGGTGTAGAAGGTGATGGAGAATGGGGCTGAGAGGTGGAATGTGACTTCTGAACTAAGGGAACAGTGTGTGGAAGTCATGAAAACATAAGAAAATAGTCTATATCCTGGGAATTCAAACCGCTTCAGTAAGTCTGGAGCATAAGATTCAAACACATTTACAAAGAATAGCAACGTGATGTAGAGCAATTTCATTTTTGGCAGGTAGTAGAGTGTGAGGTTGCCAAAGATAGGCAATTGGGTATTTTCTTTATGCAAGGCATGCATAGCACTGGTAGCATATAAGTGGCAATCTGAATGCTGAAATTACTCTTGCATTTAAATTGTGTTAGTACTACATCTTCAAGACCACCCAATTTTTGGTCTTCTGAAGGAAGGAATGATTACATATTTAAGGCATAAGAAAACTGCCAGACAGTAAAGAACAACTTCAGTAAAGTATTTGTTAAGACAAGAATCAAACTTCAATCAAATTAGACAGCTAGACCAATAATTCTTAGAACACTAAGAAGTCATTAAAACTTTGTGAATATAGCTAGCCAATGAAATACTTGTAAGATGGAAACAAAATGCATCAGTCCAAAAATCAAATTCCCATGTTTAAATAAAATTCAAAATAAGATGTAACATTTTTGTAGTGATGCAATGAACATTTTGTAGCTGCACTGAACATTGGGGCTTGTGATCTATTTAAAGTGAAGTCGCTCAGTTGTGTCCAACTCTTTGCGACCCCATGGGCTGTAGCTTACCAGGCTCCTCCGTCCATGGGATTTTCCAGGCAAGAATACTGGAGTGGGTTGCCATTTCCTTCTCCAGGAGATCTTCCCGACCCAGGGATTGAACCCAGGTCTCCCACGTTGTAGGCAGACGCCTTACCCTCTGAGCCACCAGGGAAGATCTGATGTTTACATAAAATTCAAAATAAGGTGTAACATTTTTGTAGTGCTTAGAATCATAAAATTATACATCAGAAGTTTTCTTTAAAATTATCCAGTAGATTTTAAGCAGCAACTGAAATACCTGCACCCTGACTTCCAGGGGATTGGCTTGAACAGAAACAAAATGGATCTCTTTATTTTTCTCCTTTGCATGTCCAAAGATCATTGTAAGTGACATGTTAGCTAAGAATTTGAGTTGGCATGAGCTACAAAAAAGTATAGCTTTTAAGACCATGTCAAGACAGCTAGGGAGCAGCCATAAATTGGCAGGTAACCCATAAGCCTGGTAATGGACTATTCCTTATGTAATATTGACCTCTGAGTATGAAATGGTAGTAGAATTTCTGGTTATGGGCATAGGAACCTGCAAGTTAGGTTATATTTAGGAAAATATATTTAGCTAGTATGAATCTCTACTGTTCTTTAACAGAAATTACTTTTATATTTGTCTGTGTGTAGATGTGTATGGGTGCATGAGTGTATTTGATCCAATAGTTGGCCACTCTACAATCGCAAAAATGAACGAGCAGAGCAATAGTTTGTATGCTCAGGGAGACTTCAAAAGGATATAGAATTAGAGCAGAAAAGCCCACCCAGATGGTTCTGCTGGAGCTTTACCACTTCACTTAGCATTTCTTTTCCCATGCTAAACAGTATTTCAGACTGTGGGAGCTGCTGTAGGATTCATGATCTCAAAGACTTTCTTGTGTAGGAAGAAAGATAAATCCTAAGGACACTAAGGTCTATGGGGTGGGACTGGGTACAGGCAAACAGAAAGTCAAAAGGTAGGCTTATGAAGAACTCCGTCAAAAGCCAAGAAAATGAAGTGTGCAGGGCTTGATATTCTTAGTTTTTTACATTTGAACTAGATGGACAGTCGTAACATTGATTTTATATCTATTTTTTTCTGTTCTACTTTCCATCATTCATTTCCATTCCTTGGGTAATGTTGATGAAAACTGTAGAAAGGAGTGTGGAGATGTAACAGGGGTTTCAGTGGGGAAAAGGGTGAGATATTAGGCAATAAAAAGAACTGTGTAGCTTTTCTTACAAAACCCCTCTCCTGAAGCTAGAGTAGAATAGATGCATCAAGGGGTCAGTAGTTCCAGAATTCCAGCTCCTGATGCATCCATGTGAGAAGCAGCCCCAGCAGTGCTTAGATCTGCGAAAGGAGCATGAGATCTGGAGAAGCTACTGCCAAGATGATGTCTCAACAGTACACGTGAAACCCCCTCTGCTTAACATGTATCTTAGAGAAGGTGACCTTTTACCATATGATTGAAGTTGGGACAAATTCCAGTCACATATTTCAATTGTAGATTCACTGTCCAGACTTGCAACAGTGGAGATGTCACACTTTAGGACAGATGAGTAAAAGCAAAACAAAACAGAATTTCAACAGTAGAAAGGGATCACAAAAAAATTTATGACAGTGTAGACACATACCTAGTCATTCATTTGAGAGGATTGAGAACCAACTACATAGGAGGCACCATGATAATTACACTGCTGCTGCTGCTGCTGCTGCTAAGTAGCTTCAGTTGTGTCCGACTCTGTGCGACCCAATAGATGGCAGCCCGCCAGGCTCCCCCGTCCCTGGGATTCTCCAGGCAGGAACACTGGAGTGGGTTGCCATTTCCTTCTCCAATGCATGAAAGTGAAAAGTGAAAGGGAAGTTGCTCAGTTGTGTCCAACTCATGTGTGACCCCATGGACTACAGCCTACCAGGCTCCTCCATCCATGGGATTTTCCAGGCAAGAGTACTGCAGTGGGGTGCCATCGCCTTCTCCGATAATTACATTAAGGGGATGTATAAAGATGACTTAGACATAATCAGTGCTTTCAAGGAACACATGTAACTTTAAGTTTCCAGTCCCACAGATAAAGAAGCTTAAAAGTTTCCATTCTTCCCTAACAACAAGTAAAAAAGCTTTAAACCAACTAAAAAATCAACAACTCATTCTTTCAGAGAAGTTAGGTGACATGGCACACAGCAAGCCCAAATTAGAGAGAAAGACTGGCAGAAAAAGAGAATCACAGCTTTCACAACTTGAAAGCGGAAACCCACAAGCAAAAACCACCACCAGAACTAGTGCCAGGGTAGGGGAATCTAAAATATCACTGATGAATTGCTGGAGGCTCAGTGTGGACAAGTCTGAGAGTTAAAAATTCCACAAGGTCTCAATTATAAGGACACCCACAAACTTCTGTTTTATCTCTAGGAGTTCAAACATGTCCTCACAGGAATACTGAAGACAAATTCTCTCAAAGTTCTGGAACCATTCTGAAATATGGCAGAGTATTCTGTTCTTTTTTAAACGGCCACCCTCAGGCCTTTTACCAGTGGAAACAATTTTACCACTGCAAAATCTGTTGGGGTTATAGCAGAACCTAACACAGAGGGAGGAAAACACCACCTCGAGCCATTCTGTCCCACCTGAGAGGAGGGAAAAAAACAGTAAGCACTGCTGAAACTGACAGTCCATGATCAGAACTAAAGACTGAGATTTAATCATAGAACTGTAGACATTTCCTCTCTCCCAACATCTATCACATTACTAAAGCCCTAAACACCACACTTGCCTTTTCTAATATATCATGTCCATTTTCCAACAAAAAATTACAAGACATACTAAAAGGTAAAGAAAAAAAAAAAATACAGTTTGAAGACAATAAACAAGCACCAGAGTCAGAAATGGCAGAGATGGTGCCATTATCAGGGTTTTTTTTGTTTTTTCTTTTTTTAAACTGTGACTAACATGCTAAAGACGTTAATGGGAAAATACACAACATGCAAGAACAGATATAATAGAGAATGTCGGCAGAGAGATGAAAATTCTAAGAAAGAATCAAAAAGAAATGCTAGAGATCAAAATCACTGTAACAGAAATGATGAATGTCTTTGGTGGGCTGGCTCATTAGTAGATTGGACATGGCTAGGAAAAAAATCTCTGAATTTAAGAATATGACAATCGAAATTTCCAAAACTAAAAAATAAATCAAGAAAAGACTTTTAAAAAAGAACCAAATATCCAAGAACTATGTGACAATTATAAGAAGTGTAACACATGCCTAATGAGAACACTAGAAGGAAAAGAAAGAGAAAAAGGAAAGAGGCAATATTTAAAATAATGTGCTCGGTTGCAACTCTTTTGCGACCCCATGGAATGTAGGCCACCAGGCTCCTCTGTCCATGGAATTTTCCAGGCAAGAATACTGGAGCCGGTTGCCATTTCCTCCTCCAGGGTATCCTCCCCGCCCAGGGACTGAACTCCTGTCTCTTGCATTTCCTGCACTGGCAAGTGATCTCTACCATTGTGTCACCTGCGGAGCCCAGTAAGGGCTAAGAATTTCCTCAAATTAATGTCAGACATCAAACCACAGGTCCAGGAAGCTCAGAGAACATCAAACTATAAATGGGGGGGGCGGAGGGGGGGAAGGACACTTAGGCATATCATATTCAAACTTGAGAAAATCACAGATTTTTTTTTTTAATCTTGAAAAAGTCAAGGGGTGAGAGTGAGGAAAACACCATACCTATTGAGCAGCAAGGATAAGAATTATATCCAACTTCTCAAAAAGCACTCTAAATACTTTAAGTGTTGAAAACTCTGTACCCTTTGAACCTATGCTTTAAAATTGAAACCACTAACCTAGAATTCTATACTCTGTGAAATTATCATTTGCAAGTGATGAAGAAATAAAGACTATTTTAGAAAAAGAAATTGAGGAAATTTGTTGCCAGTAGACTTGTCATGCAAGAAATGGTAAAACAACTTCCACATAGAAAAGAAAAATGAAGTAGTTCAGAAACTGGGATCTACATAAAAAAGGAAGCATCAGAGAAGGAATAAGTGCAGGTAAAATAAAAACTTTTATTTCTCTTCTGCTTAACTGATCTAGCAGATAACAGCTTGTTTAAAATAATAATGACAATAATATAGTCAATTATGTACTGCTGCTGCTGCTGCTAAGTTGCTTCAGTCGTGTCGGACTCTATGCGACCCCATTGAAGGCAGCCCACCAGGCTCCGCCATCCCTGGGATTCTCCAGGCAAGAACACTGGAGTGGGTTGCCATTTCCTTCTCCAATGCATGAAAGTGAAAAGTGAAAGTGAAGTTGCTCAGTTGTGTCCGACTCTTCTCGACCCCATGGACTGCAGCCTACCAGGCTCCTCCATCCATGGGATTTTCCAGGCAAGAGTACTGGGGTGAGTCGCCATTGCCAGTATGTACAAATGTACATTATATATACTTACAAATTCTTTGAATTGAATGACAACAAAGAGACAAGGTATGAAAGAAAGTTATTAAGATTATTTTATAAACGTAAGATATTCACTCCATCCATGAAGTGGTATAGTGTTCTTTGAAAGACAACTGGGGTAAGTTGTAAATGTATATTGTGAACTCTAGGGAGACCATCAAAGAAAAGTGAAAAAAGAAGTGCAACTGATATGTTAAGAAAGGACAGAAAATAGAATCATATAAAAAGCTCAATTCAAACCTAAAGAGCAGAAAAATTACAGAAGACAAAAATAAGAACAAAAACAAGGGCAACAAAATAAAAAACAGTAATAAATATGGTAGATATGAATCCAGCTATGTCCGTACCCAATTTAAATTTCAATGTTATAATCACACCAATGATCATATTATAAAACAAGGCTCAACTGTTCGTTATCTATAAGCCCACTTTTAATAAAAAGACACTTAAAAGTAAGTGAATGAAGAAATAGATCTAGATATACCTTGTTGATGCTAATCAAAAGAAAGCTGGAATACCTATATTAATTTCAGAGCAGACTCCAGAGCAAGGAAAGTTATCAGGGACAAGGCAGGGCATTACACAATCATAAGGGTCAAATACTCTAAGAAGACATAACAATCCTTGGGTGTAGGCACCTAACAAAAAAGCATCAAATCACACGAGGCAAAAACTGATAGCACAACAAGGAGAAATAGATGAGGCTACTATGGTAACTGGAGCTCCAACACCTCTCTGTCAGAAATGATCAGTAACGATGTAGTTGAATTTAACAGGGCCATCAACCACCTTTTAACAATTGACGTCTATGGATGTCTACTTTATCCAACAATAGCACATTGTGCAGCTCATCACTACTCATATTCATTACACTCAGGTGATGAAGTAAGTTATCTGCAGGGAACACTGCAGACCCTCTAAGGCTGTGCAAGAGGAATCAAATATCCTTATACTTAAGCCCACTATTGAGAGGCTGTAAGACTTCTCAAAGATTCCAGTGATATATTTTTGACACCTTTCACATGCAGAGCAGATTATAATGACTGATGTGTGGGGAGTTTAATTTTTCTCTGTTAACAAGAACTTTAATAAGGAAGTCTTCCCTTCTCAAAAAATAATCAGGAGCTAGAAAAATAAGGAACCAATGTTAATGATGCCAGATTTACTGCCCCAAACCACAAACTTTTTGGTTTAATTTAAATCTAGAGATCTCTGCTTAACACAGCAAAATCACATCATTCCATTAATTGTGTCCTTCTAAATGAAAATTCATTTTTCACTATTTTCACAATCTGATCAATAAAACCAATAAATGGTTCCTAACTTATAGTAATAACATTTGTTGAATGGATGAATAAATGATTAAGATGCAATGATTAAATTATGGCAAAAACAGGGCTTGGGTAAATCAATAAGTACATGGAAATACAATTAAGTATACTGAACTTCTCCCTAACAAAATATGTATGTAGTAATATGTTTATTTGGAGACCAATGGTTAAGAAATAAAGCATCTCACAACTACAAAGAAAAAATACTCTATAGATCCTGAAATTGAAAACTGAAATTATTTCCACATTTGTGTAAAGAACCATAATATATTCTTAATTATTTTAAGCATTTGATGGGACCAGCTGTTGTTCTTGGACCTGGGCCTGGGCCCTAAAGCCACCGTGGATTACTTCTGTCTCCCTAGGATTTCAACTTCATCTTGAAATTCTGCATCTCCTGATGGTTCCTCATGGCCTCTGACACACAAATGCAAACAAACAGCAAGGTAAGTTTATACAAGTTGAGGGACAGATATATAAAATCTACATGCTGTTTCAATCCACTCTCCCGAGGCCCAGAATGTGCACCGATGACCTCACATGAAAAGTTCAGAGTATATTTGATTCATAAAGAAAAAGAAATTCACAAAATGCAAGTCTAGACACACAAGAAGTAAAATACTACATTCTCTGATCATTTTTATCATACTATTCCACACTTGAATAGTGTCAACATGAACTTTAAAACATATCAAATTAGTATTTTACTTTGTGCAAGATGATATTTTTTTTTTGCAATCTCTGCTCCCTATTTAATCAGTGTTTAATTTAATACAGTAAGACAATTATTCAGCTTCCACTCCCACTCCCAGATCCCATGTATTTCTCAGAATTTTATCCTGACTTAAATTGAAGGTTTTAATTAACATCCTAAAATGTAATGTTAAATTATACCATGTAATTATGTGGGCAAAGTACTCAGTGGAGGCTAGACATTATTAGCTATAATCATTCTCTAAAATAAAAGTCTAAAATATATGATTTTGTGAAATTTTCCATTCTGGCTACAATCTTTCCTTAATGATGCACAAATTTTTTTTTAAAATTTTATTTTATTTTTAAACTTTACATAATTGTATTAGTTTTGCCAAATATCAAAATGAATCCACCACAGGTATACACAAATTTTTTATTTTTCTGATTTACAAACAATTTTTAAAGGAATATCATATAAACTCACAAAGATAGATGTGAAAATAGAAACTGTAAAAATGGAAATGTTTTCTTTATTTTCCTTCCAGAGTTTAATCTTTTACTGATAGTGGAGAATGAATAGTTGTTATACTTTTTTTTAAAGGTGTATTAATAGTTGAAAACTAATAAAGTTTGCCTTCTATGGCAAACACTTAACAATAACTGAATTATTCTAATTTCTAAAGAGGAACAATTGTATCCAAAATCAAACAAGCAAAACACAGACTTAAATAGCCAAATAGTTCAGTTCTACTAATTCATTATCTATTTTGGATAGAGAAACATTCTCTATTCTCTTCTTTGGATAGAGCAAAAGATTAAAAGTACTTATTTTATTCTCCCTTTTATTATAACTGGGAATTTCTCAATAAATACATTTAACTATGTTTGATACTTGGCTGAGTGTCCTAAAAGTGTGAAGTAGCCTATTTGTTCATCACGTTTGATTAATACTTATAGAATTTTTTAAAACAAAGAAAACCCTCATTTTTTCCCTTAGAATAACAACAGCAACAAATCAAGGAGAGGACTCTGACATGGAATTCTACCTAATAGGCCCCTACTCTGCAATCGAACCAATGTCAACAGATAGGATACTGCTTTCTTAGAGCTATCAAAGAGATGTTTAAACTTTAACTTTTGTACTCAGTCGCTAAGTCATGTCTGACTCTTTGCAACCCTATGGACTATAGGCTACCAGGCTCCTCTGTCCATAGGATTTCCCAGGCAAGAATACTGGAGTGGGTTGCCATTTCTTTCTTCCAGGGATCTTCCTGACTCAGAGAACAAAACCTGCCTCTCCTGCCTGTGTCTCCTGCATTGGCAAGAGGATTCTTTACCACTTGAACCACCTGGGAAGCCGTTAAACATCAACTTTTAATCCTACATGAATATGTGGAAAAAAGTCAGGTAGCAGATTGCTTTCCCTTAGGGAAAAATATCATGATGATATGACATTACTAACAGTTACAAGGATTTTTTTTTTCAAGAGTGTTTGCTATAATCTAGGTAGTCCATTCAATATACAGATTTATCCCCAGTGAAAGAGAACCCCTCACTTTGGTGGGCTGACAAGATGAAAATTGCAAATGACGGTAGATATAAACATAGAAAGAATGGCTAACTGAACATGATTTCAATATCAAATAAAAAACAACTTTTGCCATTTTTCTGGTAAGGTTATTAGGAAAGAAGTATTTTGTGACTTGAGAAGTACTACTGTAGACAACAAAACATTGCCTGCTATCAAGCCATATGCCACTGCAGCAGCTCCCGGATGGTTTGACCGGAGGGGAATTCAAGATGGAGAAAAAGAGGATACTGGCCCTAGATAGTTGAGTATCAAAGGAATAACTTCAAAAGTCCAGACTCTTAATCTTCCCATACATCAGATCAGATCAGATCAGATCAGTTGCTCAGTCGTGTCCAACTCTTTGCAACCCCATGAATCGCAGCACGCCAGGCCTCCCTGTCCATCACCAACTCCCAGAGTTCACTCAGACTCACGTCCATCGAGTCAGTGATACCATCCAGCCATCTCATCATCCTCTGTCATTCCCTTCTCCTCCTGCCCCCAATCCCTCCCAGCATCAGAGTCTTTTCCAATGAGTCAACTCTTCGCATGAGGTGGCCAAAGTATTGGAGTTTCAGCTTCAGCATCATTCCTTCCAAAGAATTCCCAGGGCTGACATCCTTCAGAATGGACTGGTTGGATCTCCTTGCAGTCCAAGGGACTCTCAAGAGTCTTCCCCAACACCACAGTTCAAAAGCATCAATTCTTCGGCGCTCAGCCTTCTTCACAGTCCAACTCTCACATCCATACATGACCACAGGAAAAACCATAGCCTTGACTAGGCGGACCTTTGTTGACAAAGTACTGTCTCTGGTTTTTAATATGCTGACTTGGTTGGCCCTAACTTTTCTTCCAAGGAGTAAGAGTCTTTTAATTTCATGGCTGCAGTCACCATCTGCAGTGATTTTGGAGCCCCCCAAAATAAAGTCTGACACTGTTTCTACTGTTTCCCCATCTATTTCCCATGAAGTGATGGGACCAGATGCCATGATCTTTGTTTTCTGAATGTTGAGCTTTAAGCCAACTTTTTCACTCTCCACTTTCACTTTCACCAAGAGGCTTTTGAGTTCCTCTTCACTTTCTGCCATAAGGGTGGTGTCATCTGCATATCTGAGGTTATTGATATTTCTCCCGGCAATCTTGATTCCAGCTTGTGTTTCTTCCAGTCCAGCGTTTCTCATGATGTACTCTGCATATAAGTTAAATAATAAACAGGGTGACAATATACAGCCTTGACGTACTCCTTTTCCTATTTGGAACCATTCTGTTGTTCCATGTCCAGTTCTAACTGTTGCTTCCTGACCTGCATACAAATTTCTCAAGAGGCAGATCAGGTGGTCTGGTATTCCCATCTCTTTCAGAATTTTCCACAGTTTATTGTGATCCACACAGTCAAAGGCTTTGGCATAGTCAATAAAACAGAAATAGATGTTTTTCTGGAACTCTCTTGCTTTTTCCATGATCCAGCAGATGTTGGCAATTTGATCTCTGGTTCCTCTGCCTTTTCTAAAACCATACATAGAAAGGCACTAAAATCATTAACTTGAGATGTCTGGTTTTTGTGGTTAGCAGTAATTTTTGTTATGTTTGTCTATATCTTTTTTTCTTTCCCAGCATAAGCTCCTACATATTCTGGCTCCTCGCTTACCTCTTTGGAGAAGTCCCTCAGAGCTATCTGAGAAGCTTTATCCCAGGTTGTAGTTCTCAGTAAGTTTCCTGCTGCTGCTGCTACTACTGCTAAGTTGCTTCAGTCGTGTCCAACTCTGTGCGACCCCATAGACGGCAGCCCACCAGGCTCCCCCGCCCCTGGGATTCTCCAGGCAAGAACACTGGGGTGTGTTGCCATTTCCTTCTCCAACGCAAAAAAGTGAAAAGTGAAAGTGAAGTCGCTCAGTCGTGTCCGACTCTTAGTGACCCCATGGACTGCAGCCTACCAGGCTCCTCTGTCCATGGGATTTTCCAGGCAAGAGTACTGGAGTGGGGTGCCATTGCCTTCTCCGAAGGTTCCTGAATAAAACATAATTCTCAAATTTTAGGTTGTGACTTCTTTTTCCTTCAGTCAATACTGCCTGTTAATGGTCCCTCTTTTGAAGAAAACAAAAAGGTGGGAAGAGAGGCACAGTGTAATTTCAATTCCTATTCCAACACCAAGTCTTGTTCTCATTCACCAAGCTCTATTATTAACTTCTATGTGCTTTGTTGTGCTGTAGCCTTCTTCTTAAGGAAGAATATGTGTATGTGGAAAGTCTCACTATTTTGCTAATTTAAATGAAAAGAAGATTTAAAACTCTAGAATTTTTTCATACATCTCATGATAAAAAAGTAAAGTACACAAATGAAAAACATACTTTGTTGATAAATGTTCAAGTTCTTTCTTAAACAAGACAAACTGACTCATTAGAAGCCAATTTATTCCATTTTGTATGCACTTTTAAGTCAAGGCTATCAGGAATCAGAACATTTGCAAGCAGTGAAATTTACATCTTAAATTTATTTCTGGAAACAGGAAGGTAGAACAATATTTCCTAACCTGACATGCTCTGATTTGAGAATAGAATTCAAGCATATGTCATTATCATATCACCATGTCCTATACTAAGAATAAAAACAAAACACAGTAATGAGATTCGATAGTAATATAAACACAAACTAGTGCACATTTTAATAATATTCCAAAATATAGCAAATCTTCTTGTTTCAAGGACAAATGAAACTAAATTACACCAGATATCTGTTACAGTCTAACACAAAGTCTATTGCATTTATTCCAAATATGAGATAAGTGGTGACCTGATAACTTTCACTTTAAAAGCTATGGGATTCTAGGACTTCCCTGGAGGTGCAGTGGTTAAGAATCTGCCTTGCACAGGAACAGAGACACAGACACAGAGAACAGGCTTGAGGCAACAGTTGGAGAAGGGTGGGATGAGAGAGCAGCATTGAAATGTATACATTATACATTATTATATGTAAATAGATAGCTAGTGGGAAGTTGCTGTATCACACAAGCTCAACCCAGAGCTCTGTGACAACCTAGGTGGGTGGGACAGGGTGGAGGGTGGGAAAGAGGTCCAAGAGGGAGGGGATGTATGTATACTTATAGCTGATTCACAAAGCAATTATCCTCCAATTAAAAAAAGAAAAAAGCTTATCTTAAAAAAAGAATCCGCCTCAATACTGGGGACATGGATTTGACCCCTGGTCAGGGAACTCAGCCTGTGAGCCGCAATTACTGAGCCCACACACCACAACTAGAGAGTCTGCATCGCAACAACGCTGCATGATGCAACTAAGACCCGACACAGCCAAATAAACAAATATTTAAAAATAAATAAAAGCTATAGGATTATGCTTCATAGGATACTTCTCTCCTCCCTTTACATTCTCACTTTCAGAACTCATTTTTTCATTCATTAAACAATTAGATAAGTGTGATAAGAGAAAGGGAGGAAAAGCTTCAAAATATTGAATAAGAATCACTCATGACAAGGCAGAACATTACATTGGAACAGCATATTCTGTCCTAGCCATAAAACATTCTACAGTGCTTTGACCCATTTGAGTATTAGGACCAGTCCTTCATTCCTAAGTATGTGCTGCTTGAATCAAACATTTATAAGGTATAATGGAACCTCAACATGGTTGAGTTACAGTTAGTCAACTATTCTTTCCAGTACCCAAAGAGAGGATGAGTTATTGATGCAGAAATAAGCTCTAGTTGAAATGGTATGCTAAAGTAGGAAAGTCATTGATTTTGGATCGAGACGTATGAGGCATGAAAACACAGCTCTATCATTTACTAGTTGGGTGATCTCAGGTAGGTTACGCTTTAAGCCTTAGATTCCTCATCAGTTAAAAGAAAAAAAAAAAGGGGGACAGTAAAACCAATCTTGGAGGGCTAGTATGAGGACTAACTGGACTAAAACCACTTAGTAAACAGCCAATGTTAGTTCCTTTTGAGATACTGTTTGTTAATGTTATGTACCTATATACAACATGGATCTAGTTAGCAAAGGAATATTGTTGAACGTGATGATGGAGAGGTAGCCATCAACATTCGAGTGGGGAACAGAGCATATTGATCTGTACACACCCCAAACGTAAACACAATACCTGGACACCTGTATGAACAAAGGCAACACTCATACCATACGTCAGTAGTGAAGGACAGGGAAGCCTGGCATGCTGCAGTCCACGGCGTTACAGAGAGTCAGACATAACTGAGTAACTGAACAACAACAAAACTTGGTATAAAAGAAACTTAAATAGAATTGAAATTGTCAAAAACAATGAGAAATGACAAGTTTACTCCCTGAAGCCTCCTCTGGGCTCCCCAGTGGCTCAGCAATGAGGAATCTGCCTGCAATGCAGGAGACGTGGCTTCAGTCCCTGGGTGGGGAAGATCCCCTGGAGGAGGGCATGCCAACGCACTCCAGTAATTCTTGCCTGGAGAATCTCATGGACAGAGGAACCTGGCGGGTTATAGTTCATAGGGCTGCAAAGAGTTGGACATGACTGAAGCAACATAGCACGCATGCATGCATCCTCCTCTGGTATCTAAAGAGATACTATATTCCGTTCTATAGCAACTGAGCCCCCACCTCTCCAAGGAATATTTCAGTCAATAAATCATGGTAGGGATTTAGCTTTGCAGTCAGCTCTATACCGAAGTGTGTTTGGCTTTTCTGTGCCTGAAAATGCTTGAATATCTATGGCTAAGAGTTTAGCCTTGGCCAGGGAACATCCACTCTAGCTTGAGAGTTAACCTGGCCCTAAGAAATGAGCATGATGAAGCTGTTATCTTGCAGTGTATCCCAGAGTAGGGCAGGGACTGTCTTTGACTGAGCGACTTCACTTTCACTTTTCACTTTCATTCATTGGAGAAGGAAATGGCAACCTACTCCAGTGTTCTTGCCTGGAGAATCCCAGGGACGGGGGAACCTGGTGGGATGCTGTCTATGGGGTCGCACAGAGTCGGACACGACTGAAGCAACTTAGCAGCAGCAGCAGCAGAGGGATTAAAACAACGACCCATGGTACACAGGAGGAAACCTCACAATGGTAATTTCAGGGGACTGTCTGCTATCTAATCACCAAAGACTCATTTGGAGAGGAGAGAATAGGAAAAGTTAATACCCAGGTTCTTTTCCAGTTTATCTGTCTGGAATTACTACTACTTTAAGAAATTTAAAACCATGGTAAGAAGCACATTGTGTGATAACCAATGTGAAACTGAGAAGAAGGACAGCAAGGGATTCCCAAACTAGAGAGAGTATAAAACAGATTCCAAGGCTAAGGGAGCTTGGGTCATCACCACCATCCATCTCCAAAACTCTTTTCATCTTGTAAAACTGAAACACTGTACCCATTAAACAATAACTTCACTTTCCCTTATTTAGTTGTATGTACCTTATTTTGTCTAACCTTATTTTCTAACACTTTTGTGTAATTTTCATTCAAATCCCAATTGCTGTGCTCAAATATAACAAACCTTATAAAATAACTTCTCATTTTCTAAAGACATAATATAAAAATGTTCAGAGAAGGCAATATACCACTAACATAGGTGAAATATGAGTTAAATGGTGATTATATGATGTGATGACACTGAAACCTGGGCCAAGCTGGGGTTTGATTTGTGAAATTTGTCCCGTTCCTTTGACAGATGTCAAATGTTATCTTCTCACCTACATCATGTGACAACATTTCTGCTAATAAACCACCCCATATTTCCATTCCTGCTAGACTGTCACAAGTTATGGGAGATTATATAGAGTTAGCCAAGTTTACTAAGCCTTTCAGGGAAAGTCTCTAAATTATCCTTATCTCTTACAAAGACAAAGTTGTTTAAGGATAAAAACCATGGAGTTCTGAGATATCATGGAATCATGAAATAACAGAAAATTTCTTGGCTTCACAAAGAAATTATTTATTAAACCCATATTTCCATAGAACATACACATTTATCAATAAAATCCCTCTAGACCATAGAGAATAAGATAGGATGTCATGATGAGGATGATTAAGGTTAAATCAGGAGTATTTAAATCTTAATTTTGTTTCCGCCTAGTGTTAATTTCGGAGAAGGCAATGGCACCCCACTCCAGTACTTTTGCCTAGAAAATCCCATGGACGGAGGAGCCTGGTGGGCTGCAGTCCATGGGGTTGCTAGAGTCAGACACGACTGAGCAACTTCACTTTTCACTTTCATGCATTGGAGAAGGAAATGACACCCTACTCCAGTGTTCTTGCATGGAGAATCCCAGCGACAGGGAAGCCTGGTAGGCTGCCGTCTATGGGGTTGCACAGAGTCGGACACGACTAAAGCAACTTAGCAGTGTTAATTTATATAATGTTATGAAGCTCTGTACACTATAATAAAAGGTCAACAAAAGACATACAATGTCCCTGCTTTAAAATACTTAAAATCTAGTTGAGAAAACAGAATATATACACTAAAAGAAAAAAAAAGGTAAACAATAATAAAAGATAGTCTATAGATGGATGTCAAAATAAATAGCACCAAAAAAAAAAAAAAATACAAGAATTCGAGTCAAAAAGATAGTAACATAGGATGGAGTAACCATTCTAGTATGATTTCCAGGAAGTGGAAATTGTGCTGAATCCTGAAAGAAAAGATTATTTTTTAGGTAAAAAGATGAAAGAGAAGCAAACAAGAACATAAACTTGAGCAAAATCACAGATACAAGAAATGAAATGTTGAGTTAAAGCACACAAATTAAGGAGAATCAGGCTTTCTTTGGTGGCCTTAACTTAGAGGAAACATGGGGGAAAGCTCTGGTAGTTTCAATGGAGTTACTATGGGGGTAAAGTAAAAGGACCCTAAAAATGAACTGAAATATTTGGACTTTATCCTGTATACCAGTGGTCATCAAATATTTTTGAACATATACCCCTTTCTTTTTGAACCTGCATTTATAATATATTTATATTTATTTATAAATTATATTAGTCAGCCACTAATTTATAATTCATATATAAAAATAGAGATTTTTAAAGAATAATATAAAAAAAGAAAAACAATTTTAAATACCTTGCTCATCACAATAGTTCCATACCATCACTATTTAATATCTCAAGGCACATTAGCTACTGGGGATGCATTGCAGCATAACAGTAGTAAATGAAAGCTCTTAATTCACTTGATCTTAGCCAAAAGGCTGAGAAGAGATGAAAGTTCACATTTCTAACAAGCTTTTGGCTTGTTTCAGATTTTTTGGCAATAATATCTGATTAGACAATTACATTTAACCTTATAAGACAAAGAGCTCTTAAAAGGAGAAATAGAAGTTTAGTACAGCAAGGGATTCCCAAAGGACAGCAAGGGATTCTGAAACTGGAGGAGTATAAAATGGTTGTGCCATTTTTGAAGACTTAAATGGAAAAAAAAAAAGAATGAAGAAATCTCAGTAATGTTTTTGTCGATTGTTTGTTGAAAAATTATTTTGGATACACTGGGTTAAATAAAATACATTATTAAAATTAGTTTCACCTGTTTCTTTTTATTTTTTTTAATGTAGCTATGAGAAAATTTTAAATTGTGCAAGTGGATAGCACTATATTTTTATTGTACTGCTCTAGATACCAAAGTGACTGAAATGTGAAAGATGATTGAAAGCAAGATTATTCTGAATAAAGTTTTTAATATACTGTTGCATTCACTATCTGATTTAATCAGATTATCATTTCTAGGCCATATAATTTGCTTTTTTAATATCACATATTTTACTAATATTCAATGAGAATATACAAGCAAAAAAGATGAGGGGAGTCTGAGATGTACAGGAAGTTGAAAGATACAACCAACCAGGACTGTAAAATCCTTCATCTTATCATCATGATCCAGATATAACCTGTATTTGGGAGATGACGAGCAGGGTGCATATGGAAAAGCACGACAGCACATACCAGGGCAAATCCATCACAGAAGCCAGCCCCCCTCAACTCCACCTTCATCAGGAACCCAGCCAGTACACATGAATATTGACAGTGTAAGACCAGGTATGCTGCGGTGCCTGATGACAAGCACGTGCCACTGCTGGACAATTGCCGGGAGCCAGCAATGTCAGCACAGTTGCCAATGACATCATTTAATGGAGGGCAGGGGGGCAGAGGGGTGCCTCCAGCTCTTCCCCAGCTCTTCCCCAGCTGCCATGGAGCCAGGCAGGGAAGAGGAACCAGACTGGGAGGAGCACTAGCCTTTGAAACAGATAAAGGTCACTAAGTAAGTTCATTAGAACTGGATTTGGAGACCCATGGTGCTGAAAAGTGTCAGTGAGGTTTTAAGGTTAAAAATATTAGATCTGAAAAAGGAAAAAGAATGGGGGTAGAGGAACAGGGTAAGGGCGTCCCCGGTAGCTCAGCTGGTAAAGAATACACTTGCAATGCAGAAGACCCTGATTTGATTCCTGGGCTGGGAAGATCCCCTGGAGAAAGGATAGGCTACCCATTCCAGTATTCTTGGACTTCCCTGATGGCTCAGCTGGTAAAGAATCCACTTGCAATGCAGGAAACCCTGGCTTGATTCCATAGACTGTACAGTCCATGGGGTCACAAATAGTCGGACATGACTGAACGACTTTCACTTTCAGAGGAATGGTTAGTTCACAAATGCATCAATAAACAATGGGAGTGAGATAAACAATGGTTGGTGCTCATTCAAGCAGCAGTCAATCAGGGAGGAAAAGCCAACAGATTTTAATTAAAGTCTCTCCATATAGCTTTAGTTTCTTATTGAAATTCTGTTCCCAGATTCTCAAGAAAAGTTTTCAATGAAGCTACTTCCAACACCCTTCGGAGAACTAATTTCTTGGAACCTAATACTGCTAGATAGGCTATGATTGGTAGGTAAAGGATAGGGTCTTATCTTAGACTTGCAATTACCCACTTTCATTCCCCCACCCAACCAGGGATGTAACCTAGATCCTGGCAGTGGAAGAGCTGAGTCCTAACCACTGGACTAGCAGGCAATTCCCACTTTCATCCTTGCTATGCTATGCTAAGTCACTTCAGTCGTGTCTGACACTGTGGGACCCCATAAACAGCAGCCCACCAGGGTCCTCCGTCCACAGGATTCTCCAGGCAAGAATACTGGAGTGGGTTGCCATTTACTTTCATCCTTGACAATATGTCAAAACGTTTTAATTTAAATAAAACTTCAAAAAGTTTAGTAATTTGATTCAATAACCACATTTTGAATAAATTATATTAAAAATTTAATTTAATCATATTTTGATGTTATTAAGAAAACCTATTGAGCCAAAGTAAAGGTTTTGATATATTGGAGCGTGCTTTGGGGAGTTATGCATTATCCTCTGAAAATAAGGAATTAATGGTACAGGTGTTTTGGTTGTTTTTTTGTTTTTTGTTTTTTTTTTCATTTTTAGGAGACATAAGGGTGGAAATGATAATTTTCAAGTTTTCTAATAACAATTATTTAAATCTTCTAGAATCTACCATTACTTTGTGGAAATATATAAACAGCCCATTTGTGAAAATATATTCTATTTTCATTTTTCCAATTGAAAATACTAAATAATAGTATTTAGGTCGTGAGGATTGATTCATGGTGATATGTAGTGCCATAAAAAGTAGGAATATTCGTGTTACATGTTCATTTACATTTTTCCTAATGAAATAATTGATTTGTGAACCTGACTTTTTCCTCCCCAAAATGACTATATTATGGTTTAGAAAGACAACTATTAATAAACAGCCCATTTATAATATTAATTAGTAAAGCATTTACTACCACTAGACTAGAGCTAGAGACCTTTTTTCTACACTCCTAGTTTTAAAGATAAGATATAATTCCTCTTTCTGGACATGATATTTAGTAAGAAATGTCTGTAGTGAAACTAATTTTACAATTTCAATTTTTCCAAGTATTGGAGAAATAACATATTTTGTAATAATATTAAAGAAACATTTAGTGTTGTGGGCCAAGTAACAGAAGTTAAAATTTAACTGAAACACAAGATCTTATTTTGATATTATTTTCTACTATTGTCCAATACTTTTTAGTATTCACTATGGTTAATTTGTGATTTATAGGTTTTTTTTCATAATTCTACCTAATAAATGTTTCCCCAGGAGGAAATGTTGGAGGAAGAAATATCCAAAGTACAAATTTGAAAAATACTTAGCAGAGATTCATTCATTCACCAAGAAAAAGCCTAACTTGTTGAATGTTTATCAAAATGTTCACGTAACTATCAACAGCTATTATATCAACCCATATTAGCAAAATAACCTATGGGGGCAGGAATTTTTTAACTTTTATAAAAAGTTTTTACTACAGCAATCTGTGTACAGAGTGATGACTGTCACACAGTAGGTATGCAATAAAAATATTTAAGTGAAAGAAATGGATAAACTGCTTAAATCTATTAATTCACCTTTCTCTTCCACAAACATTTATAAACATACAAAAAAACCATAGACACACTAGAGACAAAGATGAATGAGACATGGTCCTCAACCTCAAAATATTCTCAGTAAATGGAAAGAAAATAAAAACACATAATAACAGTAAACATGTGCACATGCAATTATTTCAATTTTCACAAAATTCTACGTGCACATGTGGAACACTTAGAACACACTGATCTGGGGAGGACTGTGGGGCGAGCGATGGGGGTCAGGAAATGTTTCTTGGAAGAAATGAGTATTAAATGATGGACAACTGTCAGTCAAATAAAAAACAAAGAAAACACTACCTCAGACAGAGGAAGGGGATACTCAGAAAAGATGAGTTCCATGGAACTGTGAACTAAACAAAAGGCAGAGAACTGGGAAGGAAGACAAAGGCCAGACTATAGAACTACTTATGGGTAATGGTGAATCTTTAGAAGTCTCAAGTGGAGATAATAGGTTTTTATATTAGATAATCACTCAGGTAATTATGTAAAAGATAGATTAGACTGAAGGTGAAACAATATTCCAGTCATCAAGCAGAGAACTGGGATAAAGGTTACCACTAAATCAGAAGCATCTGCCAGCTAGAGAGCATCTGATTCTCACAGAAGTTAGGACACCAATTCTCAATCTCTGAAGGCTATAAGAATCATGAAGAGGCTTGTTTCAGACCACCCATGTCCCCTCCACTCCCTCTAAGGATTTCCCCTAAGGAGTGTACCCTTATTTCCAATAAGAATCACTGACATTGTGACCCACTGTTAATGACATCTATAAGTCTGTCATAGCTCTCAGGTGTTTAAAGGAGAAAAAGGTTGAAAACCGTATATTTAGAAGGTAATAATAAAATCACCTGGACTTAGTAATTAAATCATTGCATGGGAGAGTGGACAATAAAATCTAGAATCACTGTGTGAACTGCATGCATGACAGAGCCATCAGTGAGATGACAGAGCCTCTTGAGATGCACGAGAGGGTACAAAGAAGAAGCAAGTTTCAGAGTCTGAAGTGCTTGCAGAACATTTAGGTAAAAAGGTTAAAAGTTTTAAGAAAAGTGAAGTCGCTCAGTCTTTGCAACCCCATGGACTGTAGCCCACCAGGCTCCTCTATCCATGGAATTTTCCAGGCAAGAGTCTGGAGTGGGTTGCCATTTCCTTCTTCAGGGTATCTTCCTGACTCAGGGATCAAACCCCAGTTTCCTGCATTGCAGGCAGACGCTTTACCATCTGAGCCCTCAGGGAAGCCCCAAAAGGTTAACAGAGGGAAATAAAAGTCTGAGGCCTGGGGAAGAAGTCTGAGCTGGAAACTTAAAGTCATCAAGATATAAGTGACAGATAAAATACAAGTAAAGGAATTTCTTGTAGACCAAGAAGAATTGGAGGGTCCAAATAGAAGCTGTAGAGCCCTCCTTAGGGAGTGGGAAAAGAGGAGCTCCAGAAGACAGCTGAGAAGAAACTGCAAGGAAAAAAAAAAAAGTGATGAAGAAAAAGGAAGAGAAGAAAGAGGAGAACCACCACCGCCACCAGCAGAGTCCTATTCTGAAACCTCCAAGTGAGAAGAGTTTCAAAAAAGAGGCAGTAATCAAGAGTGCAATGCAGTAGAAAGGTTCCACTAGATAAACGCCGGGAACCCCCTGCTTTGGGCAGTAAGTCAGTTTCGTAAGCTTTGCCAGAAGAAATTCCACAAAGACACAGAGATAGGAGACACGTTATATGGGACTGAGGAGTTGGAAGTGTGGAAATGACTAAGACACAAAGAGTCTACTCTTTGAAGAAGTTAAAATACATTAATTATTTCTCTCCGCTCTGCTTCATTTTTGTGTTTACTCACTAAAAAGGATTTGTTCTCATTTTAACTGAAAAGAAATGCATAATCACGTAAAGTTGCCCCAACTGTGAAGCCAGAAAATACAAACTATTATGTCCACATTTTCAATGCAAAAATTTTAAAACCACTTATGACTCCACCTAGACTGAAAGTAATATACTCAAACTAAATCCGTTTTGATTCTTGGCATTGCCTGCTATCAACTTTGAAAAAAAGTGAGGACAGTTTAAGTCAAAACAAGGTCTGGTTTCTGCCAAACAATTGAAGCTTTGCTTAAACAGAGCTTTTTTCCTTACTCTTACTCTCTTAACTCCAAACTCAATCTGTAGCATAGTCATAAAACTGGGAGGAGAAAATAGAGAACATTATATAAAATAGAAATTGGCTTTTTTAAAGCAACAAACTTGGGACGTAGGTCAATAAAAAGTATTCAGAGGCTGTTATACGCAGTGGCTCTCTGATCCACATTTATGACACTATAAACTTGTTGGGACTCTGTATTCACATGGGTATATCTTTCCTTATCTCCTTTGCCTTTTGCTTCTCTTTTTCTCTAAGCTATTTGTAAGGCCTCCTCAGACAACCATTTTGCACTTCTTTTTCATTGGAAAAGATCCTGATGCTGGGAAAGATTGAGGGCAGGAGGGGAAGGGGGCAACAGAAGATGAAACGGTTGAATAGCATCATCGACTCAATGGACATGTGTTTGAGCAAACTCCAGAGACAGTGAAGGACAGGATAGCCTGGTGTGCTGAAGTCCAAAATCCATGGGATCGCAAAGAGCCAGACACGACTGAGCACCTGAACAACAACAGCAACAAAATAAGCTTGTTGATCACACTGACCACACTTTATGGTATTCATTCAGCTATTCATTCAACAAATATTAATAAGTATCTAGTATTGTGCCAGGGAGAAGCCTTTGTGTTAAGGATATAGCTTACGGTTGGTAGAAAAGGCACACTATTAAAAAGCAAGAATCTTAAATCTGACACATGCTAAACTTGAAGAAGTTCAGTTCAGTTCAGTTCAGTCGCTCAGTCGTGTCCGAGCTTTTAGGAAATTGAGGGGACTGAGAAAACACAGTGAGGAAATGCTTCCTGAGGAAGGGTACATGAGCTGGAATCTACAGGACACGTGTGAGTTAGCCAAGTGAAGAGGGGAAAGTCTGCAAGCAAGCGAGAGCATGGAGCATTTCAGGAGCTGAAGGAAGTTTGACTTGGCTGGAGTCTAGTGTGAGTGGAAACCTGGCAAGGCATGAAACTGGAGAGTTGGGTAGTTAGGGTCCAGATGATGTCAGCCACGTGTGGTAGGCGGCCTCTGAGAAAGCCACAGGGATCCCTGGCTTGTGTAGCCTTCAGTTCTGGAGTGTGGGCTGAATTATTGCCTCGCTCCTAATTAATAGCTTACAGGCATAGTTCAAAGATACTGCAGGTTCGGTTCCAGAACACCTCAATAAAGCAAACACGCAATAAAGCAAGTCACACAAAATTTTGGTTTCTCAACATATGTAAAGGTTATGTTTACGCTATTCTGTAGTGCATTGACTGTGTAAGAGCATTACCTCTAAAAAAACAACGTACAAATCTTCACTTAAAAATACTTTATTTCTAAAAAAAAAACTAGCCACCACCTGAGCCTTCAGTGAATTGTAATCTTGTTGCTGGTGGAGGGTTTGAAATATCGTGAGAATTATCAGAACATGACTCAGACACAAAATAAGCAAATGCTATCGGGACAATGACACTGATAAGACTTGCTTGTTGCAGGGTTGCCACAAGCCTTCAATTTGTGAAAAATAAAAGATCTTGAAACACAATACAATGAGACATGCCTGTACAGCAAAAGGGATGGGCTGTCACTTCCACGATGAGGTTATTCAAAGACTGTGGCTTCTGGTATGGGTGTTGCCTCTCCTTCTGGACAACTCATTCATCTCTCACTCTGGGAGAAGCCAAGTGACATATCACGAGGCAGTCCTTTGGAGCCCACATGTCCTCTGAGCTTCACATGAGTAAGCCCGGAAGCAAATTCTTTCCAAGTTGTGCCTTGAGATGACTGCAGTTCTGGCTGACACCTTGACTGCAGCTTTGTGAGAGACCATGAAGTTAGTACTATATATGTGTGTGTGCTCAGTCATTAAGTCACGTCTGACTCTCTGTGACTCCATGGACTTGTAGCCCACCAGGCTCCTCTGTCCATGGAATTTCCCAGGCAAGAATACTGGAGTGGGTTACCATCATCTTCTCCAAGGTATCTTCCCAACCCAGGGATCGAATCCATGTCTCCTGCATTGGCAGGTGGATTCCTTACTGCTGAGCCACCAGGAAGTCAGTATTACCCACTCCTTAACACCTGACCCAGAGAAACTGTGGGATAATAAATGTGTGTTGCTTCCAGCCGCTAAGTTTTGGAGTAGTTTGCTAATACAGCAGAAGATAGCTAATATACTATGTTTAAAAATTGGGTTGAGCATTAACCTAATGGAATGAGAATATGTTAAAGGATTTTAAGGAGAAAATATAAAACATATCTCTACTTGCAAATTTAGATATTCTATAAAACTGTCACAATAAGCCTGAAAGAATAACCTAGATCCATCCAGGAAAACAAATATTTAAACAAATAACAATTTCTTTTTCAAAGTCATATTTATTAATATTAAACTTTTATGAGGCAAAAATGAGCATTGCATGTTATACAAACAAAAAGACTTTGATGCATTTTAAGTGTTCTTATAAAATTAGATTGCTATACATTGTAAGGGATTTTTACAGATTCTTAGAATAAGATCTCCTTTGTATGGAAGATGGGGGTGGGGGCGGGCAGGGCGGGAGAGAGAATGTACTGATACAAGAACAGGTCAAGTATGTCTTTGGCTGACCAAAGAGAACAATGTAAATTCCTTACTTCATTTATAAGTCCTGACTCTGTTGTCCCAGAAGCACTCTGGAGCTACTGATAATCTGCTCAGTTGAGGGGTGGGGGGTTCCCAATAAACAAATAACAATTTCTGCTACAAAATTCTAGTCTAAAGTTCAATACCCTGTGTAAAACTTCCACCTCAATAATCACATTAATCAGTCAACAATCAACCTGATCAATTTCTTAAAAATCCCCCTTCTGGTTCACTGCTTTAATTCAGGCCTCTATCATCTCCAGTCTAGACCACTGGCATGTGGGCATGCTGAGTCACTCAGTCGTGTCTATGGACTGTAGCCCGCCAGGCTCCTCCTGGAATTTTCCTGGCAAGAATACTGGAGTGGATTGCCATTGCCTACTCCAGGGGATCTTCCTGACCCAGGGACTGAACTCACGTCTCCTGCACCTCCTGCATGACAGGCAGATTCTTTACTGAGCCACCTGGGAAGCTCTGAGACCACTGGCAATGCCCTATTTATTTCCGTACCTAGAGTCCGTTGCCTCCCAACCCATTCTCAAACTGCTGCTGCTGCTGCTCAGTCGCTTCAGTTGTGTCTAACTCTTAGCGACCCCATGGACTACAGGCTACCAGGCTCCTCCACCCATGGGATTTTCCAGGCAAAAGTACTGGAGTGGGTTGCCATTGCCTTCTCCAATTCTCAAACTACTACCCCCCAAAAAAGGTAGTCTAAAGGGATTATAAAAGGGAAGTCTAATCACATTATATTCCATCAGATTATAGGGAAAAATTTGATCTGCTCTGCCAGTCATACATACATATTAATGACATGGTGCCTGCCTCTTTTGCACCAGCTCCCAAATCACAGCTTGTCACACTACATCAAATTCAATGGGCTCTCAAAATAATCTGTAGAGTGCTTAGGATAACTTTCCATCAAAATAAAAGAGTTGAATCCCTTAATCAAGAAGTTTGTCCTCTGTGCATCTCAAAGACGGAGCATTTTCAATTGTTTTCACAACTTTCAGATATAAGCTCCAATTTAGAGAAATTTTATAAAACACTGGAAAAAAAAAAAAAGGCAATTTCATTCTGTTTGATCAGTGAAAACAAACTCGTTAGGGAAGAAGTTTCAGACGCACACCTCATCAGAAAACTATTCCATTTACCAGCTTGACACCTCAGTGTAGCTCTTCACAACATAGCATCAGTCCCTGACCCACTCAGGAGACACAATTCTATAAGTATTCAGAAACACAGCAAGATTAGTACCTGAGGAACCATTAGCATTTCCAAAAGCATTATATGAATTGTTCCTGTGTGAGACATTTAATTGTAAAAAGGAAACTGGTAATTAATTCACAGTCATTTCAACTGCATGATTGTTTCAAGTAACACTGATGTCATAAAATCGTTTAGCCAAGTAACAAACTATTAAACGAAGACAAAAAATTCCAATAATCAAGAAAGGAAAGGTCACTTTCTCCTTTAAAATCCAATAATATTAAAATTTAAAATCCAAGCAATAAAACTAAAACCTTAGTTGTTATTTATCTAAATGATGTGGCCATCTTCTGAAGATTAATGAAAAATTACACATAATCATTTATTCTTAAAATTGCATTCATTGAGCAAAACTCTAATCTTTTTCATCATTCCTTTTATAACTTTTGATAAGGTCAAATATTGAAGTTCAGAGGTACCATCAAAGTAGAAAATGAAAAATATTCTTTTTAACCACTATGATATACTTCCAAATATGAAATAATCCTCCATTCTAGAGTAATGCTAATTAGTCTATGAGGTAATTCTGCAGATTGAACCCCATTTTTTAAAACCATTTGTGTGTAAGTCAAAATTAATGTTAAAAAAGCTTCTGTAGCTTATTAAGTAAACAATCAAATAAATTATTCATTAACATTCAGAAATATTAGCATCAAAAGGAAATGTTCAACTTGCTGTAAGGTCAGTTTAGAATGACTCTGAAGAAATCTTTAGAATTTTTTTTTTTTTTAATTCTAATCAAGATTAGAATAACCATGATGAAGAAGTCTAGATAACTATTAGGTAAACATATATTTTCTAACATTTTTGAGAAACTGTCATTAAGTAATATCACCTCTATAAATACTACATAACAAGAAAAATCCATTTATGTCTTCTTTGCAATTTACACTTCACTTAGATGGTTCAGAATCATAAAAGCATCTATGAAGAGAGATTTAAAAATCATTATATGACAATGTTTGTTTAATAGAAAGTGATGGCTTAAATGCTACAATATGTTTCTTGAATATCTTCACATTAAATAGTAATTGAACAAAAAGCCCCCTGGTTCTCCTCAAGGGCAAGTCCCACAAAGCTCCTCATTATTGGAATTTCCAACTTGGAAGCCAAACTAAATAACAAGGAGTAATTTGCCAATTAGAACTTCCTGCTCTTTTCTCTTTATTCCTTAAACACCATTCAGGGGCTGAACCGGTCAAACACTTTTAGCTTCAAAACAGCAACTGAAAGGATTTAATTTGTGTCTCTCCAAGGTGAAGCTGTCAAGAGGCAGTCGTGATGCAGTCCATGTCCCCCTGCAGCGATTTCCCTTCAGGACACAGAAGTAGGTTTCCACTCTTACAGAATACGGAGTTTCCTTTTCTCATTTCCCATTATTTCATTTCAATTAATGACCTCCAAATTTTATACTTGTATAACTACTGGGCTTGAGAAGCTCAAGCCAATGTGTCTCTGGAACCTGCTAATGTCTTCAGACCAAACCTGTGTTTATACCGGAAATAAAGAACTTCACAGGGGCCTGACATGGATTGGAATGAGGACCAAGAAAACTGTGTTAAATCCCGAACTGTGTGGGCCAAGACAGGATCACATTATTCTCGTATTAGTGTAGGTCATGGCGAGAGAAGGAGTAAAATAACTCAGAAATCCTTCACAACATTTGCATGCCTTCGCAGCATTTGCATTTCTTGCCTGCATTTTCCTAATTTTAATCCCAGTCGACATCTCAGCTTGTTATTCAGTTTTAAATGCCCCATGATGAACGAACTTACATGCAGACTTCTAAATTGCAAACATACTTCAGATTAACACTACATCATGAAATCTGGTCCTCTTTTTCCACCTAAGGAGTCCTGACTTAAGCACAAGGCTTCTCCATCATAGACTCGCTAGCACTAGAAAAAGAGGTTTCACTTTCCTCACTTTGAGCCTGCACATGACCCCAAGGGACTGCTCACTCCTCTGAACCCTGGGCTAGGAAAATCAGTTCAGGAGAAACTATTTTTCAAATGTCTACTTGCAGAAAGTATTGATATTTGTAATCAGGGTGTTACCCCCCGCCTTTATACTATTTTGGATTTGTACTGATAATCGATTGAAAATACAGTAGAGTATTTCTATTTGTATATCTAAAAATCAGTCTTAAAATGAGAATGTGTTACCTCTATTAATGAACCGCTTGAAAGATTACCCAGGTTAAGAGAAGTTATTTTTATCATAGCAGATAGCAGATGGTCAAGATCTCCAAGCTAAGATATGATGAAGATTCTCTTCATGGCCAAACTTAAGTCAAGCTCCTCTGATCTCTTTTTCAACTAGTCCTCAACTTCTGGGCTTCCATGTTCTTCTCTGTGTTATCCAATATTAGTGAGAATCTTATTAAGTTGGTTTAACCAGAACCTCTATGATCACCTTCAATATCTGATTGACCAGGTGATGTGTGATCCCTCAGGCCCGCCTTCAGCAAGAATCCTGTTAGTTCACTGTAACCAGAACTAGTCTTAAGCCTGAGGTTTCCTCTTAGTAATTTTCGTCTGCTGATCCCCAGCCTACTCTCTGGCTACAAGTCCCCACTTGTCCTTGTTGTATTTGGAGCTGACTCCAACTTCTCTCCCCACTGCCCCCGCTGCAAAACTCCATCACAGTGGTTCTTATAACCTATCCTAAAAGTCCCCTGAAAAAAATTTGTCTTACTGTTCTTTCACAGTATTGTGAACAATTTTTTCTTTAGCAGAGGTCAGGAGAGATTAATCCTTTTTAAAGTAATTGTTAGGACAAATTTCCTCACTTCCTACTCGGTTTATGACCAACCTAGATAGCATATTCAAAAGCAGAGACATTACTTTGCCAGCAAAGGTCCGCCTAGTCAAGGCTATGGTTTTTCCTGTGGTCATGTATGGATGTGAGAGTTGGACTGTGAAGAAGGCTGAGCGCCGAAGAATTGATGCTTTTGAACTGTGGTGTTGGAGAAGACTCTTGAGAGTCCCTTAAACTGCAAGGAGATCCAACCAGTCCATTCTGAAGGAGATCAGCCCTGGGATTTCTTTGGAAGGAATGTGCTGAAGCTGAAACTCCAGTACTTTGGCCACCTCATGCGAAGAGTTGACTCATTGGAAAAGACTCTGATGCTGGGAGGGATTGGGGGCAAGAGGAGAAGGGGACGACAGAGGATGAGATGGCTGGATGGCATCACTGACTCAATGGACGTGAGTCTGAGTGAACTCCGAGAGTTGGTGATGGACAGGGAGGCCTGGCATCCTGCAATTCATGGGGTCACAAAGAGTCGGACACGACTGAGTGACTGATCTGATCTGATCTGAGGCAGTGTAAATTAAAGTGAAATATTGTAGAGATAAGGTATCAGGAAATATAAAGAACTTGAACTTCATACAGTGTCTTCCCATCACTGTACTACTATGGGAAAGTTTCAGTTCAAAAAAACTAGATCAACAGAAATTTATAGTCACAGAATTTAGAACTTGAGCAAATCTTAATGATTAATGAGTTAACGATCATTTAATTCTTAACCTAAGCCACAAAATTTTCGGGTAAAGAATTAAACTTACAGAAATAAGACTTAATAACAATATTTTTAAATTATAACAGAGGTTGCTTTTACTTATACATATTTCGCAATTTTAACTATCACTTAACATGGGAAAAGAGTAGCTTATTCTTACCTTCATAAAAGAACTTCAAAATCAATTTATTCAAAGGAAATATCCATTCTACCATCTTGTCACGTGCCCAAATTAGAAAAAATGAAACTTTCATTGATGCCTGTTCATCTGTCAGCACTCAGATGTGTCCTGAGTCTGCAACTTGCTCTCCCTCTCTTCCCAGGAAATCATCATATATTTCCCTGTGTCAGTCTTGCTCAGTTCCAAGGCACCCTCCATATTGTTGCAATAATGATTTCTCATCCACAGTTTCGTCTTGTCATTCTCTCACTTTCCAAGTTCTGGTGGCGCCTCGTGACCCTCCTCTGCCCCAACCATAGCATGGCGGTCAATGACTTCTTACCCTCTTGCTTTAATTTCTGACCGGTGTCCTCTGTGGTCCTTCCTCCACTCATTTTAGGGTGCAGCTGCATCCGCCTTCAACCTTTCACAAATATTCATACCTCTGTGACTTGACTTATGCTTCTCACTCTTTTTGAGTCTTCTTCCCACCCACTTCTATTCTCTCCTTTCTCTATCTTGCATATTTTCATATATTTTCACCTTTCATTTATCTTCTCTTTGAAGTCTTTCTCCAAAATCACCAGATTTCCCCGGTGGCTTGAAGGGTAAAGAATCTGCCTGCAGTGCAAGAGACCTGGGTTCGATCCCTGGGTCAGGAACATCCCATGAAGAAGGGAATGGCAACCCACTCCAGGATTCTTGCTTGGAGAATCCCATGGATAGAGGAGCCTGGCAGGCTACAATCCATGGTGTCACAAAGAGTCTGTACTGAAAGACTTTCACTTTCCAAAAACACACAATATATCAATTGATTACTCCCCCACAACAGTTTCTTATCACAGCATATTTATTTGGATTATTATATCCACATTTTTGAAATAAATTTAATCTCAATCTCTCTTCCACATACACTCCAAAATTGAGACCTGCCTATTTTTGAAGCCCTATTTTCCTTACAACACAGCGCTTGTATACAGGGGGGGAAAAGTGAAAGCATCAGTCACTCAGTCATGTCCGACTCAACTCTTTGCAACCCTATGAACTGTAGTCCACCAGGCTCCTCTGTCCATGGAATTCACCAGGCAAGAATATTGGAGTGGGTTGCCATGCCCTTCTCCAGGGGATGTTCAGGGTCCAGGGATCAAACCCAGGTCTCTCACATTGCAGGCAGATTCTTTACCATTCGAGCCACCAGGGAAGCCCATCTGAGCCACCAGGGAAGACTGGTATACAGAAAGAAAGTACCCTTTTTTGTAAATGTGGAATAGAATCGCTTTGGCAATGAATCCAAATCGTCAATTGTCAATGGTCAAGAGTCATTTCAAAATGATTTCCTACTGGATCACTTGCCATCATTAAAGAAAGCTGAAAATTACTGAATAGTTTAATATATATTAAATTTTAGCAATCAAGTAATGAAATATATGGAAGGCTACACTACACTTAGATGTTCATTGATTAATATTAATTGAACCTATTGAAGTACATGTCAGAGCTATGCCCTGAGGTGATTTTAAATAGCATTAATAAAATATAATCTCTGCCCATGGGAATTTAGAATCTAAAAATATGACACTGGCAACATACACAGTTCTGACTATAAGCCATAAGAATAACATATGTCACTGAGGTTGGGAGTTGCTAAATATAAATGAGTCTACAAAACACAGAAAAGCAGACATCAATACGAACACTGAATTGAGATCATTGGGAAATACTTGGCTCAGAACTATATATTTTACTTACAGCTTCTTTCTTAAATAATTAGGATTTTTAAAAATGGATGTAATATATATATTAATGAAAAATGATGTGAAGCATATAATAACTGGCTGCTCTATGGGATTAGATGGATGATAATGTGGAAATACATAAATGATCAAGAGGCCATTTCTGGTTTTCACACATAATGAATGTTTCTGGATTGATTGTTCCTGAGAATAATTTTATATGAATGCCTAATGAACATGTAATGTAAATACATACAGTCTCTAATTTACCTAATCTACTTTCCAAAATTGGTTATTATTACTTTGAGATAAAGAAAGTAAAGCCATACAGAGGCCATTGCAATATTATGAATGATCACATTTTGATCTATTTTTTCTGTGAGTTTTCTAAAAGTTGTCTAGCCCCACTGCGATTCTTAAAATGAGAAACTATTAGGCTTCTTAAGTTTCTAAGGTCTTTGGCTGTTCTCTCCTGTCTAGTTAATCAAGTAATACCTCCTAAGGGTACTTACGAGATGAGTAAAAACTGTGGTCATAATTTCTAAACTGTCAAGAAAATGGGAATTTATACTTTGGATAAACCCCAGGGATGTTACATAGCAAGCAGTTCTATTTCAGTCTAGGGGGTAAGAAAGAAAAGGAGAAATATAGAGATGTGGTGAAAAGTTTCTTGCAGCTATCCAATTTATTTTAACAGCATGTTTCTAAAATAATTATCATTAATAGAATCAACAGTTATGTAAGACAGGAAAATTGCACCCAGAGTGAACGTGGGAGAAACAACTGTTCTATGAGAATTAAACTTGACACTGGGATCTTCATATCTAATGACAAATTTCAGTACTGAAATATATTATGCGTACATTTACATTCTTCATTATTCTGCTATCTGAATAGTTTTAGATCTCAAGATGACCTATACATCAAAATGTCACTGAATCTGTTGTGAAACTGTTTACCTTTTTGAAAAAACTGAAGTATAATTGACTTACAATAGGATACTAGTTTCAGGTGTCCAACATAGTGATTCAATATTTTTATACATTACAAATGATCATCACAATAAGTCTGGTTAAAATGTGTCAGTACATGAAGTTATTACAATATTATTGACTAACTTTTCTATGCTGCATATTACATCCCCATGACTAATTTACTTTATAACTCCAAGTTTGTACTTCTCGATCCCCTTTACCCATTTCCCTTCCCTCTCCTCTCTGACAACTACCACTTTCTTCTCTGTATCTATGATTCTATTTCTACTTTGATACATTTTTTTATTTGTTCTGCTTTTTAGATTTCACATATAAGTGAAATCATGCAACTGTTTACCCTTAATATTAAATTCCTTGACTGAAGCTTTGAAATTGCAAATTAAGTTCTCTATTCATTTATCAATTTAACAGTTCCAATTGAATCAGCTTTGCAAATGTAGGGAAAACAATGATAAGATATCAAACCCTGTTTTCCTGACTTCTCTTTTGGTTGGTTGAAAATCAATTAGGTATGATCTGCAAAGAGACAAATTTCAAACCTTTTAAAAAGGCTCTTAACTTGGTAAGTAATTTCTAAGAATGCCACAGATTTTATTATTTAACACTTAGTAAAAAAAATAATATATTGTTTTCACAGCATTGTAAATGTACATAATACCACTGAATTATATGTATTAAAATGATTAATTTATTCTTATGTAAATTTCACCTCAGTAAAAGAAATGTGAATGTTTTAGAGGTCATTTCTATGCCACTGAGATTTACCTACAAATTAACAAATGTCCTGATGAATGATGTCTCCTTAAATACAAAGAACCTTCTAGAATTACTGACCATTTCATGTCTCTTCTAGGACACACTAGACTTAGCTAGCATTCACTTCATCAACTCTCCCATAATAATATAACTGACACTGACTATTGAGTAATCATGGAAAAGTATTTTATATCCTTTAGAGTTTTAGCATTACTGTTTTACTAAAATTTGCTTGTGGAGTAGTAATTTATGTAAGATAGATATAGATTTTTTTTCCCCTCCATTAACCTGACTTTTTAAAAATTCTTAATTGTCCTGAAAAAAAAAAAATTGAGTGACATCAGAAATTCTTCAATTAGAATCAGCTGGTTTCAAGAAGCCCTCCAGGTTATCCCTAGAAATCCTAGAACTATTTGGAAATAACATTTCACACTCTTGGAATACACAAACTATCATTGCCTGACTAACCTTTCACTTACTCCAAAGTTGGTTCATCTCTCATTGATTCTTAGAAATAGAATCTTTTATGTTTCAAAAGATACTCTGACTATATGACTAATCTTTTTATCTGATCTAATTACATCAGGCAATATAAACTAAGACTAAAGAAATAGTTGTTGCTGTTGTTCAGCTGCCTAGTCATGTCCTGCTCTTTGCGACCCCATGGACTGCAGCATGTCAGGCCTCCCTGTCTCTCACTATCTCCCAGAGTTTGCCCAAGTTCATGTTCATTGGTTGGTGATGCCGTCCAGTCATCTCATCCTCGATGCTCTCTTCTCCTTCTGTCCTCAATCTTTCCCAGCATCAGGGACTTTTCCAATGAGTTGTCTGTTCACATCAGATGACCAAAATACTGGAGCTTCAGCATCAGTCCTTCCAGTGAATATTCAGGGTTGATCTCCCTTAAGATTGACTGGTTTGATCTCCTTGCAGTCCAAGGGACTCTCAAGAGTCTTCTCCAATACCACAGTTCAAAGGCATCAATTCTTCAGTGATCAGCTTTCTTTACAGTCCAACTCTCATATCCATTCATGACTACTGGAAAAACCATAGCTTTGACTAGATAGACTTTACTTTATTTGTAAAATAATAAAGTAAATACTTTGTCAGCAAAGTAATTCTCTGTTTTTTAATATGCTGTCTAGGTTGGTCATAAGTCCAGGGGATCGCAAAGAGTCAGACATGACTGAGCGACTTCACTTTCTTCACTTTCACTTTCAATAACTATACAGAAATATCCTTAACTGCCTAGAACCAACAAGTTCCCAGTCTTTGCTGATGGCCAGTATGTGTGTGTTGGGGCATGTTGTTCAACTTTCTTCCAAGGAGTAAGTGTCTTAATTTCATGGCTGCAGTCACCATCTGCAGTGATTTTGGAGCCCAAGAAAATAAAATCTCTCACTGTTTCCATTGTTTCTCCATGTATTTGCCATAAAGTGATGGGACCAGATGTCATGATCTTAGTTTTTTAATGTTGAGTTTTAAGCCAGGTTTTACACTCTCCTCTTTCACTTTCCATGAAAGGGGACGCTTGACTAGATCTAGCCAAATATTCCCTAATGGTGTTCCTAGATGAAGCATATGTGTTTAGAAGAACTGCAAGTTCAAGTTTACCAATTCTCTATATGAACAGGTAATTTCAAGAGAAAGCATGTCTTTTTAATCAAAAGAAAGTGAGAAATTAAAATCCCAAAGTGTGTCAAGTGAAGCAAAACATGCAGGAAGCTTCTCGTCTAATTTAATTTCCCTATTCTTGAGATTTCAATCATGAGGAATATTTTCTAACACTTAGAGACTCTTTCTTTAGTGGACATGAAGAAGGGCCTGGCAAATACATTATTAACAAGCAAAGAGGAAAAAGATGATCCTATCATATTTTCTCCATATACATAGACCTTTCAGACTGCAAAGGAAGCTCTGATATTAGTCAAAGTATTTAAAGCAAGGCAGGAATGGCCAATAAATACATGAAAAGATGCTCTACATTGCTCACTATTAGAGAAATATAAATCAAAACCACAATGAGGTAACACGTCACACCTGTCAGAATGGCCATCATCAAAAAATCTATAAACAATAAATGCTGGAGAGGATGTGGAGAAAAAGGAACCCTCTGCATTTCTGGTGTGAATGCAAACTGATACAGTCATTATGGAGAACGGTATGGAAATTTCTTAAAAATCTAGGAATAAATCTACCATTCAGTTCAGTTCAGTTCAGTCGCTCAGTCGTGTCCAACTCTTTGTGACCCCATGAATCGCAGCACGCCAGGCTTCCCTGTCCATCACCAACTCCTGGAGTTTACTCAAACTCATGTCCATCGAGTTGGTGATGCCATCCAGCCATCTCATCCTCTGTCGTCCCCTTCTCCTCCTGCCCCCAATCCCTCCCAGCATCAGAGTCTTTTCCAGTGAGTTAACTCTTCGCATCAGGTGGCCAAAGTATTGGAGTTTCAGCTTCAGCATCAGTCCTTCCAAAGAACACCCAGGACTGATCTCTTTTAGAATGGACTGGTTGGATCTCCTTGCAGTCCAAGGGACTCTCAAGAGTCTTCTCCAACACCACAGTTCAAAAGCATCAATTCTTCAGCGCTCAGCTTTCTTCACAGTCCAACTCTCACATCCATACATGACCACAGGAAAAACCACAGCCTTGACTAGATGGACTTTTGTTGGCAAAGTAATGCCATAAGACCCAGCAATTTCACTAGTAGGCATTACCCTGAGAAAATCACACTTCTAAAAGACACATGTACCCTGAAGTATATTGCAACACTATTTACAATAGCCAAGACATGGGAGCAACCTGGATGACATGTCAATGTCATCCATTGACAGATGAGTGGATAAAGATGCAGTACATATATACAGTGGACTATTACTCAGATATTAAAAGGAATGCATTTGAGTCAGTGATAGCGAAGTGGACAAATCCAGAGCCTGTTATACAGAGTGAAGTAAGTCAGAAAGAGAAAACAAATATCATATATTAAAGTTTATATATGGAATCTAGAAAAATGGTACTGATGAACCTATTTGCCAGAAAGGAATGGAGATACAGATGTAGAGAAGGACTTGTGGGCACAGCGGGGGAAGGAGAGAGTGAGATGAATTGAGAGAGTAAAATTGACATATATACACCACGCTGTGTAAAACAGATAGCTAGTGGAAAGTTGTCCTATGACTCAGGGAGCCCAGCCTGGCGCTCTGTGATGACCTAGAGGGGTGGGATGGGAGAGGGGAGGGAGACTCAAGAGGGAGAGTATATGTGTACAAAATTTTGACTGATTCGTGTTGTTGTAAAGCAGAAACCAACACCACATTGCAAAACAATTTTCTTCCAATTAAAAAATAAATTTAAAAAAGAATATGCTAAAATAATAAATTACTATTTACAAAAACAAAACAAGGCAGGAAAGATGTTCATGATGTTAAGTATATTCATAATATTAAATTTTCCCTTAAAAAAAACTTATTTATTTATAGGCTGCTTCATCACTGCACAGGCTTTCACTAGTTGTGAGCGGAGGCTAAGGTCCACGGGCTTCTCACCGTGGGGGCCTCTTGTTACAGACCAAGGGCTCTAGGGGCTGCAGGCTTTAGTAGTTGGGCACATGGGCTCAGCTGCTCTGAGGCACGTGGGATCTTCCCAGACCAGGGATCAAACCAATTTCCCCTGCATTGCAAGGTGAACTCCCAAAAACTGGACCACCAGGAAGCACCTGATTTTCCCATTTTAAGCAATTCTGGTCAAGGGAGCAGAAAACTAACCAAACTTCACAGTATTTAAAGATAGGAATCACTTGGCACTCTTATTTCCACTTCTCAGAAAAAATACCTCTCCTTCTGCAAGAACATGACAGAACCAAAGACAGAGAAACGGACTTAAGTTGTCTGACCTCCACTGTTATCCCTCAGGCTGTTGGGGAAAAGCAACACATACCTCCGTCTTCAATTTATCACTTCTATTTTCACAGTCATAAATTACTTCTCAGGCTTTAAAACAACAGGATTCTAAAAGGACACTGTAAGGTACTTAAATTCCAGTACCTTAGATGAGCTTAGATGTATGAGGCAATTTAAAATCTTTATAAAAACTTCCTGTTTCAAAATTACCCAAAATGGAATCCTAGAAAATCTGTGTGCCAAAATGCTACAGAAAGTTAAAATGAATGCACTAAAGTCTTGGTACCTGGTTGAAAAATCTATGAATCTTTGGCAGGTGTCTTCAGTTATATCCTGTCTTTGCTAAACAATTAATTTTGGTTGTGATAATGCTGAATGTACGTTATTACCACCTAATCTATCCTGCATTATCTTCATCAACAGACCAACAGAACAGTCTAGGTGTTCAAAGATTTGTTTCATTCAATCAGGCAGAGTGAATTTTCCTAAGAGGTTAATACATCCAAAAGGCTGATTAAGCCAGTCCCCCTTACGTCAGTATGCTAGACAACCATACATAAACAAGAAACACTTGCAAATGTTTTTGAACAAACTGAACCACGGCAAACAAAAGGCAAAAGCAAAGAGAACAAAGCAGAAATAGAGTGCTTAAGGAAAAATGATGGTTTTGGCACTGCTCCAGAAGAAAAACAAAAAATGTCTATTAGGTACACAGGCAGAGTAGGGCCATTTGTCAAAAGTCTGTAGGAACAAGCACTAAGTGGCTGTCTTACGTATCTCAAGGGGAGGAACCGAGCTGCTGCTGTCAACTGCCAGCGCTGTAGTCCCAGTCTCAGGAGCTCTAATTTGACCCTCCTGAGAAAGAATCCCAATTAGAAACACATAAAGGAAGCCTTTTAGACATGGTGCTTTGGGACAGGTCTGACCCAGTGAGTCAATGTCAACTGAGACAAAAGAACTAAAGGAACTTTCTCAAGTGCGTTGTCTGTTCTAGATAAAAGCTAAGGATCTTTGAGACCCAGTTTTTGAAGTAGGCCTCCCTGGATGAGAATGAGGACAACTAAAAAACTGAAAGCTGGCTTGCTTTTTTATTTCCATGTCTACTGGTATGCTAAATAAAAAAAGGCAGGAGAACCAAAGCAAGCTGTATGTCATATTCTAGCAAAATTAGCTAGTTAAAAATGTTTAATTCTAAATGGTCAAGCAGCAAGCTCTGAAGAGCATTCATCTGTAAGTGATTTTAAATCTGGTTTTCCATCTAAATTTGCCACTCCTGACTATTCCTTTTGGAATTGCCTCAAATCTATACTATGTTGGTATTACCTCAACTACAAAGCAAAGTGATGTGTAGAGATACAAAATCTAGGGCCTGTTTGGGGATTTAAGTGGGTAAGAGATATGGAAAAGAAAGAGGATAATTTAGGATTTCAACTGTAAATCACACAGAAACAAGAAAAGAGAATAAACAAAACAAATATTCACTCTATTTCCTCCAGTTCTTGTTACCAGTGAACCACAAACAGATCAAGGGTTCTTACTCTCACTTCAGCAAGTCTTTTATCCTCTTAAGATTACAAGCAAAAAGCTTCACATGAGTACTTTTTTCTGTACATGGCTAGACTCTCAAAGGAGTCTGCAATCCAATAAAAGTCAGGAGTCACTGCTGTAAATCTATGTGATTTTGCATGTGAATTCTAGCTACCCAGAATAACATCTGGAGACCTTTTTCACTTTCAGCCTAAGCTTGATGAAAGCAAAGGCATCTAGCAGACAAGTACACAGGATCCAGTGCAAGATCCTACACTTAAATTCAAGTTTTTAATGGATAGTCAATTGCCTTACAGATAGCTCCTGAATTTGAAGAAACTGAGATGAAAGTTCACAAAATGAATTTTGACTCAACAAAAATTACTGGGATTCTAGAATGCTCATATCTTCAAGATCAAGTCTCAACTGAAAAACTTGAGTTAAGACAACTAAAATCCAAAGAGCATACTCCAGTAAGATCATAACAATTTTCAATTAACTCGCCTTGGGAAACTCTCCTTGGCAGGTGACCTCCAGAGTACAGTGCAGAGAGTCAAGTGGTTCCATAATTTAGTCAACAAAATAACTTCTGGTGTTTCCTGTGGGGCTTCCCCAATACATTTACCTGTACTATTTCATAACTCCTCAAGGGAACCTTGAAGACAGTATGTAGAACATGTTTTAGCTCCTTAAAGAAAGATGGCAATAAATTCAAAAGCATATTAATACTCTTGCTTCTGATATATATTCTTAGCTATAACCAACTGAAGCAAAATAAAACCACTGCTGCAACTTTATTTCATATTTATTTTAAAATCACAATCTTGCCTTGTAAGAATTTTGAAGGCTATCGGTAACAAGACAACCATGTAGTATATAAAAAATACATCTTTTGCAAGTACAGCTGCTTGTTCCTGCCCAGGAGGAGCAGACACTGACTGCTGTTGGCAAGAGAAACCAGCCTGCTGGCGCTGAGCACACAGTCCCACAGCCTCTGCCACAGAGTGGCGTGGAGTGCCGTGCCATGCCCGACACCAAAGCACACACGGGATCAAAGGCATGCACATAGCGGGCATGCCATCATCGACAGCCTAAAGCCTCTGAATACTCCTATATAAAATTACATGGATGTTGACAAACCACCTGTTGGACTAAAGAAAAAAATAAATTAAACTGCGCATCACTTTTCCCTATATGCTCCTATAAAATACATTGATTTTTTTTTCAATGCAAATATTCTATTTTAAATGTATTGCAGTATCTAGCCTATGGAAAGTCATGACAATTTAAAATAAGAAAGAAAAGAAAACAGAAAAATAGTTTTCAGTTTTAGTTTATCAAAATGCTCTAAAGCTGGCAGGGTTAGGTGGAGGGGGGGCAGGGGAATTATCCTTGTTATTTACCAATCTGTGTGCCTTCCTATTGTTGGCAATATTTTAAAGTTAATGAAAAACACAGATAAGACATTTTTTTCAGTGACACTTCTAACTCCCACTAAAAGTTTCTAGGAAATGCTATCAAGAAGCTGCATTATAATATGCTATATAGTCCTTTTTTCAAAACATGTTGAATATACAGCACAATGGTAATAAGGCAAGGTAGAAACAAACATAAAACCCATCAAACAAGATGCTTACTCAATCATTAAATTCCTATTTAAGTAAGCACAATATTCTAGTAGCAAATCTGGGCTCCAGATAAAAAGAAGAATGAGTCATGGCCCTACCATCAAAGTTATCTGTAAAGGAGACAGAGAGATGGACAATTGCTGGAATTAAATATAATCAGTGGCTTCATAGAGGTATGTACATGGTATTGTGCTTCAGTGATTTATGGAAGGTTTTACAGGGAGCAAGCTTCAGAATTTTAAAGAGAATACTTTAAGCTCTAAAGATTTAACATGATTTTTTAATAGGTAGTATCATCACCTGGTTCAAAATTCAAAAGAAACAAATGGCTATACAGTGAAAAACTCTCCTTGCCACACCTAGTTGCTCTCCCTATAAACATCCAATATTAACATGAGAGTTTCTTATAACACCAAATTCTGTTTATCTGCTTATAAAGACTTTGGCTACACTCATAAGTCTATAATAACACTCTCATAAGTCTATTATATTTTATTACATATTGATGTAATATACATTTAATTGTATGATTAAAAGCAATTCTGTAGTTGCATTCATTAACTAGATGGGAGGACACCTGTTCAGAATGAGATATATGGATATCACATCATCACAATGTACACTTTTAAACATCTTACAATTTTATTTGTTGACTATACCTCAATAGAGCTGAAAGAGAAAAAAGCAACTCTAGTAAGTGGCACAATCCATATAGACAGACTTTCAATGTTACAAAATATCAAGTAAAAATATTTATCATATGCTAAAATTTCTTATAGTACTCCAAAATAGAGATAATGAACAGAAATAAACTAAAAAAATATGATACATTCCACATGAAAAAAGAAAATGGCAAGAATGTTGTGAAAGTATTCTCTAGCATAGGAGGCTTTACTCAGTCGTTAAAAAGAATGAAATAATGCATCCAGCAACATGGATGGACCCAGAGATTGTCATACTGAGTGAAGTGGGTCAGACAGAGAAAGACCAATATCAAATGATATTGCTTGTATGTGGAATCTAAGAAGAAATGATACAAATGAACTTATTTACAAAACAGAAACAGACTCACAGACTATAGAGAATGACCTTAGGGGGAAAGGATGGGGAAAGGGATAAATAGGGAGTGTGAGATTAATATCTACATACTGGTTTATTTAAAAATGGATAACTAACAAGGACCTACTGTATAGCACAGGAAATGCTACTCAATATTATGTAACAATCTAAAAGAAAAGATATATATATATATATATGCAAAAAATAAGTAAATAAAATAAAGAACAAATAGCTATGAAAAATAAAGATACTGTCACAAGTTCAGTAGAATATACTACTCAACTGGCTCTTACTACAATCTAAATTTCTCTAATGCTAATAGTGGTTTTGGTGACAGGTTTTTTTTTTTTTTTGGTGACAGTTTTTTAAGGAAATAAAAATATAATTTATGAGTGAGTTCTCACTTTTCTTCATAATGAAGACATCATGAGAACACTAAAGTATGATGGAGAACCATCTGCTCCTACTTCTCACCATCAGCACCATCCTACTCTGCTGGGTCCTTCCCCTCATTGCACGAGCTCTCCTCAGGCTTTCTTCCAAAATCACAATGGCCAACAGTTAAGTAATTGGACAGTAAGAAGCAGGATGTGCAGTACACAATAGGTGAGTAAAAAAGAATGAGCCATGGAAAGCATTCATTGTGAAGAAAAGGATCAAAAAAAGACCTCAACCTTGGGTACTCCAAACTCACAAGACAGGTTTCTGGGCTTGGGGTTGGAATGGCTGCAGATGTGGTACATTATCAACACTGGGAACCAGTGCAGCATTTTGAAAGTGAGGTGTGGAATCCGCAGGAACAGAAGACATATTGGTAGGCTAACTGAGAAGGTCGAAAGTATGAAAGGCTGTTCTCTATGTCTGCTTCTCCACTGCTGCCCTGCAAATAAATTCTTCAGTACCATCTTTCTAGATTCTTTATATATGCCTTAGTATACAATATCACTTTTCACTTTCATGCACTGGAGAAGGAAATTGCAACCCACTCCAGTATTCTTGCCTGGAGAATCCCAGGGACAGAGGAGCCTAGTGGGCTGCCATCTATGGGGTCGCGCAGAGTCGGACACGACTGAAATGACTTAGCAGCAGCATACGATATTTATCTTTCTCTTTCTGACTTACTTCACTCTGTATAATAGGCTCTAGGTTCATACACCTGAACAGACTTATGGACACAGGGAAAGGGGAGGAGAGGGTGAGATGTATGGAAAGAGTAACATGGAAACTTATATTACCATATGTAAAATAGATAGCAAATGGGAATTTGGAGTATGACTCAGGGAACTCAAACAGGGGCTCTGTATCAACCAAGAGGGTGAGATGGAGAGGGAGATGGGAAGGAGGTTCAAAACAGAGGGGAGATATATATATATATATATATACACCTATGGCTGATTCATGTTGAGGTTTGACAGAAAAGAACAAAATTCTGTAAAGCAATTATCCTTCAATTAAAGAAATAAATTAAATTTTTTAAATAAATTAAACAAAACAAAACAAAAAAGTATGAAAGGAAGGCATTAGGAACAAACAGAATAATCGACATAAAAAACAAGACAATCAGAACAAAGAGATTAGTAGCACAATAGGAAATAAACTGATTACCAAAGAATAAGTAGAAAATAAAGTAAATACTGAATACCACACACTTTTGAAGAGGTCAGAGGGTAAAATAACAAAAAATTATAACTGACTAAACCAATGTCTCTTAGAATATGTAAATAAAAAACAAAAAGTCATCGTGCTTAGGTAGGAATAGAATAATAAAATGATGACTACAGTTTAAACACAAGGGCCAAGATCCTCATTGCTTTTTCCAAATTTTGTTCTAGAATAGAAATTTACATTTTTTTCTTAACTTAGGTTCAAGAGGTATCCATGAATAAGTAAATGTCTAAGTAAAAATATAATTCCATTACTCAATATAAGAGCTTCCTGAAAACTGAGCATATGTAAAAAGTTGAAGAAAAGAAAATAACAGCTCTTTGGTTCATTTTTAGAAACGCTGAATTAGTAATATGAAGTTAACAAAAATTTTATTATGTTTATAAATAGAGCAAACTGTTAGAAAATAAAACTGCCTTGGAAATTGGCCATAATTAACCCAAAGGAATAAATATTGTCATGTTTGTCACTCATTTTTAAGGATGTAGAAGCCAAACCAAATTTAAATCAAATGAAAAGAAATGCTGAGGAGACTTTCACTTATTTTATGTTTTCATCACTAAGTTTGCTTTGCTTCAATTGATTGTGGATAAGCAACCACCACCCAAAAGTTCTCTTGTGACCAGGCTCTGTCCATCTGCACAATTTAACACATTTGCTCTAATTACTGCAAGAGTGGCTTATTGTTGCTCCAACAGACAGCCAGGGAGCCAGAGGTCAGCAGGAAGAGCTATGTGACCCAACCACTGACCCCAAGGGACTGCCAGTGACCTGTTAGCCTGACCTGTAAGTGAGGAAAGAACTAAAAACTCTCACTAGGATTCACTGTTTTTCAAATTCAAAAAATACTGTTTTAAAATAAAGGTACCCCCAAATCCTTTTAACATCCTACATACTAAATAATTGAATTATTTCCCCTCATTATAATTAATAATTTCATAAATTTGAATATTGTTAGACTCTGGATATATTATACAATCAATACAAGAAATACTTATAATACTTCACATATTTCAACTTCTTTATATGGATTTCAACATGTTCTAATTCAGTGATTCTCAACCAGGGCAATTCTGCCCCCAGTGACATTTGATAAATTCTGGAAATATTGATTCTCATGAGTGGAGGGTGGTACTGGCTTCCAGTGGATAAAGACCACAGAATCCTGCTGAACGTTTTATCATGCATAGGACAAGCCCTTCAAAACAAAGAATTATCAGGTCCAAAATGTCAAGAGAGTATACACTGTTCTCAATGATTGAAAATCATATTAGTTCTTTTTACTCGATTTTGCTTTATGACCTAATAGATCAATTCTTCTTTTCTTTATCTCAAACTATCTACATCCAGTAATATTATATCATACCTATAACAGAATACCTGGATTGACTGTTTAAGCCTCCTGAACCCTTGACACTGAGTCTGAGTTGTTAGGGAAGGGATGAGAGAATTTACATTTATACCTAGACCCTGTTGCTTTTCCAGCACTCTAAATTTTAAAGCCAAATATTATCTTCATTTTACATAATAAAGGGTTTCTTTTCCACACTTAAATTCCAAAATTTATGGTCTATTTCCTTACACAATTCAGAAAACATATATTATTCCAGTACTACATTAATATTTTAAAGTTATACTGAGGTTAGAAAAGATGTTGCAGTTCATTATAAGACTCATTTTTAGATGTGAAAAGTCAGATAAGATCACAGAACCAGTTAGTGATGTAACTAGGGATCTTATGTGAACTAGTATAAAGTATGAAGAAGTGGTTCACATCCAACCTCGCGCAATGTACTACGTACTGAACCTCTCTCTACATAGCCCTGAATCTCCTAAGTGGTATCTGCCAGTCATTCCAACACTTTTGCCCAAGGCTCTGCATATGGGGCCAGGAAAGCAATGTTGAATAAAGAACTCTGAAAGTGACTTAAGAACATATTTAAGATACTATAGAAATCGGTTCAAATTAACATAATATAAGGCAGTTGACATAAATACAGGCAATTGAAGATATAACAAGGGGAAAGCATATCAGGAAAGGCTTCCTGTAGCAGGTGAGTTTTTAATCAGATTTTGAAGGATGAACAGGAGAAAAATTAATCAGGAAGAATGGAGGGCATTTTTTTATTCAAGTACTGATACAAGTAAAAACCCCAAAATAAAATTAGCAAGTCAAATGTGGAGGACTGCAAATAGTTTCAAGTTTCTGGATCAGGAAGACCATGTTGGAGAGGAATCCGAGATGAATTTGTTGAAGTTAGCAAGGCAACAGAGAGAGGCAGGGAAAATGGTAAAAGCCTCCAAACACCAAGCTGTATGGATTCTCAGCACCTGCAATGACTATACGTCACCCTGCTTTGTTTTCTAAATGGCACTTGCTGCTCCATGAAATTATCACACTGATTGTTTTACCTGACTTTTCTCAGTCTCCCTAACTACAATGGAAGTTCAAGACACTAAGAATTTAGATTTTGCAGTGAGGAATGTCTAGAGTCAAGGAGATCACTGTAATATGAATTGGACTAATATGACAGTTATGGAAACCAGAATGGGCATGGCTAAAAAGAGCGGGATGCAAGAATCCCAGTTTACTGCACTCGGTTTACACGCCCTCATCCTTTCCTCCTACTCCCCTCCCCCCATCCAGACACTGCTTTCTGGCCAGAAGAGCCTCAGCAGTCGTGACTCCTGAGGTCCTGCAGACAGTGGCTGCCAAGCAAACGCACTGGCTCAGATGCAGTGGCCCTGGGAAGCCCTGCCTAACAGAGACTAGCAGGACCAGAATCAGGGGCAACTGCCTGGAGATTCAAACGATACAACCTGAAAGGGCTGAGAGTTAGTGCCCCTCTCCCTCAGAGAGGGAATTTTAACTAATTTTATCAGGAGAGAGCCAGTGAATAGATTCTTTTCCACTTCCTGAGAGACTGCTCTGACAGGCAGTAGCTCCTTTGTCCTCTCCGACGATGTCATATGAAACTCGGCAATCTTCAGGGAGCTTGTGTGAAGCTGTGGCCCGGTTGGAAACACACTCCTTGTACCTTCTATCCTCCCTGCCTTGCTCTACTTTTCTCCTCACTTCTGCTTCCCTGGGTTTGCACTCCCCAGTAAAGTGCTAACAAGTAAACTTCTTAGGCTGTTTCCTTGGCATCCCAGGCTAAGACAAAAGTTATCCTATCTGGTAAGTGAAATACAACCCAAGAACTTAGCTGCACTGATTTCCAGTCTCTTTGAGTAAATCCGGCAAGGTTTAGAGGTGTGTAAAAGGTTAAACTGGTGGCATCAACTTTAAGTTGCCAGTTCATCAGCCCAAAATTGTTTCCACCAGACACTGTGGTCTTTGCTGCAGCCATGTAGCAATCAAAACTCCAGAGTGCATTGTTTATGTGACTAGAGGATATGCAAGATAGGCTATGAAAGAACTGAGGGTGAGAAGGAGGTGGGCTAGAAACATGCCGAAGGGAAGCAGTGGGAAATTGAAGCAGACTAATTGCAGAAGATCAACCATTTCCCCATAGCAGGAAATTCTGCTGCGAGTGTTGCATGGCAGCCTTTGGAAGCCTAAGCAGCATAAATGGCTAAAGGTGTTTTTTGATGAATAGGCTTTACTTCCTTGGCAGGTAACCCAAATCTGACTTTGGGAACAGGAACACCTGGAAGCCAGCTCAGCTCTTGAACTGCTCCAAATTCCTCATATCGGGTTCATTATGGGAAGCCACCTGTGTCTCTGCTCATCCAATCCTACCAGTTTCTGGTTCTGATCTGTTGCAATACACCAAAGAGTCATTTCTAATTATAAAAGTAAAACAAATAATTCAGGGGGATTTCCTGACCTCTTCAGCTTAGAACCAATGTAAAACTGGTCTATGTTGATGATCACAGAACTGCAAATTGCTTCAACACTTTTGCTAAGTAATTACCTAGCCCAAGTTGTAAAACCTAAGTAATGTGGTACGAGTGGGATGGTCAGTCTTAATTAGTGAAAATTATGAACTGCAAAATCTTTCTTCAAGAAATGCTTGTGGATGAGAGTGCTGTGTATTCACCAAACCGTTTCCTTTCGTGCTTGGGCACATAATGGGATGTGAACGGAAATGATATGGACCACTCTTAGCCCTAGTGTTAGTCGCTCAGTCCTGTCCAATTCTTTGCTACCCCATGGACTGTAGCCTGTCAGGCTCCTCTGTCCATGGAATTCTCCAAGCGAGAATACTGGAGTGGGTTGCCATTCCCTTCTCCAGGGGACCTTACCACCCAGAGATTGAACCTGGCTCCTGCTTTACAGGCAAGATTCTTTACCGTCTGAGCCACCAGGTAAGTCCTTTTAGCCCTGGCTTATGCAAAAAGCCCTCTATGCAAATCCTCCAAGATTTTCCTCTTTTCTTAGCCACTGTGGAAGACAAGGTCTTGAATGAATGTTAGCACAGAGATACAACGAAAGGATCCTGGAACCCTGAATGAATGCAAGAGCAGAGACAATTCCTCCATCTCACACCTCCACACCACCCCCACATGCTGGAGTGGACCTGAGCAAGAAATACACATCTTTATGCTAAGAGACTGGATTTAGGGAGAACTGTTAGTTAAAATAGTGTTGCCTCCTCTGACTAGTTCAAGATAATTTTAATTTAGTAATCCAGACGAAGTTACAGCATTCATTTAATCATTTACTTAACAAGGGTTATTCTTCTTATTCATTCAACAGGTCTATGGGAATCATGTGTTAATGAATAATCATGCTGATCAATTTCTCTAAATAATTCAGTCATGTGTCTGTTAGTCGCCCTGTTGTGTCCGGCTCCTTGTGACCCCATGGACTATCACTCCCCAGGCTCCTCTGTCCATGGAATTCTCCAGGCAAGAATACTGGAGTGGGTAGCCATTCCCTTTTCCAGGGGATCTTCCTGACCCAGGATCAAATCCAGATCTGCATTGCAAGCGAATTCTTTACCATTTGAGTCACCAGGAAGCCCAATTCTCTCAAATGTGGGTGTTTTTTGTTCTCTTAAATATTTGAAGCATTTTCACAACTTGGTTTATGATATTATCAATATGAACTTTCAGCCCAGGCTCTATCTGAATAATCATAATTAAGCCTACTTTGATATATGACTATCTTCTCGCTGTTTTAATAATTCATTTCTTACCAAGTCTGGTTGGATGGCTTGGAGGAATGTGATCCCTGAACTCCTATTTAGGTCCCAGACCTGAACTCAGAGAGGCATCTTTCAAATGTATTATCTTCAATATACAATGACAGCCAAGTAACACCATCTGTACCTAGAACTAGATTCTCTGAGTTCAGATAACCTAAGTTCTCTTAGATTCTCTAATTTAACTTAGAGAACTAGATTCTCTAAATAAGAATCTAGTTCTCTAAGTTAAATGAGAATTCAAGTAGATAAATTAGCTCAAGTTTAGGCTTTAACTTCAATAGTTAATAAATTAAAAAATGGCAATTTTTTAAATATTTAAATAAAGTTCATAACTTTCAAGCAGAATATGTAGAGTTGTCACAAAGTCCCTGTGCATTAGGTTGAGTCAGAAAAAAACTTGTCAACTCTAACAACACTAAAGACCCCAAATCAGATATCAGTGTCATCTCTAATAATTTTCAACCATCAACATGAAAAAAGAAAACCAAGAAAACATGGATACAAATTAAAATTAGTACATACATATTCATTTTAAAGGTTTTTGAAGAGAATTTTGGGTTTCCCAGGTGGCAGAGTGGTAAAGAATCCACCTGCTAATGCAGGAGACACCAGAGACATAGGTTCGATCCCTGGGTCAGGAAGATCCCCTGGAGGAAGAAATGGCAACCCACTTCAGTATTTTTGCCCGGAAAATTCCTTGGACAAAGGAGCCTGGCGGGCAACAGTCCATGGAGTTGCAAAGAGTTGAGCACGACTGAGCACACACACACCACAAAGGCAGTTTTAGACATTCTACATTATTTAAAAAAGAAAAAGTCCTGCTGGTGTACCTGGTAGGAAATTACAATTCATATCAAGCACGTGCTATTTCAGTATCATTGTGCGCTAAGTCACGTCAGTCATGTCTGACTCTGAGATCCTATGGCCGGGAGCCTGCGAGGCTCTACAGTCAGAGAGATTCTCTAGGCAAGAATACTGGAGTGGCTTTCCATGCCCTCCTCCAGGGGATCTCTGACCCACGGATCGAACCCGTGTCCCTTATGTCTCCTGCATTGGCAAACAGTTCCTTTGCCATTAGTGCCACCTGAATGTAATGTAAATAATTTGTTTTTATAGGGTTTGTTTTAAGGATAGGGCTTGTACATAAATAGGTGTTCAAATAAATGTTTCCTGAGACTGAAGCATCTTCAGCATCTGAAAGCACCTGGGATTTCAACATTAAAAAATTCTGATTTCTTGAGCCCTTGCTTTAAAAAGATGACATTAAGTTTAGATTTCCATTTTTATTTTTTGAAAACCATGGAAAATGAATAAAATTAGTTCAAATTTTCTATTTAATAAGACTGATACACATGGTACTTGAATTTCAAATCAGTACAGTTCAAATCAATGTGAGTTTTCTATGAGTGTGTGACAGTATGTGTATTTTTAGTTACAATGTATAAGATGAGATGAGCTAAAGGTATTCAGTGGCATAGTCCAGAGCCCCCACTGAACAACAAATGGATTTCATTTGCCGTGTCTGTTAGATCAATTATCCCAATCTCCTTCCTTCCATGACTATTCACGCTTTAAAAACCTTAAAGCTTCTCTTTTAAGTACAGCTGGGACTCATTAGCTTCTTTCTGCCAATCTAACTATCATTCTGTCACTTTTTCTTCTTTCTCTTTATGTCCTCAATCAAATAAGTGTCATTTTCCTGCTTTCATTTTGGCTGGAAATTCAACTGAATCTGCTTTCCAACCAATCTGGTGTATAAAATTCCAATCTTCCCTATTACTTTTGGCTCACAAATAAAAACAATGAAGCCAACTTCTAGTGGTGCTCTGACTCTGCTGTTTATTTGGGTTCTGCATTCAGAGTTGGAACAGGTGCCATTTTTTCCTGGGGCCTAAACATCAAAATATTTGTGAAATGGGCTTTGCACTCTGCTGATCTGTATCAAGTCGGTTACAGTGAAGCATATTTCCAATGAAAAGATTTCCTGGAGCTGTGAGAACACAAGTCTTATTAAGGTTCTGTTTGTTGCACTACGCCATTGCTTTTGTCTTTGGAAATTAATGCCAAATAACACATTCATTAATATAAAACAAATATGTAAATTATAGTCTGTGGCTAGTGGCTTTTTTTAAGAATTCTGAATTCCTTTATTTTTTATTGCTGAGTGATATTAGACATCTTTAGTGAATTCGATATATCGGACAGTTTTCATGCTAGTTAGGATTGGGAAATCTGCGAGAAGAAATTTGTTTACAGGCAGTGGAAAAGAATCATGTAAATAACATGCCACTGAAATTGGAAAGTGAATTTTAATCAAATTTCTAGAAAATGGATATGCTAAATGAAGTCTTTGTTAGGAATTTTTTAACAAGTATGGTTTTCTTCAATTTCATGAAATGGAAGGAAAATGGAAACTTTGTCCTTTAGACAAAAGTTTGTAAGAGGGAACAAAAACCCTATAGGAATGTCTATAACATCTTAAGTAGATTTAAATAATCCTTGAAATTGAACCAGAAGTCCATTTTATAAAACTCATCTTTCTCTCTCAAGAGTCCCATTCAAGATAACATGTGTGCAAATCCTAGGCAATATATGGCTGCAAAGTGAGGCAAGGGACACATCAGGAGTTGAGCCAAGTTCTTCCTGAGTTATGCCCCATAACTCCTCTATATTTTCTATCACTAATTCCACCTACGTAGCACAAAGTAAAGCCTTTTGCCCACAGCTTATTCAATGGATGAAGAACAAGTTTGAGAACATTCAAGAAAAACAAATATTCATTGTTTCAGGGACTGCTCTTGAAATGTATCATCATAACGTTTTTAGCATTTTAAGAAAAGGGTCAGTATAATTACACTTGTAACAGTGATTAAAATGATGAGATTTTGTCTTGTCTTCTACTTTCTGAGACTAGCTTCCCCTCTTTTCTCTCTCCCTCCAAGCTTCCCTCTCCCTTTTGAGACATACTTAATGTGCATTAGCTTAGGGCCAGACACCCCATTGACAACATGGATATATAGGCTCTTACGGTCTAGTAGAAAAAGACCACCACTGATAAACTTATCAACAATTTTGGATAGATAGAGGTGGAAGGTTGATGGATTCCTGATTTCTAGAACTAGAGAAACAATTTAGTAAAGACTGTTCATCTTGCCCTCCATTCATATATTAATATATCCTTAAATCCTTACACCAATAAATCTGGGCAGAGAGAACATGGATTACAGCAACCAGTTGAACCTTTAGATTGCCATTTCTGAGGATCCTAAGAAAGAAAGATGAACTAAGAATTGAGCATCCAACTCTCCCATAATGGCTCATTAGTTCTTCTGAAGGAGTCTCTGCACCTTCTTGAAAAATTAAATGAATCATGACAGTCCCTTGACCAGAACTATTTTCAGGTGAAGTGAAATTTCAGTGATATCTCTCTAAACTCTTCCTACACATTCTTGGTTTCTTTTCTGGCTTTAAAATGCTGAAGATTTTAAGTGAATTTATTACAGAACTCTCACCATCACAGATGCAAGAAATACTACCAAATAAATACTAAAGATCAAAGCAAGTACCAGCAAGAGAGGGGAAGTTTTTGCTAGATCACTTTGCAAATGCAATGTAGTTCTCTTGCTTTGTAGTTTCTCTGTGAGTTAAAGTTCTTTCTTTAACTTACAAATAGGAAGAAATAATTATTATATCATTCCAATGCATTCTACCACATGCATCTCACACAAACATGCATATAAACAATGCTCAGTCATAAGATTCCAAATTTATATTATTATTATCATTATTATTTATAGTATGTCCTTTGCTAAACTCAAAATATACCTATGAAGTTCCAGTTCCTGTTGACATATATGACTCTCAGGAGCTGTTATATATCATATTAACGTTTCCTCGCAGGGGATGCTATTTCAAGGCTGTGCCAAAAATTTAATCTGGAACCAGACGAAACTAAACCAAGCTGTGATTCAAACTACGCCAAAATTTGACTCAGAAAGTATTACAAGCTTATAAGACAAATGAAATATTATCCATAGTAGAGAGAATCTAATATTTTTTAATTAAATTTCCTTGCATCTCTTTAGAAACTTGTGTTGAGAATTCATCAAACGGTTCCAAGTTGCCCTTCTTCATCCCCATGTCCAGAGGCTCAGCACCTCTCACCTGAGCTATTGCATGTGTCTTGGGCTACTCTTCCCAAATTCTCCCTGCTCACACTATTCTGAAAATCATCTGGCTAAAAATCTAATAATGTCTTTAAAATCCTCTACATGCTCCTCACTCTCTACAGGATACCCTTTAGTTCCCTTTACATGGCCTAAATGTCCTTATTCAAGTTCATTCCCACAGCACCTCTCCAGCCTCAGCTACTATTCCACTTCACTCACTCACTGTGTCCAGCTACACTCGATACCTCACATCTGCCTGTGTGGGCCCCTTGGTAAATCTTGTCCTGTACATACTACTTGGCTTAAATTTTCTTTCCCTCTGTTCTCAGCCTTCTCTAATTTAGCCAGGAATGATTAGCAACACTGTCACAGGAATCTGTTCACCTCTTTTACGACATTTACTCATATTTGTCTATATTCTCTTGCTGTATAAGACCATGTCTCTATTATCTTAGTGTGTGTACATATACATCTATAGCTAACTATCTATCACCTACCTGATGCTTAATATAAGCACTCAATGACAGCTAAATAAACAAATTTTCAAAATGCATATTTAGGCTGAGTTGGATCTTTTTGGTTAGGTTGATCAGATTCCACCCAGTTCTAGGGATTTTAATGAAGACTAAATAGTCCAAATTAATATATGTTAACAACTTGTTTCTATCCTAATATAATGAAACATAGCTTTCCTTTAACTAATTTGTTTGGATTTGTATTTAAAATCTTATCTAAAGTCAAATGAATATTTTTTCCTCCCAAAATGGCAAGCAACAAAAGAGACAAACTAAAGCATTTTATATTTTCGTATCACAGAGCATGTTTCCTGGTAGTATATTGTTATATTGATATTGTCAAATTAGCCCCAAGAATTCCAGAATTCAATATTTTCAATTCCATGATTTATTTTTAAAAACAATGTAATTTCATATATTCATTTATATACGTGTATTACAAAATACATGAATTAACCTCCATATTAATTGAACAAATCAATGAAATAATTTGTAAAGTAAAGGATTTGGTGTTTCCAGCTATGAACATTAGTTCAAAGGAAAATAAATGTCATAGAACTAATCTGAACAGAGGGTGTAATCCATAGCATTTTCTAAATCAATATTTTATTTTCCATTGGGAAAAAAATGCAAGTAAGGAGGAAATTAAACAGTGTCTTATATTTTTTTCTGACATTTTATTCATTAGGGAGAAGAAACAATTCCTTAATAGGAAAGATGAAAATTAGAGATAAAATTTAGTTACCTGCTAAAAACATATTGCTCTTGAAATAGGAAATCTATAGCAGGTCCTTCTTAAAAATACTCTTAATAAGCAGGTTTCATAAGCTCTTTTGTTTAGTTCAAGTGGAGAAATGAATTTACTATAGTTGAATGCAGACTACGCAATTCACACTTTTTAGGTCTTTCAATGCCCGTAACCAGTGAGAACTTTTGCTGTTGCCATAGGCTGGGGTAAGGGGGTATGGGGTGATGCTGGCAAAAAGGTACAAAGTTTTGGTTGTGAAAATGAGTAATTTCTGGAACTCTAATGTACCGCATGGTGGCAACAGTAAACAATACTGTATTGTTCACTAGTAATTTGCTGAGAGGATAGATCTTAAAATTAAGCCTTTCCAACACATACACAGAGGTAATGAAAATGAAAGTAAAGAGTTTCTCCTCAAGGGATCAGAACCTGAGAAAACAGCTGCAGGCATTTGAAGGTCTAACATGTTCTGCAGGGTCACCTGAACCACCAGTGCTGGACACCTGCGACAATGCGGGGACTAAGCCATTTGCTTCTTGCTCACTGAGAACATTTCCTGGTACTTAAACCTCCCTGTGTTTCTCCCTCTACTCACTGTTCAGCAAACATTCATTCTGTGAGGCATGCGCTAAGGGATGGAGATTAAAAACAGTAAACAACATAGTTACAGTCTTTGCCATCATAAAGTTTATAGTCTAGCGGGGGAAGCGTATTTCAGGAAGCAAATACAATCAAATGTGATAGAAGAGAAGAGAGGAAGAATAATAAGACACTTGGCAAGGACACTATCCCAAGGGGTGGCAGGAGGGGATAGAAAGGCATGCCTGAGGTCCTAACGCCCTAGTTGGGACCTGAAGATGAATTTGGTTGATTTTAGCCTTCCTACAAATCCATGTCCTGACCACAATTGGATCCTGCTTGCCTCCTGTGGGTCTAAGTGTCCTGCCTGCAAGACCATAATCCATCTTGATTATAATCCATCTTGATTATACCACTTTGCCACAAGCCATTTCAATTCTCAACTAATGACTAGACTCCTTTTGGTACTATTAGAACACTAAAATTCAGAATCCCTCTTTGAGACCAACATTTAAAAGCTTTTTTTTCAATGCAATTCAGTTAAGTAAACAGCATCCTAGAATCTCTAAGGCTGAGAGTAGCGCTATAATCTCCTGTGGGCCTTTAAATCAGTCACCCTCCCCTTCTGTCAAGCACTCACTATACCTATGCTGAATGGGAAAATAAATCAAATCTATATCATGGAAAAGATCATGGTGGGATAAACAGTAAACATGGTTGACTAGTCAACTATAAATACAAGATACCATAAAAATACTCAAAATAAAATGTCATACTTAAGCACTTAAGATGCCTTAGAGTAAGAATATCCTAAATAGTAGCTTTCAATACAGAAGAGCTTGATCCTTAAGAAGGTACTGCTAGGAGTTGCTGGAGTTCTTAAAATTGAACATGGTAAAAACCATGCAGTGAGATGTGAGAAAATTTTTGATAAAATAAATGTCCTTCATTGAGAGTCTTATGTATCTGAAACAAAACAGGAAATATTATTTTGAGTGTATCAATAAATTGCACTAAAGAAATATATAATTTTACTGTACTTAAGGGCATGCAAAGTTACACTTTTTTTTAGTAAGACATCTACAGTGATTGTTTCTCTCTGAACCTGTTTTATGAGCCAACAGCAAGCCTGAATTGGCAAAAATACTAGTGTAAAAAAAATCAATTATAGATCTTCCTCAACACATGATGATGAAGTTACGTCCTGATAAAACCATGTTAAATTGAAAATATCAGAAGTTCAATCACCTAAGAGATTATAGCCTAGACACATTATAGCTTAGCTTCACCTACCTTAAACACACTCAGAACATTTACAGTTGGGAAAAATCATCTAAGACAATGCCTATCCTATAATAAAGTGTGAATCCTGTACTGGTAGCAAAAATTAAAATGGTTGTGTGGGTACAGAATGATTCTCCATTTATCGAAAGTTGATTACATGCCTGATGGAGAGCTGCAACTGCTGACACTGCCCAACATATCAAGAGAGTATCATACTGCATATCACTAGACCAGAAAAAATATCAAAATTCAAAAGTCCAGTTTCTACTGAATGTCCATTGCTTTTGCACCATCATAAAGTTGAAAAATTGTTAAGTTGAACCATGATTAAGTCAGGGATCATCTTTATAAAAATTCTCATAGAGTAAGAACTCTGTTACCAAAGCAACAAAACAATAATTACAGTCTGCTTAAAATAAATCATTCTAAACTCAAAATGTAATCATTGTCAGATACAATTCTCACATATACTGAATATGCTATATTGTCAAATATAAAAGCTAAATGTTGAGAGAGGTGCTGCTGCTGCTGCTAAGTCGCGTCAGTCGTGTCCAACTCTGTGCGACCCCAGAGACGGCAGCCCACCAGGCTCCCCCGTCCCTGGGATTCTCCAGGCAAGAACACTGGAGTGGGTTGCCATTTCCTTCTCCAATGCGTGAAAGTGAAGTCAGTCAGTCGTTTTCTACTCTTTGCGACCCCATGGACTGCAGCCTACCAGGCTCCTCCACCCATGGGATTTTCCAGGCAAGAGTACTGGAGTGGGTTGCCATTGCCTTCTCCAGAGAGAGAGGTGCTAGAACTTGTAAAACATAAACCTTAGGCCACCTTCTAAGTCCTGTCCATAGACTCCAAGAAAAAATTGATCACCCCTGAGTCCTTGATGTCTATGAGAAATGAATATACTTCTGTGCCTAAAAATATTAAAACCCTGTGAATCACAAGTAACAAGTGAAGCATAAGGACTAAAGTTCAGACCCATATTACATGCTCTCTTGACATTTAGTAAAACTGGGAGGGCCTCAAATGGCCTACGCTCCCCTCCCATCTTGCTCCCACAGGTCCTCTGGCCAAAATACCCTTTTATCAAGGGGCATAGGCACAGTTCTTGCTAATCCCTGAGCAGTGAGTTTCAGTTCCTTGTCAACTGATAGAATTTTTCAAGCAAGCCAATTACATCTCCCATAGGAACCAGGGCCACCACACCCTCTTCATACTCTGAAGCCTGCCTCTCACAGCCTTTGGTTATGCAAACCCTGTGTGACCCTCCATGACATGCAGTGTCCTCCTCCCCCAGCTATGAGAATACGTGTGACCAGTAAACTGCTGTCCATCTGATCTGTCCAATGTCAGGTGCTGTGAGCTCAGGCATCTCTATAACTCTTGGGCAGGAATCCTTCCTCCACCAGTATGAAAAGAAGGCAATTAAAATAGCAACTTAATTGGTTGTTCTAATGCAAAATCACAGACTTGCCTTGTTTTATACATACAAATCATTTTAGTTGCATGTTAAGCTTTATTACCAAAAAAGGATATGGAAACTTCCATGGGCTTCTACTTACGGTCAAGGTTGTGAAAAATGACATTAGATTTCTAGTACTACAAAGCACATGGTTTGTACCATTTTCAAAGCTGGTTTTTGCACAGCTAACATATTTTATTTGAAAGTTGGGATCCTGAGAATGAATCTTTACCACTCAATGATTATTCCATAAAGTAATCATTATTAGGCTTCCCTGGTGGCTCAGATGTAGCCGGACTGCAATGCAAGAGACCCGAGTTTGATCCCTGGGTCAGGAAGATCCCCTGGAGAAGGAAATGGCAAGCCACTCCAGTATTCTTGCCTGAAAAATCCCAAGAACAGAGGAGCCTGGCAGCTATAGTACATGGGGGTCACAAAGAGTCTGACACAACTGAGCAACTAACATACACAATCATTATTAACTAACTTTAGTTTATACTGGTGATAGGTTAGGGAAATCTTGTCTAACTGAGGCACAAGATTGGTGAATATACATTATCCCAATAAAGTTACTCATACAAAATACACAATTGTCATTGTATCTTAAAAACATAATTTTTTTTTATCTTCATACATTTTAAGATTAAATACTTCCCTGCTGGTACATAACATCAATCTACCCAAGTAATCAAAAATATTACTTATTTATTTATCCCAAGACATTTAATTTTTGCAAACAAATAGTCAGTCTTTCTGAGAATAAAGTGCTTCAAAATCTGTTGAATTTGTAGTCGTTCAACAGGTAGATCTAAAACCACACAAAATACCATCAGTTCAGTTCAGTTCAGTCTCTCAGTCATGTCTGACTCTTTGTGACCCCGTGAATTGCAGCACGCCAGGCCTCCCTGTCCATCACCAACTCCCGGAGTTCACCCAGACTCATGTTCATCGAGTCAGTGATGCCATCCAGCCATCTCATCCTCTGTCGTCCCCTTCTCCTCCTGCCCCCAATCCCTCCCAGCATCAGAGTCTTTTCCAGTGAGTCAACTCTTCACATCAGGTGGCCAAAGTACTGCAGTTTCAGCTTTAGCATCATTCCTTCCAAAGAAATACCAGGGCTGATCTCCTTCAGAATGGACTGGTTGGATCTCCTTGCAGTCCAAGGGAGTCTCAACAGTCTTCTCCAACACCACAGTTCAAAAGCATCAATTCTTCGGTGCTCAGCCTTCTTCAGAGTCCAACTCTCACATCCATACATGACCACAGGAAAAACCATAGCCTTGACTAGACGGACCTTTGTTGGCAAAGTAATGTCTCTGCTTTTGAATATGCTGTCTAGGTTGGTCATAACTTTCCTTCCAAGGAGTAAGCGTCTTTTAATTTCATGGCTGCAGTCACCATCTGCAGTGATTTTGGAACCCAAAAAAATAAAGTCTGACACTGTTTCCACTGTTTCACCATCTATTTGCCATGAAGTGATGGGACCAGATGCCATGATCTTAGTTTTCTGAATGTTGAGCTTTAAGCCAACTTTTTCACTCTCCACTTTCACTTTCATCAAGAGGCTTTTGAGTTCCTCTTCACTTTCTGCCATAAGGGTGGTGTCATCTGCATATCTGAGGTTATTGATATTTCTCCCGGCAATCTTGATTCCAGCTTGTGCTTCTTCCATAGCAGAGCTAAAAATTCAGACCAAATACTAATGAAGACCTACAGATGTGCATGTGTGCTAAGTTGCTTTAGCCGTGTCCAGCTCTTTTGTGATCCTATGGACTATAGCCTGCCAGGCTCCTCTGTCTATGGGATTCTCTAGACAAGAATTCTGGGGTGGGTTGCTATGCCCTCCTCCAGGGGGTCTTTCCACTTGGGGATCGAGCACACCTCTCTTAGGTTCCCTGCACTGTTGGGCAGGTTCTTTACCATTAGTGCCACCTGGGAAGGATTTGCACCTAGTAAGTTTTTCAGTTCAGTTCAGTAGCTCAGTCGTGTCTGACTCTTTGTGACCCCATGGACTGCAGCACACCAGGCTTCCCTGTCCATCTCCCAGAGCTTATTAAAACTACATCTTTATAGAGGGCCCATGGTATCAGTATTTTCTCATTTTAAATTATTTTTAAACCACATTTCATGACCTACTAAATGCCTTTTCCAATAAGCATCAATCTCTACATTAAAAATGTTGTTTGATAGAACTGCATTAGAGAACAGTATAATGGATCATGAACATTTGAAAGGTTCTACTAATTGTCATACAGCCATTCATCTATTCAACACTTACCAGACACATACCAGGGCCACCCACTGTAGCTACAAAGATAAAATACATAGCCTCTTTCCCCAAGGAGTTGACAGAGCATCTAGAGAGGGGATTTGACTCATCAGAATAGAGGACCCATTAATGATACAGAAAACATTAATGATAATTAATGTTTCTCTCAGAGACTAAAAAGGGTCAGTAAAAACAGGTTGCAATAGGGAAAAAAAGTTAAAAATGAGAAAGTTCCTATAAACAGAGGATTGAGTGAATTAAGACAGCATGAAAATGGCACAGTGGGTTGAATTGTGTCCTCCTCCCCGAAAAAGATATGTACAAGTCTGAACCCCAGTGTCGATGAATGAGACTTGTTTGGAAAAGGGGGTTTTGCAGCTATAATTAAAGAAGGGTCTTGAGATCATCCTGGATTAACCAGGTGGGCTCTAAACTCAATGACAAATGTCCTTGTGGTAAGAGGAGAAGACACAGAGGAGGAGAAACAGAGAAGGCCACGTGAAGACAGAGGAAGAGATCTGAGTTATGCTGCCATAAGCCAAGAAATGCCTGGAAATGCTGGCAGAGAAAAGGTAGGATACCCCCCAGAGTTCAGAGGAAGAATGGCCCTGAGGACGTCTGGATTTTGGACTGCTGGCCTCCAGAACCATAAGAGAATAAATCTCTGTTTTCAGCTACCAGGTTGGTGGTAGTTTATTACAACAGCCCTAGGAAATTAACACAGGTTGAGTATCTGTATATTGATTTCCTGGTCTGGGGACAAATAGCACAAACAAATACACAAACAAAATCAAGTCTCTAAATTGGGAAATAACCTTCTCCAGTATAATGACAAGAGATGGAAGGGAGAGAAGCCTGTGTTGGCCTGAATTAGGAGCCCCCGTCTGTCACTACTTCACTGTGTCACTTGGACACATTCCTCTCAGAGTTTCGGTTGCATTGCCTGTAGAGTGAGATGGAGGAAGAAAAGTTTAAAGGTAAAGATACACAGTGTAAACAAAACCTGAACAACCGCCGAGAGAACCACGCACCCATCCTAGCACTTGTGGGTTGCTGGTAAAAATCTAAACTCAAAAACAAAACGAGGATCCAGGAACCAAAGTGAGAATACAAAACTTTATTCGCACAGGTTTCTTCCTAGGACTTGCCCCCATCTGCAGACCCTACTCCTTCATTTTTAAACTGAACCTTTTAGGCCAGATGGAGTGGGCACCATCTGCTATCAATACAGCCGACACTCTCCCCAGCCAAGATGAGTCCCAGGCCAAGTTTATCTTGTGAGTTAACAGGAGGCGACAAGCCTGGCAGGACACGAATTCTCCCTGCGTGATTGATTCAGCCTGGCTGACTAGCTCCATGCTAATGAGGATGTGCCAGAGCTCACAACAAAAACATTTTTGAATAATTTAAACTTTAGAGCCCGATTTGCCAGATAATGTGACTCACTGTGTAATTATGGCCCTAGTTAAATATGCTTCTGTGGGTGCCTCTGCAGCAAACATCAGAGACTACAAACTGCCCGTTATCAAAATTAACTATATAAATAATGCAAAAGAGCAGAGATATGTTAATCTTGTGAGGAAGACAGCAAAGGTAACACTGACCTAAGCTGTCACAAACTGCTGCTTCATAAAGAACTGAGTAGTGTTTTGAACGTAGTACTCTAAAATGGGTCAGTGACTTAAATGCAAGCAAAATATCTATTTTCATCTCATATTGTAGGCTTAATATAGACTGATCTTACAATTTCTGGGGAATTAACTTTAATTTATTACCCTAATTCAGTTATCTACTTGAGTAAGTTTCTTTTTTACTATTCTGGTTGATGTTCCCTCCTTTATACATCCCCATGCCAGTGATTCAAATACAATATAACAAATTCAAATATCTGAAACATTCTTGAAAAGAGGGAATTGTCAAGTGCCTTTCTCCTGAGGAAAGGAAACTCCAAAATGTTCTTATCTGTCGTCGGTCAGAGTTTATTAACTATGGACCCACAAGCTATTTTTTAAAAACAAACATGAAATTAAGGGAAAAACAACAATAATTAGGGGGCTTCGCTGGTGGCTCAGTGGTAAAGAATCTGCCTGCCAATGCAGAAGACGTGGGATCAATCCCTGGCTTGGGAAGATCCCCTGGAGAAGGAAATGGCAATCTACTCTTGCCTGGAAAATCCCATGAACAGAGGAGCCTGGCTGGCTACGGTCCATGGGGTGGCAAAAGAGTCAGACATGACTTAGCAACTAAACAACAAAAGACAATAACTAGAACTTTCCATTTAGACGGAGCATTGTATTGTAGAAAGAGCACTTAAACCAAATGTGAAGCCAATCAATTTAGACTGACACTTCACCTTGCATTTGTTGGCTATGGTGTGCCTGTGACAAACTAAGTTTCAATTTCTTCATCTGAAAAATAGATTTCATAATACCTAGCCGACGTTTGAGCTTCAGATCTAATATAAGAGCTTACAGTTTTTCTGTAACAGCAGGCCTGAAATAGGAGAGTAGGGTATCACGCAAGCAGGCAACATCAAGGAATAAACTCATGGGAGCAATATCAGACTTCCATTTTTAAAAATAGGGGGAAACAATTGTCCAGAAACGTTTTTCCAAGCGTCGCCTGTCACTGAAGACAGGCCTCCGGGCAATTATATCTTCACTTCCTAATCTGAAGGCACAGCAAATCATCTGCCACTAATGACAGGAAGACCGTCAAGGTGACAGTCACCACCTGTGTCCCACTCTATTAAATCAACATCTCTGAGATGCCTCTGAACTGGCACACGCCGAATATCCTCTTCTGAGTCACCGACGGCCTTCCGAGCAACCTGCCCGAACCAGCCTCCCCTCCCCCCATGCCCCCCGCACCTGACGCAGCAACTGTTTGGGCAGCTCCCGCAAGGGCTGAGGATTTCAAAGCTATGCATGTCCATCCCATCCTGTGACACCACAGTCATCTGAGACACCAGATATGCATTCGTGATCCTAAACATTTGCTCCTCACTTCAATTTCTCTGAATTTCAGAAACCAGACTCCCTGTTAGAAACCTGGCAGGCTAGGGAAGAGAAAGGTAGTGTCCATGTGAGTATGCAGTCTCCATTTGTTTCACAAATTGCTTGATTTCAGATAACCAGTCACAAAAGCACTTAACCAACACCTGTCACTGATTACTTCCTGGGTTATAAACCTATATATATATACTTTTTCAGATCATCTGCACAACCAAATTTGAAGATTTTATGTTGTGTTTTTGTTAATGCAGTCTTCTCTAGAATTTGAACTCTTGGAGACGTACTAGAAAAGCTTATCAGAATGCTGTTTTATTTTTAAATAGAGGATTGGAAAGTTCTGTGTATGTTTCTTATTATTTAATCAACAATTAAAACTTAATAACAAAATGCTTCACATCTGAAATCAATTGGGATTTTCTATGAGCAATGACTGTAAAATCAGGCCATTATGAAGAGATTTGCATACTTTAATTATTGTGTTCCAAGGCTTTTGTCAAACAGATGCTGCAATGCGGTAAGCACCATGCAGTTTTGGTAAAGGGTGAACTTTCTGCTCTTAGAATATGTTGTTAAGGAATATGTTTGGTTAGAGTGAGGTCTTCACTTTAGTGAAAATGTTTAATATCTTGCTCTCAAATTTTATTTAGAGAATGGGAAATTTAGGAAGACTAAAATGCTGACAAATTGCTTGTAGATCTCAAGTTAATTAGTAAATATACGCAGTGACCATAAGATCTTAGGCAACACTGCAAAAGTGGCTTCAAAATTCAAAGCTAAATTCTGAAATAAATTTGATTTTGAAGCCCAGATAATGAGTCAAATGCAGGCTTTTAATACCCCAGCTCTGATGACCAGATATAAAGAAAAACCAGGATAGTGAAATTTAAACATACATTTTTTTCACACATTTAAATTACAGGAAGAAAGTATGTTGGGCAACTTATTTAACTTCTTTTTGTTTCAGTTTTCTTATCATATAATGGGGCTAATAGTAGTACTTACTGCATAAGATTATTATAATTACATGAATTAATACATGAAAAGTACTTACAACTGTGCTTGGCACAGTTGGCGATGGTGATGATTATCTACAGGACTTTCAGAATTCAGAAATATTTTTTTAAATCTCTTATATTAAGAAGGTCTCCACTAAGAAATTTGTAAAGCACACTTCAAATTTGTATTTTTGAAATTTAAAAGCCCTTTGAAATAATGTCATAAGGGCTGAATTCTAGAAAATAAAATCAGTTATTGCAAATTACTTAAATTTTCAAAGGAAAAAAATGGTTATTTTTTTTTAGAATTTGTAAAATACACTACTACAATAATACTTTGATACATATTTATAACATTTCTAGAGTTTTTTGTTTTCAGAAGAAAAAAGAATTGAACATATAATATCCTAATTCCTAACACTAATGTTGTCTATGCAGTGAAGGTCCTCGGAAGGTCTGTACCAAAGGAAGAAAGTTCTATACAACAGGAAGCACTTGGAAGTAGTCTTGGAAATAAATCCTTAAAATCTTTTCACCAGCTCACCAAGTTTTGCTAGTCCCTTCTACTTTATATTAATTCTCTGATTCTTGAATATTGTATGTGTTTGAGGGTGTGGGTGAGGGACAGAATCTCTGAGAATGACAAAAATTATGGACCTTCTCCCCAAAAGGTTCACATACGTGAATGATTTTACACTCAATTTCAGGGGCTTCACAGACCAGAGTTCCATCCAGAAAACTTCCTACTTTGAATGGTGACTACTTGATTTGAAATTAAATAAATTTAATATTAATAATTCATAAAACTTACCCAAATAAGATCAAATTAATTAACATAAATTTAATTTCTATGGGAAAAGATTATATTATTACCTATATTAAAGATATTACTATCTTTTGAAAATAGAGACCAATTTCTAATTGTCCAAATAGGATACACTATACTCCTTAATTGGAGAAGGAAATGGCAACCCACTCCAGTGTTCTTGCCTGGAGAATCCCAGGGACAGGGGAGCCTGGTGGGCTGCCGTCTCTGGGGTCGCACAGAGTTGGACACGACTGAAGCGACTTGGCAGCAGCAGCAGCATACTCCTTAAAGGTAGTTTGCTATGATTTTAAATTATTTGTAAAAAGCACAGAGCAGGGGATACGGGTAGAGGGTAGGTTTCATTCAATATTAAGTAAAAGTAATCCAAAAGGGTGAGCTATATGGCATGATTATATTGATCCCAACAGCTATATATAATAATGTTTGAATAAGACAGACATCCGTTTAAAAAAAAAAATCAATATAACTATTTGAAAGTAAAACATTTGGTAAACACGGTAAAAGTTCAGGCAACGTTTCTGGTTCATAGGTGCTCCTGGCACTTCCCAACTGTTCTACAGAGTGTTCTAAAGCGCTAAGGATGCCCAGGTAATAGCTGCAAACAAAACTCATTTAGACAGCTCTACACACAGTTCATCAAAACGTTCCTATTAAACAAAGCTTGGGCTACAGAGACTGAAAGTTCCCTCACCGTATGAGCGAGGAACTGAAATCACACACACCAGAAGGCCCCTGGAATTAGAGGCAGACTCAGAGCCTGGGGCCTACCACAGCAGGTGTTAGGATAAATTGCAAACTTGCAGCCTGAGAACTTTTTGTACTATAATATAGAAAAGGTTTCCTATTAGCCCTTCAGGCTTCAAGCTGCTTTTCTGAGAACAACAGAGGTCACAACATTAAAAAAGAAAAAGTGGAACCAGCCTAACTTTATCAGAATCCTTTTTGTCCCCACTTCACTGTTCATTATACTGCAACATTTTTACCTAGTGTCAGGAATATTTAAAACAAGGGTTGGCCTAGTTACTTTCATTATAGGCAACCACTAAAACTAGCATGTTAAAAAAGAATGAAATAATGCCATTTGCAGCAACACAAGTAGACCAAGAGATTGTCATACGGAGTGAAGTAAGTCAGAGAAAAAGAAATATCGTGTGATATCACTTACATACGGAATCTTAAAAAATGTTACAAACGAACTTATTTACAAACCAGAAACAGACTCACAGACTTAAGGAACAACTTATGCTTACCTGGTATGGGGAGACATAGTTAGGGAGTTCGGGATTGACATGTACATGCTATATTTAAATAACCAAATAGAAAAAAAAAACCTATCATATATTAAATCTTATAGGACCATTAACCTAAATGATATGGTGACTGAGAGAAGCCCCTCTCCCCTCCCATACCTATTATCATATTTCAGGATACCTTAAAATAAATTGAAATAAAACAACGAGATTGTTCACCATTCCCCAGCATCCTGATTGTACAATATCAAGTCCTTTGCTCCTATACCCACCTGCCACAAATCTAGAAAGGAGAAAAAGAGAAGAGAATGTAAAGCAAGAGTGAGGCAGAAAAACTGATGATGAAGTTTATACTCGTACCAAATGGTGAACAAAAATGAAGTTCATAGGGTTCCTTTCATCAACCACATCTCAAGTCCCAGGAGCAAAGAACAAACATTTATTTGGTAGCTGGTGGGAAAAAATGCGAAAACTTTCATTTTACAAACTCCACTTTTCTGTGCTTTTTTCTTTCTCTTTCTCCTACCCTCAAGTGATTTCAAATATAAAAGGTCATTTTAAGGACAACTCAGAGATACAGCAAGCACAGTTTTTCATCTGTACACTGGTTAACTATATGATGCATTTCAGATTCTCTAGAACATCTCAAAAACATTTGAAACTCTAAAGTGAAAAAAATGCTGTACACTTTAAAGCATTCTTTGTCTTTAGAAATAAATGCTGATCCTAAAAGCACAAAATTTCAAGGCAGGCACAACACAGAGGCCAGTACATACATTTCCCTTGCTGGATTTTAATAAGACAGCTAGAATATTCAGAATGGCTTTGTGATTTACAGTGTCCAAACCGAAATGGTAAAGACTAAATTGATATTTAAACTTAAAGTATTCATGAAGCCTATTTGCTAATACCTTTAAAACACACAGCAGCTTTTAAAAAATGACTGAGCTCCGGAAACTCCTTTAAAGGTTCTTTCACAAGTTTCCTTTGAAGCTCCCTTTGTGAAAATGCTGCTGTCGACAATTCTTCAGTTTGGAGAATACAATGTTGTTATTGTCTTGCCTTCAGAGCTAGGGAAAGTATATATTAGTCTTTCTGGCTCTAGGTTTCCATGACTGAGCAAGCATATGGCTTTGTTCCAGATGGAAGTTTTCAAGGAATTTTGCTTACAAGGAAGTCCTAAACCCCGTATTTTAATTAATATTCATATTTACTTTGTTGCTAAATGAAGCTACAGATTCTATTGGCATGGATTAACTCTCACTCTCATAAACCCAAAACCCTCTAGAGAATTCTACTCTGGGAAGAGAGTGAGATGCATTAACACTCCATTAATATCTTCCTTGGAAACATTCTTTTTAACATTTATCTCTTCATCATTTCCTGAATCTGTAATGAAATGCTTGTGCTGGCATCTAACAACAGGATCATGTCCAGAGCCTAATGAAGTGTTAGACACCAAGGTAAGAAGGAAGTCTGCTGCACTGGCTCAGAGTGGCTGGACACACAATGGTACTTTCTAGGCTATATTTAGCTCCAAAGTCATCATCAGTAGCCCTAAGACACAAGGAACAATCTGAAAGAACTTCAAGTTCCATGGCTGCCTGAACAGACCAATCAGGGTTCTATTTTCTAAGTCATAAGCCAGACACTGAGGTAACTGCCGTTTGCACATCCTTTTCTAAAGTGAGAGACTTCCTGAAAATGACATTCTGTAATCACAGAAGTTTAAACTAGAAGAAGTCTCTGAAGTCCTATAAGCAGCTTCCTGTCCTCTTCTTGAAACCCTACAATATTCCTGCCAAGTGGTCCTTGTTCAGAGATAAGGAACTCACCACCTCATGAGAAAACTCATTCCTTATTCAAATAGCTCAGACTGTTCTGCAGTTCTCTCTTTAGTTGAAATTAAATCTTTCTTCCGCAAAAGCCCATCACTTGGTCCTGATTCTGCCCTCTGGGATCCCCAGAAGAAGGTGAGTCAGTGATAACTCTTCCCTGGTATAAAATTATTTAAAAATTCAAAGATTTGTAGAGAAAAAGTATTATAAACAGTCAAGAATCTTAAGGCCAAAGAAACTAATTTTAAAGCCATTTTTCAAGGTATATATAGTGTTGCTTCTTCCCTAACTACACACATAATTATAGCTTTACTTCTCCTAAGATTATTCATATCATAAAATAGTTTAAAGACTAGGGAATATTTGCTTACAATAGTTTTTCTTGGATAAGGCAAATTTAGTCCTTGCTCTATACTATATCTACCAGCTAGTAATAGTAATCATTTTCATATATTGAGCACTTGACCATATGAACAGCACTGTGCTAAGTACATTCTACAGTAGTCATGAAGTATTATCATTACCATTTTACAAATGAGAACACCAAGACTCAGAAAGATTAAATAATTCATCCATGGTCATATAGGTACTAAATAAAGGAGCCACAGGATCAAATCCAGATGTGTCTCATACAAGATCTAAGTTTCTTCCCTCTTGCCTATGATTCAGATAAAACTAAATGTGTTCCCTGCTATGATTAGGAAACACTACAGTTTTGTTATGCATTGAGTATTTGCATCCCCCTCCAACCCTTAGAGTTCATATGAACCCCCTAACCCCCAGTGTGGCTGTATTTGGGGCTAGGGCCTCTAAGGAACTAATTAAGGTTAAATGAGGTCTTTAGGGTGGGGCCCTAATCTAATAGTATCAGTGTCCTTATAAGAAAAAGACACCAGAGAGCTCATTCTCCCTCTGTTGTCATGTGATAATACAGCAAGAAGGTGACCATCTTTGAGCCAGGAAGAAAGCTCTCAGCAGAAACCAACCCCGCCAGACCTTGATCTGAGACTTCTAGATTCTATAATGGTGAGAAAATCAATTTCTGATTTTTAAGCCACCCAGACTGTAGTATTTTGTTATGGCAGCTGAAGCAGACTAAGGTAGGGTCTTTCTGCTATTTGTCATATAGCATATTGAAAAGCAGAGATATTACTTTGCCAACAAAGGTCCGTCTAGTCAAGGCTATGGTTTTTCCAGTGGTCATGTATGGATATGAGAGTTGGACTGTGAAGAAAGCTGAGCGCCAAAGAATTGATGCTTTTGAAGTGTGGTGTTGGAGAAGACTCTTGAGAGTCCCTTGGACTGCAAGGAGATCCAACCAGTCCATTCTAAAGGAGATCAGTCCTGGGTGTTCTTTGGAAGGACTGATGCTAAAGCTGAAACTCCAGTACTGTGGCCATCTCACGCGAAGAACTGACTCATTGGAAAAGACTCTAATGCTGGGAGGGATTGGGGGCAAGAGGAGAAGGGGGCAACAGAGGATGAGATGGCTGGATGGCATCACCGACTCGATGGACATGAGTTTGAGTGAACTCCAGGAGATGGTGATGGACAGGGAGGCCTGGTGTGCTGTGATTCATGGGGTCCCAAAGAGCCGGACACGACTGAGTGACTGACCTGAACTGAACTGAACTGAATATCTGAGAGAAGAACAGCAATGAGGCATCTTTCTCACCAGAACTTTGGTTATTCTCCCAACCTTTAAGTGACGTGACCTGATGGAATGAAAGTGAACCACACTGAAGTCTTTCCCATGGCCCAGCTGCTGCCTGTGTCATTTTAGAGAAATCAATTCTTTGTGATTCAGTCTTCTTAGTAAACTGAAAGACCTCACTTCTAACACTCCATCATCTTATATGTCTGAATCAAACTTTTTAAAAAATATCTATTCATTTATTGCACGCTCCTTCCACTGTCCTCTTTTCTCGAATGCTTCTTACATCTTTGGATTTTTAAAGTAAAAACACTGAAGAAATACTTGGGAGAACTATAAAATGGTAGAAATATTCAGGGGGAAAAAGGACCTTCGGTTTTAAAGTTAATTTTGTTTGTGAATGCATGCCATACCTCATCTTTTATATTATTGCATGATGCCTACTAAAACAACCCAAAACACTTTTTAAAGCATCCCAAGAATGTTCTAGTAGATTCAGGAATTCTTGAAAATGAAAAAACAAAAAAACCTCACCAAAGACATTGAAAGCCCTTCTGGGGTAGCCCTTTCAAATGGTCCTCTCCAGAAGGGTAGCTCATTCCACAGTGTGACAAATGACGCATGGCCGCTACACCCGAGAGACAATAAAATGTAGACTTCTCCACCTGGGGATAATTCTGAGTCCCTCTAAACAAACATGGGAAGGAGAAGCATTTACATAATATGTGCCTTCTAGATGTAAATAATCTGTTCCCAGGAGCTGATTTGATTAGAGAATGTTTCTGAAAAGATCCAAGCCATGAATTTAACATTACTGTATGATTTGCTCTCTCTTATGGCCAAAACCTAGGCTCAAAACTGTGTTTATCCATCTCACAAATTCAAACTATTGATGGTCTATGGAAAGTGGTATGAGAAAATAAAGAATCAGCCAATGCAATTTTTTCATTCTTATAGCGGAAAACTCTTATGAGTATGATACTGGGAAATCACTGGTATTATCTCTATATACCAAAGAAGGCAAAGTTATAAAAATTACTTTCAAAATACTTGGATGAAAAGAGAAACAATAGAAAGAGGTTATTGTGCTGGAATAGTACCCTTTTCAATATTAACATAGAGTGGACTTCTCTGGTGGTGTGTGTGTGCTAAGCTGCTTCAGTCGTGTCTGACTCTTTGCAACCCCATGAACTGTAGCCCACCAGGCTCTTCTGTCCATGGGATTTTCCTAGGCAAGCATTTTGAAGTAGGTTGCCATTTTCTTCTCCAGGTGGTGCCGTGGATGGGACTCCACCTGCCAGTGCAGAGGACATGGGTTCAAACTCTGGTCCAGGAAGATTTCATATGCCACAGAGCAGCTAAACCCATATGCTACACCACTGAACCCAAGCTCCAGAGCCCACAAGCCACAGCTCCTGAAGCCCACGCCTCCAAGAGCCTGTGCTCCACAGAGAAGCCGCACAACGGGAAGCCTGTGCGCCACAAGGAAGAGAAGACGCCACTTACCACCACTAGAGAAAGCACTTACAAAACAGTGAGGACCCAGTGCAGACATAAATAAATACATTTTTTAAAAATACATATAAAGTTCTGTGTTTGTGTTTCTGTGTATTATAGGTTAGATATAGACATAGATGACAATCAACAAACTTTTCCATCCTTCTTCTCAAAGACTTCTCCAGGTTTCTTTACTTATATTTAGATTACTAATAAAATTAAAAAAAAAAAAACCCTGAATTTGGGATTTTAGGAGAAAAAATTTACAACGCTTCTATTTTTTTTTTTTAAGCCACACTGCACAGCCCATGAGCTCAGCAATGAAAGTGCAGTGTCCTAACCACTGGACCACCAGGAAATTCCCTAGAATGCCACCTCTGACACTTACCAGCTATAACACTTACTTCTCCATACCTCAGTTTCCTCATCTGTAAGACTTTAAAAAGAATAGTTACCTCATAGAGTTAATGGGAGAATAAAATGAGTTAATAAATACAAAATGTTCAAAACAGTACCTGGCACATTATAAGAGCTCCAGTAGTTAGCATTATGAATTCATACATTTACATCATGGCATAGCTTCAACATGAAGCTACTGTATAATTCCATATAATTATGTTTTTTTTTCTACTCTCAGTGACTGGCAGCTTCATTTGATTACAATGATATAATGTGGCAAAGCCAAGTGCAATGGAAAAATGTGATCATCTTGCTAAAATAAGCTGTACTGCTTGCCCAAGCTACAGAGATATGCCATCTTCTCTCTCATACTAGAGCAAGTAAAGTACACTAACTGGAGAAGAATGGTTTAAGGATTAAAAACATCTCTTTCTCCTTCCTACTTAAAATTGTATTTCATTAAGCAGCCCCTGAAGCAGTCTTTTCCAACTTCATAATAAAGTTTCCAACTTCATAAGTATGAAGATAGCCTCTCAACCTGAGAAAAGTCACATTATAAAAAAAACGAGCATAATGGGAGAGCTACGAATCTGGAATAATATGCCACTAATGACAAAGCCAATGAGACAAATCAGGAAATCACAATCGATAGGGAGTAACCGCAGTGCCAACTCTAATGTGGGCCTATAGAGCCTGTGTCCGCCCCCTACCATCTCTTCTCTGGTTCACAAACACAAAGGTGACCAGCTACTCTTTTTCCTGCTTGTTTCTCAAGCCAGCTACCCTATCCTGTTCTCTCCTCGCTAACAAAAACCAAGCTAGAAATACGTGGGCATCAAGATTGGGAACAACTGGTGATACATATCTCTAAACACAATCCCTCCAGGTAAGTTTCTCATGATTCCATTTGTTCCCAGTGTCAGAGAAATGTGCAGTAAGGGGAAAGCACAAGAGAAACCATCATTTCAGCCCAGCTGAGCCGTACTAGATGAAAGTCAACCAGACAGGCAACACTGGGCAAGATAAATGAACCAAACTTCTAGGGCACCGTAGAACTTAAGAGTGGGATTGCACTCAAGTGGTCCAAGGATGAGGCCGACGGTAACTCACGGGCCATCATCAATCATAGGCTGATCTCTCATCTCAAGATGCATAAACAAAAGTCCAATTCATAAGGTACCTAAGGAGAAAGGTACTGCAAAACGAAGTAAGCAGACATCTAAACATATTTACGGGAGGAAATCTTCCATAGGACACAAGATGGCATGCCTTCCATGAAAAAGGAGAAATTCAGAAGAGAATGGGTTGTGGTTAAAAGATCAAAGGATGAACTAAATAGTAATAATAATAAATGAAGAGTGTGTGTGTGCATGTGTATGTAGACAGAAAACAACAGGTTATTTAGTTAATGAGAATCATACACAATCTTTATCCTTTATTTCCATTAATATTAAAATGTTTTTCCCACATCCAAAAATTCTCTTTTAAAACAGATTTTTTAAAAGATGCATATTACACCATATATATATTCTATCATGTATGATTCTCTTGAATTGGGTATTTAACTCTTTTATTTTCTAATTTTTTTAATTTATTTATTTTAATTGGAGGCTAATTATAATTTTAAAGCATAAGAAGCATCCCTGTACTTATATTTTTCATAAGACCTTTGATAATTTCTTTACAATAACTTTCCACAAGTAAGATTGCTGGATCAATGAATTCTTTTTTCCTTTTTAAGTTTCTTGACATATATCAATAAATTGGTTTCAAGAAGTTTATTAAAGTTTGCTCTGCTGTTAGCAAGATTTATGATTATCCATTAAGCAAATATACTTCAGCATTGTATCTACTGTTTAATCTTGAAAGTTTATATTTTAAAATTATGTTGGTTAAAATAATAACCAACATATTTACTGATTAGGTTTAGCACTTGTCCTGAATTTGTCTATTTGTCATCTTCCATCAAGTGCTTGCAATTGCCTCTGATAGCTTCTCTCTTAGAGAATTGTGAAAATATAGAAAAAAATATATGTGGTATGTATATATAATATATATTGGTCTCTGCCTCAGGCCATAGCACACACCCCTAAAGTCTCTGTGATATCCTAAGCGATAAGAGTATTAGAAGCAACTTTTGTTCTCATATTTGGTCTTTGACCCCAGTTCCTGACACAGGGCTCCTGAAACACTTTGAATTTCCTGGTTAATAGGAGTGTGTTTTGTTCCAAGGAGGCGACTCTGGGTGGGCTCCAGGATGGGAGCTTGTCACCACAAAGAACAAGACATGATTAGGAGTCTGGATTTTTCAGCCTCGCCCCCTGTTCTCTTGAGAAAGGAGGACTGAAAATGGAGGTAATGATTGCTCATGCCTAAATGAGGAAACCTCCAAAAATCTCAATCGCACGGGGTTCAGAAAGATTCCAGGCTGGTAAATCCAGATACAAGAAAGGTAATGCACTCCGACTCCAGGACTGAAGCTGTGCTCAGGACCCTCCCAGACCTCACTCTACGTACCTCCTCAACGGGCCACTCATCTGTATCCTTTATCCTGCATGTGTGTGTGCTCAGCCACTTCAGTCGTGTCCAACTCTTTGCAACCACCCCATGGACTGTAGCCCACCAGGCTCCTCTGTCCATGGGATTCTCCAGGCAAGAATACTAGAGTGAGTTGCTGTGCCCTCCTTCAGGGAATCTTCCCGACCCAGGGATTGAACCCACGTCTCCTACACCTCCCGCATTGCAGGCAGACTCTTTACCCAATGAACCACCTGGGAAACCCATCCCTTATCATATCCTTTGATAAACTGGTAAACATAAGTAAGTGTTTCTCTGAGTTTTGTGAACTGCTCCAGCAAATTAATCAAACCTAAGGAAGGGGTGGGAGAAGGCAATGGCAACCCACTCCGGTACTCTTGCCTGGAAAATCCCATGGACAGAGGAGCCTGGTAGGCTGCAGTCCATGGGGTCACTAAGAGTTGGACACTACTGAGCGACTTCACTTTCACTTTTCACTTTCATGCATTGGAGAAGGAAATGGCAACCCACTCCAGTGGTCTTGCCTGGAGAATCCCAGGGACCGGGGAGCCTGGTGGGCTGCCATCTATGGGGTCTCACAGCATTGGACACGACTGAAGTGACTTAGCAGTAGCAAGGAAGAGGTCATGGGAACCTCAGACATAACAACTGATCAGAAGCACTGAAGTACAGGCAACAACCTGCACTTGGGGTTGGCATCTGAAGCGGGGACAGTCTCAGGAGACTGAGTCCTCAGCCTCAGGAGGATAGTGTCAGAATTATGTTGCAGGAAAATCAGCTGGTTTGCAGAGAATCACTTGGTGGTGTGAGGAAAAACCCCTGACATTTGGTGACCAGAAGTGTCAGAGTGGAGAAGGCAATGGCACCCCACTGCAGTACTCTTGCCTGAAAATCCCATGGAGGGAGGAGCCTGGTGGGCTGCAGTCCATGCGGTCGCTAAGAGTCCGACACGACTGAACGACTTCACTTTCACTTTTCACTTTCCTGCATTGGAGAAGGAAATGGCAACCCACTCCAGTATTCTTGCCTGGAGAATCCCAGGGACCGCGGAGCCTGGTGGGCTGCCGTCTATGGGGTCGCACAGAGTCGGACACGACTGAGGCGACTTAGCAGCAGCAGCAGCAGTGTCAGAAGTGAAATGTTTTGTGTGATAATGAAAGAGACACACAGGAGGCAAGGACTGCAGGTTCTTTAAAACAGGTGTGGATACTTTTCTCAGTTGAAAGAGCTGTTTTCATTAAGCTTATAAACCTCAATACTGGTGGGGTTTTCTTCCTCCACCAAATATTTGTCCTTTACCTTTCATTTCATTTGTGGTATTTAAAAAATAAATGATGTTTCAAAATTTCATGTTTAAAAAAAAAATCTAACAAGGCAGGGATAAAATAAATTGAGCAGAAAGGCAATAAAGAGCAAAATTTATGCTTCATAAAATACAACCAGTAATGTGAAGGGAAAACTTCAGATGTTCTCTATTAATGCGAAAGAAAACAAATTTAAAAAAACAAGAGCGAAGATGACATGTTTGTAGGCAAAAGAATGGAGAGACAGCCAATGATTTTGGTATTTCACTAAATCGACTGGAACAGAAACAATAATAAAAGACAAATCAAAGAAAAACTTTCTTAGACTGAAACAAATCCCAGGTATTCAAACGAATGGACTCATCATGTTTCCAGCAAAATCTGTGGGAGAAAAACCAATGCTAAGAAACATATTGACAAATATTTTAATCATAAGAATAAGGAAAATATTCACTAAGCATTCAAATAGAGAAGGAAGTAAGGGAGCAAGGAAGGGAGGAAGAAAGATACATATTCACATATGTATATCCACATATACATATATACATATGTATATCCACACATATACATATGTATATATGTATATCCACGCCCTTGTAATCTAGTCAGTTCCAATGTGGAGCTCACCTGATTCTGCACCATAAACAATGCAGTCTGGTAGATGCAGGTGAGAGATTGCAGGTGTAAGTAGAACAGTAGCTTTGTCAGTGGCTTAGGGAAAGTCATGTGTGATATTAACAAACTTAATGAGTGTGTACAATGGAAATTTTTTAAAAAATGGATCTTGAAATTATCTGATCAGCTGATTCAATTTCTTCTTGGAGAAAATATGAAAGAGATGGATATAATAGGAATTGATTAGTTATTTTGTAGAGCCTATATATTCTAAACACTGCTATTTCATTACTGTTTCATAATCCATATCTTTTTTCTTTTCTTTATTAGTCCATAGATTTTAATGCTAACTAATAAAATCAGGCACACACATCAGACCTGACATTTAGAGCTGCTGAGAGGCATCTTTCATCCACCGCAACACATAAGGAAGCAAAATGGTGATTCAAAATAAGACTTGGAGAATAGCCTTAATTTTTGAGTTCAGAAATTATTTTATATCTGCTGCATAAAGCATATCACCCTTCTGGGCTAGAATGGTGTTATTGTTAAGAGAAGATGGCAAATTGCTTCAGCATTTTCCCGCAAGGTTACTAATACACACCAGATCGTTATCCCAAAGCAGAAAGTTTGCAGGAATAATATACAGAAAGCAGTATTTTAAATAAGCCACAAACCATGCTTCTTGGTTTTGTTTACATTGATTCCACACACTAGGAAAACAGTTGGTTTCATAGTAAATTCAGTGATGAAGCAACTTATGCATTTGCCCATCTGCTGCTGCTGCTGCTGCTAAGTCGCTTTAGTCATGTCCGACTGTGCGACCCCATCGACGGCAGCCCACCAGGCTCCCCCGTCCCTGGGATTCTCCAGGCAAGAGTACTGGAGTGGGGTGCCATTGCCTTCTTCAGCATTTGCCCATCAGGTCGGGGAAAAAAATCACATTCTTGTAGGAAGCCGAGAAAGACCACGCTAAAGGGAGAAGAGAATTTGTGCTATTTGAGCAGGGTGACAAATTCAAACAGCTGAGGCCATGAACCCCAAATTCTCATTTTCATACCCTTGCGTGCCTTAGAGATTTGGTACTTGTCACCCACAAGAAAGGGACACACGAAACACAGAAAGCTCAGCAGCTGCTCAGAAAGATCGAGGGCTTAGTAGGCTGCTTGCCTTTAGCCACGTTACTGAAAGCCACTCCCTGGGACCAACCACCTTTGGCTTTGAGGTCTCCCCTGCACTCCACAAGGAATACATTCTGCCTTAAGAGTATCCACTACATTTTGGGTTAACAGATCCAATATCTACCATCCCCCAAAAATGGATATTACAGCTTAAATCATTTATTGAGTGTTGATAGCAATAAGAACTATGAAAAGCACTTACGCATGCAGTAATATTCTGACTTTTAAAACATTATGCCCCAAATTGCTGAATCTCTGAATAAGATAGCACACTCGGCATCTGAGAGCCCTCTAAGAGTGAGTTTCTATTCCACCAACTGTAAGAAGGCACTAGAGGAAACACAAGATTCAGTCTCTGAGCTAAAGGAATTTACACACTGGTACCAAAGAGAAGCATCCTATAAATCACTACAATCAAAGTAGAAATGGCAACTTTTCTAAGAAAAATGAAGTGCAATAAGAATGTGCTGAGAGAGAAATTAATTTCAAAAAGGGTGACAGCAAGAGCTATATAAGTTACGTAACCATTTAAGCTGATTCTTAGAGTTGGATTAGAACTAGAGAGGGATAGCCCAGGGAAACACAGAATCTGCTTGGGATGCAGCAGTAATTTCGCTTGACTAGAACAGAGGGTATGTTGAGGAACTGTAGCACCCAATCCTGGAAAGGCAGACGTGGCCATGTGGTGGATGACCACGTATTTCAGGCCATCAGACATGAGTCAGTGCTGGTCACAGAAACAGCCACACCAACAAAGTGAGGATGAGAGCTATGCAGGCCCCCAGGAGAGGGAAGGGTGGTGCTGGTGAGGTTTAGACCCACCACCACCCAAAAATGAAGAAGGGGGATGAGAGGTGAAAAGCGGATGGATAGCCCCCACCCTCTGCAAATCCTGAGAGCAGCCAGTTAAGTCAGCCACAGGCAGAGGAGAAGACAGAAGATTTAAGTCAAGTTTGAGATTAAAGTTCTGACCTGGACTGAATTTTCAATCAATGAAAATGACCAGAAAATTATATCGTTTAAGATATCATTAAGAAATGGAAAAAGAGAATTCAACTGAAAATTAAAGGCAGTGACTGGAAACATTTTTAAAGTTTCATGGTGGGACTCCTATAAAGTTGTGACTCTTCAATAAACTAGCTGTTCACGCAAATCTTCGTATGCCAAGCACTGTGTTCTATGCTTCTGTTTATTCCAGGAAGCCTACATAGACGAATGGATACTTTTGAACTGTGGTGTTGGAGAAGACTCTTGAGAGTCCCTTGGACTGCAAGGAGGTTCAACCAGTCCATCCTAAAGGAGACCAGTTCTGGGTGTTCATTGGAAGGACTGATGTTGAAGCTTAGACTCCATTACTTTGGCCACCTGATGAAAAGAGCTGACTCATTTGAAAAGACCCTGATGCTGGGAAAGATTGAGGGCAGGAGAAGAAGGGGACGACAGAGGATGAGATGGTTGGATGGCATCATTGACTCGATGGACATGGGTTTGGGTGGACTCGGGAGTGGGTGATGGACAGGGAGGCCTGGCGTGCTGCGGTTAATGGGGTCGCAAAGAGTCGGACACAACTGAGCGACTGAACTGACTAACATAGTGTTGAGAACAGAAATGGTTAATACTTTAAATACAAAATTTAAAAAGGCCCAATGAGTAGTTAATTTGTGGCTACCACTACAGAGAGGCAAAGGATGACACACCTTAAGAAAAAGTTTGTGTCATCTGTGTCACAAGCCCTCCTGCAGTAAAACAGTCCCTCATTAGCTTACTGTTTGGGTTCAGAAAGTGAAACTGAAATTCCATCCTGAACTCTCTAGAAGTGATTACTGGGTATTTTGTTAATGAGCTCTTTATATAGGCCATTTTGGAAACATTTAGTATATGCTACAAAGAGTCCTTAAAACATAAATTCTTTTTGAAAAAAAAAGAAAAAAAGCTTTGGATTAGGAACTCGATCCTCAGGAAGCAGAGGCAGAAGTGGGGTCAGTCTGGAATACGGCAGGTAAAAGAGGAGGTGGAGGCTAAGGAAGTGGAAACAGCCCAGGAAGTATACATAATGCCTTCAAGAAATTTGACAGTGGAAAGAAGAGAGATGGTATGGTAGCTTTAAGAAGTCAGATCAAAGTTTTAGGATATAATCAACTTGATTCTTTTATATATCAAGAGGAAGAAACCACTGAAAAGGGAGAGAGGAATCAAGATATTAATTGATGAAAATAATAACTAATACCTTTCTCTTTCCTTAAAAATTAGACCCTTTTTTGTCAAACATGAAATTTCTTTTTTTTTTTAATTTTATTTCATTTTTAAACTTTACATAATTGTATTAGTTTTGCGAAATATCAAAATGAATCCGCTTAAGCACTAACTGTTAAAGTATTTCAACTATATCCAGTTAAATATCCAGACTCAACGACAAGATCTCAAACATTCATGCAAGCCAGAATAAGTTTGTTAGCTCAAAAAGATATGATAAATAAGTAAATACTTTTTAAAAGCTATCTGCACCCCCATATCCACTGAAGCATTATTCACAATAGCCAAGACATGGAAACAATCTAGGTATCCACCAGTCAAATAAAAAAAATGTGGGGTGCATATTCAATACAATGGAGTATTATTTAGCCAGAAAAAAGAAGGAAATTCTGCCATTTGAGACCACATGGATGCTTCTTGAAAGCATCTTTTGCTAAGTGAAATAAGTCATGAGAGAAAGACAAATATTCTATGATCTTACTTATATAGTGAATCTTTAAAAACAAACAAACATAAATCCAGAGAGCAGACTGTTAGTTCCCAGAAGCGGAGTGCAGATGAAATGGGTGAAGGTCGTCAAAAAGTACAAACCCTCCATTGTAAATAATTCCTGGGGGTATAATGTAGAGCATGGTGAGTATAGTTAACAAAACTGTACTGTGCATTTGAAAGTTGCTAAGACAGTAGATCTTATTAGCCTTCATCACAAGAAAAAAAATTGCAACAATGTGTGGTAATGGATGTTAACTAAATTTATTTGTTATCTATCTATATAATTATGTTGTATGCCTAAAGCTAATAAAATGGTATATGTCAATTATATCTCAGTTAAAAAATCAATGAGTTTGTTTTCCTAACTGATTCTGGGAGAAGCCTAACTTTAAAGTTCACTAATTCATTGAAATAATGTATGTTTTGCTTTCATGCCAACAACTATTCTAGATCCTGGGCATAATATAACAAAGAAGATGTCATTACTCTGGCCTTCCCTGATAGCTCAGTTGGTAAAGAATCCACCTGCAATGTGGGAGACCTGGGTTCAATCCCTGGGTCGGGAAGAACTCCTGAAGAAGGGAAAGGCTACTCACTCTAGTATTCTGGCCTGGATAATTCCATAGTCTGTATAGTCCATGGGGTTGCCAAGAGTCAGACACGACTGAGTGACTTTTTCTCTTTTTTCTCATCATTACTCCACAGAGCATATAGAGGCAGGAGAAAAGCGTATAATTAGGCAATTATATATTTAATCAAGCAATTTAATAGACCAGTATTATTACTTTGTAAACTTCTTCCTTTGATTCCTTCAATTCAGTCTATTTGAATGTTCTGTTCTTATCAAGAGTATGAGAAAAAGCAATAACCCTTATGGTAAGCTGTGTTAATGGCTTTAGTTCTTTACCACTCCCTATAACCAGGTACTTTTGAATTCCTCCAGTAGAGAGGATGAAAATATTTCTCTGCTCCTTGACTTTGGATTTATCCATGTACCAAGCTTTGACCAATAGAACCCTAATGGATATAATGTGACACCTCCCCTTTAAAACACCGATCTGCACATGTATGATTGAGCTTGCCCTCTTATACTTCTACTGTTGCTGCAAGAAAAACACGGCAGGTATAGCCCTCTGTCCCAAGAGGAGAAAGAGACATGTGGAGCAGAGCAGCCCCAGCCAGCTGCCCTAGATGAGATCTGCTGCCCAGTCTAGATCTGCTGACCTCCACAAACATAAGAACTTAATACATGCTTTTTGTTTTATGTCATAGTGTGGCTACTTGTTACATGGCATTATTGTAACAATAAGTGGCTGGTACAACTATATGTATATTTATCTTAATAGATCCTAACGTTCATCTGATAGAATAGAATGGGTGCTAAACAAACAGAAAAAACACAAAGTAGGACGCGCCTGGACACATAACGAGGTGCTCCAGTCTCAACAGTGAGAACTAAAATCCAATAATATGAGTTGCATAAATGAAACAACCAACTAGAATATCAGTTCACTTCTCATTACCAGACTTCTTATCCTAACCAAAGTGGAGTTCACGACTCAGCCCTAAGACCTTGCTAAAATTTACCATTTCCTAGTCTGTCATATTGAACAGATCATGACATACAGAAGCCAAGGAAAACAAATGAAATTCTTGTTTCACTGGGTCCCACATGCTGTGATGTTTTCAAACCCACATGCATCCACCAAGAGGCATTCAGAATGCTTGATACTGAAAATGAATCCGTAACAAGAATAGAGTACAGAACAAAAATCAACTCAACAAGTCACCCCATGTGTTTTTCATTTTCTGGTATTCTAAAAAGGAAGTCAATGTGGTATAGCATACTTGGCTCCCAACATAGAGATTTCCAGCTATTCTTTTAAATTTCATATTTACAGAGAGCTCTTTTTTCCCCTCTGTCCTGTCTCTGAAAGAGCAGCAGCAGTGAAGGAAGCAATCCACTGAGGAGTAAATGTGGTATCTTTCCTGGGGTAATTGGTTTGGGCTCATGCTCCATGTCTAATACAAAGATGTTCCCTGTGTATTGCACACAGGTTGCTGGAACTTGCTAGAGAAGATAATAGACCTTCATTACAGGGAGATGAGACCTCTGGCAAAGCACAACTGCAGTGCTGAAAGCAAACTCAATCAGACAGCCTTCTTTCCTCTTTAAACCCAAAGCAATATTTAATGAAATGAACACAATCTGATTACTTACTTAAATTCAGTTATCTAAACAATAAAAGAGAGAAATCACTCTCATAGTTAGGAATGTGTTAACATATATGTATAAATATACTATATACACTATAACATATGTATACAGTGGAAATGAGAAATAGATTTAAGGGACTAGATCTGATAGACAGAGTACCTGATGAACTATGGACAGAGGTTCGTGACATTGTACGGGAGACAGGTATCAAGACCATCCCCATGGAAAAGCAATGCAAAAAAGCAAAATGGCTGTCTGAAGAGGCCTTACAAATAGCTGTGAAAAGAAGGGAAGGGAAAAGCAAAGGAGAAAAGGAAAGATATTCCCATTTGAATGCAGAGTTTCAAAGAACAGCAAGGAGAGATAAGAAAGCCTTCTTTAGCAATCAATGCAAAGAAATAGAGGAAAACAACAGAATGGGAAAGACTAGAGATCTCTTCCAGAAAATTAGAGATACCAACGGAACATTTCATGCAAAGATGGGCTCAATAAATGACAGAAATGGTATGGACCTAACAAAAGCAGAAGATGTTAAGAAGAGGTGGCAAGAATACACAGAAGAACTGTACAAAAAAGATCTTCACGACCAAGATAATCACGATGGTGTGATCACTCACCTAGAGCCAGACATCCTGGAATGTGAAGTCCAGTGGGCCTTAGAAAGCATCGTTACGAACAAAGCTAGTGGAGGTGATGGAATTCCAGTTGAGCTCTTTCAAATCCTGAAAGATGATGCTGTGAAAGTGCTGCACTCAATAGGCCAGCAAATTTGGAAAACTCAGCAGTGGCCACAGGACTGGAAAAGGTCAGTTTTCATTCTAATCCCGAAGAAAGACAATGCCAAAGAATGCTCAAACTGCCGCACAATTGCACTCATCTCACACGCTAGTAAAGTAATGCTCAAAATTCTCCAAGCCAGGCTTCAGCAATACGTGAACCGTGACCTTCCAGTTGTTTAAGCTGGTTTTAGGAAAGGCAGGGGAACCAGAGATCAAATTGCCAACATCCGCTGGATCATCAAAAAAGCAAGAGAGTTCCAGAAAAACATCTATTTCTGCTTTATTGACTATGCCAAAGCCTTTGACTGTGTGGATCACAATAAACTGTGGAAAATTCTGAAAGATGGGAACACCAGACCACCTGACCTGCCTCTTGAGAAACCTATATGCAGGTCAGGAAGCAACAGTTAGAAATGGACATGGAAAAACAGACTGGTTCCAAATAGGAAAAGGAGTACGTTAAGGCTGTACATTGTCACCCTGCTTATTTAACTTATATGCGAGTACATAATGAGAAACGATGGGCTGAAAGAAGCACAAGCTGGAATCAAGATTGCCGAGAGAAATATCAATAACCTCAGATATGCAGATGACACCACCCTTATGGCAGAAAGTGAAGAGGAACTAAAAAGCCTCTTGATGAAAGTGAAAGAGAAGAGAAAAAGTTGGTTTAAAGCTCAACATTCAGAAAACTAAGATCATGGCATCTGGTCCCATCACTTCATGGGAAATAGATGGGGAAACAGTGGAAACAGTGTCAGACTTTATTTTGGGGGGCTCCAAAATCACTGCAGATGGTGACTGCAGCCATGAAATTAAAAGACACTTACTCCTTGGAAGGAAAGTTATGACCAACCTAGACAGCATATTCAAAAGCAGAGACATTACTTTGCCAACAAAGGTCCATCTAGTCAAGGCTATGGCTTTTCCAGTAGTCATGTATGGATGTGAGAGTTGGACTGTGAAGAAAACTGAGCACCGAAGAATTGATGCTTTTGAACTGTGGTGCTGGAGAAGACTCTTGAGAGTCCCTTGGACTGCAAGGAGATCCAACCAGTCCATTCTGAAGGAGACCAGTCCTGGGTATTCTTTGGAAGGACTGATGATGAGGCTGAAACTCCAATACTTTGGCCACCTCATGCAAAGAGTTGACTCACTGGAAAAGACCCTGATGCTGGGAGGGATTGGGGGCAGGAGGAGAAGGGGACAACAGAGGGTGAGATGGCTGGATGGCATAACTGACTCCATGCACATGAGTTTGGGTGAACTCCAGGAGTTGGTGATGGACAGGGAGGCCTGGCGTGCTGCGATTCATGGGGTCGCAAAGAGTCGGACACGACTGAGCGACTGAACTGAACTGATACATACACAAAGATATGTATATGTTAAATGTGTTTGCTCTAATACAGTTGTAATCCTAGACACAAATCATGCATCCTCACTTGCATCTCTACCAGGATTCTATACAATGAGTATGACAGTACTCTCCACTTTAAATCTTTCAGAAGAAGGTGTTTTTTTAAATTTGGCCTCAGAAATATGGAGCCTATAATTTATAAAAATTTAGTGCAGCTCACAGATAAAGTGCAGCTATTACCAAGCATTCTTCTGTGTGCGAGGAACTAAAAATAGAAAACTGTACTTCATCTTATAAATCACCTCAAAACCACTACCTCTGTAGTGGTAGTAAATTTAACAAGAAAGCTATGGTGCTCCTGCTGCTGTTGCTGCTGCTGCTAAGTCACTTCAGTTGTGTCCGACTCTGTGTGACCCCATAGACAGCAGCCCACCAGGCTCCCCCGTCCCTGGGATTCTCCAGGCAAGAACACTGGAGTGGGTTGCCATTTCCTTCTCCAAAGCATAAAGGTGAAAAGTGAAAGGGAAGTCGCTCATTCGTGTCTGACTCTTAGCGACCTCATGGGCTGCAGCTACCAGGCTCCTCCGTCCATGGGATTTTCCAGGAGAGAGTACTGGAGTGGAGTGCCATCGCCTTCTCCGATGGCGCTCCCTCACGGCACAGAAAATCAATCAACCACTGAGACATTTTGATTATCAGTGTGTAAATACTGATAGGTGCCAGAGTTATTTTACAGAGATTCATCTTTAACCTAGTTATCACGCAATGTTAAAACACAAACTTTTAGATAAATAATATGGCTATTACTTATTACTTATGGTCCATTTAAAACCTATTAACCTATGTAAAAATTTACTAATATATGCAAATCCCACAAACACATATATTTAGTCAAACTATATGCTCAAATATTAAAGTCATGTGACAATATTTTTAAATTTCACGTTAAAATCTATAAGTACTCATGCATGCTCAGTCGTGTCCAACTCTTTGCAACACATGGACTGTAGCCTGCCAGGTTCCTCTGTCCGTGGGATTTCCCAGGCAAGATTATTGGACTGAGGTGCCACTTCCTACTCCAGGGCATCTTCCCGACCCAGAGATCAAACCCACATTTCCTGCATTGGCAGGTAGATTCTTTACCAACGGCACCACCTCGGAAGTACTCGTGGGAAACACCTAAATTCAGAAGCCTATATCGTATTTTCATGAAAATAATATTATTCAGGCTGTTTCTAAGCCTCAATTCCACTTAAAATTCCAGGTCAACATCTTAAAAAAAAAAAAAAAAATTCCAGGCAAACATCTTAATTCAAAATCCTTGAAATCAACTAAAGAGTTCTAAGACTTTATACCTGACAATACACTGAGTATTATTACAGATTTAAGGTGACTGGTTCAGCAGATGAATAAGTCACTTATCCTGTCAAAATATTTTATATTTCATTAAATAATTAACATGTATCAGTGGAAGTGCACATGAATTTGAACAAATTCCAGGAGATAGTGGAGGACAGAGGAGCCTGGCGTGCTGCAGTTCACCAGGTTGCAAAGAGTCAGACATGACTTAGCCACTGAACAACAGCAGCAGCAAATCAGTGGAAGGCCTCTCTAGTACAAGCTAAAATTATTCATGATACACATGAAACTATATGCTCCCAGTGGTTATATCCAAGCAATATGCTTTCTCATTAATAAAAATCTATTTCAGAGCTTCCCTGGGGGCTCAACAGTAAAGAATCCACCTCCCAGAGCAGGAGAATGGGCTTGTTCCTTGATCAGGGAAGATTCCCACACGCCGTGGAGCAACTAATCCTGTGTACCACAACTGTTGAGCCTGTTCTGTAGAGCCCGGCAGCCACAGCTACTGAAGCCCACATATCTAGAGCCCATGCTCTGCAACAAGAGACCACCCAGGCACTACACATAGACAGTAGTCCCCACTCACCACCACTAGAGAAAAGCCCGAGCAGAAATGAAGACCCAGCGCAGTCAAAAATACATACATAAGTAAAATTACTTTAAAAAATCTATTTTAAACAAGCCCTGATCCTTGATAACAAAAATATTTTGATTTTTTTTCTTGGATTGTATATGTCTTAGAATTAATTTTTCCTTGTACTTTTACACTGTTTGCTTGTACTTTGAACCTCTTCCATTTTGTCTTACTCAGGTTGTTTAAAAAATGAGTATGGTGTCTCGCCAACACTTACCTCTTTTGTAGATTCTTTAAACCAACACAACCCTGGTCAAAAGGCCCTTTTTGGAAATAACTAACACGTCTAGTCAAGGCTATGGTTTTTCCAGTGGTCGTGTATGGATGGGAGAGTTGGACTGTGAAGAAAGCTGAGTGCCGAAGAATTGATGCTTTTGAACTGTGGTGTTGGAGAAGACTCTTGAGAGTCCTTTGGACTGCAAGGAGATCCAACCAGTCCATTCTGAAGGAGATCAGCCCTGGGATTTCTTTGGAAGGAATGATGCTAAAGCTGAAACTCCAGTCCTTTGGCCACCTCATGCGAAGAGTTGACTCATCAGAAAAGACTCTGATGCTGGGAGGGATTGGGGGCAGGAGGAGAAGGGGACGACAGAGGATGAGATGGCTGGATGGCATCACTGACTCGATGGACGTGAGTCTGAGTGAACTCCAGGAGTTGGTGATGGACAGGGAGGCCTGGCGTGCTTCGATTCATGGGGTCCCAAAGAGCCGGACACGACTGAGCAGCTGAACTGAACTGAACACTCTCTTCTCAGCTCCCTAAACAGTAAAGTCTACCTTTTTTTAACCACATCAGATTCTACTTATGCACCCAAACACACACACCAAACTTATATGTAGCTTTAATACTATGCACTTAATCAGGAGAAAAACAATGGCTAAAGCACATTGCATTTTATCTCTCTGGCAGGCTTCTAGACATCTGATTTCATTCCTTTTATGTTCCAAAGAAACTTTATTAGTACTGCAGAGAGAGTCTCCTTTTACTCTCTTAAATTCACTGACAGCCAGGTAAAACTCACTCAACAGTCATGTCCTACAGAGAAACTCTTGCAAGACTGTACAGGACATCAAGGAAATGGATGCCACCCAACAGTAAAAGCACCCTGATTGGGTTCTATTCTGGCCCTGGAGCCTTTTTAACAGACACAGCAAAGTACTGCAGATAGGTCTGTTACAACTGTGATGAGAAAATGTTTCAAAATCCATAAAATTACCACACCTGCCATCCCCATACTTAAAATCGTTTACAATCTAAATCCCTATTAATGCTACAAATGTCTAGGACGCTTCTCTGAAGACTTCTAAATAAGTACATTTGTGAAGAAGCTGTCAGATTCATGAGATGATGCAGAAACTTGAAACTAGGATAATGAAGTATAATTCTTGTTTGAACACTAAACACTTCCCTGTACAGCATGTATAAGTTGCAACTGGGAACTGAATCTACGCTGAACCAAACGTGCACCATCACTTGTACAAAGGAAATGTTTCCTGTTGGGATAATACGGAATGTTTTAAACTGCAACTGTACAGTCAGAGGGGACTAAACTATTAGCCTGAGAACTGAGTCAGATCTTTGTTTCATCTTCTATTTTCCTCCTTTATAGAACTTGACACTATTTAAAGGAATTATCTAGAATTTTAAAGAATGAAAAGGGTCTTTAAGTCAACAAGTTCTAAGAAAAAATGTTACTTTTTTTACCAAAGTTCATTATTTCACATTTAAAAGTGATAATTGGTAAAACCCAATGTATTCCTTTTATGTTTCTATCATCATATTGTATACTTCTGAGACAGAGTACTGAAAATGACATTGTAACTGTAAATGAGCTCTAATTCCAATCATATTTTCCCCTTAGGAGCAAAGTTGTAGTATAGGATTATTTTCCTGAAGAAAAATGTACTGCTCAACTATTTACAGAAATGATCATAAATGTTAGATTTTTGATAACTGTAACTCAATATATTACTCCAGGTAAATATATTCCTTATGGTGCTCATTAGGACTGTTTGCAAATACTCTGGTTTGCAAATATTCTGCTCTCCTTCCTGGCAAGTATTAAATTAAGATTGTACTTCCCATCCCTGGGGAGACAGCACAGCCATGTGACTTGATTTGGTGAATGAACTGTGAGTGCAAGTGACCAAAAGTCACTTACAACTGAAAGCTTAAGAAGTCAGTGTTTAATTTATCATGTCTCTTTTTTCCTGTATCAGAGTGACTAGCAATCTTCAGAAAAAGAGCTGTTCTATTACCCTGGATCCTAGAGTAAGAATGAACTGCAGCAAAATCCCCAGCTGACCTGTTACATGATATACACAGAGTGTCCGCAAGAAATACAACTTAGTTCTTTTAAGCCGCTGAGACTTGGGGATTGTGGATTACTGAAGAACAGCCTCAGCTAAACTAACTGATATACACCTTTATATATTAAAGCTTTCTAAAAGACATCTAAATCATTCAGTAACCGATCACTTACATGTTGGCTTATTTTGAGGCAGCAATATATTAAATGGCAACCTCATTCTGTCTAATATTTCCTTTCCATCTTGAATCTTCACACTATCTCTCCAGTGTCTCCTTTGACGCAGCAATCAGACATGCTAAAACCTTACTGCTGATGAGATACCTCCTTCAATCTTGCTATGCCTTTGAATTAACTTCTCTCTTTTCACTGTCAACATTTCTGAAAGCATAGTCTACAATCACTGCCTCCACTTCCTGTTTTACCTTACGCATTCTAACGTCCACTCCGTATACTTTAAGGGGAAAAGTTTTATCAATGAACTTATATTTATCAAATACATGGCTCTTTGTTTGGCTCCCGTTTTTCCAATTTTTCTTTCACATTCATTGTTGATTACAATCCTTGGTCCTTGCAATTCCTCCTTTTACTTCTGTGATATTATAACATTTTGGTTCTCCATTGATATGCATCTTCTCTATCTCTTGTTGATTCTCTTTTATCTATCTATGTATAAGTATTCCTGAGTGTCCATTTCAAACCTTTCATCTTTTTTCCATTCCCCCACTTAACAATATCATACACTTACACTTATACAGCTTCAACTGTCACTAATACATAGACAATTTCCAAAATTCTCTGTCTTCAACTTATTTCCTGCTTATTCGGTTACTTAGATATATACCTCTTTCTGGCCATAATACTGATGCTGCTAAGTCGCTTCAGTTGTGTCCAACTCTGTGCAACCCCATAGACTGCAGCCCACCAGGCTCCCCCGTCCCTGGGATTCTCCAGGCAAGAACACTGGAGTGGGTTGCCATTTCCTTCCCTGATGCATGAAAGTGAAAAGTCAAAGTGAAGTCGCCCAATCCAGTCCAACTCTTAGGGACCCCATGGACTGCAACCTTCCAGGATCCTCCGTCCATGGGATTTTCCAGGCAAGAGTACTGGAGTGGGGTGCCATTGCTTTCTCCAGCCATAATACTAGAATCACGAAAATAAGTATTCTTTAATATCTTTTGAAATACTTTATTTTTGCATATCTATTTCTCCTCTTTTCTTTTCCATCTCTTGTCTTTTCCTTCTCAACAAATCTCAACTGTTTAGAGTGATCTTCAGTCATGTCCTCTTACTCACCAAACACAATCAGTTTCTAAATCCTATCTTTATTAAGAAACATTTATCACAAGACTACTATGAAAAAAAGGCTACATTTTCTGTTGGTGATTACTTGGTTCAGTAATTTATCATAAAGAACACAGTAAATAAACATTATAGAGAAATTGAATCCTATTATGTTTAAAAATAACTATATGCCACAAGCAAGTAAGATTTATTCCAGCTGTGCAAGACTGGTTCAATATTCAAAAATCAATTAATGTAATCCACCATATCAACAGGCTAAAGGAAGAAAATCCCTATGATCATATCAACAGATGCAGAAAAAAATACCTGGCAAAATCCAATGCCCATTCATTATAAAATTTCCCAGAAAACTAACAGAAGAGGACTTCCTCAACTTGACAAAGAACATCTACTAAAACCAAACTTACATCAGACCTAATGCTGAGAAACTAGAAGCTTTGTCTCTAATACGAGGTCAACACAAGGATGCCCACTCTTACTACTCCCATTAAACATCATACTGAAAGTTCCAGCTAATGCAACAAGACAAGAAAAGGATATTAAAAGTATACAGATTGAGAAGAAATAAATAAAACTATTTTTTCCATAGACAGCAAGTTCTTAATGTAGAAAATCCCAAAGAACTGGAAAAAGAAAAAGAAACCTCCTAGAACTAATAAGCAATTATAGCAAGACTGCAGGATACAAAGTTAATAAACAGATACAATTGCTTTCCCATGTACCAACAATAAAAATTGGAATTTGAAACAAATACCATTTAATTTACCAAAATAAAAAATAAAATAGGTATAAATCTAATAAAATATGTAAAGATTCATGTGAGAAAAACTATAAAACTCAAATGAAAGAAATCAAAGGACAAAATTAATGAAGAGATATACCACAATCATGGATAAGAAGACTCAATATTGTTAGAATGTCAGTTCTTCCTAACTTGATCCATAGACTCAATGCAATACCAATCAAGATTCCAGCAAGTTCTTTTGTGGATACTGACAGACTGGTTTTAAAATTTAAATGGAAAGGCAATAGACTCAGAATAGCCAACACAATGTTGAAGAAGAACAAAGTTGGAGGACTGACACTACCAACTTCAAGACTTATTACAAAGCTTCAGTAATCAAGACAGTGTGGTATTGGCAATATATACATACAAATAGACAAATGAAACAGAAGAGACATCCTAGAACTAGATTCACACAAATAGAGGCAACTGATCCTTGAAAGAGGAACAAAGGCAATACAGTGTGGAGCAAAGATACTTTTCTCAACAAACGGTGCTGGTACCTCTGGATGTTCACATACAAAAGCAGAATCTAAAAGCAGACCCTGTACCTTTCACAGAAATTAACTCAAAATGGATTGCAGACCTAAATGCAAAAAGTAAAACTACAAAAGTCCTAGAAGACAACATTTGAGAAAACCATGTGACTTTAGATCTGGCAATGACCTTTCAGATACAATACCAAAACCACAATACATGAAAGAAAAAAACTGATAAACTGGACTTCATTAAAATTTAAAACTTCTGATCTCCAAAAGACATTGTTAAAAGAATGAAAAGACAAAGTCACAGACTGGGAGAAAACATTTGCAAAACACACTCCCTATCTATCTTCCTATCTATCTATCCATCCATCTGTATCTGTGTCTTTATAAGTGTGCAGACAGATAGATATATAGGTATATATCTAAACATATATTTCTTATATAGCTATATTTTTATAGATTATATATATGTATATGGAGACTGAGAGAGATAGAGGGAGACGAGAGAGAATGAATGAGTAGTGGCAACAGAGGGATAGAAATAATGAAATAATACTCTCTCCTCCTAAAATCCTAGAACGAAGGAAATTAGAGATTGAAAAGTGCTTTCCATGAGTATCCATCTTACTGACAGAAAATAGTCACACAAAAGTGTATCACACTAAAATTTCAGACAATTGTAGATAAACAAGAGCTTCATAAAACAAAGAGAGAAAAACAGGACACATATGAAGGACAGAGAATCAGTAAGGCTCTAGAGTTCTCTGATACAATAAAAGTAACTAGAAGACAAATGGAGCCATGCTTTCAATTTTTTGAGCTAAAATGATTTCCAACTTAGAATTCTTTACTAGCTAAGTACAAAATAGAGACATTTTAGAAATAAAAGGCCTGAAAAACTTACTTCGCATATACCCTTTCTCAGGAATTAATGGCTGATGTAGTCCACTCAACACAGTGATTCACCCAAGAAAGAGAATATGGAATCAAGGGAGGAGGAAGAGGAAGCAAAAGAAATTCATAGGATGATGCTAGACAATGCTTCTCAGGCCCAGAGAATACCAGTCTAGAAGGGAGCAAGACTGGGAACTCTAAGAATGTCGCCAAGAAAACAAACAAAAAGAGCCCTATAGGTTGTCTGAGGTTTTTGTTTGCTTTTTGTTTTCTTGGGTTTTTTTTTGTTTGTTTGTTTGTTTTTGTTTTTTTTACCATAGTGAGATGAATTTAATCTCTTTGGCAATGTTTTAAGGTGAAGCAATGGTGAGATGAAATAGAAAGATAAAGAAAAAACAGAGCAATGTTTAATTCCAAAAGAAAATATAATCTTAAAACACTCCATGGCTCATCTCTGATCAATTTCTATATAATCATAGTACTATAACCACTGAACCGTGACTGAAGCACAAATAATAAAACAGCTCTTGAAAGGGAGGATATCTATGTATACTGAGGGCATATGTAGTTGCAGGCAGAGTACAATAAAATCATCGTTAAAAGCTAGACATCAATTTTTAAAATGCATGCTTTTTACTTTAAAAAGACTTAAAAATAGTCCCACAAGCATTTTATTTAGAAATAGAGAAATAAATAACAGAAACAATGGCTAAATAGTTTCAAGTGTTTGCTTCTGTGGAATAGAAATTAAGGGTAGAAAGAGTGTGGGGCAGAGAAAAGTTTTTTTATCATCAGCATTTAGATTTCTTAAACTATCTGCCTGCTGCTGCTACTGCTAAGTCGCTTCAGTCGTGTCCAACTCTGTGCGACCCCATAGACGGCAGCCCACCAGGCTCCCCCGTCCCTGGGATTCTCCAGGCAAGAACACTGGAGTGGGTTGCCAGTGCCTTCTCCAATGCATGAAAGTGAAAAGTGAAGCGACCTCATGGACTGCAGCCTCCCAGGCTCCTCCATCCATGGGATTTTCCAGGCAAGAGTACTGGGGTGGGGTGCCATTTCCTTCTCCAAACTACCTGCCTATATTAGTGCAATTTAAAAATTTAAAGAAAAATATTCAGTCCCAAAGGATCCCAAAATGGATGGATCATTCCCAACTGGACTTCAGCAAAGGTTAATATTTGCATTATAAGCTGAAAGATTCTGTACCGAAGAGTGAGAGACATATCACAGCCAGAAAGCTCTTTTCCTTCACATCTTAGGAATAGTCTGGAAAAGTGACCTAATATACTTTTATTAAGACCAAAAAAGCCAAAAACAGTAAAAGCAATTAACAAAACAAAACAACTATGGCAAGCAATAGAGTACTTAGAAAATAAAATAAATATTGCACTAAGGGCATATGGGGCTTCCCTGCCAGCTCAGTGGTAAAGAATCTGCCTGCAACGCAGGAGACTCGGGAGAGAAGGGTTTGATCACTGGATCGGGAAGATCCCTTGGAGCAGAAAATGGCAACCCACTCCAGTATTCTTGCCATGGACAAGAGCAGCCTGGTGGCCTACAGTCCTTAGGGTCACAAAGTCAGACACGACGGAAGCAACTGAGCAAGGTTATATGAACAATTATGAAATTTAAAGAAACTGAAACCAGAGAGAACTTTTGTTTATAGAAAGATAGGCTGTTTATAGACACAACACAGCTACTTCTTTGATATTAAACAGAAATAGATGATATTTTCATAAGTTCAATCCAGTAAGTAAAAATATTTTCTAAAATCTTTCAAAAAAACATTTTTAAAAGTTGTTGCAATACTTATGACCAAAGAAGAAAAATATATACCTTCACCCCTAAAAACTAATATTTAGTATTCTGGTCAAATGGCTCCTTACCCTTTCTTGTAGCTAAATGGTATTTCTAATTCTACCAGGACTGACAAATTTGATTTTGTAATATAGAATTGATAAATAAGTAAATTCTTAGTATTTCTTCCAATTTTACTGTCTTAATGTGTGTGTTAAGAGTAGGGAGAAGTGTTAGGGAATTTTTTACCAAACTATGATTACTCCAATGCAAAGTACTAAGGAACACGGCAAAACTAACCAAATTTATATTCACCCTTTTAATATAAAAAATACACAATTCATTATCTTAATGATTTAGCTATGTCACAAATCTCAACTGAGTTAAGGAAATCTATCAGATGATAGACATATTCATATATTCTTGTTTAGTTGCTAAGTCATGTCCAGCTCTTGCAACCCCATGGACTGTAGCCCGCCAGGCTCCTCTGTCCATGGGATTCTCCAGGCAAGAATACTGGAGTGGGTTGCCATTTCCTGCTCCAGGGGATTCACCCAGGGATTGAACCCGTAGCTCCTGTCACATCTCCTGTGTTGCAGGCAGTTCTTTACCACTAAGCCACCAGGGAAGCCCCAGAAAGCACACTGGGTAACATTTAACTCTAAAACAACCATAGAATTGATACATCTCAAAACAGATTAAAATTTTGCCCCATATATTTCTGTGCTGGAGACTGCTGGGTTTTCCTCAATATACTTTCTCCCCTTCTTGACTTAGTATCAGCCCTTCACATTTTAGCTGAGCATATGGCTACCTAGCTAAAGACTTTATGTCCCAGGCTCTCTCAAACTAAATGTGTCCATAGGACTCAGGTTTGACCAACGGATAGTGGATCTCTTGCAAAGTCACTCAGTTATGTCCAACTCCTTATGATCCCATGGACTGCAGTCCACCAGGCTCCTCTGTCCACGGAGTTCTCCTGGCAAGAATACTAGAGTGAGTAGCCATTCCCTTCTCCAGGGGATTTTCCCAACCCAGGCATCAAACCAGGGTCTCCCACATTATGAGCAGATTCTTTACCATTTGAGCCACCAGGGAAGCCAAGTGGATAAACACTGATATATAGGGCTCTGATTGGTACACTGTCTCTTCCCCAACCTTCAACCCCCCAGCAATTGGAATATTGACATGGTAAAGAAAATAAGGATCAACTCAGACCATAAAATCAAACACTGAATTAAAAGGATCCTAGGTTTCCGATACTGTCAAGCTGCCAGACCACCCTGGCCACTTACCCAGACTTACAAAAAAAGGAAGAAAACTTCTATCCTGGTTGTCGAGATATTTTTAGATTCTCTGTTGCCTTAGAAAACCTTGTATCCTATCTAATAAAATTCCCCCTAACACTTTCCTCAAGTATACTTCAGGGATTCTTGACAACATACTTAATTTACCAAACACCTTTTTTTCCAAAAGAGTCCAATTCGGTTCCCATAATTTTACATCATTTTTTTCTTCACAGCATCTCTGATGTAATACAGTAACAATGCTTTAAATCTGGCTCAACCCCCAGACTCTGTGACCAAGGTGTTCATGTCAGGCTGCTTTCTACTCTGGAAAATAACATCTGGTTCTGTTTCGTTACTGCTGGACAAGTTACATTTCCAGTTTCTAAGGACCAAGAAAAAGATTATTTTAACCCATTTTCCAGACAAGTTTGTTTTCATTCATAACTTGTTCAATTCACCAAAAATAGACAATATACAAAGTGATTTAATAGACAGCAACTTATGGCTACCCCCTCAAGTTATCATATGGCACAAAATGGTTAACACCTTTCTACTGTACACAACGTGCCCATAATAAATAGCTTCCTCACATAATAAAGAGTATTTTCATCTATTTGGAAAGAAAAACACTACAAAACATAAACATTCTGTGACTCTCTGGTTTCTCTGGACACCCCATTTCTCTCTCCATAGAGTGGATAATTATACCTGCCACAGACTGTTTCATGCTGATGTTATGAAGATAAATGAGATAACCCATATATGAAAGCATTTTGTGGTCTTAGGAAGAATAAATGCACCTAAATCCAAGATGGTATAATTCTTCATAATGTTTTCCAGGGACTTTCTGAATAGCTCCAGAGAGGTCATTACCCACAACAAACTTTTGGCACCAAAGAACTACCTTTCTAAAAAAAAATTTCATTTCTGCACCTGACAACACTTTTCCATTAATTGGGGGTAAGCCCAGATGCTGTTCTGTTTGGTCATCTCCAGCGCTCTAAAAGGATCCAGATTTCTCACTTTAATTTCTTGCACCAATGAAATGAACAAAAAGCCTTCTAAATCACAGGGGTTTCAGTTGACAGGTTAACAGTGAGACCCATTTCAATCAACTTCAAATGCAAAGCAGACTTGGCAAGAACCAGGGAGGGGATGGGGGGAAGGAAAGCCCCGGTGGCAGTCTGACAACTCCCTCATGTCTACCGTCTAGTGTAATACATCAGTGGCCCCCAAGGACCCATCCAATCAGCTGAACTGGGCCTCAAACTCCACCAAATGGGGTTCTTTCCGTTGAAATTCCTCAGTAGTGTATAAAAATCTGCTTTCCGTACCTAATTTCTGTGCAGAACTTAGAAATAAAATTTACGATTGCAAACAAAAAAAGCCGGAATTTTACCAACACAACCCATAAATTACACCCCTTAACCTGAAATCCAACACATTAGAGACCCTAGTTAACATCCCGTTTACCCTCAGGCGAGGGTTCACCAACGGGACTTTGCTTTTCGGTGAAGAGCCCGGCATTTCTGCTGCCCCACGCTGCCTTAGGAAGTTGCCCAACAAAGAAGTCGGTGGTGAGGATGCCGGCGGCCTCGGGACCGCACTGTGTGTATGCGGTAGGGCTGAGTCAAGGCATCCCGGGTCCGATCATCAGTTAGCTCTGGGGGGCTGGAGAGGGAAACCCGGACATCTTGGCAGTCTTCCTGGAGCCCGGTTATAGTGATGTAAGGGAATAGCGGAGTCTGAGTGAATCGCGAGGATCACTCTCGGTCCTCAGCGCAGTTCTGCTCTCACTCGTGATGGCTTGTCCCTGAGGCTTCCGTCACTGACAAAACACTTAGGATACAGCTCAGGTGCCGACTGGCACTTTTCATGGAAATTTCTCAGAACACTACTTTTCTAGTTAGTGCATAGTTTTTCCTTAGGCAAATGTTAGTGAGAAAAGAGCAGTTTATTTGTTTGACTAATGCAGAAGAAAACAGAAAAAAACAGGCTATCTATTGTTTTGAAATAAGCCCTAAGCATTGCCCCATAATGTAAGAAATGTTCCTAACTTTATTTACATCAAGTTAGTGATTACTAAGGAGAAGGCAATGGCACCCCACTCCAGTACTCTTGCCTGGAGAATCTCATGGACGGAGGAGCCTGGTAGGCTGCAGTCCATGGGGTTGCTAGAGTCGGACACGACTGAGCGGCTTCACTTTCACTTTTCATTTTCATGCATTGGAGAAGGAAATGACAACCCACTCCAGTGTTCTTGCCTGGAGAATCCCAGGGACGGGGGAGCCTGGTGGGCTGCCGTCTATGGGGTCGCACAGAGTCGGACACGACTGAAGTGACTTAGCAGCAGCAGTGATTACTATAGGGTCGCAGAGAGTCGGACCCAACTGAAGCAATTTAGCACGCACAGTGATTACTAGGGATTCCCACGTGGCCTTAGTGGTAAGGAACCCGCTCCTGCCAATGCAGGAGCCGCAGGAGACGTGGGTTTGATCCCTGGGTTGGGAAGATCCCCTGGAGGAGGGTATGGCAACCCACTCCAGTATTCTTGCCTGGAGAACCCCCTGGACAGAGGAACCTGGCAGGCTACAGTCCATGGGGTTGCACAGAGTCGGACACGTCTGAGCAACTAAACACACACGCATGCACAGTGATTACTAACCATATTCATTATTGTTCATTGAAGAGAATCTTCAGGATGTTGAAAAAGCTTAGAAACAAAAGGGAATGTTTATTTGACAATTCATCCAAATAGACCTGAAGAGTTATGTTTTGCAGAGCAATCTAACCTACACAGAGCTTCCAAGAACAGTAGTAGGCACACGCCATTAAAGAATAGCTTTCCTGGGACTTCGCTGATGGTCCAGCAGTTAAGAATCCACCTTGCAAAGCGAGAGATGTGGGTTCAATCCCTCGTCAGGGAACTAAGATCCCACATGCTGTGGGGCAACTAACCCTGAACACTACAACTCGAGAGTCCACATGCTACAAAAAAGATCCTGCATGATGCAATGGGCCGCAACTAAGATCTGACGAAGCCAAAAATACATAAATAATTTTTTTTAAGTTTTCCAACAAGACATCACGACACCTGTTGCTAAGACATTCTAAAGCTTCTTCCACAATCACTGGAAGGCCTTTCCTAGTCTTTCTAAAGCAGACACATTGTAATCACCTCTTTTCCCAGGGATCATAAACTAGGTGCCTTGTGGCTTAAAAAAGAATTATAGAGACACACATGTGTACTCTTCCCATATGTCCTCAGCCAATTAGAGTTTAACATGCAATAATGGAAAATCATATGACTAGAAGAGCTAAAATATAAGCACTGAATAACAACTCTGAAGCGAACCCTTCCATGTACCATGCATCAGTCTAGGAAAAACTGCTTTGACTGGAGCTTTTAGGCTGATGTTTATGCTTCTGAACACAGGCAACCCAGTAAACCAAAAATAATAATCACTTAGCACAGCATGTTCTTGTGGACTACCTGCATTCATTCAGCAAACATCTACCAAGGCCTCTCTCTTTGTCGCAGACACTGCTCCACACCCTAAACATAGCTGCAGCCTCTACCTCACTTGGCCCAGCAGACCTTGCAGATCCCTGCAGGCCAAAGTTTTTTTCCAAGAAAAAAAAAAATTAGTCAATAAGAAAAACTGGCATTTTTAGATCTCATTCAGGCGGTTTAAAAACAAGAATTTTTCTCAGAAGGTATCAACACAGTGATTTTAGTTTGTTGTTGTTGTTTTTTAATCCAATCTACTGTTCTGTAAAGACTATTTATTTTATCAAAGACTCTACAAAGACTCATATTAGGGAGGAAAATGTTAACTCAAATATTTTTGCTTCCATTTTGGAGAGCAGCAGGTACAAATACATCATGAGTCCGCATGCTTTGCTTCAATGTACCGCATTTCCTGAATGCTCACCTGTGGGTGTGATGCTCCATCTCACATGGAACACAAGGTGCCCTGAGCATGACCATTTCCTTCTCCATCCTCTGGCTTCTCATTCAAGCCACAGACATAAACCAGACATTTCTTAACAGTTTCCTACTTCCTGCTCTTACCACTGCCCTAAGAAAATAAGTAGTGTATAATTTTAACTGAATGAAAGTTACTGTATTATTATATTATTGATCATATTCAGTGAATATGTCTTCCATTTTTATGATCAAAAATGTTAAATATGGCATTTTTTGGCAAATCTTCCTTCTCCAGATATCTGTGGTGAAAGCAAGACGACTTCTTAACATTTCAAGTAAATTTAACAGCCTCAGTGAGAGTTCTATGCAAGAAAGAAAGGCCAGAAAACAATGGGTGTAACTTGCTCCACACATACTGGGAATAAGCTAGTATCTATTTCTGTTTCCAAAAGCAGGTGAAGTTAAGCACATAATAAAACTGAATGGTAAAGACTTTATTTTGATTATACCAAACAGCTGATAGGAGATTAAATGAGAGATCCTGATTTGATGGATGACCCAGTGAACTCCTTCAGAGATAAAATCTCATCCTAATCAATAAGAGTATTTTACTCAATAAAAATAAAGGCAGCATTAAAATGTAGGAAAAATCAGAGACAACTAACTGATAAGCTCTTTCTTTCCAGATATGTAGCGGTATATTTTCATATCTGGAAAGAAAGAGCTTATCAGTTAATCTTTTCTGTGTTATTTTACATTTAATGCTGCCTTTACTTTTAATGAGTAAAAGACTCTTATTTATTTGAATGAGATTTTAAAATTTTGAGTTTCCCAGGTGGTGACAGTGGTAAAGAACCAGCCTGCCAATGAAGGAGACATAAGAGACTCAGGTTCAGATTCCCTGGAGGAGGGTATGGCAACCTACTCCAGTACTGTTGCCTGGGAAATCCCAAGGACAGAAGAGCCTGGTGGGCTATAGTCCATAGGGTCGCGAAGAGTCGAACATGACTGAAATGAATGAGCATGCAGCAATAAATTTTAATGTCTTTGGGGAAAATAATAATTTATTTACAAATCCAAAAAATACAACAGAAAAGGTCATCAGTAATGACATTAATAAATTTCCTTTGCTTTCTTTCAACAATGTTTGGTTAGTAAAACACAATCATTATCTTTGCATTAAATATGAGCATTTCTATATAATTATCTGTCTCACTAAAAAGATTATATGATGTTGCTATGTGGGAAATAGATGGGGAAACAGTGGAAACAATTTCAGACTTTATTTTTTTGGGCTCCAAAATCACTGCAGATGGTGATTGCAGCCATGAAATTAAAAGGCACTTACTCCTTGGAAGGAAAGTTATGACTAACCTAGATAGCATATTGAAAAGCAGAGACATTACTTTGCTAACAAAGGTCCGTCTAGTCAAGGCTATGGTTTTTCCTGTGGTCATGTATGGATGTGAGAGTTGGACTGTGAAGAAGGCTGAACGCCAAAGAATTGATGCTTTTGAACAGTGGTGTTGGAGAAGACTCTTGAGAGTCCCTGGGACTGCAAGGAGATCCAACCAGTCCAGATCAGCCCTGGGATTTTTTTGGAAGGAATGATGCTAAAGCTGAAACTCCAGTACTTTGGCCACCTCATGCGAAGAGTTGACTCATTGGAAAAGACTCTGATGCTGGGAGGGATTGGGGGCAGGAGGAGAAGGGGACGCCAGAGGATGAGATGGCTGGATGGCATCACGGACTTGATGGACTTGAGTCTGGGTGAACTCCGGGAGTTGGTGATGGACAGGGAGGCCTGGCGTGCTGCAATTCATGAGGTCACAAAGAGTCGGACACGACTGAGTGACTGAACTGAACTGTTTATTAACACTAAACCTTCAACAGAAACACTTGCTTTTAAGAATAACTATCAAAATATAATATTTGTGCTTTGTTATATATTAATTTTGTTATAGTTTGGTGATGAACCAATTTCAGGAAGGGAAAAGAGAGGGAGTAAGATAAAGGAGAGAAGCCTTAAAAAAATTACCTGAAAAGTTGAAAGGCCTCTAACAGCATCATCATCAAAACAAAATGCAAGTCACATAATATGGTTATTAGAAAACTCCATTTTATATTGAATAATTATAATATTTTTACTGAAATTTTAAGTTTTAATAAAAAAGGTATAGAATCTCTGAGTGCCTCTATTCTCTCCACAAAGAGATCTTTCTTTGCTTAAAAATTTTAAATTCACTTCCATTCCAAAAGAGCTCATAATCTAACCACATTCATTCTTAGGTTTCTGCTCACCCTATGAAACACTGCACAGTGCAATCTAGCTGCAACATAACATAGGTGGCATAGCAGCCCAACTCAACAGATAAAATTGCAATGACCTAATTTAGTCTCCCACTGTCTTCAGAATTTACACAGTGGGTCAATTTTTTCCCTTGCCATGGCTGGAAACTCAGACAATCATGACATTTTTGATAACTCCTAGATAATAAAAATGCCTATATTTTCTTTAAGTTGGAAAATATCTCAATCTGATAATCTATAAAGCCAGTCTCATGTTATTATTAAGATTGCCATTATCACTCCCCAGTCCAGCAATTTCACCTACCCCTAGGCAAAGCTGGGCTTCGCTGGTGGCTCAGATGGTAAAGAATCTGCCTGCAATGCGGTAAACCCAGGTTCGAGTCCTGGGTCAGGACTAGAGAAGGGATTGGCAACCCACTCCAGTATTCTTGCCTGGAGAATTCCATGGACAGAGAAGCCTGAGAGCTACAGTCCATGAGGTCGCAAAGAGTCAGACATGACTGAACGACTAACACAGACAAAGCTTTCCTGTGACCTGGGAGGCAGCTGAATGGACTTTTCTAGCTCACCTCCTATCCTGCTCACCAACTCCCTATTCTGACCCTTCCAGAACCGGGTGGGGAATGGATGATCATAATTTTGGAGACAGAAGAGGTATGGGCAACAAAACATTCTTATGTAACTGTTGTTGCTGTAAACGGGCGTCCTACTCTATTAACCTGGAAGATTTTTAAAGCTTTTTCTTTTGTAGGATGACTATAGGGTTTTTCAGAAACACCTCCATTGCTAGGGGTTCCTGACACTGCCAATTACTTTTCTAATCTGGCTGGGGTTTGTTTGTTTGTTTACCTCTTTCCAAGCCCTGAGGAATCCAAGGATCCAACAAAAGCTTCTACCTGCCATGGTCTGTTTGTGCTCAGTTGCTTCATGTTCAAGTCTTTGCAGCTCCATGGACTACAGCCCACCAGGCTCCTCTGCCCAAGGAATTTTGGAGGCAAGAATACTGGAGTGGAGTGCCATTACTCCACTCCAGTGGAGTTGATTGGGATCTTCCCAATGCAGGGATCAAACCCACATCTCTTGAATCTCCTGCATTGGCAGGCGGATTCTTTACCATCAGCACTACCTGGGAAGCCCTACTATGGGCTGTTTAGCAAACCAGATAATCATGTTGAATGACATTAATACTATTTCACAGTGACATGCAGTCTGACATGAAGAATGCTTCAGTAGAAAGAATATAGGTTCTCATATCCAAAAGACCTACATTTTTAATCCCAGACCCTCTCTTCCTGACAATTTGACCTTAAAGAGATTAACTAATATCTCTGAGCCTCAGTTTCCTTGTCTATAAAAAACACACATTTTAATGTTCTTAATGAGATTCTTTAGTCATGACTCATGTGTGTGTTTGTGTGTGTGTATGTGTGTGTGTGTGTGTTAGTTTCTCAGTTGTGTCTGACTGTTTGCAACCCCACGGACTGTAGCCCACCAGACTTCTCTGTCCATGGAATTCTCCAGGCAAGAATACTGGAGTGGGTTGCCATTTCCTTCTCCAGAGTCATGACTCATAGGAGGGCATTAATAATTGGAAAACCAATCAATAGAATAAGGAAGAATATGTTCTGGCTATCTACTGCTGCATAACAGACTGCCTGTAAACTTAGTGACTTAAAAGAACAATTTGCTCTTTTCTCTCATCATTCTGGAAGCTTGACTGGGTGGTTCTCTAACATGGTCACAGACGATGGCTGGGACTAGAGTCATCTGAAGGCATGAGTGGGTTGGACATCCAAAATGACACACTCACCTGGCTTTCAGCTGGAGTGGCAGCAGGAGCCATACACACAGACGATCTACATGGCTCGGCATTCTCACAACAAGGAGGCTAAGTTCTAAAAGGGGACATTCCAAGAGACAACATTCTAAAAGGCCTAGAGGGAGGTTGCATGCCTTCACAGAACTTCAGACCTCATACAACCTAACTTCTGCCACATTCTACTGGTCAGGATAACACCAAGCCCAGCCCAGATTAAAGAGGAGGGGAATTAGACCCCCTTTCTTAAGATGAAGAATGAAACACTCATATCAAGAGAGAAGGAACTATTTTCAGACTGTGTGCCAAAAATGAATAGAGAATAAGGTGGAAAGCCAAAGAAAGAGAAAAAAACAGTACTCTAGAGTTCCCTACAATGAGGTGTGCAAACCCAGGCACACAAGGATAATACATTATAAGTTCTTAATTTTTTTTTTTACTTTTTTAATTCCTAAGATTTTTGTAAGGGAAATAAAATATTAGTAGTCTGATACATACTCAAAAATTTTCATTCACAGAGATGGAGGCAAGGAACCATCTGTCCTCTTCTGCAGGAATAATAAAATATAACATTCTTCACTACATATAGAAGAAAATAGAAGAAACTTTTTTACAAGTAATTATAGAGATGCATAATCCACCTCATGCGAAGAGTTGACTCATTGGAAAAGACTCTGATGCTGGGAGGGATTGGGGGCAGGAGGAGAAGGGGACAACAGAGGATGAGATGGCTGGATGGCATCACTGACTCGATGGACGTGAGTCTGAGTGAACTCCGGGAGTTGGTGATGGACAGGGAGGCCTGGCGTGCTGCGATTCACGGGGTCGCAAAGAGTCGGACACGACTGAGCGGCTGATCTGATCTGATCTGATAATAGAAAATATTTTGAGACCACTGACAAAAGGATGGATTATTTCTGCCTAGAAATGATGATGACTTCAAGTTTACTATAGGAGATTCATGTGTTGGTACACACCTAGAAAGAGAAAAATACGCAAAAAAGGTAGAGTGGATTTCTAGAATGCTGCTTGTCAGATCACGATATCTGTTGACCTGATTCCATTGTTTTGGGATGTGACTGACAGATTCTAACCTAAGATTACAGAAGTGGCCAAGTGCCTATATTTCCCCAGAATATGATGATAGATTACTTGACATTCTTTCCACCAAGGGGTGAGGGTTATGTTCCCTCCCCGTAAATCTGAGTGGGTTCTGTGACCAGTAGAATTTAGCACAAGAGATAGTGAGCCAGTTTCTAGACCCATGTCTTGATATGCTGGCATCCTCTGTTTCCCGTCTTTTGGAACACTGCTCTGGGAATCTAGCTGCCATGCCGTTGAGGAAGCGCAAACAGCCCAACAGGGAGGCCCACATGGAAAGGACCTGAGAAGCCTGGTTAACAGCCCCAGGTAAACTCCAGTCAACAGTCAGTACCAACCTGTGAGCCATGTGATGAGCCATCTTTGAAACAGGTTCTGAAGCCCTATTTGAACTACCTTGTTGATTCCATGTCAAACAAAGACAGACTCAGTCCTAAATGCATAATTGTGAGCAAATTAAATGACTGCTGCTATTTTGGAAGTGGCTTATTCCACAAAAATAGATAACCAGAACGATGTCCCAACCATAGCTGTCCCAAGTATAAGCTTGCTTATTAAATGCCTTTATTTCTTAATAAATTAAAAAGAATGAGTTTCATCTAACATGAGAACTCACCATCTTATTTTATGACAAGTAACACAACAGATGGCAACCCACTCTAGTATTCTTGCCTGGGAAATCCCACGGACAGAGGGCCCCGGTGGGCTATAGTCCATAGGGTTGCAAAGAGTTGGACACAACTTAGCAACTAAACAGCAAATGCAACAGAACTCTGCTATAACATGACATAGTCAGGGCGGTGTGCTCTACCCAACATCCTTCACACATGAAAGTAACCCTACTGTTACACACGAGAAGCTGGTATCTCAAAGTGATGACAGATTAGCCTCAAACCATTCCACCATTTTGCTTGAATTCTCTGTATAGTCAATGACACACATATGGTGAGATTGCTGATCTGTGATTAAAGGGACAATGTGTGATCAGGAAAGAGAATAAAACTTCAGATTCAGAGGGAATAAATTTGTTTCTTTAGCCTCACAAATGGTGCATTTTAACCAACCTAAATCCCAAGCAAAAAAAAAAACCAACAAAATACATTAAAAATTTCATAATATCAATTACACTGTTTCATACAATAGAATTAAAATAAAATTCCATTGTAGTAAACCCAAAAATTCTAGAAGAAATATAGATAGCATGATTCCCTGACTTATAGTTAATAATACATATACTTAGTCTATAGGAAACTGGGAGTGGCCCGGAAATCAATATACATTGTTCGTGTAAAAAACCACTAAGGTCAAGAAAAGTCCTAGATTATTGACTTTGTTAGAAAAACAAATAAGCAGTAGTTTCACAATTATTAAAATGTATATGTTTTATTTCCTAACAGTCTCAGCTTGGGTATAATAAAAATATGTAAAACAAGTTACATATTGGAGGAGGGCCAAGTGGAGAGAATAAAAAAAGTATCAACTTGAGATAAAACACACCACAAAAGGGAGGCAAGGACACATCTACCCTCTGCGTCAGTAAAGCTGGAGAGCATCAGAACCCGAGATGTAATACAGTCAAAGATGCCAGACAGGACGCTTACTAAGCACTCACTGAATGCCATGGGTGCCCTTGGATCTTAGCATGACTAGCCTAACAACAGTGAGGAAGATCTTGGCGGGTTCCATTCTGGTTTAATCTGGTTTTCAGGCCAGTAACAGATGCATTCCATACTTTTTGTTTTAACATGATATACAAGAAAATCTACATGTACAATCTGCCTGTGTGTCTGGAGACTTTTCCTTTAGCTTGATGCATTACCTTTTGATGAACATTTAGCTCAGCAAATTTTATTTCTGTACACTAAGGAATTTTATAGTTCTAAAAGAGCTTTTAAATCCTCTGGCAGAGATTCATTCATCTTAGTAAAACAATAGCTGGCAGATATACACAGTCTACAGGAAATCAGGGTAACAACTTGGGTCATTTTTTTTTTTTAGGTGAGCTACTCAGCAAACTTTGATTTGTCCTCTAAGAAATGAAGATTTGTTTTCTTAAATGAAAGTATATGGTTTCTTTTGGTTTTATATTCTAAAAGTCAATAAACAAATTGTCAAATAAAATTTGGTCTCTACCAGCTTTTGTATTTCACAGCTGGGCTATGCAGCTCATAATAATATTTTCCACTATAATATTTCTGTAAAAATAACCCAAAACTTTAAACCAAGGAAAACAACATAGCTTATCGGAGGTTAGCCATCAGCACTCATACCCCAAATTTTCTTCCTCCCTAGAATATTGATACATGGCCTTTAATCAATAAGCTATGAATATTTAAAAGATATCATTTCAACAACTAATGAATTACATTCCATTCTTTTGCTTCGAGATCAGCAGGAAACACATTAGTAAAGTCAGATTCAAACTGACTCTTCCACATATACCAAAGAGCTGCTGGTTCTTTGTTATCTGAGAATGATTTCCACATTACATCAGGATTTGAGGGGCAGCCCTATAATATACAGTTCCAGGAGGGCAGAAGCTGCCTTTTTCTGCTTATAATTTTGCATCTCCCGCACCTGGCAGAGGTCTTGGCACACAGAATGCACATAACACTGGTTAGCTGAATGAATACAGCAAGGGACATTCCTCAAAGCCATTTTTATAAAACCCAAGTTTGTATTATCTATATTCGACCACTTGTCTAACTTTAGGAATTATTTCTAGGAGGATGTTTTTACTATATTACATGAATGAGTCAGCACATTGGCTAGTGATCACCAACAAGTTCAGATGTATTCATTTAGCAGAGCAGAGAGCTGACACTGATTATCCTGTCTGAAATGTAGCTGCCGTGCACACGCCATGCCTATCATCCCCACATTTTTTGATATTCTTTCATGCCTAATTTATCTTCGTAAAGTGAAAGTGTTAGTCAGTCAGTTGTGTCCGACTCTTTGCAACCCCATGAACTATATAGCCCACCAGGCTCCTCTGCCCATGGAATTTTCCAGATAAGAATACTGGAGTGGGTTGCCATTCCTTCTCCAGGGGATCTTCCTGACCCAGGGATTGGACTTGGATCTCCTGCATTGCAGGCAGATTCTTTACCATCTGAGCCACTTTTCTTTGTAAGTTATTATGAAAAAATGTTTTTATATTTTTAATGGCTTGGTCGTCTGTCAACTTCTAACAATGTAAGTACAGGCCGTCACACAGCAGGTTTAGTTTTGCTTGTTGGATGGATGGATGGATCAATGAAACAAACAAGATTCAAAGACAAAGTAAACTGAATGGACTTTCACAGAAGTGCTTAGGAAATTAAAGATAATAGATAGGCTGAATTGTGTCCTTCCAAAAGAGATGTTCAACTCCTAATCACTTATACCTGTCAATGCAATCTTACTTGGGAATGGGGTATTTGTCAACCAAGTGAAGATGAAGTCATACTAGATTAGAATGAGCCCTAATCCAAAATGACTATTGTCCTTAAGAAAAAGAGAGAAGAGACACTGATACAGACAGAGGGATGACATGGGTGTAAGGACAGAGGCATTGACTGGGTGATGCTGCCACGTACCAAAGAACATCTGGGGCTCAAAGCTGAAAAAGGGAAGGAAGGATCTTTCCCTAGAAGCTTTGAGGGGAGCATGACCCTGCCAGCATCTTGGTTTCTGATTTCTAGCCTAAAGAATTGTGAGAAAATAGGTTTCTGTTGTTTTAGGTCCACAGTTTGTGGTGCTTTGTTAAGAACATCTTTTTAAACATTAAATTCTTATTTCATTAAACTTCTTTTCAATTAAATCACTAAAATGCTTTTCCCAGCCTAATAAGTTCAAAGATCACTTTTCAAATTACTTAGCTGGTAAAAATATTTGGTCTCTACTTTCAATCTTTTAAAAAGCTATTCTTAACAATTTGTTAATACAACCATACATATTAAAGAGAAGTAGAAGATACTACAGACAAACTTGGCCTACCTAATGCATCTGCCTTCATACTGATCCAAAGCAACTAAGAAAATCTGTGCTGCTGCTGCTAAGTCACTTCAGTCGTGTCCGACTCTGTGCGACCCCATAGACAGCAGCCCACCAGGCTCCCCCGTCCCTGTGATTCTCCAGGCAAGAACACTGGGTTGGGTTGCCATTGCCTTCTCCAATGCATGAAAGTGAAAAGTGAAAGTGAAGTCGCTCAGTCGTGTCCGACCCTCAGCGACCCCATGGACTACAGCCCACCAGGCTCCTCGTCCATGGGATTTTCCAGGCAGGAGTACTGGAGTGGGGTGCCATTGCCTTCTCCAAAGAAAATCTGTACTAGGAGTTTTATTTAAAAGGTAAATTCTGAGAGCAACAGGTATATTATTCTTTTTAAAAATTAGGTTTTTTTTCTTGATTTTCTAAGTTAATCTCTTAGTTTAAAATATCTAATTTTTAAGGAAGGGAGGTAGGAGAGAGATTCAAGAGGGAGGGGACATATGTACCCCTATGGTTAACTCATGTTGACGTATGACAGAAATCAAACCAATATTATAAAGCTATCATCACTCAACTAAAAAACAAATACAAAAAATCTAATTTTTACTGTGTTTGCCTAACAAATGCTTTACATAGGGTTCCCAAGATCTTAAGAAAAAGTCTAAAGTCAAAGTTCAGCTTCTCAGTGAGTCAATATTTTACTTCAGATGATAAAGTGTAACTTTTCAGACTGCAGCTATCTAATTATTGCTACTTTTATTATTTTGATAATTTCACTACATTTGCTATTATGAATGTTTCAAAGAGGAGACCACTAACTTGGAGATATTTTGTATTTCATTAAACTTCTTCTCAATTAAATCACTAAAATGCTTTTCCCAGCCTAATAAATTCAAAGACCATTTTTCAAATTACTTAGCTGGTAAAAATATTTGGTCTCTACTTTCAATCTTTTAAAAAGCTAAAATATAACTTAAAACAGGTAAATCAGGAGGTGGTTAGCTTTATAAAAACTTTTTATATTATCATTTTACAATGGTAATCTGATTGGTAAACTTGACTTGTGTATTTTAAAATATTCTATTTGTAAACATTTAATTTGCAATTTTCAGGAATATCATTACCCTATGTAGTATGGTACAAACATGAAATGGACTCTTGGTGCAAGCCAGTCCCTTAGCCATCACCAGACCCATCATGCAGATGGGAGAGATAACATGAGCTCATGAAGAGAAAATCAAGACTGAATGAAGGTCCTCCCTGGTGGTCCAGTGGCTAAGACTCTATGCTCCCAAAGCAAGGGGCTCGGGTTCAATCACTGGTCAGGGAACTAGATCCCACATGCCTCAACTAAAGATCCTGCATGCTACAACTAAGACCCAGAGCAGACAAATAAATAATTTTAAAGGAAAAAAAAAAGACTGAATGAGAGACTAGAGAACTAGGTTTTTGGGTTCATTTAGCCCTAGCTGATGAGGTCCTTGAATTTACTTTTATCATCAGCTTCTTCAAATCCATTAAGGAAGTTTGAAGAAATGAATTTTAACCAGTTGAATAAAATCCCCAATAATCAAACAGTATCAAGATATTGCTACCAAAGAGGGCACAAATTTTATTATATTTTTCACTAAAGTTTCTAAGAGGAAAAAAGTTAACTTACCTTCACGTTCGAATTTCACTTTTTCCAAGTCCACACAAAATCTGAACACCTGATGGATTTTGCCAATAGCACTAGCATGTCATTGCATGAGAGTGTTGGGGGTTAAGTTAGAATTTGTAATTGACATTATGGTCTTAGTAAGCCTAAAAGGTACATGAGAAAAGGAGAGAGACTGTGAGACTGCAAAGGTGACATCTAAATTTTGGCAACTGAGTTAATCAAATAGATATGGCTTATTTTGTAGCTTGTGCAGGACCCAGGCAAGACAATGTTTCATAAAAAGGAAATTCTGAGAAATAATAATAAATTTGCAATTTGAGTGTACTGGGGTTTACAGAAAGGGTAATGGAGGATTTCTTTATGTAAGTTTTACTTCTGCTTTGGAAATTATACTAGATTTTTAAGTAAATTTCTTCTGAGAACTATGAAACTTCTCCCAATCTCTCTAATTGTGTTAATGTTACAATTATTCTATATGACCCTTTAGTTATACAATATTATCTTTTTGACTACTGAAGATATCTGTTAGGGATTTCCCTAGTGGTTCAGATGGTAAAAAAATCTACCTGTAATGCAGGAGACCCAGGTTTGATCCCTGAGTCGGGAAGATCCCCAGGAGGAGGAAATGGCAACCCACTCCAGTATTCTTGCCTGGAGAATTCCATGGGCAGAGGAGCCTGGTGGGCTACCAGTCCATGGGGTTGCAAAGAGTCAGACACAACTGAGTGACTCAAACACACACACCCACCCACCCACCCACACACACACACATCAACAAATGAATTAAAGAACTAGAAATATAATGGATTCTTTCTTTTAGTAGACACAGGCAACTTCCATTCAAATTAATATTTTTCCCCTGAGTATAAGGAACATCTAAGTAGAAAGTTAATTTAGTAAAACATTGCAAGGAAGACAAAGGTCATTTGACTTACAGAAATAAAAGAAAATTAGTTTCAGCTGAAACATAAAAAACTTGGTGTACTAATAACAAAGAAAAACTGACAATGGAAATGATTTATCAGTTGGATGAAAGGAAAGGAGACTTTATTATAAAGTATATTTAAGAAAAATCATACTCAGTTTTCCATTTAACTGGAACAAATTAGATAAAGTCTAGAATTTAAAAAGGATATGGGACTTATATTTATAGTCAACTGATTTTTGACACAGGAGCCAAGACCATTTAATAGAGAAAAGACCACCTTTTCAATAAATGGTGCTGGGACAACTGGATGTCCATGAGCAAAATAATGAAGTTTAACCTCTACCTCTCATCAGACACAAAAATTAATTCAAAATGACTCACAGACTTAAATGTAATAGCTAATAACTATAAAAACTCTAGAGAAAAAAAAAAGCAAATCTTCATGACCTTAGATTAGGCATTCTTTTTAATTTTATATCAACACATAAAAAATAGATTAATTAGACATCAAAATAAAACATCTGTGATTTCAAGAACATCATAAAATAATGAAAAGACAATCCAGAGAATGGGAGAAAATATTTGTAAATCATACATTTGATAAGAGATGTATCCAGAATGAAGAACTTCTAAAAGTCAATAATAAAATACAAATTTTATCAAAAAGACAATTTAAAAATGAGCAAATAATTTGAAGAGACACTTCTCCAAAGACATTATACAAATAGCCAGTAAGTGTACAGAAAGATGCTCACTACTAAAAGAACTCTGTTTCCTTCCAAGCAGTATAATCACCATTGTTGTGGAGCTCTCTCTTGTGCTTGGAACGAGGCTTTCTTGCTATACTTTCAACCATGATTGAAAGTTGGGGAAAAAAATAACATCTGGTATGGCTTGTACATAAAATGACTGTAACAATCAGTCCTCTTTATATTTCTTTGAAATGAGATTTTAGATTTTCTTTGTTTGGCCATATTTTAAGGCTAATTCCATTTGTTTCTTTGGCTATCTGACCATTAACGCCGTATTTCATTGAAACGTAAAACAAATATAATCATATAATAACTAATATTTAGCACTTAGACACACTTGACCTTTTTTGTGGACTAGATAATTAAACCTCAAAAACAGCCTTAACAGATACAATTAATATCCTAATATTAATCCTGAAGCTTTGAAATGTTTAATGCAACAGGTCTCAAAGATGTCAATTCAGTTATAGGTAGGACCTGACAAGCCAGAAGCTGAGTCACATGAAATCACATGTAATCTGTACATTCCCACAGCCCAGGCCATCTGGCTCCACAGACTATGCCTTTGTGTACTATTCTATACTCATGTCTTCTTCTTGGAGGTATGTGTTTATCCTAAAGTTGACTTACTCATATAGATGATTGACAGTAGTATCACATATCAAGTAAGAGCTATACAGTAAAATCATTTCTCAGTTGCCAATAATGATGAAAATAACATTCACCTTTAGGATAAATCCTATAATATGGGTTGTTCTGTTTGACAAGATGCAATTTGGAGGCTCCACAATACTTTATAGACTAGGAAACATGATTTATTATTGTACTACAGTGGAAAGTGTTACTAAATACTAAAGTTCTGTAGAATCAATCGCTACTATTTTTTTTTCTTTTTGGCTTTTGAACTAAACTTACACTTTATGGCAGCTAAGGGGCTTCATGTTATCCAAACGCTGGATAATCTAAATGTTATCCAAACTCAAGACAATCCAGTCTCTGTGTAGATTTTGCTTCCACCCATTTCAAATTTTGATATAATTTGTCATTCTGCCATGTCCTTGTTCAAATTATGCAATCTGTATTTTCTCAGCTCTTAGGCCAGAAACCATGTAAGTCTCCTAACTTCAGGAAAATTTTGGATACATATTCTTACCCATTGAAATGCTTTTGAACTTTTATTGGTTTGAAACTAATATGAAGTGTGAAAGTGAAAGTGTTAGTCACTAAGTCCTGTCCAACTCTCTGCTACCATGGACTGCAGCCTGCTAGGCTCCTCTGTCCATGGAATTCTGCAGTCAAGAATACTGGAATGGGTTGCCATTCCCTCTCCAGGGGATATTCCTGACCCAGGGATCGAACCAGGGTCCCCGCATTAGAGGCAGATTCTTTACCATCTGAGTCACCAGGGAAGACCCAAACCTAATATATATATCTCACTAATTTTCATCTTCTTCACTTTAAAAAAATTACCCTTTAAATACATATTCTGAATAAATACACCCTGAATTCATCTAGCAAAGATGACCAAATGAGTACCATTTTCATGGGAGCCAATGAGATTATACTGATCTCTACAACTTAAATCTAAAATAGATTTAAGATCAAAGTAATTATCAAAAAAAAGAAAAAGTTTAAAAAATGACACCACAATGATCATTTTCCTCCTTCATAACATCCTCTACCTAATAGGTTCATAGCTAGAATACCTCCACAAGGTTCGTGATGCCTCACTAGACTTTTGCAATCTAATCGATCTCAACTATGTCAATCTAGCTATTGGTGGAATTTGACTAGCCAGTTATAAATTCAAGAAATTAATCAAGGATAAACAAATTTAAATTTGTATAAATGAATCAATATAAACTTTTCCTGGTAAGTTGTCTAGTTGGAATAGTTCAAGTAGAAAAGCAAGTAAGCTAGTCCAGTTTATTTATAGAATTACCAAATCACAATAAGATAGAACTAGAAGGTATTATACAGATAATCTGTTTTATAGGTGATAAAGTTGGGGCCACAAAGAACTTTGATTTACACATGACTAGATTTCTGGGTTCTTTTATTTCTAACTTAGTGTATTATCCAGTTTCCCACTTGTCAGAAGTGTGCATTTCAAGGCAGTCACTATAAATGGTCACAATAAGATTGAGGTTTTATGTTTGGGGGTTTTTAAGGTACAAGAAAGGCTGAAAACAAATAATTTAAGTCTTTTAATGACCAGATTTTAACCTCAGTCTCCATTCCATGTTACTGGCCTCTTCTTCCTACTCTCCTTCCCGCAACCCTTAAGCTCCTGCCCCATCACTCTGTGCCACCCACCAGAAGGAAACATAAACCTAGGTATCAGGCTTTAATTACTTTTTACCTCTCCTATGCCAGGCTTTTATTTTCACCAATTCCTGTCTATCATTCTCAATGAGATTGAGAGAATCATTGTACATCCTAGTATAAACAGCCTCTCATGACTTTGTAGAGTTTACTTTTGTGTAGCTTAGCCTGAAGAAAAAGGCTAACACTTCCTTGATGTCTAAGCTATAGCTATAATTTTCACTTCTATCTTGAGATCACCTACCACATGACATTATAAAGTTACAAAATATCTATTTGTCCTCTAATAAATCAGCTTCTTTTGCGATCCTGTTTTGAAAAGTCATATTAAAATAAAAATGGCTCTATGTTTATTGTTTCTATACTATTTTAATCCCTTGAAAAACAAGTCATGTGTATTTGTATCTGTGCTCATTAATGCAATGGAAAATCTGTATCTATTATTTGTTTCCTAATTAGAAAGCAGGCTAGAAGGTGCCATATGTCGTTTATAGCCTTACTTCTAATCTAATAAAGGAGTTCTCAGTCAATTGAGTCTTTGTATATTCTAAAAGAGAAAAATTCAGCAAAATCATACTATGAGAAGATGTCTATTTCCTGGAATACATTTAGTATGATGTCAGCGACTTGAACTGTAGTTCTTTTATTGGTTCATTATATTTTATTTTAAAGATTAACTGATCTTGCTTTTCAGTGAACCCATATTTCTGAACCTAAAGGTTCCTTGAGATTAAGCAGACATGTAGTTCACTTCAGGTACTTGTGGTTTATCTCAAATGAAGAGAAACTCAGAAGTAAGTCTACATCACAGATGTTTATGAACAAAAGCAACTCAAACTGGACACAAAGACTATCCAAAAAGTTTTTCATCAAGCACCCTGTGGTTACCCCAGTGAAATACAGATAATTTTAATGTTATTTTTTAATGAAGATCTGAAAATTGAATACACTGCATGTTTTAAATATGGTAATAATATTTTTACTATCATATCTATAGCACTGTCTATAAAGAGTAGAATTTTTTCATAATATACAGAAATGTGTTTTGCTATTAAGATCAAATCAAACCTAACAGGAATAACGTCACTCAGATTAAAATAATAGAAAAAAGCTCAAAAGTACATTATTAAAATCTAAATTTGGGGAACTAAATTCAAATTTCTTTAAGAACATGGAAATAATTTTCTTTTCTTTTAGTGACCAAATATAATATGATTTATTGCCAATAATACTGTTATTTCACTTTTTAGAATCACATTATTTATGAGGTTTCTACATTTATAATTTCTCTGAAAAAATATAAAATCAACAAGTATCTTACTAGTATATATAAATATTTTTCCAGAAAAATTGTATAGCTGACATATAAAACTAAGACTTAACAATGCACAAACTGAATATGAGGGTAGGTCTTTAGATCCAAAATTCCTAGGAAACAAAAGTTTCCCAACCTAGCATAGTGTCTTATCCATATCAAGGGCTAAATAATTTGGAGTGAATTACTGATAAAACCCTATAGGGGAAAAAAAGCCCATATTACTCTTTGTGTGAATAAATTATTCACCGAAAACTGAGGCAGTTTCAAATTTTCTCGAGTTTGCTTAATTTCCACTAAATCAGAGTAGAATGAAAATTTATGTGAATTTCTCTGATGAGTTCTGAAAGCCTCAACCCATAGGGACCACAGAAAACTACTAAATTTCTTTGAAATAGTAATGGATGAAATCCCAGGTAATGTTTTCAAGAATTTGCAGAAATATATCTGAACCCAGCAGGTTTCTGCTGTCCTTAAAACACATTATGTAAATGCTTCATTTCTAATACCCCGAAACACATATTCATATCTGTTATAACAAGAAATTGGGTTTAAAAGGCAATTAAAATATAAATACAAAATAACTCTTTTAAAAAACTTGTATTATTTTTAAGCAATAGTGCTTTTGAATATCAGATTGAGGGCATGCAATACTGTTAACAGTCAGGAGACTCAATGCATACCTTCTGTGTAAGGGGCTCCACAACAAGGTTACTACACACCTGGCTGTCTTGGCCTTCCTTTCACGATTAACCTACCACATGCATGAACTCATGATCACATCTGAAATGCAAAGGCTTTATCACTCAATAACTATACCTTAATATTCCCTTTATGTCAGTCTTCTTCAGTGATATAAATTTTAAAGATCTTGTTTGCCAATAAAACCCTCATAGGGGCACGGTCATGGGCCAATGTTGCTGTGATATAACCCCTAAAAGAGGTGGCAGGAGGATCGAGTGAGTGCAAACTCAGCATACAGACATAAAAGCATCAAGAAACTCATAAAATTTTAAAGTAAAATTAGACATAAATCATATTTTTTAAATTATATTACCACGTCTTTTCATTTAAGCACAGTGTTCCAAAAACTCTTTATTCTTCAATCTCAATTCTAATACTTCTTAACATTTGAAACAATAATATTTTTTTAAAGTTGATATTCAGAGAAACTTGATAAACTAAAAATTCAACTATATAAGCTCTGGGCTTTACTAAGTACTTATTAGGGTTTATTTCTCAAAAATTAATATTAAGCTATTTAATAATCAACTTAATAATTACTATACAAACATCTTAATATGTTAACTTATAAATTTCATCTCTCTTTAGATTAATGCTAAATGTAGAATGTAGAAGCCTTACTTCATACACCTAGTCAACTATTTCCTCAGTGACCCAAGAGAGTTTTAAAAGGTCATATTGTCTTTGCAGCTATAAACCAGACATGTTCCCAAAGGAAGCTGTCGGTCCTGGGCTCAGGATGAAGTAAATCTACATTGCTGAGCGGAAAAGCTGTACTGCTGCCTTTCGGGTTTTGTTTTCCAGTGTTCTAAATAATTCCCTAAACAGATACTATACAAATCCACTTTATTGTTTCAATAACTCTGTCTTCTATACATCTAGAAAGAAACCTGATTAGTTTCATTAATTGCCTAAAAATGATTAGCACTAAAAACTAATTAAAAAATGGATGGTTGCATGTATATGAGCATGTAGGTACATGTATCGGAGAAGGCAACGGCACCCATTCCATTACTCTTGCCTGGAAAATCCCATGGACAGAGGAGCCTGGTGGGCTGCAGTCCATGGGGTTGCTAGAGTCGGACACAACTGAGCGACTTCACTTTCACTTTTCACTTTCCTGCATTGGAGAAGGCAATGGCAACCCACTCCAGTGTTCTTGTCTGGAGAATCCCAGGGACGGGGGAGCCTGGTGGGCTGCCATCTAAGGGGTCATGCAGAGTCGGACACGACTGAAGCGGCTTAGCAGGTACATGTATGGTGTATTCTGAGGACTAAACAGTACCACAGAAGCGGATCCTCTTGCCTTCAGCTGGTATTATACATAAACCAACTCAAAGAGACTAAGGATTGACTCTAAGAGTGAAATTTCAGTATTTTTTCCTAAATATGCTCTAAGTCCATACATGATCAGGAAGCGCTTCTTTATTTTCAGGCTAAATCTCCTCATGCTATAATTTTTAATTTTATGTCATCTATAGAAATAAAGAAATAAATTAAAATGGAAATTTATGTTGTTATAGATATTTGCACTTTTCTAATCTGTATCAGCCTATTAATCAGGCCACCATAGCAGACCTTATCTAAAAATAAACACTATTATCTTAATATATCTATTGCAACCAAGCAGATCTCAATCTTATTCTTAAATTTTCCCATAGAAATCTGGGATACATTTTTACATGAAAACATTGGATATTATTATTACAAGTTCACCAGCAAAACTGCACTATGATGATTCTGTGTCCTAAATACTGATTTAAAAACCCTGAATCCCCAAAGTTTAGGCCTAGGGGGAATCAGTTGGTGAGAGTTTCTAATAGCTAGAAGCACTGAAACAAAGTCAGCAAAGGGTTCTGAGAGAAAGGGAATGGGGCTCATCTCTTCCATCCCCACCTTGATCTTAATTAATAGGGAAATCAAACTGTATCTTTATTTGAGTAAATGTGATTCTCTTCCTAAAACATTATAAGCTTAGTAGACTCAAAACTCCATGGAACTCAGGAAAGTGCATCTTATCTACTGTATTCATTAGTTAAATCTTATTAATCAGTCTATTAAGAATTTTCCACAGTTTGTTGTGATCCACACAGTCAAAGGCTTTGGCATAGTCAATAAAGCAGAAGTAGATATTTTTCTGGAACTCTCTAGCTTTTTCAATGATCCAACGCATGTTGGCAATTTGATCTATGGTGCCTCTGCCTTTTCTAAATCCAGCTTGAACATCTGGAAGTTCACAGTTCACGTATTGCTGAAGCCTGGCTTGGAGAATTTTGAGCATTACTTTGCTAGCGTGTGAGATGAGTGCAATTGTGCGGCAGTTTGAGACTCTTTGGCATTGCCTTTCTTTGGGATTGGAATGAAAACTGCCCTTTTCCAGTCCTGTGGCCACTGCTGAGTTTTCCAAATTTGCTGGCATATTGAGAGCAGCACTTTCACAGTATCATCTTTTAGGATTTGAAATAGCTCAACTGGAATTCCATCACCTCCACTAGCTTTGTTCGTAGTGATGTTTCCTAAGGCCCACTTGACTTCACATTCTAGGATGTCCGGATTTAGGTAAGTGATCACAGCATTGTGGTTGTATGGATTATTAAGCTCTTTTTTCTTTTTGTATAGTTCTTTGGTGTATTCTTGCCACCTCTTCTTAATATCTTCTGCTTCTGTTAAGTCCATACCATTTCTGTCCTTTATTGAGCCCATCTTTGCATGAAATGTTCCCTTGCTATCTCTAATTTTCTTGAAGAGATCTCTAGTCTTTCCCATTCTATTTTTTTCCCTTTATTTTTTGCATTGATCATTGAGGAAGGCTTTCTTATCTCTCCTTGCTGTTCTATTGAACTCTGCATTCAAATGGGTATATCTTTCCTTTTCTCCTTTGCCTTTCACTTCTCTTCTTTTCACAGCTATTTGTAAGGCCTCCTCAGACAACCATTTTGCCTTTTTGGATTTATTTTTCTTGGGGATGGTTTTGGTCACTGCCTCCTATACAATGTCACAAACCTCTGTCCACAGTTCTTCAGGTGCACTGTCTATCAGATCTAACCCCTTGAATCTATTAGTCATTTCCACTGTATAATTGTATATCGTCACCCTGCTTATTTAATTTATATGCAGAATACATCATGAGAAATGCTGGGCTGGATGAAGCACAAGCTGGAATCAAGACTGCCAGGAGAAATATCAATAACCTCAGATACGCAGATGACACCACCCTTATGGCAGAAAGTGAAGAAGAACTAAAGGGCCTCTTGATGAAAGTGAAAGAGGAGAGTGAAACAGTTGGCTTAAAACTCAACATCCAGAAAACTAAGATCATGGCATCTGGTCCCATCACTTCATGGCAAATAGATGGGGAAACAATGCAAATAGATGGGGAAACAATGCAAATAGTGATAGACTTTGTTTTGGGGCTCCAAAATCACTTCAGATGGTGACTGCAGCCATGAAATTAAAAGACACTTGCTCCTTGGAAGGAAAGCCATGAACAACCTGGATAGCATATTAAAAAGCAGAGACATTACTTTGCCAACAAAGGTCTGTCTAGTCAAAGCTTTGGTTTTTCCAGTAGTCATGTATGGATATGAGAGTTGGACTATAAAGAAAGCTGAGCACCGAAGAATTGATGCTTTTGAACTGTGGTATTGGAGAAGACTCTTGAGAGTCCCTTGGACTGAAAGGAGATCCAACCAGTCAATCCTAAAGGAAATCAGTCCTGAATATTCATTAGAAGGACTGATGCTAAAGCTGAAACTCCAATACTGTGGCCACCTGATGCAAAGAACTGACTAATTGGAAAAGACTCTGATGCTGGGAAAGATTAAAGGCGGGAGAAGAAGGGGACGACAGAGGATGAGATAGTTGGATGCCATCACCGACTCAATGGACATGAGCTTGAGTAAACTCTGGGAGTTGGTGGTGACGGTGAAGCCTGGCATGCTGCAGTCCATGGGGTTGCAAAGTGTGGGACACGACTGAACTGAACTGAACTGAATCAGGCCATTGCTTAACAAAATGTATCCAGTAGGCTCAGTAAAGGTATTAAATAATAATGTCCTCCACATTTATTACTAAATAATGCCTTTTACAGCCAAGCATAGCCTATAAACTAGCTTACATCTAGTGTTGAATATAAGATGTTTATATCAATAAGGATATATGAGTATATAACTATCAATATTAATAGGAAATATACCTATATCTACTAATTTTGAAACATACATCTCATAACTTCCATCATCCTCTTCCAAGTAAGCACCTTAAGATGTTATCTTGATATTTATTTCATTGTTTTAAACAGATTCTGAACTCCTGTTTTGGTATTTTTAATATCCTCAGCATTTTCTTTTAAAAGTGCACGTGACTTTTAGAAATAGTCACAGTTATTCTGAGCCAGGACTTATGATAACCTGATGAACCTGATGGATAATGTCATTTGTATTTAAAAAGAAAGGAGAAGGTGAAAAAAGTGATCAGACTGCTTTGGGAAGTTATCAATCAGGTTCTGAAAAAATCTGAAATACCAAAAAAAAAAAGTCACAGGAATTGCCCACATGGGGAAAACATGTATGAAAGGATATGTGGAAGACCTGTACATGGAGGTCCCTTGAGTGACTGCACTGAAAGTAATAAGACTTCATACTTCAAAGTTTGACATACAGCTCTAAATATCATATCACCTTAGAGTTTATCTCTATTTTCACATATTAGGTTTACTTAATGTGGGCTATATCTGTACTCCTTGGAGATTTTTTTGAAAACCAAATCTATTTTTGGCAAAGAATGTAATTCACTTGACTAGATAATATATAACACTCTGGTTTTCCACAAACTCAGTAGAAGAGTAGTGTACCCAACATGTTTGTTAAAAAAATACAGGTACATGAGCAACACTCCCAGAAAATCTGATTTAATGAAGCTGGAGTGGGTCCCTAGGGAATTTGCAAACTTCATAATCCCCCAGCTAATCACAGGGCAGGTGACCTTGGAATTACACTTTGAAGAACACAGCAGTCAGATCTCAAGAAGGTGAGACTTTCTAATTATATGATCATTTATCAGTAGGTGTCTGACAACTACTTCTAAAATAACCCACAAAGAACTGTTAAAAGATAAACTGAGGCATATTAAAATTTTTAAGAGTTTATTTGAACAAAACCAGATTCGAACTGAGCAACACTGGAAGTGGTCAGGAACATTCCACCAACTGGAGCTCAGGAGAGACTTATAGAGAAAAGGCAGAAGTAAAGCAAGGAAGTTATTGACTGGCTTCAGCTTAAAGCCTAGTGGGCTATTTGTGATGGGCTGTTCTTAGGTTTTGATTTCATAACCTTGAGGCATTTATGGGCTTAGATTTTGGTTTGCTTTCATAGGCTACCCATGGCATCAGACACTTTGTTTTAATTAATTTAACAGAACTGTTTTCAGAAAAATTACCCACAGAAAAACAGCAGAGATTTATGCCAAGCACCATTCAACCCCTAAATAACCATAGTAATATGTTCAATGTTAATCAAGCCACATCTCCTATCCAAGTTCAGCTCAACTCAGTTGCTCAGTCATGTCCAACTCTTTGTGACCCCATAGCCTACAGCACGCCAGGCCTCCCTGTCCATCACCAACTCCCGGAGTTTATTCAAACTCATGTATTTTGAGTCGGTGATGACATCCAATCATCTCATCCTCTGTCTTCCCCTTCTCCTCCCGCCTTCAATCTTTCCCAGCATCGGGGTCTTTTCAAATGAGTCAGCTCTTCGCATTAGGTAGCCAGTATTGGAGTTTCAATTTCAACATCAGTCCTTCCTTTGAATATTCAGGACTGATTTCCTTTAGGATAGACGGGTTGGATCTCCTTTCAGTCCAAGGGACTCTCAAGAGTCTTCTCCAACACCACAGTTCAATTCTTCGGCACTCAGCTTTCTTTATAGTCCAATTCTCGCATCGATACATGACTACCGGAAAAACCATAGCCCTGACTAGACAGACCTTTGTTGGCAAAGTAATATCTCTGCTTTTTAATATGCTGTCTAGGTTGGTTATAACTTTCCTCCCAAGGAGTAAGCATCTTTTAATTTCATGGTTGCAGTCACCATCTGCAGCAAAGCACCATTCAATTGCTACTTAACATACTATTATGTTCAATAGTAATCAAGCCTTATCTCCTATCAATCCAAAGGGAAAAATCTAAAGACTTCTCTCCTTTTTTGGGCCATCAGAATGAATTCTACCAAGGCTTTTCCTACAATGTGAAAACCTGCTACAGCTTTCTAAAGATCCCTTCTTAACCAGAGACCAACTACAGTAGGAACATCATCCCTTTTTTTTTTTTAATTTTTTAAAATTAATTTATTTTAATTGGAGGCTAATTACTTTACAATATTGTAGTGATTTTTGCCCTACATTGACGTGAATCAGCCATATATAGGAACATCATCCCTTAATGTGCAGGGTCCACTGAAGTTTGTCGCATTGCAATTCCTAATAGTTCAGTAACTGAGTGAACTGTAAGGGAGACTTTTTCTATCTCTCTGTTTATGAATAGCTTATCTTGTAGTTACTTGCATTAGTCTTTAAACAAAATTTCTTTTAAAAGCCCAACTGCATAACTAACTGTCATTTTTGTATAATTATACGATAAGTTGCAGTATATGTCTAAAGAAGCAGTAAAATTTGAAAGCGAGAATGAACAAAATGTACAAGAGTAATGTTAATACCTTAAGAGAAATCCCAGGAGAAGCATCTGGCAAAAGCATAAAATAGCTTTACGTTGTGGGGTTGCCCCCCCCTTCCCTAAGAAAAATTGATTTCAAAAATAACAACATTTGAAAAATCTCTCTAACAATTTTGGAGCTATTTTGTTGTGACTCTAACTGTAGTCTATTCTTTTATTTACAATAGTTAAGTTTTATAAAGTCACCACACATGTTAAATTAGCAAATTCTGAAGCACTGTTCTTAATGGAAATAGGAAGTTAGGTTCCTGTGAGCTTTTGATTCACACCATTTTTGTCAACTCCTTTATATATAACCTATTTTATGAGTGTTTCCATTTAAAAATATCTTTTTAATAGATATTTTTGATTCATTAATGTTGAACACGTTGGCAACAGCACTAGCACTCAAGATTAAACAATGCTTGCCTAATACATAATCTGTCCACATCATGGCCTTCCTGTGCTTAGAAACACTAGATAGCACTTAGCACTATACCTGAGGCCATATGAAACGGTGAGACAACCAATAAAATACACAAAAATACCCCCCCAAAATATGGTACTAAATAGACTGAAAAAAAAAAAAAGTATTTGCTGTTCAGTAGTTGAACCAAGAAGGGCAATCATCACCTCGCTGACTTCAGTTGGACATGTGAGCTTTGGGCAACTCAGATTTTTCACCACTCTATGCATATCCATGAATAACTGCAAAAGTGCTGCGGGAACTGGCTTGAGGGTTAAAAACAAATTTTTGCAAGTAGGTAAATTGTAAATATGGAATCTATGAATAATAAGAATCTACTGTACTTTCACTATCAAGGTGAATGTCTTTATCTTAGCTTTGATACACACACACAGGAATTTTCCTAAAATCCTTTTTAAGTGATATAATACTGTAATGAATTATATTATTGCACCATAGTGATGTTATTTGTAACATTCCCAATGATTTATCTTTCAGATAAATCAACAGCTGTGACATTGAATTAAAAGTTTCTGAAATAGTCTTAATTACAGATATGTGTTTACCATTGTTTAAGGACCCAGAAGTTGCCAGAAAGTTTACCACCAATATGTTAATAACCACAAACGTACTGTTTCAACTATCAAAAGGGGGAGCACTTTGGCCAATTCAAAGGTTCTATTTCAAAAGCACTTAATTTAAAAAAACTTAAAAGATGGAAAAAGTACATTCAAACAGATTACTTAAATTGGTGGCACAGAAAACAAATGGAGGTTAGGTGACATAGAAACAAATAGATTTCTACTACCAAAAATATAAACTCAAAAGTGCTGATAAAAATTAGACGTCAAACAATAAAATTATTCATGGTCAGTGAAGGTTACTCAATGTAACTACTGCTATGACTTAGGGATTGCATTTCAGTCTTCAAAAACTACTGAATACTTATAGTCAAGACCCATGTTACATGACAAACTCATCTGTACATCTTGGAATTCTACAGTTTAGAAGTTCCAAGATACAGCTTATCTACAGTTTAGAAGTTCCAAGATAGAGCTGTTTTTCATTCAACATCCTCATTTTACACATAAGACTTTAGTGACTACAAGTTCCGCTTAAGCCAGTCTCAAGCTGCATCACATTCTTGTTTGTGATGTGTGATATTATATATCAAAGAGGGCAAACTTTCACAGGGAAATCCAGGAAAGACAACTGCAAGGAGAAGGTGGCTCTTTGTACATGACATGAGGTGTGTGATCAGGGATGTGATAAAAGAAGTCTATCTGGATCGGTACTGTGACTCGGCTTGCTTTATTTTTTTATCCTATGAATTCTATCCTGATGGTTGAAACTAAATGGCATTTTCTAAGCAGATTTATTTGTGTTTACTGAAATAGATGTTTCTCTATGGCTGACTGGCAACAGGACAGAAGAAAAAGCGTGCCTTGAGATTCACAGACCTGGTTTAAACCTCAGCTCTCCCAGTTACTGTGTGTAATCTGGCAAGTCAGAAACTTGCTGAGATTGTTTCCTCAAGCGCAAAATAAGGAAATTAGATCCTTACACTAATGGTTGTGTTGTGAAAACTACACAGGCTAAAGCATAAATAGCATCTCATATAGAACTTATATATAACTACTCAACACATGACAGTTCTTTGATGTAGGATAATCAATTTCTAAGGATTCTGAAGTCATCACTTCAATATCTTGGGTTAACCAGATGTTCGTAAAAATCCAAATATGATTGCTATTGATTTCAGAAGTCACCCAGTTCTCTACACAATCAATTTGTAGAGTAAGTGGATAAAAAGAGAGAAATGTACCTTCGACTCATAAGTACAAGCATCAGAACTTTGATAATAAGCCACACCATGAGCAAGAGAACATATCAGAATCCATTGCTGACAATTTTTCTCTACCGGTCTCGGACACAAAATACTCAGAATTCATCACATTGATTGATTTTCTAACATGTCACAGAGAAAAAAATGAAACAGGTAAATATTACTATTTCAGTCAATAAAACTGCAAGATGACTTTAGATATTGGATCAGAAAATGTTGGTGCTAAGCAACACTCCTGTAATTTTGGCTGAAATTCGGACTCACTTTTTATACATATAGAATGAACAAAACTTTGTCTTCAACAAAAACACTTTCGGACTGAATTATCCTAGTAGCTGTGTCATTGTTTTAATGCCTTTGTGAAGCTATCAAGAAAGACATCAAGAACCTTAGTCCATAATAATTCCCAAACGGAAGACGCATTACTCTTTAGCATGAAAAAAGTCCATTCAATTGTTCTGCAGTTACTTCAATAGCACTTTTTTTCCTAAGTGATATACATAGGTAACCTCTGTGACAAATCACGTAATCTGGTCTAGACCAGAGAACAATACATTATAAATCAGTGTCTCATTTTGCTATTATTGCCTCCTTAAAATAGCTGTAGCAGGATCAATGTCTCAGATTCTGTTTTATTATACACGCATTCTTAAAAACATCAATGACAAAACACTAACTGACTAAGGCAGAAGAGCAGCTGGCTCCATGGCTCCATGAAAAGAATGTTCTGAAAACAGTTCAAGAATGCTTGATGCACTTCACAAAGATTCTGTTCTAAAATTTCAAAGCCACATTAAAAAGTGATAATTGCTATCTGCAGTGGAAAAGAGGAAGTCCAAAATGTTAGAATTAGACCGAACGTTAGCAACAACTATCTTCGGATACTTAATGAATTTTGCCTTCTTCCTTTCTGTCAAATATGGCTTTACCCTACATATTATGAATTGCAGGACTTTGGGCTGGTTTTATTTTTTTAAGGGAGTCACAACTCCTTAATGCTAATCAGCTGTATACAGCATTCCAATTCACTTAGCAAGACAGAGGAATGTGCTGCCTAATGAAAATATAATCACTCTCATAATTAAGTATAATAAATATATTCTCTATAATTTTACTTTGAGGCTGCTAAACCATATTCTCTTTCTCTTGTTCTTTCTTTGTTCCTCCATGTTAATTACACTGGATTTCCTTCTGTAGTACCCTGGCTGCCAGATTCATTCTAGTTCAACAAGTACAAAACTATCTCACCTCATGAACAACAGGAAATAGAGAATATTAAAAGATAGTATGTAGATATTTTTCTTTTCCTGAATATTGGGAGAAATAATATTTAAGGCTGTTTGTCAAAGGAAGCTCATTGAATGAGCATTGAACAAACACTGGAAGAAATAATTGAAACATTCACAATATAAGCTATGTGCACGATCTTTAGTAATGTGATTCATATTTTTGAGATTCAATGTATTCATCATGTAGGAGACAGGTAATGACCTATAATAACACTGATCCACTTCTCAAAGATAATAAATGGGCCATCTGACATTACTCTATAGAGCACGAAGCTCCATTACTCATGCTGCAGTGTTCTGCAGTGGGTAATTAGAAGCTTCTAGGGGCCAAAGAACACAATGTACCATACTTAATACCACTTACTAGGTACAATCCTGTTACCATTCTCCAGCTACTGAATAATTTCATGTTCTAAAGATCATAGTTATTGCTTCCAAACATAATAGTGTTCCCCAGCTTGAATAATAGAAATTCAGTAGAATATTTCTCAGTTTCAAATATTTTCTGATTTCCTACCTACCTACTCCTTACAAACTTTTCCTCAGTGTTCATTACATTGCCCCAAACTGTTTCTTGAAGCAACCTCATTCACACCTTATTGCATTACAGAAAATTTAAAAAACAAGTAGAAGCTTATACAGACAAATTTGAAAATTAATCTTAGTGTGACTAAAGTAAATATTCTTCCCACAACAAACTTCGTCTTTGCATAAATAAAGATGAAGGCAAGAACAAAAAGCCAAGCCTTGGGCAAGAATTCTCATTGTCTCCAGTCTTCCATTTTTGAGCCGTTTCTATCTTTCAAGACTGTGCCTTTCCCTTATTGAAGGTTATTCTCCAGAAGTTAACTCTGCTAGCCATGTGGTTGGCTCTCTAACACTCATTCCAACTCCAAATGTTTAAATTGAGCCAACTATGACCATGTCCTTCACCCTGCCAGCAATTAACATTAGTTTCAGGGAAGACTTAGTCTATGTCGATTTGGTTTGCTCAAAGAAGCTGGTTCCCTCTGCCCACCCTCCCACCCCAAGGAATGTGCTCTACCAGTTGCTGCCGGCAGCCATCTTAGACCACGAGAGAAACTTGTCCCAAAACAGAGACTTACTGTATTGATTTGAAGCATTTAAAGAAATCTCTACTCAGTCATCAGCTAACAATTAAGCTAACTGAGCAGAGATTTCGGTGGCAGCATCTGACAAAGAGCACAGACCTCACCAAGTTCATTCAATAAAGTCATGAAACGAACAACAAGGAACAGGCGATGCTCAGACTACGCCATACACTGTGCAGTCAGGTGTCTTGTCACCTGCTTGTGTAGCCTAGATTTTGCAGTAGAGTTCAGGGGAAATATCCTCTATATCAGGGATATTTATTACTTATTTATGGCAAAGTTATGTCTAAGTATATAACCTGCTAATCGGCACAAATTCGGCAGTTAGCTCTAGGTATAACCTTTTCTGTGTGCTTAAATATCTAACACTGATTTCTTGTATATTGATTATACTTAGTAACTATTTCATTTGTAGTCTTCATAAAATTGCTTGAAGATAAAACTTTACAGCCTATTGTCAAATAATAACAGTTCAAAAAAACACAAACTTACAAATATTTGGAATATAAAACCTTGGAGAAATTTTGCCAAACATTTCTTCACTCTTGTAATATCATTTAAATAAGTTCCAGTATGTATTATAAAACTTTGTTATACAAAAAATTTTCTAATTTAAATTTATTTATTTTAATTAGAGGAAAAAAATTTTTTTCAAGACTACATCTGTTGGATAAAACAAGATACACTTCAGAAACTAAGATAAATTTGTATACATAACAGCCATTTTGAACTTTCTTATTTGCCAGGCATTAGAAGCAATAGAAGCTAGCAGAGAATATTAGTCCTGAATTGGAGGAAACCCAAAGCCATTCCCCAAACATGTTTAACTTCTCCAGTTTATTTTTTTTTTAATTTATTTATTTTAATTGGAGGCTAATTACTTTACACTAGTGTAGTGGTTCTTGCCATACATTGACATGAATCAGCCCTGGGTGTACATGTGTTCTGCATCCTGAACCCCCCTCCCACCTCCCTCCTCATCTCATCCCTCAGGGTTGTCCCTCCAGTTCATTCTTAAATGCTCTCATAAAATTTATGGGTACAACCATAAATGGCCACTTCCCCCATTCAGTACTTCAGGAAATGAATAAATAATGGTCAGTCCCTAAGCCTGGCACAAAATGTAGTTGATTGTTAAATATTGTTTATATTGAAAAAGTTATCCTAATCCATGAAAGGTATTTTGACTCTGAGTCTCCTCTGAATAACTATTTTCTAGAAATACATCATTATTTATTATTTTACACTTTAAGATTTTCTTGTTTGTTTTGAGATTTAATATTTCTCTCTAATGATTTATATTTTCTAAATATCAATTTATAGACCATGTTAAAAGCTAGACATATTATATATTAGTCTTTTTATTATCTTTGTTCCTTAACAGGAATTTATATAGAAGATAATCAGACAATAGTGAGCTCTTTTTTGCTCCTCAAAAAATTTTTCTAAAACATCGAAGGAAAATTTTCTAGAAACATTGTTATAAATTATGTATAATGATCACTGAAAATGAAGGAATGGCTTCCGTTAGAAACATGTAACATTAAAGTTTATAAAGAAATATTTTGACTAGCAGCTATGTTACCAGTTGGTCAGTTGAACATGCTAAAAAGCTAAGTGACTGATCTGAATCAGTTATTACAAGAGATGTAATTTACAACAAGCCCTATTTTATTACCATGCTAGATATTATCCCAGCATTCAAGTAGCAGTACTTTGTTCTCTTTTGTGGATAACCAGAAAGGAAATATAAAAACATCTCCAATGTGATCTACACATTACAAACAATAAGTGCTGAGACATGACTGCTCAAATAAATGGCACAACCAGAAAAATGAAAAGCAAGAGTAATTCATCTGTCAGTGAAAATGAATAAAACATCTCATGCCTGAGGCATTTTGAAAAATTCTCTTTTAGAATTCAACATATTTGGGGAGAAACTGGGTTTCAACCAGATGGAACTCTTCAAATACAAAGTTTACAAGGGTATAAACCTTCAACTGAGGCAGTAAAAAGAGAAATAAAAATTATATGAGTAAACAAGGGAGTTACCCTAAGGATTATTTAAAGCCAAGATTGGAGAATTTCCACTCTTATTAATGCACAGAATGTACATTGGTAAAGGAATGGTTCAATGGCAATCTTTGAACCAACTATTCTGGAATCCATTCCATTATTGCTAAAAGAAGATATGACATCCTTAAACTTTCAGGATCATGCTTCTCAATAATATCCAACTAAAATTTACCATCCTTCAAAGGCCATTACAAGGACCACCATCTCCCAGAGACCTATTTCCAACCCTACCCTCCACCCTGGTCCAAGCAATTTTCTCCAATAATCTTTCAGTTCCACGTAGAAGTCCATATACATCTTTCTTGCAGTACACTTCCTAGTGTACCTCCTTGTATCGTCAAAGGCACAGTAGTGTCAATTATGAACAGACTCTGCAGAAAGATAGACTTGAGTTCAAACCCTGAGACTCTCACTTGAGCTAGCGGTTTCATCTCTCTATGGTTCAGTTTATTGAGCTGTAAAATAGGGAAGATAATAATAGTAGGACCTTATAAGGTCAATGTAAGAATTAAATAAGATAATACACTTGCCTGCCTCGGAGTTTAGCAGTCCATTAAGTTCAACCACTGCTACTGAACTGTGATCACTTGTACATCTTATCTCATATAAAATTATAAATCTTTTCTGAAAATTATAAATCTTTTACAACTAAAAAAATTACAAATCTTTTTAATTCCATGAAAGCACTTAATTGCTTTTCCTAATATCAATTTATTGTGTTACTTTGAATGAAGATTAATTCTTCCAGAACACTACACAATGCCTCCCACATTTATTTGTTGAATAACTGTTCACTTCCTTAGTATTCATCCCACCAGTGTTTCAGTTGAATACAAAGACAAAAGAAAGGAAGAATTTTCTGCACCTCAGGGGGTCTGTCTGCTTGTTTGCTATTAATCTATAAATTTAAAGGACTAAACTAGACAATCTCTAAGGTGTCTTTAAATCTTCACATTCTGGAAACCTGTAATATCCATGAGAGTCAAATCATTCTTGTTCTTCAGTGAAGCTACTGCTTTTTAGCTTTGCCAGAATTCTTTATCGTCCCACTTGAATGACCTCTTTCTTTCCAAAACATCATCTATAAGGTTTATATTTTCTAGAGTGCCATATTTCTTTATTTTCACCTTCTTTGTCCAGTCCCTAAAATAACAGACACCTTGTTTAAATCATCAAGATCTATTGCTAAAAATTGTATTAAGTCATATATATATATATATATATATATATATATATACACACACACACACACACAAAAAGAGGGTCGTCTTATTTTCTAGATGGTTTCTGAACACACTGTCATTAAATCACCTGTTAGCTACTTAATGGGAGATCTTTAAAGGCAACAGGTCATGAGATATCTCAAATCTATGAAATGTTTACCTAGCAGAAAACATTTGACCTGAGAAATAAACACTACCAGTTTTAGCCTTGGTACTCCTTTAGTCCTCAAGTCCTTCTGAGTTTACAGATGGTCTTAATTAAAAAACAAGTAGTTTCTAATTTATAGCACAGGAAACATTTAGAATTTGTTGTTGAAGTAGAGTTAGTGGAACCTAGTAACCCCAATCTTACCCCCAGAAAACTACCTCCATGACTTTAATTCATTTGTACAGATTCCTGATGTGTTCATAAGTCTTTTTTATTACACATATAATACACTTCTATTGCACTTTAAAAAAACTGATATAAAGACACCATATCAAGTCTTGACTTTTTTCCACCTGTGTCCTTAAGTTGTGTCAAGCATGTAAGTGTTGCTGAATACAAAGACCAAGAGCCCTGGGTCTGGAATATTCATGGCTGATGGGCTTCATCTTTCACAGACCCCACATTCTCTAACCGTGACATCAGTGTCCTGAGCCTTTATAAAATGGAACACTGCTTGCTTTGCACATGCTTGCATGCTTGTCATCCCAGCTTTTCCTACAAAAACTCCAATAGCCGCTGTGTTTCATAGCCACGTTTCCTCACCTTTATATCATCTGTGTAACAAGCCATTTTCCACCACCAGTTTTTCTAATAGTCTATTCTGCTTGAAAGTCTTCAGCCTCATTTTTTAAAGGCAAACTCTAATCTTGGAATAATGAATGTTCTTAACCCATATGCACTCCATTTTACTCCCTGTAATAAACACACACACCAACACACAATCTGTCAAAGTTTGTCAAGAGGTGGAGCGGTGGGGTTGAAGGTCAAATTAAGAATGGTAGCTTTATGGTCTGGGAGACTAGCCAATATTAGTGTTCATAAGATGGAGCTTGGGATAGGGTTTGTGGTATAAACCCAGTAGACCAGAAGTCATATACTATATTTGAATTATTCCTCTTTGTTACTTAAAACTCACATTCTATGTAAAAGTTACCTTGATATTGACATTATTTGCATTTAGACACTCACACTTTTATAATAACAAGTGTAAGTAACCGGCATTTTTATTTCATGAAAACTTTCTTCACTCTTTTACTCCCACAGTTCGAGAAATTCTTTACACAAATGATTATTCATTGTTAACTTAGCAAACCTATTTGTATTTCTTTCATTAAACTAAAAGAAGCTTCCTCTAAGCTGTTTTTGATATCTTTAAAAACTTTAATTTTTCAATATTAACTAGCCTACTTAAAATATCACTTCAACTAATAGTTATATTCATAAACTAAATAAAATTTTGCAATGTAGGAGGGGGAAGAAAATAGAAGTAAATGGAGTGTCACCTTAATATTAGGGCTTCATCTCTTTTTGATCCCGTGAGTCTTCATGCCATCAACACACATGGAAAACATTGTGCTGTGAACTTGGAAGGAAAAGGTTTAGGAACCAACTCTGTCTCTGGGATGAAAGGGGCCTCTGGGTGCAGCTGGAACACTGCCAAAAGCTTCAAGGACCAGATAGTTGCTCTTTATTCTAAAAGGAACGGTTTTTTAAAACCTGTACCCAATTTGTTGGGTCCAAATTTAACTCTACTAAAGTGGAGAAGAGCCACAAAGATGATTAAAGGGTTGGAAAGTAATATCTATGGGGAAAGATTAAAGCAACAGAGATTATTGCGCCTGCTGAAGGGAAGACTGATGGATGATTTAATAACATTCTTAAGGTATTTGATCAGTTATCCCAGTGACCAGCTGTTCTCTATCGACAATGAGGACAGAACCAAAGGAAATAACCTTAAATTCCAATATGAAGGACTTAGGTGAGATCTAAGAGATCTCTCAGAGAGCTGGGTTGTTTAATAATGGAATGGGCTATTATCTCTAAAAGTCTTCATGTCTGACATAGATGACCCTCTCTGGAGTTGGGAGCTGTGGTGCTAATGGAAATTTAGGAAGATAAATTCTCTCGTGTCTCTTCCGTATCTATAAACCTGTGATTTTGAGTCAGATTCTCTTATGTCTATTTTAATACACATGAATTGTGTAAAAAATTACTGGAGGCAGTGAAGTTAAAAGTCAAAGTCAAAAGAGATCTGGAAGATAAAACTTCTACATAAAGGGTTTTTAGAACTTGCCCAAAGCCCCAGACTACAGTAGACCTCCTTTCTTGACTTTACAATCATGTTAAAACACTATCCTCTTTACCTATCCTGAAATAGGCGAAGGATATAAAAAGAAAAGAAACAGAAGCAAATTTGTTTCATCATAAAAATAGCCCAAACATAAGACACTGAACTCCCTAAGTCAAGGTAAATTACGCATGTGCAATGGAAAAGCATAGCGCCTACACTATGGGTTATTCTTTTTTCCAGATCTTAGTATCCATTGAAATATTAGGAAAAGCAGGATAGTAATATCTGTAAAGTTCACAGAATTATCAGAAAAAGTGCTGTGTCACCTTGTAGGCCTTCCAATGATTATATTTTTCACTTAAATGTACTCACAAGATCCCACTGTTTTCCTTCTGTTGAAGTAATTTGCAATAATTTTAGGGGACTTTACAAAGTGAATAAAAAAGGAACTGAAGCATCTGCAATTCAAGGCATTTAAGCTTTAATTCACAGACGGCAGCCCTGAGGATAATTACCAGGGCCTAGTCATTTTCTGCTACACTGAACTTGAAAGGCACGCTAACACTATTTTTTAAAAGATATCTTGAGATGCTATATTTTTAGAATTGTTATAATTCCTCACTTGAGTGATTCAATAACTGCATTACTTGCTATATGGTCCCCAAAAGAGCTTACATAACTAAACATATACAATTATAGGCACTCAAAATTAAGTGTCTTGGACAGTGGGCTGCTTTCCAGAATATTTGATAAGGGGAAATGAAACAAATCTTTTAAAATTGGCTTCCTAGGAATTCTTAAGCCTATAATAATATATTATCCAGAAATGTGTGGACCTTGAGAAAAATTTTTATGTCTTGATCTGTCCATTTTATATCCTTATATTTTATAATGTTTTTTCAAATAGCTGTAAGCTGAAAATCATTTCATAAACTACACAGTTTATGTGATCTGATTTTAAAAACTAAACCTCAAAGTTCCTCAATATGGCCCTAAAATTGAAACACACAAAACAAAATTTTAAAGTTTGGCTACTGTCATATCTTAGGAGGAGGTTAGGTGACCATATTACATATCTTACTTTTGAGAGTGAAGGGGGTTCTATTAATAATTAAACCAGAATAGCAGGCAAAACCCAGAATTGTCCTAGGCAAACTAGGAAATAGGGACACCTGTCTCCTAGACCAACATGATCCTGTTTGTTATAAGCAAAGACAGAAGCCTGAAAGGTCTCCAGGTACTTGGCACTCTGGGTTGGGACTGGTATGCAGGACATAATTAACTAGTATGAAGGTGTGGAAAGAAAGCTTATTTTGAAGGTCAAAGCATCTATTGAAGAGTCACTCCAGAGAAGTGAAATAACATTTCTGAAATAACAGAGATGTTCTACCATATGTAGAGAGCATAGTGATGGGCAAAGAAAAGGCAGAAAAAACTCAAGACAAGAAGAAATACTATCAGCAAATAGCAGGTTTCATTGGAATTCAAGAGGTGGATCCATTCATCCAGTCTGTGCAGATATTGAATGAACACGGACTAGATTAACCCTGACTGAGGGACTAGAGCAGTGGTGATTACAAAGGCAGAGCATCGGGCAAAAACACAGCAGATGATAATTAAGAAAAGTGCAGCACAAAGTAAGGATTAAATCTGAAAGAAAAATATAAAGAAGCCTTATGTAAAGAACTATATCCAAGAAGGAAGGGGGAATGCAGAGACTGGGCCTTAGCTACTGGTTTTGGGGGGTTTTTTTGTCTTGTCTTTTTTAATAGGTGATCTTCTAGTTGTGTTTTATTAAGTAATAAAAAATAGTATTCTAAAAAAGCATAAGCAATACACAAAACAAAAACACTAACAACAATAAAAGCATCCAAAGTGTCAGAAAATCATTTTTTAAGTAGGAAGATACACATTATCTCAGAGGGATATTTCAAATTCTGTAAGTCTGCTCAGAAGCAACATTATAAACAGGGCAATTATACTGATCAATGTTCAGATTTTCCTTACAATATTGCATGTAAAATTGCATATTTTATTATAAAACTAAGGCAGGAGAAGAAGGGGACAACAGAGGATGAGATGGCTGGATGGCATCACCGACTCGATGGACATGAGTTTGAGTAAACCCCGGGAGTTGGTGATGGACAGGGAGGCCTGGCATGCTGCGATTCATGGGGTCGCAAAGAGTTGGAAACGACTGAGCGACTGACCTGAGCTGCACTGAAGCACATGCGTGTGATAAACCTTTATAGACAGCATTACAGGAGAGCCAGGGAGCTACTAGTTCCAGCAGCAAGTGAGTCCTTACAGTGAAAGCTTCCGAGACAAAATCATTGTCAGTTCCATCAGTGAAATTCGGATCACCGGATATTAAAACATAAGAAAAGTACACAGTGCTCTAATTGGTGATGAGTGAGTTCCCCATCTTCCCCGGGGGCTCAATGGTAAAGTATCCACCTGCAACACAGGAGATGCACAAGACACGGGTTTGATCCCTGGGTCAGAAAGATCCCCTGGAGAAGGAAACGGCAACCCACTCCAGTATTCATGCCTGGAGAATCCCACGGACAAAGGAGTCTCATGGGCTACAGTCCATAGGATGGCAAAGAGTCAGACACAACTGAAGCAATTTGGCACTCGCGCACACGTGAGTTCCCCATCATAACTCAAAGCACTCATTTCTCAGAAGTGATTTGAGATCATCCTGTATGAACTTTCTTAACATATTTATTATAATTAGTGTATCTGTATAGCCAAATCAAAATATATCTGAATACACACTCAACAAATCTTTAAATTTTATAAATATTTTAGGATTAAATTGCACTCTAATTCTTTTGCAGAGTTGACTCCACTGTGCTCATTTTTCCTCTACATATGAATCGATCCTCTTTTTCCTATTCATTCCTCCCAGCTCTCTCATTAAGCATCTTCATTAATATATGTATTCATTCTACAAACTTGTTAAGTCATCTAGGAAGAGGTCTTTGTTCTGGAGTTTGTGAGGGAATCAAAGATGAAACCACATGAGTTTTACCTTTAAGAAGCTTATATGAAAAAATCCACATAAATAGTGGAGTAAAAATACTATAATCACTGTAATCAAAAAGAAACAAAAAGAAAACCTAAATAAATGAATAGACCAAATAAACACATACATACAGAGAACAGAGTAGTGATTACCAGAAGGGACGAGAGAGGAAGGGTGAAATGGGTAAGGGGATCAACTGTACAGTGACACATGAAAGCTAAGCTTTCGGTAGTTAACACGCTGTAGTGTGTACAGACGGAGAGGGCAATGGCACCCTACTCCAGTCCTCTTGCCTGGAAAATCCATGGACGGAGGGCCTGGTAGGCTGCAGTCCCTGGGGTTGCTAAGAGTCGGACATGACTGAGCGACTTCACTTTCCCTTTTCACTTTCATGCATTGGAGAAGGCAATGGCAACCCGCTCCAGTGTTCTTGCCTGAAGAGTCCCAGGGACGGGGGAGCCTGGTGGGCTGCCGTCTCTGGGGTCGCACAGAGTCGGACACGACTGAAGCGACTTAGCAGTGTGTACAGAAGTTAAAATACAATGCGGTACAAGCGAAAGTTATAAAATGTTACAAAACCAATGTTACCTCAATTTAAAATGTTTAAGAAACAGAATAGGTGCTCTAAAGTTTCAGATGTTTGTCTGAAACATCAACCCAGCTCTCTGGTGGACAGCTGATTAGCGAGGGGTATGGGAAATAGCCACCAAGCAGCTGTACCATTTTTCAGGGATAAATCCTGATACTTAATGAAGATGAATGTAGGGCAACTAAGCAGTTAAAGCCCTTGATAAGTGCAGAGGCATTGCTTAAGTCAGCACCTGGGCAGAAATTTTCCAATTACTTTTCTGACAGCATTCTTATAAGGAAGACAGCTAGTGGCATGCAATTAACCTTCTGGTTCATGCATGTATTCAGCAACAATTACTGAATGCCCACTGGATGCTGGAAATGGTAGTAAGAACTAGGTATTTTAACCACCTTAACTAATTCATAGGCTTCCCTGGTGGCTCAGTGGAAAAAAAAAAAAAATCCACTTGCCAATGCAGGAGATGCAGAAGATGTGGGTTCAATCCTTGGGTGGGGGAAGATCCCCTGGAGAAGGAAATGGTAACTCACTTCAGTATTCTTGCCTGGAAAATCACATTGACAGAGGAGCCGTGTGGGCTACAGTTCATGAGGTCACAAAAGAGTCAGACATGACTTAGTGACTAAACAACAAACTAATTCATATACATAGTGGAAAATGTTCAGAAATACCTTCCTTACATTCAAATCCAGTCTTGCCTTTAAGAGCCCAGCTCAAATGCCAGCTCCTCTAGAAAGGTTTTCTCGAGTCTCCCAGGCCAAAGTAACAGCTCTTTTCTCTAAATTCTCACAGCATCTTGTTTGGATCTTTTTGATGGGACATGATATTATCCCCCCATTGTAATTATTTCTTCATATCACCTCTTAATAGACTACTGGCTTTTCCCTAGTGGCTCAGATGATAAAGAATCTGTCTGCAATACGGGAGACCTGGGTTTGATCCTCAGGTTTGGAAGATACCCTGGAGAAGGGAATGGCAACCTACTCCAGTATTCTTGCCTGGAAATTCCCATGGACAGAGGAGCCTGGCAGGATACAGTCCACAGGGTCCCAAAGAGTTGGAAACGATTGAGCAACTAACACACAATAAACTACAAGTAACTTGAAGCCAAGAGTCATATCATCTTAACAATCTCATCGTCTTCTTATTCCTCAGGGCATAAGGTAGTTCCTTGCACAATGAATATAATGAGCTACCTTCTGTCCACCCTGGTCCAAAACAAATTATTATATACCTGGGGGAAAAAACATTGTCTTACTCTCTATAGTCAAAAACAATCTCGAGGAATAAACAAAGATTTTATATATGTATGTGTGTGTGTGTATATATATACACATGCAACATAGGAATAACCACAGTTTTAGAGTCTATCACATTTTCAAGATTAAACTTAACCTGTGCATCTACTAAAGAAAGTGTTTATTTAAAAAAATTACCTGTAAAGCAATTATTCTCCCATTAAAAATAAATTTTAAATGATAGAAAAAAATTACCAAAGTAAATATGCATGACCTATTTAAACTTCCTAGGTGAACTGTTTTTAAGTACTTTAGAACATTAATTACACTTGAGTTTTTTAGGCTCATTAAAGCATGCCCAATAAGATTTCTACTGCCCTCTATGCACACAACATTAGTTAGCAAGAAAATTGGGTTACTGTGTGTACTTGAAATATTTTAAATTTATGCTTACTTAGAAATAACCTGTAATTCATATAGTTTGCTAATCCAGGAACATTTCCTTCAATGCCCTAATTAGTGAGAGAAAGCTTAAAATTTTGGAAATATACTGAAACACTTATGGGTTACACCAATTAAGTAAATGGAAGGTGGGAATTAAAACCCACTTTCTTTCTTGAGAATTCACCTGCAATGCTGGAGACCTGGGTTCGATCCCTGGGTTGGGAAGATACCCTGGAGAAGGGAAAGGCTACCCACTTCAGTATTCCGGCCTAGAGAATTTCATGAACTGAATAGTCCATGGGGTCACAAAGAATCGGACATGACTGACTTTCACTTCACTTCTTTCCTGAGAAGCTGTATATGGTATAATGGAAAGAATAATGGGTTGTAAGTTTTAGAGACCTGGATTCTACAACGTGTTATGTGTACATGTGCATATGTTTATATTCTATATGTGAATGTGTATATGCATGTATACACACACACACATATATATAATGTTACATTATGTTGAATATATGTCCCCCTCATTTTAACCAACCATGGATTATAAGCTACATAGAAATTATGTTGTACTCATCTTTCTATCCCCTAAAATGTCTATATAAGTGCCTTGTGCGTGGTAGTTAGTAAATAAATTTTTATTAAATTGAGCTGAATTTAAAGAAATTCCTTTAATAAGCTTGCCTGCTACTACATTTTGATCAACATGCTTGAAAATGAGACACACTGCTCAGCAGTGAGATTTTTCCAACTTTTGACAGGGCTTCCAAATCAATAGATAAATTCACTGAAATAAATTCTGGATGTCTTTTGAGAAGAAAGAAAACAGAAAAAAAAAAATTAACATTTCTTGGGCTTTACCATGCACCAAGCACTGTGCTACGTATTTATGCAGAATTCTCTTCGTTTCAAAAAGCTAATGCAAATATAAAGCCTACAAAAATCTCATTTGTTAGGGATGCCTTGGTGTCACTGGGCAAAGAAAATGCTATCTTTTTTCTACAAGGTGAAATCTGGCAGTTGAACTAATAGAAAAAAAATGTATCTTGTTTAAGTGGGGAAAACACCTCTTCTCAGTGAAAATTTTTACTTAATGGGAGCATTCTGTTACTTGGAGCAAAACAAAACAAAACAAAACAAAAACTTTGATACTTTTCAAGAATTCTGAGCTTAGCCATAATGAAAAATTATTTTGCTCATAAATAGCATCCTTGTAACATCTGAATTCATACATTTCAAGAGTAACTTCATCATATACTACAATTTAATTTAAAAATAAAACTTAAAAAAATAAAATAAAATAAAAATAAAACTTAAATCATCAAACCCAAAAAGTGCCATATTGCTAAAACAAACCCAGACTCTATTGAAGTTGAAAATTTGGTGCAAAGCTCACAGGCCTTGTGGTTTGGGTGACTTCCAAATTTATTTTAATTCGTTGCTCCAGAGCCATGGTTCTGCCCAAGGCGCTGTGTCTCTGAACGGGAAACAGGGTGAATATTTGTGGTTGGGAAGGCCATCCAGAGAATTCCTGTGTGCTTCCCCTTCTCTCCCCTCAACTACACTCCCTCCCAAATGAAAACTACTGCTTGCTCATTCATTCAAATAATCTTTATTAATATGTTCTAGACTATTTTTAAAAAATCTTTATACATTTTTTTTGGTTTTCCCCTAAACCAATAAAGCAGAAGTGAGAAGCTGATGAAAAATCAAAACAGCAACATCATATAAATTCCTCTCATTAAAATAATGGATAACTTCAAACTACTGACGCTTTGAGATCTGGCAATCTCAAATATATTAAACTCACAATGAATACTGCATCTGTTATACACTCTAACCAGATTTTTTTTGCTTTGAGTTTTGAATATATCCATTCTGCCCTTATATCTTTACTTAGTTAAAATGGGTATTTTACAGATTTCAAATGACAGTCCAGAAGTAATAACTGGGCTTTAGAATAGAGCAAATCAAGTTCCCACACTGTCTGCTCATCAATGCTAATCTCACCTCCTCCACAGGAATCTGAAGCCTTTCAGAAAAGAGCCATATAGAGAAACTACACAGAGATGGGAACCTGTTAGTCACTGTCCTAAGTATATGACGCATATGCAAAGTACATCATGCAAAATGCCGGTCTGGATGAGGCACAAGCTGGAATCAAGATTGCCAGAAGAAATATCAATAACCTCAGATACACAGATGACACCACCCTTATGGCAAAAAATGAAGAGGAACTAAAGAGCCTCTTGATGAAAGTGAGAGGAGAGTGAAAAAGCTGCCTTAAAATTCAACTTTCAAAAAACTAAGATCATGGCATCTGGTCCCATCACTTCATAGCAAATAGAAGGGGAAACAATGGAAACAGTGAGAGACTTTATTTTCTTGGTCTCAAAATCACTGCAGATGGTGACTGCAGCCATGAAATTAAAAGACACTTGCTCCTTGGAAGAAAAGCTATGACCAACCTAGACAGCATATTAAAAAGCAGACGTTACTTTACTGACAAAGGTCCCTCTAGTCAAAGCTGTGGTTTTTCCAGTAGTCATGTATGGATGTGAAAGTTGGACTATAAAGAAAGCAGAGCACTGAAGAATTGATGCTTTTGAACTGTGGTGCTGGAGAAGACTGTTGAGAGTCCCTTGGACTGCAAGGAGATCCAACCAGTCCATTCTGAAGGAGATCAGTCCTGAGTTCACTGGAAGGACTGATGCTGAAACTCCAATACTTTGGCCACCTGAGGCAAAGAACTCACTCCTTGGAAAACACCCTGATGCTGGGAAAGATTGAAGGTGGGAGGAGAAGGGGACGACAGCGTGTGAGATCGTTGGATGGTATCACCAACTCGATGGACATGAGTTTGAGCAAGCTCTGGGAGTTGGTGATGGACAGGGAAGTCTGGCGTGCTGCAGTCCATTGGGTCTCTAAGAGTCGGACACGACTGAGTGGCAAAACTGAACTGTCCTGTGTGTGTGTGTGTGCATGTGTGTGTTGGTGTATGTATGGTTGTTGGTATTGATCTAACTTAAGCAGGAATGCAAGAGTTTACCACATTGTTTTAAAGTGGCCTTCTGGTAAAGTAAAGTCAAAGTCAAGTCGCTCTCGTGTCCGACTCTTTGCGACCCCATGGACTGTAGCCCGCCAGGCTTCTCCATCCATGGGATTTTCCAGGCAAGAATACTGGAGTGGGTTGCCATTTCCTTCTCCAGCCTTCTGGTACTATATTTCTAATAATTAAAAAAAAAATCAAATTTGATCAACAGCTAAACTGTAAGAGTTCTTTTCTCATTCAGAAAATGTGTAACAGTTATTAATAAATTAATTTTTGCATATCAAATTCACCTTGGGTGAATGTGTACAACTGCAACTATCCTGACCATAAGCGGCTTTTGAGGCATCCTCTCAAACTGGAGTGCAGGTCCTCCAGTGGATGTCAAGGCACAAGGTACCAGAGTGACGGATATTCCTGAAGCATCCATCTCATGTGAATATTTGAGGATAGCTGAATTTTTGTGATCTCAGAAGTCTATAAATACTCCCCCAATTTTTTTCAATTTCTCAGAAGCCTCATTTCTAGACCAGTGTTTGGTTGAAATACTGTTCATGCTTATGGGGCTTTTGTGGTAGAGTGGCAAGAATACTGGGAATTAAGAGACTTAAGTTTGACCTCTGACTTACCACTGTCATTATTGGGCATCCTAGCCAAGTTCCAATCTCTAAACCTCAGTTTCTGCCTCTCTAAAACAATGGGTGTATACTAGATCATACCTAAAACCTCTTCACACTCTATGTTCTGAGATTATTTTTAATATTTTACCCTTGAGATCAGTTTAGTTCAGTTCAGTCAGTCGTGTCCGACTCTTTGCAAGCCCATGGACTGCAGCACGCCAGGCCTCCCTGTCCATTACCAGCCCCTGGAGTTTACTCAAGCTCATGTCCATTGAATCAGTGATGCCATCCAACCATCTCATCCTCTGTTGTCTCCTTCTCCCCTGGCCTTCAATGTTTCCCAGCATCAAGGTCTTTTCCAATCAGTCAGTTCTTCACATCAGGTGGCCAAAGTATTGGACTTTCAGCTTCAGCATCAGTCCTTCCAATGAATATTCAGGACTGATTTCTTTTAGGATGGACTGGTTGGATCTCCTTGCAATCCAAGGAACTCTCAAGAGTCTTCTCCAACACCACAGTTCAAAAGCATTAATTCTTTGGCACTCAGCTTTCTTTATGGTCCAGCTCTCACATCCATACATGACTATTGGAAAAACCATAGCTTTGACTAGACGGACAATTAGAGTTCAAAAAGTTAACTGATTCAGAAAAGAGTCGCTTGTGGGTCATTTTCAAATCCTTAATAAGAACTTACCTAATTTGATCTCAGGGCTTCCCCAGTGGCTCAATAGCAGAGAATTCGCCTGCTATGCAGAAGATGCAGGTTCGATCCCTGAGTTGAAAAATCCCCTGGAAGATGGCATGGAAACCCACTCCAGTACTCTTGCCTGGAGAATCCCATGGACAGAGAAGCCTGGTGGGATACAGTCCATAGGGTCGCAAAGAGATGGAAACAACTAAAGACTGAAGTGACTAAGCACTCATGTAAGTTGAACTCACTGACTGGTTTCCCAGTAGCAAATAGTATTGTCTCACCCATCTGCAAAGATAGTGCTTCCTATTAATCTATGTGCGTCATAGATCCATACTGAGATCCATACTGAGATCCATACTCTTCACAACAGCATTTTCAATCAAATGAAATCCCCATTCTAACCGCTATATAAAAGATCAATCATTGTATCATTCATAACATCTGTATAAATAAAATTTCTAGATACATCAGAGCTGTGGAAATTTCTATATTTCACATATCATGTTCCCACAGCTTGTTTTCAGACTGCACTTAAGCCGATCTGAAGATAAATTTTCACCCATAGTCTGAAATGTAATTTCACATAAAACCAGTTTACGATTCCACCTCTTTGTAGTTCATATCTTATATTTTTTTTAGAGTATTAACTCATTCCATGTTTAAAACAGAAAGACAATCACTGTGCTATTAATCCATGAATGATGATAATGTATAGCTTAACATCTGGCAAGCAAAAGAAAATCACAACTATTCCTCCAAAGGTAGGGAGAGCCTCCATCAGGGAAACTTGAACTGAAGGAAAATATTTGAAGAGGAGTAAGGGGAACAAAAGGAGCAAATAGAAGAGGACATCCCTTGTGGTCCAGTGGTTAAGACTCTGCGCTTCTAATGCAGGGAGTGCGCGTTCCATTCCTGGTTGGGGAACTAAGATCCCACATGCCCAGAGCCAAAAAATCTAAAAAAAAAAAAAATTCTTTTAAGGAGCAAATAAAATTTGGTAAGGAACTAGTGTGTTTGGAGCTTTTTCCCTGGATTCATTTAGTACTCATAATAACTGCATAAGGCAGGTATCCTTCCCATTTATAAATGAGCAAATTAAGATCAAAGGCATTGTTTTCCACAGCTACTAATGTGTGGTTGGGACTCAGGCCCAGCACTTCCTCCTTCCATGAGGCCACACTGCCCCTGGATTAAAGGTTAACTGGACAGCATACACATTCTATCATGAAGTGGGCATGTGAAAGTAAAAGAAATGTTTCAGATTGAGGCTTTGAAGACTTTGCACTACAGGAAAAAACTCTGAAGGAGGAATTAGGTAAGACGAAAACCAAGATTTAACAATCGTCACCAGCAGAAAGAAGGAAAAAGAATTTCAAAAGAAGGTTAGTTGAAATGTTAAGTATTCGGAAGGTGGTTAAAGGCGAGGACAGACCACCTCCTAATGAGATCACCATTAGCCGAAGTCAAACAGCTGCAAGTCATCACTGACACCTCGGTCTCCCTTACCAAGCAGTAACAAAGCCCAGTTGAATCCTCCTTTCTGGCACTTCTTTCCCATTCTTCCTGCTCCCTTCCAGTCTCAGGCCCTTATAGTTTCACAGCTGAAAACTGCAGCAGCTTGGTCTCCTGCCTTCCAGTCTGTGTCATTTACACTTCTGAGCTTAATCTCCCTAAAAGACTGTCTGACCATATTACTCTTTGGTATAGAAATCAAAATGGTTTTCTACTAACCACACAACATTCATCCTGATAGTCTTTTCCATTACCCATAGGCATTTTAAATTTAACTGCTCCCATTACACTATACATCTTAAACTCATATGTCAATTACATCTCAATAAAACTGGGAAAAAAATTAAAATTTAAAGAGTTGAAAAAAATAAATAAATATATAACCTATTCCCCAATATAACCCTAGTCAACCTTATGAGCTCTGTGACCATTATACTAGCCATTGGACTTAGTGCAAGTCTATTTGTGCCTCAGTTTATCATCAATGAAATAGGAATAAATAATACTTGCCTCATAATTAAATGGCAACCCACTCCAGTGTTCTTGCCTGGCGAATCCCACGGACGGGGGAGCCTGGTGGGCTGCCGTCTATGGGGTCGCACAGAGTCGGACACAACTGAAGCAACTTAGCAGCAGCAGCAGCAGCCTCATAATTATTTTGAGAATAAAATGAATTTGATGCATATAAAACACTTGAAACAGTGGCTATACTGCTCAATAAGTGCTCAATAAACATTAACAATCATTATTATCATTTTAAATTATTGCTTTTACTACCTTTACAGTCAAATATTATACAACACCACAATATAAATGTAATCTGTAAATCCATAAATAATGATACAAACTATTGTTATAATTATTATCATTTTAAAAATAAAGCAACCAAGGGAGATTTCCTATAAAGACTAGGAGGTAATAAAAACCATAAAAATGTTTAGCAGCCTTATTCCAAAGTATAGTATTTCAACGTATGTTTAACTTCTTAAAGTAAAAAAGAACACTCCTCAAAGCCAAAGTCATTTCATGTTTATTATGCATTACTATTGAGGCTTTTGAACTCTGGTGTTGGAGAAGACTCTTGAGAGTCCCTTGGACTGCAAGGAGATCCAACCAGTCCATTCTGAAGGAGATCAGCCCTGGGATTTCTTTGGAAGGAATGATGCTAAAGCTGAAACTCCAGTCACTTTGGCCACCTCATGCGAAGAGTTGACTCATTGGAAAAGACTCTGATGCTGGGAGGGATTGGGGGCAGGAGGAGAAGGGGACGACAGAGGATGAGATGGCTGGATGGCATCACTGACTCAATGGACGTGAGTCTGAGTGAACTCCGGGAGTTGGTGATGGACAGGGAGGCCTGGCATGCTGCGATTCATGGGGTCGCAAAGAGTTGGACACGACTGAGCGACTGATCTGATCTGATCTGATACTATTGTTCAAGACATGGGGTTCCTCCCAAGACTGTTTAATTTAGTTCATAACTGAGATACAATGACATGAAATAAACAATGCAAGAAGATAAATTATTCGAGGCTACATCAGAGGTCAATATGTTAACACCACAGCAAAGTCTGAGGAAGAAATCACACAGCTAGGATCTGTCAGAAGTGCTTCATGCAGGAGGTGGGAAAGGGGAAAATAAGCAGTGTTCATTGAAGTATACAGGATCTGAGGATCATATGTGATTTAACCATTGAGCATGCATACAAGCTCAGTCATATCCAACTCTTTGCAACCCCATGGACTATACTCCACCAGGCTCTTCTGTCCATGGGATTCCCCAGGCAAGAACACTGGAGTGGGTTGCCATTTCCTCCTCCAGAGGATCTTTTTGACCTAAGGATTGAACCTGCATCTCCTGCATTGCAGGTAGATTCTTTACCATTGAGCTATCTGAGAAGAGTTAACAGTACTATACTATATATTTGAAAGTTGCTAAGAGAATAGATCTTAAAAGTTCTCATCACAAGAAAACAAATTTTTAAAATATTGCTCCTCACAGTATACAGTTTAGTGCTAGACATATTACAAATGCTAAGTAAATACTCCTTGAATGGAATCAGCTTTTACGTATAAAGAAATTAACAGTGTTCTCCTCTAACAGGTGACTTTGCCCACTTGAGCATCTCTGAAGCATCTCTCAAGGTGCTCTTATAGCAAATCATTGATGTAGTAATACTATTTTATTTTAATGTACAGTCATTTTATTTTATATTTTAAAATACAGTAATTTTAAATGTCCTTGGCCTATATTATTTCCCTTTTGTTTTCTCATAACAAGGAACTTTTGATTCCTGTAAGGTGAAGGTCAGCCTGATCTGGATTTCTGGCCTGTACATTTTCAGAGCACTTCTCCCATTTTCCCATACATTTACCTACTCTACTCTTAAAAGCATAGTGTAATGCAAGCTCTAAAACTCCCCCATCCTAGCCATAACCGATTAAAAAAATTATAGCATATAATACAGCATCATTCTATATATCTAAACCACAGTGGGCCAGACAGAGCCATTCTTAGTTCATTAGCAAAAGTTTCTTTTTTTAAAAGTGTCATCCAATTTGCAAAGTGCATATTCCTGCCTTCAGCGTTTATTTGTCAAAAGGGTCATAATTAAGCTCAATCTGGAAAAAATGCTGAGAAAGATATATTTATTTTTAAGTTCTTTATGCACAGTAGCATTTTATTAGAAGGAATGATTTTGGGGCAATTTGTCCATCAAAATCTTTCAGATTAAGGGCAATACTTTTTTTAGTCACAAATTATGAAATCCTTTACAATATATCAGGCAGAGATTTGCTAGAGACATATTTCAAAAGAACACAATAATCAGCCTTAAAAGTAGTAATCTTTTCACTGTATTCATTACTAACCAGTTTTTGATGACTCTGGTTTATGACATAAAGGATGGCATGCTGCTGCTGCTGCTGCTGCTAAGTCGCTTCAGTCGTGTCCAACTCTGTGCGACCCCATGGACTGCAGCCTTCCTGGCTCCTTCGTCCATGGGATTTTCCAGGCAAGAGTACTGGACTGAGTTGCCATTGCCTTCTCCGAAAGGATGGCATACTCAGGTTCAAATACTGGCAATAAGTGGGAGGGAGGTTCAGGAGCGAGGGGACATATGTACACCTATGGCTGATTCATGTTGATGTTTGGCAGAAACCAACACAATTCTGTAAAGCAATTGTCCTTCAATTAAAAAAAAAATAAATTTTAAAAAGTACTAGCAATAAGAATAATTAAAAGATTAGAAAATAAGATACAATATGAAAGAAAGAGGAAAAAAGAAACCTCATATATTGGAGGAAAACAGAAAAACGTGGGAGTAACCTAAGTAGGTGTACAAAGCTCTTAATTTCACCAAAGATAAGAAATCAGTTTATATTACAGCAAAAGAAATTAGTTTAGATATTAGAAAGACATGTCTAATTTGAGGTTTTTTGGTTCCTACAATCCAGCTACAGACTCTGTTTCAACGGAAATTGTTATAAGGTTGATGGATAGATTAATAATCTAACATTGTTTAAAACAAAGTCCTCTCTGCCTCTGGAATTTTATACTATATTCCTGCCTCATTTTCTGTCACTGAGCCATGTGTGTTCTCCCACTTACATTTTCTAAATGTTCTTCTTTCGTGCTACCTTGAGAATGTACTTTGCATAGTAATGAAAAAGCTACTACGTGCTGTGCTGTGCTTAGTCGCTCAGTCCTGTCGATTCTTTGTGACCCTATGGACCGAGCTCCTCTGTCCATGGGGATTCTCCAGGCAAGAATACTGGAGTGGGTTGCCATGCCCTCCTCCAGGGGATCTTCCCAACCCAGAGATCAAACCCAGGTCTCCCACCTTGCAGGCGGAGCCTTTATTGTCTAAGCCACCAGGGAAGTCCAAGAATACTGGAGTGTAGCCTATCCTTTCTTCGGGGGATCTTCCTGACCCAGGAATTAAACCCAGGTCTCCTGCATTGCAGGTGGATTCTTTACCAGCTGAGCTATCAGGGAAGCCCAAGAGCTACTACACTCTACCACTCACCCCACCCCCCAAAAAAGGCATACCTGAATCATTCATACATTAAATAAACATCTGCTAAGTGTTCTCCATGGGCTATGAGAAACTCTTGAACTTTGGGCACACAACGCTGGGGGAAAAAAGTTCCTTCCTACATGTACTTTAGAATCAAACCATCTTAACATATTATAAAAAAGGATTACAAGTACAGAAAAAATTTTTAAGGACTGCATTCTATGGAATCCAGACAAAAGAACATAAGCAGGAGAACTTAAGCTCCAGGAAGAGAAGAAGGTTTAAGCAGGAGTTGAAGGCTGAGGGAGACCAAGAGTCTCCTGTGACGTCATGGGTAGAGGTTCAGAGGTTGCAAAGGAGCACACAGCATGGGAGAGCAGAAGAGAGTGCTATGTGGCTCAAGGACAGCCAGAAGGGCCCGAGATGAGGGTGGAAGGCGGATGCAGCTCCAGTAGAGGTCCGCCCTGTTCAGATATTTGGACTTGTTTCCAGAGTCACCAGACTCCACTTCAGAAAGACCACTCTGGCTACAGTGTGGAAAACAGACTGGAAGAAAGCAATAACGAAGTAGGGGAAATCAGGCTGTTACCATCACCCAAGGAAAGATATGGGTGGGCAGGACGAGAGTTGCAGCAGAAGCAGCAGAGAAGAACAGACAGATCTGAGACATCTGGGAGGACAGACATGACCCAGTGAACGAAAAATTACAAAGTCAAGAATAGTTCTCAAGAGGTTGGTTTGGACAATGAGCACCATTCACTGAGAAAGGTGCAAAGGGAGGAACAAAGTTGATTTGTATTTATTTATTATTTATTAGGGAATAATAAATTCAGTTCAATCTGCTTTGAGTTTTGAGCTGCCCAACCAGAGATCAGGCTGATCAAGTCTCTCTAAGGAGATTTCAAATGAAATTCAACAACACATGGTTTTCACCTCTGATGTTGAGAAATTAATTAATTGTATTATATTTTAAAGAGACTAACACCACTTTTGTTGAAGGAAGTAAATGTTTTCTAACTTAGAAACACAGTCTTGCTAAAAGACAGGTTAATAGGTACACTATAATTTCTAGTTAATCTACTTATAATGTCTTTTTCTAATAAAGAAAATTGAAAACAAGTCCAGGCTCAAGTCCATGAATCACACTCTTGTTCAGGCATTTTTGACATTTCCAATTTTAACCATGTCACTAAGATGGAAAAATTCATGATTTAGTAAGCTGAGCAGCACTGACTGATCATCCAGTATTTAATTAGAAAATCCTCAGGTTTTCAGGGCAAATCATGAGCTATGTCGGTTCAACTCTCTTATTCAAATCTATTAACCTATCTATTAAAATTTGAGAACTGAGACATTGAAAAATATTCAGCATGGGCTAAAACTTTGGACTAAAGATCATATCTGCAAAAAACACTAGCTGAAAGTCGAAGGAGCAGTTTAAACAGCACCACTTTCTTTAAATAAACTATGCTTTCTCTTTGGTATTTTTTATCGATTAACAGTGATATTTTAATATGTTTTCACTAAGATGACATAATTAAGGCAATAGATACCTATTTTAACATGCATTTTTTTGATGTAATAATAGTATATACTATAAATCATTTGAACTACACAAGGAATTAAAGATATTTAATTTACGAATGAATGTCAGGATTATTCTCCAATACAGCCATTGTTGTGGCCCCATGCTATACACCACCAGACTTTTTAAAATTTCACTTTCAGAATAACTGATCTGCTTTTTCTGATAATCTGCATACTAAATGGCTATTAAAAACAGGCAACATTAAGAAGATAAACACTCAGAAAATCAACCTAAAAAAATTAAAGCATTACATGATGTATCGAATTTTACTGGTATACTCGTTTTCAAAGCACAGAAACTACACAGGAGCCATTTCAGTGAATACAGCCCTTTTTCTGCAGTCCTTTCACATTAACATAAGACGGAGACTCATGCTGGAGAAGACTCTTGAGAGTCCCTTGGACTGCAAGGAGATCCAACCAGTCCATCCTAAAGGAAATTCCTGAATATTCATTGGAAGGACTGATGGTGAAGCTGAAACTCCAATACTTTGACCGCCTGATGTGAAGAGCTGACTCATTGGAAAAGACCCTGATGCTGGGAAAGACTGAAGGCAGGAGGAGAAGGGGACGACAGAGGATGAGATGGTTGGATGGCATCACCAACTCAATGGACAGGCGTTTGAGCAAACTCCGGGAGATGGTGAGGGACAGAGAGGCCTGGCATGCTGCGATTCATGGGGTCACAAAGAGCTGGACACAACTGAGCAACTAAACAACAACATATTAACATAATTCTTTTCAACAGTCCTCTTCTCCCAGGTGCTCTTTTATTCCCTATGCATCCTTCCTGATACTAACAGTACCTCCAAATATTTACTTTGCTAAAGTTTTCTTTTTTTAATAGTCTCTTATGGTAATAAGTATACATGCTTGCCTGTTGAGTCACTTCAGTCACGTCCAACTCTTTGCAACCCTATGGACTGTAGCCCACCAGGCTTCTCTGTCCATGGGATTCTCCAGGCAAGAATACTGGAGTGGTTTGCCATGCCCTCCTTCAGGCGATCTTCCCAATACAGGGACTGAACCCATGTCTCCTGTGGCTCCTGCACTGCAGGTGGATTCTTTACTGCTGAGCCACTGGGGAAGCTCCCAATAGGTATAATAGTTAAGAAGTATAAGCTTGGACTCCATAATAACTAAGAACTAAGCTCCGGGAGTTGGACAGGGAAGCCTGGCATGCTGCAGTCCATGGGGTTGCAGAGTTGGATAAGACTGAGTGACTGAACTGAACTGAACCTCCATTTTAAAAAGTACCTGATACGTGAAAGTTATTTAGCCTCCTGGGGGGCTCATTTATCCCATCTACAAAATTGGGCTAATAGGTTATTGTAAGGATTAACTGAGATATTATGTGAAAAATACTTAATGCTTGATACTTGGTATAAAGCGTATCAGCTAATACTTTTATTATTTTCTGGAAGGCTATGGAAGAGCAGCTAAGGAAGCTACTCTTATTCTCTAGAAATAAAGAGGCAAAGATAAATGACCTTCAGAAACATGCATAAAAATGGGATATATCAAAGAAAGAATGCTAATAACCGAGTTTATGCTTTAAGCATAACATCCAATATCCTAAAAACTCCCCATTCACCTCAAAATATACTTTATAGATTGCTTTCGTTGTTGGCACTAGGTTTGTCGAGATAAAGAAGCCAGGAAAGAATATGTTAATAATCTAGGGCGAACCTTCAAAACTAAATGGGTGCCTCCTGACCAGTCAGCACGACCTCCTCAGTACATAATGTTTACACCCATTTACTAGTAAATACCAACTTTTAGTTACATATTTTTGGGAATTCCCTTGCAGTCCAGTGGTTAGAACTTGGTGCTTTCATTGCCGTGGGCCCAGCGGTGTGCACCCCCCTCCCCAAAAGAGGTATTCTCTGAGGCGGAAAAAAAGACAAATAAATGAGTATTCACTGTAGAAGACAGGGTAAAGATTATTCTCAGCCACAGGAAAAGTGACATAAAAATATAGACACAAATCTTTTTCTGTACAGTTGAATTGCATGTTTGTTCAAGTGAAAAACAAGTAGTAATTTTGGTTATAAACTGAACCCAGGACTTTCATTGTGTCAGCCTTTTGGGAGTTCTTTGAGAGCCTTCACTATTGTATTTCAAGCTTATTCTGCATTATGTCTTAATTAGATTAAACTACATCACTTGAATCTGAGATCATCCTAAATCACATGATGGAAAAGCTAATGAACCCAAATGCTGAGCTACAGCTCTTAAAATCAGTGGGAAACATCTACAGAGTTTTTGATGGGTTTATAAAAACTGTCCTTTTAGTCACCTTTCCAAATACACTATCAGAAACCTCCATTTATCTAGCCCTACTGGTAGCAAATACAAGCCCAAGCTCTCATTCCTATGACTGACAAAATAAGAGAGCGTAATACATCTGCTTAAATCCCATATTTACCCATTATTTGAATAAAAGTTTTCCAAACACACAAAAGTTCTTTTCACATTCAAAACATTAAATGTTCTTTACTATTCAATTGTATTTATAAGGATCTAAAAATGAAAAAAAAAAAAACTCAAAGAAACTAGGAAATAAGCCAACTTTTTAAAAATATTCAATGTCCCTGATCAAGTTAAACAAAACTCCATTGTCAGTTTTCAGCATAATAGTCAAACAAAAAAATTTCACACTTCATATTTTTTTTTTAATTTAGTCAGTACAGCTTTGTATATGTCCTTTATGAATAACACAGTACAAAACTACCCAAAAGACCTTTAATCAAATTAGACTTTATCTGAGGTTTGGATTTAGCTCATATTGTCTATTTATGACATCCATTCATCAAGATTATTTTGTTAGTATGGAAAAATTGTAAGAGAGATTATCTGGGAGAAAGAAATCTAAAACTTTAAAATGCCGAATTTAAGTTACCATAAAATTTGGACTATAAGTAAATCATCATACTGACGGAAATTCATCTTTAAACATTTTTTAAAAGGTATGAATATCTGCAGTGTATTACAAACACAACACTGTTTGAACAAAGCTCAATTATTTTCACCACAGGTAATAGCATATGCATGAAGAGACTGGAGTGACCAAAGGATGTCTATCTGCAGCTATTTGAACTTTTTTCCCATTGTTTTTTCTTTTCAAGAAACTGTTACAATTAGGGTAGGTACTTATGCACATTTAATCACAAGGTTCGTATATACTTTATGTTGCAAACTACTGCTGTTGTGAGGTCCTAAGTGGTGACTACTGTCCTAATAAAGCATATGGAACATACATGAACCAAAAAGGTGACAGTGACAGTCGCTCAGTCGTATCTGACTCTTTACGACCCCATGGATGTAGCCTAGAAGGCTCCTCTGTCCATGGAATTCTCCAGGCAAGAATGCTGGAGTAGGTAGCCATTCCCTTCTCCAGGGAATCTTCCTGAGCCAGGGATCGAACCTGGGTCTCCTACACTGCAGGCAGATTCTTTACCGTCTGAGCCATGAAGGAATACTTGCATGCATAAGCCACCTCTGGAAAGATTATGCAAGAAATAGGCTACTGTGATGTCTTCTGGAGAAAAGAGCAGATTTTTAGGAAAAAAATACTTCTTTTATCTTTATATTCTTATACAATGAACCTGGGTAACTCCTTCAAAAATAAACTATTCTGAAATGAAATAAGTGGAGCCAAAGACATGCACAAATTTAATACTGTTTAAGTTTATGGAACAGAAAAAGATTAAAAGTCAGTCATGATAACCTAGTATGTATGAACCAGAAAAGGGATTTGCTAAATGGGACTACTTCCACTGCTCAGGAGGGCAAATCCATACATCCAGGCCTCAGCACAAGGCTGGCCTCAGAGCATGAGTTGGCTTAACAGAAGGTACCCAGTCTCTGAGACCTGACGGCACCCCTTGTTAAGGAGACCACCTCCTCTTGGTTCCCTCCTTCATGGTGACTCACCATGTTGCCCCTTCACCATCCACATAAATCTGTAGAGAATTAAGGGGGAGGACCCTCTCCTGGAACCTTCCCCCAGAGGATGCAGTCTAGCCTGCTTCATGACACTCAGGCATTTAGAGCTACTTCTCCAACTCTTCCCAGTTGGTGCAGTGGTAAAGAATCCATGTGCCAATGCAGGAGACACGGGTTCAGTCCCTGGGTTGGAAAGATCCCCTGGCATAGGAAATAGCAACTAGCTCCAGTATTCTGCCTGGAAAATTCCACAGGTACAGTCCATGGAGTATCCAAAGAGTTGAACATGACTGAGCACACACACACACACACTCCACTCTTGACCTTTTTCTTAGTTTTCCCTGTTTACTATTTATACTACACAACACCAATGGTTTACGTGAGCAGGCCCTTCTTGCACAAAATTACACTAGTTCATTTACTTGGTAAATATTTACCGAGACTCTGCCATGTGTCAGGCTAAGTGTTAGGCGCTGAAAATTTTATGGAATGTAATTCTTTCAATAAAAACTAGAATTTAAAGACCAGAGGCTTCTACGACTTAGCCACCAAAATTATTCTATTCCATTTATTTAACACCTTCCTGTGTGACAGCATGATGCTAGATGCCTACTATACTTTGTTCCTAATTCTTAATGGATGTTAGCATTTCTATTTTATGAATGAGAAAACTGAGGCTGGATGGATTTCAGTCATGTGCCCAAGGTCAAACAGTTGGTAAGTTTGAGCATCAGAGCCAGTTCTATCTGGTTCCAAAGCCTACGTTCACTCACTGGCTACACCACTGCTGCCTCCGTGAAAAATAATCAAGTTTCTTGTTTGCATTAATTTAGAATATAGTGCCATTTTCTTTTCCATTTATTATTTTTACTCAAAAACACTTAAATGCAAAATTCCTAACAACATAGAAGAGCAGAAGCTAAAATGTAAATTTAATGAAGGCAAATAAAATAATGCTGGCTGTTAAAAAAAGCTGGGAGAGAAAATGCCAAATTTTATAGTGCACTACATTCTATAAAATAGAACCTAACTGAAATTGACATCACTTCCTCTGGCCTTCTTCACCCTTTGGCCTTAAATAAGTGGCTATTAAAGAGAATAGTCTTTCTTTCGCTAAAATAAATTAAGTGAATATAGCTCCTTCATTCGTGTGATGAAACACCCCCAGGAGGCCAACTATGTCAACTTCTACCCTGTCTTCACAGTCATGTGAAAATCCCATCTACCATCTTGGATTTGGTCTTTAGAGGCCTAAATTTTCAAAGACTCTGTAATTCATTGTATTAAATATTATTGAATACCAGTTACATGCTATGAACTGTGCAAAAGAGAAATTTGACCAGCACCTTTCCAGGGAATTCTTTATGTAAAAAACTTCAACCCTGGACACCACAGTTATTTTTCATACTGATGAGTTCCTTTTTACTTCAAATTTTAAGATGTGACTTAGAACCTGGGGAGAAAGCATATAATTTTTATAGTGTTCATGCTAAACTTTTTCAAAGAATCAGCAGGGGTAGGGGGAGGGAAACTAAATCCTTCCAAAATTCCACCAATGTTTTCATTGTAAAGACTTTTTCTCTGAAAGTCTTCACTTAGCATGCAGGGCATTTTTGTAAATTTTTGAAAAGTTGGGTTAAGAATCAAGAAGCCTCTTTCCAATTGTATCACAGTGAAATCATGGAGGGGGCTGAAGTTTTTCTTTAATGTGTGGAACAGTGTGCAAATGAAACACCACTTCCTACATGTCATTATTAAAATATATCACATTGTTACTCTCCTTCAGTTCAGTTCAGTTCAGTGGCTCAGTCGTGTCCAATTCTTTGCAACCCCATGAATTGCAGCATGCCAGGCCTCCCTGTCCGTCACCAACTCCTGGAGTTCACTCAGACTCACGTCCATCGAGTCAGTGATGCCATCCAGCCATCTCATCCTCTGTCGTCCCCTTCTCCTCCTGCCCCCAATCCCTCCCAGCATCAGAGTCTTTTCCAATGAGTCAACTGCATGAGGTAGCCAAAGTACTGGAGTTTCCTCTCCTTAAATGGCCAAATTTTAAGCAAGTATATACTTTGGAAATAATTTAATCCAACTCCATAATTTAAAGGATATAGAAACTAAGGTAATCATGACAGCATTATCTACGATTAGCCAAAAAATCTTTTTTGTAACCTGAGTTCATTGATAGTTGTGTTACCCAACTCTTCATAAAGCTCTTTGAAAGCAGAGATTCTCCAGCAAATGCTCACTGAGTATACACTATGAGAGATGCACTGTGTAGGGTAGACAGGCCCCCAAATAAATAACTGAGATGTGAAGAAGTATTCCTATGAGAGCAATCTATCGAAATCCTCAATAGAGGTTCTAACTATGCCTGGAAGACTTGGGGGGAGGCATGTCACCTGGATTGACATTTGAGCAGGTTTTGAAGCATAAGCAGGCAGAGATTAATAGAGAACACTGCAGGCAAAAATAAGAAAGCAAAGACACAAAGTAGAAACCAGCATATCTGAGGGAATGAAGACTATAAGCACGGTGTCAAGTGGGCTTCATCCTAAAAGCAATGGGGAGGGCTCTCCTGGTGGCTCAGTGGTAAAGAGTCCATGTGCCAGTGCTGGAGACACGGGTGCAATCCCTGACCTGAGAAGATCCCAAGGCCTTGGAGCAACTAAGACCGTGTGCCACAGCTATTGAGTCTGTGCTCAATAGAGCACAGAGTGCTCTGGGAGTGGCAGCTACTGAAGTCCATGCGCCCAAGAGCCTGTGCTCCAAAAAAAGAGCGTGGCCTTCCCACTCACTGAAACTAGAGAAAAATATCAGAGCAGCAACGAAGGCCTAGCACAACCAAAAATAAATAAAGTAAAATTATTTTAAAAGCATGGTGAGTGAATGGAGATATTTAAGCATGACATAAGACTTGCATTTTAGAAATGTCCTCACACGGCCTTTTGAAGAACCACCAGAGGTAGAGATGTAAGGGATTGGGTAATATCTGAACTAAGTTCCAGACAGAGAAGATCAAGAGACATTAGATGCCACACATTGGATTGCTTCCTTTGTAACCCCACCCAGCTCAGCAAAATACTCCAATCTCACCAGAGTCTCAATTAATACAAAAAGAAAGATTATTATAATTGTCTGAATTACTAAGTCAGTACTTTGGAAGTCACTAAGTCACCAAATTGGAAGACTAAGTCTTCCAACAAAAAGTAATGAGATTTTTAAAAAGCATGAGTTGATTGTGTAAGAAATATATCCCCAGATTTTTATTGAACTAAATGCTAATAATTGAAATTTCAAATTTACCTCAAATTTGCCAAGTACCACATAGAATCTTATATAGTCTTATGGAAGAACCAAATTGGCACTGAACTACATCAGCAAATTGGGCTGCTTAAAAATCATTAATATACAGAAAATGAATGTAACTTTTGCATTTCTTACTTGCCAGAAGATAATAATACACCAAGTTCTCAAAATAATGTGTTTTCATATGATTATTACTTCTGAATAGATGTAATTAGTTGATTGAAAGCAATTATGTTTGACCCAATGGTTTCTAATAGCATCAAAGGTACTAATGGCCACCTGTCTCGGTGTGTCAGCAATCCTATTTTAAGGAAATTATTACTCTGTGCTTAAGCAGAAGACCCATCCTAGCAATCAGAAAAAGAAAAGGTTGATACCTCCAACTTGGACAAGTGTGGCATTACCTGTGGGTCTTGGTTTTCTTCTGTGCAAATTGTGATAATAATGCCTGTCATACCTGCTGTCCAGGTTGCTGTAGAGATCAAATGAGTGTAAAAACAAAGAATTTTTAAAGGACATTTCTCCTTTACACGGTGAAACACAGGATTACCGGACACACAGACGCAAATCCTCTTTCCTCCTGATAGCACATACAATCAGTACCACTCACCTTAGAAATCAGTCATGTATCATGCGATGCTCCTTTGTATTTATATTACACAATCTCCAATCTGTCAAAGTATATTTTATTTTCCTATCAATCAGATGTTTTATTTTTTCAATTTGAAAAAAAGTTGACAATCAAAACTCAATTCAAAATCTGCTTTTCTGGTTCTTTAATTTAAAAACACCTTAATTTTCTGTGTAAAGATTATTTTCATCTCAAATTTCCAATTTTGGATATAACAGAAAGAGATGAAAAGAAAAATACACAATTTAATAAGATTCTAATAAATTAAACCGATATTATTCTTTTTAGCTTTAGACTGGTTTACAGAGGGAGAAGTCATTTCCACAGATTAATTGGAAATTAATTAATAAATTAATTAATCATTTAGTGAATTTATATAAAATTCTTTCATCTAATATTTTACATTAATATTGTTGAATATGTAGGAAATATGCCAAGTCCTAAGGGACAGAAGCAATCGCATAAAAATGCTAGAAATTATCTTTCCAATTAATGTCTATTAAAACAAATAATCTAAGAATTCAAAGAAATATACAAAGCTATCTCTTTCTTTGTAAAGCTAAATTAAGTATTTAGGACACTTGAAAGTATAAATGGAAAACCATATTCTATGTATAACTGAAAAATTATGACTAAATTCAACAATTAAAACTGGTATAATAGATATTTAAGTAGCTTGGTATAGTACATGTGGTTATGATACTTAAAATTGTCTAGAAATAATATACTGTGTATCTTATATAATACACAGATGATTAACTTTCTCTATGAAAATTTTCAGCATGCATTAACACAATAAAAACCATTGACTATATTTTACCACAAATAATTGAGACCCAGAGTTATTGATTGTTGAACTTTCCTTTGACTGTGTTTAAAATACATTAGTTTTTACATGGAAGGTACATGTATACACAATGACCCTCTTTATGGAGCCAGTGTTTTACTAAATCCCTTTTTGTCCCTCTACAAAAGGGCAGGCTTAGCCTACCGACAAAACAGCTGAAAAGAACAGCAGCAACGAGTAAATGTCCCCCTGCTGGGTCTATAAAAAGTGTCCGTTCCCGTCATGAAGAAGGCGGGCATGTAACATGGTTAGGAGCAAGTACTGGAGCTATTGTGCATTGTGTATGATCTCGAGTAGAGAAAACCATCTGTCCTTTTGCCCTGAAAAAGGACCCCCTGTGAGCCTCTTCTCATGGGCCATTACAGCTTCCGTCAACCCTAACACTGCACAGGCTTTGAACTGATGTCTGTCTGTCACAAAAGTTCATCACTGACCACTTTTCCCCAGAGGTTTCATGGGGTTTTAGGCTGAAGTGACCAACCACGACCTAACAAAAAGATTAGTGTGTCTGGACATAAAGCAAGATAGAGATATGAGGGACCCTCTTTGTAACATCCTGCCACACAGAATAGAAAACAGTGGATGTAGTCAACTACAGAATATGCAGAAGCGCCCGAGGGAGAAGAAAAGAGGATTTGGAAAGGGACTCTGTCTTCCCTTGGAAACAAGTGCTCTTTACTGCCAACAGGCATTTTCCCGAAGAGTTGTAATAATTCTGTCTCTTTATATAAGAAATATTACCAGAAATGACAATTTCATTCAACCTCAGGCAAAATGAAGAATAGAGTGCAATGTTAGGTTTCTCTCTGTAAAGTTTTATTTTAGAAGGCAATCATTGGTAGAGCTATAGAATTATAACAGGCCCTGGGGTTTGTCTACACACCACCCTGCTGCCAAAGCGGTAAACACCTTCCTACAAAACCTCTGACAGGAAGCCATGTGAGGGTCCTCTCTCAGCCTCCCTCCTCTGGGCAAATGCCCATACACTGTCCAGTGTTAACCTCAAAGACAATATCTTCTCTAGTCTTCCCTGGCTCACTCTTCTCTGCTTACACTGCTCTCACAGAACTGATAACATTTAACTATGCTTATTACACGTGTCTCTTTTTACTAGACGATAAGCCCTCAAGGATAAAGGGGCTTCCCTGGTAGCTCAGCTGGTAAAGAATCCTCCTACAAAGCAGGAGACCCAGGTTCAATTCCTGGGTCAGGAAGATCCCCTGGAGAAGGGATAAGCTACCCACTCCAGTATTCTTGGGCTTCCCTGGTGGCTCAGCTGATAAAGAATCCACCTGCAGTGCAAGAGACCTGGGTTCAATCCCTGGGTTGGGAAGATCCCCTGAAGAAGAGAAAAGCTACTCACTCCAATATTCTGGCCTGGAGAAATCCATGGACTGTATAGACCCTGAGGTCCCAAAGAGTCGGACATGACTGAGCAAATTTCACCTTCACTTTACAAAGATAAAGATTATGTCATATTATTGTATATACCTAAGACAGTGCTTGACACATAGTAGGCAATTAATAACTATTTTCACTGTCATTCTTGAAGTGTCCCCATGATAGACAGCCCACCACAGCAAAAGGAAGCCACTTTTTAAAAACTGAAATGTAGTTAATTTACAGTGTTGTGTTAGAAAGGAAGCCATTTTTAAACAAGAACGTTGTTGGGAGTGGAGTAGGTACCAAGATTTATCCCTGTTAACTTCTTCCCAGATCCAAGTTCTGCTCTGCAGTTCTAAGCAGACATGGTCCACCACACATCTGACAATAGCCACCCTGCTTCCTTAACATCACTACCATCTCTAGCTCTTGTCTTTTTCAAGCTAAGTGTTCCTATTTTCTTCTGCTGTTATTCCTTTAAGATAAATTTCAGATGTTAAAAAATATATTTTTTTGATGTCTTTCATCCTCATTGCCTTTCATCTCTCTAGAACTGCTCTCATTTGTCAGTATTTCCTTCAAAACTAAACAAAATACTACATGCATGGTTCTGTCTGTGCATCACACAGGGAAACTGCTACCTACTTGTCCCAGGCACAAGTTACAAATGCAGCCTTGTATGTTCCTCTTCACCTTCTCCTTCCGCCTGTGCTTCTGAAAGGGATGATTGAAAACTTCAGTGGGATTAGCACCTCTGTTTTCTCCATGAAAATATATTTTACCAACCAGACAGGAAACCCCTGTGTAAAGTCCGTCATCATTCACACGTTTATACTAATTTCTAAAAAGCCTCAAATAAGCAGTTGCTTCGAGTAATTAGCCTGATTGAAAGACAAGAGGCAGGAGTGGGGCAAGAGAGGGAGGAAGGAAAATCTTACTGATTTCTCCAGTTTTGAAAGAGAATTTCTTCTCAAAGTTTGTAGCAACTAATTTGGATTTTTCCTGTAATAAATATCAGAACAATGTCCCAAGAAAATCTGGCTTCCTACACTTCAATAACAAATAAGAGTCTTTATTGAAAATATTAACACATAGTTCACAGAGAAAGTTCACTTAGTAGTAAATATCAATGCCTTGGAAGTCTTTCATAGAACTGAGATCATTTCCATGTATCTGATTCTGTTAGGGGAAGCACACTGACTTAAACCGCCCACCCTGGCCAAGCCCTTTAGTAACCATTCGCGTGAGTTGTTTTATGACATGAGATCCTGGTAAGGAATACGGAACTAATAAGCCACCACCAGCCGGAAGAGTTCGGGAAAGGTCAAAAGGAGACACCGCGTGTCCGTCCACTTTCCAGAATCCCTCTCGCTAGCATCCATCTTGGCTGGGCGATGCGTGCGCCACCAGGAAAGACTCTAAATTAGAATGATTGGCCAAAGACAACCCAGAAACTAATCCCATCACCATAAAACCCGAGACTGCGAGCCACATGGCAGATCAGTTCTCCTGGGTTCCCTTACCCTACTGCTCTCCACCCGGGTGCTGTTTCCCAATAAAATCTCTTGCTTTGTCAGCACATGTGTCTCCTCGGACAATTCATTTCCAAGTGTTAGACAAGAGCCCAGTTTAGGGCCCTGGAAGGGGTCCCCTTTCCTGCAACAATTCTACTTCTTGCAGTTCAATATTAGTTTTTCTGGCCCAATTAATATATCTTATTATCATTATGTTACACCATGACTTGCATGTGAGTATTTTCTAAACTCAATATGTGCTGTTATTTTAATGAACTTGAGTTGAATCAGCACATCAATCCAGGCCACCTCTCTGCAAACACAATAATAGAACTTGATCTATTCATTTTCAAACCCATTATAGTCTACTAGTCAGACAGCATGCAACTATGGAACTTTATAAATGTACAATGATTATATCTTCTGTCTAGCATTCATATTTCATATATTTTTAAATGGTATACTGAAATAAATATTTGGCAGCTTCATCAAAGAAAAAGGCTAGATGCCTTAAACTATATATTTTTTTAAATTTAGTCCTATAGTTTCTTGAGAAATGTTTTTTATGTTCTTCCTATGAAAGCTATTTTATAAATCTGAATGGCCATTTATCAGTTCTTACAGAATTCTAAAGAACTAAATATACTATCATACATGTAAGAAATCCATTTCTTATGAAAATTTACAATATGCTATACTGAGTCCTTAGGTCTGGCTAATTATGAGAAACAGCCTTCTCTTAATGAGGTAGTTAAAATAAGAATATTTCCCCCAAGGACTACCTTTCAGTTTCAATTCTGTTCATGAAGAATTTGGTGACTTGGACAAGGGGTTCACCTCCCTTGAAGAACTCTCAACAATTGATTTTTTTTTAAGAAAGTAAACTAATCCTCCAATTTGTTACAACTGGTTTAATGTTTAAGTTTAAAATCTTTTTAAACTGTAGTTATGAGATTTTCATAGTCAAGGACCAAGGAATGCAACTGATTTAGTGTTTATCCATTAAGAAGGTAAATTTTGTGATTTTTTAAAATATATATATATATATATATACCTCTCTCATAATTAAAAGCAAACTATGAGTTCTTGAAAAGTTAAAAAAAGTGTATAAAAAGCAAATAATCTAATATAAAAGATATTTTAAAAAAATATGTTTTCTAAAAAAGAGACCACTTATGAAAAAAAATCCTACAATTAAGGGTTCAAACATGAATCACTGTTGTGTCATGAAGTTGCTCAGTCGTGTCCAACTCTTTGCGAGTCTGTGTACTGTAGCCTACCAGGCTCCTCCCTCCATGGGATTCTCCAGGCTAGAGTACTGGAGTGGGTTGCCATTTCCTTCTCCAGGGAATCTTCCCAACCCAGGGATTGAACCTGGGTCTCCTGCTTTCCAGGCAGACACTTTAACCTCTGAGCCACCAAGGAAGCCCCTTAGTCAGATCTAATAAAGAAATCCCAATCTAATGATTCTAAGGGTACTGAAAGATGTGCCAGGGTCTAGCAGCTAGCAAAGGGTCTACATCATCTTATGAAGAAAACTTTTCATAGAGGTCTTCCACAAACTGACCTACACCCCCCTGCTTCAGAGCAAGCATATTCTCACAGAAGCCTTCAGAACAGAGCCAATGCAAAAACACTTTCTTCTTTGGTGATGATCCTTTTAACAGCCTAAATAATCACACTGAGATTCAAACATTTTCATTGACCTTAAACTGTTGTCTTTCACACAAGTGAACGCTCACTCTCTGGGTCTGCTTTAGGACCGAAGAAAACACACAGATATTAAACACTTCAACAGGCCTGAACAAAGAAGATGAAAATATGAGCAAATTTTAAGTATTCTCCTCTCTTTACCAAAGTGCATTACTCTACTTAAAGATATTTTAAGGTGAAAAACAACCCAAATGTTTATCCATTGACAGTCTTGTTTCAATTATACATCCATTCAGTGGAATTGTATTTAGCTGTTAAAGCAACAAAGAATGAGACAATATTGCCTGTAAAATATTCTTGCCAAAAATGCTTAACCTGAATCTTATCAATTTTAAAGGAAACACACCCTTTTGGCTCTGCGAGCAGCACCATGGCGGCTGGCAAGAACAAAAGCCTTACGGAAGGCAGAAAAAACGGAGCCAAGAAGAAAATGGTTGATCTATTTTCTAAAAAGGATTGGTAGGACATGAAAGCACGAGCTATGAGAACTATGGAAAACACTAGTCACAAGAACTCAAGAAACCAAAATTGACCTGATGGCCTCAAGGGTCATGTTTTTGAAACAAGCCTTGCTGATCTGCAGGATGATAATTGCATTCAGAAAATCCAAGAGAATTACTGAGGATGTTCAGAGGAAAAAAACTGCATGACTAACTTCTGTGGTATGGATCTTACTTATAAAAAATGTACTCTATGATCAAAAAAAACGGCAGACCATGATTGAAGCGCATGTTGATGTCAAGGCTAGTGTCGGTTATTTTCTTCATTTGTTCTGTGTTGGCTTTACTAAAAATCTCAATAATCAGAGTCAGAAGACCTCTTACACCAAACACTAGTAGAAAGACCTACTGAAAAAACCTACGACTTTTTAAGACATTGTTTAATTTTTCTTTTGTGATTAAGAATGAAACCCAGCAACTATAGATTATGAGATTGCTATGAATTGACTTTATGTCACGACCTGAAAATTGCTGTCTTGAACAAATCCCTGACATCAGCTTGCTATATTTTTAGAATTTTTCTCTTTTCCAAAAACAGGAAAGAAAACCTAGGTTCCAAATAAATGAGGTATTTTTTAAAGTTGGAAGTGTGGGAAGAACAGTTATTTTGACATTTTTAGATTGCTTTTTAATCAAACAGTAGAAATTCTAACTTTGCAAGGACGGACTAGCACTCCATATCTCAATCCACCTTTGGGATGTTTAATTGGCCTGAGTGTCCACTCTGGAAGGCGCATGGATCTGAGCTGACTGTGCCCTAAAGGGGCAACTTGGTCCCGTAATGGTCACAACTAATAATCTACTCAAAGCATATTTTTATATGCATGAAGTACAATAGCTTTCAATGGGAAAGGCCACTTCCAAGTTCTTAATGGTTATTAATCTGTTTTCCCCCCAAATACTGGATTAACAGATTATGCCCAGCTAGTTAATAAGGAACGACACTAAAGTAAAGGGGCTTCCCTGGTGGCTCAGTGGTAAAGAATCCGCCTGCCAGTGTTAGAGACTCAGGAGACATGGGTTAGATCCCAGGGGTGGGAAGATCCTCTGGAGAAGGAAATGGCAACCCACTCCAGTATTCTTGCTTGGAAAATCCCATGGACAGAGGAGCCTGGTGGGCTACAGTCCATGGGATCGCAAAAGAGTTGGAAACAATTTAGGGACTAAACAAAAACAACTAAAGTAAAGAGATTAATAGAAGGTGTTTTGTTTTAAGACTATAGCTCAATTTTGTAGTAATATAAGTCCATTTCCTAGTCACTCTAGTAACTTTCTTCCTTAAAAACACTTCTCTTCTCTGAAAACCTCTAGAACAGGGACCGTTCTTTCTAAGTTACAGTCAAATGCAATTCCATTAATATAATCATGTATTCTCACTGAGTTTCCAGAACATGTCAATATGCCATCTTGCAGGCAACAGAAAACCAACCTAATGGGAAACTGATGAGTCACACTGTTAAATTATGTTTTTGCTTCAAATATATTTTTGAAACTAGTTCACCTCTCCATGAAATCCTGTTTTTATATGAAGAATAAAGTTCATACTAAGCAATTCTTCAAATATTCAAAAATACAGTAGAATGTTGATAGGCTTCTGGCTGCATTTTAAATCCATCTTTCCAATGAATAAAAGCAACAGAAATCAAAGTTTCTGCAAAGCCTCAGGACAAAACTTCAAGAACAGTCAAGTGCTTCAGAAATGATTATTATAATCAGATTACTGGCTTCCCTGGTGGCTCAGTGGTAAAGAACTCGCCTGCCAATGCAGGAGACATAAGAGACATGGGTTCGATCCCTGGGTGGGGAAGATCCCCTAGAGGAGGTGATGGCAACCCACTCCAGTATTCATGCCTGAAGAATCCGATGGACAGAGGAGCCTGGCAGGCTACAGTCCATAGGATTCCTGAATCAGAGATGACCGAAGTGACTTAGCATGCACTCACTCTTTTGTACTTACAAAACTACAGTATTTTCCCATTTATAGCACAAAAACTAAACTTAAGCTAAAGGGTGAAAAAATGAACAGACTTTGGAAGGAATTATGAGGAGATTTCACTTAAGAATAGAATCAAGAAGAATTTTTAAATATTTTAAAATACCATTTCCTAATTCCTTTTACTATGGTTGTATTACCACCCCACTTCAAGAGTTCCCTACCATGCTAGAGAGGGCACCAAGAGAGCAACACTTTTATTCATTTTCTATGTAATTCATAATATTTGAATTACCGATTCTACTTATAGGTAATATAGGCAATCCACACAAAGGCATAAAGATATAAGATTATTCACTGTGAAGTTATTTTTTATAACTTAAAAATAATCGAAAGGCATAAAAAGAGAAAAATTGTTAATGGGGAAAGGGAGCAACATAAAGGTAAGGGAATAAGAGATACAAATTACTAGGTGTAAAATAAGCTACAAGAATATATTATACAACATGGAGAATATAGCCAATATTTTATAACCACCACAAATGGACTATAATTTTAAAAATTGTGACTCACTATACTGTACACCTGTAACCCATAAATACTATGTAGTAGATCAGTAAGTTGCTCAGTCGTGTCCAACTCTTTGCAACCCCATGGACTGAAGCCTGCCAGGCTCCTCAATCCATGGGATTCTCTAGGCAAGAACACTGGAGTGGGTTGCCATGCCCTCCTCCAGGGCATCTTCCCAACTGCAGGGACTGAACCCAGGTCTCCTGCATTGCAGGCAGGAGACCTACCTGGGCCACCAGGGCTATACTTGGAAAGAAGAATGTTTTAAGTTATCTGAATGCTGTTAGGTGGCTCTCACACTCCAATCTGAAGACAGAACACGCTAGTTTAATGAAAGCATTTATCCACCCATGAACAGGTGGCTCTTAGGCATATAATTTTATCTAAACAGAAAAGTGTTTCATGACCATAAATGTTTAAAACATGATACATTATATTCCCCATTTTGGAGATCACAATACACATATCCTACAGTAAATAAATCTGCTTACTCAGTGCATCTCTAATTTGTCTTGAAACTTGTTTGCTAACATGAAGAAGAAATGGTGTTCTAGGGAACACAGCTGGACACATTGAGATAAACAAAAGACAAGAGTACATGGATCATTGTTATAAAGACAATTCCTAAGCTGCTCATAAATAGATGAATGGTAAGCAAAAGGGAAAGACTACTAGAAAGCCATTTGGTTCTCTCCTGAGCTCTCTTAAGCTTGGGCATTTCATCACAGAATCAGAAGAAAACCATGTTGGTCAGCTCATCAAATTTCCAGATCATATGAAGCCAAGAAAAGTTGGAAATGTATTGAAAGAATCACAATCCCAGCAAGTCCTGAAAGGCTGGGATTTGGGTCTATAAAAATAGATGAAAATCTAGTGAATACAATAGAAAGTTTTGATTTGCCTCCCCACTCCCAAAAAAACCAAAACTGCAAAATCAAGAGTGAGAAAGACAGGCCTTAACAGAAGCATATGTGAAAAATACTTAGGGGTTTTCATCAATATTAAACTCAGTGTCAGTTAATAGAATTATGGAACCAGAAAGAAAAGTACTGTCATACTAGGCTGCATTTACAGTAGAGTATATAAAACTAAGGAAGTTTTCTTCTCTTTCCTCCTCACAGATGACCACCAGGCATCTGAGGCTTTATTCAAATCAATGTGCAACATTTTAAGGAAGAAGCAGACACCCTGAAATGTCTCAATAAGTCAATGGCATTTTAGAACAAAACTCTCAATAAGAAATTAGAATAGATGATTTCACATATTTGATGAGTTGTCACAAGACAGAGGTATTTGAATTCTTTTTTATGATGCAGGGCGGGATGGTATACAGAATCAAATGGTGAATGCCCAAAAGATGAATTTTAACCTAACAAACAGAAGAAGCTTTGTAATAAACTGGTCCAAAGACTGAATGGTCTATTCAAGAAATAATAATGAGTTATGATCATTTAGTCAAAATGTCACTGAGGGAATTCAAGTATCAGGTACAATGTTAAGTCTGGATAGCCTTTAAAGATCTTCACAACACTGAGATTCTAAAATACTATCAAAGACAGCATTACCGTTTGGAGACATTATCAAGAACCACATAATACATTCTATATGGAATCAGGGATACCCGTGCCAATGGGTACTGGATACTGACTCCGGAAATCCAATTTTCACTTTTCAGGATTTGGGAAGTTTATTGTTAAAACAGTCATTATTAAAATTTAAACTATATAACCTTACAATGAGATAAATTATATGAAAAACAAAACTAGTCAACACCCAAACTTAACGCTTCCTAATGTCACTTTCTTAGCTTTCAAGTGACTCTGGTGGGATATTCACATCTTGGAAATCTACAAATGCTATAACTTGGGGCTTCTTTTTTTAGAGCAGTTGTTAAATATTTGTCATCAGCATATCACTGGAAAACTCAGCAGTGGCCACAGGACTGGAAAAGGTCAGTTTTCATTCTAATCCCAAAGAAAGGCAATGCCAAAGAATGCTCAAACTACTGCACAATTGCACTCATCTCACATGCTAGTAAATTAATGTTCAAATTTCTCCAAGCCAGGCTTCAGCAATACGTGAACCGTGAACTTCCAGATGTTCAAGCTGGTTTTAGAAAAGGCAGAGAAACCAGAGATCAAATTGCCAACAATTGCCGCTGGATCACTGAAAAGCAAGAGAGTTCCAGAAAAACATTTATTTCTGCTTTATTGACTATGCCAAAGCCTTTGACTGCGTGGATCACAATAAACTGTGGAAAATTCTGAAAGAGATGGGAATACCAGACCACCTGACCTGCCTCTTGAGAAACCTGTATGCAGGTCAGAAAGCAACAGTTAGAAATGGACATGGAACACCAGACTGGTTCCAAATAGGAAAAGGAGTACATCAAGGCTGTATATTGTCACCCTGCTTATTTAATTTATATGCAGAGTACATCATGAGAAACGCTGGGCTGGAGGAAGCACAAGCTGGAATCAAGATTGTCGGGAGAAATATCAATAACCTCAGATATGCAGATGACACCACCCTTATGGCAGAAAGTGAAGAACTAAAGAGCCTCTTGATGAAAGTGAAAGAGGAGAGTGAAAAAGTTGGCTTAAAGCTCAACATTCACTTCATGGCAAATAGATGGGGAAACAGTGGAAACAGTGTCAGACTTTATTTTGGGGGGCTCCAAAATCACTGCAGATTGTGACTGCAGCCATGAAATTAAAAGACGCTTACTCTTTGGAAGGAAAGTTATGACCAACCTAGAAAGCATATTAAAAAGCAGAGACATTACTTTGCCAACAAAGGTCCATCTAGTCAAGGCTATGGTTTTTCCAGTAGTCACGTATGGTTGTGAGAGTTGGACTATAAAGAAAGCTGAGCACAGAAGAATTGATGCTTTTGAACTGTGGTGTTGGAGAAGACTCTTGAGAGTCCCTTGGACTGCAAGGAGATCCAACCAGTCCATCCTAAAGGAGATCAGTCCTGGGTGTTCACTGGAAGGACTGATGTTGAAGCTGAAACTCCAATACTTTGGCCACCTGACGCAAAGAGCTGATTCATTTGAAAAGACCCTGATGCTGGGAAAGATTGAAGGCAGGAGGAGAAGGGGACAACAGAGGATGAGATGGCTGGATGGCATCACTGACTCAATGGACATGAGTTTGGGTGGACTCCAGGAGGTGGTGATGGACAGGGAGGCCTGGTGTGCTGCGGTTCATGGGGTCGCAAAGACTCAGACACGACTGAGTGACTGAACTGAACTGAATACCTTTCATCCATGAGTATTTATTAAGCTGCCACATGTACAGCATCAGGCTGTGTAGAATAAAAGTACAAATCAAAGCAATCTTCCTTCAGGAAATAGGAAAAGAACTAGGAAGCAATGTCTAAACTTTTTTAAGTGATCTGTCTTCTTATTGTATACATTGTGGTATGTCTATACAACAGATTACTCTATAGCCTTGAAAAAGAATGATGTAAATCAGTTTGTATTGGGAAGATACACAACAAACTAGTAACAGCAGACTCCTCTGGGGGAGGCATTGTGTGCCATACAAATGTTTGTTTGTTGTCGTGTCATATGTATGTATGATTTTAATAATAATAACAACGCTATAATCAAACACAAAGAAGGAGGTCGACCTGGGGCAATACTTTCTCTCTTTTACCACAAGGAGGAGAGAAGAGAGCAACCTTGACAAAAGCAGTAGAAGCAGAGATAGAATGCTTAAAGCTCAGAGGGTCCTACACTGGCCGCCTCCAGATGAGGGGATGATACTGTTAATACGTCCTGAGTGTTCTGATCACCTTCCATCTCCTATTCTTCTAGAGGAGCCTGCTGTGGAGCTGATATTCCTGCCTTCCTTACTCACTGGGTATCCAGATGGCTCAGTGGTAAAGAATCCGCCTGCAACGCATGAGTCGCAGGAGCTGCGGGTTTGATCCCTGGGTCAGGAAGATCCCCTGGAGGAGGAAAAACCAACCCACTCCAGTAGTCTTGCCTGGAGAATCCCATGAACAGAGGAGCCTGGCGGGCTACAGTCCATGGAGTTGCACAGAATCGGACACGTCTGAGCACACAATTGCATCCTGCAATCACTGGCAGTGATTTTGACCCCTGGGGAACATCTGGCAATGTTGAACCATTTTGTGTATTCTAGAAAGGGAGTGCAACTAGCATCCAGTGAGGAGAGCCCAGGGACGCAGCTAAACATTCCACAGTGCACAGGACCAGCCCACAACAAAGAATTATCCAGCCCACAGTGTAAACAGTGACAAAGCTCAGAATCCCTGCACTCCTGTTTCCTTAAGGCCACCTGAATGGACTCTGTTCTTTAAAAGCCAAGAGTCTAGCCAAGTCCCAGAGATTCTGTCCTCACTAGAAAACATGGCCATAGAATCTGAACTGACTTTTACGAAAGCCTGCAAGTCTCCGTAAAAATAACTGCCAATGGAAAGCAACCTGCCGAAGGGTTAAAAACATTACACTTGACCTCACAACTAACTCACAGAGATAATTTATCCTGAGAAAAATCACCTAATTGGCATGTAGCCAGCATTTCTCCAAAGTATCACAACATTCATTAGAGAACTTTTCCATTTTCTAGAAGAAGTTTTTTAAAAAATCCAAGTAACTTCTTTAATAACATGTTGCTATTTTTGAATTCACGAAAAGTAAATGAACTAGAATTATGAGTTCAAATACCAATTATCATTGTAGTTTTAAACCCATTAAAATTAGATACAGTTGGCTACAGGCTATATTTTTCTAGCTTTTACTTCCCTTGTAGTCCAGTCTGCCGTTTCAACACCACTGTTCCTTTGTAAGAGTTCAGCAGCCTACTTATTTCTTTAAATAGTAAGGCATATGGCACAGGGTGTCATTCATAGTAAATGGCAATATATATTTTATTAGTTGAATAAAAAGACATTTAAAGACTACTGTACACACGATCCCTTAGTCTTTGTCAGAGTTGGTTGGAGTTAGGTAATACCAGAGGTCAGTTACTACCTATAAAATAGAAATTTTACATACTAATATACAGAATATTTAATATTTATAATTAACTCACTCCTCCATCTAGTAATAGGAGACTCTCAGAACATAAACTGCTTCTGAAGAAGGTAAATATTTCCCTACCAAAAAAGCTGGCCAATCACCATGTAGTTCAATGTGTCACCACCCACCCAGCCCCTATTCTAACACACTTTCTTCCAAGAACATATGGGAGGGCCATTATATAGCTTCAGTCCTTCTTCTGCCAAAAGTTCAGTGGGCTTAGTCAAAAGGTGGAAGCAATTGAAAGAGGCTTGAGCAAAGAAGAGTGTCTATACCCCTGGGCAGCTGAGGGCTGAGCTCTTTGAGATGGTAAGTGAACAGTGTCCATAGGTATCAGGAGAAGGGAAGAAGATCAAACAAAACAGAGACAACAGGAGAGGTAACTGGCCAAGAACAGGAAATAAATCTCAGAAAGTGAAAGTGTTAGTCTCTCAGTCATATCTGACTCTTGGCGACCCCATGGACTGTTGCCCACCAGGTTCCTCTGCCCATGGAATTTCCCAGGCAAGAATGCTGTCATTTCTTACTCCAGGGCATCTTCCCAACCCAGGGATCGAACCCAGGTCTCTTGCATTGCAGGCAGATTCTTATACCATCTGAGCCACCAAGGAAGCCCAGTATGGACTAAAGACAACTATCTGAACTGGAAACACATGAATGAATATGAAGGGAATTGGTTGGAGTGCCCAGTGAAAAGCCAAACTAGTAAATAAGATAACTGAAGTCAAAGCCAGGACGTCCAAAATAGCAGCACAGAACCCCAGAGCCAGCCACATGCTCACACCAAGCAAATGTGGTCTCTGTAGAAATAATGCCTGGGCATCGTATCCCAAAACACAAGAGCAAGGTCAGCAATTCCTCCTTTTACATTAGAAGAACTACTCACTGATACCCAAACACAGGACGCTGAGTCTTCCAAAGTGGTTTCTCCCTTAAACAAATTTTCAGCATTACCATTTTAAAGGCCACTTATGTCCAGGATACTAGTAATACAGGCATAGCAATCAACACTGCCACCAAGGGTCTAGTAAATGAAGCATTTAAAGTCAAACTGAAAGGAACTGTTCTTTACATAATTTTAGAAACAATAAGAAAACTGAGTACCACACAACCCATAAGATAAGAACAAGGATAAAGACAGAAAATAAACAACCATTACTACACTGAAGTGTAAAAAACCATTTTTTTTTTAACCTAAAAGAATTTTTTCCTGTGAAGTTGCTCTCATGTAACGTGGAGGAAAACATATGCTCCAACAGAAAACTAGTAATCTAGTTTTCTGCATAATCTAGAGCACACCTGTCCCACTTATCCGATTCTTTGGAAGCTATTGTAAAATGCTGTAAGTTGTAGATAACTAATAACAAACTCACATAATTAGACACATGGGTGAACCTAGAGACTGTCATACGGAGTAAAGTAAATTCAGAAAAAGAAAAACAGATATCATATATTAAAGCATATATGTGGAATCTAGAAAAATGGTACAGATGTACAGACACAGAGAACAAATAAACGGACACTAAGGAAGGAGATCCAACCAGTCCATTCTGAAGGAGATCAGCCCTGGGATTTCTTTGGAAGGAATGATGCTGAAGCTGAAACTCCAGTACTTTGGCCACCTCATGAGAAGAGGTGACTCATTGGAAAAGACTCTGATGCTGGGAGGGATTGGGGGCAGGAGGAGAAGGGGACGACAGAGGATGAGATGGCTGGATGGCATCACTGACTCAATGGACATGAGTCTGAGTGAACTCTGGGAGTTGGTGATGGACAGGAAGGCCTGGCGTGCTGCGATTCATGGGGTCGCAAAGAGTCGGACATGACTGGGCGACTGATTGAACTGAACTGAAGGAAGGGAAGGAGGGGTGGGTGAGATGGAAGATTAGGATTGACATATACACTACTATGTATGAAATAATTAATGAGAACCTATTGTGCAGCTTAGGGGATTCTACTCAATGCTCTGTGCTAAATGGAAAGGAAACCCAAAAAAGAGGGGAATTTATGTATACATATAACTGATTCACTTAGCTGTGCAGCAGAAACTAACACCACACTGTAAAACAACTAAACTCCAATTTAAAAAACTTAGTGCATTAAAAAAATTAACTGTTGTCTATAGACATGCAAATTCTGCATGCAACTGATTTATCTCCCTTACTGAGGAAAAAGTCCAGTTCTCCCTCCATTTATATATTAGTTTCAATATTCTAGATCTATAAATGTATCTGTCTTTAAATTCTACTTTGAACTGGTTATCACATCTTACCAGTTACTTCTTTATTGATTCAAGTAAAATCCTTAACACATGTTTATTGATTTTACCTTTTTTGGAAATTTATCTTTTAACAGTAATTTTGGGGAAGCAGTTACTTTCTGAAATTTGATAGAATACTGACATTTGCCATTGATGTTTTCTCAGTTATGTTGCTGGATTTAATCACAAGTATAATATTGCCCAGGAAACGCCTAGAGGTTTGGGGACCTAAGGATAACAAAGCTTCTGAATGGTCAATTTAGAGGCAGACTATAAGCCAGGTAAAGTGTCATCTATAGAATAGAGGCAAAATAGAGTTATATTCATGCTAGAGAAGAAGAGAGGATGGAGAGAAGAGAGGTTTGACTAGAATGGGAGCTTTTATTTGAGAACATAGAAGATCCTCTATTTTTGCAGTTTCACAGATACATGGCTCCACCCCAAAGATAACCTTGTCCATTCTATTTGCCAACAACAGCTCACTTTAGGGCAATGCTTGTTCATGGATATAGCCTGATAGAGAATCACATGTCTCTGGGTGTGTTTGCTGCGTTCATTCTTGGCTTTTAGGAGTTCAATGAACATTATTAATCTCACCACATCCTATAACTGCAAAAGCAGTGTGAACATTCAAAATGCTAGTGGTATAGCATTACAGTTAAACAAAAATGGAGACTTCAAAAACCAGAAAGTATACCTCAGACGTCTCAACTCAAGGATACTTTCTGCCTTAACTTTTGGGGGCTTCCCTGGTAGCTTAGTGGTAAAGAATCTGCCTGCCAATTCAGGAGACACGAATTTGATCCCTAATCTGTGAAGATCCCACACTCTATGGGGCAACTAAACCCGTATGCCACAACTATTGAGCCTCTGCTCCACAGCAAAAGAAGCCACTGCGATGAGAAGCCCATTCACCACAAGTAGAGAGTAATCCCCGCCCACCAAAACTAGAGAAAAGCCAATGCAGCAACAAAGACCCAGCACAGCCATAAATAGATTTAAAATTTTTTAAGTTTTTCTAAAATTAACTTTTTAGCATTCTAAAACTGGCATTAATAACATAAATTTTTACTACCAACACATAGCATTCCTTACACAGAACTTGATTGCAGAACCAAAGCAATATTCAGGACTGTATCCTCAGAAATAGTGGAAATCTAGAACATTAAATAACTATGCACAGAAGGAAACTATACATATATATATATATATATATAAAGAACATAAAGGCCCTCGCTCCTTTACGTGTGTAATTTCTCCATGCTAGAGTTCTTTTATTAAAAACTTTCAGATGCATAACATGTATAGTAATACTAAGCCACGCTGTCAAGCTCACTGCTTAAACACCTGGGAGGTTGTCAGTATGTCTCTACCATTTTGACAGTAAATTCAGGGAATACAGTTTGATTAGACTTTTTACAGCTCATGGTAGCTTTGGCTGGCATAAATGGTCTTTCCAGTCATTAGTACCAGGTCAGCCTATCTTTGCTGCTCTGTCTTCTCTCAAAAGGCAAAGTAACTACAAAGTCATTTAAAAAAGAAAAGTCATTTTTCTCTTCCAGACTTCCTGAAAGCCCATAGGGTATTAAGGAGAAAATAAACTGCTCACCAAAGTTCAGTAACATGTACAGTTGTCATTCTGTTATCTGCCCAGTAAGACACTCAAGGTGTTGCACTTGACCAAACTACTGTCCACGACTAGCTACTCAGTACAGCTAACAGCACCGCAGATGATACTGCATGTTCATTTCAATGGGAGGAAGAGTTCAGTCTTTCAAACTTATTTTTGCAGTATTTGCTACAGAATGCTTGTACCTAGATTTACACTTTCTTCCTGAAAAGTATTACACATATCCCTTCAGCGTTGGCTACAATGTTTTTAATTCCTATTATTATTTAAACACAGATGTGCAATTCACATATTCACATTACCCTGTCAATCTAAATTTTAATACATAAACATCAGTGTAACACAATAAGAATCAGATCAAAAAGACAGTCTCAAAGATCTTACAAGTATCTTTAATGACAACTTTTCCACAATATAAATTTTCTATAAATAATGTAATTTGGGGATAGTTATCTTTTTTATCAGTTCAGTTCAGTCGCTCAGTCGTGTCCGACTCTTTGCGACCCCATGAATCACAGCACGCCAGGCCTCCCTGTCCATCACCATCTTTTGTATACTACTTTGCAAACCAAGTATTCACTATTAGTTTAGAAAATCAGTTGCTTTAAATACATATATAAAATAGGCAATGGATTGTTCTAACTTGGTGAGGAAGCTTCATAGACATATCCAAAATTACAGAATAAGTAAAAATACATAGGGAAAAATATGAAAACACACACACACAAAACTGGCATAGAAAAACAACAATACTGCGACTTGGAAGCTTAAAAAATAAGCGACTTTAAGAAAAGGGATGAGATGATTTCCTGACACACAGTCCCACGCTCAGTTACACAATGCACTTTGACAGCTTTCCAGCGCTAATTCTATTATTACATCTCCTTTGCTAGACTACTAAAACTATTACAGGACAATATTTTATTAATAGTCCTTTCTGGATTCCATTCCTTTTAATATACAGTTTTGTTTCCATCCTTCCTTGTAAAGTTTCTAGTTACAGAATTTTGGAGAGGGTTTATGTATCGACAAACACATGGTGTGTATAAACACAGGAGCTGGGATCACACTGGGGCTTGGACTTTGAGTAAACTATTAACAGTAACCAAAGGATTTCTAAACTTCTCTGGAGTTCTTCAGGGGCCACTATGGGGGAGTGAGGTGAGCAACGGAAAAAAAGATCAAATAAGGTTTTGGTCTCTGTCTCCTCTGACCTCCAAGGTTAATCACTGTATGTGTGGCTAACATTATATACAACTTTATATACTGGATTTCCTCATAAGATTTCATTTTTTTCTAAAGTTTCAGGCTCTTTGAGAAATGCTGGAAAACCCCTGAACCACTTGACCTCTAAGATTTGTATTAACTTTAATATGCTTTGGCCCCGAAAATCCTCAGAGAAAATGTTTAAAAAGCATAGGGATAAGGATAATTAGTGTATGTAGAGATAAACCACAAAAAAAGTTCTCAACCAAATCAAGTTGACAGATCTTCATTATGATCATTATGAATTTTTGTAGCTAACTTTCTGTAGAGAACTCTACAATAAGCCCTAGAGATACACAGATACAAACCAGAACCCCAGCCATGGAGCTTATAAATGAGATTGGTAGAAATGGACTCCCAACCCACTCCCTCAGGAAGTCGACTGCAATTACTCTGTGAAACCACGCAGTAATTAGCATTAGGATCTGCCCACAAGAGACACATGGCCCTTGACACACTTAACTCATCTGACATCCAACCAGGTTGATAACCATCCTCAGAAAGGCATCTATTTAAGATCCTTGTGTCCATTCAAACTTTGTCTGCTCTGACATCGAGCCCTACTTTTTTCAGTAGAAAGATGATTTTTAGTATTCCAAAGTTCACTGGCAAAGCCCTAGAATTTGCCAGCAATTCTATATGACTTTCAGGTCAAAAGGTTGTTTTTTTTTCAGTGGTTTATGGGAATGTGTTATCTTATGATCATGTCGTGCACATTTTTAAAATGCCAGCTGGATTTTGGAGCCCTTAAGACACAAATCAATCCTGGGTGTTCACTGGAAGGACTGATGTTGAAGCTGAAACTCCAATACTTTGACCATCTGATGCGACGAGCTGACTCATTTGAAAAGACCCTGCTGCTGGGCAAGATTGAGGGCAGGCGGAGAAGGGGACGACAGAGGATGAGATGGTTGGACGGCAGCACTGACTCAATGGACATGAGTTTGGGTGGACTCCGGGAGTTGGTGATGGACAGGGAGGCCTGGTGTGCTGCAGTCCATAGGGTCGCAAAGAATTGGACACGACTGGGCAACTAAACTGAACTGAAGACATAAATTGGAGTTTCACAATTCCTAGAAAGGTAATACAAACAACTTACATTTAATAACTGTCAGAACTGACCTAAAGATACAGGAATATTGAGAAAGAACTGTGTCAAAGTTCCAGGCACATTTGACTTTAGTATATAAAGGATCAAAAATAATACCACCATTCTGGCTCTGTAATTGACTGGATGGAGAGACTCCTACAAGATTTTTCTCTCCCATTAGCTGCTGCAAGAGTAAAAGAGGATGTTGGAGACAGAGAGAATTGCTCTTACTCTCTTAACCATTGTCCAGATTTATAATAGGAACTCTAAAGTACCAAGCTTGCTATATGATGGTAAAGAGATATGATTTCAAGAGATTACAGGATATAGGTGGCTTTTTTCTCCCTTCTCACTCTCCTTACATCTGAAATATTTGAGGAAAGAAGAATACATTTTACCTTTGCCACAACCAGACCTATTTCTGCTGTTGCTGCTGCTAAGTCGCTTCAGTCATGTCCAACTGTGTGTGACCCCATAGACAGCAGCCTTCCAGGCTCCTCTCTCCCTGGGATTCTCCAGGTAAGAATACTGGAGTGGAAGTGACATATTCTGACTATATTATCATACTGCACAAGCTAGGGCGGGCTATAATTCATTCACTTAGCCTAAATGTGAAAACAATATTTAAATATGTGCTGATTACATTTAAAATATAAAAATAAAAACTTTGTGTACATAATCCAGAAGCCTAGAGCTCCTAAAATCAAAATTGTTATTGTTGTTTAGACACTAAGTACTGTCCAACTCTTCTGCAACTCCATGAACTGTAGCCCGCCAGGCTCCTTTATCTGTAGGAATTCCCAGGCAAGAATACTGGAGTGGGATGCCACTTCCTTCTCCAGGGATCTTCCTGACCCAGGAATCGAACCCTCAACTCCTGCATTGGCAGGCAGATTCTTTACCACTCAGTCACCTGGGAAGAAGCCCAAAATCAAAATTATGATTATCCAAATGAACACATAGTTTTTGGCATTTCTGGAAAATCAGACAAACCAATCAGACTAAGAGGCACAGTATGACAAAAATTAAGAACACATTCCAACTAACGTATTATGTGATGACTGAAGTTGAAATGGAGCCTCCAAACGAAATTATGTCAAAAGCATGATAGCAATTCCAAACAATTCTTGATTCTGAGAAAGTACAAAATAGAAGCACAAAATCTTCAACTGATAAGCTCAATTACATTTAGTTCATTTATTCTAGTTATTGGAATACCAGCCTCAAGTTCATATATGTGAATTTATCTACTAAATAACTAAATTTTCGACTAATACAAAAGTGCAATTTACTAGATTATTTTAAATATCTTAAAGCTGATAAGACAGCCTAGTCTTCAAATACAGATGGAAGAGGTTACTTGTTCCTTCCATTAAACTTTTTTCTTTTTTTTTTTTTTGAAATTAGACAAAGCATTTATTTAAAAATCCATGGGTTATTGGCAGAAAAATGGGAAAAGGAAACAAAGATCTAATGGGATAAATAGAAAAACAACAAAGTGATAGATTTAAACTTCATCATTATTAATAATTATACTGAGTCCATTAAACTTTTCCATAGTAAACAATTTGAGAGGTAGAAGTCTACTAGGAATTTAAGTGAGAAGCAGGTGACAGTGCCACTGGTTCAGCTCAGTTTCTCCTCCTAGTGGTCACAAAGGGAAGGTGCCTGCCCTCTGGTGGCATTTCTTCAAGGAATCCTGTTACTTAAACACGGAATATTCCTATGAAGAAATACATGATACCAGTGAAAAGTGCTCAATTTTAAGTCATAAGTGAATTTCCAATTACTTTTGCTTCCCACTTAAAGCATCTCCTCCTTTTTAAAAGTTGACCATAAAACATTTTTAAGTTGCAAGGTTGCCGAACACAATCCAAATGAAACAGTAACAATGCATGTCTAAAGCTTATCTGGGTGTGCCGCAATCATTTTTAACACAAATTCTTTAAAAAGGTGTTAAGTATCATGGTGCATTAAATCACTGCATGGAACTTGACATGTATTGGCAAACCAGGGAGGACGGGAATGATTCTGGGTTTAGCTGGGCTACTGCATCAACCCAGACTGACTCATAACATGGTTTTCATATTCTCAGCTCCCAGCAAACCACCAAGTAGCCTTTATGAAGTAGTTCATCCTCAGTTGCTCCGCCATGTCCAATTCTGCGACCCTACGGATTGTAGCCTGCCAGGCTCCTCTGTCCATGGAATCTTCCAGGCAAGAATACTGCAGTGGGGTGCCATTTCCTCCTCCATTAAATGGAAGGAGGAACTAAAAACACTTTTTCATAATAGGTTTTAGATGGTATCCACTCAAGATAACATAGATTGATGTCATTTTGATGAGTGTCTAGTGAGGCTCCCCCTGCAGAAAACAGTGTCCCCTTGAACTGTAAGAGTCCTGATTCTGGCGTGTTCCCCACTAGCCCTCCATTCACCTAATCTTGTCAATGAAGCAATGCCCTCCTTCTCCATCCCTAAACCTAATCTTGACATTCAAACATGCCAGGCAGTTGGCTTTGAACACTTACAAACCATCAGAAGCACAGGTCCTGAGAGGCTATGTGTGACCTATACATTCTTCAGCTGAGCTGGAAACAACAAACCCCTGCACAGAATGTATACCCTTCTCTTACATAACTCCCAGCTTGAGGAAAGAAAAACAGAATTACTAAAGTAAGAAGGAGAAAAGAGTATTTGAAGGATTTGCTTCTCAATGACTTTCAGACAAGAGAAACAGAAGAGAAGCTGAAAAAGAAGAGAACCTGCTTCAACAAGCAATTTGTCCTCCGCTCTTCAGGTGAGAGGGCATTTTGTCAGCTCTCACTGCTGGACCAACTAAAAGTGTTACACCCAGACGGCCGTACTCATTAGGACTGAAACCATTTAACGGGAAGGCTTGGAGGCACTCAGATGCCACATTGCATTGTTTGGCTTGAGTAGAGGAGGGGAATGCCTGCTAGTCTCATTTAAATAACATTTATGGCATTTTAATTTGCTTTCTTTCTGCAAACCGCTTCTGACTATTCTTTGCCTAACATAATTGAAAATCTATACATTATTATGCCCTGACTTGATTCACTCTTTCCATTCATTTTGTAGCCGGTAAAGAAAAATGTACAGCGTAAGTGAAAAACCATGTTAGTAGGAAATACAGTTTTATATGATAAAGCAGATTTATGTTAGCAAGGTAATTTAAAGGTCTTTTCATGTGATGGGAAAGGACGCACAATCTTAAAGTTACAGCTAACATTTTCCACGCCAAATCGAGAAGTTGCCACAAGAGGAGTCACCAGAGATTGTGGCATTCATATTTCTGAATCAGAGGTATTTCTACTTACCGACATTTAATATGACCTTGTCTCCAACCATTTTCACGCACTTGAAGGGTGTGGAAGGACCTCAGAAATTATGGGATAAACCTTTTTTATTTCTGGCTAGACTCACTGAGTAGATGACTAGATGCGCTACACTACTTCATCATAACCTGTGAATGCAGCAGAGCCAGATTCAGTGGAACTTTTCAGTACCACCAAGTAGGAAGTTTCAACTCTCATTCAGCCCAAATCTCACTGTTTTCCCAAGAAATGTAGAAAAACAGATCAACATGCTCTCTACCACAGCCTTTTATATACTAAAGGCACTTTTTGTTTCAGTTGGATAGCAGTGTAAACAGCTATCAGTGTACCTTCATCTGGCCATAAATTCTTGGAAAGACAAAAGCCAGGTGCATTTTTATCCATTGCCAAAGTTCTTATTTGTAATCAGAAGCCAGATTTTCTCATGTTATGAGTTTCTCCTACTATGAAAGTCTCTTCCCGCACGAAAAGGAAAGAAAATCCATAGTATTAACAGTATGGATGAAATTTTGGTCACGTGCTCCAAAGCACACTGTACTTTCTCTGGGTTGTACTTGTCAGGCTGGTGAATTCAAGTCATTTCAAATATCTGCCATCCTCATTGAAATGTAAGTGCCACGAGGGCAGATATCAAGTCTGCCTTGTTCATCAGCCTTTTCCCTGTGTCAAGATATTTAGCACACAACAGGCTCTTCATACCTGGAGAATTGACAAATGCCCTTCGAAATCATTCTAGTCCAACACCGCTATCTGGGAGATACGAAAATAGAGTCTGTAAAAGTCATTCTTGAAAGTGATTTCCCTGAGATTGTATAACACATGAATGGCAAAACCAGGGTTAGAACTCAGGGTTCTTTTTTTTTTTTTCCACTATATTTTTATCAAAATTTTGTTATAAGAGAATTAATATACCTTATTCAAAAATAAGATTTAAGAATAATCTATATATACTCAATCCTAAAGGAAATCAACCCTGAATATTCATTGGAATGATTGATGCTGAAGCTGAAGGTCCAATACTTTGGCCACCTGATGCAAAGAGCTGACTCTAGAAAAGACTGGTGGTGGGAAAGAGATAACGCAGGAGGAGAAGGGGATGATAGAGGACAAGATGATTGGATGGCATCACCGACTCAATGGACATGAGTTTGAGCAAGTTGTGGGAGATGGTGAAGGACAGGGAAGCCTCATGTGCTGTAGTCCATGGGGTCACAGAGAGTCGGACATGACTGAGCAACTGAACAACTCTTTGGGACTCCCCCAAAGTTCTCTCACTTGCCAGACAAAATAGCTTCAGGATTTTTTGTTGAACTAATTTACAGATCTATAGTCCATGACCCCAATGACAAATAAGCAACCCCTTGATCAGGACAGGCTCTCTATCTGAATATACCAGGGTCTATCATTAAAACAATCCTACTGGTAGATCCTGATTGCTCCTCCAGAAATGCTGTCATGGAAGAAAGGTCACTACCAATCATCACAATTAGACCTTTGGATTCTTTATTGCCCATTCACCTTCTCTGCCCATTTCGCCACAGAGGTTCTTTTCTCTAAGACTCTGGGCAGGCACAGCTGATGAGTAAGGTACAGAAACCTTTGTTATCTAAACACCATTTGTTTATCTGTCTGGTTCCCAGTGGTCTTCATAACTGGAACATAGAAGCCTTCCCATAAATATGCCTAATCTGTACATACCTTATGTAGGACTCTAAAAACAGAACCCCAAATGGAATTCTACAGCCATCGGAAAGAGCCGATTTATTCTCTCCTATGAGGGTCAAGCTTTACAGAGGCCAAGCCACAGAAGTCACCTGAATTTCCATGGTTCAGCTACTGCTAAATCAAATATTCTGCTAAACAGAACTCTAACTTGTATGGTTTTTAACTTTTTATTTTGAGGTTTCTTTAAAGCAAATATTCAAAAAATAGACCTTCTCCTGAGCACCTGAAAAAAGTAAATGTGAATTTTGGGGAATGATGAAGTGATCTAAAATTGGGTTGTGGTGATGGCTTCCCAGCTCCATAAATTGTTTTTAATTTTTTTAATCATATTCTTAAATACTATAAAATACACTTCAATAAAGCTGTTAAAAAATAAGCATGAAAATTAGTCAAAGTACTTCTTTTTGTAAACATCTGGTATCAAAACTGCCAAGACATTCTTTATTCCCATACTCTTTTAAGCCATGGTTCTATCCACTACAATCATGATTTACCTACAAGGTCAAAACCTTTTCCTAGAATTTTGGTAAAAATAATTTAGTAGACTAATATAGTATCTGTAACATCTTCACTGATGTAGCACCAAGAGATACTGACTCCTTTGATTATCTGCATAAATGGCCTACAGATATGTTTGCTTAATTAAGCACAGCGTTCTCATCCAAAACCTGTCATTAACTAGCCATGGGGTTTTGAGTAAGTTACACATCTTCAGGTCTTAGTTTTCCCACCTATATCACATGTCCCCATGGACCAGATCAAGTAACACACAATATATTAAAAAGAATAGTAACTGATATCATCTAATGAATAGCCACTAATATGCCAGAATTTAGGTAAATTATCAACTTATAAGGAAAATAATATTAGTCCCTTTTTTTACAGATGGAAACTGGAACATAGGGAGGTTCATTAGTCTGACCAAGGTAATACAGTTATTTAGTAGCAGACCTAGGATTCCAATCCAGAGCTGTTGAGCTCCAAAACCTATACGCATCTTCAATTCCTCATCAGACTTTGTGTTTGACTCAGTCAGATGTGGGCATGAATCCTGCCCTTGCCTTTACCATGTTAAGTTAGTCATCTTCTCTGAGTCCCAGTTTCTCCACCTGTAAAATGAGATTACTAATATTTAACTCTTGGGGCTGTTGTGAAGATTAAATGCAAGATTGCTTCCCCTACAATGAAAAACGGTTTGACAATAGTTTGTTATCAAATAAACTCTCCCACAAAATTTCCTTCTTTTGTTAAAAAAAAAAAAGCTTTCAATAGACGTGCAGACATAGAGAAGGGACTTGTGGACACAGGGCGGGGAATGCGGGGGGAGTTTGGGAGGAGAAGGGGGGGTGAATAGTGAGAGGAGCACTGACATATATCCACTACCCCGTACAAAGCAGACAGCTAGTAGGCAGCCGCTGCATAGCACAGGGAGCTCAGCTTGGTGCTCTGTGATGACCTAGAGGGTGGGATGGGGGAGCTGGTGGGGAAAAGGCTCAGAAGGAGGGTCTGTATGTATACATAGAGCTGGTTCACGTTGTACAGCAGAAACTAACACACATTGTAAAGCAATTATACTCAATTTAAAGGAAAAAAAAAAAGCTTTCAATTCTATGATTGTTTGTAGCCTACCTAGATAAACCTCACTGGTATTGAATTCTATCAAAAAGTGAACACAAATAACACAGCAGCCCTCTGCTATCAGTCCTTGGCTCTGTGATGGAGGCTGTCAACAAGAGTGTCAACTTCAAGGGGTGGGCATCTCTCCACAGGAACTGAGCTGAGGTCACAGACTTGTCTCACTCTGCCCTGCAAACAGATGTCTGGGTGACAACTCTTAGTCACTGCAAACAAAGAGGAAAGCCAAACCAGGTGGGAAGTGCTGTATCTCCTTTCTAATCCTCTTGGCTAGCCCATTCCCTAAAACAATATCTTGCTGACCATAACTCAAAATAGCTGGTTTTCCCCCAGGATACTATTTTCAACATATTGCCTTTATTTTGATGATGTCTAATTCTTCCACAAGCAGAAGACAGGGTTTTCTATAACAGCGATTTGTCAGCAAGAAAACTGTCTAATTCTGTGTATTGGACTATGCACCTTCAAAAGTTTACCTCTGAAGTAACCTGGTGAAAACTGGTGTAATGTGGAGCTCTAGTGGTGGCAAGAAAGTAAAGCAGCTATCCTAAGAGCCAACAGAAATGCCAAGGGAATCACTTACTTAATTGTTATTATGGTGAAATGGCCGTTTATTGTTAAATTATGTTTAGAAGAAAAACGGTTCCAAATGATCATCCAAGATTATCTCAGGTAAACTCTAAATGTAATGACTTTCTTCCAGATTGCAAATTAGACCTCAACAACCAACTCACATCAAACATCATGAAGCAGTTAAAACCCCTAAAAACACAGAACTCGGGGCTGTGGTTGTCACTTTTCTACTTTTTACCAAGTTCACTAAGAATCCCATTAATTAAATACTAAGCATTTTCACACCGCTAGAGAGAATATTCTATACAGAAAATGCTGCATTCTGAGTGGTATGATCAGTGAAGTCCTGTACCAACTGTCTTGGGAATTTAAATAATCCCTACAGGCTGATGAGGTTGTTGTGGGCTAATTCCTGCACTAGAAAAGTGCCTTCCTTGAATTTCTGACTTCTGAGATCTTTCCCAACTTTAAACAACGAAGAATGAAACCTACAATATAAACATTAATTCTTTGTTTTCCTGTTACCTAATTTACATGCCTTCTCAATTGAAAGGTCTTCATTTTCCAAAAATACAGCTTCATTATGGTCGATAATATAGCAAAATATAAACAGTGACATTTTTATGACATATAATCAGGAGCTGACATTTGAAATTTCTAAACATGGTACCTGGTTTAGCTGTGTCAAAACAAATTGTCATGAGGCAAAAACCTCAGAATGTGAAAAAAATATAGGAACCAGTCTTTCCATACAGTGTAAGTAACTAAGTATCATATTCCTGAACATGAAAGAAAATGTAAGAGACTTACTTTCCTATACATGATGATAAGTGAAACTAATTTGTTCAGAAATACATTAACAACATTTATCTGAAACAAAAATCTCAAGACTCATGGGAGTTTTTCATGACTTCTCTCAGCTAAAGCCACTAGATACTTTCCAATGGACATATTCCAAAGGCTTCTAAATTGTAGGTCTACAGAAGACTGACCACCAAGCCTCAGAGGTCTGTGAAGGAAGATTTAATGATTACCCAGAGATTTTGATTCATTGATGTCTTTCTCCTCCCTTCTTCTACGAATATAGAAGGAGGTCATTAATATAGTTTCCTAAAGCCACACAGAAAAATGGTAAAAATGTAACAGCCTTTTCTGAGAAGTCATTGAGAACACAGTAGTTGGTAATGAGAAGCTCAAGATAAACAACTAATTTCTTTTCAGTCCTCATTGCTATAGGATAGGAGAGAGAACCTTTCTTATAGAAAATAAAAGCAGGCAAAGAAGTGAGGGTGGTTTGCTAACATGATCGTCCATCAAGGGGAGCAAACAGAAATCTGTACTAATGCAGTATCAGCCACTAAGGAGTTCAAGTTTAATGTGTCCTGCAATCCTTCTCACTATAGATAACAAAAGCAAGTAAAACCAAAGAATAATTTTCAATCTGTGAAACTAAGAACTTTGTTTTTGGACATCATCTTGCAGGTATTTTCTTTGATGAAGATCTCTATCTTCTTTGCTTGCCCTTAGCAGACCTTGGTATGCTGCTTAAAACAATATTTGTGGCTTTATCTGCCATTCTTTTACCCAGACATGTTGATTTTATTAAAGTAAGTTGGGTCTGCATTCTTTCTTTACTATTATTACAGGTAGACTTGACAGACATAGGACCTTTGTTTTAAAATGCTCTGCTATGGAGGAAACCTTATGAAATAAGTTCCATTTTACCTGCCGGGCAATTGCATTCTGAAGGTGCTTCTCTCGCGATTCTTATTTTAGCCATATGTTCATAGGACTTCTGGAGGAAAAGAAGAGGTATTAACAATCATCAGTAGCATTGCGGAGAAATGGATTCTTTAGGGACTCTCTGGCTATATGCCTGATTTACCAGCCTGCATAACTAACGTTTACATATGTACTTGGACTCTAGTCAAAAGGTAACAGTACCCAGGCCCTAAAAAAAAGAAAACGACCATTGAGATGGTATCAAGGCTGTGGGACTTGCATAACATCTTTCTTCATTCTTCAACTACCATCACCCTCCCTCTCAGCTCAGGCATATGCAGTCATTGTACAGAATCAGTATTAACACGCTGCAGTTTTAGGTAAGCTAAGAGTTTTAAAACAACCAATATTTTACCCATAAATGTCAACTACTTATCATGCTGTGCTGCCACTACTGCCAACCAACCTCTCTGTTGGAAGAGCAAGTCCCAGAAAATCCCCTAACTGGACTCTAAAGCACTCCTGGTTTTGATGAACATAACACAGATTCCTTTCAACTCTCAACTCCAATGGCTCTGCATTCACAAACACCCGTGGCACTGCATCCTTTACCAAAAATAAATAAACAGGGCGACTATTTTTTTCTTTTAAACATTTAACATGAAAATATTCAATGTGTGAAGTAATAAAATCACATGTAGTTATTTCACTTTTAGGAGTGATTTCCAATCCTATCGCTATGTTAATGACACAAATGACCCTAACCTTCCTACACTGTATGAAGGATTTAACAGACGTTATCTCTGCAAGAAATATTCTCCACAATATTGGGAAAGATCCACACACAGCTTCAGAAACTAAAAAGAGCTTAAATGCCAACCTAGGTGCCATTCTAGCCACCTTTCCCCCTTTTAGACTTCCATATATGTTTAGCATGCAAACATTAAGAAGAGTAAGGGAAGATGATACAGAGAGGGTGGTAAGAGATGATGTGCATATACAAATATATGCTACAGTAAGCAGAGATGGTGGCCTAACACATATGTGTGCACAAGCCATACTACATCTGCATATAGTAAGGCAGAGGTTGGTCATGCACACAGACTCGCGACTGTAAGATGTTATCCACGTACAAAACACACCCAGCCTTTCACACCTGAGCCAGAAGTCGCTCCACTTTCTCTTGCACCATTGCTTTGAGCTGATCGACACAATCAGGCAGCAGACGGACGGAAGGGTCTCCTTTGGCAGACTCGAGGGCAGCGATCCTCGCCTGGAGGTCGTTGGTTTTCACCCCCAGGTACAGACAAGACATTACGGCCACCACGGACAGGAGGGTCGCCAGGGCCGCGCACGGCGACACGGGGCGGGCACAACGCTGCCCGGCTGGGCTCCGGTCCTCTGAGCCCGGCTCCCGCCCCCCTCCTTTCCCTGCTTGCTTCTTCACCAGCATTGTGGCGGGGTCGGCTGTCTCGGCTTCGCCTCCCACCCTCTAGCACTTCCAATAATCTTAAAAGAAAAAGGATGATTCCTGCAAAGTTCGTCCCGATAGCTGCACAACTAGTTGGAGGAGTCGGAGCCGGAGCGCAAGGATGGATCAGCGCCGAGAACCGCAGACCTGGACCATCCTCCGCTTTCTTCTCCCCTCCCAGCTGCGAGGGAAAAGCACCCTCAGTCCGCGGACCGGTGGCGATAAGGTAAAATCCAGAATGAAACCCACCCTCCGGTGTCCCTCCTGGCCCCTCCGAGGACGGGGACCTCCTCTGAAGAGGGCGGCCGCGCGGGGTCCAGGGGACAGCGGCAGAGGCGCTGCGAGGGGCCGCCGCTGACCCTTGCCACAGAGCACCGGACCTGTTGCGCCTCTGTTAGTTTCCCTTATTTCTACCTATTCGGTGTTTTATCTCCGTTTCCCACCTAGATTCAGTTCCAGGCAAAAAGGCTGACACAGACCGCGAGAGCGCAGTGCAAAAAGGGTGGCCAAGTGGGGAAGAGCAGAGAGGAGAAAGAAATACCCAAGGAGAAAACGCGAGTCGCGAGGCCCGAGTCGCGGCCGCCCGAAGTATCTCCGCAGCCCGGCGTGTACGAGCCTTAAATACCCTTCGGGATGCTCGTGTATGAGCGCGCGCGCGCTCCGACGAGCGGCGTCCCTCCCCCGACCCACTCTCGGCGAGCCGCCTCCAGCCCGCGGCTCCCGTGGCAGTGCGCCCCCCTTCCCGAGGCTGGCAGAGGCCCGCCTTATTAGCATAATATATTCACCTTCGCCCAGCCCGTGGGCGGGACCGGGGAGAGCCCGGGAGGGGCGGGCCGCTCGGGTGGGAGCGGAGCCGGAGGTCTTTCATTAGCATAATAGATGCAAATAACTGGAGCTGCCAAGGCGATTGGAGAGCAGCTTGGCGAACCCTCCCTCTTTCTCCGAGTAACTTCAGCGTCCCCTAAGGCCAGTTCGCCCCGCCTGGGCCGGGGGCCGAAGCAGGGTCGGCAGTTGGGGGCTGGCGATCCTGGCTTGCTCTGACTCGGCGCGGTGCCCCCATTTTATCCCGGTTAAATGTGGAGAAATGGCCTCCAGGAGAGAAGAGGGGGAAGCAGAAAGCTCTAGCTCTCTATGTCTTCCCTCGGAAGCAGTGGCAGGAGCTCCGGCGATCCCGACTTGGTGCAGAGCCTTCTTCCCTCCTCCCTCGCCTTCCCACATGCCTGGAGGCCGAGTGTCTGGCTGACGCCTGAAGTACATTTCCCCACTTCCCTTGTCTTCCCACGGCCGCACTGCCGTCTCCGACTCGGGAGGTTCTCTCTCCCCTCCCCCAGTTTCCTTCTGGCTTGCTGGGGTTGAGCCTCCTCTCCGCCCCGTGCTCCTAATCTGTACTAGGGTGCTAATGCATTTTCCTGATTCCCTGTTTTGTGGGACTAAAGAACGGAGTGTTGAGGTACACACATTTCTCAGAATTTCTGAAAGGACTGAAGAATGAGGTCAACTTTTCCTTTTACCTGTCTCTCCTCCTGCTGAGCCCTCTGGATCAAATTACAAGTTTCCAGGGGGCTTTTTGAAAGTAGGTAACAAGTAGCATTCTGTATCTAATCGACTTCAAAGAAAAAAACATTTCTACCTTTTACTCCAGAGTTCCTTCTTAGCTCCTTCTCCCCAAGAGAAATATAACATCGTTTTTCATATCCTTCTTAATCAAGATTAATCGGCAAGTTGTTGCTCACTCTTGTAAACAATCAACAAAATAGTAAACTGCTATGTCATAAATGTAAACAGGTATTGCTAGGTGCAACGGCTTCCCAGAGGGCTCAGTGGGAGAGAATCTGCCTGCCAATGGGAGTCGAAGGTTCCATCCTTGGGTGGGGAAGATCCCTTGGAAAAGGAAATGGCAACACACTCCAGTATTCTTGCCTGGGAAATCCCATGGACAGAGGAGCCTAGTGGGTTACAGTCCATGAGATTGCAAAGAGTTGGACAGGACTGAATGAACAACAGCATTACTAGGCGTGAAGCGGGGTAGAGATATTTCAACAACCTTGCTGATGGAGGACACAACTTTGAAAAAATTAGGGTATAAAACCCAAATCAGAGGAAAACAGTGAATTCTGCTATAAAATCAAAAGCCTTATTCCTTACATTTGCATTACACAATGGATTACACAGTAGTTCTCATAGAGGGGCTCCAGACTGAAACATCAGTATCTTCTGAGATCTTATGCAAAATTCAGATTCTAGGTCTTCACCCACCACCTAGAGCCTCTCAGGTGGTGCTAGTGGTAAAGAACCTGCCTGCAATGCAGGAGATCTAAGAGATATGGGTTCCATCCCTGGATGGGGAAGATCCCCTGGAGGAGAAAATGGCAATCCACTCCAGTATTCTTGCTGAGAGAATCCCATGGACAGGAGGAGCTTGGCGGGCTACAGTCCATGGGGTCTCAAAGAGTCTAACACACCTGAATCGACTTACCATGCACCCACATCTACTGACTCAGAAACTACTACTATTACTAATAATCAGAAACACTGCAATCTGTGTTTTAACACATCTTCCTAATGATTTTGAGGCACACTAAAATTTGAGACCACTGGAGTAACACTTTGCAAAATATTTTCAAATATACTTTTTCATTTAAAACACATAATCATGTGATGCAAGAAAGAAATTACTGGCTCCATTTTGGATATAAGGAAACAATTTGCAAGGCACATTTAGCTGTGATTAAACATGCTTCAGTATTCTTCCCTTAGAACCCCATGAACAGTATGAAAAGGCAAAAAGATGGAACACTGAAAGATGAACTCCCCAAGTCGGTAGGTGCCCAATATGCTACTAGAGATCAGTAGAGAAATAACTCCAGAAAGAATGAAGATATGGAGCCAAGCAAAAACAGCACCCAGTTGTGGATGTGACTGGTGATGGAAGTAAAGTCTGATGATGTAAAGAGCAATATTGCATAGGAACCTGGAATGTCAGGTCCATGAATCAAGGCAAATTAGAAGTGGTCAAACAGGAGATGGCAAGAGTGAACACTGACATTTTAGGAATCAGAGAAGTAAAATGGACTGGAATGGGTGAATTTAACTCAGATGACCATTATATATACTATTGTGGGCAATAATCCCTTAGAAGAAATGGAGTAGCCATCATAGTCAACAAAAGAGTCCAAAATGCAGTACTTGGATGCAATCTCAAAAACAACAGAATGATCTCTGTTTATTTCCAAAGCAAACCATTCAATATCACAGTAATCGAAGTCTATGTCCCAACCAGTAATGCTGAAGAAGCTGAAGATGAATGGTTCTATGAAGACCTATAAGACCTCCTAGAACTAACACCCAAAAATATGTCTTTTTCATAATAGGGGACTGGAATGCAAAAGTAGGAAGTCAAGAAACACCTGGAGTAACCAGCAAATTTGGCTTTGAAGTACAGAACAAAGCAGGGCAAAGGCTAATAGAGTTTTGCCAAGAGAATGCACTGGTCATAGCAAACACCCTTTTCAAACAACACAAGAGAAGACTCTGCACATGAACATCACCAGATGGTCAACACCGAAATCAGATTATATTCTTTGCAGCCAAAGATGGAGAACTCTATACAGTCAGCAAAAACAAGACCAGGAGCTGAATGTAGCTCAGATCATAAACTCCTTATTGACATTTACAGACTTAAATTGAAGAAAGTAGGGAAAACCACCAGACCATTCATGTATGACCTAAACCAAATCCCTTATGATTATACAGTGGAAGTGACAAATAGATTCAAAGGATTAGATCTGATAGACAGAGTGCCTGAAGAACTACGGACGGAGGTTCCTGACATTGTACAGGAGGCAGTGATCAAAACCATCCCCAAGATAAAGAAATCCAAAAAGGCAAAATGGTTGTCTGAAGAGGCCTTACAAATAGATCTGAAAAGAACAGAAGTGAAAGGCAAAGGAGAAAGGGAAAGATATACCCATTTGAATGCAGAATTCCAAATACAAGGAGAGATAAGAAAGCCTTCCTCAATGATCAATGAAAAGAAAGAGAGGAAAACAATAGAATGGGAAAGACTAGAGATCTCTTCAAGAAAATTAGAGAAACCAAGAGTATATTTCATGCAAGATGGGCACAATAAAGGACAGAAATGGTATGAACCTAACAGAAGCAGAAGATATTTAGAAGAGGTGGCAAGAATACACAAAAGAACTATACAAAAAAGATCTTCATGACCCAGATAACCATGATGGTGTGATCATTCGCCTAGAGTCAGACATCCTGGAATATGAGTCAAGTGGGCCTTAGGAAGCATCACTATGAACAAAGCTAGTGGAGGTGATGGAATTCCAGTTGAACTATTTCAAATCAACTAAAAGTTGATGCTGTGAAAGTGCTACACCCAATATGCCAGCAAATTTGGAGAACTCAGCAGTGGCCACAGGACTGAAAAAGGTCAGTTTTCATTCTAATTCCAAAGAAAGGCAATGCCAAAGAGTGCTCAAACTACTGCACAATTGCACTCATCTCACACACTAGCAAAGTAATGCTCAAAATTCTCCAAGACAGGCTTCAACAGTACATGAACTGAAAACTTCCAGATATTCAAGCTGGTTTTAGAAAAGGCAGAGGAACCAGAGATCAAATTGCCAACATCCACTGGATCAATAAAAAAGCGAGAGAGTTCCAGAAAACATCTACTTCTGCTTTTTTGACTATGCCAAAGCCTTTGACTGTGTGGATCACCACAAACTGGAAAATCCTTCAAGAGATGGGAGGACCAGACCACCACCTGACTTGCCTCTTAAGAAATCTGTATGTAGATCCAGAAGCAACAGTTAGAACTGGACATGGAACAACAGACTGGTTCCAAATAGGAAAAGGAGTATGTCAAGGCTGTATATTGTCACCTGTTTATTTAACTTATATGCAGAGTACATCATGAGAAATTCTGGACTGGATGAAGCACAAGCTGAAATCAAGATTGCAGGGAGAAATATCAATAACTTCAGATATGCAGATAACACCACCCTTATGGCAGAAAGAAAAGAAGAACTAGAGAGCCTCTTCATGAAAGTTAAAGAGGAGAGTGAAAAAGTTGGCTTAAAGCTCAACATTCAGAAAACTAAGATCATGGCATCTGGTCCCATCACTTCATGGCAAATAGATGGGGAAACAATGGAAACAGTGAGAGACTTTATTTCCTTGGTCTCCAAAATCACTGCAGATTTTGGGGACTGCAGCCATGAAATTAAAAGACACTTACTCCTTGGAAGAAAAGTTATGATCAACTTAGAAAGCATATTAAAAACCAAAGACATTACTTTGCCAACAAAGGTCCATCTAGTCAAAGCTATGGTTTTTCCAGTGGTCATGTATGGGTGTGAGAGTTGGACTATAAAGAAAACTGAGCACAGAAGAATTGATGCTTTTAAACTGTGGTGTTGGAGAAGACTCCTGAGAGTCCCTTGGACTGCAAGGAGATCCAACCAGTTCATCCTAAAGGAGAGGAGATCAGTCCTGAATATTCATTGGAAGGACTGATGCTGAAGCTGAAAGTCCAATTCTTTGGCCACCTGATGTGAAGAAATGACTCGTTTGAAAAGACCCTGATGCTGGGAAAGATTGAAGGCCAGGGGAGAAGGAGACAACACAGGATGAGATGGTTGGATGGTATCACCGACTCAATGGACATGAGTTTGAGTGAACTCTGGGAGTTGGTGATGCACAGGGAAGCCTGTTGTGCTGCAGTCCATGGGGTCACAAAGAGTCGGACACGACTAAGCGACTGAACTGAACTGAACTGAAACATATTTCCAATAATAGCTCCCAGGGCATGAGTACAAATTTTTTAGCATGTCAACTCTTGCAGATTTCCCAGTTACCTGTTTTACCATTCCTTAAGCTTCTTTTCAGGCTTTCCTCTCCCTATTCTCTAAATGTCAGTGCTCCTCGCAACTCTGTCTTGTGCCATCTTCTCTTCTAACTTTGTACACTGTCTCCAGTCTTGCTCTCTGTTACTGCATTTGCACTGATGAGTGATAAACCCGTATTTGTAATATGCCCAAACCTTTCTCCTGAGCCATATAACCATTTCCACTTGGATGTCCTAAGCAATTACAACTTGACCTGCATCTTCCCTCCAAACCCTGCTCTTCCTCCTTTATTCAGTGAATGGAGCCGCCATTCATCCAGCATCCCCAAGCCAAAATACGCAGTAAATAACCCTTGACTTCTCCCATGTCCTCCTCTCCCTATCCACTTAAATTCCTTCAATACTTTCTATTGTCCCAAGGGTGGAAACCCTGTCTTATACATCAACACCTGATGTCTGTCATCTCACCTTCCTCTTTGTTCATCTTTCCCCTCACACCCTCCATGCCAGTTTCTCTAATGAAGGTACAGAAACAAAGAGTATGAGGAACTTTTCTTTGGGGCAAGGCACCATGCTGTTAACACTTAAACAGAAAAGCCATTTTCTGTGCTGATGGAGGCTGACAGTAGGTCACACATTTAATTAGGGTGATGTAATGTTCTTATACTATCCTTTGTGGAAATTGGCCCTGAGAAGGTATATTAACAATTCTTAAATGAACCAACAAGGACCTATTGTATAGCACAAGGAACTCTGCTCAGTGTTATGTGGCAGCCTAGATGGGAGGGAAGCTTAGAGGAACATGGATACACGTACATGTGTTGCTGAGTCCAATTGCTGTCCACTTGAAACTCCTACAACTTTGTTAATCAGCTATATTCTAATATAAAATAAAAAGTTGAAAAAAGAATTCTCACAGGCTCTCAGAACTGCCAGATCTCAGTGGAAAGGGAGAGCTGGAATTCTGTGGATTTGGAATCTTTATCCAGAGCATCAGTTTTCCTTTATTTCTTTGATGGGCATGGTATACCAGAAATGTACCAGTCATTAGCGCTAGGATTTCTAAACCTTGATTTCTCTGCATCGAGCACAGAGAATGTGTGGATCAAGAATACTCTGGGCATTTGAACCCCTGTTGCTCTGTTTGTTTTGGCTCCTGTATGAATAAGGATTCAAAAAAGTAAAAATAGCACTAAAAATGGTGGAGTCTACCTGACCCCAATTTATCTCTTGGATAATAGCAGTGGCAGCTGGTTGGTGATTGGAAAAATAATGGATTTCCAAAGATGTCTACATTCCAAAGATGTCTACAGGTCTTCCAAAACCTGTAATGAGGAATGTTACCTTACTTGACAAAATGGATTGCAGGTGTGAGAAGTTAAGGATCTTGAGATGGGGAGATTTTCTTTGATTCTGTGGGTGGGCCCAATGTAAGTTCAAGGGTCCTTATAAGAGAGAAACAAGATTTCAGAGTAGGAGGAGATGCAGGGGTCAGAGTGATGTGAATACTAGCTTTGAAATTGGAACTCAAAGCCAAAGTCTATGGGCAGTTTCTAGAAAATGAAGAAGTCAAGAAAGAAATTCTCCCCTAGAGTGTCCAGAAGGAAATGGCTTTGCCAGTTCTTTGATTTTAGGACTTTTTATTATCAGAAATATAATTAATGTTTGTATTGTTTAATTCACTGTTCGTGGTAATCATAATTGTGGTTACAACAGATAATCTGTTAGAAACTAACAGATTCAGAGTCACAAGAAATCAGTCTTTATCTGTGACAGCTTCGTAAGTGGTATCGTAAACAGCAGAATGCCAAGCAGGCCCCACAATAACAATCTCTTTAGATGCATTCTTGTTTTACTGACACACCCAACAGGAAAAATTGGAAAGATATGTCTTCCATCTCATGCAAAATTAGGATGCCCTCTATTAAGGCATATTAAGCAGTAAAATATGTTCTGTTTCTTTGATGCCTCCCATTGGTGCGACTCAAAAAGAATCAACTAGTCAAGCTATTCAATCACTCTCATCTCTCCTCCTTCTAATGCTAGCCTAGCCAGCATCCTGACCCAGGAGACAGCATTTTTGCTACAATTCCTGTTACCAATGTTGAGGCCCCAGAAAAAAGAAATAAACAAAGACTTCTGACAGAGAGACACGGTAAGAAGTTAAAGTAAGAAAAAAAGATGAATGTAAGAAAAACAAGATAAAGAGGAAAATTGAAGATAGAAGGAAAATATTTTAATGTAGTTATATGTGTTCATTTTTTTAAAAAGGCAGGGGAGGACATAATCCATTCCCATAGGCTTCTAAGAGGTTTATCAATAGTGGATATATAGCAGAGAGGTGAATTAACACACACTCCAAATTTTGATGTCTTACTTGTATTTAGAAAGATTCTCTGACCAAAATAAGGCATTGAATAATCATGTTATGTTATTTTTAGATATTATTACACGAGAGAAAAATATTTCAGTTTCTTTAGAAAATATCTTTTTTTAGCACTATTAATTTTTGAGGTTAACTTGTCCTCCAAAATCCCATTTCTCTCTGCAGAGTCAGTTTTATGTGGTTTCCTATTTTGTTTTTGTTTTGTTTGTCTTTAGAGAGGAGGTAAATTTTTTCTTAAACCTTAAATTATGTGGGATTATAATCTCACTTTTGGAGAAGGCAATGGCACCCCACTCCAGTACTGTTGCCCGGAAAATCCCATGTATGGAGGAGCCTGGTAGGCTGCAGTCCATGGGGTCGCTAAGAGTCAGACAAGACTGAGCAACTTCACTTTCACTTTCCACTTTCATGCATTAGAGAAGGAAATGGCAACCCACTCCAGTGTTCTTGCCTGGAGAATCCCATGGACGGAGAAGCCTGGTAGGCTGCAGTCCATGGGGTCGCACAGAGTCGGACATGACTGAAGTGACTTAGTAGTAGTATAATCTCACTTTGGAGAAGGAAATGGCAGCCCACTCCAGTATTCTTGCCTAGAGAATCCTGTGGACAGAGGAACCTGGTGGGGTTGCCGTACATGGGGTTGCACAGAGTCGGACATGACTGAAGCAATTTGGCATGCATGCATGCATGCATAATCTCACTTAATGGATTTTCTCCAAAATTTGCCAATTATATTGCTAATTCTAATAAGCAGCATTTCATTGAACTTACCAAATCGACCGACTTTTTGTTATAATGCTAAGTAGACAAAACATGTTTGTAGCATTGACTCAGATCACAGTTACAAGTCCAGACTTCAAGGCCAGATGGCCTAAACCCATAATCCAGCTGTACCATTTGATAGCTATGTAATTTGGGGTAAATTGCTTAACTTTTCTGTGCCTCAGTTTTCTCATCAGTTTAGTATGCCTCTATAGAGCATGCTTTTGGTATGGTTCTCAATTTTCAAAGTTGAGTGGGTCTCAGCATTGCACGCTGAAATCACCTGGACTGTCTGGAGCCTGGAGCCTTACTGTCGTTTGCATTTCTCGGCTCTAGTACCTGTTCCCTCAGGGCCTCTTCCTCTTCACTTAGCTTCTTTGTATAGTCTTTCTGTGCTTCCCTGGTGGCTCAGTAGTAAAGAATCCGCCTGCCAATGCAAGAGACACAGGCTCAGTCCTTGAATCGTGAAGATCCCCTGGAGAAGGAAATGGCAACCCACCCAGAATTCTTGCCTGGGAAATCCTATGGACAGAGGAGCTGGGTGGGCTGCAGTCCATGGGGTCACAAAAGAGCTGGGCATGTCTTAGGGACTAACCAACAAAAGTGGTCCTTTCACATGCTCTCTCCAGCAGGGTAGCTAGGCTTCTTCTCAAACAGCAGTGTCCTTTCGACCACATTTTAGGGGTTAAAGCAAGTCACATAGCTAGCATTATTTCTAGTGGGGTTTGGGGGTGAGGGGGGACTACACAAGGGCATGAATACTGGAGGCAGGATTCACTGGGGGCTGTCAATATAACCACATAAGGAAAGTATAGACGCTAGAGATATGAGGGACAATGAAAAGATGCTGAGATGAGTGGATTATAAGTTCCAATGGAAGGTTTACTGGAATTAGTTTACTCAAACCAGTGAGATGGAAAATTAGCAGGTGGCACCTGAGGAGTGGAGTATTTGATATGAGGCATGTTATAAAGTGATTGGTGATGGCAGTGTCTGGGCCGCATTTCTCAACCCTGGTGTCACATTGGAAATGATGATGCTCAGGTCATATCCCAGGAGGCTTTGATGTAATTATGCTGGAGAAGGACTATCACTGATATCATTTAAAAACTCCCCAACCAGTTCTAATTAAGAGCTAATTCTGATTCTAATTGAGGACTACTGATCTAGAATATGACCTTGGAGGCAAATGGCTGAGGTAAGCTGTACAACAAGATTATTAGGTTAAATAAAATACAGAGACACCAAGATATTTGAACAATCATCTGCATGGGCCTTGAAATCATTTTTTTTTTTTTATTTGAAAGGAATAGTGATAGAGAGTGGTGAGCTGAGGGCTAAAATATTCAAGGAAAGAAAATGAAAAACTCTTCATTTCCATTTTGTGGAAAATGGATGTTAACACTGACATAAGTGGGGAAATATGCCCCCTCAAATTTATTAATACATAAAAAGTTTACAGTCTTAGAAAAATAATATATAGTATCACTTAAACAATTGAAAATTCATATGCAAAAGAATAAAACTGGATCCTCCTTCATACTGTATTATAAAAATTAGCCCAAAATAATGAAAGACTTACATCTATAAAGTCCTTGGAAGAACCAGAGGAATAAACCGTCATGATTTTGGTTTGGATAGTGATTTCTTAGACACACTAAGCAATTGCACAAACAACAAAAGAAACAACAGGCAAATTGGGCTTCATCAAAATTTAAAACTTTTGTGTCTCAATGATCAAAATGTGCAAAGTCAATCCACAAAATGGTAGAAAATACTTGCAAATCGTATATCTGATGAGGGACTTGAATTTAGAAAATACAAAAACTCTTACACCTCAATAATAAAAAGACAACCCGATTTTTAAACAGGCAAAAAAAAAAAAAAAAAAAAAAGCCTGAATAGACATTTTTTCCAAGAGGACACCCTAATAGGCAATAAGTATGTTACATGAAAACATACAACATCATTAACCATCAGGGAAACATGAATTAAAACTGCACCAAGATTATCACTTCACACTCACTAGGATAGCTATAATAAAAAGACCAATAGTAACAAGTGTTACCAAAGATGTGGAGAAGTTGGAACCTTCATTCACTGCTAGTGGAAATGCAAAATAGTACAGATTTTGGAAGCATCTGGCAGTTCTTCAAAAAGGTTAACATAGAGTCACCATATAAGCCAGCAATTCTACCCTTAGGTATATCTGCAGAAGAAATGAAAGCATATGTCTACAGAAAAACGTGTATGGAACTAGAACTATATCCCACGTGACACAGCTAAGAGTTCACACGCCACAGCTAAAAAAAAAAAATTTTTAAGTTAAAAAAAATTTTTTTAATGAATTAAGCCATCAAAAGAAAAGATGCCATATATTGTTTCAAATTCAAAGGCAGTCTGAGTATTTAAAACTTGGTTATGGTTTGGCAGTTTCTTAAAAAGTTATAGAACTATCATGTAACACAGTAATTCTACTCTTAAGTATATACCGAAGAAAAATGAAAACATCTAGCCACACAGAAACTTGTACATGAATGTTTACTACATAGTTATAATAGCAAAAAGGAGAAGCAACCCAATTGTTCATTAACTGATGAAAGGATAAGTCATTATGTATACATGATGTATGCATAATGTACCATAAAATATTATTCAGCCATGAAAAGAAACAAAGTACGTAGATGCTATAACTTGGATGAACCTCAAAAACATTAGGCTAAGTGAAAGAAACCTAACACCAAAGGTCACATATTGTATGACTCCTTCTGTATGATACGTCCAGATTAGGCAAGTCCATAAAGGCCAAAAGCAGATTAATAGTAACCAGGAGGTGAGGGGGAGGGGAGAATGGGCAGTGATCACTCATAGGCATAGAGGTTTTCCTCCAGGGTGATGAAATAGTCTTAGAACTAGGAAGTGGTGGTGTTTACACAACAGTGTGAATAAACTAAATGACCCTGAATTGTATACTTTTAAATGGCTAATTGCACATCAGTTTTTAAAAACAGAAAAAAACTTGGTTATTAAACCACTTTCCATTAAACTAAGTATTCAACAAAATACAAACATTAAAATCAAGATTTAGCATCTCATTCATATACCTATCTACCACAGACATGTATAAAAATTGAAAGACAATATTACAGTTAGAATTTATAGCTAAAAAGAAAAAAAAATTAACAGATTTTATTCAATTCTCCCAACAGGACATGTCTGACATGTTGTTTCAACACCCCTAAATAATCATTAAAACTAAAAGTGCTTGTTTGTGAAAAGCAATCATTTTCCTTAAGCATGTTGACATTGCAAAGAATATTTGAGGTCTCACTTTTTGAGATGTCATTTACTATAAGGAGCAAGGGATATGTAGCTCACTGCTAATATGATAGACATGTTCTTACTCTTGTCACTAATGTGTCTGATAGACATGTGTTCACATAAATTCCTAGAAGTTAGTATTAGATGAAAATCATTGCAAATGGGTAGAGTGTGGCATCAGGAGAGGTCTGGCAGTAGGCTATAGGCAAAAATCCAGGTACGTTATGTATTTTAATCACCTCATTATGTTTTTCAGACCACTCATTACATAGTCATCTATTACACATCTCACACCTGAATAGCAAATTTCTCTGACTGGTCTTACACCAAGACTGATGTGAAATACAATTTTATCAACAAGTTGGCAGCTCGTCATGTTATCATAGCAACAAGTCCAATTCAGGGAACCTTATACAATCTCAGCTTCACAAAGTTCCTACAACGATTGACTGTTTCTTTTCAGTAACCTTTTTCTCAACTAAGTAACCTTTTTTTCAAACACTTTTGTAATGATAGCAGATGGTGAATTTATACAAATTGCAAGTTAAAATACAATGCATACAAAACTTGTCTAGAGAACAATTAGAAAAGCATCATTTACAAAAGTAAATCTGATTCAAGTGGCTAAAGAACTCAAGCCCCATATTTTGATAATTATTGATATGTAAGTCTCCAAGGTCTCCATCTTTTTTCCAATTCTATCCCACCTATGGGTCTCTTCCTCCTTCCCTCTGTCTCCTTCTACTCAGTCTGAAGGCCCCCGTGAAGAATAAAAGATGTATCTGTTCACCAGTGTGCACTCTTACACTCCCTCTGTGTTCTCAGAGCAATTCCCCATTATTTTGTTCAGCTTTTGATGTTCTTACATGCATAGCTGCTCAGTCACGTCTGACTCTTTGTGACCCTATGGACCATAGCCCACTAGGCTGCTTTGTCCATGAGATTCTCCAGGCAAGAATACTGGAGTGAGTTGCCATTTCCTCCTCCATGGGATCTTCCTGACAGAGGAATCAAATCCATGTCTCCTGCATTGGCAGGCAGATTCTTTACCGCTGAGCTCTAGGGGAAGCCCCATGATGTTCTTAATAAGATGTTTTCTATATTTATTTTACAAAAAAATTTGGAATGAATTATCATCAACTATCACTGAAAGTGGAAATCCCAAAATGGCTTTCAGATACTTGTTTTTTGGCAAATTATGTTTCAGCAAATGGGCCCCACGTAGAGTTTATGATTTCCCTGGACTAGCTTTGCGCTTGCATTAACAAACACTTGTCAAGCCAGCACTGACTGAGTGTTGCTCTATTTAAAGCTCCATAGAAAACCACAGAGAAGGTAGGAAACCGAACAAGATGCAAGTCGTGCCATCTAAAGAATGTATCATCTTGAGGGGACATCAGACATGTGTGTAAATAATAAAAGAGTGAAGGAGGAAGGCGAAGTACAGAGAACCAACTGAGTCTGGAAGGAGCAAGCCTCGGGATTACAAACTGGAACCGAAACGTCCTGTTCCGCGAGGGCTATAAATCAAAGGTCTCAGAATGGTAGGCCACAGGCTGAATGCAGCCCATAATCATGTTTGGTTTGGCCCTCACGGCATTTTAAAAATAGGAGATTTCCCATTTAAAAAAAAATCTGGATTTCCATCTTCTGAAAACTCAGAAGATCTGGCAACTGTTTTCATTGCCAACTGGCAGCCATCAGCTGGGGCTAAGTAGACGCTGCGTCCCTGGAGAAAGATTAATTTTTCCTGCTGGCCACATTTCCCATCAGTCCCCCACCATCACCCTTCACACCCTGCACGTTCACTTTCTCAATCTAATGAAAAACGTCCTATAAATGCAGCTTTCTGCCCTTCTCCTTGCCATCAGTGAATTTTAGACCCTCAAATCCACACCCCCTACACACATACATGCACACACATTTTAACCCTATTTTTTCTCTATGAAAAATCTAGACAAGAAGGCCTCACCACCTCTGCTGTCAGTCATTTAAATAAATGTCCCTTCTGTAGATGTATGAGTTTATGATCTCTGTGTATTGATCCTGTACCCACAGAGATGAAGAAAGGGCGTATTTCAAGATCCACCATTCCTTGTTCTCCCCTTAAGAGAAAGATACCAGGCTCTCTTTGTCATAGACGACTGGGGAAGGAAAGAAGAGATGGCAGCTCACACTAAAGGATGATCAAAGGGAAGCAGAGGCTGCGTGTGAGGGTGGGGAGAGTTGAAGGCCGGCCTCACAGAGAGAGGGAGGGTCACCCTAAGGAGCTCTATTCAAGTGCACAGGAGCCTTATTGTGCTGCGTCTTTGCCAAGGATGAGCCACCCTTTACTGAGAGAGATCTCCCACCACCTCCCTCACCTGCTGATGGCTTCCTGTGGATGTGATCCAGCTGTCATGGATGAAAAAAAGGAACCTAGTGGGGTGGTGAGGATGGCCTTCTCTTTTTGGTAAGAGCTGAGTTAAGGAAGACTTACAGGTATATTCACTGAGATTTCAAAGCATTTTTATGTCTGATGGCTAAATATAGTTGACAGGATAAAACTGAATACAGTTTGCAGTCAGACTAACCTGGCCTTGAACCCTGGCTCTGCCCCTCATCACTGTACACCTTTTCCTCTAAGTCGCAGGATAATTGTGAGAATTAAACAAGACAGTGTAGATGTAAAATGTTAAGGACAGTGTCTCATATACACCAAGTACTCAGTAACTGTTGCTGCTGCTGCTAAGTCACTTCAGTCGTGTCCAACTCTGTGCAACCCCATAGATGGCATCCCACCAGGCTCCCCCGTCCCTGGGATTCTCCAGGCAAGAGTACTGGAGTGGGGTGCCATTGCCTTCTCCATTCTTGCCTACTGGTGATCAAATTTCAAAGGTACTCTGATTTTGTCTCTGAAGTAAACTGCGAAACGATCAGACTGCCGCTAAACATATGTCTTAGGCTGCTGCTGCTGCTGCTAAGTCGCTTCAGTCGTGTCCAACTCTGTGCGACCCCATAGATGGCAGCTCACCAGGCTCCCCCATCCCTGGGATTCTCCAGACAAGAACACTGGAGTGGGTTGCCATTTCCTTCTCCAATGCATGAAAGTGAAAAGTGAAAGTGAAGTCGCTCAGTTGTGTCCGACTCTTAGCGACCCCATGGACTGCAGCCCACCAGGCTCCTCCATCCATGGGGATTTTCCAGGCAAGAGTACTGGAGTAGGGTGCCATTGCCTTCTCCAAACTAAGACCTGATGCAGCCTAATTAATTAATTTTTAAATGTCTGATTTGCTTGTTACACCATGTTTTACATGTAGAAGTCAGAGCATAGTTTGAAAAACAGAAGGAAATTTACAAGTATAGGGCATGACTATGTGATAACTGATTTATAAATAAAATGGTAAGTCATGAAGTCCTGTCATTTTGTTTTCCAGCCTTCTATATAAACCTTACATAGTTGCCCGGGCCTCACGCATGGGCAAGAGAACTTTAAGCCTACTCATGGATTTGCAGGCCCTTCATTCCAAACTACTATGGGATACTCTGTTTATATATCAACAGTTTGCTTTTTCAACTCTGGCATTTCATCTTGTCTTCTAGTCTTATTTGTCCCTGTTCTTTTGAAAACCATATCTGTGACTATTCTGACTTAAGCTTGAGTCTCCTCAGATTTTCTGAATATTAATGGTGAGTCTATATTATTATTTATCATGACCTCAGGTTTTATCAAAATACTCATTGTATTCCCTTAAGTGATCATAGACTGAAGGCACTGACCACAGTACTCTCCCAATTTTTCTTCCCTTTTGAAGAAAAGGGAAGTTCTTCCCTTAGGGCTTGAGTTCCCAAGCTTCCATGAGGCCTATACTTATTGAGGATGAAAGTAAATTTTTTGTTGAAAGTTAACATGCATCCAAAAATAGAAAACTGCACAAATCAAAAGTGTCCGGCTCCATAAATGCTCACAAAGTGAACCCTGCTGGGTAACCTATGCCCAGATTAAGAAACAGGCATGACTCGCTCTGCCATTCCATAAAGAACTGAAGCCTGCTTCTTGTTAACTTTCTATAAATGGATTCAAACAGAACAGACTTCTCTTTCCCTGACTTCTTTGCTCAATGCTATGTTTCTGAGATTCCATGTAGTATCCATATTTATTCCTGTTACTGTATCCATTGGGTTGCCCAAAATTCGAGTTATATCTTATGGAAAAACTCAAACTAACTTTTTGGCCAACCCAATATTTCTATGCTTGACTATAACACAATTTATTTATCCATATTACAGTTGATGGATATTTAGGTTGGATGCAATCTTTGGCTATTACAAATAGTGTTCTATAACTTGCTTGAGTCTTTAGGTAAGTATCTATGCATTCCCATTGTGTGTGTACCTAGAAGATGATTGGTTCATACATTTTGCAAATGCTCAGCACTAAGAAATACCGCCACACCATTTTTCAAAGTAGGCACAATTGATACTCCCACCAGCTATGTATGAGAGCTCCAGGTGCTCTACACACGCCCCAATACTTGGTACTACAAAGCCCCTTGTTAGAAATATTTATTTTATTTATTTGGCTGCACTGGGTCTTAGTCGTGGTATAAGGAATCTTTATCAGTATGCAAACTCTAGCTGCTGCATGTGGGATCTGGTTCCCTGACTACGGGTGGAACCCAGGCTCACTGCATTGGGAGAATGGAGTCTTAGCCACTGGTCCACCAGGGAAGTCCTGCAGAGCCCTTTTTAATTCTTTTGAATATGTGCAATTTTCAGTTTCCCATCCCACCCTCTATGCCAGCCCTCCCAGTAGCCTCATCTTAGCAGCATCACTATAGTAATTAGTATTCACATTAAAACTAAATTCACCCTTCTAGTTCTGGTACTACTGTGTATGCACTATCAGTGAAGAAATGACATTGCACATCATATAGTCTTCTTAGGCTTCCCTAGTTTTTAATAATTTTACTAACTTAGAGCTGGTTGTTTAAACAGTACACAATATGTACATCTGATGCTAGTGCAGTTGAATAGGCAAATTTTATAAACCTTTTGTTTCAAAAATATTGCTGTATTAGGTCTTAAAATCTATAGGATCCTTTAAAATGATTAAAAATTAAAGTGGATTGGAAGGAGATAGCAATATTAGAGACTTACTGCTTTATAATAAGTATGACTTCAGTACCATAATACTAGAGATATAGAGTAAAGGATTAAAGCTTAATGCAAATGCATGATATCAAGTCCCTCTAAGATCTGCTTCTTATTAAACTAAACCAAAAGAGAACTCTCTCACATTCTTCTTCCTAAATGTAGTTCCTTTTGCTAGAAAAAAAGATCACGTCAGTACTGACGCATTCAACTTCTGTCTAAAGCATTTCTCAGTGCTAAACCCAACTTTTTCCAAAAGCAGAGGAAAGATAAGACACTTCAAAGAAAACACTTCAAGCAAGACATTTTTTATTTCCAAATCCACTTTCATCTTCATTTATTCATCTTTACTTAAATATTTGAGAACCTATTTAATACACATAGAATCGTGAGGACTAAGGTAAAGGATTACAACATGCCTGGTTTCAAATAATGCATGGCTTATAAGACATAAGTAGTAAATACTCATAAAGAAAACTTTTATTTGTAACCATTAATTTTTTTCCATGAAGAAAAACATCCTTAGCTTTCTATCTCTTCTGGATAAAGAACTTTATTGTTCACTTGAACTACTGCAAAGTAATCACAAGGTTTCTTCCAGAAACAATTTCTCCCTTGATTATGAGATTTCCATCTGCTAGTTTGTGTACCATTATGCATTTTCTTCAGAGAAGGCAATGGCACCCCACTCCAGTACTCTTGCCTGGAAAATCCCATGGACAGAGGAGCCTGGTAGGCTGCTCCATGGGGTCGTGAAGAGTTGGACACGACTGAGCGACTTCACTTTCCCTTTTCACTTTCATGCATTGGAGAAGGAAATGGCAACCCACTCCAGTGTTCTTGCCTGGAGAATCCTAGGGATGGGGGAGCCTGGTGGGCTGCTGTCTATGGGGTCGCACAGAGTCGGACACGACTGAAGCGACTTAGCAGCAGCAGCATGCCTTTTCTTGAAAATTTGGTTCGATTATGCTCCGTTTTATAAATAACCAAAGAGCAGAGTTTTGTCTCTGTGTAAATGAATCTATCTCTGACTCTCTCTGTCTCTCTCTCTCTTTCTTTCTCTCTCTTCTTTCTGACTATGAAAGCTAGGAAAAATAGACAGTAGTTTGAATTCCTTATATGACTTCTAATTTGAATACAAATTATAAATCTTTCACAAGGGATCAATTTTACCATTTAGAGCACAAAATATATCGCTTACATTTAAGCAATAATTTTAAGAGCTAAATTTAGGCTTATTTCCATTTGCCATTTTTATAACTTCTGTCTTAAGTGAAAGAAAAACACATTATTCCATTGATTAAAATTAAACACCTTTCTTGCAGATATCTATAAGTCTATTAGAGTCCTGAACTATCATCTGTGGTTTTTAACTGACTTTTCCTAGACTTCATTTAACTACATATACACAAGTCACTCTATTCTCTGCGTGAGTCATGCAGTTAGGTCTATTAACACTAACGGAATTTATATGTATGCACGCTGAGGGAGAATAAGCCCTTTAAACACCTTTTTAATGGAACAGTTTTGTTTCTTTCCATTTCTCTTCACACTCCTCTGTTTGGACTTTTTCTTACCAGTGCGTGCTTCCAAATTAATGTAGTTCTGATTTCTTTTTCAGCTCTTTTACTTGGTTCTTTATTGAACTCCAGTGTTCAAAGTAAGACTTGACTTCCCCTCTTTTATTGATCACGCCTGGAAAAAGCAGCATGACGAAATCATTATTACTGTATTAGATTTTCTGGTTTCAGAGTGAAATTCAGATGTTGCTTTCATTCCACTCCTATAGTTTCCAGCAAAAGTATTTTACCCGCAGACTATTTTTTATCCTCCCAAAGACTTAACTAGCCAGAAGTCAATTAAGATAATGAATATTTACCCAGGAGGCTAAAGAGTTTTCCACCTTAACATGAAAAATAAACAGGCATGTTTTCAGACTTTCCCACTTTATAATGTTTTTATTTGTTTACACTTTAGAAAGTTTCTTTTCATTTTCTTTTTTAAGTACCTATGACATAGGACTTCATCAACATGTTCAAAATGTACAACAGTAAAGTATCAGGAAAATGAATGGTGCCACAGGAGCTGTAAATCCACAGGAAGCAAAACTACACCTCCAATGCATATACTAACAAGCATATTTTTGTTTAGCTCTTAGAAATGTATTATTCTTTATTGTTCTTATAATAGTTTTATCAACAGACTTTACAAGCTAGCTTTATTTTCCTTTCTCATTTGTAAAGTGATGGACTGGATAAGACCATTCTAACTAAGCACTTAACAGAGTCCCAGACATACAGCATTTATGTGACTCACATGAAATTGTCATTTTGGTAGATCAAACATAGTTGAGTAAGTGTTAGAAAATATCTAATGAAAACATTTGTTTAAAAAAGAGTGAATGAACGAATGAATTTTCTTTCAAGTCTAGAACTTAATCTTTATTCTACTTCCAAAAATTAAAAATACAGAGTAATTACTCTAAGGTGGTAAAAATGTTGGAGAAGGAAATGGCAACCCTCTCCAGTGTTCTTGCCTGGGAAATTGCATGGGCAGAGCAAACCTGGCAACCTACAGTCTCGGGAGTCACAAAGAGCCGGACATGACTGAGCACCTGGGCATGCGTACATGCATGCATATATTAAAAAATAATTTAGAAAAACTTTAATTTCATATTGAACCTATCCAAGATTTACTCTTTTAAGAAGTCCAAGTTGGAAGATGAGAAGTTAGAGTAGAAAAGGAGAACCCACCCCTCTTCTAAGTGATCTTAGTTTGACCTCCCAATATTCCTTCCTTTATCTGATTCCTCACTAATTTCCATCCACTTTCTTCTCACAGTTGACTGGCACTTTAGGTAGTATTGCCAGAATGGAATAAGAAAAATAGCATTTAAGTGCCTAAGTTTTCCTGCTGTAAGCCTCAGTGCAGCCTCATTATTTTGACATTAAATTTTGCATGAATGCAATAAAATAATTTTCACTATATTACAATGATATAAAAAGTGTAAGAGAGTAATAAAATTCATGAAAACTATGACTTTGTACTCACTGACTTTCAAGGTTGGAGAATTTTAACTCTGCAAAAACATATCTACAAAATTTTTCATTACTATATTCTCCATTATGTCTAATTTATTATGGAAATATATCTTTTCTCCAATAATTAATCAAATCAAATAATTTGGGGCACATTCTGAAGCTGTGATGTCTAGAATCCTTGCATACGAAAGTGAGCATTATGCATGATGTATGGTACTTAGTACTTACTTAATCAGGAAAGATTTTAAGTTAGTCTTGAAGTTGAAGGAGGGACACAATGAAATAATGGCATTTCACATTAGCACCCTGATGACTCAAGACAAAAAGGAGCCCAGAAGTGGGGACCAGATCAGAAGCAAAATAATTCAAAAGGGGAGAAATAAAATAGGTAGTATTCAAAAAGAAAAACCCTCAATGGACCCATGTCTAAGAAAGTCTCTCTGTTGGTGAAAAGTGGCAACCCCCGCCCCAGGTCTGCTGAGAGTCCTCTGGGGGTGAAAACCTACAGCAACCCCAAGACTACAATGCACTCAAATTCCAGCTGGAGTTCCTAGGTGCCGGCCATTGGCAGCCTCCTCCTACATAAGAGGTGCTTCCAGACCATTGCTCTAACCTGCTCAATCAAAGACCATTTTTCTGTGAGTCCCTCAGCATCTTTTTGTAACCATTTTCTTAGAACAAGCAAAGCATATTGCGATTGTGCTAAGTATAGTAAATCGCTTCGGTCATGTCCGACTCTTTGTGACCCCATGGCTCCTCTGTCCATGGAATTCTCCAGGCAAGAATACTGGAGTGGGTTGCATTTCCTTCTCCAGGGGATCTTTCCAACCCAGGGATCGAACCTGCATCCCTTGTGTCTCCTGCATTGGCAGACATGTTCTTTACCACTAGCACCACGTGTGAATTGCGATTAGGAGTATGAACTCCTAGGTTATATCTGAGTTTTAACCCCAACTTCTCCACTTATTGGGTGTGTGATCTTGTCAAATTACTTTTACTTCTTTGGCTCTCAAGTTCCTCATCTGCAAAATGTGAGAAATAATAGTACCTGTCTCATAGAGTTGCTATGAGTATTAAGTGATTTATCACATGAAAAAGAACAGTGCCAGGCACATAATAAGTACAGTATAAATGCCAGCTGTTGTTAAACAGGCTGAACTCAGTTGGGTCTCTCTCTCTCACTCTTCCTCTGTCACGCTCATATACATATACAAACACACACACACACAGTCCCTTTAAATCCAATCTAAGAACTCGTTTCTTCCTATACTTTGAATGAAATAGTGAACTGATCCTATAACTTTTCCATCATTTTCTTCATGACTCCAATCTCTGTCTTCCCCAAGAGATTATATTTGAATGATTAAGATATCCAGTTATGTGAAATCATCATCTCTAACTTTTGTCTACTATAGAGATTTTCCTCTATCAGCTCAAACCCCTTTCGACCTGGAAGGCTTTGTGTGGTGGACAGAGTGGGAGAGAATGGTATGTGTCATCTTTTATTCTCCCTCCTAATTTCACCTCCTTCTACTCCAGCATCCTGTCAGCATCCTTGACCTTTCCATGGTCTGCACCAGGGAAAAGGGTATTATGGGAAAGCCTGCAGTGATGGTTATTATGGTAGCTGCTGCCACTGTGATCTAACACTGGAACACTCTGAGCCTGGCTGTTGATTAGAGCTGGAACTTTCTCCAGCAGAGTGGTTTTGAAGTTTCCTCAGAAGTCTACATTTTTTAAAGGAAGGGGCCTTTTTCTCTGCTGGTCACTAATAACCCCAACTCTAATCTCCAGAGCATTTGGCAGTACACTCCAGATTCTCTCTGTTGGGATTCCATAACCCTCCAGGCAGCCCGCTTGGCAAGATGACTTTTAAGTTGGCTCTAGGCTGAGTCTATTCCTCTGTCCCCAATCCTGATGGTTTTACTTGCTCCAAAGGAAAATTCGTGTATCCTTTCCTTGCAGTTGGTGACAGTACACAGCTCTCCCTTTTAGCCTTCCCAGTGGTGTGTCAGTATCAGCACATATGCATTGTCAACCCCAGCAGACATGTGCCAGGTTTCCAGAAGGGCTCCTTGAAGCCTCTCTCACATAGCTTACAGTGCGAATGTGTACAACCCAAACATACCCACTCCCTTCTCCCATGGGAGAACAGGCTACTCATACCACAGTTCTCTCCCCCAGATCTTTTTCTTAGAGCTTCTTTGACCTCCCTTATGTAGCCTGTCCTGAAGGCAGAATTCAGGACCTACCTCTATGCATGACTGTGACCGGGCATGTCCTGTTTTATTCTCAGTCTTTGGAGGTTCAGCCCAAACTGTGATTGGAAGTTCTCTATCTTATACGCGTCACACTTGTTTTTAACAACTGCTCACCTCCAAGCCACTCTCCACATTCTCTGAGGTCTTTGACTGCTGTATCAGTCTTCTCCTACATCCAGATGTCTCTTTCAGTAGAGGGATTTAAATTATGTGAATTTAATTATATGTGCTTGTGGAGTAAAGGGTGGGGATCCTGAGAATATAAATAATTTAAACAATGCTTGCAGTTCTATGGCTGTTCCTCTCAATGAATGTATAACCCTGTGTAAGCTTGAGCTACAATAAGATCTGCTATTCCTTGGGACATATTCTGTTCCTGACACTCTCTTTTACTATGAGCACCTCACCTTACTGAGCATGTGTCTATGATCTAAGATATATCTTTTTCATACAATGGCCCCCTAAATATGTCAACTATTGAATATGGTTCTTAATGAAGAAACACTGATCTTTTCTAAAAATGCGGAGGAGCCTGGTAGGCTGCAGTCCATGGGGTCACTAAGAGTTGGACACAACTGAGCGACTTCACTTTCACTTTTCACTTTCATGCATTGGAGAAGGAAATGGCAACCCACTCCAGTGTTCTTGCCTGGAGAATCCCAGGGACGGGGGAGCCTGGTGGGCTGCCGTCTCTGGGGTCGCGCAGAGTCGGACACGACTGAAGCGGCTTAGCAGCAGCAGCAGCAACTTGTGTTTTAAAAAAGAGTTGTTGCTGTTGTTCAGACACTAAGTCCTGTCTGACTCTTTGCGATCCCAAGGACTACAGCACACCAGGCTCCTCTGTCCTCCACTATCTCCTGGAGTTTGCTCAAATTCGTGTCCGTTGAGTGTGATGCTATCAAAAAAAAAAAAAAAAATCCATATATTTATTTTCTATGTCTGTGTCTCTATTTCCGCTTTGCAAATAAGATCATCTATATATACCATTTTTCTAGACTCCACATATATGTATTAATATGCGATATTTGTTTTTCTGACTGGGATTGATACATGTACACTATTGATACTATATATAAAATAGATAACAAATGAGAACACACTGTATTACACAGGGAACTCAACTTAATGCACCTAAATAGAAAGGAAGTTTGAAGGGGAGGGGACATACATATTATATGTGGCCGATTCATTCTGCTATACAGTAGAAACTAATACAACATTGTAAAGCAACTATACTCCAATAAAAATTAATTTTAAGAAAAGAGAGGGAACACAAGAAGGTTGACTAGCTCATCCTGATTTGCTCAGGCCTTCCCTGGTTTTAGCACTAAAAGTCCCACATTCTGGGACCCATTCCCCCCAGACAGTCTCGGACAACAGGAATGGTTGATCACTCTACCAGAAGAGTTTGGGCATTAGAAGGAATAGAGAGTCTTATCATAGAAGAGTGTGAGGCTCGTCTGAGCACATGGAAGACTTGGTTCCAGCCAACTCTCCTTCTCCACATCACCCTCTCCCAGGTCACCTCCTGCCTTTCTCACTGTTTTTGCCTCGGATAGGTGGAACAGTGGTAAAGAATCCGCCTGCCAATGCAGGAGACACAGGTTCAGTCCCTGGGTTTGGAAGATCCTCTGGAGCATGAAATTGCAGCCCGCTCCACTATTATTGCCTGGAAAATTCCATGGAGAGAGGAACCTGGGGGGCTACAGTCCATACGGTTGCAAAGAGTCAGACATGACTGAACACACACACACACACCAGAAAGAAAACTAAGCCTCAATGGAGTCTTGACTTAAGCCAAAGGACTAGAAAATTACGTTACTAATATTTTATGCAAAGTTGTTTTTAATGGATCTCTAGAACTTTTCAATGTATGTTTCTCAGTCTTTTACACCACAAGGAGGAAAAGGAAATGAAGCACAGATAACATCAGGGTCTACCCTTAGCCACACAATAATTATGAGGAAGATCTAGGGTTTCCTGTTCTTGGCCTGGCCTATGGAACCATTTTGTCTTAGTAAGTTACTTAACCCCATCTGGGCCTCAGTTCTGTTTTGTTTTCAAATAAACTTTAAAAAAAAGATATAATCTACTTTCTAGTCAACTCATTGAGTACTTTTTCCCAGAATCAAGTTTTGGCTGCCTTCAATGCATGTATTTTGTTCCATTAAGTCTTTAAAAAGAGGATGAGGTAATCCTTTTGAAGGGGAGAAAAATTTCTAGATGATCTAGATGAACACAGAGGGTTAATAATCCAGAAGATGAAATTGCAAAAGCCAACGTGGATTTTTATGAAAATAAAGGTCAACAGGTAATTAATCCAGAGAAGTAGCTGGTAGACTACAGTGGCTGAAAGTGGGTTTTCATACTGTTTTGGGCTTCTGTCAAGTTACTCAACTGACATAAGGCTTCTTGTGAAGTACAATAACTATGCGTCGTCTTTACCTAGTCAATACTATTAAATATTAGAAAAGTTCCATAATGGACAGTGTGGATTAGAGGCACGATGAGTGGACGTGATCTCTGGAAAAAAGAAGGTGGAGCAAGACTGTGGACCCCGACTTGCTGTTATAATTGCAAGCTAATCAAACTCTGATAACCAAAAGTTAACCAAACTCTTAATCAATTAGGTACTTTATTCTTCAAAATTAAAAAATGAATGTTGCCTCTCACCAGCATTAAACTTCAGAATCAGCAGGCCTAGGTTTGAACTTCAGCTCCACCCTTTTCTAACTTAGGAGACCTGGGCAAAACCATTCAACCTTAGTTTCGTTACTGGTAAAAATCAGGAACTAATACCTACATCAAAGTATTAGTTATGTGTTCAAATGATGTAGCCTGTATATAGTAAATACTGTACTGCCAAGCCTACGGTAAATTCCCAGTAAGTAGCAGCATTATATACACTCTCTTTGCTCTTCAATAGACAGAAACTGTTAGCTAACAAGTGTACCAAGACAGAATTCTTTCAGGAAGTATTTTAATACTTTGAAAAGTGTATAAGTATTGGGTAAGTTTCATTTCAATTATAAGAATCATATTAAGATTCAATCCTTGCACCTTTTAGTATCATCAGAATGTGGTGAGAAGGAAAAAAAAAAAGTTTATTTTAAAAGTTTCTAATAGCAGGTATCTGAAAACCAGCTCAGAACATCTTTTACAGAACTCTGGCCAAGGAGCATAATTTTGTCACTGAGGCCTAGGGTGCTATTTAGTGATTAGAAATCTAAAATAGAATGGATTGACACGTATGTGTACTCACTTGTCCATTCAGTTAGTATTTACTGAGTATTTACTATGGGCCAAACCCTGTCTTAGGCACTGGGAACTGAGCTCTGAAGAACACAGGAATGAGTCCTGCGCTGCAGTCTACGGGGTGGGGAGGAAAAGAAAAGCATAATTACACAAACAACTCTACACTGCAAGAAGTGTTGCTCACACCAGGACGTGCGATTCAGTCTCAGCGCGGTTGCAAAGAATGTAGTCCAGGAACTAACAGGTAATTCCAACAGGGAAGAAATACTTATCCTCAGCAACACTTCCACAAATTCCCTCTCCTTGTCACTTGACTCATTCCTTGAAGTCACAAAACATTTCAGCCCCCAGCCTGAGGCCACGGCGGCCCTTTATTTCTACTTTGTTCCCCATTTCTCACCTCCCTGGTGTCTTCTCCACTTCCCCTTTCCCCCCACCTTATATAAAAATTTCCCTGGAAGTTGTGAAAGTGGAAGAAACAAACTAACACACTCTTTAGCAGCTGAAATGGAAAAGGCCAGGATCACCCTGTGATCGAAATTTTTATTTCTACACAGAAGGAAAGCTACAGTTGTTTCATGGAAGTGTTCAATAGGAGCCCTAACTGGCCTGGTTTTAAAATGGAGAAAGTTCCCTGGGAAGGTAACATTAAAGTTGAGACTAGAAAGGGAATGGATTTAGCAAGAGAAGAAAGAAAATCAGACACTGTGAGTGAGAGAGAAAAGCACGTGGTGTTGGAGGGGGAAGGAGAAGTTAAGTAACAATGCAGATCAGTGCAGAGCAGAGAGATTCGGGAGATAAGGCTAGACAGGCAGGGAGGGGTCTGGTCATACACGGTTTTTATCTGCAAAGCAACAGGAAGTCTTGCATGAGTATTTATTTCATTTTTTTAAATAGTTTTATTTATTCATTTATTTATTTCAGGCTGTGCTGGACCTTTGCTGCTGAGCGGGCTTTCCTCTAGCTGCTGCAAGCAGAGGCTACTCCCTAGTTGCAGTGCTTGGACTTCTCATTGTGGAGGCCTCTCGTCGTGGAACACAGGCTCTGGAACGTAAGGGCTTCAGTAGTTGAGGCGTGTGGGCTCAGTAGTTGTAATTCCCGGGCTTTAGAGCATGGGCTCAATAGCTGTGGCACACAGGCTTCGTTGCTCCTCAGCATGTGGGATCTTCCCAGACCAGGGATCAAACCCGCGTCTCCTCCATTGGCAGACAAATTCTTTACCACTAAGCCACCAGGGAAGCCCTGTGTCATGTTTATGAATGTAAATACTCTTTATATTTTTAGATCAAATTTTATTATTGTTTTTGGTAAATACTATTCTTTTACCAGGAGAAGGCAATGGCACCCCACTCCAGTACTCTTGCCTGGAAAATCCCATGGACGGAGGAGCCTGGTGGGCTGCAGTCCATGGGGTCGCTAAGAGTCAGACATGACTGAGTGACTTGACTTTCACTTTTCACTTTCCTGCATTGGAGAAGGAAATGGCAACCCACTCCAGTGTTCTTGCCTGGAGAATCCCAGGGACGGGGGAGCCTGGTAGGCTGCCATCTCTGGGGTGGCACAGAGTCAGACACGACTGAAGTGACTTAGCAACAGCAGCATTCTTTTACCAGGGCTTCCCTGGTGGCTCAGATAGTAAGGAAACTGCCTACAATGCAGGAGACCCGGGTTTGATTCCTGGGATAGCAAGATCTCCTGGAGAAGGGAATGACTACCCACTCCAGAATTCTTGTCTGGAGAATTCCATGGACAGAGGAGCCTGGTGTGCTACAGTCCAGGGGGCTGCAAAGAGTCAGACATAACTGATTAACACAAACGCATTCTTTTAAAGCCAAGACCTATGATCTTTTACTCTGAACCGTTCTTATTCACTGCACAACATTCACCAAAGGTTTTCATTTTGGGATGAGAGTGATCTACATCCATTCTGTTTGTCTAATTCACTATTCTTTAGGAGGAAAAAAAATCATGGGAAAAATAAATGTATCCTCCATCTATGTGAACTTATCCCAGTTTGTATTGCTATAGACTCTGTGCTAAAACAAACACTTCAACTAAGGTTGTTCCAAGAAATAGAGTGTAATTGTAGCTCGACATGTAGCTCTCCTGGACTATATTGTGAAACCCAGAATGGACTCGTGTCATAGGTTAGTTTGTAAGCATTCAGACCCACCAATTGTGGGCTTCTCATTGTGGTGGCTTCTCTTGGCTCGGTGGTAAAGAATCCACCCGCCAGTGCAGGAGACACGCGTTCCATCCCTGATCCGGGAGATCCCACATGCCACGAAGAAACTAAGCCCTTCCGCCACAGCTATGGAACCTGCGCTCTACAGCCAGGAGCCACAACTTCTGAGCCCACGTGCCGCAGCTGCTGAAGCCGGCATACCCCAGAGCCCGTACCCCACAGCAAGAGAAGCCACTGCAGTGAGAAGCCCACACATCTCAACCAGAAAATAGCCACTGCTTGCTGCAGCTAGAGAAAAGCCCGTGCAGCAACAAAGACCCAGGACAGCTAATATCAATACACTATTATTAAAAAAAACAAATTCGCCATTTTTTGTCTTCCTCTATGCTTGTCAAAAAGATTCCTTTTCTCTGTTCACAGTGAATGCTTGTGTTCAGCAGGAAAGAAACCAGTCTCTCGTGCTATTCTTTCCCTACACACCTGGTTGTTCAGTTTTAACAAGGTGACTGGTTTCCACCATAACTCAGCTATTTTTTCCACTTGGCTGGGCTCCCCTGGACCTTACAGTAAAAATCTATGTAACATTAACTTTCCTGCCAACACTGTGCGGGGTTTCTCGCCTACATCACGTCACTAATTTATGGGTGATTCTATGAGTAACGCAAATGGGGATTCCTCTCTCTGTTCTTTCTTTTAAATTTCTGTTCACTATATTATGAGGCAATATGGGTCAGGTCTTTTTAGTTCTGTATTCTATCACAACCTGTATTTCACTGATTTCTAAGAACCAGTAGATTTTTGCTTCTGCTACTGGCTCCTTTCCTACTTTATTGTGTATTTGAAGTAACCATAAAGTGAAAGGCTTTTCCAGCTTCTCTTATTTATAGGATTAGAATAATGGATACCATTTACCTTTCAGACCAAAGTTCTGTCAAATATAATTAACTGGGAGGAGATGAGTCTGCATTTGCAGTCACCCTTCCAAAGGCTATAGAAAATGCAAGGGAGGCATGATCTCCACGTGGAACCACCAGGTTTCATATTTTATGTGCAGCAGTAAAGAGTCTACCCTGTCTTTACTGAAATCGTTCCCAGTTTGAGAGCAGATGGGCCATAAACACCAGGTAAATAATTACTGGCTTTAACCATACTTAATTAAATGGAGAATTTAGAAGTTAACCACAATGTCTTCCTCCCTGCCTGGACATGGAGGGAACAATATTATAGACTTCGAGGTTTGAAAGAAAAGCATTGTCCTAGACCCAGGTAAAGGGGCTCTTGTCTCGAGCTTCGCGCTTATGAGCTCTCCTCTCTAGCTCCCCTCCAGCCCTACCCTTCCCCCTGCTGCAGGGGAGGGGGATGTGCCCCTCAGAGCCTGAGCTTTCCCTCTGGACCGCTTTCTGAGTTCTAGGACCATAGAACTCCCAGCTTAAATAGTCCCCAACCTGCTTCCAAAATTCCTAGTTTGAAGGTGACCAAGGGGTAGCTATAGGCAAGCAGACGGAGCCTAGACATGTGAGTTGGGGCATTAATACATGTGCACATGGGCTTCCCAGATGGTGCTAGTGGTAAAGGATCTTCCTGCCAATGCAGGAGACACATGAGATGCGAGTGTGATCCCGGGTCAGAAAGATCTCTTGGAGGAGGGTGTGGCAACCTATGCCAGTATTATTGCCTGGAAAGTTCCATGGGGAGAGGAGCCTGGTGGGCTACAGTCCATGGGATCACAAAGAGTCGGTCACGACTGAGCGACTAAGCACACGTGTGCACATGGAGCCCCAGGTGTATGGAACAGAGTCAGTAATGGCAGAAGAATAGGACTGACTTCCTCCACACGTCCCTGCTCTGGTAGGCAAGTCCAGGTTAGGAGACAGAACACCTCCCATTTAACAGTTTGCTAGCTTGATTTATAACTGATAAATTTGTGGATATAGGATAGGTGGGCCTTATTTATTTTCTTACCCCAAACCTCACAAATGTGAGAGATGGGTTTTTAGAAGAGCATATTGACTTCAGAGAAATCATTGGCTAATGATAAATTGGCAAACTTTATATCCTTTTCTAAACACAAATCACTAAGACTGTAATACAAAAGATGGGAGAGAGGGTCCAGGGAATAAAGCTCCACCATTTAGATCAAACAGTAGGTTCAATCTCTTAAGTTATGCTCTTTGTTCATAAAGCTTGGGGAGCCAGATAGAACATTCTTCTCTCTGCCGCAAGAATTCCATCTGTAGAACAGTGGCTCCCAGGCTGCCAGCTGCTCTTCACTCCCCTGTTGTAAGAATGCAGCTGAGGTTGAAAACTTGTCACCAAGTTGGAGCCAATATCCACCTGTCCCTCTTGTCAGTCTCATTCTGCAAAGTCTTCCTGGGATTTAAAAACTGGAGCCATAAAAATGGGATTTGCCTTGACTCTTTCTAGAGCAGCAACACACATGCTGCATGCATCGTATATCCCATCGTATATCCCAGGATGACGGTGTCTCTTTAAAACTGTGATATTTAAGTAAAATAACAGTTGTGCAGGACTATGAACAGCTATTACACGTATTTTGTAGGAATTGTTTTCTTATTTAAATCTTTGGTTGTGGATGCTATTTTTCTCTAGTTTTTAAAGAATTTCTTTATCCATTTTAAAATTCATTTTTTGTTGTTGTTTTGTACTTTTTGTTAGTTTGGGGTGTAATTTTTTTAAGTGAAATCCCCCAAAAGAATGATGAAAGAAGAGAGATATTCACAATTATAATTTATATAAACATGCTATCAGTAAATTAAGTCTACTTCTCATAAAAATTAAATATATAATTATATATGTCATGAGCATGTTTTTCCCCTGTAGCATGAAAGTATTTTTGTATAGTGTTATTCGATCAGTCATGTCCAACTCTTTGTGACTACATGGACTGTAGCCCACCAGTTTCTTCTGTCCATGAAATTTTCCAGGCAAGAATACTGGATTGGATAGCCATTCCTTTCTCCAGGGGATCTTCCCAACCCAGGGATTGAACCCGGGTCTCCTACATTGCAGGCAGATTATATTCTGAGCCACCAGGGAAGCCCACTTTTATATAATAGGCATATTAACACACTATTTTTGTGGTTCTTTTCAATTTTTAATTTAACATACTATTGTTTTAATATCTCATATATTTTGAAAATATATGAAGCCTTAGGGGATTTTGCTTCAATGTTTAAATTATATTTTAAAACATGTTTATCTTTTCATCAGATCATTCATAAATGGAAATGGTTATGACATGACATTTAAAAATAAACTATATGGAAGAAAAGTAGTATATAAAGATATTTTACGTAATCTCAAAACTCTTGTCTAAAATCAGAGGCAAAGTTTTTTCAGGGTCTAAAAAGTGTCACTGGTGAGTGGAGAATCGCCCAGGCCCCAGCTGTAGATCCACATGCAAGGACCCTGTGCAGTAGATCAGAACAGGGTGATATGAGCTCCATCAGGTCACTACTGGGGGACAGTGAGCAAGTATTCATACATCCTAAAATAATTCCCTTGTTTCATGATTGTCCCTGTTGCCAAAAATGTGTGTGTTTTAAAACAGCTTTGCCAAACCTGTGATCTGCTCAACCTTTTCAATGAAGAATTCAAGAAGAGGAGAGAAAGTTGACTTCTACACCTCTCAGCACTACGTAGCTGTTACTTTGGAACCAGAAGGGGTCATGAGTTAGGTGTTGTGTATGCTAAGTTTATTCATTTTGATTCTACAGATATGGATTTCCAAATGGACATCTTTTTCACATCTCTTAACAGTGCTCAAGCCACATATACTAAGACCATTGGAATAATTAAAATGCAAGAGAGGGAATTCCCTGGCGATCCAGTGGTTAATACTCCATGTTTTTATTGTGTAGGGACCTGGAAGGCATGGGTTCAATTCCTGGTTGGGGAACAAAGATCCCACAAGCTGCATGGCATGGCCAAAAAATAAAAATAAAAAATACAGGAGAAAAAGAGCTAGTAGACTGTTATTGTTGTTTAGTCACTCAGTTATGTCCAACTCTTTCGTGACCCTATGAGCTGTGGCCTTCCAGGCTCCTCCGTCCATGGAATTTCCCAGCAAGAATACTACAGTTTCCATTTCTTTCACCAGGAGTTCTTCCTGACCCAGGGATTGAACCTTTGTCTCCTGCATTGGCAGGTGGATGCTATACTACTGAGTCACCTGGGAAGCCCCCAGTAGGCAGACTAGAGCAAGATATATTATATCTACCAACACAGAATTACTATGGTAGAGTCATGGAGAGCAGATACTTAGAGCACAGTCACTCATTCTCTCCTTCAGAGTCAAATCTTTAAAGATGGCATCCAATTGAGAGATTTGGGGTGAGCTCAAGAGAATGACTGAAAAATGATATTGATCCAATTTGGATATACATTGATCTTTGAAATTCTTTCTTAATTCTAATTTTTCAAAGAGAAAACATGTATTTCTTGATTTGAGAGGTTAAAAGTGGGTATATCTCTGAGAAAACATAACTGGGTACTTACAGAACCTCTGAACATACACTTTTTGTTCTGCTGACACTGAGATCATAAAGTAATAAAGGAAAGGGATTGCAGTCATTGACTCCATGTGGCTCAGCTATTCCTGGAACAGAGCTTATCAGTGAGAAATTGGCTTGGAAAGTCACTTCTCAGCTCTCAATATTTCAATCAGGGAAAGTGACATAAATGTCACAATCACATTTTTCTAACTCCCTGATTTGTTTTTCCTTGTGCATACCACTGTTGCCTTTGGAAAGCAAGTAGCAACTGGAAGCCAGCTGCTGAGGGTTGGTCCGCTCAGCCCGTTCACTTACTTCACACTCCTCCTTGCCTCTCACTTTACCATCGTCTTCACCTTTAATGCCATGAAGTTCCAACATACACCAGGGAGCCAGGAAGAGCTTTGTAGTAAAGCTAAGGTTTAACAAAACCTCAAATCTCTTCAATCCCTTCCTAAATCAGAACATGTTACTCCATCTGGCAAGGACATAGCCTTTTAAATGATCAATTGTACCCAGCTTCAGTGTGAGCTCTTAGTACTGAGCATGTTAAATAGTAATAACTTCAACATTTGCTCACCATAACCTCTGTGTATGTTCAAATATCACTGGCTACTAAAATTTCACCACACGTGTACTCTTCTACCACCTCTCCTACACAGAAAGCTCATTCAAATTTAAGTCTCAGCAGCACTGGAACATGTTTATTTATAAGAGTATTTTCCAGTTTGGGTGGAGAGCCAATTTACACACTTGCAATCATTTCAATAAATAAACAGACTGTATCCTTCCTATCATAGTCTTCAGTGTGAGTCTATTATGTACAACAAGACTATTTTATTAATATTGACCATGCCACATGTGTATGCATGTGTACATTGATAGTGACCTAGACGTAGATGCAAAGAGCTGCCATTCATCAAATGCTTACTACATGCCAGCAATGTGGGAATCACTTACTTCTTTTATTTAACAAGTATTTGTTGACCACTTCTGATGTGTCTGGTACTTGGTTTAGGTACTAACTAGGTGGGAAGTCAACAGACAAAGTCCTAATCCTCATGAAGCTTATAGTTCAGCAGAGAAGACGGGCATCTAAGGAAAACCTCATAGCAAGGTATCTAAGAGAGGATCTGCCTCCATGATAAAGTAGCCTTTCCGCTGAGACCTGAAGTACAGTTCAACAGATGAAAAGTGGGGGCAGAATGGTCCTGTCAGAGGAAAGAGTATATGAGGAAGAAAAAAGAACTCAAAAGGAAGGAGAGAGGTAACTGATGATATTGGAGGAAGGGTTTTTTAAAGCAAACTGAGACATCTGAACTTTCCCCTGAAGGCAATGGGAAGGAGTCTAGAAACTTTAAACAGATTGGTGACACAATCAAATTTGCGTTTCCTAAAGATACTCTCAGAGAAGGCAATGGCACCCCACTCCAGTACTCTTGCCTGGAAAATCCCATGGACGGAGGAGCCTGGAAGGCTGCAGTCCATGGGGTCATTGAGAGTCAGACACGACTGAGCAACTTCACTTTCACTTTTCACTTTCCTGCATTGGAGAAGGAAATGGCAACCCACTCCAGTGTTCTTGCCTGGAGAATCCCAGGGACGGGGGAGCCTGGTGGGCTGCCGTCTATGTGGTCGCATAGAGTCGGACACGACTGAAGCGACTTAGCAGCAGCAGCAGCAGCAGCAGCAGAGATACTCTTGCCTCGGTATGGAGCAAAGTTTAGAGATTGAGGGATTATTTAGAAGCCACTGCAAGTACATAGGTTGGAGATAAAGATGATCTGGACTAAGGTGCAAAAGTGGAGAGGAGCAAGGGGAATGTATTCAAAAAATTGATGTGTTAGTTTCATCAAGACCTGGGAACAAATTGAACTGTGGGAAGGTAGGGGAGACCTGTAGGGGAGACCTGTAGGGGAGAGAGGAATCAAGGTCTCAACAATTGTCTAACGGGTGTAACTGTGCTAAAGAGTCAAACCAGATACTCCACACAGAACACAGCCAATGGTTTCTTTAATGTTGTGCCTCAACTGTCTTTGTTTTCCATTTGGAAGACAGATACTCCTAGGTCCCTACAATGAGCAAGACTCAAAGCATTTTTTAATTGATTAGCAAGTGCTATCTTCATTCCACTCATGAAGAAAAAACATATTTTATAAAAAATGATGATTTCTACTCTCCTTAGACTCATCGGAAGCTTTTTGTGAGGGCATGAATAGAAATTAAGATAAAACTTCCAAGGGAGTGTATTTTTCTAACATTATATCTCATCATTAAAATTGTCTTGTTATCTTCTCAGGTACTTTATATTCCAATGTTATTTTAAATTATTGTCAGGAATCACAGAAATAAGTGGTTTTGAGAATCCAACAAGCAGACTCTTAAAAAGTATTTAGTTGCTTAGTGATCATGCTTACAGTATCATAAAAGCTAAAGCTGGTGAGAAACCAACAGAACTCATTTCAAAAACCAGCAAAAATCTATCCCAATAACTTTTTGTAAGCTTCTAAAACTTGAAAATTAGCCCTTAAGACCAGTAAGGGATTGTTAAGGGAAAGACTGGAAATAACCCCACAGAGCACACTTATCAACAGGATAAAGTGCCATTCCTTCTGACTGTAGGTAGAGGTTCCTATAGGTCAGATGTGGGAGTGGAGAAAATAAAGTGAAAGAGTGACATTGATAACTCCATCTTTCCCAAAATATACACAAAGTCATTGTTAAGATGGCTCAATGATGTCTGCTGCCTATTCCAGTGGTGTCATTATAAGAATCAGCTTCTGTGTGAGAGTTCCCTAGGATAGAGTTCAAATCTCTGCTTACATGATAGGGAAGGATACAGGTGGAGTGGGACATCTGGTGAATGCTTTTTCTTATTCTACAAATAATTTCCCCCAAATAATGCAATACTGATTCTTTCATCACTTACAGAATGAAAACAAGAAAGAATTAAAATTTAGGACAATGTCATCCAAATGACACACACAGGAAAAACAAGCCAAGTCAAGTGATTGAAGTCTTGCTCCAAAATGGCAATATATAAAAATAGATTCTCTGAGACACTGACTAAATGGGCAAAGATGGATATTATTCACAGCTGACCATGAAGAATATGACGGAATTCACAAGTTGAACTATCTAGCGGAAATGCACACAGCTACACGAGGCTATGCACTCTGATTGCCCTAGAACACCACAGAAGTGCTTTACTTTTTAGCAAAAGCGGTTAACTCTTTGTTCTTATGTTACAAATGTCAAAATGTACTAGTTGGAACCAACTCACAGAAGATTGTCTCTGATGGCTTTTACGTAGATAAAGAAGAGCTGGTGTCAGAGGAGCAGCGTCAAAAGAACAGAAATCACCATCCTAATCAACAAGGAGGAAAGAGGTCAGTAAATCTGCTTTCCTCAGGGAAACCACAAAACCTCTATCTCTTCCCTGGAAAAAAAAATGATGTAAAGATCATCTTTCCCAGGATGAGTACTTTAAGTCACAACCTACTATAAGCCAAGCTTCCTAAATATTATTAACAACGATGAGTGAATTCACCAAAGGCTCATAACTAGTGCTAGCAGAAAAGGTCATGATATCATCTATTTCAACAGGAGAAAGAGGAGTGGGGAGAGGAAAAGAGGGAAAGGAAAAGGGAGAAAGGAGATGGAAGGAAGGAAGAGGACAGAAGGAAGGAAGGAAGATGGGAGGGAGGAAAGAAGAAAAAGAACAAAAAATAAAAATCTACAAAATGGTAAGTAATCTATCAGTTCAGTTCAATTAAATGGCTCAGTCATGTCCGACTCTTTGCAAACCCATGGACCACAGCACTCCAGGCCTCCCTGTCCATCACCAACTCCTCGAGTTCACTCAAACTCATGTCCATTGAGTCGGTGATGCCATCCCCTTCTCTGTTGTCCCCTTCTTCTCCTGCTTTCAATCTTTCCCAACATCAGGGTCTTTTTAAATGAATCAGCTCTTCTCCTCAGGTGGCCATTAGTCCTTCCAATGACCATTCAGGACCGATCTCCTTTAGGATGGACTGGTTGGATCTCCTTGCAGTCCAAGGGACTCTCAAGAGTCTTCTCCAACACCACAGTTCAAAAGCAACAATTCTTTCAGCACTCAGCTTTCTTTATAGTCCAACTCTCACACCCATACATGACCACTGGAAAAACCATAGACTTGACTAGACAGACCTTTGTTGGCAAAGTAATGTCTCTGCTTTTGAATATGCTATCTAGGTTGGTCATAACTTTTCCAAGGAGTAAGCATCTTTTTATTTCATGGCTGCAGTCACCATCTGCAATGATTTTAGAGCCCCCCAAAATAAAATCTGCCACTGTTTCCACTGTTTCTCCATCTATTTTCCGTGAAGTGATGGGATCGGATGCCATGATCTTTGTTTTCTGAATGTTGAGCTTTAAGCCAACTTTTCACTCTCCTCTTTCACTTTCATCAAGAGGGTCCTTAGCTCGTCTTCACTTTCTGCCATAAGGGTGGTATCATCTACATATCTGAGGTTATTGACATTTCTCCCAGCAATCTTGTTATTGACACTTCTCCCAACAATCTTGATTCCAACTTGTGCTTCTTCCAGCCCAGTGTTCCTCATGATGTACTCTGCATAGAAGTTAAATAAACAGGGTGACAATATACAGCCTTGACGTACTCCTTTTCCTATTTGGAACCAGTCTGTTGTTCCATCTCCAGTTCTAACTGCTGCTTCCTGACCTGCATGCAGATTTCTTAAGAGGCAGGTCAGGTGGCCTGGTATTCCCATCTCTTTCAGAATTTTCCAGTTTATTGTGATCCACACAGTCAAAGGCTTTGGCATAGTCAATAAAGCAGAAATAGATGTTTTTCTGGAACTCTCTTGCTTTTTCCATGATCCAGCAGATGTTGGCAATTTGTTCTCTGGTTCCTCTGCCTTTTCGAAAACCAGGTTGAACATCTGGAAGTTCATGGTTCATGCATTGCTGAAGCCTGGCTTGGAGAATTTTGAGCATTACTTTACTAGTGTGTGAGATGAGTGCAATTGTGCGGTAGTTTGAGCATTCTTTGGCATTGCCTTTCTTTGGGATTGGAATGAAAACTGACCTTTTCCAGTCCTGTGGTGACTGCTGAGTTCTCAAATTTGCTGGCATATTGAATGCAGCACTTTAACAGCATCATCTTTTAGGATTTGAAATAGTTCAACTGGAATTCCATCTCTTCCACTAGCTTTGTTCTTAGTGATGCTTCCTAAGGCCCACTTGACTTCACATTCCAGGATGTCTGGGTCTAGGTGAATTATCACACCATCGTGATTATGTGAGTCGTGAAGATCTATTTTGTACAGTTCTTCTGTGTATTCTTGCCACCTCTTCTTAATATCTTCTGCTTCTGTTAGGTCCATACCATATCTGTCCTTTATTAAGCCCATTTTTGCATGAAATATTCCCTTGGTATCTCTAATTTTTTTAAAGAGATCTCTAATCTTTCCCATTCTGTTGTTTTCCTCTATTTCTTTGCAGTGATCACTGAGGAAGGCTTTCTTATCTCTCCTTGCTATTCTTTGGAACTCTGCATACAAATGGGTATATCTTTCCTTTTCTCCTTTGCTTTTCACTCCTCTTCTTTTCACAGGTATTGATAAGGCCTCCTCAGACAGCCATTTTGCTTTTTTGCATTTCTTTATCTTGGGGATGATCTTGTTCCCTGTGTCCCGTACAGTGTCACAAACCTCTGTCGATAGTTCATCAGGCAGTCTGTTTATCAGATCTAGCCCCTTAAATCTATTTCTCACTTCCACTGTATAATCATAAGGGATTTGGTTTAGGTCATACCTAAATGGTCTAGTGGTTTTCCCTACTTTCTTCAATTTAAGTCTGAACTTGGCAATAGGGAGTTCACGATTTGAACCACAGTCAGCTCCTGGTCTTGTTTTTGCTGACTGTATAGAACTTCTCCATCTTTGGCTGCAAAGAATATAATCAACCTGATTTCAGTGTTGACCATCTGGTGATGTCCATGTGTAGAGTCTTCTCTTGTGTTGTTGGAAGAGGGTGTTTGCTATGACCAGTGCATTCTCTTGGCAAAACTCTATTAGCCTTTGCCCTGCTTCATTCTGTACTCCAAGGCCAAATTTGCCTGTTACTCCAGGTGTTTCTTGACTTCCTACTTTTGCATTCCAGCCCCCTATAATGAAAAGGACATCTTTTTGGGTGTTTATTCTAAAAGGTCTTGTAGGTCTTCATAGAACCATTCAACTTCAGCCTCTTCAGCATTTCTGGTCTGGGCATAGACTTGGATTACTGTGATACTGAATGGTTTGCCTTTGAAACGAACAGAGATCATTCTGTCATTTTTGAGACTACATTCAAGTACTGCATTTTGGACTCTTTTGTTGACAATGACGGTTACTCTATTTCTTCTAAGGGATTTGTGCCCACAGTTGTAGATATAATGTCATCTGAGTTAAATTCACCCATTCCAGTCCATTTTACTACTGTTTCCTAAAATGTCGACATTCACTCTTGCCATCTCCTGTTTGATCACTTCCAATTTGCCTTGATTCATAGACCTAACATTCCAGGTTCCTATGCAATATTGCTCTTTACAGCATCAGACCTTGCTTTCATCACCAGTCACATCCACAACTGGGTGTTGTTTTTGCTTTGGCTCCATCTCTTCATTCTTTCTGGAGTTATTTCTCCACTGATCTCCAGTAGCATACTGGGCAACTACTGACCTGGGGAGTTCATCTTTCAGTGTCCCATCTTTTTGCCCTTTCGTACTGTTCATGGGGTTCTCAAGGAAGGAATACTGATCACAGTCTAACCAGTCTAATCACATGGACCACAGCCTTGTCCAACTCAATCAAACTATGAGCCCATGCCATGTAGGGCCACCCAAGACAGACAGGTCATGGTGGAGAGTTCTGACAAAATGTTGTCCACTGGACAAGTAATCTATAAGAGAGTGGAAGCAAATCACCTTAGTTCCTATAAGACCAAAATTTACTTTTTAAGTTTCCCCAATAGTAAGAGCAAAATCTTACATGGTACTTACTTGATGCCAGGCTTTGTTCTAAAGTTTACACATAAATGAACTCACAGATACAATTAATATGTCCACTTGACAAATGAGATTACTGAAATACAACAAGTTAAGTAACTCACCTAGAATTGCTGAACAGTGGAATCAGGATTTGAACCTAGGCAGTTCAAAGACTTCTGGGTCCTTTTTACTATGTCTTTAATCTTTATTCTAAGCTTCCAGGAAACAGAGCTACTCAAGTGCTGGTCCATGGAATATTTGTCACTGAACCACGATGAGATGAGGCACTTGTATAGAGCGTAAGGACTAGGTCACTAGACACTGTCCAGTTCAGATGATTTTTTGTTTTGTTTTGTTTTCTTTCAGTCGGTTTCCTGGATGGAAGAAACAGTGCACCTAATTTATGGACTAGATCAAGCTGCTAATCTCACCTCTCACCAGTAACAAACAGTTCATGGATGAGTGACAGTCTTGAAATTACCCTTTGTATAGCACAATTCTAGAAGATTTCCTTCCCTGGATGCAGAAGAGGGCAGGGTAGATATTTTTGAGCAACAAAGCCATATTTAGCTTTGTCTAGTGCTTTTTGATCCTGACAACAACCCTTTGAGGTGGGTGGTGATCCACAAGCTGAAGCAGAGACTCAGGAGCTATTGAAATGTCTAAGGTCCATCTCACAACTACTAAGGGGAACAGTCAGGATTAGAACTCAGCTCTGACCAGAACCCATGCCAGGCAGGACTAAGAATAAGGAAGAGAGCAGGTCCAGGTCTCTGGATTTGTGAAGTAGGAAAATTTGCAGTTGGTTCTCTAAGCTTCCCATTCTTGCTTAAACAGCATCCTTCTACCCCTCTCTTACCCATTCACCCTCCAGAGATGTCCTCTTTTGACACATGTACTCAGAAATGTCTCCTTGAGTCCCTCTCAAATTAAGCTAGATGATTTGTTTCATCAAGCTCCTTCCTGCCTGAGCAATGATGAGTTTTCCTGTAAGTCTGATTAACATGGGCCTGATTACAAATAAGGGCAAAGAACCATGGGGTGTGAGTTTAATCCCACTGCGTTCATATTGGGAACACAATTTTACATTTAGGAAATAAGAGTGCTTCCTCCTATCCATCTCCAAGGCGCCTTCAGCAGAGAGGTTGCTTCTCTTTCCTATGCTGGTGAAGCTGTCCCACGCTGTCCCACCCTGACACTGCCTTGGGTGCCTAAGGAAGCCACCAGGTAAAGGGCAGGGGAATCACAAAATTCACAAGTTAGAAAAGCAACCTCTTTACCTAAAGAACCTTATTCCAGAGAGTTGGTCATCGAAGTCTGCATAAACTTTCGTGATAAAGAAAGACTCACTTTGAGCAGTAGAATATATTAACTCAGTACAGCTCCAGTGGTTAAAAAGGTCTTCCTTAACATTAGGCTAAAATCTGCTCTTCTGTATTGTTTCCATGGCAAGTTTTAGTTCTGTCCTTCTACAGCAACATAAAGATTTCACCCTTCCACCGCATCCCTTCACACACTGGAAAAAGTCAGGTCCTCAGAACTGTTCTCTTTTCTGAAGAAAATACTAGGCCCTTCAGCCTTCTGTCCAGTGGCATGGTTTCTGGAATGCAGTCACTCTGCTGTAGATACATTCTGGCTCTAATGAGTGGTTAAAAATATGGATTCTGAAGTCAATTGCTTGAATTTGAATCCTGGTTCTACCAGCTCTTAACTGTGTGAATGGGGCAACTGGCTTAACCTTTCTATGTCCCTTTTTATTTTTCATTGACAAAACAGGGTCATACTTTATCACGCTGCTGTGAATAGGAGGTATAATCGTGTATATAAAGCATATAGTAAGTGCTTCAAATTTTAACACTTACCGTTACTCCAGAGCACAATGGAACGACACATTCCCTGGAAAAAAAAAGGGGGGGGAAAGGAGGAAGGAAGGGAGGGGAAAAGAGAGAAGGAGGAGAGGGAAAGACTCTATTTTCTACCATTTTTGTGGCTAGGTGTCCATGCTACTGTTCAGGCCAATAAGATAAAGCAGAAGTTTTGAATCCCTGATATTTATGTAAGGAAAACACGTTTCTCTTCATCACTTCTTCAGGCATGCAAATGGATGTGATGCCGGAGGCCATGAGATGACTATCAGGAGAAAAGCCACATGTCAAGGAGGGTAAAGAGCAAAGCTGGAGGAGCCTGGTATGTCGTAGTGTGGAGCTGCGACTCCAGCCCTGAATGCCTGCCTCCAGACTTCTTGCTACCTGAAGACCACAAACCCTCTTTGGGCTGTCACTAATGCAGACTTCCTGTTCTGTGCAGCAGAACTTATACACAAATACGTGGATAGAACCTGGCAAGCTGCCAGCCACCGCAGCAGCCCTAGGAACCCACTACTCTCTCCATCTCTCCCCCTTTCCAATTGCTACGTGGTCTGTTTCTCATGTATTTTTTTTTTTTTCTGGTGAACATTTATTTATTTATATTATTTGCTCTAACTACTTGCTTCCTTGTCTAATCACTGTGTCTATTCTCTAAGCCAAACCTGCTACTCACCAGTCATTTCTACAATCTCATAACTTCAGTTTACCTACAATCCACCATGACCTTTCCAGCACATCTTTATATCATAAGCTTCAGCTTTCAGTTCCCATGCTAATATTCTTATCCTTCATGATTCCAAGTTCTGGAAAGAAAGAGATTGTCTTGTTTTGTTTAGGCCACAGGCCAAGCTACTGACTGGCCACCTGCGGGTCTGTTGTCCGGCTCCAACCCAGCCAGCTGTGGTTTGGAGGGTGGATCGGTTTAGGAATATGCAGGATACTGGCCCTCAAAGATGCTTCTTGGCAAGGAGTATGGGAAGTCTGGGATGGCAGCAACAGGGTGAACCTTTGATCTTGTTCAGAAATCTCAGTCACGTCTGCAGGCCAAATACAATTAAAATCTCATTTTTAATTATTCAAATTTCGAAAATAACAACCTAATAAACTACGGCTGGAAATTCCAGGGCTTGAGTCCTAATCCCAGTCTTTGTATTAACACACTATGTGAAAGTCTGAGGATCTCTTTGTGTCTTACTTTCTCCATCTGTAAAAATAGGGAGCACATATCTATTGCCTCTCGAGGTTGCAGAGAGGAACAATAAAATTGATTTGCAAAGTGTTTTATTGCCATAAAGTGCTATGTTGAAAATGCCCTGTATTTAAATAGCCTGATTTGTTGCAGTGGGTGATAAAGAGAGCTATTTTTAAAATACATTTTAAATAAATACATGCTTAATCTCAGTTTTCTTTCTGTTGGTTACTTTTCTGAAAGTCATTAAAATCAAGGAAGAATGGTTTTAAATGCTAATTAAAAGCTTTAATCACACTATTTTTTTTTCCTACCCAAAAGATAAAATTCCAGCCCTATAGCTTTATTTTCTTCTCTCAGATTTTGTTCACCAAACATACGGGTACAGCTATGTCTTAAATTATATACTTAAATGTGTAGAATTAAAATTAATGATAGACAGAGAAAACAAACCTGTGGTTACCAAACGGGAAAGCAGGGAAGGGATAAATTAGGATTTGGGGATCCTAATAGTGTGTATTAACATATACACACTACTGTATATAAAATAGATGGACAACAGGGACCTACTGTGTAGCACAAGGAGCTACACTCAAAATTTTGAAATAACCTATAAGGGAAAAAAAAATCTCAAAAAGAACAGATCGGTAGATGTATAATTGAATCACTTTGCTGTACATCTGAAACTAACACAACATTGTATAACAACTATGCTCCAATTTTTTAAAAAATCAGTGGGTAGAGGCAGTACTTTTGAGAGTTGACTATGCTGATCTCTTCCCCACTCCACATCTCTTCTCGGCTCCATTTTCAGAGACGTCATGTTGACACCTCAAAATTGGCCATAGTGGGAGTATTTAGAAGACAGAAATTAGTAAATCCTGTAATTGATGTCTTTCCTTTTCTTTTTCCAGAGAGCCAGTTGTTAAACATTTCCTAGCACACCACTGGAATTGATGTACTTAGAACTGAAGCACACACTGATACAAATACACATCATTGTCGTCAACACCACCACCAAAACAGGCCTGCTGCTGCTGCTGCTGCTGCATCGCTTCAGTCGTGTCCGACTCTGTGCGACCCCATAGACGGCAACCAACCAGGCATCCCATCCCTGGGATTCTCCAGGCAAGAACACTGGAGTGGGTTGCCATTTCCTTCTCCAATGCATGAAAGTGAAAAGTGAAAGTGAAGTCGCTCAGTCGTGTCCGACTCTAGCGACCCCATGGACTGCAGCCTACCAGGCTCCTCTGTCCATGGGATTTTCTAGGCAAAAGTACTGGAGTGGGGTGCCATTGCCTTCTCCGAAAACAGGCCTAATAAGCACCAAACATAGAGATTAATTTTTCAAAGGCTATAGTGTCTCTTCTTTTAAAAACTTTTCCGGAGGTATCCGTAGGAACACTCTGAATACTTGCTGCAAGTGGATCCAGATGGTTTCTTAACCTATAGCAATAACGTCCAAACACTGACATGCCATCAAAATCAACCAGAGGGCTTATGAGAAATCGCTGAGTGTCAACTCCTAAGATTCTGATTCAGTAGCTCTGGGATGGACCCTGTAATTTACATTTTTAACAAGTTCCCAAGTGATGTTGATGCTATTGGGTTAAAAAACAGGAAGATTAGAGAATGGCACTGATAACTATGGCTTGGACCAGTGCAAATTTAGTAAAACATACATAATGAGGATAATGTGTTTGGAAACTATGAAGAAAGCCAGTTCAGGATGCTGAATACCCAAGATGTGTCCTTTTTTCTAGGCCTGCTCACAGTGATTGAGGTTATTAGCATTTGTTCTTGATAGACCTAAAATGTTGTATTTGGAGTCAGGGTTTTCTCCGTACCAGAAGATCACTTTGTTTCACTGGGACTCAATTTCCTTACCAGTTAAAACTGAAAATTTAATTCCATGTTCAAATTTCTGTGTTAATCAGCTTTAAAATGAAAAAGAATTCATCACAAGTTTCCTCAATGAGTGAAGGACTGTTGTAAAATCACAATCGTAACAATACAACGGGAAATAAGAAAACAGGATCTTGTTCCCCAAAGATATGGACAAACAGGGCCTAGAGCAAAGCAAGTTGATTATATTTTTTGAAGCTGAAGATGGAGAAGCTCTATACATGCAGTAAAACCAACACTGGGAGCTGACTGTGGCTCAGATCATGAACTCCTTATTGCCAAATTCAGACTTAAATTGAAGAAAGTAGGGAAAACCACTAGACCATTCAGATATAATCTAAATCAAATCCCTTATGATCATATGGTGGAAGTGACAAATAGATTCAAGGGATTAGATCTGATAGACAGAGTGCCTAAAGAACTATGGACAGAGGTTCATGACATTGTACAGGAGGAAGTGATCAAGACCATCCCCAAGAAAAAGAAATGCAAAAAGGCAAAATGGTTGTCTGAGAAGACCTTACAAGTAACTGAGGAAAAGAAGAGAAGCTAAAGGCAAAAGAGAAATTGAAAGATATACCCATCTGAATGCAGAGTTCCAAAGAATAGCAAGGAGAGATAAGAAAGCCTTCCTCAGTGATCATTGCAAAGAAATAGAGGAAAACAATAGAATGGGGAAGACTAGAGATCTCTTCAAGAAAATCAGAGATTCCAAGGGAACATTTCATGCAAAGATGGGCACGATAAAGGACAGAAATGGTATGGACCCAACAGAAACAGAAGATATTAAGAAGAGGTGGCAAGAATACACAGAAGAACTGTACAAAAAAGATTTCATGACCCAGATAATCACGATGGTGTGATAATTCACCTAGAGCCAGACATCCTGGATTGCAAAGTCAAGTGGGCCTTAGGAAACATCACTATGAACAAAGCGAGTGGAGGTGACGGAATTCCAGCTGATTTATTTCAAATCCTAAAAGATGATGCTGTGAAAGTGCTGCACTCAGTATACCAGCAAATTTGGAGAACTCAGCAGTGGCCCAGGACTGGAAAAGGTCACCTTAGTTTTCATCCCAATCCCAAAGAAAAGCAATGCCAAAGAATGCTCAAACTACCACACAATTACACTCTTATCACATGCTAGCAAAGAAATGCTTAAAATTCTCCTGAATATTCATTGGAAGGACTGATGCTGAAGCTGAAACTCCAGTACTTTGGCCATCTGATGCAAAGAATTGACTCATTGGAAAAGACCCTGATTCTGGGAAAGATTGAAGGCAGGAGGAGAAGGGGACAACAGAGGATGAGATGGTTGGATGGCATCACCAATTTGATGGACATGAGTTTGAGTAAGCTCCAGGAGTTGGTGATGGACAGGGAAGCCTGGCATGCTGCAGTCCATGGGGTTGCAAAGAGTCAAGCACAACTGAGCGACTGAACCGAACAGCAAAGCCAGCTTTCAGAGACAAGTGGAGTCTGGAAGCCAGGTGGTCCTTTAGAATCCAATGCAGCTTTTATAAGTCAGTTACCTTGCCACCATCTCATCAGCAGGTTTGCGGTATGTCCATTCTAGAGTCCCAGCATTACCACGACATTGCCCATCTCTGTCTCTGCTTAACTCTATCTTAACTTCGTCTTCCACTGTCACATGGGCGTGACTCTCTCCCTTCTGTGGCTTTTGCATTTCTGTGTGACAATACCCATCGTGTACCCCCTAGCTTTGGCCACCATTTCCTGCTTGCCATCTCTATAAGCATTACTTTCAGAGACTAATAAAGGATTGAATTTATATCTGCTTTGTTCACAGCTTTACACAATGCCGAGAGTAGTAGTTGGCACATTGTAGAGTTTCAATAAATATTTTTTTAATGAATGAGTGAATGAATGAATGGCAACTTAATTTAGGCCAATTCACAGACTGGCCCACTGCTAATCTATCTATATTTGTAGCCAAGGAGGTTGCATGGTATAAAACATGACCAATTATGTGTAAAAAAGCTGAAAATCTGCTTTTCTCAGCAGAAGTCAGTGGACTGGCCCTCAAAACATGACTATTCATTTCTGTACATTGACCTATGGAAGTTCCTTACCCTGTCTGGCTCCGGCAAAGGAAAGAAAAATTGGATTGGTTAAGGGGTATTGGGGGATTGCCAGCAGTTAATATAATTACCCTTCCCAATTTTCTAGGATCACCTAAATGCTTCCACCAATTAATCACTCTGTAGAACTCTGTGGGCCAAATCTCAGAGTTATCCCACTGTGAGCAAAATTGGGATATTTATGCACTTACTTCCATCAGTTATTGATGGGATTTGGGGGTGGGGGAGAAGGAGGTATCAATTCTCTAGAATATCCAGCCCACCAACATGACCACAGAAATCCTTCAGGCCATTGGAGTTCAGCCACTGGAGTTACTATAGTGATAAGGCAGAGAAGAAATGAGCCAGCCAGTGACAGTGGTCGTTACAGACTCTCTCCCACCTTACAGTCATGACTGAGAATTTCACTGCCCTCAGAATACCAGAATTCCATCAGTAAGCATAATTCTCTTTTGTTCTTTAATTCTCTAACCCTTAACAGCTATATCCAGCAACGGTTCCATAATTCACAATCCCCTTCCACCAGAAACTATAGAAGTATAGCTACCAACTATCCATACTTTACTACTAAATCCAAAAATAGAAAATAAAGTCATTATAGTAATTGCCACACACTAATGCAATTTTCTGCTGACTTGCTCTCCACCCAAACTCCCCCACCCTCATCCTCATACACCATAAGCTTATTAAAAGAAAGGCCTCTTTGTTCCTCATTCTTAAATCCCCTAAAAGTGTACTGGGCAGGTAGTTGGCACTCAAATGTTCCTTCAATGAATTAACTAAATTGACAAGCTTAGTTTAGATCCATGGAATCACAACGTTTAGCCTCAGAATCCTCCACACACTATTCTTGCCCTTTAGTTCCAAAACAGCATGTTCACTGCATGATTGGAACAGACTACTTTGCCCAATTCAGTCATCATTTCTGATACTTGAGAACACTGCTACTTCTCTATCAAAGCTGTGTTGCATACTTTATGAATTAGGAGCTATGAAACTATGGTGCTACATTGACCACTTTTTGAAGAGAGGAAAAATACTAAAAAGACTTTTATTTCCTGAACACCCACTAGTAACACTACGAGTGTCCTTGGCACAGGAGTAACACCTCTGTTACTAAAGGCAGCGAGTACCCTATAAGGAAGAGAGCTTTTTTTTTGTTTTGTCTTTTATGTTTACAGTTCTCTATTTGTTTGTGTTCTCTCTGGTTCTCATTAAATCCTAAACTCCCCAAGAACTGATGACTTAATGTGTGTCTTCTGCTTCTTTTGTAGAGTGCACATAAAGAAACATTAACAAACCGTGACTGATGGATTGAATTGCCCTGTAAGTAGGTGGAACAACCCTAAGCAAGCATTAATAGCTAGAGTTTCTTGAGACCTGAAAGTAGTCAATGTCTAAAACAGGCTGCTTTGACCACATCTGTGCTCAGAAATGACTAAACATTTCATTTCTGCAGCCACTGAGTTTGTTTGTTTTTAAAGTCATCTCTGAAAGCCAGTACTAAACATATTGTGACGTTAATCTTTCATTTTTATGGCCCACTGGTATACAATCAACAGTAACCAACAGATGACATAAGAGTATTCATTCTCAAGGTAGGCATCAAGCTGGAAAATATAACTGATTTTTGTTAACATCTAAGTGAGGTTTTTGCACTCGAGTTCCTGAAATACCACTCTCTTTGCTTCTCAGGCCTTCTTTTGGTTCCTTTGAGTAAAATCAAAAGCGGTGTGTAGAGCACAATAAAAATTAGGAACTTCAACTATATAACTCCCGCTCTGTGATTCCATAGGGTCAGGAGCTAGGTGGAAGGATCCAATTTTCAGCGGCTCTGTTTGGTCCCTGCAGCCTGCCATGTGTTCCAGCTGGGCCCTGATGGGCGGCCGTCACTGTTTACTATGTGACAGACAGCTGTTCCCTCCCAGCTCTCCCCTCATTCTTCCACCTAGAGCCGCAGCCCCATGTGACAGGAGGCACTTCCGGAAACGGCCGCCCAACGTGAGCAGTGGTCTTTGAAAGGAAATCAATATCAGACCAGGGCTGATCATCAGAGGTTCTCCCAAGGGACAGATTAAAAAAAAGCAGGCAGAAAAGAAAATTTGCTAGTCTGTTAGACTATCAAGAAAGAAAGCTTACTATTAAAGTGTTAGTTGCTCAGTCGCGTCCAACTGTTTGCGACCTTGCCAGGCTCCCCTATGCATAGAATTCTCCAGGAAAGAATACTGGAGTGGCTTGCTGTTCCCTTCTCCAAAAAGCTTACTATATGCCACCAAAACTCTACTAGTGCTTTTTATCATATTTAGTTCTAGTTTCAGCTGTTACAGCTTTCCCTTCACCTGCAGGGCTCTTTTTGAAACAGAGATGCCAGGAGAGGGACGCTCAGTGCAGCTCAGGATTGACAGCTGCCTGCACCAGCACAAAAATCAGACCTGGGGACTGAGACGCTGTTGTGTCCAGCACGGGCCTGCCACCTGCAAACTGTCCAATCCCCGGTATCAAGTTCAGCCTTCTCCTCACCACATTTTTATTGAATATTTTAAGCATTGTTTACAAAAATAAATTGAGGTGGCCTGAAATAAAGTACACAAATACATGTGTGTTCTTATGTTATATATTCTTTAGTAGCCTGTGTATATATGTTCATGCACCATTAGAATAAAGAATAAAAAGTAATGCCCATGCAGGGGGCACAGGTTTGATCTCTGGTCTGAGAAGATTCCACATGCCACGCCACAGCTACTGAAGCCCAAGTAACGCCAACTACAGAGCCTTTGTGCTACAATGACTGAAGTCTAGAGTCTATGCTCCACAAGAGACACCACTGCAATAAGAAGACCACACACCACGACAAAGCGTAGCCACAACTCACTGCAACTAGAGAAAGCCCACATGCAGCAGTGAAGACCCGCAGCAGCCAAAAATTAATGAATCATTTTAAATTTATGAAATAAAAGATTGCCTTTCTTTCTATAGATATAGATTTTTTAACACAGTATCCTAGTTTACTTTTATTTTTGTATTCTGTGCCTGGAAGACAATGATAAAAATGAAGTGGAAAGGATTGTGAAACTAAAACTACAAAAATTCACCTCTTTCGTTAGAATGGCTTATTTTATCATTTTGAATGATAAAGGGCCTGGTTGGCCGACTGTCAGACTGTAGAGGGAATGCCTGGACCTGCTGTCTCCCTTGTTCCTTCCAAATTAGCCATTTTATAATCTTCACATGCTAGGCAAATGGCTTTTAAAATGTTTTTCCGAGAAAACTGTCAAATTCAAAAGTACTGATTCATACAGATAATTGGTAATACTCGGTGTCTTTTCTGTTCAAACAGAAAGATAAGAGTAGGGAGCAGCAGCTCCAGGGCAGAAAGGAGAGAAATCCATTCAGCAGGCGAGTGAGTCTGTGTCAGCTTCAAATTTGCAATACCGTCATTGTATCATTGAGTTGCCATTTCCATTAAAGGTCCCGATTTCAGACCTTTGTAATTCACACCTAACGACATTACCAACTTAAACAGGAAGGAAATATTCATATGAAAAACTATGACATTTACTTTACCAATTTGCTTTAGAGATGAGAAAACTAATAGAAAAACAAAAAGCATAGAAGTACTTTAAAATTTCAAGAAATCTCTTTTCTGTGTCTAGTTTCTTTAACTTACTATGGACTCTTGGGTCTTTTTTTTTTTTTTTTCACCAACCCTCATGATATTAGCTCCCCACCAGGGATTGAACTCTGGGTCGAGGTAGTGAAAGTGTCCAGTCTGAATCACTGTATGGTCTGAATTCCTGGGTCACCTTTTCAATTAAATAAGGAATTCAGGTGGAGAAAAGGGAACCCTCTTACACTATTGGTGGGAATGCAAACTAGTACAGGCACTATGGAGAGCAGTGTGGAGATCCCTTAAAAAACTGGAAATAGAACTGCCTTATGACCCAGCAATCCCACTGCTGGGAATACACACCGAGGAAACCAGAATTGAAAGAGACACGTGTACCCCAATGTTCATCGCAGCACTGTTTATAATAGCCAGGACATGGAAGCAACCTAGATGTCCATCAGCAGATAAATGGATAAGAAAGCTGTGGTACATATACACAATGGAGTATTACTCGGCCATTAAAAAGAATACATTTGAATCAGTTCTAATGAGGTGGGTGAAACTGGAGCCTATTATACAGAGTGAAGTAAGCCAGAAAGAAAAACACCAATACAGTATAGTAATGCATATATATGGAATTTAGAAAGATGGTAACACTAACCCTGTATATGAGACAGCAAAAGAGACACTGATGTATTGAACAGTCTTTTGGACTCTGTAAGAGAGGGCGAGGGCAGGATGATATGGGAGAACGGCATTGAAACATGTAAAATATCATATGTGAAACGAATCAGCAGTCCAGGTTTGATGCATGATACAGGGTGCTTGGGGCTGGTGCACTGGGATAACCCAGAGGGATGGTATGGGGAGGGGGGGAGGGGAGTTCAGGATGGGGAACACGTGTACACCCGTGGCAGATTCAAGTCAATGTATGGCAAAACCAATACAATATTGTAAAGTAAAATAAATCAATTAATTTAATTAAAAATAAATAAATAAAATATTTTTTAAAGGAATTCATAAACGCAGCAATGGTCACCCAAAGGAAACAGAAAAACTCCTAGCATAACGGACCCCCAAAACATTTTTATGCTGGGGAAACCTGGTGAGAATTAAAATCTGGAGTAGCTTTGAAGAATGAAAGAAGTTGTGGGGGTTTTTTAATGGAGGAGTGTAATACTGTTGCTAACTGCTAACCCCAAACCTGGAGCAAAGCAAGTTTAAAGAATAATTGTATGGACTGTTTATGACTGTCTTAAATTATTTTTAGCACCAGCTGGTAGGATCAGCTTCCACACCCTCTAATGATGCTCCTTAATACCTTCTCAGGGCACAGCACTTGGGCAATTACCCAACTGAAAATAATCACAGTTGAGAACTTCTACCATGAGATAACATTTCTGTCATCCTTAAGAGTAAGTACTTAGAGCACCAGAGTCAGATACTCAGTATTATCTCTTCCATTACACAGATGAGGAATGAAGCTCATACTGCTAGGAGTCTCTGCTACAGACTTTGAAACTCCATTTGGCTAATCAGAGTTCACGCTCTTCCCACTAAGGGCTTCCCCGGGTGGCTCAGTGATAAAGAATCCGCCTACAACGCAGGAGCCGCAGGAGACTCAGGTGCAACCCCTGGGTTGGGGAGATCCTCTGGCGGAGAAAATGGCAACCTACTCCAGTATTCTTGCCTGGGAAATCCCATGGACAGAGGAGCCCGGCGGGTTACAGTCCATGGGGTTGAAAAGAGACAGCCACAATTGAGCACACATGCACACTCCTCCCACTGCGCTAGTCTGACTTTCAACCATGTCTCCCTGTTGAAGGGAAAGCTCTGTATACAATTTTTGTCACTAACAAGAGCAATGGATCTGCATTCCTCTGGAGTACATTGTTCTTAAATTAGAACAATTAATGGAGAAACTCTGTTTTCTTAAGACCAATAACTAAAATATAAAAGTTTACACATCAGAAATGAACGTATCAAAACAGTTGTTCATTTGGCTGTAGAAACATTTCTACTGGCAGAATGAATGTCTTGAGACACAAAATAGCTGCCAATTTTAGTAATGCTGTTCAAGTGGTAGCCCTTAAAATGAGAAATTTCCTGGTAAAGCTTCATTTGTTTAATAAAGAGATGCATACACTGAAAATTGGATTACCACCAAATCACAAATGGCATTCAAGATGACAATTACAGTGAAGCATAATTTTGATCACTTGGGGCAGAATGAAAAAGAGCACTGGGCAAGGAATGAGGATGATGTGGGATCTGATCTTGGCTTTCCACTGACTACCATAGTCAAATTTCTTAAGCTCAGTGAATCTGAAGTTCTTGTTCTATAAAATGCACTAAATAATATCTAGCTCCACTGAGCTATAAATTTCTATGATATATTCAACATAGTCACTCGCTATTTAGAAGTTTTGGTTAGAGACCACCTCTGAACAGTATTATTTTTAAAAAAATGATTTGAAGGATTCATCACTGATACTTTGATTACATCCACATGTTCCAACATTTTCCAATAATACTGCATTGCCTGAGTTAAATCGATGAGCATTTGCTCTCATGTGTAGTCTCTTGAGAGCTACCTATAAGGTAGAATGGAAACCACTTCAGAGATAATGAGCGGACTGTCAAGACTATCTGTGAAGCCCCTGTCACTGCTCTCTCTCTCCATTCCCCACATACTCACCAGTTTAATTGAAGAACATTCTATAAAACACCTGACTTCTATTCTCCAAAAGTAACAAGACTGATGAAAAAAAAAGGTTGATGAAACTGTTGCACATTAAAGGAAAGTAAAGAGATTTGACAATTAAATACAGTATATGCACCCTGATTGGATCCTAGACTAGGGAAAAAGAAAGGATACTATCGATTTAACTGCTAAAATTTGAACAGGGACTATAGATTAGATAATAGTATAAAATCAATAATAAATTTTCTGAGTTTGTGACTGCAATTTCAATTATGTAAGAAAATTCTTTGTGCTTAGCAAAACACACTCAAGTATTTAAGGATAAAAAGGCATAATACCTCTAACACACTCTCAAATGGTTCAGAGAAAAAATATGAATATATTTTTACACAAATATCATATATAGAGTGCATATATCTATACAGACATATGTATCTATGAAGACATATATGTGTTATATGTACATATGTCTGTAGGTATAGAGAATCGTATAAAAACAAATGGGAGACTTCCCTGGTGGTCCAGTGGTTAAGAGTCCACCTATCAGTGCAGGGAACAAGGGTTTGATCCCTACTCTGGAAAGATCTCAAATACCAAGGGGCAACTGAGCCCCTGTGCAATTACAAAGCCTGCTCATGCAACTTCTAAGGGCCTCACATTCTAGAGTCATGCTCTGCAACAAGATAAGCCACTGCAGTGAGAAGCCCACACACCACAACTAGAGAGGAAAGTGTTAGTCCTTCAGTTGTTTCCACCTCTTTGCAACCCCATGGACTGTAACCCACCAGGCTCCTCTGTCCATGAGATTTTCCAGGCAAGAAATACAGGAATGGGTTGCCATTCTCTTCTCCAGGGAACTTTCCCAATCCAGGGATCAAACACTGGTCTTCTGTATTGTAGGTAGATTCTTTACTGTCTGAACCATCCAAAAAATAAAATAATTAATCTCACTTAAAATTTTATTTATTTATTTATTTTTGGCTGTGCTGGGTCTTATTGCTTTCTCTAGTTGTTGCCCTCAAGACCCAGCACAGCCAAAAATAAATAAATAATCTTTAAGATAATATTAATTTTTAAGTGGAGCATATACAAATAGCAAATCATTCTGAAAATGAATAGAATGTTGTATATCAATTATACTTCAATTAAAAAAGAAGAGAGAAAGTTTTAAATAAATGGGACAAAATGTAAACCACTGGTAAATCTGAACAATAGGCATTTGATAGTTCCTCATACTATTCTTGTAACTTTTCTCTAAATTGGAAATTATTTTAAAACAAAGTTACCCACCCCCCAAAAAATGCTCAGAACAAACATTTTATAAAACATGTTCTTAACCACTTTATGAGTAAAGACCTATTATTTCATGTACCAAACCAAGGCATCATCCAACACATATCCTGTCTTCAGTGAGTGATATCTGTCAACCCTGTCAAGGATTCCACGAGCAATTAAAATCACAAAACAAATCTGAGTTGGGGTTCTGTTACATAGCCAGAGAAGCTTATTAACCTTATTATGATATTATCACCTCCATCCCTATGATAAGATACCAATATTTTTGCCCTAAAATCCTATCATGTAAATGTGATCAAAGTAGAGTAACAGAACAGTTGGACTTCCCTGGCCATCCAGTGGTTGAGACTCCATGCTTCTAATGGAGGGGGTGTAGTTTTGATTCCTGTTTGGGGAACTAGGATTTTGCATGCCGAGAGGCCAAATAAAGAAATAAAATAATAATCTTTCAAAGCAGGGAATTAATGTCCTATAATTAAAAAAAAAAAAAGGTAGAGTAGAGCTTCCCTGGTGGCTCAGTGGTAAAGAACCCGCCTGCCAATGCAGGAGAGATGGGTTCAATCCCTGGTCAGGGAGGATCCCACATGCCACAGAGCAACTCCGCCCATGTGCCACAGCTGCTGAGCCTGTGCGCTAGAGTCTGGGAGCCAGGACTACTAAGCCTGCATGCTGCAACCACTGAAGCCAGGCTGCTCTAGAGCCTGTGTTCTGCACAGAGAAGGCAGCACAATGAGAACCCGGGCACCAGCAGAGCATCCAAGGCTCACAGCAACTAGATAAAAGCCCACGCAGCAATTCAGACCCAACACAGCCAGAAATAAATAAATAAATAAAATTTTCAACGTAGAGTAACAAATATTGTCTGTATTTCCCTCCATAGTAGGATATTGCTTTACTTATTTTTAAATTGAGGCTACTTTTTAAATTTCCTCAAATATTTTCTTTATTTATCCACTGCAGCATATATCATTGAAAAACTAAAACTCATTGGACTTAGTAAAGCATTCTCCATCTATTTTGTGAATAATTTTATGAAAAAAGTATTCAATGATTTCTATCTCTAGAAAGGACTTTACTTTTTTTTTTAAAGAAATGTGTTTGCTAGGTATAGATTTTATACTAACTTTAAAAAGTCTGGTGGTAAAAAAAAAAAAAAAATTAAAAGGAAGTTAAATACAATTTAGCTTGGAAAAACAACCCAAATGATTTATTTTGGAGGGCAGGAAATAAAGACAGTTGTTTCTCAATCCTGAAAATTCAGCAGTGTTTTGATCCTTAAAGAAGATGGGGAATTTAATGTGTAGCTAAGTTGAAAAAAAAGAAAAAGAAAAAACCAATATATATGATATTGATATATACATTATGATCAATATATAATACATTTTATAGACAACTGACTTAAAAAAAACTCCCCAGAACACATTTTCACATTTCTCATGAGGTTTTGGAATTTATACTGCAAAAGCATAAAGGGAATATATGTGAGTTAGGACGTCATCAAATCAATGATATAGGAATGCAGGTCATGGGGTGACTCCATCACCAGTTTTTCCAAACCCCACATTGTCTATTTAACTATGAAAACTCTCGTGCTCAGGCTCATTTTTCCTTCCTGGAGTAATATTTCAAGTCATTATACAGGATATTTTAGTATAAGATATACCTTAAAAGGAGCTGCTCCGGTGACTCAGTGGTAATGCAGGAGACACGGAAGGCACAGGTTCAGTCCTTGGGTCAAGAAGTTCCTCTGGAGAAGGAAATGGCAATCCAGCCCAGTATTCTTGTCTGGAAAGTTCCATGGACCGGAAGCTGGCAGGCTACAGTCTATGAGGCCGCAAAGAGTTGGACGTGACTGCACACACACACGTGCACAACTACTTAGCCTCTCTGCCCTCAGTTTTCACATTAATAAAGCTTGAATATTAATAATACCTGATTGATAAAGCTGTGATAAGGATTAAATGAGATAAACTTAGTGAAACACTTAGAAAGTAATTGAATATAGAACAGATAAATAACGAAGTCTTACTGCACAGCACAGAGAACAGAGAACTATATTCAATATCCTGCAATAAACCATAATGGAAAAGATATGAAAAAGATTATATATATATATGAGTGAGTCACTTTGCTATACAGTAGAAATTAACACAACACTGTAAATCAACTATACATCAATAAAATTTTTTTTAAAGAAAGTAATTGAAATCACATGTCTCATAGAGAAAGTTGTACACGCATGTTCATAGCAGCACTGTTCACAAGAGCCAAAAATGTAGAAGCATTCCAAATGTCTATGAATGGAAGAATGGGTAAATAAAATATGATATATACATGGAGTGGTATATTATTCAGTCTTAAAAAGGAAGGAGAGGAGAAGGACTTCCCTGGTGGTCTGGTGGTTAGGACTCCAAGCTTCCACCACTGCAGAGAACACAGGTTGCATCTCTGGTTGGGGAAGTAAGATCTCACCGGACTGCAGCATGGCGAAAAAAAAAAAAGAAGTAGATTCTCACTTATGCTACCATGAAGGAAAGAATCTTGAGGACATTCTGCTAAGTGAAATAAACCAGTTCCAAAAAGACACTGTCTGATTTCACTCTCTGAGGTATCAAGAGTCCTCAGACTCAGAGAAACAAAGTAGAATGATTGTCGCCAGGGGTTGGAGGGAGGGATTAGTGGGTGGCTATTATTTAATGGGTATAGAGTTTCAGTTTTGTAAGATGAAAAAGTTCTAGGGGTCGGTTGCACAACAACGTGCCTGAGCTTAGCACTTTTGAACCATACACTTAAAAAATTTATGATGGTAAATTTTGTTATATGTATTTCACCACAATTCTTTGCTGGAAAAAAAATAGAAAAGAAAAAAATTTTTAATGTAAGATTTTATTTTACCTTAAAAAAAAACACTTGAAAAGTGTGTGGTATAAAGAGTTTATTTTCCTACTTTTAAAATTTTCTGATTGAAGACCAGGCTCATTTGTATGTTCTGCAATCCTGAATTGTTAGTCAATATAGGAACAATTCTCTGGGGTCAAATGGAAACAAGCAATTGACTTTCTTCTAGGGTAGTTGGGGGTGGGGGAGCCCTGGGTGGGGACAAGCTCGGTGAGGAAGGAAGTGCCTGGAATCAGATATCCAAGCAGGGATCAGAAGCACAAGTGGTGAGCCCTCTGTGGAGGGGCACTAAAGGCTGGCAGCCAACCAGTTAGCTGTTTATGTAAATGAAGGCGAGCTACTACAGCTCCTGGTCCTCGCTCCAGCAGAGGGTCACTGCAAACTCTCTACAGGCCATAAAAGGAGACTAAGAGGTGGTCAGCACAAGCCCAAAGAGAATAAATAATATCCATTAGACTGATGGCATGTGAACCTCCCGTCAACTGCTCTGACAGCAGGGGACCTGAGGGATGCTGAGTGATATAAAAGGACACAAAGTCGAAAGAGCACCATAAAGTAATCTAATCACCAGGGAAGGGGCATAAATTTCCAGTACCTTGGAGTGAGCTTAACAAGAAATATGCTTGCCGGCATACAGACACACACAAAATTTTACTGGGGAATATGAAAGTAGTGGTAAATGAATGGAGTAAAACCTGTTCTCAGGTGAGAAAAATTAATGTTGCAAAATCTCAGATCTCCTATATTTCATTTATAAATTTAATGTAATTAGATTTAAATGTACATGTCCAGAACTATGCAGCAAAAGAATAAAGAATGGATTTAAAACTCTTAGGCAAAAATAACTAGATGATATGTTTCCAGCCTGATACTAGACAGACAGTTTAATGAAACAGACCCTAAATTCTGTGATACATCCAAGAATTTAGAATTAGTGAAGCACTTAGGTGCTCAGTACAGAACAAGTAGCTTTTTAATGAATGGCAACTTAATGGGGAAATATAATTAGATTCTTTACCTAACACCATATACTAACCTATATTTGCATTTTTCCATACAGTTTGAATCATATACTGTGAAAATGAAATCAATGTATTACATAGTTAAAAAAGCAGAAAAAGATTTTTTAAGAGCTTAAATGATTAATAAAACTTTGAAATAGTCTTCAAACTCATTTCAATTTAGAACATGAAAAATTAAAATAATGAGATACGAATGTAACCCATAAAATTGGAATTTAGAAAACGATTGCACAAGTGCCAGTGAGAGTTCAAGAAAGGGGCTTATCCATTCACTGCAGGTGAGAATGTAAACTGGTATAATCATTCAAAGGGCAATTTGACAATATTCTTCCAAAGTGTTGAAAAAAAATGTTCAGACCTTTTTCACCCACCTTTTACCTCCAGAATACAATAAGAAATAATGAGGAGATCAATATCTAGAACCATCATGACTATGTAAACTGAAAATATGAAATAAGCTTTTACTGCAAAACACCAAGAAATGTTGGATTAAAAATGAACTTATTTTTTTAAATGTTGGAGGGGGAAACAAAATAAATATGTTTATGAGCTAAAATTTTGGCAGCCCCAGAGGGGTTTATTAATATCAACAAAAGAGGGGGTTTTGTAGTGTAGGAAATGTATTCAAATAATCCAAATTTCAAGTCTTATAAAAGAGACATAGGGATAAGACTTATTCCCAAACCTTTCTTCAAACCACTCCCCAGAAGCAAATCTGCACTTGTAAAGACTTATGTATATTGTGACAAAAGGTATTTGTAGACTGATTTTTAATCCATATGGCAGCACACTATAACACTCACTTCAGATAAGATTTTCTCATTTCAACATATAAAGAGCTTTCTCATTCTTTGTTTACCAATACACAGTACTCCATTCAACAGCTGAACTATAATTATGTAACCAATCTCCTATGCACAGACATTTAGACTTTTACCAGTCTTTAACAACAACAAATAAAACTTTAATTAATAACATTGAAGGTAGGTCATTTTGCACTTACACAAGTATATCTGTAGGAAAAATTCCAAGTGGAATAACTACAGGGAAGGAAACAGCAGTTAAATACATATTATCAAAGTATCCTTCTTACATGTTACAGCAGTCTGTACACTTACTGTCTGTGTGGAAGACTACCAGCTTCCCCAAACTCATGCCAACATAGTGTTGTATGAAATTTGTGGCTATCCGCCCCATTAGGAATGCAAAAACAGTGTCAGTGGTGCTTTAATTTGAATTTTTCTCAGTGAGGTTGAGTATTGTCTCTGTTTAAGGTCCAATTATATTTTCTTTTTCATGAACTGCTCATATAATTTATTCACTTTTCAGCTGTGTTTTCTTGTTTTCTAAGTGATTTTGTGCAGATTTTATCTTAAGGAAATTAGCCCTTTGCTTACGATTTTAAAGTATTCTTTTAATTTTCATTTGCCTTCTGATTCTTTTAACAACTTTCTTGAGATAGAATTGACTTACAATAAACTGCTTATATTTAAAGTGTACTACTTGGAACTTCCCTGGTGGTCCAGTGGTTAAGATTCTGCTCTTCCAATGCAGGGGGCATGGGTTTGATCCCTGGTCAGGGAACTAAGATTGCATATGCTGTGTGGCCAAAAAAATACAAACCTAAAAAAACAAAGTGTACAACTTGAAAAGTTTTGAACACATTTATTGAGCTACAGTTGACATGTAACAAAGTATACACATTAAAGTGTACAGTTTAATAAAATTTTACCTATTTTCAGCAGTAAAGAATCTGCCTTTGAATGCAGGAGATGAAGTTTCTGTCCCTGGGTTGGGAAGATCTCCTGTGGAAATAAATGGCAATCCACTCCAGTATTCTTGCCTGGAGAATCCCATGGACAGAGGAGCCTGGTGGGTTATGGTGGGGTCACAAAGAGACATGACTGAGCATGCACAAACCACCACCATACACTTAGGAAATCATCACCGCAATCAAGACAATGGTCTATAATCCCCTCTCTCTTGTTCCTCTCAGCCTCCCATTCTATCCCTCAGACAGCAGATCTGCTCTCTGCCCATGTGGATAGGTTTACATTCTCCATAGTTTTATGTAAACGGTAACATCCAGTATATAGTCTTTTTCTTGCCTAGCTTCTTTCATTCTGCATGAGATTCATCTGTGTCATTCATGTCAATAGATAATTTTTTTATTGCTGAGTAGTATTTCACAATCATCCCCAAATCACCCCAGATGATTTACAAATGGTTTCAGAAAAGATGCATAGAAAGAATATGAAAAAAGCTATATATGACAAACCCACAGCAAACATTATCCTCAATGGTGAAAAATTGAAAGCATTTCCTCTAAAGTCAGGAACAAGACAAGGGTGCCCACTTTCACCATTACTATTCAACATAGTTTTGGAAGTTTTGGCCACAGCAATCAGAGCAGAAAAAGAAATAAAAGGAATCCAAATTGGAAAAGAAGAAGTAAAACTCTCACTGTTTGCAGATGACATGATCCTTTACATAGAAAACCCTAAAGACTCCACCAGAAAATTACTAGAACTAATCAATGATTATGGTAAAGTTGCAGGATATAAAATCAACACACAGAAATCCCTTGCATTCCTATACACTAATAATGAGAAAACTGAAAGAGAAATTAAGGAAACAATTCCATTCACCATTGCAACAGAAAGAATAAAATACTTAGGAATATCTCTACCTAAAGAAACTAAAGACCTATATACAGAAAACTATAAAACACTGGTGAAAGAAATCAAAGAGGACACTAATAGATGGAGAAATATACCATGTTCATGGATTGGAAGAATCAATATAGTGAAAATGAGTATACTACCCAAAGCAATTTATAGATTCAATGCAATCCCTATCAAGCTACCAACGGTATTCTTCACAGAGCTAGAACAAATAATTTCACCATTTGTATGGAAATACAAAAAACCTCGAATAGCCAAAGCTATCTTGAGAAAGAAGAATGGAACTGGAGGAATCAACCTACCTGACTTCAGGCTCTACTACAAAGCCACAGTTATCAAGACAGTATGGTACTGGCACAAAGACAGAAATATTGATCAATGGAACAAAATAGAAAGCCCAGAGATAAATCCACGCACCTATGGACACCTTATCTTTGACAAAGGAGGCAAGAATATACAATGGATTAAAGACAAACTCTTTAACAAGTGGTGCTGGGAAAACTGGTCAACCACTTGTAAAAGAATGAAACTAGAACACTTTCTAACACCATACACCAAAATAAACTCAAAATGGATTAAAGATCTCAATGTAAGACCAGAAACTATAAAACTCCTAGAGGAGAACATAGGCAAAACACTCTCCGACATATATCACAGCAGGATCCTCTATGACCCACCTCCCAGAATATTGGAAATAAAAGCAAAAATAAACAAATGGGACCTAATTAAACTTAAAAGCTTCTGCACAACAAAGGAAACTATTAGCAAGGTGAAAAGGCAGCCTTCAGAATGGGAGAAAATAATAGCAAATGAAGCAACGGACAAACAACTAATCTCAAAAATATACAAGCAACTCCTACAGCTCAACTCCAGAAAAATAAACGACCCAATCAAAAAATGGGCCAAAGAACTAAATAGACATTTCTCCAAAGAAGACATACAGATGGCTAACAAACACATGAAAAGATGCTCAACAGCACTCATTATCAGAGAAATGCAAATCAAAACCACTATAAGGTACCATTTCACGCCAGTCAGAATGGCTGCGATCCAAAAGTCTACAAGCAATAAATGCTGGAGAGGGTGTGGAGAAAAGGGAACTCTCTTACACTGTTGGTGGGAATGCAAACTAGTACAGCCACTATGGAGAACAGTGTGGAGATCCCTTAAAAAACTGGAAATAGAACTGCCTTATGATCCAGCAATCCCACTGCTGGGCATACACACAGAGGAAACCAGAAGGGAAAGGGACATGTGTACCCCAATGTTCATCGCAGCACTGTTTATAATAGCCAGGACATGGAAGCAACCTAGATGCCCATCAGCAGATGAATGGATAAGAAAGCAGTGGTACATATACACAATGGAGTATTACTCAGCCATTAAAAAGAATACATTTGAATCAGTTCTAATGAGATGGATGAAACTGGAACCTATTATACAGAGTGAAGTAAGCCAGAAGGAAAAACATAAATACAGTATACTAACGCATATATATGGAATTTAGAAAGATGGTAACAATAACCCTGTGTACGAGACTGCAAAAAAAAAAAAAAAAAAGAAAGAATATGAAAAAGTAAATGGAGCAAAATGTAAATAATTGATGAAACTGGGCAAAGAATAGACAGGAGTTCATTGAATCATTTTTTAAAAAGGAAAAAAAAGCTTTATTGAGATCAAATTCACACACTGTATAATTTACCCTTTTAAAGTGTACAATTCAACATTTTTTAGGGAATTCCCTGGAGGTCCAGTGGTTAGGTCTTTGCACTTTCACAGGCTCCAAGGATTAGAAAAAGGGCATATTTGGGAGGGTCATCATTTTGCCCAGCAGTGTCTACTCACTGCTCATTTTAAAATTGTTATTTGTTTTTTTATTATTGAGTTTTGTTCTTTATATTATATATTATGTAATGTTATAATACATTCTGAATACAAATCTCTTATCACATACATGTTTTGCATATATTTTCTACTATTCCATGGTTATCTTTCCACTTTCTTGATGGTGTCCTTTGAATCACAAAAGTTTTAAATTTTAATAAAGTTAAATTTACCTACAGTTTCTTTTGTTGTTTGTGTGCTGTTTGACCTAAGGCCATGAAAATTTATTCCTATGTTTTCTTCTAAAAGTTTCATCATTTTAGCTCTTACGTTTCAGTATTCCATTCTTAGTTACCTTGTATTTTTATTGATGGTGAGAGACAAAAGTCCAATTTTTATTCTTTTCCATGCAGATATATCTAGTTGCTCTAACAACATTTGTCGAAAATACTGTTCTTTTCCCACTGAATGGTCTTGGTTCTTTTTCCACTGAACGGTCTTGGTAACCTTGGCAAAAATCCCATGACCATGAATGTAAGGGCTTATTTCTGGACCCTCAGTTCTATTTCACTAATATATATGTCTACCCTTAGGTCAGAACCATACCATCTTTATTATTATCACTTCATGATAAGTTTTGAAATCAGAAATATGAGTTCTCCAACACTGTTTCTCTTTTCCAGATTGCCTTGGGTATTCAGGTTTCCTTTCCACATGAGAATCAGCTTGTCAACTTTTGCAAAAAAAAAGCTAGGAGTCTCACAGGAATTGTCATAAATCTGTGTGAATTTAAGAACAATTTTGGAAATAATGCCATCTTGAAAATGTTGTCTTCCAATTCATGAACATAGGATGTGTTTCCATTTACTTAAATCTTCTTTCTCTCAACAACATTTAGTAATTTTCAGTATACATGACTTGCCCTTCTTCCGTTAAAAGTGTATCTAAGGATTTTATTCTTTTTCCTGCTATCATAATTGGAACTATTTCCTTAGTATCATTTTTTTTTTTTACTTTTTTATACTTTATTTCAAATTACAAAAAAAATAGATTTACTGTGGAAAATGTTTACAATCTGATGGTCTAATTTAATCAGTTATAAATAACACAGTTCATGGTCACCATATACAAGATTATTCACAAAAACTGATTGTATTTCCATACCATAGCAGTAACAAACAAGAGATTATGATAAAGACACCATTAATATAAGCATTGATAAAAATAATTAGAATTTGCTAAGAATATCTAACTGATATGGAAAATATTAAAAATCCCCAAAAGCCTAAAGATTTAAATAATGAGAAATGACATTGCTATAAATTAATAAAAATTAATTACAAAAATTAATTTGTGAATATGTCATTCTGAAATTCTGGTTGTATTTATTTGAGAGACTTAAGGAAATTATTTTAAGTTTTTATGGAAGAATAAAGGGCTAAAATAGAGTAAGTTAACTTAGAAAACATGTTGGTAGAATGTAGGGATATAGGTTTTCAAAATATTTCCTAGGATATAGAAATACAATTGATTTCTGTGTGTTGATCTTATATTCTGAAATCAATTATTTATTTAAGTATAGTAATTTAATTATAATTACATACTTACACTTAAACATGTTCCTTGCCTCCTGCAATTTCTGGTAACTCTTGGCATTCCTCACCATGTAGCCACGTCCTTCTAGCCTCTGGCTCCATCTTCACATTTCTCTTTCCTCTGTGTCTGTCTTCTCCTCTGTGTGTCTTTTATAAGGACACATGCCATTTGATTTAGGTTCTATATGGCTAATCCAGAACGATCTCCTCATCACATCTTTAAGTCTACAAAATCTTTTTCCAAATAAAGTATCAGTCATAGATTCTGAGGATAAAAAATAAACATATCTTTGGTGCGGCTACCATTCAGCCCCCTACAATTATCAAGTGATAGTGTTGAGTAAGCAGTGAGTAATATGAGATTTGGAGTCATCATTTTATAGATGTTTTTAAAGCCATGGAGCTGAATGGCATAACTTAGGAAGGACAAAAATTATCTAAGGACCGAAGCTTGGGGCCCTACATAATTTAAACATGAGAAAAAAGGTAAGAGCTCAACAAAGAAACAGGGAAATACACGCTCTGTGAGGACAGAAAGCTGTCTGTTTTGTTCCTTAACTATTTGCTATTATCTTAAACAGTGCCTGCCATTTGGAAAATACTTTAAAAAAACTCCAAACACTCCAAAGTATTGCTTTTGATTGGGTGGCCATTGAGGTAAGGAAAAAACAAAGACATGCCAATGCAGTACCCCAGAATTCCGGTGAGAAAGGCAGGTTTTCATGAAGAGGACTTTCCAGCTGTGGCGCTCCTTGTGGAGGCATCCTTGTCTCTGCCGGCCGCCCTGCTTCCCAAGGGTCCACTGCAGTCTGTGCAAGTCTTGGGAAGCAAGTAGGTGACCACAGCCTCAGTACAGCACGAAGAGCCGACTGTTTGTACAACTGAACAGTGGTCCCTGTAGGTGACTGGGCCGCTTGCTCTGCGCTATGTATACATGCTCCTGGAGCCCAATCTGTTCCCGGGCAAAGAGCATTTCCCCTGCATGGACATCCATCCCCCCGTGAAGGGTGGCCCACATTTATGCCAGGGGCTAGCCCATCTCCAAAACCCTGGTGGTGTATTACTAGAAATACATGGATGGGTCTTGAAGGAGGAAATCAAAGACATACTCATCTGGCAGGACCATACACGGTCCGCTAGTAGCTGACCCCATCTCTGCAAACCCAAAAAGTTCAGAGGCCTCGGTACACACAGTGGCTACCAGAAGTCTTTATCTTTTCTTTTTTTCTTTTTTGGCTGTGCCACTCCGCATGCAGGATCTTATCTCCCCCACCAGGGATCATACCCATGTTCCCTGCACTGGAAGCACAGAGTCCCAACCACTGGACCAGGAAATTCCCAGCTACCAGAAGTCTCAGGGAGAAACCAACCACCAGGAAGAGAGTTCACCTTTATATTAAACAAAGGTTGTGAGATTTTTAAGGTTTAAAGAAAGCAGTGGGTGGGGGGTGGCTTTTCCAGGTGAAGGTGATGTAAATACACACATCTAAATTTCTCCCTCCCAAAAGGCCTTGGAAGTATGATAAATGAGTTTTGTTCTAAACATACACGTGTGGGGAAAGCAGTAGAGGAAAAAAACAGCAACAAAATTTTGAGAGTTAGAAAGCAGATGGATGTGATAACTGAGTTAGCACCTCCAAGAGACTCAAATCCCAAGTTGGCTGCAAGTTTCGAAAGTTCAAAATCAACATAATTTGCACCACAGCCTCAAAAAGATCAGAAATTAGCAATGTTAGGAAAAATCTGAAACAGAATGTGAAGGAGCATTCCTAAAAAAGGAGGTGGAGGTAAAAGCTGTTTGAGAAACAGTAAAAATCTCAGATCACGTACTCCAGCCCAGGAAAAAGAGCAGGGGTGCCATGAGAGCAGATGGCTAGTGAATCACTGAATGCAGACACCTCTAGCCTTCTTCCCCGACACAACTCCCACCATGCTGGCAGCCAGATATTTACCCTGCAGAAAAGAAACTGAAACTCCTTTCCACAGACTCTGACCTAAGATCAAGACCTAAAGGCACTGACCTCAGAGTTTCCCCGATAAACGACCCACCCAGATACCTATTCAATGAGATTCACAGTTGAAACATCCTTCCCACACGCTCAGTGTGAATCCATTTTTAGTCTCACACTTTCTTGATTATGCCCTGGAGAAGGAAGTGGCAACCCACTCCAGTATTCTTGCCTGGAGAACTCCATGGACATAGGAGCCTAGTGGGCTACAGTCCGTGGGGTCGCAAAGAGTTAGACACGACTGAGTGACTAACACTTCTTGATTATGAGCAGAGAGCCAAGAGATGACAAGCTCAAAGAAGAAAGTCTCTGCCACAGAAAATGGAAATCAACATAAATAAAGAGTGACTTCCCTGGTTGTCCAGTGGTGAAGACTTCACCTTCCCAATGCAGGGAGCCCAAGTTCAATCCCAGGTGGGGAAAAGATCCCACATGCCACAAGGAACAGTCAGAAAAAAAGTAAAGAGAAAAAAAAAGGCAACTGTGGAGGAGAGAAGAACTAGATCCAACATAATCAGCTGTGAATTGATAACTTTGGGAGCAGAAAGATAGCAGGTAAGGATTCATTTGTGCTCATTGTAGATATTAACATTTTCTGTAATGTGGAGTTTGTTTTTTTTTTAAAGGAATGGTAGGGAAAATTTGGATTTCTCAGCAGTACTGGAAACAAAAAGAAATGAAGCAATGCCCTCAAAAAGTCTAATGAAAATTATTTCCAAACTAGGATTCTGTAACTAAACAAACTATAAATCAAGTGCAAAAGTGTCCGAATAGGTGGATTGGCCTTAATGAATCAATGGCAGTCCACTCATTCTGCTAGGAAGTAAGACCGAATATTTAGGTGTACACTCAGGTAGGCTGGTATATTTGATAATGGAAATAAGGGCCAGTTTTCTTCTGATTGCTTTACTTTGAGGAGTTCATAGTCCAGTGGGACATTTGGATACATAAACAGATAGTGTTTATATGTACTAAAATAAAATGGCTAAGTTCTATTACACAGCTATGTACAGTCTTATGGGACCCCAGCCTTTTGGCTCAGGTAAAGCTTTATAGGGTAGGTGATGTCTTAAGGAATGAATAGTGGTTACCCAGAGAAGAAGGAAGGGAAAAGCATTCAAACTAGAAAGATTGTCATTAACAAAGGCACAGAGGAATAAAACATCATAGTATGTATAGAATATAGTACATCAAGCACAAGAAAGTATGCACTACATACTTCGTGGCATCAAGTAAACCACTTGGTATTTTCATGGTCTTGGCATATCTAGTGTGCAGCTAAGTCACTTCAGTTGTGTCCAACTCTGTGCAACCCCATAGACAGCAGCCTACCAGGCTCCCCCATCCCTGGGATTCTCCAGGCAAGAACACTGGAGTGGGTTGCCATTTCCTTCTCCAATGCATGAAAGTGAAAAGTGAAAGTGAAGTCACTCAGTCGTGTCCAACCCTCAGAGACCCCGTGGACTGCAGCCTTCCAGGTTCCTCTGTCCATGGGATTTTCTAGGCAAGAGTACTGGAGTGGGGTGCCATTGACTGGAGGCTAAAGATTAAAACAGAAAGTATTCTGCAACTGTCTGTTATCCAAGTGTTGGGTTTATCATTATGAAACAGCATAGACAAGAAACAAGGTGCTGAAATCTGTATTCTGAAAGAGGTGTGAAGGAGCTGGAAAATAAGAAACAACCAAGACTGTAAGTTCTTTTGCATCTTAAATTCTCCTATGAATGGATGGCAGCACTTACTTTTCAGAATATTCTGATTGATTAACGTGTCAAAAATTATTTTTAAACTAAGATTGTATTTAACCTTGCCTAATATTGCATATGTTTAATACAGCAGCGTTTATCTTTACTGATTCTTTTGCTAGTCCAATCTACAAAAATGTTTAAGTATCCACTTGTACAGACACTTTTTATAAAAGAGTTCTTGGGTGTTTGCAGCCTGGAGGGAGAGGCAGATGCTAAAGAAATTATGCACAATTAAATATACAAATGATATTTTTACATGGCACATGGCTCCTGCCATATGACACAACCAGAATGTTCAAATATTTCAATACCAATCAGGCCAGCTTCAATCTTTAAAAATATTCCTAAGTACGATAGTAATTTTTAGTGCATATTATCAAGGGCCGGGATGGGGAGGAAAAAAATTGGGTCTTTATATGTGCTCATTTTTAATGAAAATACTATTTACCTATTCATGTGAAACTCTATATATTTTTATTCAAGTTGAGTCCAGGCCTATTGGATAGACTTTGAATACTATTAAAATGAAAGGGTATACTACAAGGAAAGTATAAGAACATATAGACTCATTTTCTAAGTTTGGAAAAAAGTCTTTGACTCAAATGGAGCTTCTGTTTGATGAATTAATGGGTCACCATAAACAAACAATTGTAAGTCACAATTTAACTGAAAACCAGAAGGATAAAAATAGCAGAGACTAAACATATAATATCCTTCTTTCTTCATCATTACCTCTGGAAGGTGTGTCTTTCCTGAACTATGAATCACTGCCCAGACCTTGCAAACTTGTTCCATGAGCGGGAAGTACCAGAGCAGCAGCAATACTCTCATTGTGGCGTCCCTGCTCAGGAGCGAAAAGGTGCAGGGTCCACAGCTTGATTAACTCTCCTTCCCCATAACATGGAAACTACTGTGAAAAGAAAAATAATTCAAGTAGTTTCAAACTTTCCTTTCTATAACAACTGTAGTGACTATACTAATAAGAGCATAGCAGCCCACTCCGGTATTCTTGCCTGGAGAATCTCATGGACAGAGGAACCTGGCAAGCTACAGTCAATAGGGTTGCACAGAGTCGGACGTGACTGAGCAACTGAGCACGCATGCATACTAATATTTAATAGATGGAAGATCTTATTGCCTCTTAGCCTTCTTCAACTTGTCTGGAGTGTTGTCATAACTAGCCACACCATAGGACTTCCCTGGTGGTACAGTGGATAAAAATCCGTGTGCCAATGCAGGAGGACACAGGTTTGCTCCCTAGTCAGTGAAGATTACACATGCAGCAGAGCAACGAAAGAAAGCCCACAAGCCACAACCACTGAGCCTGTGTGCTGCAAGCCACAGCACCCTAGAGCCTGTGCTCTGCAATAAGAGAAGCCACCACGGTGAGAAGCCAGGGCTCCACAAGTAGCGAGGAAGCCTCACGCACCGCAACTAGAGCAAAGCCCACTCAGCAACGAAGACACAGCACAGCCAAAACAAGTACACAAATTATGTATCTATAGAACGAGCCACATCATACAACTTCCAACAGTTCATCATAAGAGGTAAATGGAAGTGCAGGTCATTAAAGGTACAGTTTACACTTGAGGTTTTGGCAACTGTTACTACTCTATAAGCCTACAGATAAAATGATTACATCTTGAGTTTTGAACCAGAATCAGAATTGAGGTTTTCTTTCTTTCCAGACTTAGTTTGACTGCCACAGAATTTTACCAGATTTTCAGACTAAGAATCATTATATTAACAAAATTTTTTTCAACATTGTTAAAAGTAGTGTTGTCTATAGTCTATGCATGTTCCTTATTTATGATTTTTTGCATTCCCTATAATTTCTATTTTATAGATTCCTTTTAGTTATTTTAATAAAAGTGAAAATTAAGGTTATTTAAATTAAGAAAATAAAAATTTTCTTTTTTAGCTATTCTTCTCACTACTTTCTGTATATGAAACAAATGTTTCAAATTACAATGTCTTCAAAATTACATAAAAATAAGTTACGTACCATTTATTCTCTTGTCTTCCCAATAGTACTTACTTAAACAATCACGATAACCAACTTGTGGGTGGAATTATTATTTGTACTTCTTTAAGCTCTCCTGGCTGGAGAAGGCAATGGCACCTCACTCCAGTACTCTTGCCTGGAAAATCCCATGGATGGAGGAGCCTGGTAGGCTGCAGTCCATGGGGTCGCTACAAGTTGGACACGACTGAACGACTTCACTTTCACTTTTCAATTTTCATGCATTGGAGAAGGAAATGGCAACCCACTCCAGTGTTCTTGCCTGGAGAATCCCAGGGACGGGGGAGTCTGGGGGCTGCCATCTTTGGGGTCACACAGAGTCGGACACGACTGAAGTGACTTAGCAGCAGCAAGCTCTCCTGGCTAATTCAGTGTACAACAGCAACACCTACTGGACATTTTTGTACTTTTCAGCTAAGAAACATCTCTACCTTTCAGAGTAAGAAATCGGCTAAGGAATGCAATTTATATGGATACTACTGATGATTTTATATCCCAACATTGCTGTAGTGAGTAAATGTGTGAATGTATAGAGTTCACCTGAAATAAACAATGATAATCAACCTCACAATCTTTGAGTATTTAAAGAGAAGAGAGAAGTATGTGAAATGTGTAAAGGTACACATATAGTCTGTGCTTCAAATTTAATGTCATATTAATTATTTCCTAAAACTGACTTTATAGGAGAAGCAGAGCCAATGCCTGAATTGTTGGTAGTAAAAATCTCTCACATTCCTGTGTATCTGTAGAAAGATGCTTAACAGAGCTAATTGGTGCTGCTGTGATAAAACCTAGGCACAAAGGAGAAAATAATGTATGCTGTCCCAGGAGTTGATATGTAAATACAGTTAACAAGGGGGAAAGCTATGCTAATACCAACATTCTCATTTTCTCTTGCCTCAGGAAAGTTGGATTTGTCAGAATTCAATTAAAATCAGCATGGAAGGGAGGATTTTACACATTCATGGAGAAACATGAATACCTGCCATCCAAATGCAATAATAATAATATTGTTCTAATACTCTCACCACTTTTCTCCCCAGAATAATTGAACCTAACTGCACACAGCTCCCCTGCTAGTTTGGATCAAAGCCTAGTTGTGTGGAGGAAGCACCTCATTTCTGGCTCTACGCTCTGGGGACTTCATGCAGCTTGTTCCTAGAATCAGACACACTGGAGAGATTCTGGACTTAGATTCTGGTGCAGAGTGTGAGGGCACAAAACGGAGTCCTTTGCAAGAGGCAAAGAACAGCGGCATCCCTCGAGCACTCATCATGTAATCACTCATGAAATTAATCAGATATTTCTTGGTTAAAGTCTATATCCACAAAGCACTGATCTGGGTACTATGGACTGGATAGGAGGGGTCTGCAAGCTAAAGCCAGTGTGAAGCCTGTTTTTGCACAACCTGTGAGCTAGAGATGAATTTTGCATTTTCAAAGTTATTTGAAATAGAAAATATGTATTGGGAAAAACTCATTTTTCCCCCTCCTGTGCGTCTCCTTCACTCTCATGCTTCTACCAGACTCATAGCACTTCTGATACCAGATATGGCTGTTTTCCCCCAACCAGGCAATTCATTGACACCAGCCAATTGTCTTACAATTTAACTCAATTCTGACACTGCTACTTGGAGACAGCATCTCATTCCACAGATTAAGGGCTCACTCCCATGTGACTGTCCCTCCCTTCAGATGGACTCCAAGTTACCCAGAACTTCTGTCCAAGTTGTTGATAAGTCAGGGGTTCTCATAACCCTCTCCTGGAGGTTTTTTACTTTCCTAGAGTGGATCATACAACTCAGGAAACATTTACCAGTATTGAAGGATATGATAAAGGATGGGAAATAGATGGGGAAACAGTGGAAACAGTGTCAGACTTTATCTTTTTGGGCTCCAAAATCACTGCAGATGGTGACTGCAGCCATGAAATTAAAAGACGCTTACTCCTTGGAAGAAAAGTTATGACCAACCTAGATAGCATATTCAAAAGCAGAGACATTACTTTGTCAACAAAGGTCCATCTAGTCAAGGCTATGGTTTTTCCAGTGGTCGTGTATGGATGGGAGAGTTGGACTGTGAAGAAAGCTGAGCACCGAAGAATTGATGCTTTTGAACTGTGGTGTTGGAGAAGACTCTTGAGAGTCCCTTGGACTACAAGGAGATCCAACCAGTCCATTCTAGAGGACATCAGCCCTGGGTGTTCTTTGGAAGGAATGATGCTAAAGCTGAAACTCCAGTACTTTGGCCACCTCATGCGAAGAGTTGACTCATTGGAAAAGACTCTGATGCTGGGAGGGATTGGGGCAGGAGGAGAAGGGGACAACAGAGGATGAGATGGCTGAATGGCAACACTGACTCAATGGATGTGAGTCTGAGTAAACTCTGGGAGATGGTGATGGACAGGGAGGCCTGGCGTGCTGTGATTCATGGGGTTGCAAAGAGTCGGACACGACTGAGCGACTGAACTGAACTGAACTGAACTGAGGCGGAGTCTGGGAGGGTCCTGAGCTTAGAAGCTTCTGTTTCCTTGCAGTTGAAGTGGGTCACCCTCCCAGTGTGTGGATCTGTTCACCATTCTGAAAGCAATCTTAACCCCATATGATTGGGATTTTGTGGAGGTTTCCTCATCTAGGCATGACCAAATATTAATTCTGTGTCTAGCCCCTCTCATCTCTCTCTGAAGAAGAAGGAGAGGTTGTGAGCTGAACATTCTAAGATTCTTATCATGGCTTGGTCTTTCTGGTGACCAGTCCCCTTCCAAGAATCATCCAGGAATCCACCTAGAATCCTCTCTTTAGAAGGACTTCTCTGGCTGTCCAGTGGTTAAGACTGTGCTCCCAGTGGAGAGGGCACTAGTTTGATCCCTGGTCGAGGAACATGCAGTAGGGCACAGTTAAAAAAATAAGTAATTTATTTATTAAAAAGAGAGAGAATCACCTCACTAGAACAAAAGACACTTCCAACACCAGAAGATTATGAGGTTTTCAGAAGCCCTGTGTCAGCTGCTGCTGTTGCCGCTGCTGCTGCTAAGTCACTTCAGTGGTGCCCGACTCTGTGCAACCCCATAGATGGCAGCCCACTAGGCTCCACCGTCCCTGGGATTCTCCAGGCAAGAACACTGGAGTGGGTTGCCATTTCCTTCTCCAATGCATGAAAGTGAGAAGTGAAAGTGAAGTCACTCAGTCGTGTCTGACTTTTTGCAACCCCATGGACTGCAGCCTACCAGGCTCCTCTGCCCATGGGATTGTCTAGGCAAGAGTACTGGAGTGGGGTGCCATTGCCTTCTCCTGGACACTGCTTATTTCACTTTGTGGGTTTACAATGCAGCAGCTGTGCTTCAGGTTCTCCTGTAAAGCTAGCTGCAGAGAAATATCATGAATTAAATCAGACCCAAAAAGACCACAAATTACTTTACCAGTTACCCTCAAGTTGACAGTTTATAGTTACAGCTGAATCTTAAAGTGTTTTGCTGATCAACTGCATTTTTCTGTAGCTCTGAAGTGTCTATGGGAAGACCTAAAGTAGGTTGATGTTTTCGGTCCAGAACCAGAGTTTAAAACTTATGTCATAGAATGTAAGCCTACCTACAGTTTTATGAGAATTTTTGTTAAGCTTTCAGGGATTTGGGGCTGTATACTGTCATCCTTCCTTTTAAAGGAAGACGTTTTTTGATGATGGTGTTTCCCGTATATATACTTCCTACTGTGGGCTGCATCCACCCCGTGTTATTTATAAACTGCTGTCAAACTTTTAAAACATTTCTGCCTCTTAGCATCCTGATCTTGATTCCTTCTTCTCTCTCTCTCACGAGGGATGGAGAAATAGATGATCACAACACTTTCAGGGAAACTTGGTAGGTTTGCATGATCTAGGAGAGAGCTTGTGGGGAGAAAGGAGGTTTTGGGAGAGTAGAGAAACAGGAACCATTCTTGGCAAAACAGCTTTGCACGGGAATCGGTCCATCTGTGTGATATCTTGGTGCCAGCCTATAAGAAGAGTGGGCAGGTGGTAGAGACACTCAGGGCGGCTCGCTGGGGAAGAGTGACGGTTCCTGTAGACCGGGGCAGCAAGAGTTTGTCCTCCCTTTTCAAAATGCTGCCAAGAGACTTCTTTGTCAGTGAATGTGCCTTGGACCACTGAAAGGGACAAACAAATTTACACATATGCCTTCAGGTGGAAAGAATTAAAAAAAAAGATTTCCTCTCCCCTGTACCTAGGAGAGATCTTGCCCCATGTCTCAGTGGTAAAGAATCGGCCTGCAATGCAGGAGACTCAGGTTCGATTCCTGGGTGGGGAAGATCCCTGGAGAAGGGCATGGCAACCCACTCCAGTATTCTTTCCTGGAGAATGCCCATGGACAGAGGAACCTGGTGGGGTACAGTCCTTAGGGTCACAAAGAGTTGAACACAATTGAAGTGACTTAGCACACACACACATGTATCTGGGGGATTTGGGTTCTAGTTCTCATTTTATTGACAACTAGTTGTGTGGCCCAGAATAAAGATAATTTAGCATCTACAACTTCTAGCTATGTTTTGTGAATAAAGGGAAGATCTGAGTAAATAATCTCCCTGGGCCTAAAATTTCCTGGGCCTACAATCCATTATGTATCTGGTAGCCTCGATAGAAGCCAAAGTCTGGTGCAGCATTTCCTCTAAAGCCTCTATTGTCTGGTCCTGTCTGCAACTGGGCCAAGTCCCATAGTTTGTGGGATTAACACGAGGCACAAAATAACTGTATGTCATCAGAAACAAAGAGTTTGGAAAGGACATTTCACCTAACGAAATTAAATATCACTGCTTAAAAATAATAAAAGGCTATAGAAAGAAAATATCAACACCATCACAAATCAACATCTGAGGAACAGCTCTAGAAAACATCTGGAAAATAGCATTGCGTTAACAAACCACTAGATAAAATGTTTGATTTCCCAGTCGCTGATGTTACTAACTGCAAAAGCAGTTAAAAGGCCTTATGAGGAGTAATATCTTGGCAGTGGATGAACAGCAAAAAACCCAGCTGTTTGCACTTGCCGTGTAAAAAGTGCCAATGTTCATAGTGTAATCCCCACAGTCTGCTGAGGATCAAGCAGCCGACCACATGATGTGATGGAGTCCTGAGGGGTGGAAGTGATCAGGCCGTGGGGACTAAGGGCCGGGCATTGGCCTCTTTTTACTACAACAGCCCACTTTCAGGGCAGCTTCCTTGTGAAATGTCATTTCTTGCTATATTTTCATTCATTTGCTTTTACTAGAAATTCATCTCATGGCCTGAAAGAACTTCTATTTTCAGACAAGGGTCCCCTCTAAAGCATAACAGATGTGGGAAACGTTGTGAGACTGGTCAAAAAAGAAAAGGAAGGCCTTCCCTGGTGGTTCGTTGGTTAAGACTCTGCACTCCCTATGCAGGGGCACAGGTTTGATCCCTGGTCAAGGAACGAAGATCCCACATGATTCATGGCCTAACAAAAAAAAAGAAAAAGAAAAAGAGGCGTGGTGGCACAGTGGATAAGAAGCTGCCTGCCAATGCAGGGGACACAGGCTGGATCTCTGGCCTGGGAAGATTCCACACGTCAAGGGGCAACTAAGCCCGCGCACAGCCACTGAGCCTGTGCTCTAGAGCCTACGAGCTGTAATTCCTGAAGCCTGGGGGCCCAGAGCCCATTCTCTGCAACAAGAGAAACCACCACAAAGAGAAGCTCTTGCACCTCAATGAAGAGTAGCCCCCGCTAGCCATAACTAGAGAAAAGCCTGTGCAAAGCAACAAATACCCAGTGCAGCAAAAATAAATAGATAAATAAATAATTTTTTTAAAAAGAATATTGACAAGGCAGAGGGGATATCAGCAAGTACTGTATCAGTGGCAGACAGAAAAGCAAGGGCCCTTAGGTGAGTAGATGTGAAGAAAGAGAAGCTGATAAACACGTGAACGCAAGATAAATATGTACCCTTCAACTGCCTCACCTCAAATGAATAGAGGATCCTATTCATTCTGCTACTGAGATATTGAAACAGACTTATGTAAACTTGCAAGACAAAGGGAAAGGGAGGGAACATTTCAGACAATGTGTTTATTTGCAAAGCTTCTTAGGCACTCCTTCAAATCAGCAGTTCTTTGGAATTTAAACCTAAACCCTGGTCAACTTTGCAATCATTCAGTGATTAATTGTTAAGATTCTTCAGTATATTTGAGGAAAGCTTCAAACTGTGGGTGGGGTGGGAAAAATTCAGTTCAGTTTAGTCACTCAGTCGAGTCCAACTCTCTGCAACCCCGTGGACTGCTTCATTCCAGGCTTCCCTGTCCATCATCAACTCCTGGAGCTTGTTCAAACGCATGTCCATCGAGTCAGTGATGCCATCATATTTCAGGATATACACTCTTTAAATACTCTTTTCCATTATGGTTTATTACAGAATATTGAATATAGTTCTCTGGGCAGTACAGTAGGACTTGTTGTTTAGTTTTTTCATTGTCTTAACAACGTCTATCAGAGAAGTCCTTAACTTTTATGAAGTCAAACCACTTAATTCTCTTTTGTTGTGGTTTGTGCTCTTTGCAATCATTCCCAACTCCTCTCTCAGCCTCATTCCATCACCCAAGTTCCAATCAGGAGACAAAAACTGTGTCAGTTATTTAACCAGAAAAGTTTAATATAAAAGTTAAGTAGTAAAATGTAGGGATCTACTAAGGGAGATGGCCCTCTCTGGTGGCTCAGACAGCAACGCATCTGCCTGCAATGCAGGAGACCCGGGTTCAATCCCTGGGTTGGGAAGATCCACTGGAGAAGGGCATGGCAACTCATTCCAGAATTCTTGCCTGGAGAATTCCATGGACAAAGGAGCCTGGTCAGCTATAATGCATGGGGTTGTGAATAGTCAGACTGAGCAACTAACACACACACACACACATACACACAAATGGAGATATAAGAGGATTCTAAGGACACAGAAATAGCAACTGCAGATAGCAGCTACCATGTTTAAAATCAATGGAAAGTGAGCAAGGAAGGAAATTTCAAAATTTAGAGGCCTCCGTACCCTAGGCTTGGAGGCGTCCCTCAAGGAGACATGTGGCTGCCGCAGGAATCCTGGTGGCAATGGAACTGTTAGAGGGCATGAGCCACAGCAGCCCCCTCCAGGTGACGGAGAACGTGATGGAGGGCACAGACATGAGCTGATCCGCAGTGATCACTAATCACAGCTCAGGTCTCAGGAGATGGACTTGCTAGTTAAAACACTCCTAACAACAGAGTGAGGAAAGAGAAGGGAAAGAAACTCAGGACCAAGAATACTGAGAAGAAGTCTGACAGGTAAAAGGAAAAGATATTACAGAGGGTATTATGCTAAGTGAAATAAGTTAGAGAAAGACAACTACTCTATGATACCACTTGTACATGGAATCTAAAAAAAAAAATACAACAAACTCATGAATATAACAACTAGGAAACAGATTCACTTCATGGATATAGAGAACAAACTAGTGGTTACCAAGGGAGATGGGGGAGAAGGGAGGGGCATAATAGGGGTAGGGATTAAAAGTACAAACTATTGTTTACAAAATAAATAATATTTTATTTGTAAACAATAGAATAGACACAGAGAATACAGCCAATATTTTATTTAAAAAACTATAAACCGAGTATAGCCTTTACTAATTGTGAATCACTATGTTCTATGCTTAGAACTTCTGTGATACTGTGCATCAACCATAGCTCAAAAAAAATTACACTTAATAAAAAAGAAGGAGCCAGACAGGTAAGAAGAAAAACAGAAAAGTGGAAAGTAACAGAATCTGAAAGTTAATATCTAATGTTGCTGAGAGAACTGTTTCAATACCAGCATTTTGTATTTGCAAGTTTCCTCTGTGAAATCTTTTCTTCTAACCCATCTTCATCTAATCCTATTTAGATATCTCCTCTCTGGGTGCCTTCTCAGATCTGCCCCTTAAACACATGGTTTGGTGCTCCTTTGGCTGCCAAATACATTTACATTTATCTTTGTGATAAAACTTAAGCTCCTTAAACTATAAGATTATATTTTATTCTGCACCATATCTTCAGATGGTAGCAACGTTGTTAGCATTTCAGCATTGGTAAATCTTTTTAATCTGAATAAATTGCACTTTTCTTTGTCACAGATCACTTTTCTTATACTTCTGTCATGGAACTGGTTACCTATTATTATCTTTGTATGTTATTTCCTCTCCCCAAGAAACTATTGTGTTTAGTCGTTCAGTCATGTCCGACTCTTTTCGACCCCCTGGACTGAAGCCTACCAGGCTCCTCTGTCCATGGGGATTCTGCAGGCAAGAGTATTGGAGTGGGTTGCCATGCCCTCCTTCAGGGGACCTTCCCAATCCAGGGATTGAACCCAGGTCTCCCTCATTGTAGGTGGATTCTTTACCGACAGAGCCACCAGGGAAACCCACTAAGAAACTATTATCTCCTACTAGTCTTTGCATTCCTAGGACTGACAAGCACTGTGCATTGCACAGAGCAAGCACTTTTGAAATATTTACTGTATGAAACAATTCCAAGCCCATACAAGGTGACTAAACTGTAATAGTGATACGGGGGGATTGACTTTTGAACTGGGTCTGAAGACATTTCCTTTAATAATTTTATCCAGAGTCATGCAAGAACCTGGGAGGGGGGTGTCAGTTTAAACTCATTTGACTACAAGAAACAAAGTATCTTAAATGGAAAGGAGGGGAGATTGTTCCTATAAGGAGCAGAACTGCAGTGGAAACTGAAACGAGCTGTAATCAGGTCCTTTGTCACCTGTCCCCAGCGGGCAGGAGTGTTCTCTGTTCCTCCTCTCGGCATGTCTTCTGCTTCAGTCCGCCTGCTCACAGTTGCCTTTCATCCTTTTCCTCCTTTCTTTCCTTCCCTGATAACCATGATGGAATCACAGGCAAGGGAGGAAAAGCTGTTAAAAAGCATTCCCTAAGGTTGTCAATGGCCTCCTAGAGCTCAAACACGTATAGCTCCTTCTTTCAAGAGAGGTTCCAAACTGAGAGTATTTTATCCAGCTCCACCCAGAGTGCAGGAACTGTGATTTAACTGGTTTGCCAAGTTGCCTACTCAAGTGGTCCACTCAACTCTGCTGCTGCTGCTAAGTCGCTTCAGTCGTGTCCGACTCTCTGCAACCCCATAGATGGCAGCCCACCAGGCTCCCCCGTCCCTGGGATTCTCCAGGCAAGAACACTGAAGTGGGTTGCCATCTCCTTCTCCAATGCATGGAAGTGAAAAGTGAAAGTGAAGTCGCTCAGTCGTTTCCGACCCTCAGCGATCCCATGGACTGCAGCCTTCCAGGCTCCTCCATCCATGGGATTTTCCAGGCAAGAGTACTGGAGTGGGGTGCCATTGCCTTCTCCCCACTCCTCTCTAGGGTCTTGCAACACATCTACACATAGTCCACCAGATGGCGATGGAAGCCCACCGTCAGTTTACACCATAGCGGAAGAAAATCAAGACAAGCGGCTGTGGGGACGCTGCTTTTTAAATCTTTTTAAAAACTTAAATAGAGGAAGGATGTTGCATTTTAGTGCCTCAGATACTGGGTTTTTTAAAAAGTGCAACTATAAAAGAGAACTTTTTGAAAGATTCTTTAGTGACAAAGTATTTTTAGTAATCTGACTAGAGGATTAGATGGCTGGATGGCATCACTGACTCAATGGACCACGGGTTTGAGCAAACCTCCTGGAGACGGTGAAGTTTAGGGAAGCCTGGCATGCTGCAGCTCATGGGGTCACAAAGAGTTGGACAAGACTTAGCTACTGAACAGCAACAACAACTAGATTACGTTTTCTGGTAATTTTTAAAAATGAAACAAAATGGTACTGAACATCATCACTGCCTGGGTAAAATTTGCTAAGATATATACTTTTTAAGTTCTCAGTAATCTGCTCATTGAAGTGTCTAGGCTTGGGGAGGAGTAGAAAATGTTTTTTTTTCTCTATATGCTTGTAATCTCTCATACTTTTCCTCACTCAACTAAGGCACAGACGAGAAAATCCTCTTAATGGACATCACCAGCTACTGGAAACTGGGTCAACTAACTTTGCACGGGAATCCTGGAGTCTTCCAAGCAACCATCCCTTCTTCCTCTGTGACGGTCCTCATTTCTCATCCCACTCACTGAATTACTGGCATAATTGTGAGCTTGAGGGGAGTTTCTTAAGCATTTTGACTTTCAGAGTTCTCCTCCTTAGAATTATGTTTTAAAAGTCTACTATTTTGTGGAAATAACATTTTAATGAACCTAGAAGAATGCCTGGTGCTTCATAGTTGTTCAAGAAATAGCAACGTTCATTATTTTTGCCTCCAACTTCTACTTTATTTCGAAAGTGAACCTGTGACTTATGAAAGTCAAGTGATTTGCATCTAGTTCTTATCACTTGTGCCTCATGATCTTGCAACAGAATTATGACTTTGTCTATAGTTTATGTGTGCAGACGAACCATCAAAATTTACACATTACATGTTAGCAAAGAATACAAGAATTCGTGTATTTGCAGCCATTAAAATGTTCTTTTCTTTAGCCTCATAGGCTGATTACAACATAAAACACACACAGAGGGGTGGTACTAAGATGGCCGAGGAATAGGATGGGGAGACCACTTTCTCCCCCACAATTCATCAAAAGTTCATTTGAATGTTGAGCAACTTTCACAAAACAACTTCTGAACACTGACAGAAGACACCAGACACCCAGAAAGGCAGCCCATTCTCTTCAAAAGGAGGTAGGACAAAATATAAAAGAAAAAAAGAGAGACAAAAGTTAGGGATGGAGACCTGTCCCACGGAGGGAGTTGTGAAGGAGAAAAAGTTTCCAAACACCAGGAAACCCTCTCACCTGTGGGTCTGTGGGGAGTTTTGTAATCTCAGAGGGCAACATAACTGGGAGGGAAAAAAAAAAAAAACCCACAGAATATGCACCTAACCGCAACTCCCAGGAGAGAAGTAGCCCAGACGCTTGCATCCACCACCAGCAAGTGTGGGCTGAATAGGGAGGTGTGCGCTGCATTGCTTAGGGTAAGAACTGGGCCTGAAAGCCCTGAGGACAGTCTGAGTCTTGCTAACAGTGAGATAGCAACCAAAACAGTGGGATCGCCAGAGAGAGGAAAAAAAAAACAGAGTGAGAGATAGAGAGAACATTCCCACGAAAAGCTCTAACCTGAGGCACAGCCTGACCAGCTCATAGAACGAAGGACTGAGTGAATACCAAAGGAGAGCTAGCCAGCCGAGGACCTGCCCATCCCACCTCTGGAGGCAGAGAGGCAGGTGGGCTACAGCCAGAACTGGAAGGCAAGGGGTAATCTCAGCCCCAGAGACAGCATCCTCCACCAAACTGTGAGCAGGCTCCCACTTGCTAACCAAGTCTTCCTGGGATCGTGGACAGTTGACATTTGCCAAGAGGGCCGCAGCCAGAGATCAGCTCCCCAGAGGAGACACACAGCACATCTGAGATGGTGCTCTCATGGCACACCCAGAAAACCCAGCAGCTGGGGCTGGGGAGGTGATTAAGACACACAGCCCACCTGGGACAGTGTGCTTGCCAAGTACCTGGTCACCTGAGCTGCTCGGACCTGGGAAGGGCACCAAACGCATGCCCAACTGAGTCTGTGCCTTTGTGGAGTACCCAAGAACCTGAACCTGAGCAGCTTAGACCTGGGAAGTGCACAAAACTCAGGGTCCACTTTGGACAGTTTCCCTGCAGAGCAACACTGGGAAAGCACACATGCCGTGAGCTGGGGCAAACCCCATGTGGTTCATATACTGTGAGCACTCCCCAAATGCACTAGCTGTATTTGTTTGCAGTGTCCCTCCCTCCCCACAGCACAACTGAACAAGTGAGGCTAAATAAGTGACTACCTTTGCCCGCTTGTGTCAGGGTGGAAATTAGACACTGAAGAGACTTGCAAACAGAGGAAGCCAAAATAAACAAAGAAGAGGGAACCACTCTGGAATGACAGGTGCAACAGATTAAACAGTAGTTAGCATTGACTAAGAATTGGAAGGGGCCTATAGACCTTGAGAAGAAGTATAAGCTGGAACAAGGAATTATCTGAAACTGAACTGACCCCACACTGCGTTCAACAGCACCAGAGAAATTCCTAGATATGTTTTTACTATTCAGTTCAGTTCAGTTCAGTTCAGTCACTCAGTCGTGTCCGACTCTTTGCAACCCCATGAATTGCAGGATGCCAGGCCTCCCTGTCCATCATCAACTCCCAGAGTTCACTCAGGCTCACGTCCATCGAGTCAGTGATGCCATCCAGCCATCTCATCCTTTGTCGTTCCCTTTTCCTCCTGCCCCCAATCCTTCCCAGCATCAGAGTCTTTTCCAATGAGTCAACTCTTCGCATGAGGTGGCCAAAGTATTGGAGTTTCAGCTTTAGCATCATTCCTTCCAAAGAACACCCAGGACTGATCTCCTTTAGAATGGACTGGTTGGATCTCCTTGCAGTCCAAGGGACTCTCAAGAGTCTTCTCCAACACCACAGTTCAAAAGCATCAATTCTTCAGCACTCAGCTGTCTTCACAGTCCAACCCTCACATCCATACATGACCATAGGAAAACCATAGCCTTGACTAGACGGACCTTTGTTGGCAAAGTAATGTCTCTGCTTTTCAATATGCTATCTAGGTTGGTCATAACTTTTCTTCCAAGGAGGAAGTGTCTTTTTATTTCATGGCTGCAATCACCATCTGCAGTGATTTTGGAGCCCAAACAAATAAAGTCTGACACTGTTTCCACTGTTTCTCCATCTATTTCCCATGAAGTGATGGGACCGGATGCCATAATCTTTGTTTTCTGAATGTTGAGTTTTATGCCAACTTTTTCACTCTCCTCTTTCACTCTCATCAAGAGGCTTTTTAGTTCCTCTTCACTTTCTGCCATAAGAGTGGTGTTATCTGCATATCTGAGGTTATTGATATTTCTCCCGGCAATCTTGATTCCAGCTTGTGCTTCTTCCAGTCCAGCGTTTCTCATGATGTACTCTGCATAGAAGTTAAATAAGCAGGGTGACAATATATAGCCTTGACATACGTCTTTTCCTATTTGGAACCAGTCTGTTGTTCTATGTCCAGTTCTAACTCTTGCTTCCTGACCTGCATACAGATTTCTCAAGAGGCAGGTCAGGTGCTCTGGTATTCCCATCTCTTTCAGAATTTTCCACAGTTTATTGTGATCCACACAGTCAAAGGCTTTGGCATGGTCAATAAAGCAGAAATAGATGTTTTTCTGGAACTCTCTTCCTTTTTCCATGATCCAGCAGATGTTGGCAATTTGATCTCTGGTTCCTCTGTCTTTCCTAAAACCGGCTTGAACACATGGAAATTCACGGTTCATGTATTGTTGAAGCCTGGCTTGGAGAATTTTGAGCATTACTTTAGTAGTGTGTGAGATGAGTGCAGTTGTGTGGTAGTTTGAGCATTCTTTGGCATTGCCTTTCTTTGGGATTGGAATGAAAACTGACCTTTTCCAGTCCTGTGGCCACTGCTGAGTTTTCCAAATTTGCTGGCACATTGAGTGCAGCACTTTCACAGCATCAACCTTCAGGATTTGAAAGAGCTCAACTGGAATTCCATCACCTCCACTAGTTTTGTTCATAGTGATGCTTTCTAAGGCCCACTTGACTTCACAATCCAGGATGTCTGGCTCTAGGTCAGTGATCACACCATCGTGATTATCTGGATTGTGAAGATCTTTTTTGTATAACTCTTCTGTGTATTCCTGCCACCTCTTCTTAATATTTTCTGAAATCTTCCCTTGGTATCTCTAATTTTCTTGAAGAGATCTCTAGGCTTTCCCATTCTATTGTTTGCTTCTATTTCTTTGCACTGATCACTGAGGAAGACTTTCTTATCTCTTCTTGCTATTCTTTGGAACTCTGCATTCAGATGCTTATATCTTTCCTTTTCTCCTTTGCTTTTTGCTTCTCTTCTTTTCACAGCTATTTGTAAGGGCTCCCCAGACAGCCATTTTGCTTTTTTGTATTTCTTTTCCATGGGGATGGTCTTGATCCCTGTCTCCTGTACAATGTCACAAACTTCATTCCATAGTTCATCAGGCACTCTTATCAGATCTAGGCCCTTAAATCTATTTCTCACTTCCACTGTATAATCATAAGGGATTTGATTTAGGTGATACTTGAATTGTCTAGTGGTTTTCCCTACTTTCTTCAATTTAAGTCTGAATTTGGCAATAAGGAGTTCATGATCTGAGTCACAGTCAGTTCCTCCTGGTCTTGTTTTTGTTACCTGTATAGAGCTTCTCCATCTTTGGCTGCGAAGAATATAATCAATCTGATTTCAGTGTTGACCATCTGGTGATGTCCATGTGGAGAGTCTTCTCTTGTGTTGTTGGAAGAGGGTGTTTGCTATGACCAGTGCATTTTCTTGGCAAAACTGTATTAGTTTGCCCTTCTTCATTCCGTATTCCAAGGCCCAATTTGCCTGTTACTTCAGGTGTTTCTTGACTTCCTACTTTCGCATTCTAGTCCCCTATAATGAAAAGGACATCTTTTTTGGGTGTTAGTTCTAAACGGTCTTGGAGGTATTTATAGAACCATTCAACTTCAGCTTCTTCAGCATTACTGGTTGGGGCATATACTTGGATTACTGTGATATTGAAGGCCAGGGGCAGCGGCCAGGAGGAGCTACCCCACGTCCAAGGTAAGAGAAACCCAAGTAAGACGGTAAGTGTTGCAAGAGGGCATCAGAGGGCAGACACACTGAAACCATAATCACAGAAAACTAGTCAATCTAATCACACCAGGACCACAACCTTATCTAACTCAATGAAACTAAGCCATGCCTGTGGGGCCACCCAAGCGGGCGGGTCATGGTGGTGAGGTCTGACAGAATGTTGTCCACTGGAGAAGGGAATGGCAAACCACTTCAGTATTCTTGCCTTGAGAACCCCATGAACAGTATGAAAAGGCAAAATGATAGGATACTGAAAGAAGAACGCCCCAGGTCAGTAGGTGTCCAATATGCTACTGGAGATCAGTGGAGAAATAACTCCAGAAAGAATGAAGGGATGAAGCCAAAGCAAAAACAATACCCAGTTGTGGATGTGACTTGTGATAGAAGCAATGTCCGATGCTGTAAAGAGCAATATTGCATAGGAACCTGGAATGTCAGGTCCATGAATCAAGGCAAATTGGAAGTGGTCAAACAGGAGATGGCAAGAGTGAATGTTGACATTCTAGGAATCAGCGAACTAAAATGGACTGGAATGGGTGAATTTAACTCAGATGACCATTATATCTACTACTGTGGGCAGGAATCCCTTAGAAGAAATGGAGTAGCCATCATGGTCAACAAAAGAGTCTGAAATGCAATACTTGGATGCAATCTCAAAAACGACAGAATGATCTCTGTTCATTTCCAAGGCAAACCATTCAATATTTTTACTATTATCATTTTTTAAATTTTTTATGTTTAAGTTCTTTATGACTACTTTAATTTTAATTTTTATAATCTATTATTACCTTCCAAAAAAAGACCCTATTTTTAAAGCAAATTTCACGTATATTTTTTATAATTTTTGTGATTGATTTTGTTTTGTATTTATAATATTGTATTTTTCAGAGTCTAACCTCTATTCTAGATTTTTAATCTTTGCTTTTTAGTATTTGTTATCAATTTTGTGCTTTTAAGAATCTGATCCTCAGTACCCATGTTTGCTTGGGGTGTGATTACTAGGTTGATTGCTCTCTCCCCTTTTGACTCTCCCTTTTCTCCCCCAGGTCACCGCTATCTCCTCCCTCCCCCTCTCTTCTCTAAACTCTGTGAATCTATCTGGGTGTTCTGGGCTGTGCAGAACACTTAGGGAACTGATCACTGGCTAGATTGGTCTCTCCCCTTTTGACTCCCCCTCTTCTCCTCTTGGTCACCTCTATCCCCTTCCTCCCTCTTCTCTTCTCTATGTAACTCCGTGAACCTCTTTGGGTGTTCCAGACTGTGGAGAATCTTTTCACCATTAACTTAGATGTTTTATCATCTGTGCTGTATGGATGGAGAAGTCTTGAGGCTACTGTAAGAATTAGACTGAAAGCCAGAGGCAGGAGGCTTAAATCCAAAACTTGAAAGCACCAGAAAACTCCTGACTCCAGGGAACATTGATCAAGGGCTCATCCAAAAGCCTCCATACCTACACTGAAACCAAGCTCCCCCCAGAGCCAACAAGTTCCAGAGCAAGACACACCATGCTAATTCTCCAGCAACACAGGAACATAGCCCTGAGCATTAAAATACAGCCTGCTCAAAGTCACACCAAACCCACAGGCACCTCAAAACACACTACTGGACATTTCCTCACTCCAGAGAGAAGAGATCCAGCTCCACCTACCAGTTCACTGATGCAAACTTCCTTAACCAGGAACCCTTGACAAGCCACTCGTCCAACCCCACCCACAGGGAGCAGGCTCCACAATAAAGAGGAACCACAGTCTTCTAGCATACAGAAAGGCCACCCCAAACACAGCAACCTAAACAAAATGAAAAGGCAGAGGAATATTCAGCAGGTAAAGGAACATGATAAATGCCCACCAAACCAAACAAAAGAGGAGGAGATAGGGAGTTTACCTGAAAAAGAATTCAGAATAATGATAGTAAAGACAATCCAACATCTTGAAAACAAAATGGAGTTACAGAGAAAGAGCCTAGAGACGAGGATTGAGAAGATGCAAGAAATGTTTAAAAAAGACCTAGAAGAAATAAAAAATAGTCAATCAATAATGAATAATGCAATAACTGAGATCAAAAGCACTCTGGAGGGAACCAACAGTAGAATAACTGAGGCAGAAGATAGGATAAGTGAGGTGGAAGATAGAATGGTGGAAATAAATGAAGCAGAGAGGGAAAAAGAAAAAAGAATTTTAAAAAATGAGGACAACCTCAGAGACCTCTGGAACAATGTTAAACACCCCAACACTCAAATCGTAGGAGAAGAAGAATCATCCCAGAAAAAGAAGACAAAAAGAAAGGCCATGAGAAAATACTTGAGGAGATAATAGTTGAAAACTTCCCTAAAATGGGGAAGGAAATAGCCACCCAAGTCCAAGAAACCCAGAGAGTCCCAAACAGGATAAACCTCTGAGGTAGAACACCCCAACACAAAACACCCCACGACACATATTAATAAAACACAAAGCACAAATGTTAAAAGCATCAAAGGAAAAGCAACAAATAACACACAAGGGGATTCCCATAAGGATAACAGTTGATCTTTAAATAGAAACTCTTCAGACCAGAAGAGAGTGGCAAGACATACTTAAAGTGATGAAAGAGAAAAACCTACAACGCAGATTACTATATCCAGCAAGGATCTCATTCATATATGAAGGAGAAATCAAATGCTTTACAGACAAACAAAAGCTGACAGAATTCAGCACCACCAAACCAGTTCTTCAACAAATGCTAAAGGGTCTTCTCTAGACAGGAAACACAGAAAAGGTTTATAAACTTGAACCCAAAGCAACAAAGTACATGGCAACAGGATCACACTTATCAATAATTACCTTAAATGTAAATGGGTTGAATGCCCCAACCAAAAGACAAAGACTGGTTGAATGGATGGAAAAACAAGACCCCTATATATGCTGTCTACAAGAGACCCACCTCAAAACAAGGGACACATACAGACTGAAGGTGAAGGGCTGAAAAAAGAAATTTCATGCAAATGGAGACCAAAAGAAAGCAGGAGTAGCAATACTCATATTGGGTAAAATAGACTTTGAAATAAAGGCTGTGAAAAGAGACAAAGAAAGACACTACATAATGATCAAAGGATCAATCCAAGAAGAAGATATAACAATTATAAATATATATGCACCAACATAGGAGCACTGCAATACATAAGGCAAATGCTAAGTATGAAAGGGGAAATTAACAATAACACAATAATGTGGGAGACTTTAATACCCCACCCACACCTATGGATAGATCAACTAAACAGAAAATTAGCAAGAAACATAAACTTTAAATGATGCAATGGACCAGTTAGACCTAATTGGTATCTGTAAGACACTTCACCCAAAAACAATGAATTTCACCTTTTTCTCAAGTGCACACGGAACATTCTCCAGGATAGATCACATCCTGGGCCATAAATCTAGCCTTGGTAAATTCAAAAAAATTAAAATCATTTCAAGCATCTTTTCTGACCACAATGTGGTAAGATTAGATGTCACCTACAGGGAAAAAAAACTATTAAAAATACAAACATATGGAGGCTAAACAACACACTTCTGAATAACCAACAAATCACAGAAGAAATCAACATATGCATAGAAATGAATGAAAAGGAAAACACAACAACCCAAAGCCTACGGGATTCAGTAAAAGCAGTGCTAAGGGGAAGGTTCATAGTAATACAAGCTTACCTCAAGAAACAAGAGAAAAGTCAAATAAATAACATAACTTTACACCTAAAGCAACTAGAAAAAGAAGAAATCAAGAACCCCAGAGTTAGTAGAAATAAAGACATAAAAATTACAGCAGAAATAAATGAAAAAGAAACAAAGAAGACTATAGCAAAAATCAACAAAACTAAAAGCTGGTTCTTTGAGAAGATAAATAAAATAGACAAACCATTAGCCAGACTCATCAAGAAAGACAGGGAGAAGAATCAAATCAACAAAATTAGAAATGAAAATGGAGAAATCACAATAGACAACACAGAAATACAAAGGATCATAAGAGACTACTCTCAGCAACTATATGCCAATAAAATGGACAACTTGGAAGAAATGGACAAATTCTTAGAAAAGTATGCTGCTGCTGCTGCTAAGTCGCTTCAGTCGTGTCCGACTCTGTGCAACCCCATAGACAGCAGTCCACCAGGCTCCCCCCTCCCTCTCCAGGCAAGAACACTGGAGTGGGTTGCCATTTCTTTCTCCAATGCATGAAAGTGAAAAGTGAAAGTGAAGTCGCTCTGTCGTGTCCAACTCTTAGCGACCCCATGGACTGCAGCCTTCCAGGCTCCTCCGTCCATGGGATTTTCTAGGCAAGAGTACTGGAGTGGGGTGCCATTGCCTTCTCCGTAGAAAAGTATAACCTTCCAAAACTGAACCAGAAAGAAATAGAAAATCTTAACAGACCCATCACAAGCACAGAAATCGAAACTGTAATAAAAAATCTTCCAACAAACAAAGCCCAGGACCAGATGGCTTCACAGGTGAATTCTACCAAAAATTTAGAGAAGATCTAAATGGCAACTCCAGCATTCTTGCCTGGAAAACCCCATGGACGGAGGAGCCTGTAGGCTACAGTCCGTGGGGTCACAAAGAGTCAGACACGACTGAATGACTTCACTTTCACTTCCTTTCAACACCTATGCTACTCAAACTCTTCCAGAAAATTGCAGAGGAAGGTAAACTTCCAAACTCATTCTATGAGGCCACCATCACCCTAAAACGAAAACCAGACAAAGATGCCACAAAAAAAGAAAACTGCAGGCCAATATCACTGATGAACATAGATGCAAAAATCCTCAACAAAATTCTGGCAAACAGAATCCAACAACATATTAAAAAGATCAAACATCATGACCAAGTTGGGCTTTATCCCAGGGATGCAAGGATTCTTCAATATTCACAAATCAATCAATGTGATACACCACATTAACAAATTTAAAGATAAAAACCATATGATTATCTCAATAGATGCAGAGAAAGCCTTTGACAAAATTCAGCATCCATTTATAATAAAAACCCTCCAGAAAGCAGGCATAGAAGGAACATACCTCAACATAATAAAAGCCATATATGATAAACCCACAGCAAACGTTAAACATTATCCTCAACGGTGAAAAATTGAAAGCATTTCCCCTAAAGTCAGGAACAAGACAAGGGTGCCCACTCTCACCACTGCTATTCAACATAGTTTTGGAAGTTTTAGCCACAGCGTTCAAAGAAGAAAAAAGGGATAAAAGGAATCCAGATTGGAAAAGAAGAAGTAAAACTCTCACTGTTTGCAGATGACATGATCCTCTACATAGAAAACCCTAAAGACTCCACCAGAAAATTACTAGAACTAATCAATGAATATAGTAAAGTTGCAGGACATAAAATTAACACACACAGAAATCCCTTGCATTCCTATACACTAACAATGAGAAAACAGAAAGAGAAATTAAGGAAACAATTTCATTCACCATTGCAGAGAAAAGAATAAAATACTTAGGAATAAATCTACCTAAAGGGACAAAATACTTATATATATAAAACTATAAAACACTGATAAAAAATCAAAGATGACACAAATAGATGGAGAAATATACCATGTTCATGGGTCGGAAGAATCAATATGGTGAAAATGTGTATATTACCCAAAGCAATCTATAGATTCAATGCAATCCCTATCAAGCTACCAATGGTATTTTTCAGAGAACTAGAACAAATAATTTCACAATTTGTATGGAAATACAAAAAAACCTCGAATAGCCAAAGCAATCTTAAGAAAGAAGAATGGAACTGGAGGAATCAACCTGCCTGACTTCAGGCTGTATACTACAAAGCTACAGTCACCAAGACAGAACTGTCTGCTGCCGCCGCTGCTGCTGCTGCTGCTGCTGCTAAGTCATTTCAGTCGTGTCCAACTCTGTGTGACCCCATAGACGGTAGCCCACCAGGCTCCCCTGTCCCTGGGAATCTCCAGGCAAGAACACTGGAATGGGTTGCCATTTCCTTCTCCAATTCATGAAAGTGAGAAGTGAAAGTGAAGTCGCTCAGTCATGTCAGACTCCTAGCGACCCCATGGACTGCAGCCCACCAGGCTCCTCCATCCATAGGATTTTCCAGGCAAGAGTACTGGAGTGGGGTGCCATTGCCTTCTCCAACAGAACTGGCACTAAGACAGAAATATAGATCAATGGAACAAAACAGAAAGCCCAGAGATAAATCCATGCACTTATGGACACCTTATTTTTGACAAAGGAGGCAAGAATATACAATGGAGAAAAGAAAATCTCTTTAACAAGTGGTGCTGGGAAAAAATGGTCAACCACTTGTAAAAGAATGAAGCTAGAACACTTTCTAACACCATACACAACAATAAACTCAAAATGGATTAAAGATTGAAATGTAAGACCAGAAACTATAAAACTCCTAGAGGAGAACATAGGCAAAACACTCTCTGACATAAATCACAGCAAGATCCTCTATGACCCACCTCCCAGAGTAATGGAAATAAAAGCAAAAATAAACAAATGGGATATAATTAAACTTAAAAGCTTTTGCACAACAAAGGAAACTACAAGCAAGGTGAAAAGACAGCCTTCAGAATGGGAGAAAATAATAGCAAATGAAGCAACTGACAGAATTAATCTCAAAAATATACAAGCAGCTCATGCAGCTCAATTCCAGAAAAATAAACGACCCAATCAAAAAATGGGCCAAAGAACTAAACAGACATTTCTCCAAGAAGACATACAGATAGCTAACAAACACATGAAAAGATGCTCAACATCACTCATTATCAGAGAAATGCAAATCAAAACCACAATGAGGTACCATCTCACCCCGGTCAGAATGGCTGCTATCAAAAAGTCTATAAACAATAAATGCTGGAGAGGGTGCAGAGAAAAGGGAACCCTCTTACACTGTTGGCAGGAAAGCAAACTAGTACAGCCATTATGGAGAACAGTGTTGAGATTCCTCAAACAACTGGAAATAGAACTGCCATACGACCTAGCAATCCCACTGCTGGGCATACACTCCGAGGAAACCAGAATTGAAAGAGACACCTGACCCCAACATTCAACAGCACTGTTTACAAAAGGCAGGACATGGAAGCAACCTAGATGTCCATTGGCAGACGAATGGATAAGAAAGTTGGGGTAGATATACACAATGGAATATTATTCAGCTATTAAAAAGAAAGCATTTGAATCAGTTCTAATGAGGTGGATAAAACTGGAGCCTATTATACAAAGTGAAGTAAATCAGAAAGAAAAACGCCAATACAGTATATTAAAGCATATATATATGGAATTTAGAAAGATGGTAACAATGACCCTATATGTGAGACAGCAAAAGAGACACACATGTATAGAACAGTCTTTTGGACTCTGGGAGAGGGCGAGAGTGGGATGATTTGAGAGACAGCATTGAAACATGTATATTACCATATGTGAAATGGATCACCAGTCCAGGTTCCATGCATGAGACAGGGCACTCAGAGCTGGTGCACTGGGATGACCCAGAGGGATGGGATGGGGATGGAAGAGGGAGGGGGCGTTCAGGATTGGGGACACATGTACACTCGTGGCGGATTCACGTCAGTGTATGGCAAAACCAATACAATATTGTAAAGTAATTAGCCTCCAATTAAAACAAATTAATTAATTTACAAAAAATAAAAATAAAACACAGAGAAGAAATGTTAACTCAGCCCAGAGTGTGTCTCAAAGCACATATTTTCCAAACTTTAGTTGAAGGGGGAGAAACTAATAGACATCAGGACTGCAAATTTTCCCACTAGTAGTTATGGAGAAAGTATATGGATTAGATTATATGCTTCAGCTATGCAACTTAGAGCTCCACTACAGTTTCATGGAAAACAAAGAACTTTTTTTTTTCTTGTCTTGGAAAGTAGGCAGGAAAGGCCCGCTTTACTCATATATCAAACCCCACCCCCAGATCCAGGAAATAAGAACAATGGGGACTAGAAATTCTTTTTGGATTGTTTGTTCAGTCTACAACTGGGTACCATGTGATCCGGTGTCTGTGAGGCATCTTATTCAAAGATAATGGGACTAATTTTGTAAATAATAAAGATCTTTAGTATTAAAAGTGTCCTTAAAAGAAACTTATTTACAAAATTAGTCCCATTATCTTTGAATGAGATGCCTCACAGACACTGGATCACATGGTACCCAGTGTAGACTGAACAAACTTAATCCAAAAAAGGATTTAGAAGTTTCTTTAGAGGTGTATGGTGGCTTCCCTCCTAGCTCAGTCAGTAAAGAAACCGCCTGCAATGCGGGAGACCTGGGTTCGATGCCTGGGTCAGGAAAATCCCCTGGAGAAGGAAATGGCAACCCACTCCAGTATTCCTGCCTGGGAAACCCCATGGTCAGAGGAGCCTGGCAGGCTACAGTCCTTGGGGCGTTGAGGAAGGGCAGTCGCAAGAGTCGACACAACTTAGCGACTAAACCATCACCATAGAGATGTATTAATAACGAGGCCTTTCACTGGAAAAGCAAATAGGAAACCCTCCTACAACATAATCTCTTCTCTCTCTGAAGCTTCTTACAAGCTCCTTACTCATGACAGCTAAAACCTCCTCCTGCTCTTTTTTTTTAATGTTTGTTTTTTATTCTTTTATTTGACTGTGCAGGTCTTAGCTGTGGGCATGTGGGATCTAACTCCCTGACTGGGGATGGAACCCAGGCCCTCTACACTGGGACTGCGGAATCTCAGCCACTGGACCACCACGGAAGTCCGTCCTCCTGCTCTTTCAATCCCCGAGTCCCTCGGAGTTTTGCTTCTGCTTTGTTCACTACCTTTTCCGACGTTTTCCCTACGTGGTGTAAAAGTGAGAAGCCATGGGGTGAGGTGTACCTGGGCTCCAGTCACACCAAGGAGATGACTGGAGGCCTTTCGCTATTCTCTTAAAGCATGTGGCATCCCTTAGAATATGCAATCTTTTTTTCCTGAATGTTTGTCTACATTCCCTACTTTGTTATAGTTAAAAGGAGAAAATCTCCTGGGAGAAGTTCTTGTTTAAAATGACCCTTACTTATACCAAGTTTCCTGTAACTTGAACCCTATAACATCATATGTTTGCTAGAGTGTAATAAGGACTATTTGAGTCTATTACATAGCAACTGTCTTTAGGAATCTCCTTGATTTCTACTTTTCATTAGCGAAGAAGAAGGCTGTTATAAGAAAAAAAAAAAACTTTTTGAAAGAGATGGTGAACCAAGGAAGTAAAGAAACTCTCCTTCAATATAGTTTAGAGAAAAGGAAGGACCCCCACAGGAAGGACATTGTTTAGTCTGTTAGAGTTGCCATAACAAAATACCACAGACTGGTTGACTTAAAACAATAAGAATTTATTTTCTCATAGTCCTGGGGGCTAGCAGTCAGTGTTTCAGCAGGGTTCACTGGCTTGCAGATGGTGCCTGAGGGCTAACTGTCCATGGTCAGTGTTTCAGCAGGGTTCATTGGCTTGCAGATGGTGCCTTCTCTCTGTGTCCTAACAGGGTCCTTCCTCTTCTCATAAGGACACCAGCCATAATGGATTAGGACCCGTCTATGGACAATCCCATGGACAGAGGAGCCTGGTGGGCTGCAGTCCATGGGGTCACTGAGGGTTGGACACGACTGAGCGACTTCCCTTTCACTTTTCATTTACATGCATTGGAGAAGGCAATGGCAACCCACTCCAGTGTTCTTGCCTGGAGAATCCCAGGGTCGGGGGAGCCTGGTGGGCTTCCGTCTATGGGGTTGCACAGAGTTGGACATGACTGAAGCGACTTAGCAGCAGCAGCATATGACCTCACTTTGCCTTAATTACCTCTTTAAAGGTCCTATCTCCAAATACAGTCACATTCTGAGTTATTAGGGGTTGGAACTTCAACATTTGAATTATGAAAACTGAAAGTCACTCAGTCATGTCCGACTCTTTGCAACCTCAGGGACTATATAGTCCATAGAATTCTCCAGGCCAGGATACTGGAGTGGGTAGCCTTTCCTTTCTCCAGGGGATCTTCCCAACCCAAGGACTCAAGCCAGGTCTCCCAGAGTGGAGGTGGATTCTTTACCAGTTGAGCTATCAGGGAAGCCCTTTTTGAATTATGAGGGAACACAATTCAGCTCATAACAGGTTTAAATTTTACTGAAATTAGACTTGGATATGACTTTGAAGACTTCAAGGATATTAATAAAAGTTTTATAATTATTGAAAATATGAAACTAAACGAAATCCAAATGACAAATAGAATGACAGACTGTGGAATCTGGAATTGGGTGCAAGTTGCTGAACTTTTGTCCCAATGTGGGGATACCTTCAACCCTGCAAATTCTTGGACATTTTTAATAAGGCAAGATTTTTAGACATCTTGCCATCATAGTTGTTTTTTAAAGTATGTCCTCTCTAAATGAATTGAGATGAAATTTTTGAAATTTCATACCAATTTGAATTTTTTTCAATCTGGCATTTTCTGAATAGTGAATTGTCTCACACAACTGATTCTTTTTCAGCTAACTGAAGTTTATCCTTTAAAGTGGTTTAAAATTTTTAAACTAATTTTCTGTAATAAAGACACTCCTTATATTTTAACTTCAGATCAGATCAGTCACTCAGTCGTGTCCAACTCTTTGCGACCCCATGAATCGAAGCCCGCCAGGCCTCCCTGTCCATCACCAACTCCCGGAGTTCACTCAGACTCACGTCCATCGAGTCAGTGATGCCATCCAGCCATCTCATCCTCTGTTGTCCCCTTCTCCTCCTGCCCCCAATCCCTCCCAGCATCAGTTTCATTAAAAAAAAAAAAAAAAAAATCAGCTTTCTGGAGCAACAGTATATCAATTTTGCCTGCTTCCAGCAGATGGTACTAAAGATTGTACAAAGAAATTTTCTTCTGGGGTAGAGCTTTCCAGCTCCTTCATGTCAGAGCAGAGCTGGAAAATAAGAGTATTTTCACTTAATAAGTAAACAAGGGTTTTGCACCCAAAGGAGACTAGCAGTTGGATCACCTAAAGGCCCCTCTGATTCTGATTTGTTGCTTCTACATTCACATGTTGAAGCCGTAGCCACCACCACCCCTCATGTGATTGTATTGGAAATAGGGCCTTTGAAGAGGTGATTAAGGCTAAATGAGGTCAGAAGTTTGGAACCCTGATCTGATAGAACTGGTGCCCTTATAAGAAGAGACACAAGAGAGAGAGCTCTCCCCACAGACATGAGAAAACACAGTGAGAGGGTGGAGCCCTGCAAGCTAGGAAGACAGCTCTCACTAGAACTCTGATTTCAGACTTCCAGCTGCCAGAGCTGTGAGACAAGAAATTTCTGTTGTTTAAGCCAGTCAGGCTATGGTATTTTGTTATGGCTGCAGCTGCTGCTGCTAAGTCGCTTCAGTCGTGTCCGACTCTGTGCGACCCCATAGACGGCAGCCAACCAGGCATCCCATCCCTGGGATTCTCCAGGCAAGAACACTGGAGTGGGTTGCCATCTCCTTCTCTAATGCATGAAAGTGAAAAGTGAAAGTGAAGTCACTCAGTCGTATCCGACTCTTAGCGACCCCATGGACTGCAGCCCACCAGGCTCCTCCATCCATGGGACTTTCCAGGCAAGAGTGCTGGAGTGGGATGCCATGGCAGCCTGTGCTAATACAGTATTTTTCTAGGACAAACAATACCCAGCCAGAGGAAAAGTAATTGGCAAAATAGAAACATCGTTGAATGGGTGGCAAGATGATCAATGTCAACATCAAGCATAGTAACCCATTAGGAGGCGGTTCACTATCTTTTTTTTTTTAACATTGCAAAGGAAACTTTAGAGTCAATGAAAACACAGTACTTTGGATTGACCAAAATGCACAATGCATGCAAAACAAAAGTCATGTAGTTTACTTGTTGACCGTGTGGTTACTGTTCAAAAAGTCCCTGCTTCTAAAGCTATACTTAGTAATCTTCTAAAATTTTAAATAAAGTTCTTAAATTGTAGCAATAAACAAAAAGATAAGATACACTTAAACAATACTGATATTTATCAAAAGATGCTTAAGAAATTTCAACTCTCAAGTCTGACAGTTATAAAAATCAATATTTTGGCTAAATTATAAATATGTTTATAATGCAATTATTTGCAATGATATGCAACTGTATAACTCTAATAATGCTAACAACTGCTATAAGATCAGAATGGGTTTTTGAAAAATACTAAAAACATAAAAATATATAACCCCATTAATTACCTATAGAACATGTTCAATTTATACCTAAATTTCAGCATTTACTGTATCACCACAGCTCTAATTTAAAAAAATCACATCTAAGGGTAAGGCAAAACCACCTAAGCATGGCATATTTGTTCATGTCTTAATTTGTTGATGTATCAAACAAATTTCAACTCTGCTAGGCAAAGAACAGAAGATAATCTGCTTTGCAATGAATTCAAAGTTCAATTGCACACAGGCAACATTCTATAGATTAAAAAAAATTACTAACTGAACTATAGGTATTAAATACTGAAAAAAGTTAACAGTTTATTATAATTTATTTTATTTAACAATCTAGGAAGTTCCTAGCTATCAGTAGTTCCAGGGCAATTTCAGGTGTAATTGGGAATTTAAGAATCTCCATGGAATGAAACTTGTAGGTGAAATACATGCATACTTTTTGGTAGCACATGTGAAGAGATTTCTCTAAAATTGACTACATTAGTTTTGTTCTCAGCAAATTGACCTGGACCACTCAACATGGCTTTAATTGTTCCTGATGTTAGATCATGTTCTTTTTTTACAATAAATTCATGACCATCGGAAGATACTAATTTGACATACATGGCATCAGGGCCCACACGACCACCATAGGTTTTCTCTTTGCCATCCATTAGATTCTTATGAAATTCTACTTTGCATCCGGAAGAACGTTAGTAGTTGCTTGCCATTCCCACAGTCCGCAGTCACCACACCTGGTCCCCAGATCTACGCCACGGCTCCCCACCTACCCCCAACTGCCTGCCACCAAGGGTTCTAGGGAAGTTGGAGGAATCATTTCTGCTGGGTCACCGGTGGGTCAGTATCTTTAAAAAGTACTACTTGTGTAGAAAGCCACGGATGTGCCAGACCTATTTAAATCTATACTTCAACATGTTATTGTTGTTCAGTTGCTCAGTCGTCTCTGACTCTTTGTGACCCCATGGACTACAGCATGCCAGGCTTCCCTGTTCTTCACCATCTCCCAGAGCTTGCTCAAACTCATGTCCATCAAGTCGGTGATGCCATCCAACCATCTCATCCTCTGTCATCCCCTTCTCCTCTTGCCTTCACTCTTTCCCAGCATCAGGGTCTTTTCCAATGAGTCAGCTCTTTGCATCAGGTGGCCAAAGTATTAGAGCTTCAGCTTCAGCATCAGTCTTTTCAGTGAATATTCAGGATTGATTTCCTTTAGGATTGACTGGTTTGATCTCCTTGCAGTCCAAAGGACTCTCAAGTGTCTTCTCCAACACTGCAATTCAAAAGCATCAATTCTTCAGCACTCAGCCTTCTTTATGGTCCAACTCTCACATTCATACATGACTACTGGTAAAACCGTAGCTTTGACCAAATGGATCTTTGTCGGCAAAGTAATGCTTATGTTTTTTAATATGCTGTCTAGGTTTGTCATAGCTTTTCTTCCAAGGAGCAAGCATCTTTTAATTTCATGGCTGCAGTCACCATCTGCAGTGATTTTGGAGCCCTAGAAAATAAAGTGTGTCATGGTTTCCATTGTTTCCCCATCTATTTGCCATGAAGTGATGTGGCTAGCTGCTATGATCTTCAGTTTTGAATGTTGAGTTTGAAGCTAGCTTTTTCACTGTCTTCTTTCATCCACATGAGTGGGTGGGAATACACAGTAGCTGCTAAAGGGCTCCCTTCGGAGGGCATTCCTTTCCTCAGTGCACTTTGAAATGTAAATGAAAAGATGCCTTTGGAAACTTGCTGCACAAAGAGTGGTTGTGGACCACAAGCATCAGTATCTCCTGGGAGCTGGCCAGAAACTCAGAACCTCAGCGCTTCCCAAGTCTACCAAATCAGAAGTTGCATTTTAACAAGATCTTCAAATGATTCATAGGCACATTGTAGTTTGAGATGCACCACTTTACATCTTATATCAACAGAAAAGAGATGAGTAAGCTTGGTTCTAAAGCTTCAAAGAAACTCACTTTTCTGTTTGGTGGAAATACATTTGTGACCTAAGAGAGTTCACCCTGGATTTGTGAGTATTGAGACTTTTGAAGAAAGGAGCTTTGGGAACCTAACCTGTTCATATGTGAAAGTTCTAAGATTCTAAAAATGGGTTGTGTATCCTTGTTTTCTGAAACAGCGTGTAGAGCATAGATTTCTTAGTAGTTGAGAGGCAAAGCTATGAATATCTGTATATAAAAGAGTGATATTCTAAAGAGTTTTCAAGTTATATAGTAGATGCTCAGTAAATGAGTGTCCGCTCTATTCAATTCCCTTCAGAATACCAGCTTAGAAAGTCTCAGATGGTAGAGATCTGTGGGCTATGTTTATAATATTCTCAGTGGAATATATAAGGTTGTTCAATTGAGCTAATTGCCTCAGGCTGCTATGCGTTTTCACTTCTACCTTCTCGATTTTCTTGCCTCTCCTGTATCTATTCTACCAACTACTGGTGTTGCTGCTGCCATTGTGCCTATATCCACAGCGTTTCCTTCCTCGGCCTCATGATTCATTCTTTCTAACCTGTTGTGGGCTGGGTGAGTGGATAGCCACAGAAATTACCGTATAGCTAAAATAACAGCCACATATTCTAAGTGAGAACTTGAGAGGATTTTCTATAAGTGCACTTTTGCACATAGGCTATGTGGTAATTATTTGCCTAATAGTCCCACTTTTTTTTTTTTTTTAATCTTTTAGAATCTTAGTTGTCTTAGACACTTCAGACTTAAATGCTAGTTAAATGACATCAACATAGGTGATCAAATGATATGAACAACAGTGAAATTATTTGTTCCTTTCATAATATGAGTCTTGGAACTCAACTTAGGATGCCCTAATAAAAAGAAGAAATGAAGATACACAGGGAACATGAAAAAAAATAAAAGTAAGTTTTAAGAAAAAGAAAAATCAAAGAAATCCATATATAAGAAAGTCAGTAGTGATATATGTAAAAGATATATATGTATACATATACATATGGGGACAGGTTACATCCTATTAATCTTTGTATCCCCAATACCTGGCCTATTAAAAATGCAATAAATCTGTAAACAGATCAGAATAAGGAGAAGAAAAAAGAAAACTGTGTCTTCATATTGGTAGAGGGACTCCTAATAGGGAATGCTACTAAAAGAGGAAGGGTGTTCTACAAAGGTCAAATGTGATTTAAAAACCAGAGGCGGTAAAAAAAAGGTGGAAGATGGAAGCCAGAGACAACAGAGAAGGAACTGGATCAGCATTTTTTTATATATATAAAAATAGATGTTCAGTTGTTCAAGGCTCCCACAACTTCTGTTACAGAGCATGAGTCCCAAATTGGGGATGACAAATAGTGGCACGTGTCAGAATTTGACATTCAGCAAAAATGTCCCTCCTGCACCTGTGGCAGAGCTCACTTTCAAAACAGCATTTTTTCCTTTTGGACACAGACCTGGTCTCAGTATTGCCCATCAAAACAAGCAGGATTGACACTCCCATACTGGGGACTCTGGCACTGTAGTCACACACCTACAAAATACCACTTTCAATGATTGGTAAAAAACTGGAGAAAAGTGCTGAAGAAAAGAACTATTATCCCCCAATGTAAAAAAAGAATGGACCAATTCAGCTTCATTTTGCTATTCAAAGCAGTGGTTCTCAAATTTTCCTGTACATCAGAATTACCAGGAGAGCTTGCTCTTGGCTCCCATCTCCAGAGTTCAGTAGGTCTGGGGTGGGACCTGAGAATTTGCATTTCAAACACTTTAAGATTCACTATTCAAAAGAATACTGGAACAAATTCTAAATATGTAAAACTGAAAATCTTTTGACAAGCAAAATAGTACGTTGTAATTAGCATAGCTTTATGAAGAAAAATGTAAATTAACCAACTATAGCTTGTAGTGAATAGAGCAAAGATTTTGATGCTAAATAGACTCTGGTTTAAGCTCTGGTTCTGCTATTTACAGATTCATGATTTTTACCAAGATTACTTAAACTTTATATAAGCCTTAGTTTCCTCTGGTAAAATGGGGATAGGAAAAATATCCCATAGAGTTACTGTGAGGACTAAACGGGGGAAATATATCTAAAGAGACTAGCACAGTGCCTGGTACCTAGTAAGCATTCATTCCATCCTTCATCCTTTTCCTCTTCTTGGCTGACAGCAGTCGTGGGTCTTGAAGCAGTAGAGTGAAATAATATATTTTCATAAAGACTGTAGAATCTGTCATGCAAAAAGACTCATAAAAATGCTAGAAAATATTACGATGAATTAGTGGACAAGTGTAAGCAGCTTAGGTGATAAAGATCGCAGGGAGGTCCAGTGGTTAAGACTCTGTGCTCCCAAAGCAGGGGGCATGGGTTTGATTCCTAGTCGGGGAACTGAGTGAGATTCCCCATGGCTGGCCAAAAGAAGAAAAAAAAGATTGTGGGGGAGAAGTGTTAAAACAGCATTCTAATCCTCCTCTTAGAAGAGTCTCCCCTAAAGAGACAAAGTTCAACTTCATCCCCTACACCTGTGATTAAAATGGGCTTCTTACACCCCAGAGGATACATTCCAGGGGCAGAAAGCCAACTGCCTAATTATTCCCTTAAGTGGCTTTTTTTTTTTTTTCTGAGCCACTTTTCAAAGGACTCCTAGGAAGTGTTGAAAACTGTTATTGTACAATCTTCTTGATGAAGCAAGGTGTGACCTTTTGCTCACACAGAGGCTTAGGTTTTTGTGGAAAAGCTGCCAATGCTGTGGAAAAGCACTTGCTCATTTTGTGTAGATGAAATATAATGTATTGTTGAAAATCCTAAAACTCAGAAGTACAAACTATTACAAACAACTGTTAATTGTATATTTGATGATATACATTATTTTTAATGATTTTAGGTATAACAGTATTGTGATTATGTTATGCATTTAAAGATACATGTTTAATGCTTACCTATAAAATAGTACATCTGAGATTTGTTTCAAAATAATCTCAGGAGAGTAGAGGTTGGTGCCAGTATAGATGAAACAAGATTATCCCGAATTGACAAATGTTGACTAGTTGATGGGTATATGATAGCCCATTATACTATTTTCTCTTACATTGTATTTCATTATCTACCTAAAATGTTAAAAATTCAAGTAGTTTTTATCAATATGATACTGTTTTCTAGGACAGGATTGTCTTATATGTGTAATTTTCTCTAAAGATTCTGAAAATTTACATTTAACAAAATCATAGGTTTTAAACCTAAGAATCTGACAATGTATCTTCCACATGCAGGAACGAGTATATTTTAGCATTTGGTACTGTTTGGGTCCTTTATTAGTGTAAATGTATAAAATGGAAAGGAAAAATTTGCCAGAATTGTGGAAATGAGAATAAATTTCAAAAATAAAAACTACAAATCCAACTACTGAAACCCTATTGTAATTCATCTGGTGCATTAAAGCACCAAGTATCATTAATTCATGGCAACAATTAAAAGGGGAACTTTGCATTATTCCAGGCCTACAACTCACTTTATGGTCGGCATAATCATTCAGTAATTAGAAATATCATCTTGCTGGATTCCATTCCGAATTCGATGTTTTTGAACACTTTCATTTCTAACACAGAGTAACTGTGGCCAGAATAAGATGGCAAAACGACTTGGGTGATGTAGTCCAGGGCTTGCTTGCCAGTTAGCACGCTGGGACATGCCAGAGATTCAGAGATTTCCCTCACGAAGATACACGAAGCTGAGTTCTTGCTTTGGGTGCTACAGCTTCTCTTCTGAATACGAACAGGATGAGCCAACTCTTGGCAAAAATCTTGAGGAGGTTAAGTTTGTCTTTCAGTTTCTCTTACTCCATCTTCCCCTTTGCTCTTCCCGGTATGTAAGTCCGTGAGAAAAGTTCTCCGTTCTGACTGAGATTCTGTGTTTATCATAGACAAATGTTTCTTTTTCCTTTGCCTTGGATTATAAATGCCGAAGGACTGGGAGCTTGAATGCCTATTTCCTTTAGAATTTAATATTAAGGGGGAGAAACACCTCAAGATTAGAAAAACAAAGACAAACCCCGGGTTCCTCTTCGTAGGAAGGGTGAGTGGGGTCAGTCCGGCCAGACGTAGCCCTGGGCTCCGGATGTCACCCCGCACGCAGCGCTCGAACTCCCTCCCCACCGCAGTCCCGCGCGGGAGCCGCCCCCGCGCGCCTTCGATCCAGGTCCACCACTCTCGCCCGGGGAGGCCGCCTCCCCGAGCCCCGCCTCCGGCCTGGGTGCGCCAGGATCCGCCTGCAGGGGGCGCTGCGGCGAGCGCAGCCCGTGCCTGCGGGGAGCGACCCGGGGTGGGAGTCCCGCGGTTCCGGGCTTGGGACGGCGGCAGGGCAGGGGCCGGGCGGGGTCCCGGTGCCCACGGCGGCCCAGCAGGGCTGCGGGGTGGAGCGCGAGCATTCCAGCCGCGGTCCCGGGTGACTCCCTCGGTGACGCCGGCCGCGTTCTTTCCTCTTCCTCTCGCCTCTCCGGCCCCGCCTTCCCTTTTCCTCCGCCCACCCCACCGAAGCCGAGCCACCGCCGCCGCCGCCGCCAGCAGCGCCGTCATGTCGGCCCCCGCCGGGTCCCCTCATCCGGCCGCCAGCGCTCGCATACCGCCCAAGCTTGGCGGAGCCGCCGCCTCAGGAGCCGCCGCGCCGGCAGGCCCGGGCCCGGGGCCGCACCAGCAGAACGGTGAGGAGGGCGGCCCGGGCGGAGCGCGGGGCCTAGTGCCGGCGGGGCAGCCTGCGCGGCGCGATCGGGCGGGGAGGTAGGGCGGGCGGTGGGAGTTGGGGGCTGCCGGGCTGGGGGCGGGGGGCGCACGGCGAGAGCCTGACTGGGGACGGGGCGAGGGGGGACGGACGCCCCGGTGCGGGGCCGACCCGGGGCATCGGGGACTCGGGCTGCTTCTGGAGTGTGGCCCCGGGCCCTAAACCTCCGGGGCGAGTTGGGGCGTAGAAAAGGGGCAGCCCAGAGACCACGTGAATCCCGGTTATCCCGCCCCGGGCGCGGGCGAGATGCCCCGAGCGACCCCTGTCGCGGAGAGACCCGGGGCCGCAGAGTGCGTGGTCCGGGGAAGGCTGCTTGTAGCCATGGAGCTGGGGAGGGTTGTGCCCTTCCTGTCTCGGGGAAAATTGCTCTGATTTTTGAGGCCCGGCGAGCACGCTGCCTGGAAGGAAACTTAAGTTAGAGCTCAAGTTTGTAGACAAAGGGTGTAAATAGGCAACACAAGTGTAACCGTAACCCTGACCCAGTTCGGCCTCGAGATCTGTCATTGCTGCTGCGGCTGCTACTCGAGCGTCTGGAGCTGGCTGGTCGTGTTTGAAAAGGAGCCGGTGTCAAATGGATTTAAACGAATACTTTTAGATCTGGGTGTTCCCCCCCGCCCCCCAGCTTCACTTTCAGAAACACAAAATGTGCCAGAGTTGGCCCCGTTTGAGGGAAGGCCTTCATACCGGCAGCAGGCAATGCAACGTGAAGGCCGCTTTCACACTAAGGTCGTGGGCTTTGGGGATGTAACAGTCTCCGCTGAAAATGATGCTTGCAGGATATCCATTCCCTCAGTTAGTGGATGGGGCCCGGGGAGAGGGGCCCTCTCTGTATAAACGATAATGTTTCAGATGAGAACTCTCGAAACTAATTGACTGAATACTTTAGAAGAATATGTCTGGTTCTCTGTTTGTCTAAGAGAACAAAGTCTGGTGGTGCTCTTCAAATGATTGTTGGACTGACCTATTTTACCCAGTCTGCTAGTGAAAACTTACTGGACTTTATAAATCAGTTCAGCGAACATTTAATTTTTACAGCTGATGCTGTTCATGCTCGCAGTTTATCGTTTATCCTGAGAACCAGAAGTTGAATTTTTTTTTTGTAAGTCAGACGTGATGGCTTAGTCTTCATAATCCTTTGGATCAGCCATAATTGTCAGTGTTACATGCACTACTTTCTCTGGTCATTGTTTACTGTATGGGTTTTGAATGTGAACAGTGTAGTACGTTTTGTTCTTCTGCCCTGAACCAACATGAAGATATTATTTGTGAGCAGTTTTCGTTCTTGTAAACTTAAACATAAATTCTTGTTTTTGTTTAGTTTTTGAAATAGCTTTGTGTGTGGAAGAACTGAAAGAAGAGATCCCCAGTCTTTTAGAATATTGTAAATCCATGTTTAATAGTGACCCGAGGATTGTGTCTTTTCTTGATTTCCTGAGTATGCATTATTGTCGTAGTGTACAATTTTTAAGGTGGCAGATATTTGCCTTAGTCTTAAAATTTTGTGAATACTCAAAAGAGTGGCAGGATATCAGTTGTAATCAAGATGTTAAATATGTAAAAGATCAGTTAATATATTTAGAAGCCAGATGTAGATATCTGATGCTTGATTTCTGCTGTTGGTAATCATTGCTTTCCTTTGATATAATTCATTTCAGCATTTGTTGCATGCTTGCAGTTGAGGACTTGAGATTAGCCTAAAAGATAAAACAAAATCCCTGCCTTTCTCCTAAATTGACATGTATTTTGGTGACATTCAAGTTGGTTATGACCTTGAGGGATTTGACAGATACAGGTAGGAGGGGAGGGAGGGCTGTTGCAGGAGCATGAACCAAAGTTGAAAAATTTAGGAACCAAGAGGCAAAAAGTGTGCTAGGTGAGAGGGAAAACCCAAGCGATTAAAGCTGAAGAGGATACTTAAAAGGGGCCAGATTACAGAAAGGTCTTGAGTGTTAAGGAATTTGGAAATGAAGATAAAGGACTAGAGTTAATTTTTGTTTGTTTTTGTGAAAATAAGTGGCTTAAGTAGATAAATAACAAGATCAAATCTGTTTTTGTTTTGCTTGTTCATCTCAGAGAAAAGTAACTTTTGTTTTTGGAATCCGAAGATAATGGTTAAGCAATCGTTTGGGTTTGTGATTGATTCTTCAGTCCTGTATAAACTAGTTTGCCTTTTTATATCTCTGTGGAATTCCAGACATGGTGAAAAAGAAATAGATCAGAAGTATGAGTTTGAAACATCACAGAAGACAGAGTTGTAAAACTGGATTGGTACCTAGCAATCACTGACTTTAGTGTTTATCAAACATTTTTAAAAACAGATTTCTTTTCCAAGAGGAGTTTGTAGAGCCCTGCTACAGACATCCGAAAAAAGCAGAGCTATTGTGGTTAAAATTGAGGTGGAGGTCCAGGTGTTTTTGGAGTACAGTCTGTAAGACACCTAGTTCGATTCTCTAATTAAACAGATGAAATCAAGATCCAGAAAGGTTTGGGTGGGTGTTATTCACCAGTGCCTATATAAACTTCTTGAGGGTAGCTGCCTGTCTCCTTTCATTGCTATATTATTCAGTATTTTCGAGGCCTAGAACAAGTTATAGTTTCATTTGTTAAATGAAGTCTAATACAGTCTTTCTAGTTTTAAGTCCAGATCTCTTTCTATTAACAGACTCTAAGAAGTCTCTTACTAGACACTTTGACTTTCGAAAGGGTTAGGAGGCAGAAGCCCAGACTTCATTAATATTTTTCCTTGTTTTCTGTGTTTAACTGTTAACATACTTTTCGCCATTTATTCCTCCCTCCACCCCACATACACTTATTTGAAGATACAGTTTGATTTCTTTGAGTTTGTGACATATTTCTTTTTGAACTTCCTTCCTTGGAGTTACATTTCTGTACTTCAGTTTTTCACTGAGCAGCATATGGGCAGTTTAGAATCATTGTATTTTCATAGAAAGTATTAGTTGAATATTTTTCAGCTTACACTTTGCCTTTTGAGAGTCCTTCCAAAACAGAGTCCTCAAACAAAGAAAGACTGAGTGAATAATATCCTGGTAATTGCAGCATAACTCCGTTGTTGTTGTTTAGTTGCTAAGTCATGTCTAATTCTTTTTTGGGTCTGTGGACTGTAGCCTGCCAAGCTCCTCCATCCATGGGATTCTGAAGGCAAGAATACTGGAGTGGGTTGCCATTTCCTTCTCCAGGGACTCTTCCCAACCCAGGGATCGCACCCACATCTCCTGCATTGGCAGGCGGATTCTTTACCTTGAGCCACCAGGGAACCTGGCATAACTCCATAATTTCTCCCCGTTGACTTAAATTGAAAGAGGTATTTTATAAGTGGTTTTTTTTTTCGTTTGTTTGTTTTGGTGGGGGTCACTCAGATTTATCAATAAAACTGCTTTCTGATTCTTTTAGGAAGCAAATGGTGCTCGTTTTCAAATGAAAATGTGTTTTCTTCCTACCTTGTGCCTTTCCCAAGAATGATACTATCGGCAGTTTTGTCATTTCATTGTCCATAATGCAAGAAAGATGAGATAGTAATGGGAATTATCAGACTTCATTACTTTATTATTAGACTTCTTTACATAAACTGGAGAAGGTGATGGCACCCTACTCCAGTACTCTTGCCTAGAGAATCCAATGGACAGAGGAGCCTGGTGGGCTACAGTCCGTGGGGTTGCGCAGTCAGACATGATGGAGTGACTTTACTTTCACTTTTCACTTTCATGCATTGGAGAAGGAAATGGCAACCCACTCCAGTGTTCTTGCCTGGAGAATCCCAGGGACAGAGGAGCCTGGTGGGCTGCCGTCTATGGGGTCGCACAGAGTCGGACACGACTGAAGCGACTTAGCAGCAGCAGCATTACATAAACATACCTTTCACTCAGGAATACTGTTTGGTGGATTATAGGAAACTCTTCAACTTTGAGAGCACATGCAAAATTTAAAATGATACAAGTGTACATACAGATACCAGTGTATCTGAAGTGAGTTCTTTTTGATCAGAGCAGTGTCTTTGTCTCAAGTTTCTAGTCTTTCTTTATAGCCAACCAGAAGCATCTGGTCCTCTCATGAAGACAGTGCCATGCTATAACAGAACTTTCTGCATACATAATTTCCTCCTAAACTGATTAATAGATGTTTCAAGGATCTTCTAAAATACATACACAAGTGTCTGGTATCTGGATTGTTTTTACTTTTTTGTTGTTGTGTTGCTTTAGTTACTTTCATTGTATTTTCATTCCCACCCCACACCTCCCCCTCAATTTCTGAGATAATATGTGTAATAATTTTTGTGGATCATGTTCATTGCCACTGATCCCGGTATTTCAGCTAACTTCCATCTTTTTGATTCGTCTGTAAACCCTGAAGAATTAGATGCTAAAGACGTTGAAATAGAAGGGATTTTGAGCCAATCTTCAATGGACTTTTCCTAGAAATGAGAGCATCTTCAGAGTTAACACTGTGTGTTAGAGCAGATCTTGTTATATTCAGCCCTGGGGAAGCCACTATTATTTCCAGTAGGTTAAGCATACTCAGACTTGCCAGAAAATGTAGGCTAGTGAAAAAGGTGTAGGCTCTGTTACAGCCCAGGGTTTTGTGGAGAAAATTACTTAACATCTCTGAGCTTCAGGGAATAATAATACCTTCCTCTTAGGGTTGTTGAGAAGATTACATTAAATGAGGTGCTGTTTTTTAAAGTACCTGGTGTTTAGTAAAATGAGATGCTTTGCAATTGAGGGGTTCCTTCATTTCATTTCCTTCAAAACTCCAGGATATAAATTCTTCAGGCAGCAGAGACCATGTGAGTTTTCCTCATCGTATTTCCAGCAGCAGCATGCGATGGGCACTCAATGGAGTACGTGAACTTGGCTACTAACTTTCTTACACTGTCCAGCCCTCCCTGCAAAGAATCTGCTTTTGGAAGTTTTCCACCGATAGGCCACTACTTCAGCTAGCTGCTTTATGGGAAGAGGGGTTTTAAGTTTTATATGACTGCGTGCTGAAAGCTGCCAGGAAAAGGAATTGAGGAAAAGGGAGATGAAATAGGGAGGCAAGAGGGAGTAGTAAAATGCCTTGCCTAGACCATAGCCAAGTCCTAACTCACTGTTTTTCCTAGTGTTTCTGAGAAATAGGTATTGTGAAATGGGTTTGGAACCTTCACTGACTCTCATCTTCACTGCTTCCGAACTGTGTGAAATGGTATGAATTAATAACCTTTCACGTCCTTGTTTGTTTGTAAAGTGAGGGTAGTGATACTTACAGGGTTTTGTGAGAATTATATAAGATCATGGATAGAAAAGCAGAGAACCTTGCAGGTAGCAGGTTTTCAGCCAGGATTGGTTTTCTTTTGGCGCCTTCACTGTTAGCAGTCATTGTGATGGCATCCAAGAGGACACCTGAGGGAGTGGCAGGAATAGTCTGCACTAGGTGCAGTGAGAGCTCATCTGAATGGCTCCAGACGCTGTCTGCCAGCCGTGACTGCTGTTAGCCTTCCATCGGGAAGAATAATCCAGGGTAATCAGATGTGATCCAGACTCCCCATTTTTTAAATCACTAGGGTTTTAATTGCAGACTTTTTAGAGGTGTATGTGTCTGTATACATTTTATGCTCATTAAAAATGTATTTTAGCAATATTATTGATACTTTATATTCAAAATATTTAGTAATTAGTACTTAACATACTGACCACCCAGCCTTGACACTGGAGCAGAATTGTGTCAGACTGTAACGTGCCTGGCATTACTCCTTTAGTTGCTGGATCGTCAGTGGGTCTGGGGCGAGGGACCAGCGTGGTGGGATGTAACAGGGAAGCAGGGGCAGGACTGTGACGTTCACCAGCTGGCTCAGCAGTGTTTTAAGAAAGATGATTGTTAAAGTACATACAGGCTGAGTATTGAATTATTTCTTGGTAGTTCAGTGAGGAATGAAATACATTTTTAGTAATTAATTATTTTTCCATATTAGTATGAATTGTATTTCAGTAGGACAGAGGAGCTTGTAGTTTGCTGACCTTGATGTTCTTTTGAAGATAATGAAAACTTTTTAATCTGCCTTCTTAAAAAAGTTGAAATTCTGAAATTCCTGGCAGTCCCATGGTTAGTACTGTGCACTTCCTCTGCAGGGGACGCAGGTTCCATCCCTGGTTGGGAAACTAAGATCCTGCATGTTGTGTGGCATGACCAAAAAATAAGAATAAAATTTTTAAAAATGTTAAAATTTTTTAAATTTCAGGAATTTGATTCAGGAATTCAATTAATTCAATTAATTCAGTCTTTTCAATTCAGGAAAAGATTAATGAAGCAAACATTTTTATATTCAAAATGTTGCTTCTCTATGGAATGAGGGGAATGAGGAAACATTTAAGAGCCTATGATTTTTTTGGTATAGTGACTAGATGTTCCATAAAATACTTGCTGTGTAAATTTTGATTTTCATATCGAGTTTGCATAAAGCAGGAATAGAATCAGTTTTCCTTTGGTGAGAATCTGATCTCAGGAAGGAAATTATGTCACTGAGGCAGATCTATCCTTTGGGTAGATTTTATGATAATTTTCTCTCAATAAGGATAGCAAGGGTGCTTATAGAAAATCAGAGGCTGTATCTCGCTTGTGTATAATAATATCAGTCAGGCTGATCATCTAAAACCTTTGCAGCTGTGATTAGAGCTAGGGAGATTATCTTGGATCTGGGTGGGCCTGATACACTTGCAACCATCCTTATTGGAAACTGGAGGAGTCAGCCTACAGAGAAAGTAGTAACAAGACCACAGGAGCAGAGGTTAGAATGATGTACTTTGAAGATGGAGGGAAGGGGCCACAAGCCAAGGAATGCAGGTGACCATTAGAAGCTGAACAAGGTAAGGAAATGGATTCTTTCCTCAGGCTTCAGAAAGAACCAGCTTTGCCCATGACACCTTGGCATTAGCTCAGTGAAACTGATTTTGGACTTCTGACTTCCAAACTGTAAAGTAATAAATTTGTACTATTTTAAGCCACTAAATTTGTAGTAATTTATTACACTGTACTAGGAAACTCATACATCTAATGAGAAGGAAAAAAAGCGGCAGTGTCAAAACGCTTTAGATGCAGTGAAATGCAGTAGATTTTTACTTTCCTTTTGTTTCGAGTGTTCTTATACTTGAACTACTAAAGAATAAAAAGTGTAGAATGGCAGAGAAAAAATATTCAGACTTGTAATTTGTTCTGGTAGTAGAGTATAAGTATTAAGTTTTGAATTCTTTTTCTTTATATATCATGCACATGCATGCATACTGTCGCTCAGTCTGTCTGACTCTTTGGGACCTCATGGGCCATAGCCCACCAGCCTCCTCTGTCCTTGAGATTTCCCAGGCAAGAATACTAGAGTGGGTTGCCATTTCCTTCTCCAGGGGACCAACAGGGAAGCCCTTAAATATCATGTAGTTGTGGATAATTGTGATGAGATAAGTGCCTGATACAGAAATATGGATGATTATTTACTGGGCTTATTTGTTTTTTCTTCAAAACACAGCAGTGGAATCCATGAGCCAGTCACTATCCTAAGCCTTAAGGATATGATAAAGCGGAGAGCAAAGTAGGCCCAGGTTTTTGACTCACAGAGTGTACACTTAGTAACAGTCCCACGTGGAAAGCACTGTCGCAGAGGTCCAATATACTGCAGTACAACATCAAGCGGGCAGCGACTTGTAGAATTACAGAATGTTTTCTAGAGGAAGAGCTGAGAGCTGAAGGATGAGTACGAGTTGGTCAGGTGAAGTGGGTAGAAGGGAACCTCGAAGGTTCCAGGTAGAAGGAGGAGCCTGTGTGAACAGTCAGAAGTGAACAAGCATGACTTGAGAACTCTGTGCTAAGAGAGGGTGTATGTGGAATAGAGATTTTCAGCCTTTTCACTCATGGCTGCTTTAGTGCTAAAGTTTTTGGTGACATTCTTGAAGGAGTTAAACTTAGAACACATGTATTTTAAAACAGCAAGTTCCAGGAAAAATATATTAACATAATCCTCTTCAGAGGTCTTTATAAAGCAACTTAATATTCTGCCCTAGTCAACCTCTTTGCTGGCCTTTTGACACAAAGCTGTAGCATGCAGCCTTACCTGATGTTGTGCTGTGGCTCCTTTGCTTTTCTTGCGGCAAGTTATACTTCTTTACCAGCTCAGCATTCTGTGTCACTTCATCATAACACTAGGCATTTCTAGTTGTAGCAGAGCTTTTGATACATTTTATTGATCCGAGTTGGGCAAACTCAGGTGAGGACTTGCAGTATATTAAGGTATACCTTTAGGAAATCATTGTGAAAAGGAGGAGTAGTGAGCTGTGAGTGGCAGAGGTTTCCCCAGTGGCTCAGTGGTAAACAATCTGCTTGCCGATGCAGGAGACACGGGTTCAATCCCTGGTTGGGGAAGGAAATGGCAACCCCCTCCAGTATTCTTACCTGGGAAATCCCCAAAACAGAGGAGCCTGGCATGCTGTAGACCATGGGGTCACAGAGTCGGACATAACTTGGCAACTGAGCACAAGCACACACACAGCAGGGCAGGGGTCAGATCATAAAAAGTCTTTGCATTGGTTTTATCTTTGCTCCTGAAACAAATAACCACAAACTGGTGGCTTAAAACAACATGAATTCATCTTCTGTAGGTTAGAAGTCTAACTGGGCTAAAATCCAGGTGTCATTAGGGCTGCATTCACTTCCAGAGGCTCTAGGAGAGAACCCATTTCTTTTCCTTTTCCAGCTTCCAGAGGCTGTGCACATTCCTTGGCTCTTGGCCACTCTTTCCATCTTCAGAGCCAGCAACATTGCCTTTCTCAGAGGAGTCTTCTGTGATCACATCTCCTTCTGACTCTCTTCTGCCTCCCTTTTCCACTTATAAGGACTCTCATGATTATGTGGCGCTTACCTGGATTATATATTCCCTCTTTGAAAGTCCACTGACTTAACAGCCCTAATGCTATCTGTAATGTTACCACCCATGTAACCTAGCATTTTCACTGGTTCTAGGGATTAGGACACGAATGTGGGGTGAGGGAGGGATTATCCTGTCTCCCACTATCTTACAGGCCATATTAGAGAATTTGAATTTATTCTTGATGGCAAGAGAAACCATTAGAAAGCTTTAAGCAAGGAACTAACAATCTGCTATTCTTTTCAAAGTCCCCCCGCTATTTTAGTACCTTGCCTTTCCTTAGAAATTTTAGAATCTTCTTGTTGGTATTTATTTGAAAAAAAAAAAAAAAGCCTTCATGTGTTTTTGGGATTGTATTGAATCTGAAGATCAAAATTAAGATAACTTACATCTTAATGTCAAGCCTTCCTGTCCACAAAGATGATATATCATTCCATTTATTTAAGTCCTGAATTTCTTTTGTCAGTGTTTTGTAGTTTTCTACATATAGATTCTTCACATATTTCATTAAATTTGTATTTTCAGTACTACTTTTTGTGTGAGCTGTTGTAAATAGCATTTTGGCTTTAGAATCTGAATCCTGAATTTTTTAAAATAGCGATTGCTATTCTGGTTGCTATTACTACATAATAAATTACAACAGAACTTAGGGGTTAAACAACCATTATTCTCACAGCTTGTGTTGAGCTAAGAATTTGAACAGGGCACAGCAAAGATGGCTTTTCTCTGCTCTAGGACGTCTAGGGCCAGAGCATCTGCAAAGGTTATTTTGATGGCTGGAGATTAGGATGACCTTGAAGGCTCATTTATTCACACATCTGGCACTTAGACTAGAATATATCAGACTTGTACTTCAAACCAGAGTGCCTAGCAGTGACCACTCTGTATGTTTTTGGCATCCTTAGACCATGGCAGCTGTGGAGTAAATGGGCTTCTTATGGAGTTGCTTAGGGATCCACATGCAAATAATCCCATCAAACGATACAGGTGCTCAATTATCTATGACTGAGTCTGGGAATTTATACAGCTTTGCTTCTGCCATTCTTTATTGGTGGAAGCTGTTACAAGCCTGCTCAAATTCAGGAGGAGTAGACACATCCTAGCCTTCAATCAGCAGAGTGTCAAAAGAGTTTGGTGACCATGCTTTAAAACTGCCACGGTTACTGAGGCAATTATCGGGAATATAAGTAAGTGAAAATGCTAATACTAGTGAAATTCCCATAATTTACAGAGTGTCTTTTTTTTTTTTTTCTTTTTTAAAGAGAATGGGTGCATTTGTGATCTTTGCCAGGCTTATTTTTTAGTTTATACAGAAGAAATATAACTTTAATATTCACTGGCTCAGAAGGTAAAAAATCTGCCTGCCATGTAGGAAACCCAAGTTTGATCCCTGGGTTGGGATGATCCCCTGGAGTAGGAAATGACAGTCCCCTCCAGTATTCCTCCCTGGAGAATCCCATGGACAGAGGAGCCTGGTGGGCTACAGTCCATGGGGTCTCAAAGAGTCAGACACGACTGAGCAACTAAGCATTCATTATTAATATACCCTAAGAAAAAGTTAAGAATTATCTAATACATTTTAAAGTTGAAGAAAATGCACAACTTGTTAGGTCACAGTAAGACAAAATTTTTAAAAATTATTTTCTTGTCCTAGCATTGTCTTTAAATTTAAACTGATCTTTATTTTTTTTTAGTGCAAGTTTAAAAAAATTGATTTTAAATATTCAAAAAATTATTTTACTTTGAAAGGAGTTAATTCAGATATTATTTTAGTTAAATTATACTAGAATTTTTTTGGGGGGTACTCTTGGATCATTTAGATTTTGGTAAGGAATGGTATGCATTGACATATAATTAGCTATTCTTACCTTCGCACCCTCTTTCCAAAGTAAGTACCTTCCTTTTCCTTGATGGATGGAAAAGTAAATAGACTTTTTTGGTGGGTAATTTACTTCTGATAAATGTTACCAGTTCCAACATTCCTGTTATTTTTAGAAGAATGGCATTTGAGTAGCTTGGACAAGATCATGGTTATTGTCCTGTTTTCAGAGATCATTTAGCATAGATAAGCCAAATCAAATCATAGAGTGAGTAGATATTTAAACAGATTTATCTGATCTCTTGATTAGTAAATGTGTACATTGTTGGGTTTTCTCAGGCTATAATGAAGAGTGGCAAAACCATTTTTTAAGATCTGTTTTAGTAAGAGGAGAAGAACATTTTACACTTTTTTTTTTAAGGCATGTTAATGAAAGATTTATATTAAGACTTGTTTCCTTTTAAGTAAATTCTTGTAAGTGAACTATGATCATGTGAAATATCCTATAAGAAAAGTAAATTATATACCTAGTAAAATAGTGTTACCTGAGTTTTGGTTCCTTGTATACTTGGAATTACAGAAGTTTGGACTTTATTTTTTGTTTACAGCTTGATTGTGTGAGTTATCTTTGGAGAATGTATTTAAATGACTAAATGCTAAAGATTATTTAGTAGGAATTGAAAATAGAATAAGGAAATTATTCGTGTATCTTTTATGAGTACGTATTATCTATTTTATACATTATTATGGCAAGGAATACAGTGACACCTTCTTCTGTGTCAGTGAACTTGAAACAGCTTGAAATTTATATACGTATATCTTTGTGTGTGTGTGTATGTGTATATGTGTGTGTGTGTGTATTTGATTATCCTTTCATTTGGGCTTCCCTGGTTGCTCAGACAGTAAAAAATCCACCTGCAATGTGAGAGACCTGGGTTTGAACCCTGGGTTCTGAAGATCCCCTGGAGAAGGGAACAGCTACCCACTCCAGTATCCTTGTCTGGAGAATTCCATGGAGAGAGAAGCCTGGCAGGCTACAGTCCACAGGGTCGCAAAGAGTCGGACATGACCAAGCGACTTTTACTTTCACTTTTCATTTCAGAGGCTTCCCTGGTGGCTCAGGGGTTAAAGCATCTGCCTGCAATGTGGGAGACCTGGGTTCAATCCCTAGATCGGGAAGATCCCCTGACAAGGAAATGGCAATCCACTCCAGTATTTTTGCCTGGAGAATCCCATGGAGGGAGGAGCCGGGTAGGCTACAGTCCACGGGGTCGCAAAGAGTTGGACACGACTGAGCTACTTCACTTCACTTCACAGATACCTATTTCATTCCAAAAGACAAGCAAATTAGATTCCAGGATAATTCAAGTTTGCCCTTGGAACCAAAACTAGAACTCCATTATTTGAGATAATTGACCTTCTGGGCTGAAGAAAGCTAGTAGGATTTTAGTGTAGCGAGGGCCAGCAGATCACTGTTTAAAAGCATGGACTTGAGCCAGATTATCTAAATCAAATCCCAGCCCTATTACTTTCTAAGTATGTGACTTTATTAACTTAAATTTTGTTTCATTTATCTTATTATAAAGTAGTTATGATACTCTTTATTTCAGGTTGTTATGAGGAGGAATAAAGGAGTGAATATATGTAAAACATTAGAACAGTGAGTGGCACAAAGTATAATGTTTAGACTATTAATAAAATTAAGTTATGATAACTTTAATGATACAGATAAAATAAATACATTCTATAGGGAACAAAGATAAATATGTAAAAATGAAAGTATTAAAAGCACTAGAGGAAAACATGGGTAGTTTTATAATATTGGAGTGGGGGAGGCTTTATGAAGTATGAATTAAAATTTTATCAAGCATGAAAGATTTTACTACATGATAATTGAGACACTATAGCAGGAGACAAGGTGAACAAAGTTAAGTAATCTGAAGGAAATACAGGCAGCACATAATAGTAACATATGGTTAAATTGCTTAATGTATATGAACATTTATAAATTATTAAGGGACACACAATCCTTTGGGGAGAGGGTAGATAACAAAGATACCCAAGTGGCTAAGAAACATTTGTAAGGATTCTCAGCATCACTCAAAGTTTAGTACTGCAAGATAAAATGTTTCTCTCTTATTAGATTGGCAGAGATTAAAATGGTACTCAGTGTTGGGAAGATGAGGCATTCTGAAGCATCATTGATGAGAGGTACAAATTGATAGACATTTTTGGAGGTATTTGGCAATAATGGTCAATTTTCAGTTCAGTTCAGTCGCTAAGTCGTGTCCAACTCTTTGCGACCCCATGAATCGCAGCACGCCAGGCCTCCCTGTCCATCACCAACACCCGGAGTTTACTCAAACTCATGTGCATCGAGTCGGTGATGCCATCCAGCCATCTCCTGTCGTCCCCTTTTCCTCCTGCCTCCGATCCCTCCCAGCATCAGGGTCTTTTCCAATGAGTCAGCTCTTCACATGAGGTGGCCAAAGTATTGGAGTTTCAGCTTTTAGCATCAGTCCTTCCGATGAACACCCAGGACTGATCTCCTTTAGGATGGACTGGTTGGATCTCCTTGCAGTCCAAGGGACTCAAGAGTCTTCTCCAACACCATAGTTCAAAAGCAAAAATTCTTCGGCGCTCAGCTTTCTTCACAGTCCAACTCTCACATCCATACAGGACCACTGGAAAAACCATAGCCTTGACTAGATGGACCTTTGTTGGCAAAGTAATGTCTCTGCTTTTCAATATGCTATCTAGGTTGGTCATAACTTTCCTTCCAATTTTAATTGCCCCTAAACCCTTTGAACCTCCAGTTTCAATTCTAGGAACTTATCCTGCAGATTCATCACAAAGGTAGACCTCATAAATTAGTTCACTCCCTGGAATAAATATTCATCATGGGGATTTAGTAAATAATGTTATGTTTCTACAATGAAATATTATTAGATTCTTTTAGAAGAATAATAAACATTTATATGTGCTAACACAGATGGATATCCTTGCCGAACTGTAGTATGGTCTTTGTGGTTAAGTATATATATATATATGTGTGTATGTATATATTACATATATTGTACATATAGGTATCCAAAGAATACACAAGAAACCATTAACTAAACTACATCTGGGAAGTAGGATTTCAGCTACCAGGGAAAGAAGGGGACTTGTACTTTTCACTTTATGTTCTTCATTGTTTGAATTTTTTAAATAGTAGATATATTGTTTTATAATTTTTAAAAAAAGGGGGGGCAGTAAGAAAGGTTTGAACTTCGACTTTGGTAGGTATATTGTTATCATGATAAAATAGCCTAAAACTTACCAATTTAAAACAAAAAGTACTAATCTCATAGTTTCTTTGGGACATGAAGCAGTCTAGCTGGGAGATTCTGGATTAGGGTCTCAAGCATGAGATTGTAGTCAGCTGTCAGCTGGGGCCCTGGTTATCTTTAAGACTCTATTACTTGGTGTGAAGAGTCTGCTTCCAGACTCACTCTTGAGGTTGTGGGCAGACCTCAGTTTCTCTCTGGCTGTTGGTCATGAGAATGCGATTCCTCACTGTATGGGTTTTTCCAGAGAGCTCTTCACAGCTTGGCAACTTTGATCTTCCGCACTGAGAGATCTAAGAGTGCCAGTACCTGAGACAGGACAAGTCTTAGGAGTGATAGCATTGCCTCTGCTGTATGCTGCTGGTCACAGTCCAATATGGGCATATCGTGGGAGGGTATGAGTACCAGAGCATAGAGGTAACTGGGCACCATCGTGGAGGCTGACTACCACGGCGGGTCTGTTAGAGTACAGTCTCTCGTAACAGTTTGGGATTATGAAGAAGTAAATTAGGGCAACATTTAGATGGGAACTGTGCTTAAACATTAGTTGCCTTCTTACTAATCCCTGTCAATACGTGCTTTTCTTTTTCAGGTCCGGCACAGAATCAAATGCAGGTTCCATCTGAGTATGGATTGCCTCCTCAAAACTATATTGTTCCCTCAGGACATTACTCTCAAGGACCTGGGAAAATGACCTCATTGCCATTGCAAAGCCAGAGTGGTGATTACTACTCTGGTCTCTATACGGTACCAACCCAGAACGTGGCGACTCCTAACACAGCCAGCCAGCAAGCAGGAGCACAGCAGATGTATGGCAGGGCTCCTCCCGCCCCTCACGCTGTGGGATCCACTCCGGGATCTTTCCAAGGTGCCTCGTCCTCCGCATCGCATTTGCATACGAGTGCCTCCCAGCCGTACTCCTCTTTTGTGAATCATTACAACAGTCCAGCCACGTACTCTGCCAGTTCCTCTGTTGCTTCTCAGGGATTTCCCTCTACTTGTGGTCACTATGCTTTGTCAACTGTTTCTAATGCTGCGTATCCTAGTATTTCATATCCCTCTCTACCTGCTGGTGATCCATATGGGCAACAAATGTTTACCTCACAGAATGCTCCAGCTGTCAGGCCAATTAGAGATAATTCATTTTCTGGTCAAAACACCGCTGTCAGCCATCCGTCCCCGCTTCCACCTCCACCATCACGACAGTACCACCAGCAGCAGAGTCTTTCAGGATACAGTACTTTTTCGTGGTCAGCCCCAGGCCTTCCATCAACCCAAGACAATCTGATTCGAAACCACACCTCCCTGGCTACAGCCAGCAACCCAACAAATACCGGTAGGTTGAATAAAAAGTCCACCAAAGCATGGTTGAAAGTCAGTGCATTTCCAATCCGTTTTTATTGCATGACAGTTAAAGATGATATTGCCCATTAGAAAAATCAGAAATTAGCTTCCTTTTGCTATTTATTTGCTTTTATTTACTGTAAAATTTTGCAGCATCTCCTTGAACACTTCCCCTTCATTTGTTCACAGCTAGCCACCTGACCGTCTGCCTTGTATAGCGTGGTTCCTTGCCCCGAGGAGGATCTCAGTTGGTGTTTACTGATACGTTTTCTTGCCTCTGCTATAGTAGTCTTTAATGTGAGTTAGGAATAGGGCACAGTGGAAAAGTCCATTTGAGGATATGTTTTGTTAGCTGCTACTTTCTTTTTTATATTAGTTTGGCTTTGGGACAGTTATTCTTCCAGCCATAGCCCCAGTTCTCTGTAGAAAAAATTATGGCCTGAAATACCAAACTGGTGAGGTGAACCCTTATTTGCAACTTTCACAGAAGATATGTTTCCTATACATTAAAGCTGATGCTTTCTCAGCCCCAGATAGATAAGTTAGAATGAAGGACAGTGAAGATGGAGAAAGATGCATGAAGAATACTCTTGTAATTAGTCTTTCTCACCTTCCTAGACTAAGATATGATTAAATTTATTTGTTTAAAAAAGTTATGTACACAAGCTATATATGTAGTTTATTTAGTGTGGGTTTTGCATAAAATATACTCACTTTAATTCATCTTGTCACTTGGACCTTAACAAAATCTGCTCTTGAACTGAATGAAACAGTATGAAAAGAATGAGTACTGGAAATCTGTGATAGTTTTCTGAATAATGTCTCTAGATGGTTTATCAGAGTCTAGATAGCCACATGTCAAGGATGTTGTAGAAAAGTATCCTTCCCTAGACAGTTAGATTATTTAAAGTTAGGCCTTTAGAATCTTAGATCTGAGCTGTACATTTGAGATCACCTGTTCTTTCAGTGCTGTTATTTAGAAACACCTTGGGTTACAAGCAACTAATAGTGGTTTAAACAGAAAAGGTGTTTTTTTCCTCACATAACAAGGAGTCAACAAGTCTAGGCAGATGCTGATCCAGATGTCCTCTTTGTCTTCTCTGCCATCCTTAGTATGTTGGTTTATAGAAACAAGATAACTTATGTACCTGTCAAAATTAAAAGCAGAAAGAAGGGAGAGGAAAGACAATGGGTTCGTGGCACTGACAGGCTTCATTTTCTGTGTCATTTGCCATTGCTGTTTTAAAAGACCATGTCTAATTTAAGGGAAGGCCAGAAAATGAATAATTCGCTTTGGAGCTTCCATGGTAGAGACAGGCATGAAAAAAGGGGTTAGCATTGACTGGGTCTTAGGTAAGTCAGCTTGAAGCATCCGTCACAATTCCCAAATCTGGCTCTGCACCAGAATCCCTTGCATAGAATCCCTCAAACCCAACTGACTGAGCTAGAATAGAATAATCTCCAGGGTAGTCTTGGGAATCTGAATTTCTGACTGGCTCTTGAGTGATGTCTGGTAACAGATCCAAATTCTAGTGCTGTCCCTTTGCTTTACAAACTAGGGAAGCCTGTGGTCCTGAGTACTGGAAGAAGCTCAGTTGCTTCTGACTCTCAGTCTGCCCATCTCGGAACCAGGGCTTTCTGTCCCATAGAAACCCTGTTTTCTTTTTCCTTTCAGCAATCCTTTTACAGATCAGCTTATCTAAGATCCCTCTGACCTAAGGATTTTATGACTTTTGTGACCAAAAAAAAGAAGAAAGTCAGGTAATTCCTATCTTATTTCTGAGATGGGAATAGGACCAGATAGGATGAATTTATATTAAGATGTAGGATTGAAAAAAGTGGGGCCACTTGGCTTATGAGTAGAATACCTATTGGCAAGGGCCTACTATTGAAAAAAATATTGAATAAATAGTAAGGAGAATTACAAAATTACCTTCTATTTGAATGACTAGTAATTAGTCCATTAGGCAAAGAGAAGGGAGTGTATTTCCATTGTTTTAATTGTAATACTATATTATGAAAGCCATAATAAATATAATTTTAGAAGTTAATGTGTAAAGAAGTGGGTTTTCCCCCCCTTAGATTGGTAAGTGACTTTAATTGTAGTTCAGAAGTTGACAAATTAGATATATCTCAGGTTAATATGGCCTATTGCTTGTCATCATGTTAAAAGAAAGAGATTACTTTTAAAACTTACTTTAAAATTCGGTATTACAGAAGTTCCTAAACTTCCTCAGTTGATGTTTCTGTACTTTTTTCCAGTGCCCCACACTATATCATAGTAATAGTTCTTAAGGTTTTCTGACAGATGTTACTGATTTCTCTTGGAGAATTTAAAACATCCCTTGGAACTGCAAGTTTGTCGCAAGGGCAACTTGGGTACCTAAGTACAAGGTTTGGGAACCATAGGTATATTGATTGTAACTTTCTAGAAAGACAAGCAGTTTAATTGCTTTGGACACTTAAATTATATTGTCAAAGTAGGAATCTTATATATTAAGCATGGTTTTGTATGAAAACTAATCTTTGAGTAATTGATAAGAATGATTGCATTTATTACTTGATTATATTAGCTTCATTTTCAGGTAATATAGTTAAACTTCAGCAATTCATGAAGGGTTGAGATCCAAAAGCATAACCTGAGTTAAGTGAAGTCACTCAGTCGTGTCCGACTCTTTGCGACCCCATGGACTGTAGCCTACCATGTTCCTCTGTCCATGGGATTTTTCAGGCAAGAGTACTGGAGTGGGTTGCCATTTCCTTCTCCAAGGGATCTTCCCAACCCAGGGATCGAACCCTGGTCTCCTGCATTGTAGGCGGATGCTTTACCATCTGCACCACCTGAGTTAAGTGATTATCAAAAACACAGTGATTGATACAGGCTGTTACTTTTAGGCAGTTGAGTTCATATTCAGAAATGTGGAATAAAAGAGACATTTAAACATTATCTCATTTGCCTCTTTATTTTAGAAAAGCACATTAATATAATTTAGCACTAGAATTTCAGATTATTTTTGTTAAAAACATGGTGATATATGTTTTGAGTGCTATGTTAATTTAGGGTGAAATTTTGGCTAGTGTTTAAAAGGTATCATTAGGCCATTAAATATTTTTTTAACTGTCTCTATAGGTAAATTTCTCAAGGTTCAGAAGCTCTTTCCTAGTTTGAGGTGAAGTTGGTTGAATAATACAAGCTCAACAAGGATCACATCTTGCTGGAATATTGTAAAATAGTAGTATCTGATTAATGCTATTTTACCAAGTATAATTTTATTTTTTAAAAAAAGAAACTTTTACAAATCTACTCAAAAATAATAATAGACCTTGATAAAATCCTTGTGTAAAAATCTACAACTTACATGATACTAAGGTGTAATCACTGATATGTTAATATATGTCTGTCATCTTGAGGTGATGATGTGCCTGAGGAAGAGCAAAGTAGATACTAGGAGGTGACTCTCTGGATAAAGAAATCAAGTTGGAAATGTTAGAAAACTGCATTGGAGGTACAAACAGTACAGTTAAGAGATTATTTCCTCTTCGGGGACGTGTGTTGAGCCTGCAGAGTTGTGGGATATAACGATTGTGCCCCTCACACGCCTCCAGTTTTTCACAGGCACTCTTGAACCTTGTCTTTTCTTACCTTTGTACCTCCTGCCTGAAGATTTTCGATACTTACTCCCTTAAGCTCAGAAGATGAAACATGCATCTTTATGACCACTTCCTTCAAAACTTGGTTTTATCGGTTATTCCTTTTCTGGTGTCTCAGTTTCCCAGTTTCTGCTGGGCTGTGGCATTGGGAAGATGAGAGGAAAGGACGAGGCGAAGGAAAAACATAAGCTTGGTTCTGTCTGTAATCAGCAGCCATCAGAAGTTTTTAAGCGCGGTGGTGACTATCAGGTTTGTGATTTAGGTCTTCCCGTGAGCAGTGCGGTAGGTGAACTGGAAGAGGAAGAACTTGGAGACAAGACTAACTAGGAAGGAGTTAGCTACAACTATCTAGATGAAGGATGCTAACACAGGTTGGGATTCGTTTAGACAGAAGACAGGTGGCAAGAGATGATTTCAAGAAGTGGTTGATAGGGTTTATGAAGGAAAAGGAATAATAGAAGTTGACTTAAAATTTTCTAGTTTGAACAGCTTGAATGGGTAGTGGTGTTATTAGTTGAGAATTTACTCTCCCTAGTTCCAACAGAGTTGTATGTACACTTACTGAGAAGCTGCTAAGAACTAACAAGGGAACTACCTTAATGCCAACAAATAAATAGATAAACGGTTTATTTTTGAATTGTGTTCTGTCGCTACATATACCATATTTCATCTGTCACATTCTCTTTATGAAAGGGGTAGTTTTCTTGTTTTTTTTTTCTGGCTTTTTTTTTTTTTTTGGTGGTCTTTAATATTTGTGGAACTTGTCTTCATTTATTTGACAGATATTTGAAAGCCAACTATGTGACAGGCATTTATTTTAGTGCTGGGAGATAAAATAGCAAATAAAAAGACTTGATGCCATACCTCATGAAGTTGTAATCTTCTTAGGAAGGCAAACATTATCCAAATAAATGCAAATAAATGTAAAATTGCTATTGTCATTTAAGTATCATGAGGCAAAGATTTATGGTGCTTGGTGAAGAGTATTCTAGGTACATCTGGCCTGTTAGTCGTGGAGCTTAGCAAAGTTTTCCTTGATATTTGATATGTGAGCTGCAATCTGAAGAATGAATTTTCCATGTATAAGATAGATTACAGATAAAACAAGTGTCTAAATGCAAAAAGGCAAAACTTCAAAACTTTTCAGAGAAAATGTGGAAGAACCTTCAAGTAGGGAAGAATTTCTGAAGGACACTACATATAATGTTATCTAGCCATAAAGAATAAGCATGATGAGTTTTACTAATTTCTAATTAAGAACTTTACTTGCCATTAACTGGGAGAAAAAAATTTATAGTATTTTATCCAAAATTACACAAATAACACATAAGATCAATAAGAAAAAGAAAAATACACAACCAAGAAAAAAACACAAACAGGCATTTCACAAACGAAAACATACTCGGTCTCATTAACAATCAGGGAAAAGCAGCTTAGAATGGGAAAACTACTTATACCTGGTGTCAGGATGAGGAAACCTTGAAAGACTGAGCACACCAGGTCATGGCAAGGATGTGGAATAAAAAAAATCTTAGACACTGTTTGTCAGAGGATCTATTGGTTCAATATTTTAGGGACATTCGGCATTAGTGGAATTGAAGGTGACCATACTCTAGAACACAGCTACCCTACTTCTGTGTCCTCTAGAGAAGTGTTCTTCTCACACTTTGTGTGTATGAGTTACCCAGGGTCCTGTTAAAATGCAGGTCTTGATTCACCAGGGCTAGTGTGGCCCTGCCTAAAGATTTTGTCAAGTTTCTGACTAAGGTGTTGGTACCCTATAGAGTACAGTTTGAATAAGGAGGCCCTAGAGCACGACTGAGCGACTTCCCTTTCACTTTTCACTTTCATGCATTGGAGAAGGAAACGGCAACCCACTCCAGTGTTCTTGCCTGGAGAATCCCAGGGACGGGGGAGCCTGGTGGGCTGCCGTCTGTGGGGTCACACAGAGTCAGACACGACTGAAGTGACTTAGCAGCAGCAGCAGCAGCAAAACACCACTTCCTGTTTTAGATGTGTAGTGCTAGTAGGATGGAGAAGGCAATGGCACCCCACTCCAGTACTCTTGCCTGGAAAATCCCATGGATGCAGGAGCCTGGTGGGCTGCAGTCTGTGGGGTCGCTAAGAGTTGGACACGACTGAGCGACTTCACTTTCACTTTTCACTTTCATGCATTGGAGAAGGAAATGGCAACCCACTCCAGTATTCTTGCCTGGAGAATCCCAGGGATGGGGGAGCCTGATGGGCTGCCATCTATGGGGTCGCACAGAGTCAGACACGACTGAAGCGACTTAGCAGCAGCAGCAGCAGTTCTAGTAGGAAATGACATTTTGGGGATTCTGAGCTAAAAAGACTATAGTCTGTTCCCTTGACCAAAGAGCTCACTTCCCACAGGCTGCCCCTGGGGCCAAGGGAGTTCTCATTCCTTGCTGCGTAGCTGCACACTTGGGAGTTGTGGCGCAGGCATTGAGAAGCTCCACCCCAGAGAAACCACACGTGTGCACCAGGGACAGGTCTGTGAGTGTTCCTGTAGTACTGCATGTGAAAATGAAAACATCAGAACCCTGATGTCCGTTTGTAGTTGAATGGATAAATCGTGTATATCCTTCCAATGGACTGCTGAATAGAGCTGCACTCATTAACACAAATGAATCCTGGAAATGCAGGATTCATGGAAGAATATATGTAATATGCTATTGTGATAAAGTTAAAAAGCAAGCAGAAATAATATTTAGAGATACTTATCTGTGTGGTAAACTATTGAATAACAAAAGCAAGGGGTTAGTGAACACAGTCAGGAGGGAGGCAAGGGAATGCCTTCTGTGAGGAGTGCACCAAGAGCGTCAGCAATATTGGAAACGCTTTCTTTTCACAGTTGGATGCTGAGTTCATGGGTATTCCTTTTATTATGATTTTATAACTATATACACATATGTAAGGCATAGACTTATTTGTATCAATTATTTTATTAAAGCGAAAAGTCTGTTACATCTAAAGAGGCTTACGTGTAATTCCCTTTAATGGAAGAGAGCACAGCAAGTTCAAGGGACTCAAAGACTATGAAGCTAGAGGAGGACCATGGACCAGGAGGAGGCTGGGATCATTCAGGGCCTGGTTGACCGCATTAAGTTTTTCAGGATAAGATGTTTTGTCTTCACCCTCGAGCACTGGCAGAATATTGAAGGACTGTAAGCAGGATGATGCCATGTATCAAGCTGGAGCCTGGAGAACACAGAGGGCCCTGTACACACCTGAACTACTTCTCTTCGACTTGGTGCTTGGGATTTTGTTCCTGAAAAATTACTTGTGGGACCATCTAGAGGCCCAGGGTGATGGAATAATTCTCCGGAGAGGATTTATATTTCCTTCTGCCAGTTTCCTCCAAGAACTGCCAGCTTGCGATCACATTCATCCCAGTCTAAGGCCCTAGTGTAGTGGACTGTGTAGATGTTCTGAATCAAAGCTGCTGGCTTTTGTAAGGCTTGGCTTCCTGGTTTATCCTGGTCCTGAGGTTATAACCCTTCAGGTACTATCCTAAACGTGAAGGTACGGGCTGCCGTAGCAGGCGCCCTATCTTGGGTGTGCTTTGGGAGACGTCTTATTTTCCACACTCTGCAGGGCCACCAAGAACGGCACATCTGGTTTACGACAGATATCCCCAGGGTGAAAGCAGCTCTGAGTGTTGGGCTTATTTCTCTTGAGTTTTCAATTTCTTACAGATTTTCCCCCGGAGATTAGTTTATGTCATGTTAGATTTTTGGTGATTTTAAGAAAATCTTTTTAAATATAGTTTTTAAAGTTATCTTCCTTAGAAGGTTTAGTCATAATTACCTACATCACCATTACCAGAGGCAGAAATATTTTCTGTATTTTTATACAGTGTCTTTTAGTTTCTCATATGAGCAAAGGTAAAATTAGTATATTTACTGTTTTCTATACCCCTTTTCTCTGTCACTCGATTTTAAGTGATTATATCTTTCTTAATTTTTGCCTTGTACTGTTAAATATACTCATCACTCTTGGTACTTTGACATTTTGAATGATTTTATCTGTTATCTAATGCTAGTTGAAAACCAGAATTATTTATTATTTTTCACAGTTCTGTAGGTTGGTTGGGCAGTTCCTCTGCTTGTTTTCCTAGACTTCTGTGACTTCATTTAGCTTGACAGTTGGCTGGGCTGAAAGATCCTAGGCTTCCCTCACATGTCTGGCCGTTGCTGCCCACTGTTCACGCGAGTACTTAGGTTTTTCTCCACATTGACCAGATCCGCTTCCTTACATGACGGGGTCAGGGCAGCATTTCAAGAGCAGAAAGGTATAAGCTTCAGTGCCTCTCAAAACCTGAGGTCTTGAGCTTGTACACCATTACGTTTGCCACATTCTGCTGGTGAAAGCCAGTCGAAAGTTTAACCTCAGTTCAGGGAGTGGGAAAATAGGTTCCCACTTCTTAATGAGAGGAACTGAAAAATATTGCTGACTGTGTCTCTCACAGTGACGTTTGTCCTTACTAAAAATAATGTGGCAGTCAGTGCATTTAGACCACAGTCCGCCTTCTTTCCCCATTCCTCATATTTGTATCATTTGTACACTCTTGGGAAATATATCACATTTTGTTCTGTTACTATATATATTGTTACACTTGTTTCAGTCTTGGACCTGAGTTTGTTCATGTACATATACACATACTGGAGAAGGAAATGGCAACCCACTCCAGTGTTCTTGCCTGGAGAATCCCAGGGACGGGGGAGCCTGGTGGGCTGCCGTCTATGGGGTCGCACAGAGTCGGACACGACTGAAGCGACTTAGCAGCAGCATATACACATACACACATCGTGTGTATAATACACATATGTACCTGTCTGTACGTGTGTGTATACTGTTGTATAAGTTTAAGATGTGCCGCATAATGATATACAAATTTATTGCAAAATGACTACCATAGTAGGGTTAGTCACCTCTCCTAATTGCCTTTTTTGTGTATTTGGTGAGGACATTTAAGACAGACTGTCTTAATAACTTTCAAGTATATTATAACAGTGTTTTTAAGTATAGTCACCATTATTGTACATTAGCTCCAGAACCTACTCCTAACTGAGAGTTTGTACCCTTTGACCAGTATCTCCCTATTTTCCTTACCTCCCTGCTTCTGGTAACCAAAACTTTCTGTGAGTTTGGCATTTTAAGATTTCATATATAAATTAGACCATACACTATTTTTCTGACTTAACCTCAATTAGCATAATGGCCTCAGGGTCCATTCCCGTTGTCACATGGCAGCATTTCCTGCAATTTCTGATTGAATGATATTCCAGTGTATGTGTGTGTATTTTCTTTATTTCCACATGTTCTGTATCCATTCATGCACTGTATGTGTGTGTATATACACATACACGTATATATGCACACACATATCTCCATGTGTATATATCCAGATCCACCACATTTGTAAAGTCCATTCACCCGCCAGTGAACACCTAGGTTGTCATTGTAGGTTTGTCCATTATCTCTTGGTTGGCTGAAGATGATCTTGCAGGTCAGGCAATTGGAGCTGTCAGAGACCGACTATGAATCACATGCGCTTTGCTCCAGAAGTCCAACCTAATGTTAATCTCAGAACCTTACGTAGCTACCTGTGAGACAGGGCATCTGACTAGAGACAGCAAATGAGACGTGGCAGTTTACAGTACAAAATGGGATCAGAGCTAGTACTGGAAACATCTGTATGATTCACAAATCACATTACTGTTGACGCAAACCACCTCTATCATCTGAGGTACACTGCTGCACAGTGCGATAGTCCGTATTAATAATAGTGATCTTTAGTAAAGATCGTTGGGGTTCATTTTGTTTAAGAAGGTTTGGAAGCTTGTGGCATGTTTTAGGAAAATTGCCGTTAAACGTTATTAAAACATTTAGTGAGTTAAGTTTTTCGTTTTTTGGGAAATCATTTCTTTGGACCTGTTATTTCCTAGATAGAGACATACCAGATAAATGTGATGCTGCGGAAGTTTCTACAAGAACTTCAGATAAACTGTGTTTTGTTGATATTTTAATGTATTTCAAGCTTATTGCCGTGGGTGAAACAGTTTCTTGTCTTCAGTTGCAGATTCCTTGTCCTGTTCTGTAATGCAAAATGTTCAGCCTCCCAAGTCCAGCCCAGTAGTGTCCACTGTTGTGTCAGGAGCCTCGTCGACTAGAATGCCTCCTGCTGCAAATCGTCCAGTGGAGCCTGTGGCCTCTGTTACACAGCCATCAGAGCTATTACAGCAGAAAGGTATTTGAGAAATACGTTATACTAGGTATAGTACATACATACGTATGTGTACATGCTAATTCAAATAGGTCATTTTAAAAAATCAAACTGAATAACCATAATTTATAGAAAATATGAAAAAACTAATTTATAGTTTCTATTCAGATGATTATGTTTTAATATATTCCAGCCTCTGTTTGATTTTATATATTGTAGAATTTTGTTAAATCTGTCATGTATTTTATATAATTGTAATCAGTTTACATAATATTTTGTATTTTGCTTTTACATGTGTTAAATTATGCAGTTCTCCATATATGTCGTATAGTTTTGTAATCGTGATGACTAATTCATTGTGTCAGTGTATTACAATTTACTAATCATCCCTCTATTATGGACCATTTCATTTCTTTTTTTTTTTTTTTATAGATTATTGTTGTTTCTTCTAGGATAAAACACCCAAGATTTCCTTATTTAGTGAATTTACATATCCTCTTTGATGACTTCTTTGCTTGTCTTTATAATTAATATAAAGTAACTTTTGACCCAGTTTTGAGAATGAGAGGATGAAAATGAAATTGTAAGCCACACTCTTGCCTTGTTGACAAACAATGTGGTTTATTTGTTTGCTTGTTTAATAGTCTGCATGTGTTAAGTGACAGGTGTTCTTTTAACCCTGTCTCCCCACACTGGCTTTTCTTTTGGCAGTATTCTTGATTGTTTTCTGTCTGGCTAAAATTGGAGATCTGTTGATGTTTCAGGTTAATATACTGTACTTCTCATTTGATGAGAGAGAACTGTTTTGGGGGATGTGTGCCTTGTGTTCCCATCATAATCATTAGTAATGTTTTAGGCACTGTATCACTGTGTGATGACAACCCGTCACCTTGAGTCTGAAGAACCCTTTTTTGTTTTGAAACTTGGGAAAAGCAACATAAATCCTTCGACTTGTCTCACTGCTCTTACCTGCTAAGTGTTCCTGTGGTCAGCAGAGGCTTAACTATCATTTGATTGGATTGTACATTATAGATTTTCTTACTCTTTTTTTTTTTTTTAAGAAAAGCCAACTGCAGCACCAAAGGGTGTGTCCATTGTTTCCCAATAAGGAATAGAATCTAGTTATTACAGCATTTACCTTCAAAGTGAGGGACTATTGGGAGAGTTTTACTTATCATGAGTAGAAGAAACTTAAGGAAATGGCAACCCACTCCAGTGTTCTTGCCTGGAGAATCCCAGGGACGGGGAAGCCTGGTGGGCTTCCGTCTATGGGGTTGCACAGAGTCGGACACGACTGTAGTGACTAAGCAGTAGCAGTAGCAGGAGCCCTAACTAAATGAGTGGTGTGTTTCCTAACCATTGGTGACCACCTTCCAGATATTACATATCTTGCTTGTTTGGGCCCTTTACATTGCCCCCACTAATTTATTTTAATCCCTTTATCAATTCTACTAGGTAGACATCCTGGTTTTACAGATGAGAAAAGTGACATTCACAGCAATTAGGTAACTTGCTCAAGATTATAAATTAGGGAATAGTAGAATGAAAGATCTTTAACACTCACCTTCCTATCTTGTGTTGTCTCTATGAGGCTGAATTATTGTTTTTGTCAGCTGTTACGCTCTTATCTTACTCAAGATAACGCTCCTTGAATAAGTAACAGAAAAGATAATACTGGAGACATTTGAATTGCAGCTTTTATTGTTCTGTTTTCTGAAGTAGAAGGTTGGCTACTGAGAGGTCTCTGCCTTTGGATAGGTTTGGAACACACCCAGGTCTGTGTGAGCTCTGGCACCAGGCGTGCTGTGCACATAGTGGTTTGTGGGCCTGATACTTGTGGCAGTTGTGTAGCCACAGCTGTGTACGGTATGCTCTGGGTCTGATACGACTTCTTGAATATTGATACTTGAAAGAGATTAGTCTTTTTCTCTTGTGAATGAACAATGTTGCCTGCTGTATAACAAAGAATGGGGCAGCCACCAAGGCACTGTAGCTGCCCGCCAGCAGTCAGCCCTGAGGGAATTCAAGACAGGCAGTGGGGCCGCCTGCTGCCTTGCCCTAAACCACCTAACCCTAAACCGCTGCAGCGGTGTGCCTGAGGGAGCTCGGAAAGGGAAAGAACTGGACGTTGGCCTCCATAGAGGCGGTGCATATCAAAGGAGTGATTTCAGTGCATCTTCCCGTATGTAGAAAAGAGCTACATCCATTAACTGGTTTTCTTTAATTAATGGTGATCTTTTGATGTTCCACCTGCCTGGTCTTTGTCTCCAAAACCTCTGTATATCCTGGCTCCTCCCTTACCCCTTCAGAACAGCCCCTCAGAGCTGTCTGAGATACCTGGCCTCCAGGCTTGAAGTCCTCAGAAAGCCAGCCAGATAAAACATAGTTCTCAAGCTTTAGGTTGTGCTTTTTTCCCAGTATTTCAGAGATAGCCTTTCTTAGTTATTCTCTCAGCAATTTTTACTGGTTTTTAGAGGAGAGACTTTTTTGCTTGCGTACCTCCTAAAATTTTTTTGAAGGAAACTAGAACTACTTGAACATTTTTAGATCGACATCTAAAATTTTTCACCAGAAGTTTAAATACTTGCAGTTATATAATTTTCAGTGTACTGCATATATTGACTTTTAAAACAAAGATGTTGTGTTTTTCGTTGTATCCACTGGGATGAAGTCTGTCATCCTTTAAAAAAAATAGTGAAATTAGCCCTTCTTTAACAATTAGAAAGTTTACATTTTTCCTTTTTCTTCTTAATATCATATCTCCTCTCTTGAATGTAGTAAAAATATATACTTAAGCTAGAAACTTTTTAACGCTCCCATCATGCTTCTCTGCTACTATATATATATGCATATGTGAATATATATGCATATGAAGTTCTAAAATTTGTGTTATTGTCTATAACCACAGGTGTCTCAGCGTTAACACTTTTTCTTCTTGATTATTCTATCAATACAGTTATTTTGAGTTTCTAGTTGGTGAAGATAATAAACATTATGAATTTTGGTGTTTTTTAAATGGAAAGTACCTTTTCATTGGAAATACATCTTTCATTGAAGTTAATGTCTTTCCCTCCTCCCCACCATAGCTTTCTGTACCTGGATTGCATATGGTTCATTATTAAAATAAGATAAATTTTAGAAAAATGTCATTTATAGTTGTTTATTTTTGTACAGATGATTACTGAGAAAATTTTGTTCATGTAAGGTAGATAGGAATGGTATTGGAAGGGTTTTATTAAAGTAATATTGTTCTTTTAGGTTTTTTAACCTTCTGAGCTTATTTTCCCGGTTGTAGATAGCTGGTAACATTATTTCATGTAGCAGTTTACAGTTTAAAAATACCTTTAGGTTTTATTGTCTCACTTGATCATCATGTGAAGCAGACATACCATATATTTCTTCTATAGAAGAGAGAAGTTGAGGTTTAGAGAGATGTTTGTTTTACTGAGTTAGCAGTTATTCAAAATACTGTAAATTTCATTATACTGAAGCGACTCAGCAGCAGTATAATATCGCATGCTTTTATCTCACAGGTAGTGTCTCTGCATAACCTAATTGGCAAAGGCAGTCCTCATTTTCAAACCAGTGAGGCACATTTTATTCTTTGTCAAATAGTCTGATTTAATTTTTAATCCAATGAAATGTGTTCCTAAAGTTTCAGGAGGTATCATAATTCCACTGAGAAATAAATTTCATCTTCTGTCTCATAAGCCAAAATTACTAAAAGCTGTCAAGTTTAAATGTCAAAGTTATTCTTTTTTATAGTAAGTTATAAAAACTAGCCTGCAGAAGGCAATGGCACCCCACTCCAAGTGTTCTTGCCTGAAGAATCCCATGGGCGGAGGAGCCTGGTAGGCTGCAGTCCATGGGGTCGCCAAGAGTTGGAGATGACTGAACGACTTCACTTTCACTGTTCACTTTCATGCATTGGAGAAGGAAATGGCAACCCACTCCAGTGTTCTTGCCTGGAGAATCCCAGGGACGGCGGAGCCTGGTGGGCTGCTGTCTATGGGGTCGCACAGAGTCGGACGCGACTGAAGAGACTTAGCAGCAGCAGCAGCAGCATAAAAACTAGACAGTGAATCAATATGCTGTTACTCATTGCCAAATTTGAAACAAAGCATTGTAATATGTACCTAATATTAGGCTATTTGTGAAGCCAGGCTTGTCTTAAAAAACATTGTATTCCTGTGGTAAAATACATGCATAGTGTCAGTCTCTCCAGTCACGTCCAGCTCTCGACCCCACGCTGTAGCCTGCCAGGCTCCTCTGTCCATGGAATTCTTCAGCCAAGAATACTGGAGCAGGTTGCCATTCCCTTCTCCAGGGTATTTGCAGGCAGATTCTTTATCTTCTGAGCCACCAGGGAAGCCCCAAATATATGTCTAGTGTTTATCAAACTCTGTTATTTGACATTTTTTTAGTATTTAAATAGGAATCATGCATAAAAGTTAAAAATAATTCCATTAATTTCATCAGACATAGTAAAAATTTGTACATGTACAAATATATATGTAGTATGTATATGTATTTTATAAAATATATATACATATATATACTATTAAGTACTAATAGATTTATTGTTGTTTAGTTGCTAAGGTGTGTATGACTGTTTTGTGACACCATGAACCTGTAGCTCGCCAGTCTCCTCTGTCCCTGGGATTTCCGAGGGAAGAATACTGGAGTGGGTTGCCATTTCCTCCTCCAGGGGTTCTTCCTGACCCAGGGATAGAATCCATGTCTCCTGCATTGGTGGGCAGATTCTTTACCACTGAGCCACCTGGAAAGCCCAGTTAATAGGTTTACCCGCTAATAAATTTTTTTGTTGTTGGTTTTAAAAGAAGGTAGAAGGAAGTAAATATTGTATAAAATAGAAGGAGATATGAAATGGTTATAATTATTATAAATATTTTATGATAAAATGTGTTGTAAAGTACTTTATTGAATATCTCATAGACTTTGAGAGGAATCCAGTGTATCTTGAAAAAGACTGGTAGTCCTAGAAAATATTCTACTTGTTTTTAAAGGAACTGGCATTACTCAAAATATTGCTCAGATTGGTGGAAGGTTCTTTTTCTAATGACTTGCCCTAGGGATAAGTATTAAGAATAGTTGAAAATAATTGTTTTCATTTAAATATACACAAAAACATGTTTTGAAGTTCAATAGTGATTGTAGCGAATACTTGTGTAGTATTTACTGTATTTCAGGTTCCATTCTAAGGTTTAAAATATATTAATTCATTTAATCCTCCCAGCAACCATTTGAGATAGTCATTGCCCTGTCTTACAGACGATATAAATGAGGAACAGAGAGGTTAGTAATTTGCCCAAAGACACACGGCTAGTAAGTGGTATTTCCTGGAATTGAACTCAGAGACCCCATTTTATCCATAATGTCCTGCTGCTTTGTCTGTTTAATATTTCTTACTGTTTTTACTTTGTTCTCATCGAACTCTGAAAAGCAGTGGCTTCTTTGATAGTAGTGATTGGGTCCTGCATACGTGCAGAATCATTAAATAAATCATTATTCCCACTACCCTACTTTTCAATATTTCTGAATTAATAAAGCCAACCCTGTTGCTAATATGTTTAATTTTTAACTGAAGCATGTATGGAAAGGTAAAAGAAAGTCTGTAGATTTAAGGTGCCTTGATTAATCATTTAAAGAAGGAGGAAACTTTCTTATATTAAGATTTAGGATAAGGGAATGTGTTTCCTTTATAAGTTGAGAAAAAGCCTGTTCTTAACACAGGTGCTTTCTTAGATGGATAAAGTACAGGAAAGTAAGTACTGTGGAAAGTGATTCCCGTAAAAACCATTCTTTCGTGAGAACCCTTGCAAAGTTCTCTAGTGTATGTGCTTAGAAGACTAGGTTAGGAAAGGTAACAGTCGCTCAAAAGTCTGAGCTCTTGAATTTAAAAAAGCTAGCCTCCCCAAGGGATTTATTTTCTCTTTAGACTGGTTTTATTTATTCCCAGTGTAACTGTATCTAGGGAACAGTAGAGATGCCCTTTATTAAGCAACTCCAACTCTCTGAAGAGAATACTTTAATGACAGGTAGTTTAAAGAGAATGTCTTTTTTAAAGATATTGGGGACCTGTTAGTAACAGGTTCTTTATCATGTCATTCAGTCTGTGAAATAGTGTTCTCCCTCTTGGTTTTCTAGATTTATACCTTGAAAGCTCTGACAGTGAAATAGGAATGCGGCTTTGCTTCCTTGTGTGGTGGTGGTGGTGGTGGTGGTGGTGGTGGTGGTGGTGGTGGTTGAGGCGGGAGGGCCATGTGCACTTCTACAGTGTACTGTGTGCAGTCTAGAGCAGGGCATTCAGTATGGAGTGATTGCTCTTCTGGTTGTTTTCCGTTTCCAGTTTTCTGGACTGATTGTTTTTCTTACCATTCTTCTGTGGATTAAATAGAATGTTATATTCTTGTACCATTAGTATTCCTAAACTTTTTACAAAGTTTAGTTAAACGAGCAAAGAAAGGTTAAATTCAGAGTAGATTGAGTCATAATTGGGAAAGAGCTTAAATATTGATACATTCATCTCTAGAACTTCTCAAAAGAGATTGCCTCTTTTTAGGACAGTAAAATTAAATATGTTGTGTGACATTCAGTTAATATAATATGTTGACAACCATTGACTGATCTAAAATGATATTATAATAAATAATATTACTGTTCCATCTTATTTTTAGGTTTGTTCCGTGCATTAAGTAGTTGCTCTATAAAATTTTTTTTTTTTGCTTCCAATTCAGCATTGGATATTTTCCCAGTAATACGTGAAACCTGTTTTTATTCAGTAAATCTGGAAAAAGAGGAAAATATTTGTCTTATAACACATATAGTTTTGCCCTATGCTTTGACTCCTCTGATTAGATACAAAATCAGCAGTCTACACAGTCATGAAAAAAATGGATTTTCTTCCTGTTTTTTGGCCTTACCTTAGCACAGTAGATAGAAATTTCTTGTTTTCTTCTTTCTCTTGTTTCTTATTATATACATACACATACTTGTACTTTTTAAAGTGCAGTGCTAATTGGGGTTTTGAGAAAGTATTTCATGTTTAAAAAAGTCCTTAAATTGAAGAATTTTTCTATAAAATATTTTTACTGTTAGCATGTCTAAATATAAACTTCTTAGTCTATTTAACCTAAAGTCTAATATTAGTCAAATTTTCATTTTAACTAGGCTTTTATTAGAGGAACTTGCCACTCTGAATTGGGTCTTTCAAGGTATCAAGTTTATTTTTTGTGTTGCCTGAACTTACTTTGCACTGATATTTACTTTTTCAGGTGAATTTGTTATAACTGCCATTTTATCTGTATTTAAAACATATTTCAGCAAAGCTAGCAGATTTGTCAGTGACGTCTTTAGTCATGAGGATCAAAGCTTTACTCATATACAGTTTAACTTTCTTACTATACACATGAGTTATGTTTCTCCATGCTAATTAGGAAGGTCACCTGGAAAAAAAAAAAAAAAAAACGAGCATGAGAGGACTACCACATGATTTTTTAGTGAGGCAGGGCTTCATTGTACTTCGAATATTGTGACATGTTCTTGAAAATCCACTTTATGTTTCTGGGTTATTTTTTTTCTTTTTGAAATTGAGCTCTAAGATTTTTCTTTGTAAGGATGTTTATTCTTATTTATGAAGAGTATGTATTTTTAAGTGTATATATATATACATGTTTTTAAAATTTTCCCTCTTAAAAATTTTGTGGATCTTAGTTTTTGTCCTGATTTTGCTAGAATAATTCAATAATGAACATACGCAGCCAGCTTTTTTGTTTGAAAGGGAGGTATTGTACAGTTACCAGCTGTGCCTTTTCCATAGGCTGCCTTCTCTTGCTGTATCTCCCACTGCAGACCAGTCTCCTTCACTTAATTCAGTCTCACATATAGGCAGTAGGCTGATACTGAGATGATTTGCTGTCTCTGAAAATTCACTTTAATTGTCTCACTTGTAGGACCACAGTTAATAAGCACCCCCCCTTTTTTTTTTTCTTTTGAGCATCTCCTCTGAGCAGAGAACTATGCTAGATACAGTTCTTTTCTTTAACTGTCATTCTTTTTCCGTTATGAGAACTGAGTTACCATCAGGGTGGCATTAGCAGAAGGAAGGTACTGAGGATTTGTATGTGTGTTGTATGCTGTATAAATTCATTTCAGTAGAAATGATCACTGCTCACCAAGAATACATGGTCCCAAAGGAAGTATACTACAAGGGCCCCAAGGTCAAAGGAGGTAAACATGTGTAGAGCTCAGTAAAATGTTCAGAGAATATCGGTGGAGTTTCCTAAATATTATTGATGTCAGACATGGTGTTTTGTTTTGTTTTTTTTTTACACTTAAACTAGTTCATATTAAAGCTGCTTTTACTAAACTGCTTCGCAGAGATTTCTAACAGTTTCAGTTTTGATTATAAATTAGCTAATATTAATATGCATGCTGAGGTGTTCTTTGGAATGTCAGAGTTCTTTCTCACTTTTGATGCAATGTCAAAATTTTATTTCTCATCTTTCCTGTTGGTTTGACTCTTGTGTTTGTGCTTTCCACTTTACAGGCATGCAGTATGGTGAATATGTTAATAATCAAGCTAGCTCCGCACCAACTCCCTTGTCATCAACTTCCGATGATGAGGAAGAGGAGGAGGAGGATGAGGAAGCAGGTCTGCTTTAGCTTTACCCCAGTTCTTGAACTTTTTCCTACTCAAGTTTTCTTTTTATGTCCATAGTCTTACTCGTCCTTAAAACAATGTGTCTGCAGATTTAGCTCAATAGATTGGTTTGGGTTATAGAAGGTGGGGGTCACTGGAGGTGTTTTGCTTATTTGTTTTGTGTTTCCTCTTTTGGACATCTTTACCATTTTGTAAGTAACAATGCATTTTTCATGATGACAGAGTGCTTTCTTCTTTCAGAAGTTTATTTTCTCTCATGCCACATGCTAAAGAATGAGTCCTGACTGATGCTTTTGGCTGATGATTGCTGTAGCACCCTTTTAGGAATGTTTTATTTTCTGCTTTGCATGCTACTTTGGGATAATCAAAATGAATCATGTGGGTTTTATAAAACTGATATAAAAGTTGGAGAGCGTTTCTCTGAGGTCTTTTTTTTGTGGCCCGTCTTGTCATATATTTTGAAGACCCCATATTTGTAGTTGTTTTCCTACTTCATGAAGCAGAAGTTCACATCTTGCTAGTGGAAGGAATTGTGCATGCGATGATGTGTTGCAGCCTGTTTAATATCTTTTTCTACCTTTGATAAGTATAACTGCTAAATTTTAAGTAGTTCAGTTGCTCTGTTAATTCTAATATTTTAAGACTGAATCAATAAGTGATGATCTTTCAAGTTATACATGACCATGATTCTCTGTTATCTTTATAACTGAGTGGAAGGATTTGCTCTGTAAACAGTCTGTTTAAATAGAGCTTTCTGTTTCCTTTGCATTTTTTAAACATTCAAATCCTTATGCATGATTTGTGGGGGCAGGGTGAAAGTTAAGGGTTCCAGAAGGATGGTAATTTTTTCTTCCCTTAAAAATCCAGATACCCATTTATCTTTATGAATTTTTGGTAGCTTTTTATTTTACATAATTTCAGTCTTACCGAAGAGTGGAAGAAACTACCATATATACTTTACCAAGATAAACCATTTTTGCCTCATCCTCGCTATATACATTTTTTCCTGTGTCATTTGAGTGTAAGGTGGAGATACCATGAACCTTTACCTCTACATATTTCAATTTGTATTTACTGACTGTAAGGACAGTGTCTTATGTAACACAAACATAATATAGTTATCAGGAAACCAGTCACTGTTACCTTAATATCTGTTATACAGTCCGTAGTCAGATCTTAACAGTTGTCTTAATAAGATCTTTTATAGCCGTTTCCATGGCCTAGGATCCAATCCAGGGTCATGGTGTTGAATTTAGTTGCCATTTATTTAGACTTCTTCAACCTACAACAGTCCCTTAACCTTCCTTTATTTTTCTGACTTTTGATTAAATTGAAATCACACATTTTTGGCAAGATTACCACTGAAGCAGTGTGTTCTCAGTGCCTCCTGTCAAGAGGCGCTGATTTGTTCTCATATTGATGATATTAACTTTGATGACTTGATTAAGATGGTGTCTGCCAGATTTCTCGGAGAAGGCAATGGCACCCCACTCCAGTACTCTTGCCTGGAAAATTCCATGGACGGAGGAGCCTGGTGGGCTGCAGTCCATGGAGTCACTAAAAGTCGGACATGACTGAGCGACTTCACTTTCACTTTTCACTTTCATGCATTGGAGAAGGAAATGGCAACCCACTCCAGTGTTCTTGCCTGGAGAATCCCAGGGACGGGGAAGCCTGGTGGGCTGCCGTCTATGGGGTCGCACAGAGTCGGACACGACTGAAGCGACTTAGCAGCAGCAGCAGCAGCAGCTGCCAGATTTCTCAACTGTAAAGGTACTTCTCTTTTGCCTTGAAATTAGTAAGTAATTTGTGGGGAAGTTCTTTGATACTATTATAAATATCCTGTTCTTTATTAAACTAGCATACATTAGTTTGAACATTCTTCGGAGATTTTCCAGTTCTAACATTCCTTCTTTGTTTATGAGTTCAGGTTTCACTGTGAAGAAGAGCTTTCTCTTCTCCCTTACTGATTTCTTTGGGTTTATAATGACTCATGGATTCTTGTTTTATTCAGTAGATAATAATCCATTACTGTCATTAGTTATTCTAATAGCGTTTTGTCCTCAACCTGGCCAGCAGCAGTTCCTTCAAGCTGTCTTTTAAAAATGTTCCCATGAATCTTTAAGCACTTATTTTAAGTCCGTTAAGTCCTCATTAAGATGTTCCTAGCTCATCTTGTGTTTGAGCGGCTGCATTTCCTTCAGTCCTGGTACCTGTAGTGGAGAAGGGCATTTTAGGAACCAAGATCTTAGTGTAATTGATGGCCCTTGCTGCTGATAGGCCACTGCTCCCAGGCCCTGATATTCTAATTATTTAATGCATGTGTTATTCAGATCCTACAACTGTCTCAGTTTTTAATCTTATGATCCTAATTTTACACAGTTCAAAAATGTGTTACTTTGTGTAATGTTGTCAGCCTAAATTGCCCTGTTTTTGTTCTGCTGAACAATTAGGTGCGTTGGTTGGAAATCCTGTTTCCTTCGATGGAAAAAAATCAGAAAATCAAAAAGATTTAGCATTTATGGCTTTTCTCCTGTCACCTTACATTATTTAACTAAAGCTGTGGCTTTTTGTATCATTTCTTCTAGATTCAAACCCCCATTTTGTCACTTACTAGCTTTGTGACCTTAGACAAGTTTTAAACTTAGACAAGTCTTAAACTCATTGAGTCTCAATTTACTCATCTTGTCAGTGGAGAATAATAGTAACAGTTACACATGGTTATTTTGAGGATTGAAGGTGTTCTCTGTCAAGAGCTTAGAACAGTGTCTGGCAAATGCTAAAATCTCTCTAAAAATTAATTGTCATTAATAATGTTGAGAGCATGTTCTTAGTTTTATTCTTCCCTACAATCCTGCAATGCAGAGATAATTGGCTCCATTTTGCAGATGAGTTGATTGAGATGTAAACAACGCATTTGCCTCAAACTAGGTCTCTCTGTCTGCTGAGAGGTATGAACAGCGTAGTCTTCATCTCCTCATGAGAACATGAAGCCCTGAAGTAGAGGGGACTAAAGAGCACATGCAGTGCTCACCGTGGTGTTGCTTAAGTATTGTCTTCCTCCTTTGCCTTTTTATCGTGTAGCAGGATAATAAGGGCTTCCCTTGTGGCTCAGCTGGTAAAGAATCCGCCTGTAATGCAGGAGACCTGGGTTCGATCCCTGGGTTGGGAAGATCCCCTGCAGAATGGAAAGGCTACCCACTCCAGTACTCTGGCCTGGAGAATTCCATGAACTGTATATAATCCATGGGGTCGCAAAGAGTCAACACGACTGAGTGACTTTCACTGTTCATACTAAAATAAAATAAGACTGTATTATGGACATTTTTCCTAGGATGCTGGTGTTATCTCCTTATGGTTTGTAAATAAAAATCCTGTTTTTGTTGGTTTCAAATTAAAGGGACATTCTGAGTGAGGGGAAAGAAAAAATAGAAAGGAAATTTAGCTTTAAAATGATTTTTTAAAAGTCCTGGTCAGTTACAGTATTTTTCCATATGTAAAATGGTAAAAGAAAGTGCCTCAAATTGGTGTGGAGGTTACATATAAGTAGCTCTAAGAAGTAGAGAATTTGGAGTGTTCTATTTGTTAAGTGTTTCAGTAGTGTTTTTTTCCTATAATCATTAGATTCTTGTGTGTTTAGTTCATGTGAAATTATGCTCCAATTTTGGAAAAATTTGTTAAGCAGTAGTAAAATATCAACTAACAGGTTTGGAAATCATAATATTAATATTCTTTATGCTGTGCTGTGTGTGCTTAGTCACTCAGTCATGTCCAGCTCTTTGCGACCACGTTGACAGTAGCCCGCCAGGCTCCTCCGTCCGTGGGATTCTCCAGGCAACAATACAGGAGGGGTTGCCATGCCCTCCTCCAGGGGATCTTCCAACCCAGGGATCCAACTCAGGTCTCCCGCACTGGAGGCAGATTTTTTACTGTCTGAGCTACCAGGGAAGCCTGTGTATATTCTTTATAGTTACAGTTAAAGTGACTCTCCATTTATTTTAGCTTTTCATTTATTAAAGCTTATGGTTTGCTTGACAGTGTGTCTGTCTAGGAGTCAAGTACGGGGGTATTTCTTTAAAGCTTTCATTTCTTTTCCCAAAGCTTTCAGATTTAAAAGAAAATTTTAATTTCAGTTCTGATTTTACATTAAACCATCTAATTATATCTTTAAAATTACATGCTACAAATAGGCTTCCTTTTTCAAGTTTCCTTGTTAAATGCATACTTGGAAACTGAAATAGGATTTTGTACTGGAGACAGTCTTATGTTTTGTTGGAAGCTTGTGAAAGTTCAGAATTGTTAGAGAATAAACTTAAATTTAAAGAAAGCAGATAGCAAGCTGCTCATAATGGTTATATCTTAAATTCCTCACTAAGTTTATTCAGGTCCAGATATTCTCTCCTTCAGTTGTTAGTGCTAGAGTGGACCTTTGGTGGACAAATACCGTCATACCTGTACTAGTAAGGGATACTAACTTGAAAATGGGAGTGAAAAGTAACAAGCAGTGAACTGAAATTGAGAAGTGAGATAAAGTGAAAAGGAGGCGGAGGGTAAAAAGCCAAAGCCCAGTGCCAGCCCTAGTCCCTGGAAGACACTGTCTAACATTCTGTCACCTGCTCCCCATATGCCCCGTCACCTTTCCTCTAGGGAATTTTCAGGTTGGGAAGAGGCCGGAGGACAAGAGGAAGTTCTCTCCCATAATGTGACAGCTTGATGCTTTATTTTGTAAATAATGTTAGAAGAAAAAAACTTTTTTTTTTTCATGATGAGTTTTAAGGTGCTGGTCAGTTTTTACTTGACTTTCACACAGACTAATTATTCAGTGCCAGGCACGACCTCAGAGAGAATATGTTTTTGGTTGGCTTGGTTATTTTAAAAGGTAATGCTGCATTTTGACATAGAACAAGTTAAGTCAACTCATAAAGAACAGGACAGTATTGGCCTTATTTCTAACTTCCAAAGAAAATTCCTTTTTTTTTTTTTAATAGTTCAAGTGTATCATGCAGTATTACTAACTATAATCATTATGTGCTATACATTAGATTCCCAGGTCCCTAGAAGTTTTATAACTGGAAGATTTTCTTCTTTGATCAACATCTTCCCTTTTCCTCCACCATCCTAACACCCCTTGCCAAAGAAAATCTCTAAAAGAGTTCAATCTGACTTTCTGTCTTTTTGATAATTTTATTTGTTTTTGGCTGTGCTGGGTCTTCACTGCTGCACAGGCTTTTTCTCTAGTTGCAGAGAGGAGGTCTGCTCTCCAGTTGCAGTGTACAGGCTTGTTGCGGTGGCTCCTCTTTTTGTGGATCACGGGCTCAGCAGTTGCAGCACAGGGCTTGGTAGCTGCTACTCATGAGCTCCAGAGCACGGGCTCAGTAGATGTGGCATGTGGGCTTAGTTGTTCTTCAGTATGCGGGATCTTCCCAGACCAGGGGTTGAATCCATCTCTCTTGCATTGGCAGGCTGATTCTTTTACCACTGAGGGAAGCCCCAATCTATCTTTCTCACTAACTGATGTACTACTATTTGATTATTTTAAAAAGTAAATATCTTCCAACTAAATTCAGTACATATTTAGTATATTTTTAAAATTTTAGAAATTGAGTACATATACTGGGTCTGTGAAGGAAGTAAAATGATACCAATGCCACTAAGAACAGTATTAGTTTGAGGGTCTTCAGTATTCATTGAAATCAGTCAGTTCAGTTGACAGTCATGTCTGACTCTTTGTGACCCCATGGACTGCAACATGCAAGGCTTCCCTGTCCATCACCAACTCCCAGAGCTTGTTCAGACTCATGTCCATTGAGTTGGTGATGCCATCCAACCATCTCATCTTCTGTCGTCCCCTTCTACTCTTGCCTTCAGCCTTGCCAGCATCAGGGTCTTTTCCAAGGAGTCAGTTCTTCACATCAGGTAGCCAAAGTATTGGAGTTTCAGCTTCAGCTTCAGTCCTTCCAATGAATATTCTGTACTGATTTCCTTTAGGATTGACTGGTTTGATCTTCTTGCAGTCCAAGGGACTCTTAAGAGTCTTCTCTAAAACCACAGGTCAAAAGCATCAGTTCTTCAGTCCTCAGTTTTCTTTATAGTCCAGCTCACATCCATGCACGACTCCTGGAAAAACCATAGCTTTGACTAGATGAACCTTTGTTGCCAAAGTATTGTCTGCTTTCTAGGTTGTCTAGGTTGCTGTCTAGGTTAGTCATAGCTTTTCTTCCAAGGAGCAATCGTCTTTTAATTTCATGTCTACAGTCTCCATCTGCAGTGATTTTGGAGCCCCCCAAAATAAAGTCTGTCAGTTTCCATTGTTTTCCCATCTATTTGCCATGAAGTGATGGGACCAGATGCCATAATCTTAAGTTTTCTGAATACTGAGTTTTAAGCCAACTTTTTCACTCTCCTCTTTCACTTTCATTAAGAGGCTTTTTATTTCTTCTTTGTTTTCTGCCGTAAGGGTGGTGTCATCCGCATATCTGAGGTTATTGATATTTCTCTTGGCAATCTTGATTCTAGCTTGTGCTTCATCCAGCCTGGCATTTCGCATAATGTACTCTGCATATAAGTTAAATTAGTAGGGTGACAATATTGAGCTTTGACGTACTCCTTTTCCTATTTGGAACCAGTCTGTTGTTCCATGTCCAGTTCTAACTGTTGCTTCCTGATCTGCATGCAGGTTTCTCAGGAGGCAGGTAAGATGGTCTGGTATTCCCATCTCTTGAAGAATAGTCCCCAGTTTGCTGTCATCCACACAGTCAAAGGCTTTGGTGTAGTCAATAAAGCAGAAGTAGATGTTTTGCTGAAACTCCTTGCTTTTTCGATGATCCAGTGGATGTTGGCAATTTGATCTCTAGTTCCTCTGCCTTTTCTAAATCCAGCTTGAACATCTGGAAATTTTCAGTACATGTACTGTTGTACTATTGAAGCCTGGCTTGGAGAATTTTGAGTATTACTTTGCTAGTGTGTGAGTTTAGTGAAATTGTGTAGTAGTTTGAACATTCTTTGGCATTGCCTTTGTTTGGAACTGGAATGAAAATTGACCTTTTCCAGTCCTGTAGCCACTGCTGAGTTTTCCAAGTTTGCTGGCATATTGAGTGCAGCACTTTAACAGCATCATCTTTTAGGATTTGAAATAGCTCAACTGAAATTCAGTCACTTCCACTAGCTTTGTTTGTAGTGATGCTTCCCAAGGACCATTTGACTTCTCATTCTGGGATGTCTGACTCTAGGTGGGTGATCATATCATCATGGTTATCTGGGTCATGAAGATCTTTTTGTATAGTTACTCTGTATTTTTGCCACCTCTTCTTAATATCTTCTCCTTCTGTTAGGTTGATACTATTTCTGTCCTTTATTGTGTCCATTTTTACATGAAATATTCCCTTGCTGTCTCTAATTTTCTTGAAGAGATCTCTAGTCTTTCCCATTCTATTGTTTTCCTCTATTTCTTTGCATTGATCACTGAGGAAGGCTTTCTTATCTCTCCTTGCTATTCTTTGGAACTCTGCATTCAAATGGGTATATCTTTCCTCTTCTCCTTTGCCTTTAGCTTCTCTTCTTTTCTCAGCTATTTGCAAGGCCTCACCAGTCACTTGCCTTTTTGCATTTCTTTTTCTTGGGGATGGTGTTGATCACTGCCTCCTGTACAATGTCACGAGCCTCTGTCCAAAGTTCTTCAGGGACTTTGTCTGTCAGATCTAATCCCTTGAATCTATTTCTCACTTCCACTGTATATATAATTGTAAGGGATTTGATTTAGGTCATACCTGAATGGTCTAGTGGTTTTCCCTACTTTTTTCAATTTAAGTCTGAATTTTGCAATAAGGAGTTCATGGTCTGAGCCACAGTCAGCTCCTGGTCTTGTTTTTGCTGACTGTATAGAGCTTCTCCATCTTTGGCTGCAAAGAATATAATCAATCTGATTTTGGTCTTGACTGAACTGGGATAATAAAACCAGTTATTTTATTGTTTCTCTGAAAAATGTTTTGAGTTCTGAACAACCAAATTATAAACAGATTAACAATGCTCCATATGTGAGCTTGATGGAAAACCCAAGAAGCTCACAGTCTGATTTGGAATATAGAATGGAATTACAGTCAGTCCTGTGTTAATCGTGGTGCTTTATAGGATTACATAGGAGAATCTAGAACCAAAGGTAGGGTGGAGATGACTGAGAGGGTTCTGGAGGGCAGACAGGGAAACCTGAACTGAATCTGAAAGAACTTGGAATTGAGCAAGTGAGGGACCTCGGGAGAGGCAGAGACACTTTTTTGAAACAAAGCAAGAAGCATGAGAGATAGTGGCATATTTGGGGAACTTTAGCGAGTTTGGACCTATTGTTTGCAGAGGGGAAGTGGTAAGAAGATTTGGAATGAAGGTGAGTAGGCTGGATAAGATCTTTAATAACCTCACATTTCCTCGTAAGTAGTTTGAGTTTTATCTTTAAGGTAGAGGTGAAGGAATTTACATGGGAAAATAACGTAACCAATTTGTATTTTAGAAATGCAAGTTGATTTTCATTAACAGAAGAAATTGATTAGCGCTAGAGGCTTTTTGAAATAAGGAATAAGCTAGTGAGAAATAAGACTAAGGTAGCAGAAATTTGGAGGAGGGAAGCATATTAGCAGAGTATTCCCGAAAGAAGGGAACCATTTTTACAAATCAAAAGAAACTTGGTTAGCAGTGATAAATGTGAAGTTTGGGTTGAGGCTTGAGAATAAATGCTTGGCTTTATCAATCAGGAGGTTTTGTCTTGTTCTTTCTTTTCCTCTCTTTTGTAGCGGTTTTAGGATAGGAAGAGGGAAGAGAAAAGATGAAGAATGTTTTCTCAGTCTTTGGCTAGTAACTATTTAGTTTATATCTGTTATAGCTCTTTAATCTTAACATTACCCCTGTGGAGTTATAAAATCTGTTGTTACAAATAATAAATCACTCAGAAATGTTAGGAGTCTTGTCTATTTTCTCTCAGGCTTCACTTATAGCTCAGTTGGTAAAGAATCTGCCTGCAGTGTGGGAGACCTGGGTTCGATTCCTGGGGTGGGAAGATCCTCTGGAGAAGGAAATGGCAACCTACTCCAGTATTCTTGCCTGGAGACTCCCATGGACAGAGGAGGCTGGTGGGCTGCAGTCCACGGGGTCGTGAGAGCCGGACACGCCTGAGCAACTAAACTCCACCGCCCGTTTTCTCTCACCTGCTAAGTGGCAGAGGTGGGATTTGGCTTACACTTTTTCTGTGTTTTATACATGTTATGAGGAAATGCAATTTCAAATTGCCTCGTTCATTTCAAGTTGAAAAATATTAATAAGTGCATTTGACTTTGTTGACCCAAGCAGAGAGAGTGGCTTAAGTCTTTTTTAGAAGGCTTTAGTGTACCGTGGTTTGTTTTCCCCCAACTTCACAGATTCTGAGCTATTTACTTGACCTTACTTCTGATTCAGCTCCTGCTCTTTTTCAGCTTCTTGTCTTCTCTCAACCCGTGACATAGAGCCAGTAAAAGAATGAGGAAAAATGTTCCCTGAGTGTTACATCCATTGGATCTCAGAATATTTATTATCAGTAGCTGTACTGTGAAGTCACTGAGGCAGACTTGATGTAACGTTTAAGAGTGGCTACAAGTGCCAGAACTTCTCATTCAGCTAAAACTAGTTTGGATGCAGAAAGCAGTATTTTACTTGGTATCATGGTTCCAAATATCAATATAGTAGCGTGGCTGCCTCTGTGTACTCGCAGTATGATAGGGCAGCATACTGTGATTACTCTGCAGTACAGTGTATGCTTACAGTACAGCTTGGAAAGTGCAGGAATTTGTCCCAGCCCCTTTTCCTTTAGCAGCCGTAAGTTCGCTTTCTATGGCTGTGAGTCTGTATTTTGTGTGTAAATTCATTTGTATTATTTTTTAGATTCTCTGCATAAGTGATACCATACAGTGTTTGTCTGACTTCACTAACTACAATTTTCCCTAGGTCCATCCATGTTGTTGCAAATGGTGATACTTCATTCTGTTTTTAATGGCTGCTTAGTACTCTAACATATATTTATATATCACACCTCCTTAAGCCAATTGTCTGTTGATGGGCACTTGGGTTGTCTTCATGTCTTGGCTGTTGTAAATAGTACTGCTATGAACACTGGGGTGCACGTATCTTTTCTAATTAGAGTTTTTGTTTTTCTCTGGGTGTATACCCCCAGCAGTAGGATTGCTGGATCATGTGATAGCTTTGTTAGTACTTTTTTAAGGAACCCCCATACTGGTGTCCATAGTGGTTGTACCAGTTTACATTCCCATCTACAGTGAATGAAGGTTCTCTCTCCACACCCTCCATAGCATTTCTTATTGGTAGAGTTTCTGATGATGGCCATTCTGATCAGTGTGTGGTGATACCTCGTAGTTTTGATTGGCATTTTTCTAATTAGTAATGTTGAGCATCTTTTCATGTGCTTATTGGCCATTTGTTTATTTTTTTTTGTAATAAATGTCTGTTTAGATCCTTTGCTCATTTTAATTTGATTGTCTTTTTATTGTTGAGTTTTTTTATTTAAGAGCTTATTTAACAGTTCTGTAAATATTTTATTTACAGAACTTTATGTAAGAGTTCTGTAAATATTTTGGATATTAGTGAGTCACTCAGTTGTGTCTGAGTCTGTGACCCCATGGACTGTAGCCTGCTTTGTTCCTCTGTCCATGGAACTCTCCAGGCCAGCATACTGGAGTGGGTAGCAGTTTCCTTCTCCAGGGGATCTTCCCAACCCAGGGATCAAACCCAGGTCTCCCGCATTGCATGGTGTATTCTTTACCATCTGAGCCACCAGGGAAGCCCAAGAATACTGGAATGGGTAGCCTATCCCTTTTCTAGGGGATCTTCCTGACCCAGGAATTGAACTGGGGTCTCCTGCATTGCAGGAGGGTTCTTTACCAGCTGAGCTACCAGGGAAGCCCAAGTTTGGATATTAGATCTTTATTAATCAGATATATGATTTGATATTATCTCATTCTGGGGTTATCTCTTAACTTGCTTGATAATATCATTGGAACACAAGTTTTTAACTTCATGAAGTCCATTATATCTATTTTCTTTCTTCTGTTGCTTGTGCCTTTGATGTCATATCTAAAAATCTATTGCTTAATCCAAGGTCGTGAAGATTTACTCCCATATTTTAAGAGTTTTAGCAGTTAGGTCTGTGATAGTTAATTTTAATGTAAGGTGTAAGAAAGGGATCTAAACTCTGTCTTCATTTCTTCATCTCCTCCTCCTCTCAGCCCTTGGCAACCACCAATCTACTTTCTATCTCTGTGGATTTACTCTTCTGGGTATTTCATATAAATCATACATGTGACCTTTTGTGTCTGGCTTCTTTCATTTAACATGTTTTCAAGGGTCATTCATATTGTGGCCTGTATCTGTACTTAATTCCTTTCTATTGCTGAATAATATCCCATTGTATAGATACACTGCATATAGTCCATTTTGTTTATCCATTCATCTCCTGGTGAATATTTGGGTTTTGGTTTATTGTTTTTTAATCCTGTTACTTCAAGACTTTTGACCTTACATATCAGCATGCTGCTTTAGATATAAATTCACAAATACAAGGAACAAAAAGGAAGAGCCTATACTTCCCACTCTTAATTAAGAGTAATGACAAAAATATGCAACAATTTTCTAATTACCACAAGAAAGCACTTTGTATTAGTGTCTTTTGCCTGTTATTTATTTTATAGGCTTCATGTTTTGTAAGTTGCTTAATATCCACTGCCTCATTTAAGCATCACAAGAACATTAACAAGCACACATAGGGCATTTAAAAAATTATTCTTGTTTTTCAGGAGAGAGTATTACTGATGGTTGTCACTTACCCAAAGTTGTGTAGCACTTAAGTGGCAAAGTCTAATGTAACTATAATCTTTTGCCTCTAAATCATGTTATTTACTAATAACAAAATGTTCCTACACAAAGAATTTTAGCTATTATGCTCTGAGTCAGTACACTGAATTCTTGCCGTTAACCTAAATTATTCAATGAAAGATATTGTGCATACTTATTCTTTTTATATCACAATTGAAAATTAACCTAAAATATAGTTTTAACCCCAGTTATAATATTGGTATTAAGAGCTAGGGATCATCTCTGTAACTCAGGATTTTGTTTTCTGGTGAAAAAAAGCCAACACGAGAGGGGCCATATGCATTTTCAGTTTTATTCAGTAGTATATACTTTAGTGTATCTATGTTAACTATAGGCTTTCAATAAAGTATTTGTTGAGTGAATAACTGAGAGGATTTATATTGTATTCTACTATCTGTGTGACATTACTAAATATTATCATATATTGCCACTGAACATTCCAATTAATCTTACAAGTTTTGAATGAACACAGTAATAAAAGTTTTCATAGTCTAACACATATTTAATAGAGTACCACTTATTTTTGTTATCTTATTAAAATCACAGATATTATTTAATCTTTATTGAGCAGATGAATAAGCCAAGACATAGAAAAGCTTAGTAACATGCTAGGTGGCAACCCAAGCCAGAGATTCCTCTTATGTGGGTTTCATACAGCTGTACTGAGTTATAAAAGTCATTAAAATTTAATTATCTTAAAATAACCTGATATTGATAAGATGTATTTAATAGCTTGCGATTTGGTAGAGCCTATCTTTGAGGTGTGATTATATTAACATTTCTATCATTCTAAATTGATATTTGTGTTTTACTACTTCTAAAGTTATATATTGTTAAGATGCCTTCATGTGTGTCTGATTAAATTTTATTCTACTCATGAGCTCCATATTCTTCCTACTTTGATCCTCTGTTCTTATCAGAAATTTATATATGGTTTTTTAAATGTCATTAAACATCAGTCATCTCATGCTGTTTAGATCAGGAATTTTCCTAGATCAGCAAAACATCTTTTTTCAAAATTGCCAAAGCTTTGAGATACATGGTCATTTTAAACTTAGCAGATATTTTGCTTCTCCTTTCAGGTGTTGACAGCTCTTCTACGACAAGCAGTGCTTCTCCAATGCCCAACAGTTACGATGCCCTAGAAGGAGGCAGCTATCCAGGTAAGTTGTTTTGTGCGTAGTTGAAGTTTATTTGAAAAGTTACTGACCATCAATTACTTTCAAACATGAACACTTACTGTACATAATTAGCAGGCTATATTTTTAACAGAGAAAGGAAACATTTTCCTGTTATTTTCAGCCTTAATTTCATGGTGTAATTGTCATGTAACAACTATGGATGCTGTCTCTGGGAGGCCTAAGGAAATTTAGTATTTGATTTTTGTTACCATGCTCTTTATCTTTTTCCTCTTCCTAGAAGACTTAATACTGAATAATTTTTCTCTTCTTTCCCTTCTTTTTTATGCTAGTAACTCCTTTAAATTTATATTTCTGTTCTCATGCCTAGGTCCTTGAATTTCTTCCAACTAGCCTCTGAGTATAAAGTCTTTGACTCTTTCCTCCCGCTATGGCTCCTGCCTGCCTCCACCAGTAAATAGATTAACCAATTTGAGGGTAGGTTTTGGAGGCATTACTTTTAACCATGTCTGGAAATAATGTAGGAGATAATGTAGGAAATAATGTAGGTCATCATGTAGGAGCAGGAGTGGTGGATAGTGTTAAAAAATCTAAAATTTGACTTCTATAATGGATAGTTCTTTCATTCTAGCGTCTTGTACTGTTATTTTCCTAATGTGCCTGTCTCCTAACACCAACAGCCTGACAACCACACCTGACCGTCTGCCTTATCTTTTTAATGATTCCAAATTTAGGACTAACAAAACAACTTTTTGTGCTCTTCTCTTTCTTAGCACATTGGTAATTATCCAGGATGAAGCTTAATTGAAATTGGAATGTGCTGGACTTCACACACTGTCTTGCTATCACTGTCGTATGAATCAGTAGAAAACTTCAATTTTCTCAGCTTAATATAGAGTTCCCTTTTAATATTTCAAGAATACTTAAATGAGCTACTCAGTCTTTGTGGTTAAGGGCTTTTTCTCCTGGGAATCTGTGGATCTGTGTGTATGTGTATGGGTGAGAAGTTGTGGACCATTCCAGAAGCAATCCCCATTATCAGAATATTCTAGAAGAGTCACTTCATTCACTAAAAGATGAAAACTATAACTATAGTATTTCATGAGCATCAGGTTAACCCGAAGTAAAACATCCAATGTAGTGGAGTTAAAAGATGGTGGCCTTAGAGTTAGACCTTGCTGTGTTTGTCTGTATTCATGTAATCAGCACATCTTAATCTTTTTATGGACTGTGCCTTGGCAGTAAGTGAATGACCCTGGGCAAGTTTCCTAGCTATGTGTACTACACCAAAATTAAGGAAAGAATCTGTCAGAGTAAGATTAAGTGAAATAAGTCTGTATGTCAGGTACTAGATAGGTCTTAGGGACTGTAGAGATGTATGAAACATTGTCCCTTTCCTAAATAAGGTGAAAAGCATTGGACTCTCATATTTAGGACTCCAGTTCTTCATTTCTTAAGCTGATGACTCTTGCTATGTTAAGAGATCCTTCTATTAATACTTCTGTTCCTATCACCGTCAGGAGAGACAAGCAGGAAATCTAAGGAAATGACATGACGTTGATGCTTTTGTCCTTTTAAGAATGTCCAGGAAGGTCTCTTCAAAAATGAGAGCTAATAGAGTCAGTAGAAGGATGGGATTCCTCAGTAAACTTTGAAAAAATAAATTTATTAAAGTCAGATGCTTTTAAGAATTTTTTTGCAGAATCTGATTGCTAGTGAAGAATATAATTTTTATATGAAATATAGATTAAAATACATATATTTTATTTTTTAATAAAACTTTTCATTTAGTTTTGGAGTATAGCTGATTAACAATGTTGTGATAGTTTCAGGCGGACAGGGAAGGGACTCAGCCATATATATACAGGTACGCATTCTCCCCCTAACTCCCCTCTTGTCCAGGCTGTCACATAACATTAAACAGAGTTCCATGTGCTGTTCAGTAGGTCCTTTTAAATATAGCAGTGTAAAATACACATATATTTTAGATTTAACTTTAAAAATAAGACTAATAGTATAACAAAATGTTAATAATGGTTTTGTGCAGTTGATGTTACTCTTATATATGATAATTAAATTTTCTACAGTTATTTTTCCCCTACAGTTTTCATCAAGTTTTAGTTTCTGTTTTAAATTTAAATGAAGGAAAAGCATTCATTCATTAAATCTCATTTGGCCTCTGTTATATACTAGACATTGTTTTAGGAGCCACACACTATTCTAGACATTGTCTTTCATAGTTTCACAGTTTCACCTCTGAAAATAAAGCAGACTTCCGGGGGACTGTGGAGATAGGCCACTTCTTCCATGGGTCTTTTTTTTTTTTTTTAAATAAATGTCAAGGTCAGATAAAAAAGCAAGTTGGAGAAGAGAGTAATTGACACTCTTTTTATTGCTTTGCTTTGTTTTCTGCTTCTTAGCCCCATTTCTGCTGAGAGAATAAAGGGAAAAAAATAACTTTTCAGATATATATAAATATATATTTATATTATAACATATTCTATATTGTATTTATTATATACATTTAATATGTTATCTGTTAGGAATATCAACTGCAGTATGTGTCAGTGAAATGATACAAGATGGAGTTTCCCTGTAATATATTTGTTAAAAAAAATAAAGATGGAGTAGGAACATGTGAAACAAGATTAGCAAAATATTTAAAGCTAAGTAATGGATATATGGGTTTATTATTTTGTTCCATTCTTGTATACAGTCACAATTTCTCATAATAAAAAGTTTTAATAAAAGAAAGTGTCAAAGTAGTGGCTCACCCAGGCGTCTTTGTGGAGTGCTGCTTTTCAGTGAACACCATGCTTTTTCCTTTGTTAGATGTGCTTTCCTCATCAGCAAGTAGTCCTGCTCCTGACCCCGCTCCTGACCCTGCTCCAGCGCCAGCTCCAGCTGCTCCTCAGCCTTCAAAAATGCCTAAGCCATTTGGGTATGGTTATCCGACTCTTCAGCCTGGGTATCAGAATGCCACAGCACCACTTAATTCTGGAGGACCACCCAGTAGCCCAGTGTATTCTGGATTCCAGCAGTATGCTCAAGTATGTATTTAGTCATATAAAGTTATATAAAAATTGTGGAACTTAGCAATTCTGACAAGTCCCTGGTGATTCTAATGGATCATAAGTGCTAATATAGATAAGCCTAGATTAAACATGCACAGACTTTGATTCCAGTTTGTATGTGCGTGTTTATGTGTGTATGTATACAGAGAAGAAGATAAAACTGATTTTTCTTTTTTGCCTTGTACTTTTATTTTTCAGAGCCTCTGTAATATGCAGATATTCATTCTATGATCAGGAAATTAAATCTTATTTTAAATTTTGTATTACTAAGCTGGCTTTCTCCAAAACTGACATGATATAAATGTAGTTTGGGATTTTGGTTTCAGCACTTAACTTGAAGAAGTCTCTGTGACATATAACTAAAATTGGTAAAAGCTTCAACAAATGGCTCATTAATACATTTGTTCATTATTTTTGACTTGACCTTTCATGGAGTTACCTCTTAAGTACCATAGCAGTTTATTAAAAGAACAATAAGTGTTTTGCATTTATACTTGTTGAGAGAAAGTAAAATATAAGGAAACAGTTTAAATGACAAAAGCATTCTACTTATAATAAAAAACTGCTCTCAGTAGACTAACTTTACAGAGATTTCATCTTATGGTGAACTGATGAAAATTAGAGAAGAAAAAAAAACCATTTCTTCCTGGAATTTAATTTTAGAATTAAAGTACTGAAGGAAGAAGGAAACTGGGAAAGGCACTGGAGAAATATGGTTGGTTAGTTCAGGTTTCCCTGCCTTCCATTTTGTTAGATTTTCTTTAGGGCTGTATTGGTCCAAATGGAATTCCATTTCAGGATAAGTGAACAATAATGATTTAAGTACATAGCAAGGATGTGCATTTAAATTCTTATCTGTCTACTTAAAAAAAGATTATAGATTTTAATCTAATATTAACATTAACAAGGTAATTTTAAAAGAAGCCATTTATTTTTCAAGTCCTATTTAGAATAAGAGTATTTTACTTTAAATAGCTTTCTGTAGTAAAATTGAAAAGTGAAAGTGAAAGTCACTCAGTCATGTCCGACTCTTTGCGACCCCATGGTCTATACATTCCATGGAATTCTCCAGGCCAGAATACTGGAGTGGGTAGCCTTTTCCTTCTCCAAGGGGGTCTTCCAAACCCAGGGATCGAACCCAGGTCTCCCACATGGCAGGCAGATTCTTTACCAGCTGAGCCACAAGGAGTAAAATTGAAATGACTCTAAATATTTGCATTTAGTACAACCCAGTGGGAGGGCCCTGAATCTTAAGGGCTTTCTTGGTATTCATTTATTTGAGATGACCTATACTAAGTAGAGGGAAACCCCAGTGGTTGCCCTTTGAGGACGAAAAAAACTTAAAATTAGTTTTTCAGAGTTGAAAAACAGAAAAAGTTGATGTTTTAAAAAGAAGGGAATCCCCTCAGTCCAGTGTTTAAGACTTGGTGCTTTCACTGCCTTGGGTTCAGGTTCAGTCACTGGTTGGGGAAATAAGATCCCACAAGCCACGTGGTATGGCCCCAAAAAAAACCCTAAAAATTAAAAAATAAATTAATTGTAAAAGAAAAATTAGAAAAAGATTTTAGGGCTTCCCTGGTGGCTCTGTGGTTGAGAATCTGCCTTGCAATGCAAGGGACGCCAGTTCAGTCCCTTGTCCAGGAATATCCCATATGCCAAGGAGCAACTAAGCCCGTATGTTACAGCTGCTGAACCTGGGTGCTGAGAGCCTGTGCTCCAAAACAGGAGAAGCCCCCGCAGTGAGAAGCCCTTATACCACCACTGGAGAGTAGCCACCGCTCACCACAACTAGAGAAAGCCTGTGTGCAGCAGCAAAGACCCACCACAGCCAAAACATTTTTTTAAATCTTTAAAAATATATATTTTAGTGAATATTTAAAAAAAAAACCCAGATACAGATACTGTATGGCTTTTTTTTTTTTTTTTAATTAAAAAGCGGTGCATGAGCAGTTGTAGGATAATGCAGATAAACAGAAACGAAGAAAATAAATACCAGCCAGTATTCCCACCATCAAGATATAAACAGTAACACTTGCAGTTTGTCCTTCCAGGTTTCTTGCTATATGCATCTACGGGAGAAAGCCAGTAAAGGAGCTGGGCATCTAAATGACTTATTTACACAGACAAGTTGATAAATATGAGCATCATTTTACATTTTTTAAAAAAATCCTTGAACAGCATGAGAGGGAACCTGTCCACATTATTTCATACCTTTCATCTAATAGCTGCGTAATGTTTTATAATCGCCCAGCCTACTGCTATTGGTCATAACTGAGCATCAAAATCAACGTGTACAAGTGTGCACAGACCGTTGTGCGTTTGTCTCATTATTTCCTTAGATGAAATTTCTTCAGGTAAGATTAGCCAATCACAGCTGCTAATACCTAGAATTTCTCCCTGCTTATTCATTCAGTGAAAACTGAGTTTCTTCTATGTGACAGCCCTACTCTAGGCACTGAGGCTACTTGAGGAAGCCAAGTGAACAAAACCGAGTTCCTTCTCTCAAGAAACTTGGTGGGAAGGCCGGACCAATAGGACAATAAGTAAATCCATACATTAACAAGCTGATTTCAAACAATGACAAATGCTGTGAAACAAGATGAATTGAAGAAATTGCAGGGCTTGGGTATATAAACAGGAAAGCCCTCACTGTAGAAGTTAAGTTTAGTTAATATCTGAATGACAGGAAAAGCCAGACAAGGATAAATATGAGGGTAGAGAATTTCAGGCTGCAGAAACATATATACAGAAACGTAAGGCAGAGGCCTGGAGAATCCCAGGGATGGGGAAGCCTGGTGGGCTCCCGTCTATGGGGTTGCACAGAGTCGGACACACTGAAGTGACTTAGCAGCGAGGCAGAGGCAACTTTGACGTATTTCAGAACTGAAGTCCCAGTGTGGCTCTAGCTCAGATGGCAAAGGGAAGAATAATAGTAATGATATCACAGAGTTTGGGAAAGACCATAGTCAGAAACTTGAGTTTTACACCAGTGCAGAGGAAAGACATAGGAGATTTTATGGAATGGAATGAAATCTGGTTTATGTATTTAGAGAATCATTTGGCTACTAAGTGAAGAACGGATTAGGGATGGGAGTATTTGAAAATATAAAAATGGAAACAGGGAGACAGATGGAAGCTTTGCATTATCCCAGAAATAGATGATTCTGCTTTGTTCTAAGGTGGTATTGGCAGAGGGAGTAAAAAGTGGATGGATAAGGGATGTCTTTTGACTGATGTGGTGGGTGAGAGAAAGGAAGCATTAAGGATAACTCTTAGGTTTTTGGCAGGACAGCTGGATAGAGGGTAGTGTATTTATTTAGATGGAAGACAGAGGAATAGTTCTGGAAATGGGAATCAAGTTTTCCAGATTAATTTAAAATGCCCAGTAGACATCCAAGTGGAGATATCTAGCAGACGGTAGTTTTTGGTGCTCAGATATGAAGAAATAATGGACCAATTAATATTCCTAGCAAAAGTGTCTATGACTGCACTTCTCAGTATGCCAAGAATTATTTTTTTATAAGCAAAACTGTTTTACTATTTTCATAATTATTAGTTGTGTTTCTTTACTGAAATCCTTGTTCATATTCTTTCACCATTATTCTGTTCAGGTCCTTCTGGTTTGTAAAAGCTGTCTGTAATAAGTACATTAACCTTTTTTTGTCTAATTTATATTATAATTTTTTCCCCCAGCTTGACATTTGTTTTCAATTTTAATGTTTTTTTTAATACATTAGAGAAATGTTTATATAGTCATATTATAATTTTTTTTTTGTTTTTACCTTTGTATCCTTTAAAAGTCTTTCAATATCAAGATAGGAAAAATTCCCTCTGTGTTTTTTTTAGTTCTTTGGTGACTTTACTTTTGCATCTTTTAAGGTTTTATTCTGGTATATAAATATAAATCTCATTCTCTCCAAAATAGTTCTAATTTCACTGATATTAAATAATCTGTTCTTTCTTATTGATTAAATATTCTACCTTTATTTTATATCCTAAATTCTTAAATTTAAATTCTAAATTCTTATCCTAAACTTGGGTCTGTTTGGGGTTTTCTATTATACACTGTTACTAATTCATATAATCATTTTTCTCCCCTCCTTTACAGCTCTGATGTAAACTCAGTGAATCCCTTTTATTATGCAGGGCTTTTTTCCTTTTGCTTAGCTTCAGCAGCTTCAGTTACTATCAACAATTTGCTCTACTTGTTTTACCTATCCTCAGCACACATGTACTCATGCACATGCACACACATGCACACGTACACACACACACACACACACACACACCCTTTTCTTGCACAGGGTCTTAAAGCTAACCCTGGGCAGGGCAAAGTAGGGAGATGAAAAAGATAATTTCTTGCAAACTGTAATACCACTATTAGAGCCAACAAAATTAACAATAATTTCTAAATGTTGTTTAAAATTGAGTCAGCTTTCAGAGTTGCCTGGTAGTTTCCAGATTGCTATTCTGTAGTTGGTTTGTTCAAATCAAGACTCACTAATTGTATTAGCGTTATGTCTCTTAATTCTCTTGTTAACTCTAACACACAACTCTGCCCCTATTTTTTGTGCCTTTGATCTTTTGGAAAAAACTAAGTCTCTTGATCTATAGACTGTCCCACATTCTGAATTTGACTAATTGCTTCTTGTGGTATCATTTGACTTGTTCCTCTGTTTCATTTTCTGTGGACTAGAAATTAGATCCAATGGCTTGATTAAATTCAGTATATTACTTCATTTATTTATTTTGTAAGCCAAAATATATATTCTGATTCTGTGTACAACATAATAATACATGATTGTCTCACTTTAGTGGTGCTAAGATAGATTAGTGGGTTCCTTTGGTGACAGCCTTGTCCTTTCATTGTGAAGTTCCTCGTTAAGCTTTCACTCATCTCTTGGTATCTGTTTGTCATCTATTCCAGATGACCATTACCTGTATCATTTATTCCCATATGGGTTATAAAATAGTGATTTTCCTGACTTTATCATTCTGTACTGATTAGCTGGAATTCCTCAGTATGTTCACATAATGGAGTGTTTGATAACTGTACAAAAGAATGTGGAGAATCTCTATATACAGATGTAGAGTTACTGCTAGCACTTTTTTTTAGGTGAAAAGGTCACATTTAGAGCAGTGTATATATTAGTTTATATTGTATTATTAAGAAGAGACAATGGAAGGTAAGACCAAAAGCTAATAGTTAGCTTAGGGAGAGGGATCAGGAGTGAAACAAGATATTTCTGAATTATTGTAAAGTTTTGACATTAAAACTATGTAAATTTTACTCAAAAAAGCATAAAATGAATGAAAGATAGAAAGCAATCCTTGAAAATTAAAATCAAAAAGAAGTGAACCAGTTTATCAAGTTGAATACATTCTGATATAGAAAAAAGTATTGTTTTAACAAATCTTAAAACTCAGTATTTTGTATGTTCTGAATAGAAAATAATCTAAGGACAAAAGAACTACAAAGAAATCTTTAAATAACCTTGCACTTATAATAATATTAGTGTTGTTATATTGGAACTATCTTAGGATGTTGTAGGATAAAACAAATAAGTAAGGCTGTTATCAGAGCTTCCCAGGTGGCTCAGTGATAAAGAACCCACCTGCCGACACAGAAGACAGAGTTCGATCCCTGGGTTGGCAATCTCCCTTGGAGGAGGAAATGGCAACTCACTCCGGTATTCTTGCCTGGAATATTCCAGGACAGGAGCCTGGCAGGTGCAGAGTTGGACTTGACTGAGCACATATGCATAATGCTGTTACCATTAGAATACAAGATTTTCAGCAAAAGAGAAGAGCGATAAAGGCATAAAATCAAAAAAATTAAAATGCCATTACCTAAATTTGAATTGGAAATGTCAGTGTGAACTCATTATTTTTTTTTTCTTCTATGATTTCTATCTCTATTGTAGAAGTCTGGAAGTAATAACAACACAATAACAATGTTATCTAGATTATGGTCTCTAGATACCATCCCAATTTAAAAGGAACCAGGAATCTTTGTTGGATAAATGGCTAATTTCAGTTCTGAAGAAGTGATACAGAATGTCATGCCAGAAAACAAGGAAACTAACAGAGACAACGGGTTCATATCAAAAGGACACTGAAATCAGCTGCAGGGGCTGTCACTGACAGAAGACTGGGTAGTGTGGGCTTCAGAGTGAATAGTAACTACAGTTCATTAAGTCACACTGAGTTAATAAGAGCCATGACATCATAATAATACTAAAAATATAAAAGAAACAAAAACTAAGCAAGCAGAACTCATGGAACATCATTATCATTCCTATGGCAGCAACACATTCTGAAAATTGAAAAACTTTAAGCATTTATCCTGCCTTTCCAGTATGCAAGGTATTCAGAGAAACCAAATTCTTGATGTTGAAAAGCATTGTCGAAATATTGTTGTTAAGTTTAACCATTCACATAAGGTTTAAATTTTTTCAGTATTTTTGCTTTGAGTTTTTTAAAGAGTGCTTTAAACTGAGCTGCCCAATTAGGTTTTTCTACTTTACAAAGCTAGATTCAAATTTTATCTTTTTGCTTTCCTGTATGTTAATTTCCTACACATAGTATAATAAATTGTATTCTTGTTTGATACATTGTTCTTCTGTGTTGTTGCAAATTGCCCTTTCTGCAGTATCCTGGTATGAACCAGCTGTCCTCCAGTCTGGGAGGATTGAGTCTTCAGAGTTCTTCACAGCCAGAAAGCTTGAGACCTGTCAACCTTACTCAGGAGAGGAATATTTTACCCATGACTCCTGTTTGGGCTCCTGTACCCAACTTGAATTTAGACCTCAAGAAATTAAACTGTAGCCCAGAGTAAGTATTTATAATCTTTAGTAAGTAAAAACCTTGTCAAAAACATTGCATGACTTTCAAACATAGTAAAAATATTATGGTATTAATTCCTTGATTGGAAGTTTTGTTAATGTGAACTCTTGTAATTTAGTTTGTGTAGAAATTCTAGATGTAAAATTTAGTTTAAGTCATCGGTTCCTGTCCTCTTTGTTGCTGTCGAGTCTCATTCCTTGTCTCATTCCCTATTATCTAATGCTAGGGAAAGTTTTTTCTGTTTTAGTGAAGGGTTTTAGAAACCCAAATCTAACCATATTTTTCTTAAATTTCTTTCTCCTCACTTTTTACCAGTAGTAACTTCTTTTAAAGTAATCTTCCTTTTAAATTAGGTGAAATCTTAATTTAATGCAATTTTAATCTCTGCTTGAAAAGGATACAGATTAGATAAGTAGTTTTATTTCTAAATTTTCTTTTCCCACTTAGTGTTGAATGAGAAGACCCTTGCCCCAATGTGTATTTATCCATTTATTTAGCCTGAATATTGATTTGGATTTTCTTTATTGAGTATTTCCTCACCTCACAGAGAAGTTGGCAGCCTCCATCTGATGGCCACAAGCCAGTGGTGTATAAGCTCTGTTACTCACTTGCAGTGCCCCCCAAACCAAAAGTCCTCTGTTAGTGTCTGCTTTCTGTTTTTCTGTCTCCTAAGTCTAGAATGTTTCTCTCTACCCAGACATCGTCCTGCTTCTGGAATCTCTCCTTATAAACTCTGCTTCACAGACAACACTGTCTTCCTTGCATTAGAATAGTGTTCTTTAGAGGCAACACCGGAGAAGGCAGTGCACCCCACTCCAGTACTCTCGCCTGGAAAATCCCATGGACGGAGGAGCCTGATGGGCTGCAGTCCGTGAGGTTGCTAAGAGTTGGACATGACCGAGCGACTTCACTTTCAGTTTTCATTTCCATGCATTGGAGAAGGAAATGGCAACCCACTCCAGTGTTCTTGCCTGGAGAATCCCAGGAATGGGGGAGCCTGGTGGGCTGCCGTCTATGGGGTCGCACAGAGTCGGACACGACTGAAGCGACTTAGCAGCAGCAGCAGCAGAGGCAACATATATATATGTATTTTTAAGGCAATAGTTTTCCAGCTTAAAAAATAAAAAAGCTATATGTATTTTTAAGGCCCTAGTTTTCTAGCTTAAAAAAAAAAAGCTAACAAGTTCCTCTCTTTTTAACCAAAGTCTTATATAGATTTCTAATAGAGGAAACAGAATATGGGGGTGCTTTGAGGGTTCCACCTCTTCCACCATCCCCTACACCAGCCCCCAATCAGTGCCTAAGGCAGTGCCAAGACCATTTCCTAAAAAACGTAAAACCATTGATTCCAGATTGAAAGTTAGCTGCCCAAACTATGTGTAAGTTGCTATCAGGTCAATAAGTATGTGAATTATGGCCCTGTACTATGAATGGTTAGGCACCCCCTCCAAGTAGGTAAATACAGTATATGTTTATGTGTAAGAGATCACATAGATAGGGAATAGTTCTATGTTTCTACTCAATTATGTGTAAAATACATAAAATACCTTGTACCTAAATAGCAGAGTATTAGGCTTTAGAGCATTGGAGAAGGCAATGGCACCCCACTCCAGTACTCCTGCCTGGAAAATCCCATGGACGGAGGAGCCTGGTAGGCTGCAGCCCATGGGGTCGCTAAGAGTCGGACACGACTGAGCGACTTCACTTTCACTTTTCACTTTCATGCATTGGAGAAGGAAATGGCAACCCACTCGTGTTCTTGCCTGGAGAATCCCAGGGACGGGGGAGCCTGGTGGGCTGCCGTCTATGGGGTCACACAGAGTCGGACACGACTGAAGCGACTTAGCAGTAGCAGCAGCAGACTTTAGAGCATAGATTTAGAGTTTGACAGACCTAGATACTTATTGTGGTTCCACTGATAAGTATCCATGAAGCTGTGCCAATACTCTGTGTCTCAAATCTGTGTTGTCAACTGTATAACAGAAATAGTAATTGTGTCTGCATATTAAGATGAGTCATTCAGCATTTCAGTCAGTTCAGTTCGGTCACTCAGTCATGTCCGACTCTTTGTGACCCCATGGACTGCAGCATGACAGGCTTTCCTGTCCATCACCAACTCCTGGAGCTTGCTCAAACTCATGTCCATCATGTGAGTGATGCCATCCAACCGTCTTTCCCTCTGTCGTTCCTTCTCCTCCCGCCTTCAGTCTTTCCCAGCATCAGGGACTTTTCCAGGGAGTCAGTTCTTCGCATCAGGTGGCCAAAGTATTGAAGCTTCAGCTTCAGTCCTTCCAATGAACACCCAGGACTGATCTCCTTTAGGATGGACTGGTTGGATCTCCTTGCAGTCCAAGGGACTCTACAAGAGTCTTCTCTAACACCACAGTTCAAAAGCATCAATTCTTCAGCACTCAGCTTTCTTTATAGTCCAACTCTCACATCCATACATGACCACTGGGACTGAATGCTTTCTAAATTAGGTGCCAGACACTGTTTTTAGGTGCTGGGAATGAAGCGGTAAACCAAAGTTCTCAGTCTCATGCAGCCTGTATCCTATTAGGGAAGACACACTGTGAATAATCAAACCAATGGGTACGCAACGTAATCTCAGAATAACTCTGAAGTAGGGAATAGTAAGGATTGAGGTTGATTATTTTTAATTGAGGAGTCAGGATAGGTTTTCCCAAGGAGTTAACATTTGAATAGAGATCTGAATGAAATGAGAGAGCAAAATGTGACTCTGGAAAGAGGGCGCCAAGCTGCATGAACAGCAAATGCAGTGGTCCTGAAGCAGAAACCAGCTTGGTGTGTTCGGGGAACTCACCAGTGTGGAGTCAACCCATATCTGGATTATCTCAACATACTGTCAACCACTCTTCTTAAAATTCCTGTCACCATTTCCAGCACCTCTGCTTTGTATCTCTGGTTGCTCCTTTATTGGTTCTGTGTCTGCTGATCTCAAGTTGTGAGCACTAGTCTGTGAGAGGAATAGTGCTAGGGTGACACAGTGAACAAAAGGTCGCTGATAGAGAAGATAAAGTGCACAGCTAAAGCAGGTCAGACTACCTGATGCCATAGAGGCATAAGTAGACCTCAGAGCACAGAGGAAGAAGTCTTTCCTTCTGACTTGTGAGCAGGGTGAGGGTGGTTTCACAGGAAGCTAGAACTCTGATGAGGCTTAGAAAAAGGAGGCGTTCAACAGGTGAAGGACGCACAGTAGATCAGGAGCCGCATCCTTAAGATGCAAAGGTACCTTTTCAGTCATGTTTTCTGCCCCCTGCTGTTCATGCCCTGATGGTCATACTAGAGTTACTGTGTTTTCCTGAGTGTGTTATACTTTTTCACCATGAAAATGTTGAGTCCTTAATTTGGATCTTTTGACATATAAATTACATATATACCTGTTAAGTCATCAGGACCCTCATAGTTCTGTAGTATGTCCAGTGATTTTCACGTATCCTCTTGACTGTCTAGCTGTCTGCAAGTATCCACATCAGTATTAGTATTTTTCCTGATAGCTAACATAGTCCCTGTTGTTTCTGTCTTTACAGTTCATTTCGGTGTACTTTAACAAATATTCCACAGACACAGGCGTTACTGAATAAAGCTAAGCTTCCTTTAGGATTGTTGTTACATCCCTTCAGAGACCTAACGGTAAAGTAACATATTTTAAGGTATTTGTGGGTGTTGACCTCTGTACTTAATGTGCAAGATGTTTGGATTGTATATTTTCTTAGAATATTTATTTTGTTTTATTGAAAGTAGAATTAATTATTTCAGTTTCGATACAACAAACATTTTCTATCACCTGCTGATAGGAGCAAAAACGTAGAGGCAGATAATTGCGGTGCAGGATGACTAATACCTGTAACTAATCAGCATCTGTGACGTAGTTAAGTAACGAGCACAGTACTGGAGGGGTTTCCTCTGGGTACAGTAGCGGGTGTTTTCTACAACAATGAGATCTGAGCTGGGTTTGGAAAGAGTAGTAGTTTTAGTGGTACTGTGGAATGGCCATAGGTGACAAACTTCAGCAGTTATTTTTAAACATAAAGGAAACACCACCAGCGGCGCACAGTTAGGGAGGAAAACCATACAGTTGTTCCCAACTGTATTAATCAAGTAACCTTTGTAATAATAAAGTCTAAATTCTTGAAGCCTATTGAATTAAAATGTTATTTTTTAAAGTTTCCATAGTCTATTTGATATAATACCTAGCATGCTGGATTTTTTATACATATTCTGGTATTTCATGCAAGCATATTGTATTTAAACTAAAATTCCTAAACTTCAGAAAAAACATTTAATCAGATACATTTTATTTATACTTTATAAGTTGTGTTTCACCCTCATACTTCTTTATAACTACGGTTTTTTTACCCTCTATTGCTAATGAGTTTCTTTTGCTCTCATTCAACCAAAAAATATTTTTTGATTACCTGTCACGCTGAGTGCTGAGGATACAAAGGTCATTAAGCTTCCTTGTGGAGTTTTCTTTCCTCAAGTGAATAGAAAATAAAATAATTATAATATATGATAAGTACCTTCATTATATTCATTCAGTAAGTACTATTTGACCAGCTGTAATAAAATTGCAGCCTTTATTTCTAAACCAACATAGGTAATTTCCCAGATTCTGGAAGTGTATACACTAAATTGGCAGCAGTGACTTCCTTGGGAATGTAGAATTCTGGGTAATTTTTAATTTTCTCATTTTCAGTTAAATATATTTCCTGATATTTTCACAAATAACATGTAGTTACTTATGTATAAAGTTCCTGTCCCACACTAAGCCTTGAGAGATGTACTGTCTTTAAGGCACATTGTCCTTGGTTTCTGCTGACCCGTGGTCCCCATCCAGGCTGTATGGCTGCCTAACGAGCAGGGCCTTGGAGTCTGGTACCAGGTGCAGTCAGGCGGCAAAGACAGACATTTTATACACTGCGAGTTTCTCACACTTGCTTCTTATCAGTGTAGCTGATAAGCTGAGGTTATTATATTATCTTGGCCAACCAGACTTGCTTCTCTGCCAGTAACTTTCATTACATTTGATTTGGCTTTATTTTACTGTTATTTTACAGTTTGTGTTAGAAGAGGGAGAAACTTGATAGCTGCTTATGTTGCTCAGTGCACCACTGGAATTTATTAAAATACTTCAGTTTCAAAACACAAATGTGTTTTCTGTTCTGCATAGGGAGCAGAGCAGTATGTGGTCCATTTTTCCTCTGGGGTGTTTTTTCTGCTACAACATCTTTATTCTTTTTCCTAGCAATTGCCAGTGATAACATCCAATACCATTGTGAGGTGCCGATCTTGTCGAACATATATCAACCCTTTTGTATCCTTCATTGATCAACGTAGATGGAAATGCAATTTGTGCTATAGAGTTAATGATGGTGAGTTTCATATTCTTTTTTAATATTTGTTTCATTTATTTGTCTGTTCCAGGTCTTAGTTGAGGATGTATAGTTGTGGCATGTGGAATCTTTAGTTAACAGCAGGTGAGCTCTAGATCTCAGACTAGGGATCAAAGCTGGGCCACCTACATTGGGAGCAGAGTCTTAGCCATTGGACTATCAGGGAAGTCCCTCAGATTCTTAAAATAACGTGTCTTATATTATTTTAGACATTTTGACATTGTTGCTATTATCTGGTGTCTCCTCACTGTTTATAAACTTTCATGACACTTTTAATGAATAGAATGCAGGCTAGGGACACTTCATTTTTGGCTGGCCAAGGGGATAATGCGGACTGCGACAGGGAGGGGAGAAGGTAAAAAGAATTCATAGATTATTTTTGAAGAAGTGAAGTGCAGCAGTGCAGCTCCGATAGATGAGAGCATGCGCACTAATCATGCTTGACCCTGACAAGTTTAGGTTGTCTTCTTTCTGTACATGTGGTCCATTCAGCTCAGTGTAGATCTCTGCTGGTGTGTGTGGACACACGTGTGCATGTGCATCTGCTGTCCCCTTCAGGGACATGTCTTAGATCCTCTTACGATGATTGCTTTCAAATCTGTGTTTCTGATTTCTTTGCCATGTCATGTGACATAATAAATAGGACATAAGCCTAAGAAGCAAGGCTACTTGTGTCCTGGTTTTCTCATCTAATTTCAGAAGATAAGTTTTCTTGTCCTCCTGATTTGTTTTTTTAAAGAAGGTTTAGGGGATTAGTTTTTACCATTCAGTTCAGTTCAGTTCAGTTACTCAGTCGTGTCCAGCTGTTTGCGACCCCATGAATTGCAGCACACCAGGCCTCCCTGTCCATCACCAACTCCTGGAGTTCACTCAGACTCACGTCCATTGAGTCGGTGATGCCATCCAACCACCTCTGTCATCCCCTTCTCCTCCTGCCCCCAATCCCTCCCAGCATCAGAGTCTTTTCCAATGAGTCAACTCTTCGCATGAGGTGGCCAAAGTACTGGAGTTTCAGCTTTAGCATCATTCCTTCCAAAGACATCCCAGGGCTGATCTCCTTCAGAATGGACTGGTTGGATCTCCTTGTAGTCCAAGGGACTCTCAAGAGTCTTCTCCAACACCACAGTTCAAAAGCATCAATTCTTCGGCGCTCAGCTTTCTTCACAGTCCAACTCTCACATCCATACATGACCACAGGAAAAACCATAGCCTTAACTAGACGGACCTTTGTTGGCAACCATTAGATCTTCACAAAGCTTTTATAAACTTCATAAATATTAATGATAGAGGTGTTTATTTCTAGGCATATATATGTGTTTAGAAATTGTGCTACTAACTTTGTACTGGATTCCTAATCTTTTCTAGTTCCTGAAGAATTTATGTATAATCCCCTTACCCGATCCTATGGAGAGCCTCATAAACGGCCAGAAGTTCAGAATTCAACAGTGGAGTTCATTGCTTCTTCAGATTATATGGTAACTATTCAGTGTTAAAATTAGTCCTGCAGTGCAGTTGTATTGGTCATTTGGTAGTTTACTCTTAAGTGAATTCTTGTCTAAATTTTTAAATTGTCCATTGTATGATTTTTTTGAAATAGTGCTGAAACCTTGTACTTAACAAATAGATAACTCTTTGTATCTTTGTAAAGATTGCTTGATCTCCTAAAAGAACGCAGTTACATCACTAAGAAATGTTTCCTAATAAATGTTTCCTAATAAATATGTTTCCTACTTATCTACAATTTGTTGCCATTTTGATTTCATTACTTGCTTGTAATGAATATAAATATTCTTTTTACCATTTAGTATTTAAGATCCTTCAACAGAAAAACTCATGTTTTTGTCAAAAATTGCTTTTAAGAACTTGCTTTACACCTAGCACTTAACCCCTGGGATTCAACTGCCATCAGGTGACCCAATGGTACTAATGATTGTCAGGTTTAAAAATATAAATGTTTAAAGTAAAATATTTTTAGGAGTAGGGAGAGGGTTTAAAGGTTAATATTTAATAATAAATATGTTTACTTTTCCTTGGAAAGATATCTCGGCTATTACTCTATCAGGAAGACATTTAGCCCATCTGCTTAACCATTACTGTGTAATTACTGCCAAATCATGTTTAATCCATGAACAAATTTAAAAGATAAAAATCAAAGGAATGCCATTTTCATTACCTAAGATCTTATAAAACATTGATTCTATTTGTGTAGATACATATATATATATATTACAATCAGTAAATATCCAGTACTAGTTGTGATATAAAAAGAATGACTTATACCTACTAAATATGTTACATTATTTCTATTCCTTTCAGCTCCGTCCACCTCAACCTGCAGTTTACTTGTTTGTTTTAGATGTGTCTCATAATGCAGTAGAAGCTGGATATTTGACAATTTTGTGCCAGTCACTGTTAGAAAATCTAGACAAGTAAGAATTTTTTTTACTCATTGTGTGTGTGTGTGTGTGTGTGTGTGTGTGTGTATAAATGTATAAAATGTGAAGTGTGTTTATTAGCAGTTTATGGGGTTGGCTTTTATTAAGTTTGATTTCATTTATCACTAAAAGAGTACATCCTATCTACTTTAGAATAAAGATCTACGTATATTATTTGGATTTATAACTTTGTATCTGAATCTTAAAACCATAATAGTTTTAATACTTAGGAATTTAGATTTTATCTCTAACTATCCCTCTGACTTAGCAAGTCTGTGCACTTAGATCCAGACAACTCAACCTAGCCAGGGTATCAAGGATCTGGATGAGAGAAATCGAGCTGTAATTTATGCCTGAGCAAGAAGTTTTTCATAAGATAGTTTCAGATGTGCTAATGAGAAAATGAGCCAGATAAAGGGAAAGAGGGAATTGATAGTGTGCTGAATATTTTAAGAAGCCAGAAACTGAACTGGCATATTAGTAAGAAGCTTTATGGTGAAAGGGGAAACAAAGTATAGGATAAGGTGATTAAACTTATTAGTCTATCTACCAGTATTAGTCACGAAGGAGACCCTTAACTAACTTAAAAAGTGGATGTTCCAGGTCTCTGGGAAACAAAGTTGTTTGTACCTCTCTTTTTCTACTCCAACACCCATGAGAAGTATGACTTCAGGTTGTTTGTAATAGTAGCTTCCTACTGCAGGGGTTCTGGACTTGTGTAGAGGTGTAGGGGTGAATATATATTGAATATATATTCTATATATAGTGTATATATTGAATATATTATATATATTGTGTATATATAATATATGTATTCAATATATATTGAAATATATTTCAGTATTCAAAATACATGAATATTTTGTCAGAAGTACTTGGTAATTCCAAAAGGTTCTTGTCTCCCCTTTTCCGTTTGAGTTTGAGTTTGAGAGTCCTTCTTCTGTTGAGTGCTAGCTGTAGTCGCTATAATTGCATATCACTGATCTTGGCCTGTGAATAAACTGATAACATTGAAATATTCAAGATTAAAAACATCCAGAGATATTAAATGATTTGCTTTAAGTTTCTGTTAGTAACTTAGTGATTTCATATTTTTGTCCTTGATTGAAGCATTTGCCCTTTTTAAGTCACAAGTGCTTAATTCAGACATGACTTTAGCAGTGAGTAGCAAAGGAAGACGCTCTGCAAAGAAATAGCTGTTAAGACTGAAGAGTTAGCTTGCTGGGAAGGTATTTGATGATATAGCACTAGAAATAGGAGCCAGTGCAATGCAAGAGACGAGGGCTCAATCCCCAGGTTGGGAAGATCCCCTGCAGAAGGAAGTGGCAACCTACTCCAGTATTCTTGCCTGGAGAATTCTATGGACAGAGGAGCCTGGTGAACTACATACAGTCCATGGAGTTGCAAACGGTCAGACACGACTGAGACAAACACATTCACTTTTTACTTTCAGCAGAGATAAGTGATTATTTGCAAATTAAATGGTCTATGGAAAGCCAAAAAGATAATATTGGGAATGAAAAACAGTTTTTAAAATGTATATGTTTGATTAAAGTGGAAATTAAAAGTATCAGAAAAGTAAAAAAGTAAAGGTGATAGGCTAGCAATAAGATATTATCATGCTTCTGGAAAGGGCTGTGTATGTAACTTTGAGAAAGGAAATTTGATGCTGGAGCGGTTCTAGCTCAGCTTTGTATTTTGGCCTAGAGGTACGTAGTCTCCATTGCGACTGATAACAAATGACTCTAATAATCAGTGACCCTAGAAATCTCAAAGAAGTGAAGAAATTAGTCTGTAGAAACAAGATAAACCTTGACCAGTATTACTAAGCTAAACACCTACATAATTTGTTGTTTTCTGTTCTCTGAAATGCCTTTTTAAAAAATTGGAATATAATTGCTTTACAGTGTTGTGTTAGTTTCTGCTTTACAGTGTCATGAATCAGCCTCTGAGTAGCCTGATTGATCCTTCATAATAATAATAGTGCTGCTTGCTTTGATGCACACTGTTTCGGCATCCTGTAATATTAAAAAATATCTTTAAAGACATTGCTAAAACAATAAATTACATAAAAAATCGTAATAAATTACATTTAAAAATTATAGCAGTTAACATGATGGTACTTAGAAATATACTGATACTTTTGTAAGACATGGCATCTATCTTATTAATAAGGATAGCTTGCCAGGCTTTTTTTTTGACAGACTTTAAATGGTTATTTATTCTTTGCTGTATTATTGACTTGAATACTGACAGAAAATTTGAATACTTGAATACTCACAGAATATTTTTAAAAGAGTGGTCATAGATAAAATGTCTTGATGTTTCTGAATGTGGTTTTTATTTAAAATTTTACATGTTAAAATCTTTTCTTGAATAGTACTCATTTTGTCAATCTGTTCTTAAAATACTGAAACAACATACATGATTTTTGTAATATTGAAACTGAAAATATGAGCAATTTTTACTTAAAGGAGTTTGTTTCAGAGGAAAGTTATCAAGAAATCTTTGTTTTTTAAGCATATCATTTTAAGTTTTGATTTATTATTTGAAGATAGTTCTGTTATCAGAGGCATGAACTCTGAACATGTCTGGTTTCATCTTAAAATGGAATGCTTTATATTTACTCTTTTCTGATATGCGTTGGTTTAGATAGGGGTAACTATTCTGTCCTCTATATAAAAACATAAACAATTATTCTTAGTATTTTTAAAAAGAATATGTCCCTTAGCAGTTTGAATTTAAAATGATTATTTTTATCTTTAGGCTCCCTGGAGATTCACGAACAAGAATAGGATTCGTGACCTTTGATAGCACTATTCATTTCTACAATTTGCAAGAAGGATTATCACAGCCTCAAATGTTGATTGTATCTGATATAGATGGTAAGCAGTGAATAAAACAAAACTCTATTAATAAAACAGAATTTTGGAATTCAGGGTACTTTATTTTACAACATATCTTGTCATAATGCTGTACAGATAATTTAGCTCATTAGATATTTGTTTTAAAATAATTGCTTTCCTGGAAAGTACTTGAGTCAAAGTTTTTTACACCTACGTATGTGTACTTACACATGCTCACACACACACATGTATGATATGTACAGAGGATATATATTAAAGCAGTATTGTGCATACCCTTTACATGTTTGGACTTAGAAAACTAAGAATTTTTAAATTCGAAATTCTTTTGAGTTTATTTATATTTTGGTTAAAATATATGTTTTCCCTATAGATGTTTTTCTACCTACTCCGGATAGCTTACTTGTGAATCTATATGAAAGTAAAGAGGTGAGATTGAATTTTTTTTTTTAAGTATTAAAGTATTTCTGTTACTTCATCTGATTGTAATGTTGAACATGTGTTTCCTTGGTATATATTAACATTGCAGTAAACAATGTAGGTAGCATATCTGTTGACTACTCACTTTACAGTCCTCCAAAATGTAGTGGCATATACTGTACTCTGGAATATTGCCCTTCCTTCTCAGTAATTCAGCTTTCAATCTTTGTTTCCCCAGCTTATAAAAGACTTATTGAATGCGTTACCCAATATGTTCACCAATACAAGAGAAACACACAGTGCTCTGGGTCCTGCTCTCCAGGCTGCCTTTAAATTAATGTCTCCAACAGGGGGCCGTGTGTCTCTATTTCAGACACAGTTACCTTCCTTGGGGGCAGGGCTTCTGCAGTCCAGAGAAGATCCTAATCAGAGATCAAGCACAAAGGTATTTTATATTAGTTCCTCTCTCATATTCAAGATCATGGCTTCTACCTCTATTGACTTAATTATTTGAGTCTATTTTTCTAATTCTTTGATAGTGAAAAAAAAAAACAACTGGTAAGAGAGTTTAATTCAAATTACCATTTTGTTGTTGTGTTGCAGTGTGTTCTTTTTAATACTTTGTTTATGAGTCATAGAAATTTAGAAATTATCTACTATAAGCCTTTTTTTACAGATGAGGAAACAGATTCAACAGTCTTGCCAAAAGTTAAATAAATATTTAATGGTAAAGATGTGACTTGGATTTTCTGACTCTAGTGTTCTTTTCTATTTCACAATTGATAAAACTTACTAAATCTGAGATATAATTTAATATGCACATATTAATAAACTTTTAATGAAGGTAATACAAATCACTGTATAAAACTTGGAACATGGAAACATATAGATGATCGGTTATCTTACTGTCAAGATAATAGTAGTTAAATAAATACAAGTAAGCGCAGTTGGGCATCATACATGTATACTATATTTTTTTGTTGACTTTTTTCACTGAAGTGAGCATTCACTCATAGTGAGCATTTTTGGAGGTCCCTAAAAATTCTACTTAAAAAAGGTTTTTTAGTAAATGAGAAAAACATGATTTCGTTAATTGTTTTCTTGCTGTTTAAGAGTGAAATGAGGCTGAATGTTCCTAAGGTTTTACAGTGAAGACTTGGTCAGGGTATTTTAACCCCAATTTCAAATACTCGTTTTTGTTCTGTAAATAAGTTTTGTCTGACCTCAACTTATATATATGAAAATGTCCATTGCAACTAGTTATGAGTATGAATTAAAGTTTTAATAGTGTTGTAAATCTTTAGCCACATATTCAGTTTTTCCCTAAGATAAATTCCTAGAAGTGAAATTATTGGATCGATGAGTATAAACTGTATTTAAAATTATTATTTTATTTTACTTACTGGGATTTTTAATCAACCTGTACTCTTAAGGACTCTGATCTTCTGGGCACCATTAAGGATTGCTACTTTTTTATTCTTTACCAATTTGCTAAAGAAGAATAGCACTGTGTTTTACTTTTGAATAGCACCGTATTTTACTTTTTATGAAATTATGTTTTTAAATTGCTTTTGAGAAAGAAGCTAATTTTAAAATAAACTGGGGACAAGTATATTTTTTAACTCATCAACAAGTACAGCTAGCTTTATCCACTGCGTTGATCCATCGTAATCCATTATGGAACACTGAACAAAAGCAAAGTGTTTACTGATTTCTTTGATACAGTTTTGGGTTTTTTGTTCTCATGTAACTTTTAGAAGTATTGTCTATCTGCCTGAGACTCAAGAATTTAAGTGTCTGTTCTGTTTTAAACTCTAATATAATAATCATACACTATAATTGAAACATTTTGTTGTGCAATGTAGTGAAATAATTAAGAACTTGGAGCCCGGCTCTTGCATTCTTAACTCTTCTCTAGTGCCATCTCCTCAGCTTAAGTGTCCTGATACCAACTGGAAGGATTTTGCTTAATCTGTTAGTCTCTCCTGTTATTGTGTAACAATATATATATAATAATTGGTAACAGCACTCATTCTGGAGCCAGACTGCCTGGATATTCCAGCATCTACCACTCAATAACTATGTAATTAGTCATTTGTTTGCCTCAGTTTCCTCATCTGTAAAATGTTGTTAACTCTGTGAAATATATATTATTATGAGGATTAAATAATTTAATTATATAAGACATCTATGCTGCCCTGCTGCTGCTGAGTCGCTTCAGTCATGTCTGACTCTGTGTGACCCCATAGACGGCAGCCCATCAGGCTCCCCCATCCCTGGGATTCTCCAGGCAAGAACACTGGAGTGGGTTGCCATTTCCTTCTCCAATGCTGCCCTATATGTGCTTTTATAAATGTTAGTGATTATTCTCATAGGAAATCTATGCCAACTACCTAGACATAAAAAAAAAAAAAATCCATAGTTTGATAGGGGGACAGACAATATTCTCTTCCTGATTGTAACAGACAGAAATATATGATAATTCAAGATTTTCTAGCTCTTACTTTATGACCTGTTGACTTAGGTTGTACAACATCTTGGCCCTGCAACTGATTTTTATAAGAAACTCGCTTTAGATTGCTCAGGGCAGCAGACTGCCGTGGATCTGTTCCTTTTAAGTTCCCAGTATTCTGATCTCGCTTCTCTAGGTAAGGACATAACATTGTATTTATCTGTTTTTACATAAACATTTTTAGCATATAATTAAATGTAAATTCTTTACTAAGAGTTCTCAGTTGTTTGGGAGGAAGACCTGTGAATTAGATAATGTCTATGAAAATTACCACTAAACTTTAAAAAAAAAAAAACCCTAACCCTATACAAATGTAAAATGTCAATCTGGGTTGTTGTTTTTATTTAAATACAATTCTTTTACCATTCTGCTCAACAGTAAACTTAATATATATTATGTTTTATAAATATATCTTTCTCAGATTTATATATTATCCCCATTTTTGACCACTGTATGTTTTTTTTCATTATAACTTAGACTTCTTCATAATACAGAATCTGTACTGCTGTTGGACAAATAAATGTTATCGTTTCAGTAGCTAATACTTTTCCTTTTTCTCTCTAAAGCTTGCATGTCCAAGTATTCTGCAGGGTGCATCTATTATTACCCATCTTTCCACTATACTCACAATCCCTCGCAAGCAGAAAAGTTACAAAAAGATCTAAAACGGTATCTCACAAGAAAAATTGGATTTGAAGCTGTTATGAGAATAAGGTGTACTAAAGGTATGAAATTACAAAAATTATGCTTTATATTATATACTTTTTTCAAAATTAAAAAGCATTCACATATTGACAACCTGTGACCACCTTTCATTATCATAAAAAAGATTTTCTACTTGATCCAACTAGCTGTACTGTTTTAAATAATATTATTAAATATTTATTGTTCAATTTTTTAAGTAATTTGAATAAGTAGGTAGAGGAAATGCTTTGCCTTATTAGGAGGAAGTCAAGAGAAAGCCCATATTGGAGGTGATTTCAGATGAATTTGAGGAATAGGGAGGATCTTAAGTGAGAATTGTCAAATTAATGAATGACCTTTGCCTTCCTCATCAAACAGCCTTCAGTTTAGGTTATCTCTGTTTTATGTGAAAAGTATTGCTCCCCAGTTATCCTTTTGATTCAAAATCAGAGATATTTTTTATTTAAAAAGTAGCTTTAACCTGAGGTAAAGACACTAGTGCTACCTCATCTTTTATAACAAGTTTTCTTTTCCCTAGGTCTTTCCATGCACACTTTTCATGGAAATTTCTTTGTCCGTTCCACTGATTTGTTATCCCTCGCCAACATCAATCCCGATGCTGGATTTGCAGTACAACTCTCTATTGAAGAAAGTTTGACAGATACTTCCTTAGTGTGCTTTCAAACAGCCCTATTATATACATCTAGCAAAGGTAATGTTAACAGAACTGAAATGTAACCTGCCCCAGTAATTCTCCCCTCTTTTCACCTACCGGGAGACTGGGGATAGTGAACACCAATGGGAAATAATGGAATTTGTGTTCATCAAATATACGTTCCGTTCTTTTTTTTAATACTCATTTTTGAATCTTCAGAGAGTACCTTTTTTGACTTGTGGAAGACTTGTACTCCCAAAATCATATTAGCATAATAACTCAAACTAAATCTGTCTGGGTTATCCTGAGCGTTATTTCTTTATCCATAACATGAGAAATTCTCCATGGCACTTAAGGTCTACATGGTCTGTTTTCTGACATCATACCTTGTAACATATAATTTAGAATGAGTAATGCTAAGATAAAAACCAGAACCTAGTGTTCAAAATATAGTGTGTGTTCATAGTCTATGTTCAGGTTTAGAGAATGTTTAATTTTCTTTAAAACATGTTCGTTGTAAAACTTTGGTTTTGCCATTTCAAAATTCTGTTGGTAATTTCATACCATCAAACAATAACTTGAATAATATTTTGACCTATTTGCTTCTTTATTTCTTGGCCTAATGTATTTTGCAATGATGTGGATTCATCCTTTGACTAGGTGAGCGGAGAATCAGAGTGCACACTCTTTGCTTGCCAGTGGTCAGTTCGTTAGCAGATGTATACGCGGGAGTGGATGTACAAGCTGCCATCTGCCTCCTGGCAAACATGGGTAAGTAAAAAAGTGAAGCAACGGGTGAAATATGTTTTTCTGTACTAAAATCTGAAGCCTGGGCGTTGTTTTACCCTAGAAATTCCTCATTTAAAAAGTATTTATATTTTACATTTTCATTTACAACAGTGCGAATTGGGCTGTTCTCATTCTTACGAATTCTTTAGTTTAAAAATCATGTGTGGGATTCATAATCATTAATAACTGGTAGCATCTCAAGTGTTTTTCAAATGGGGACTTCATGAACAAACTGTGGTACATCCATATGATGGAATACAACTCAGCAATAAAAAGGAATGAACTGTTGATATGTGAACAGACGTGGATGACTCTCAAAGGCGTTATGCTAAGTGAAAGAAGCTAAACTCAAAACGCTACATACAAAGGATTCATTCATTCAACATTCTGGAAAAGTGAAAATTATAAGAAAGAAGAATAGCTCACTGATGATCAGGGTTGGTGGCAGGAGGAGGATTTTTACTACAAAGGGGCAGCCACACTCAAGGGAACAACTGAAATGTATATTTCTAATCTAAAAATGAACTTTCTGTTTCTTAAGTACTGCATGTAAATTTTCTCTCTCACAGTATTCACTGGCATCTAATGGTTAAAAACTTTATCATTTTGGTTGCTTTATAGCTGTGGATCGATCAATTTCCTCAAGTCTATCGGATGCAAGAGATGCCTTAGTGAATGCTGTGGTGGATTCCTTATCTGCGTATGGCTCAACTGTCTCAAATGTACAGCACTCGGGGTTGATAGCACCCAGCTCCCTCAAGTTATTTCCTCTCTATGTTTTGGCCCTTCTCAAACAGGTAGCTCTCTATACATTGTTAGATTTAATAGTCTTTTGAAATTTTCAATATATAGGTTTCCAAACCTAGTTTTTCTGGTGGGTGGTAGGGGATTAAATACTTGATTAGACAGTTGCAGCATTGGACGAGTCATAAGCAGGAAGAGATGAATGGAAAATGAAGGTATGCAAATACATGATGACCCTCGTGAAACTGTATGCTCTCACTCTAGCGTGTGGGAGCAGTGTGAATAATGGTGTGCATATAGCACACTCCTAGTGTGTGCTCCTGGAAAGAGACTCTAAGGAAAGGGCCTGCTGTTCACTGAGCATCTTCCCAAGCCTCAGGCACCGCAATACGTGTTATATACATATCATCGTATTTAATCCTTACAGCTGCCTAGAGGTATTATTTTCCCCTTTTTTCTTACGATGTCAGTATACCTTTGAGAAGCTAAGTAACTTGCTCACGTATCTACCAATTCTGAGCTGAAAACTGAATCCAGGCCTATCTGGTGTGAAGGCTGTGCTTTTCCCATGGCTGATGGTATATATCTGTTTTAATATTTGTCCACCATATTTATGTTTTACTGAAAAATGTATATTGTTTCTCCATGTAGAAAGCATTTAGAACCGGCACAAGCACACGCCTGGATGATCGTGTATACGCCATGTGTCAGATAAAGTGTCAGCCACTTGTTCATCTAATGAAAATGATTCATCCCAACCTGTACAGGATAGACAGATTGACAGATGAGGTATGGTTTTTTTTTTTCCATTGTGTTTGAAATTTTGTAATTTAAATTTATTTGGGTGTCTTGATTCTGCATCTAAGATAGTAATGTATTGTTAACAATTTCTTCCATCTGTTTTCCCCCTGTGACAATAATACATTAAATACAGATGTTAACTACGGATTTGATTAGACAACAGGACTATTAGATAGTATCATGGTTATGGCATTTTCAAAAATAGTTTCATATGGGAAGTGATTCACTTCATGAATTTGGTTACATTTACTACAAAACTGCATTATAGAAGGGTATTTCCATTTGTATTTTGAAGATACTGACAGTTTCTGATGTGATCAGAGTGGAACTTTGACTATATTATTGTAAAATAATCTGGTATGCAACAGTATTTTTAGTATGCAAATATGTAATGTCTTTTTTCCTACTCTTTGGAATCAAAAAGTCCTTTGTAGCAGATATCGTAGTTGTACTTGTAATATATCCTGACCCCAGAAGGGAAGGAAATGGGCAGATCTTTTTACCTAGTCAAGTTTTTATCTTTTAAATTTGAATACCTTTGTTCAAAGGTCAACTGTAGTTTTTACATATTACAAAATTATCAAGTATTTTTCAGTATCAGAGCTAGTGGCCCTTAGCTTCCAGCCTGGGGTAATAGTAATGGAAGGTCATTCACATTCTGTCTTTTTTCTTTTCAGGGGGCAATACACGTTAATGACAGGGTTGTACCTCAGCCACCTCTTCAAAAATTGTCTGCAGAAAAACTGACACGAGAAGGTGCTTTCCTTATGGACTGTGGCTCTGTAAGTACCCTTTAGTGACAAAGCTCCTTTTGCAGCTGGCAAAAGGAGAAACACAGGATCCAGCTCTGTTACCACAGATCAGGCCATGAAAGGTGGATTGGGAACTCAGGGACAATAAATTGGAACTGGCTCAGGAGATCAATTTATTTAAGAGAAGTAAAGAGATAAATTCCTTACTTCAAGGAATTTTTCGTCTAGAATCATAAAATTTTAAGGGACCTCAAGAATTTTTCTAGTTCAACTTGATCTATTGTCTGAAATGCCATTAATAATGAGGATTTCATGAGATGTCATTGGACAGGGTGGTGGTGAAGGGTGTCAGAATAGGCAGGGTGGCTTCATGAATGACACCTTGTGACCAGGAAAAGAAGTCCAGTAGCCACAGTACGGGGTGGGGCAGTGGTAGGGGGCAGGGGACATTAGTACAGAGACAGTGATTGAAATAATGGAAACAGTGGGTAGGAAATACAGTAAGTCATATACCTTGGTTGAAGCATTGGGGGAAGAGTAAGGAAAATGGTAAATGTATTTTATGAGAAGCTTGAAATTGAAGCAGAAAAGATATGAGCCACTCTGGATTCCTGAATGCAGGTTCCAAACATGCAGGTTCCAGGTTTCCTGTTTACTTTCATGTTTGTTCCTACTCGATTTGAGCTAGTGTACTGTGCCTCTTGTATGCTTGATGATTTTGAGAAGATTAGCTGTAATGAGTTTCCAATTAGGGAGTGTTACTGTGGTTTGTTTTGTTTTTAGGTTTTTTACATTTGGATTGGAAAGAGCTGTGACAATAACTTTATAGAGGATGTGCTTGGGTATCCTGATTTTGCATCAATACCACAGAAAATGGTCAGTGGATTCATATAGTTTTAACTTTTTGTGTACTTGTTTAATTTTTCTTTTTTGAGATATAATGCACATAAGAGTCACCATTTTAATCATTTTAAAATGTACAATGCATTTGTTTTTATTATATTCACAATGTTTACAACCATTTCCAGTATATAATTTCAGAGCATTTACATCACCTCAGAAAGAAACCTGTATCTCCCAACCTTTCTGTTTTCCCTGGGCAGCCACTAACCTACTCTATCTGTGTGAATTTGCCTGTTCTGGACAATTCGTATATATGGAATCACACAGTGCAAGGCCTTTTGAGTTTGGCTTCTTCTCACCATGATTTCAACATCCATGTTGTAATGTGTATCAGTACTTCCTCCTTTTTTATGACTAAATAATAGTCCATTGTATGAATATATCACATTTTGTTTATCCAGTCATCTCTTCTTGGACATTTAGGTTATCTCTACTCTGGTGCTATTGTGAGAAGTGCTTCCATGAGCAGTTTGTGTACAAATGTTTGTGTGAACATGTTTTCAAGTTCTCCTAGATATGTAACTAGAAGTAGAATTGCTGGGTCATACGGTAAACTTTTTACGCAACTCCAAACTATTTTCCTGGAGAAGGCAATGGCAACCCACTCCAGTACTCTTGCCTGGAAAATCCCATGGATGGAGGAGCCTGGTAGGCTGCAGTCCATGGGGTTGCTAAGGGTCGGATGCGACTGAGCGATTTCACTTTCACTTTTCACTTTCACGCATTGGAGAAGGAAATGGCAACCCACTCCAGTGTTCTTGCCTGGAGAATCCCAGGGACGGGGGAGCCTGGTGGGCTGCCGTCTAAGGGGTCGCACAGAGTCGGACATGACTAAAGTGACTTGGCATAGCATAGCAAACTATTTTCCAACAACTTTAATTTGTCTAATTTAAATTATTTTGCTGATAATAAACATAATTTTTTCAGTAAGCCTGTACTGTATGTATGTTGATACCAAAGAAATATGATTCCGAAAGCAGTTCTCTATGCTACTTAATGGAAAAGGCTTACCTTATTCTTGGATGTTGTAAATATGCCCTTTCTCCTAAAATTAATATAAGTCAATGTAATTCTTAACCACGTTTGCTATTTATTTTTTAAAATTTGCCACATTAATCCAGAGTTTATTTCTAAGACTCAACAAAGAAGAAAAATGAGAAAATGATTTGAACAGGTAATTCATAGGTAGAAATTATAGTAGTGGCCATATGGATCAATGTTCAGCTTCATTTATAATTAAGAAAACAAAATAAACTATTAATAACAGCATAGTATTTCTTTCATTTATCAGATTTTGCTCCCTGGTAAAAATTTTTTTAAATCTGATTATAGGCAATAATGCAGAGGGGATAGGTCAGCAGGCCTATTGATTGGACTGTATACATTTACACAGTCTTTAGGAGGGCCATTTGACAATATCTGTTGAAATTAAAATCACACCAGTGTATGACACAGTAAATTATTTACTCCTAAGAATGTATCCTGTAGATATACTCATGGAAGTATTCATATGTACACATATACTTAAGAGGATATCGTGCTTGTATGCCAAGTCTCTTCAGTCATGTCCAACTCTTTGCGACCTTTGGACTGTAGCCCAAGCTTCTCTGTCCATGGGATTATTCAGGCAAGAATACAGGAGAGCGTTGCCATGCCCTCCTTCAGGGGGATCTTTCCGACCCGGGGACTGAACCCGCATCTCCTGCGGCTCTTACATGGCTGGTGGATTCTTTATCACTGAGCCACCAGGGAAGCCCCAATTAAATCTCTGAATCTATTAAGAAGAATACAATCTGAAAAAGAAAACAATGTGCATAATATCCATTTGTATTTTCAAAATGTGTTTCTATATATAATAGTGGCTATAGTATATATCAGAGAAGGCAATGGCACCCCACTCCAGTACTCTTGCCTGGAAAATCCCACGGATGGAGGAGCCTGGTGGGCTGCAGTCCATGGGGTCGCTAAGAGTCGGACACAACTGAGCGACTTCACTTTCACTTTTCACTTGTTTCATTGGAGAAGGAAATGGCAACCCACTCCAGTGTTCTTGCCTGGAGAATCCCAGGGATGGGGGAGCCTGGTGGGCTGCCGTCTATGGGGTCACACAGAGTCAGACACGACTGAAGCGACTTAGCAGCATATTATATATATTTAGAAAATATATGAAAGAATGTACATAAAAACATGTTTTTCTTGTACTTTTTAAATGCTGATATAAATTTAAATATAATTAACCCAAACTTTTCTGTTTAAATTTTTGTATACTATGTACTTTGGAAAAAACTCATTGCACACATAGAAGAATATACTTTTTCTTCACTGCAGGTGGATTCTTTACTGTCTGAGCCACCAGGGAAGCCCTCAGATATACATACACGCACACATATATATAAAAGAATAGATTTTTTAGGTCCTTTAAAAAATAGTCTTGCTATGGTTTTTAAATATAACTAAACATTCACACTATTCTTTTAAATTTCTTGCCCTTCAATATTAAGGACAAAGGAAACATAAAATTCTGTAAGAATGTCTGTTATTAGAATAATGTTTATAATTGTTTATAAGTGAAATTGAAGCTTAATGATAGCCCCCCTGATCTGAATATTTCCTTTGGAAGAAACAAAAAGTATAACACAATATGAGTAACATACTAATTGTGTGTGTTTTATTGACTTGTCTGGAAAAACTATAATATTCAGGTAAAATGTCAGTGGCATGCTTATCATTAAATATGTCTTATTAGTCAGAAAAACAGATTTATCAACAATGTAAAAAATTTCTTGTGTTTGGTTGCTGCTGTTGGGGCTGGAATCGAGTGCTGGCGTTTGGTGGTGGTGGTGATTGTGATTGAGTTCTAATACTGCCTAAGTCTGTGAGAAAGAAAATGACTTCCTAATTGCATTTTTTGCCAGACACATCTTCCAGAGCTAGACACACTTTCATCAGAGAGAGCCAGATCCTTTATAACCTGGCTTAGAGACAGCAGACCATTAAGCCCAGTTCTTCATGTGGTAAAGTAAGTACTTCTGTAACTTAATTATGAAATTGTCTTATCCTGTCCAATCCATGTGAAATTGTTTGTCTTCAAATCAAATTTTAAATAATAATATCAGAACACATTGTAGTGGTAGAAGGCTGTTACTTGATTAACATCCCCTATCCTTTTTCGTAAAAGTCCCCACATATTTTTTCTAATGTATAAGTATTCTTTTTAATAATATGCATTTTTAGATAAATATTCCTTTTTCGTTTTCAGAGATGAGAGTCCTGCCAAAACCGAATTTTTTCAACATTTGATTGAAGACCGGACAGAAGCTGCCTTCTCTTACTATGAATTTTTGCTTCATGTTCAGCAGCAGATTTGTAAGTGAAGTGAAATAAAGTTGAATAAGAAGAAAGAGATCTATAACCTAGGTAAAGCATAATCTGTCAGAGAAGCACTTAGGAAATTTGAAACGAAGGCACTTGTTACAAGAGGCAGTACGTAGCGTAGCGCCTTGTCTGAGGCTTTGGCAAAAGGTAAAGAGGAAGAAGGAACTTGACAGATTTTCTTCACCCTAAGTTTGACGCTGATGATGCTGTTTCACCAAGTATATTCTGAGTTGGTTTCCACACATTTCCAGAGTGCAGCAGTACAGTTCTCTGTTCATTGCACGCTGGCAAACTTCTGTAGCTATGTGGGATGGTATGTCAATGAAAAATTAGATAAATTCTTTTTTCTTATAATTAATATAACACTTCTGGACTTGAACTTTGACAGGAGATGCCAAAAGGCAGTGGTACCGTGTTATTTGTTTATATGAATTACTTTTTAACAAGGAATGATTCATATTCATTAAATGAATTCAATATTTTCCCTGTAAAAACAATAGAATTTCAGTACATGAACTATAGAAAAAAATATATATATAATGTATATAAATGTTACATTTGTAAAGAAAATGTAAAAATGTAACTACAGAATATGAATTGCTTAAACTGTGCTGCATTGTTGGATGACAACTCTTTTTGTCGCAGTTAGAGAATGAGGTTGACTAATGCATATTATGAATTGAGTCCACAAAAGAAACACAAAACTCTTTGTAATTCTGTTAAATCTTTTATGTGGATTTATTTATGATCAGCCTACTAATTAAAAATATTTTGCTTGACAATATGGCTTTGTGTTTTGTGTGTTTATGGTTGGGGGAGAATTGGTGGTATTCTTACATCTATGATGTATTGGATTTATTGCTCAAGGAAATGCAATGATACTGTTTCATTAATTTTGTGGACATTACCAAGTACTTACTCTGTTTGTATTCGAAAACAAACCCTACTTTCAAAATATATATGACTGTTAACTAATCAAAACTTTAATTTGTCTTTCTTGGTTAAATTAGGCATTCTTTTTCCTTGCACATTCATAGCAAAATTTTTATAACATGTGACTATCCTATTTAATTGACTTTTAAGATTACCATCTGGAACTTTGAGAGCGATTTTTTAAAAAATCTTGTTTACTAACATTTATTTACTATAAAACTGTTAATGATCCATTAGGTTGTAGAATAAAATTTTATTATAAACACTGTAAAAGTCCTACTGATGAACTTTGGAAGGGAAAAGACTCTTGATGTGTGTGATGAGTGGTTTTGTGCTTGTTGGGTCTCTTTTCTTTGGATAAAAATAAAAGTACTCTCTCCCATTCCCTGCTGGAAATGAGAGGTTAAATGACTCACCCTAAATGACATTACTAATTAGTGACAGAGCTGATAGTAGAAGTCAGATGTTCTACCCACCCACCACCTACTCCGAGCCCAGCCCACCCCTAGCGCTGTATGTGTCCCCGTGCCCTGCGGCCTCCAGCAGGAGAGAATCCTACTGAATCAGGAGAAACTGCAGTGTTCCAAGGGCAGCTATATACTGTAATTACACAATACGGAGTATTGTGTTTCTAAATATTTTTGTCTTTGGCTAGTTTGTTCCTCATTTAATAGGTATTTATTAGCACTTAATACTTGCTAGATATTGGTTTATGCTCAAAACACAGAAAATCCTGATTTCACAGTGCTTACACTCCAGAGTGAGTGTGTGGACTGGGGAAAAGAGCACATTTGTATGTCAGGTGTGGGAAATGCAATGGGGAAAATAAGGCAGAAAAAGTATCAAGAATGCTGGTTTTGACAGCAACTAGGGAGGCCCTTCTGAAAAGGTGACCATTGAAGAGAGCCATGTGGCTGTCTGGAAGGAGAGGCATCCAGGGGGTGAATCTTTATGGTAGGTAAATGTGGAAGTTAGCCTTTGGTCACTGTGGTTTTCCCTATTAAAGAAGCACTTGGAGTCATCAGTTGAGAAAGGGTAAAGAGTGTTAGAATCCAAGAAATAGTCGCCTAGGAAGAGTAAGAGATGGGTTGACCAGTGGCTTGTAGTAGGGTTGTCAGGCAGCATGAACTTCAGCCAGTTAGCATGCCTTTTCCTTCTAGCCACATTTACTGCTTGGTGGAAAGTTGGATTTAAGTTAGAACAGAAGAGTAGGGGAACTGTGGATGTATACAAGGAAGCTCCTCTGTCATTGAGGTGAAAGGGATGCAAAGCGAGTGATAGATAAGAGCTCGGTAGTGGCAGTAGATAGAGAAGGGCTTAGTAGTGTGAAGGTCCTGTTGAGGTCAGAGAGCTGTCCGAGGGTGGAGACCAGAGGGAATGAACTGGAAAGACAGGAAGTGGCGGTCAGGATATGGGATGCTTGAAATTGAGGTTTGGGGAAGTTTAATCTAGATGTCTACAAATGCGCGGAGAGATGCCTACCTGGGGTTTGAGATCAAAAAGAGCCACCTTGAAAAGCCTTGTCCTCTAAAGGCAGCCAGACTTCAGTCAGAGAATGAAGATTGACATCAGTGGGAACATAGGTGAGGAGGTGAGGAGGTTGATCCTAATGGGCTGTAGACAGATTATCTATCATCCTCACTCCCTCCTATTGGACAAGTCTCTGGCCATTTGTTTTCTGAGGAGGGGAGTGATGAGAGAAAGGGGCATGCTCACCAGGAGTTCTCTGAGCCCCGTTTCACCAAATTGAAACTGTCATTAAAGTTAACAGTTTAGGGGTATCCCAGGTGATGTGAACGTCTGCTAATCTGCTATTCAAACCATTGATTCATAGGAACATACAATTTGATTTATAGTTTACACACTACTCTTAAGGAATATATCCTAGCACAAATTGAGTGCATTGATGGAAAAAGAATTCTATTTTTCATTTATACATTAATGTATATTTGTGTGCTAAAAACTATTTGAAATCTGTTTATAGATAGGAATCTGTTGTAGTCAACCTGTGAGGCTATGAAATGCATATATTATTAATAGCAAAGTGTTAAAGAAAACCATGACTCCTCTGTTCAAAGTAACTTTTGAAGACACTGAAAATACTTTTAAAGGCCAAAAAAGATGAAAATTAACGAGACTGAAAGCAGCACTGCAGGTATTATTTAGGTGGAATCTCTACTGAAGACATGGTGGAATAATTACTGAAGACAGTTTAAAATTTAAAAAACAAAAAACAAATCTTTGGCACATGAAACAAAGACCTCCTGAAAAATAAAAATGATAGATACTTCATGAATCACTCACCTTTTATCTCTAAATTCAGAGATGGGATCTGTGTCAAACAGATAACTGGGCATCCTCCTCCTCTGCCTTCTTAGGATCCCTCCGAGAGGCAGAGAAGTGAGCCATGATTAGGGGACACAGAGGCTTTTAACCCATTGCCTTCTCATGCATCTTGAGTTGAGCCAAAAATGAAAGCCCTTTCTTTAGTTCCCATTAGTTAACAAGGCACAGTTTTGTAGATTTTCATTTCAATTTTGGGGCTGAAAAGCATTGCTTACCAACAACCCACGAAATGAGTTTGCTGAAGATTGCTAAGTTTGTAGTCAAGTGAAAATCAGTTTTTATTAGAGATTACTCCTAAGAAACCTGGTTCCTGTGCAAGTTTGTCATTTTGCAAAAACTCCCCAAAGTGCACATATGCAGATTCTGGGTTGCAGCCTCCTTAGAAGCTTCTTGGGTAGAATCTGGAACACACCCTCACATGTGCAGAGGACAAGAAGAGGCGGAAGGAAGAGGCTGCTCCAGATGGGTGGGTGGCAGTTTTCATAAACAAAAACACGGCTTGTCTTGGGTGGCCGTAGTCATGCATCCAGTCCTCAAGACCACACTTCTATTTCAAGGCTAGATCCTTGGAACAGCTTCTGGCAGTAGGGCAGGCAAGCAGGATCCAAGGACTTGGGAGTGAGTGGGTGTGAGAGTTTCCAGCTTTTGGGTCAATGGCCTGTCAGACAATTGACAGAAACTACCCTATACTCAGTGACGGACCGGTTTTTCATGACTGCATCATCACTGCTCAGAGATGTTCATGGTTTTTACTGCTGTTTTTGCTTTTCAGGTACATATTTTAGCTTATTAGCCAACTAATTTGTTGATTATTGGATTAGTGTGTAGTGACGCATATGCTTAGATTTACACTATAATTTTCTAAAACTAGATTTTAAAATGCATTTTGGGTAGACATAAAATGATTATACTGTCATTGTTAAAACAGAAATATATGTAACCTGCACTTCTGCCTTGCTTGTAAACTGTACTGATGATGTAGCTGGTACATATGTACGAATTTAAGTAATTTGTAAATAGAATTAAGGTAAGTGCAAAATAATTACTGGGTTCTTTTAAAGGTAGTAGGCAATGACTTTATAATATTAACTCATGTTCTCTTTAGAAATAAATAATAAACAATTATCAGTTTCTCTCAGTTCTTTATTACATAGAAATTTACTTTAAATCAGGGTATTATTTAGTCTTTTTAGTACTCCCAACTAACATATTAACCTTTCTTACAATGGGGAATTTCAGAATGACCCTTGGAAAAGCTGTGAAACATTGTACCAGTTTGGAAAGCTGGTACCAGTTTAGAAAGTACCAGTTTGGAAATGTTAATGAAAATTTTACAGAAATATTTTCTGTATTTCAATTTCAAATTCTGCTCCTTTGGGACTTAATGTTTTATGATTTGCATAGTAACAATAGGAAAGGCCTGTTAGTATGTGCTTCCTATTGAAACCTGAGTAATTCTACTAGAATGAAAGGTACCTCCTATTATCGGAAACTGATAAGTAATTTTTAGAGTTAAGAATAACAGGGAGACAGAAAGATGAAAGAATTCGATGTTTAAGCAAGAAAGATCAAAGCTTAAAGCCGTCAAAGGGCATTGAACAGAGGGGTGATGTGATCTGACCCCAAAAGGTGACATCTAGCCAGCCTACCATCGGAGGCTGAAGAAGGGAAGGGTGGACACGGTGAACAAACAGCCCCCAAACCTGGTTTAGATGGGGTGTGTTTGGATTAAGAGAACGTGAAATTTGGAGATTGACCTTGGCAGCTTGGATGAATTTTTACTTGATCATTCTTTTGTTACACTGCTGGGTTCCATTTGCTAATACTTCATTTAGGATCTTTTATTTACTTTAGAAGACTGGTCTGTGACTTGCTTTTACAGTGTGTACTTTAGTTTTGATATCCGCATTTATGCTAGTTTTGTTAAATGAATTGGATAGCTTCCCATCTGTTTTGAGGTTTTGGAACAGTTTGTAAAGAAGTTAGCTAAAGTCTAGGTATGTAAGATAGGTATTATTTATTCTGGAACTTTTGGTTGAAATTGCTCAGTAATCTCTGGGCTTGGGGCATTTTTCCAGGTGTATTATTAACCACTGTTACAATCTGTGACCGTTGATCTCTTCAGGTTCTCTTTGTTGAGCCAAGGTTAGTTTTTATAGTTTTAACTTGATTGATACAAGCAAGTATCTGGGGCTAGTTTTTATATCCTTTCTGTTACGTTTATGTATTCCTTCTTTCTCTTAATCATTCTTGTTTCAGGTTTGTCGGTCTTGGTGCCTTTAAAAAAAGAACCTACTTTTGGTTTTATTGACTCACTATTTCTGAGAGAGGTTGCTTTGGAACAGACAGGAAGTTTGATTCGTTTTCTGATTTTACCTTTATCGTTTTCTTCCCACTACATCCTCTAGGTTTATTTTTGCTGCTCTTTTTATAGCTTCTTAGATTGTAAGCTTACTTTCAGACTTCCCTGTTTTCTAATAAATGCATTTAAGACTATACATTTTCCTGAATAGTGAAGATCTTAATGTCAAGTGCTTTCATTGCTGTGTAGTTTAAAAATAGCTCTCAACTTCTACTTATTTTCCACTTAATCTATGAATATTTATAAGTTTGTTATTCAAATTACAGTGGTAATGATGCTTTCTCTTTTTGTTAATTTCTAATTTCATAAACAGAGCTTATATGTTTGCAAGTTAAAAAAAGTTTTTTTTGAGATTTACTCTGAGGCCTCAATTATGGTCATTACATTGTGACTCTTCCATATGAGCTTGAAAATAATATGTATTCTTATTGGGCACAAAGTCCTTTGTGACTCTTAATTGTTGAAAGCCAAAGCCTTGGGCCTGGAGGCAGAATAGGGAAGAGGAGTATTCTCAGGTCACTACTAGAATTCCATCAGTGTGGAGGCCTCCAAATGACGTACTTGAGGGGACCTAGTCTCAGGGATCTGCCAGTCTGCTCTGCAAGCCAGTGCTGTGAGCATCTGCAGAGGATGTGGTGAAGCTGCTCCGTTCAGAGGATTTTACAAGACCAGGTGACATAAATACAAAACTTTCTGTGGAAATTAACTTTCCTTCCACCTTGACCGAAGCTAACTCCTTTGCCAGTGGCTGGCAAGCGGTCCCATCAATAGATAATCCAATATTATTATTGGTCAACTTATCTGTGAAGAACTGAGTTCTCAAACAGTAGTTTGAGGACGTAAGTGAATAAACTGCAAAGACAGATGGTATGAAAGTCAGTGGGTGAAATTTGGGTCCTGCCTTCATTAGAAGTTAAAGCATGAAGTGGATGTTCACATCTTCATTCAGCGTGTCATACCAGGCTAAAAGTAGGACATGTCCAGGGCACCAAATACATCACAAAATTCAGCCATTGAGATAACATTTTAATGTAATATTTTTTAAATCACAATTAATGGAAAAAATCCATGAACAGAGTATCAAATGTTAAAGAAAGAAAGGATTTGACTCTGCAGCTGATTCACCTCACACGCTGACCCCAGCTATATCTATGAGAAGGTCAGTGGTTAAGTGATGTCAGAAGAGACAGGCAATGTAAGGTCAAGGTTATCTTGGGGTCTTGGAGTGGAAAACATGGTGTCATAGCTACATGGTTCTAGGCTTGAATTCTGACTCTGTGTGTGCTTAGTCACTCAGTTGTGTCCAACCCTTTGTGACCGTATGGACTGTAGCCTGCCAGGCTTCTCTGTCCATGGGGATTCTCCAGGCAAGAATACTGGAGTGGGTTGCCAAGCCATTCTCGAGGGGATCTTCCCAAACCAGAGATCGAAACCAGGTCTCCTGCACTGTAGGCGGATTCTTTACCAGCTGAGCCACAAGGGAAGCCTGAATTCTGACTGTATGACTTTAAATAAGTTACTTAACCTATTAGCTACTTTCTTCGCCTGTAATAGGGATCTAATAACAGGTATCCCATAAGGCTTTTATAATGACTAAACAAGATAACACAAAATGCTTATGCCTGACCCACAGAGGCAGATCCAAGTTTTGTGGAGCCTGAGGTTATATAATTTGGGAGAACTTCTTTTAAGAAAAATACTAAAAAATTAGCAATGCAAAGTTGGCATGGTAATGAATACTTAAGAGTGTATGAATGCTTAAGTGTAATGAATACTTAAGAGTGTATAAGATAAATAACAAACTTTTTAAAAGCACAACCCCCGCCACAATAATTTTTTAAAAATTAGTTGCCGCTCACATTACTGTAACACCCTTTTTTCCCATGACAGTTTTTTGGTTATGTTTCCTATAATTGCCTTTTCCTAGGGCAGCAATTTTATAATGTTTTCTATAGAGAGAATAGAAAAGATCATCTTCTCTAGCATGTTGTTTTCTCATCATTTTAGTTTAGAAAAGTGTCTGAACTTTATAACTCAGCACTGATAATGTCATGTCAATTCTTGAAGTGTTTTTCATATGTGAGCTGTAATATTTGAAGAATATTCCACAGGCCGGTGTCTGGGCATTCATGTCGCATGTTGCTTCTTTTTACTGGCCACACAGTAACTAGTAACTTGGGGAGCCGGCAAAGTGAGAGAGCTCTGGACGCTGCAGATAGACAGGCTCCAGGGCTGCCCTGTCCACACAATGGCTCATGTGCACAACACACTTCCCCACCATGTGCGGGAATCTGGGTGAGACTGAACGATTACTCACAGCTAGTTCATTAACACTACTGACACATTACAACCTCTTCGCACTTGAATCTTAGTTTTCCCTTTTCAGAAAAAAAAAAAAAAAACCTGTATTGCTATCATTTATATATCATAAATTTCACTCAAAAGTGTACAGATGATTATTAGCAAATATTTAAAGACTTAAACAACAATAACCACAATCCAACTTAGGTCATTTCCAGCACCCCCAAAATATTCCTCATGCTCATTTATTTGCCTCACTCCCAATTCTACCTTCAGCTCCAGGCAACTACTAATCTACTTTGCATCTCCATGAATTTTCCCCTTCTGGACATCTTATATAAATAGAATCACCTTGTGGCTTTAAAGGTCCTTCCTGTACCTGTCTTACCCTTCGTTAGTTCTGAGGTCTCTGGTCCTCACCCTCCAGCACTTGCAGGGCACTTCCTTCTCTGAATATTGTTATCCATAGCACCCAAACCTTTCCTCCGTGGCATCTGTCTTAAGTTCTTGCAATTTATCTTCCTGCCCTTTAGCAGTTTCATCTGTTCCTCACTGATTGAGTGTCTAATTTAAAGCAAGTCTTGTGCTAGGCACTCTGACGCAGCACCTGCCCTGCTGCTGCTGCTGCTGCTAAGTCGCTTCAGTCGTGTCCGACTCTGTGCGACCCCATAGACGGCAGCCCACCAGGCTCCCCCATCCCTGGGATTCTCCAGGCAAGAACACTGGAGTGGGTTGCCATTTCCTTCTCCAATGCATGAAAGTGAAAAGTGAAAGGGAAGTCGCTCAGTCGTGTCCGACTCTTCGTGACCCCATGGACTGCAGCCCACCAGGCTCCTCCATCCATGGGACTTTCCAGGCAAGAGTACTGGAGTGGGGTGCCATCGCCTTCTCTGCAGCACCTGCCCCCTGCATTTCTAATCTAGCTGGAGAGTTAACTCATAGTTAACTATGAGTGTAACTAAATAGTGTGACAAGTTCTATAAACTATGCAGGCGCTAAGTGCTATGGAATGATTTGGAGTAATAACATGTTTTGAGGACTTAAAAGTCAGTCAGTCAGTCATGTCTAACTCTTTGCAAGACCATGGACTGTAGCCCGCCAAGCTCCTCTATCCATGGAATTCTCCAGGCAAGAATACTGGAGTGGGTAGCCATTGCCTTCTCCAGGGGATCTTCTCAACCCAGGGACTGAACCCACATCTCTTGGGTCTCTTGTGTCTCCTGCATTGCAGGCAGATTTCTTTGCCACTGAGCCACCAGGGGATCCCTTTTGAGGACTTAGGTGTCAGCAAACTTGATTTAGCTTAAACTTCAGGGGTCTTCACTTGCATAAACCCTTCCCAAGTCCCCTGTGGGGGGCAAGCCCTAGTGATGCATTCACTTGGTGATGTGTTTCTTAATATTTGTAAAATATTTTAACTGGAAAAAGACCACTGTCACTTTCCTATCCAATCACCCTTCTGTCGTATGTTCCCTTGTGCCAGGTGGCTGAGTGGCCATGGCCATTTTCAAAATCCAACAAAAACTGAGTTGAAAATACATTTAGTTTGGGTTTAGTGGGATAGTTGTATGTGGCTCACCATCATTTCCAAATATTATTAAATATCATGAGCCATGCCCTTGTAGGCATGACTTCCAAGAATACTGTCCCCTACTGTTGTGACAGAAGTGCAGGACCAGAGAGTGCACTGAATTATGAACGTTCCCTGCAGTGCCACGTGACCAGTGTGTGTGGCTAGTAAAAAAGAAATGATGCTTTGGAAACAGTGGACTCAGAAGCTAGTCTGCGAACTATGCTTCCAACTGTTAATAGCTCAGGTATGAAAAACACTGGATAGAAACTTTTCCAAATTAAAAAACAATCATAAGAACTTTCATGACATTACCAATAGTGAATTGTAATGCTTAAAGACTTTTCTAAACTATTAATGATATGTAAAAACAAATTAATGTGCTAGAGAGAAGACGATTATCTTTTCTATTTTCTCCAGAGAAAATATTACAAAATTGTTGTCCCATAAAAAGGCAACTGAAGGGAATGTAGCCCCAAAAAACCTGTAGAAAAAAGAGTATTACAGTGATATAGCAGCACAGTCTGTGCTCAAAATGAACATTTTCTCCTCTTCTCCATTTCCCTCCAAATAAAATTCTTTTTTTCTCCCCATCCCCAGCTCTACTGAGGTATAATTAACTGACAAATAAAAAGTGTATATATTAACTTGAACAAAGTGATGGTTTGATATCTGTATACATTGTGAATAATAACCACAATCAAATTGATTAACACATTCATCACCTCATAAAGTTGTTTTTTTTTTGGTGTGGTTAGTCCAGTTAGGGAGAAGGCAATGGCAACTCACTCCAGTACTCTTGCCTGGAAAATCCCATGGACGCAAGAGCTTGGTAGGCTGCAGTCCATGGGGTCGCTAAGAGTCAGACACGACTGAAGAGACACAGCAACAGCAAGCAAGGAAGTCCAGTTAAGAACTGCTAAGTCACTTCAGTCGTGTCCGACTCTGTGCGACCGCATAGATGGCAGCTCACCAGACTCCCCCGTCCCTGGAATTCTCCAGGCAAGAACACTGGAGTGGGTTGCCAGTTCCTTCTCCAATGCATGAAAGTGAAAAGTGAAAGTGAAGTCGCTCAGTCGTGTCTGACTCTTTGAGACCCCATGGACTGCAGCCTACCAGGTTCCTCCATCCATGGGATTTTCCAGGCAAGAGTACTGGAGTGGGGCGCCATTGCCTTCTCCGAGTTAAGAGCTACTCTTAGCAAAATTTCAAGTACTACTAACTATAGTCACCGCACTGTACATTAGATCATCAGAACTTATTCATATTATAACTGAAAGTAAGTTTTGACCAACATCTCCCCACTTTCCCCATCTCCCAGTCTCTGGAAACTACTGTTCTACTCTGGTTCTGTGGATTTAACTTTTTTAGGTTCCATATATTAGTGAGATCATATAGTATTTGTCTTTCTCTGACATTTCATTTAGCATAATGTTCTCTCCGTTTATCTATATTGTCCATATGGCAGAATTTCCTTCTATTTTATAGGTGACTTATATCCCATTATGAATATATGTATGTCATCTATATATAATTTTCTTTGGTCATCCCTTGGACCTGTTGAATTGTTTCCATATCTAGGCTACTGGAGAAAAGGGAACCCTTGTACACTGCTGGTGGGAATGTAAATCGGTACAGCCATTATGGAAATCAGTATGAGTTTCCTCAAAAAATTAAAATAGAATTACCACAGATCCAGCAATCCCATTACTAGATAAATATCCAAAAGAAATGAAATAAGTATCTCAAAAACATATCTGCACTTGCTCATTTATTGCAACATTATTCACAGTAGACAAGCTAAATCTCTCATTGGGAGTACTAGCAAATACTAGCAAATTTCCTTCTAGGACTCAGGTAAAGTAAATTACTTCCCATGCGGACTTATTGTTTAATGTGTCACTCTCAGTGAAGAGCAATGGTATTTTGAAATGCAGATGCTCATTAACACATATGAATAAGCCTTGACTGATGACAGTTTTTGCTATCATAGAAACTTACCTTTTTTTTCAGTAAAGAAAGGAGATAGTCATCAGGTGAGATTTGCCACTTGTTGGATTGTTTGCCAACTAATTCATTATTCAAGCCTCTTGCAGATTTAGCACATAAAAATGGGGCATGCCCAGTTAAATCTGAATTACAGAAAAGTAATAAATAATTTAGTATAAGTACGTCCCAAATATTCTAGGAAAAAAGAATGTGTGACCCATGCAATACTTGGGCCATGTTTATACTAAAAAAGGGCTTCCTCATAGCTCGATTGGTAAAGAATCCGCCTACAATGCACGAAACCTGGATTTGATTCCTGGGTGGGGAAGATCCACTGGAGAAGGGATAGACTACCCACTCCAGTATTCTTGGGCTTCTCTGTGGTTCAGCTGGTAAAGAATCCGCCTGCAATGCAGTAAACCTGGGTTCGATCCCTGGTTTGGGAAAAGCCCCTAGAGAAGGAAAAGGCTACCCACTCCAGTAAACTGGCCTAGAGAACTGCATGGAGTGTATAGTCCATAGGGTCGCAAAGAGTCGGACACCACTGAGCGAATTTCACTATACTAAAAAAAATTATGTTGTGTATCGGAGAATCATATTTAACTGGGCATCCTGTGTTTTGAAAGTTGGACTAGGCTCCTTTTAGATGGTTTGTGTTTGTTTTTACAAACAAAATGTCTCCAAGGCAAACATGAGATCTCCCAATCACAGGGAAGACTAAGAACTTTCACCTCCTTCAGTTAAACCCGTGCTTCAAAGAAGAAGCCACTTGGGCTGTAGGAAAGACTGTCCCAAAGAGCTCTGGGTGGGTCACCATTTTAGTGAACCGCAAACCTCTGGGGCCTGGGACGACCGCAGCCCAACGCCTTAAGCCAACTGAGAGGTGGCGCCTCGGTGGCCCTGCTTGTCTTCCTCCTCTCTGCTCAGTCCACGAGGGAAACTTCCACAGAGCCCCCGCCTCTCCCCAGATGGCCGTGGCTCTTCTCCGCTCACCCCGCCTCGCGGGCTGGAATGGAGCAGACGGCCCCTAGGGCACCGAGGACCCAGATTTACTCGCGAGTTTTGAAATCAGCCCGCAAGGTGCAAGGGGGCCGGCCGCCTTCATTCCAGAAAGGGCTTACGCGGCAAGGAGGCCGGCCCAGCATCCGCGCTCCCCCTCGAAACCCGAGATGCGGAGGGCGGCTCCCTCGCGCTTCATTTCCACCCCTCCCTCACCAGCTTTTCAAATTTTGGTCGGAGGAGAGAAAACAGCCTCGCGCCGGGGTGCGCGCGAAGACGAGGCGAGGGGAGACGGACACACCCTCCGGTCAGCCCTCCCCGCGCTGCGCGGCGCCAGGAGGCGGGGGCCTGGCGAGGCTGCGCCGACGGATAACGTCGGCTCCCAGCGGCACGGCGCCGACGATGGCCCGTTGACTGGAGCGGGAGTGCTGCGCCCGGCGGGATGATGCTTCGGAGGGGCCCCTGGCCCTGGCGCGCGCGGCTGCTGCCGACCCCCGGAACCCAAGGCCGTGCGCACCCGCGGCCGCCGATGCCCCAGGTAAGCCCAAGCCCGGGGCGAGGCAGGCGACCGAAAAACTTTGCGTGGGGCAAGTTCGGCGGGCGCGAAAGCCCGGCGGAGGGACATTCCCTGCGTTTTGCTGGCCCCTCCACCCGGCTCCGCGCGCGGGAGGACCCCCCGGCAAGTGGTCGCCCGGGCTGCGGACGCGGGCCGGGTGTCCACAACCGGAGTCACCCCCGGGAGCCCAGGGCGGCGGGGACGTGCGCCGGCGCATCACCTCGGTTAAGTTGGGATGCAGGGACCGTGAGGCTGCGGCCCGGGGGTGGGGGGCAGCACAGATACCCCGGGAGGCAGTTTGTCCGCGTCTAGACTGCTGTCTGGAATAAGTTTTCAGAGCCGTTCTGCTGTCGGCTGGATCATCGGTGCCGAAGGGAGCTAAGGAAACGGTAGGGCGAGCTGGAGTACTGCCCCGAGTGAGCACTGTGGTAGGAAAGCGAAATGTCCATCCTGAAAACCAGCAGCACCTCCCTTTCGAAGAGGAAAGAAAGACTCGCGTTTTGTTCCGAGACTCGAGAGACGGGTGAATCATGAGTGTGTGCTGGTGAGTAACAGTTGGCCTGACACGGTTGTATATGGTCTGTGTGGAACCGTCGCTTGGAGGAGGAGGGGCGAATGGATGTGCCCTAAAAGAGGCAAGGAAGACGGGGAGACAGTGCTGGTAGTAACTGGGATTGCGGCGGAGCGGATAGGAGCTCAGGTGCCCTAACTCCGAGCCTCATGAGGAAAGACAGACTTTTTAAATCGAGCCTTCCAGGTGTGTGCGGTTGGGGAGCGCGTGGTTTGAGTTTGAGATCCTAACAGCGCCTCCCCACCTCATAAATCAGTTTCAGATTGTTAACGAGAAAAAGATGTGTTTTTTCCCTTCGGTTGTGCACTGTAAAAGAAAAGCGAAAAGTGATGCCGTAACCATTTTCTTGTCACTTTCACTTCCTGTTCATTTTTTTCTTTTTTCTTTTCCTCTCCAAGTCTCTCAGGGCTTAGAATGATGAAAAAAAAAAATCTTTAAATGCATTTTTAAATGCCTTCCCTGAAAGTTTGAAAGAGAATGAGGAAGGACATTTTGTTCCTTATAACTAGGAAAGGGGCAAACTTCTTAAGATGTGAAATGGTAGTCTTGATTGGAGAGAGGCTTTTTTTCATTTTGTGAAATTTGTGTCTTAGTATAAATGTTGTACTTTACAGTCAAAAATATACCAAATAGTAAAGCAACCCAGTACAAGGACCGCCCCCCCTTCATTATATACCATTTAAATTTAAATAACTGAGTCAGTTTTCTGTTAAATCCATTTAACATTTTGAGTAGAATGTTTATGGGTCCTCAGACTGGCTGCTGTCTCTCAGATTGTCAACTCTAAGCGTTTTTCTCCATGTTTCCCACCTGATGCTATCCAAGGAGTGCCATTGCATTCCCCAGCAGGAATTGGGTGTTCTTTTAAAGAGGTCGAAAATGATACCGTGGGGCTTACTTGGCTTAATTATAGGAGAACTCTGGTTAGCACTTTGCCTCTGTGTAATCATCTGAAGAAGCCTTATGTTTGTTTCTAATTTGCAGATTTTTAAGTCTTCACTGTGCTGTTAAGTCAATTTGCTGAACTTTAGAAATGGAAATGCTTCCATCGTTTTACTTGTCTAATTGAAGACCCCCAAAGAATAAAGAGAAGTTTTGGGTGTACTTCTTTATATGCTCTTCGAAATGTTACCTTGAAGAAACTGACAGAAATATCTTGGCTTCCTGGAGTTTTAGTTAGGGCTACTAAACCATTTTCTGTAAATCAAATTAACTGATTGTGAAGGACATATTTCATTCTAAGATCTCACTGATTTGTGATTGCCCCATTTGATATGAAAAGTCCTGTGACTAAAGACAAGCATTATTTCTCTTTATATCTTGTTGTAAACATTCAGATCCCTAGAGCCTCTGAAAGCAGCAGGAAAAAAAAAAAGTGATGTATGTGACCTGACAGCTCATAAAATCCTAGCTTGCAAGGACTTGTCATTAATAGTATCTCAAGTAAGCATTCCCAATTATATTTGGCCTTTTCTGAAAGTATGAATGTGCCTTACAGGAGCATTTGGTGACTAGAAAAATAGTTTATATGTTTCACATGGTAGGTGAGTAATTGCAAGTATTTGGGGGGTAGAAAGAAAGTTTGTCAACATGAGTATGTTTAGTATAGCTGAATTGCTTTTTAAAGGACACATTTAGTCTGAGGCATAAGAGAGCCAGAGCATGCCGTGTTGCCTTTGGCTGGGCATGGCCTAGCATCCACAGTCATGTTCCGGGGGTTGGGGGGAATGGGAGGGTGTCCCACATCTCTGCTTGTCTCCTGCGCTGGCCGAGTGGTTGTCGGGGCAGCCCACGGCTCCTGCTGGCCTTTCTGTTTTCTTCGAGGACACAGCTTCGAGTGATCATGCTGCCTAATGAATTAATCACTAAACAGAAAGTGCCTGCCTTATTGTGCCTTCCTTAATTTGGGTCTTCTGTTACTTAGCTGAAGAGATTCCCTGATGTGATTTCAAGCCACCAGCACTGTATGTGGGTCTCTACATAAGCTACGTTTAAAATTTTAAAAATCAAGTGTACTTTGCAGAGGAGTTAAGTATTGCCTATGCTTCCCCCCCCCCACCCCTAGAAACAAAGCATAAACATGTTTCAACTCAGTTGTGTCCAACTCTTTGTAGACCCCATGGATTGTAGCCCACTAGGCTCCTCTGTCCATGGAATTCTCAAGGCAAGAATACTGGAGTGGATAGCCATTCCCTTCTCCAGGGAATCTTCCCGATCCAGGGATCAAACCCTGGTCTGCAGTATTACAGGCAGATTCTTTACCATCTGAGGCACCAGGGAAGCCTTTAATGCCACCAGCAAATGTCAATTTAGAAGTTGTTTTCATCTTTAATAAACGTGTCATTCTTTTGATACTTTCCTCTGATTCTCTGTCACGTGTTTGTAATTGGCAAGTTATAGTGTATAATCCTGATTTCAGAGCTGTCTCCTGGTGACTGTACTTACACTGTGGAAAAGACATGGATGCTTTGGTCTCAAAGTAATTCTAGACCAATTTGCCTATTAAATGTTAAACATTGCTATTTTCCCCACGCTTAGGTATTAGTGCTGGGTTTTATTATTTTTTTAATTTTACTGTTTATTGCAAGGTAACAGGATTCTGTTTTACAGCAAGTTCTAAGTTGAAAAATCATTTTGTAGCTTGACAGATAAATATTCAATATTTGTTGAATGCGGTCCTTATGAAACTGCAGTAGAAAACCAGAGGCTAAATATTGGTTGATCAGTAGCTGTGTCAACGAAATGTGTTTACTTCATAGAATAAAAATGAGCAGCTAATTTCGTTGGTGTTAAGCAGTTGGAGCATTTGACGGTCAACCCGGCCCTGCCGCCACTTAGCTCCTGACCTTAGCCAAGTCATTCAGCCTACATGAGCCTGTTTCACTCCCTTTTCAAAACAAGATTTGTCTAAGTGGTCTCAAAAGCCTTTTTCATCTCTCAAATTGCCATTTTATTATTTTTACCGCGGGTTGTAAATACACTGTTGAGTAAAATATTGTCAGTGTCAGAATGTCTTAGTGGTTGCAAATCCTCTTTTATGATCTTAGGCAGTCAGTAAAGTGGCAGTTTTAACTAATGATTTTAATAACTGTTTTCCCCTTTAAAAAGAAACTGGAATTTATTTGACACGGAGTGAGCATGGCATAGTAGTATTAGGAATTATGATTTGTCGTGTTCTAATACTTAATTCTGTCATTGCTAGTGATTTCATCTGTGAAATGTTGTTTTTCAAGAGAATCTAGCTTTAGAACCGTAAGCCCATTATATAATAGACATCTTGGCCTAACCTACAGGCTATAAACCAATAGATATTAATAATAAAATAGCATTATCTGTGCTGTATTCGAGAAGTATTTGATTTTTGATCCCATTTAACTTACCACGGTATTAATTTTCCTGGTTTTTAAAACAAATGCCAGCTGTTTTTTCTGAACTACGTGCTTAGACTGCATGGTGTGGGATCCACCACCCAAATATTTTACTCAACTTTCTTCACTGGCATACCTTTTAAGAAACAGCACTGTAAAATGTGGTGGTCAGTTAAGAGGCGCCTTTTCCAAGGACCTAGGGAAGATCCTACTGTCTAGCCTTAGTCTTAGAATTGGGTTTCCCCTGAGCTGATTTGGGGTTTATTATGCACTCAGTGAAGTATATAGCCAGGGGTGTTCACGCTATGCTCTGGCTGCCAGAAAGCCTTGAGTCAGATTTTCAATCCACCTTCTGCGGCTGCTGTTGCTAAGTCGCTTCAGTCGTATCCGACTCTGTGCAACCCCATAGATTGCAGCCCACCAGGCTCCCCCGTCCCTGGGATTCTCCAGGCAAGAACACTGGAGTGGGTTGCCATTTCCTTCTCCAACGCATGACAGTGAAAAGTGAAAGTGAAGTCACTCAGTTGTGTCCGACTCTTATCGACCCCATGGACTGCAGCCTACCAGGCTCCTCCGTCCATGGGATTTTCCAAGCAAGAGTACTGGAGTGGGGTGCCATTGCCTTCTCCAATCCACCTTCTAACAGATGTTAAAGATCTTATGACGTGCCTGCCTTTTATGTATTTACCATACTCATTTACTATACTCAGAGAGGTTTCATCATCTCTGCCTTCATTTTTCCTTCCATTCATATCTTAACCCATTTTTCTATAATTAACTTTTAATGGGGAAAAGTGGTACATAAAGAAGGCTTTATTAAATTTTAAAAATCAGCTGTTTGGTGTTTTAAACAAATATGTTCAAAGGCTTCGCTGATGGCTCAGTGGGTGAAGAATCCACCTGCATTGCAGGAGACGTAGACAGTCCCTGGATTTGACCCCACAGGTTTGATCCCTAGGATGGGAAGATTCCCCTGGGGGAGAAAATGGCAATCCACTCAGTATTCTTGCCTGGAAAATCTCATGGACTGAGAAGCCTGGTGGGCTACAGTCCAAAGGGTTGCCAAGAGTCAGACCCGACTGAGCGACTGAGCACAGCACCGTTGATGACAGAAGCATGGCAGATCAGTCTGCTGTGCAGTCTCCTTGGTGCTTCACCCATAGAAAGTGCACCACACATATTGATTGTATTGTATTGAGTTGCCTTAAGGATCTACTTTTGATGCCATGGTTCTCTTTTTTGTTTTGAAACATAATTGACAAGTGTGATTGTCTCTTAAAGGCAATGGTACTGAGGTTGTTGACTCTCGTCTCACCTTTTTGCTTCTTACTGCCCTTACCTGTCCTAAATCTTCCTAGCTCCTTCTTACCTCCACTGGGTAAGCCTCACCTGGGTAAAAAATAGAGTTTGGGTCAACTCTTTATTCTGAGTTTCCTTTTTAACTCATAAATGGTGCCATTTGATTTTACATCGTTTTTACCTTCGTTTACAGGAACAGAAAGCGTGCAGTCCAGGCATTTGTTCAGCAGCTTTTTGGGGGACAATTAGAGCTCTATCTAGGATTCATCAGCTCGATGCTGATGGGAAGTGATGTGTGAAACCTGCACTGTCAACAGAGTCCATTGAAGAGACTTCTCTAAATAGATTTGAGGGCAGGAAATAGGGAACAGTGGAAAGAGAGGCAAGAAATGGAGCAAGAGTTGAAATCGCAATAGCCTGTGCGCAGAATCAAGAAGTGGCATGAAACATTGAACCTCATATCAGGAAACTGACAGATGCACAGTTTATTGTGGCAAACTTAAGGGCAGAAAAAGTCTTCAAGATTGACCAGGGTCACAATGAGTCTGGCTTTTCTACCCTAGGTTCTTATTACCTGATTGAGTAAGGTGGTTTGGTGTATAAAACTGCTGTGGACACAGGTGGTAATTTTAGTATATTTAACTCCACTGGGAACTCTCAGTTATTTTGTTGTTGTAGGAGTGTTTTTATACTGAATGTGCTGCTTAAATTACATTTCTGAGACTAAAGGATGAATTCTCTTATCTTAAAGCCCTTAGGTATGACAGTAAAAATAAATGCCCTTAGCCTGATTGGAGGAAAGAAGTTATACATTTTCTTGACAAATCCTTGTTATTTTTCTGACTGCATGTTTATTTGTGTGTGTGTGTTCATGTGTGGCTGTCTCTTTGTGTCAGATATTTTGTTTGTTTTGGTATGAGTTTCACTGGTAGCTCAGTTCAGTTGCTTAGTCACGTTTGACTCTCTGCGACCCTATGGACTGCAACACGCCAGGCCTCCCTGTCTATCACCAACTCCTGGAGTTTACTCAGATTTATGTCCATTGAGTTGGTGATGCCATCCAACCATCTCATCCTCTGTCGTTCACTTCTCCTCCTGCCTTCAATCTTTCCTAGCATCAGAGTCTTTTCCAATGGAGGCCAAAGTATTGGAGTTTCAGCTTCAGCATCAGTCCTTCCAGTGAATATTCAGGACTGATTTTCTTTAGGATGGACTGATTGGATCTCCTTGTAGTCCAGGGGACTCTCAAGAGTCTTCTCCAACAGCACAGTTCAAAAGCATCAATTCTTTGGCACTCAGCTTTCTTTATAGTCCAACTCTCACATCCATACATGAGTACTGGAAAAACCATAGCTTTGACTAGATGGACTTTTGTTGGCAAAGAAATGTCTCTGCTTTTTAATATGCTGTCTAGGTTGGATATAACTTTTCTTCCAAGGAGCAGGTGTCTTTTAATTTCATGGCTGCAGTCACCATCTGCAGTGATTTTGGAGCCCCCCCAAAATAAAGACAGCCACTGTTTCCACTGTTTCCCCATCTATTTGCCATGAAGTGATGGGATCAGATGCCATGATCTTAGTTTTCTGAATGTTGAGTTTTAAGCCAACTTTTTCACTCTCCTTTCACTTTCACCAAGAGGCTCTTTAGTTCTTCTTTGCTTTCTGCCATAAGGGAATCTGTAGAAAATCTGCAATCATCTGCATATCTGAGGTTATTGATATTTTTCCCAGCAGTCTTGATTCCAGCTTGTGCTTCATCCAGCCCAGCATTTCTTATGATGTATTTTGCATATAAGTTACACAAGCAGGGTGACAATATACAGCCTTAACATACTCCTTTCCCGATTTGGAACCAGTCTGTTGTTTCATGTCCAGTTCTAACTGTTGCTTCCTGACCTGCATACAGATTTCTCAGGAGGAAAGTAAGGTGGTCTGGTATTCTCATCTCTTTAAGAATTTTCTACAGTTTGTTGTGATTCACACAGTCAAAGGCTTTCGCATAGTCAATAAAGCAGAAGTAGATGTTTTTCTGGAACTCTCTTGCTTTTTCGATGATCCAATGGATGTTGGCAATTTGATCAATGGCTCCTCTACCTTTTCGAAATCCAGCTTGAACACTAGTAGATGAATGGGATATTTGAAGAGGGGATTTTTAAAAGCTGTTGATGAAAACTGCTTTTTCAGCCAGTAATGTAGCTGAAATACAAGTGTGCATTTTTATTAGAGAGACTGACAGTAATGTGACCATAAACCTGAAATTTTGTTTTAGAAACTGTGTGCAAACAGAACAGCCTAGTGCTGGCTGTCTAAGCCCTTGCTTGAGGATGTTTGTCATGGCGTTTTACAGTCTGATGACTCATTTCTGTAACTCTGCTTTGGGAATGTTTCAGAGAATGTACCATGTATCAGTTTTCATTTTTTCAGGCGAATGTATGGTTTACTTTGTAATATTTATTTACTATGTAGTATGTAATATGTATTTACTATGTAAATACGCTTTTGTGGGTTTGCTGTTAGTGAAACCAAGGTAAGCAAGCTTTGAACATCAGCTACAGTTGACCCAGAAATCATGTGTTTTCATCTTTCCAGTCCCAGTTTCTACTGCACGCTCTGCAAGGCCCACATCAGCCACAAGGGACTCCTACCTCTTCTTGTCGCTTGTCCCTGTGGCCTTTATGACGTTCCTCTGGCAACGTTGCCCCTGATCACTCTCTCTTTCACCTTTTTGAAGTCTCATCCTCCAAGGCTGAGTTCCAGTACCCGCCACCCTACCCCAGTCTTTATGCAGTCTCTGTAGGTCTCTGCCAGCAGAATTAATTACACTTCCTTTTCACTCCCATAGTACCTGCTGTACTGGAGAAGGGAATGGCAAACCACTTCAGTGTTCTTGCCTTGAGAACCCCATGAACAGTATGAAAAGACTTCACTCTAACCTGCATTAGCATTAGTTGGGTTCATATGATTTTCCCATGTGGATTCTCTCAGCCCTTTGTGGTCAGAACTGTTTCTCCTGATCTCTGGCTTCTGCCCTGTCACAGTAGGTACATAATAAATGCTTATTGGGTAGAGGAATGAAGGGCTGAATGATAAAGAACTCAATATTATGTAGGTTACCTTCATGGTACATTCTCTCCAGATCTGACCTTCTCAATTTCCTCTTCCCCACTGACTCCAGCCAGGGAGACACCTAAAGTATTCTTACCTACCTCTTGAGATTTGACCCTTGAATGTTGAAGATTGTTTTAAGGTTAATCAAAATAATCTTCATATATCATATTTATATTAAAGCTGTGGTTTTCAAGTAGATTTTGGTTCATTGTTTTGTTTCAGATATGCTTTCATGTTAGGCTTTTTAAAGGAAAGTCAACATGCTTTAATGAAACATAAATTTTGTCAGGATAGCCTGGCGTGTGTTTTCTTGGCTGTTCTGTAAGTGTGGTGGTGATTTTGGGTGATTCCTTACATTAGGGAAGGCAGCGCTTTTCTCTACTGATGAGGATGTTCGTAAATGGAATTCTTAGCGCATTAAATCATATTGGTTTTTGTTTTGTGACATGCTATTTTGTGATTGCCCAAAATTATTAGTGTTGATACTAAAAGCTTTGGAGAAGAAAATGGCAACCCACTCTAGTATTCTTGCCTGGAAAATTCCATGGACAGAGGAACCTGGAGGGCTACAGTCCACGGGGTTGCAAAGAGTCAGCCACGACTGAGCACATCAGCACTAAAAACTTAATCATTAAAACTTCAATAATTTAAAATGATAATCCCCTTAAAATCCATTATGAAGTGGGAGTTGTGGTTCGTGCTAGGTCTGAAAGCTTGCAAAAAAGATCCTTAAAAATTACATGGAAGACAACGTAGCTATACATAAAAGAGATACATGTTTATTCACCATTTGGCTTACGAGAGTCAAATATCAGAGACAGTAAATACTGGAAGAATTCAGAGAAGAAACAGCATTAGAAATTGAAGAGATGAAAAGAGGTGAGATTTCAACTAAGCTCTGAGAGCAGGGGGTGAGGAAGAGGTTAGCAGACACATCTAGAGTAGGAAGAAGGGGTATAAGCACAGAGAGTTGGACTCTCAGAGGAACTGGGGGTCTAGTAGGCCCTCTGATCAGGTGGCAGGAAGCTTTCTCTGTGAAGTATGGTCCTTGATTTGACTTGGACTAGAGTTTTAGATGCCTATGTTAAAACCTTGTAGAAATTATGTTTATTAAATTAAAGTGTATCACAAACTGATATCCTGTAGTTGGACATTGATTCCTAAGGTGTTAATAGATGATATAGAAGAAACAAATTGCCTGCTCTTTTAAGTCTGAAGAATTCTGGGCTAAGCCATACCAAGTTAGACGTGTTCCTTCGCTACACACCTTTGCTGTTGGGCATCAGAACAATCTGAGAGTGGGAAGGAAGTTGATCACAGCCCTCTGTTACTCCATAGCATTCCTAATAGCTTCTCTCAGAAGAGTGGTCTGTAGGACACAATTTGGGGAACACTGCACTAAAAAATTAGATTGGGGATGGAATATGTTGGAAAAAACAGGTGAAATCCTCCTAGGTCCTAGCCTGCTTCCTCTGGCATCACTGTCTTGGCACTCTGGCTCTAGTGTATTGGACCATTCTGAAATGTGATGTTCTTCAGCCTTCTTTGCAGCCAGCACATGACTAAGTTCTGGATAGCCCACATGGCATAAATGTGTAATTTCTGGTCTACATCCTTAATTGGGAGACTGATTTCTGTTCTTTGTTCTACGTTTTTCTCCCTCCCATGGGCTGGAATGTGGATGTGGAAGGGATGGGCCAGCTGGACCCTGTGGAGGCACATCACCCTCTAGGTGATGGTGGAACAACTAGATAGAAGGAACCTGGATCCCTGGAAGGCATTAATGTCCTCTTTGCCTCCACTGCCTACCTACCAGAAAAGGAAACATTTCTGGAGCCCCATGTGCTTTTCAGTCTCTTTGTTACAATAGCTTAGCTTGTGCCTTATCTTGTCCAGTGGAAGGGCAGCCCGGCTGGAAGTCTCTGAATGGAGAGATTAAAGCAGAAGAGAGAGACAAATGGGGAGACGAGCCAGAGAAGTTATGAGGCGGATGCTGTTGGAGGCTCTCAGAAAGCAGTACTCCAGATGCCCAAAGCATCGTTGCCAGTGAAACCTGAAGTTGAAAAACAATATACGGATGGAATATGTTTTATAGACTGTAACAGTTTACCTTGTGCTGCCTTCATCCGCTATGCAGCGGCTCCATTCCTGGTTAAAAGTCTTCCTTTGGCTTCATCATTTTCATAAAACCTGTCGTGATTACTAGATGGAAATCACCTTTCCTCCTTTTTTTGAAATTGAGATATATTTGATCTATAACATTACATTAGTTTTAGGTGTATAACATAATATGATATTTGTATGTATTACGAAAAGATCATCACAGTAAGTCCAGTTAACATCCATCACCATGCATAGTTACAAGTGTTTCTTCACATAATGAGAATTTTTAGGACTTACTGTTAACAACTTTCAAATACACAATGCAGCATTATTAACTGTAGTCACCATGCTGTGCATCACATGCCCAGGACTTATTTATTATATAGCTAGAAGTTTGTACCTTTTGGTCTCCTTCATTCATTTTACCCACCCCTCAAAGAGCAGTACTTCCTTCTTGTTATGGCCAAATAATATTCCATTGCAGTGTCATTATCCATTCATCCACTGATGGACAGTAAGCTTATTTCCATGTCTTGGCTACTGTAAATAATGCTGCAGTGAGCATAGAGGTGTAGATAACTTTTCTAATTGGTGTTTTCAAATTGCTGGATCATAGGGTAGTTCTATTTTTAATTTTTTGAGGGCCCACCATACTGTTTTCTGTATTGACCGCACCAATTTATGTGCCCACTGACAGTGCACAAGGGTTCCCTTTTCCTTACATCCTCTCCAATACTTATTTCTTGTCTTTTTGAATGGAGTCATTCTAATAGGCGAGGCTTCCCTGGTGGCACAGTGATAAAGAATCCCCCTACCAATGCAGGAGACTCAAGAGATCCGGGTTCAATCCCTGGGTTGGGAAGATCCTCTGGTGTAGGAAATGGCAACCCATTCCAGTATTCTTGCCTAAAAAATTCTAGGGACAGAGGAGCCTGGTGGGCTATAGCCCATGGGATTGCCAAGAGTTGAACATGATTGAGCATGCATGCATGCAGGCACCATTCTAACAGGTTGAGGTGATTCTTTGTTGTAGTTTTGATTTCCATTTCTCTAATGATTAGTGATGTTGAGCACCTTTTCATGTCCATATTAGCCATCTGTATATCTTCTTTGGGAAAATGTATATTCAGATCCTCTGCCCATTTTTTCCCTATCTTTCCTTCCTGTGTCTGCCTAGTTGACTCATTTTACTACTCATTAGGGCTTTTTGTGTATATATCTTACCAGCATGAGTACTCATTTTCTATGTACACTAATAACTCCTGAAGAGTAAGTAGCATATCTTTTATATCCTTGGTAACATGTATATACATATATATGTTTGTTTATCTTTGGTTTTCTTATTCTGCTAGTTCGGGTGCTTGTAATGGTGCTAAATGAATGAGGCATAAGAAGATAACTGCCATTGTCTTTATGAGAAATGATGTTGGCCTGTACCAGCTGTTGGTAAACTTGTAAAGGTCCAGATGGTAAGTATTTTAGTCTTTGCAGCCTGTGATGTCACAGCTACTCAGTGTTGCCATTGCAGTACAAAAGCTGTGTAATAGGGCATGGCCATGTTCCAATAAACTTTATTTACAAAAATGGCAATAGGCCAGATTTGGCCCATAGACCATAATTTGCCAGTCCCTAATCGGTAGCCCCCATTTTTGGCAGTAGTCATAGATATGCTATTCTAGGCGATGAATCTGGATTTAGCAACCCAGTATATGTATAATGGGATGAGACCAGTGACTTCATTAGTAAGGAACAACCACAAAGTCCTGGTCACTGTACATGGAGCTAAAATAACAGGAACTGGTAGAACGGACAAACAAGAGGAAGAATATGGAAACATGTAGGAATTCCAGCAGTTTTCCGTGATTAGGCTGGTACCTAACCATGAAGCCATGTGTCTGGCACTTGAGAGCAGGGAAAGAATCCATGGCTGGGACTAAGATGATGAGCTGCCATCTGAAGCCAAAGGAATAATCACAGTTCTGGGGTGAGTTCTCATTCCTGTGGGAGATGTGGCAGATGGGTGAGAAGGTGAAGATGTGGCTGAGTGATGTTCAAGAGGCAGTGCCCTGGCTCAGGGTTTATTCCAGTAGGTTATTTCCCTTTGGGATTATTAAACCATGGACGCCACTTATTTTTTGTCTGAACCCAGTGTTAGAGTTTGCAGTCATTATGTATGTTTCTCCTCACTTTTCCTTTCGCAGAAGGTTTGATGCAGGATACAGGAAGCTTGGGGCTGGTGCGCTGGGATGACACAGAGGGATGGTACGGGGAGGGAGGTGGGAGGGAGGTTCAGGATGGGGAGCACGTGTACACCCGTGGCGGATTCATGTTGATGTATGGCAAAACCAATACAATATTGTACAGTAATTAGCCTCCAATTAAAATAAATAAATTTATATTTTAAAAAACCCAACAAATTACAAAAAAAAAAGGAATTTTCTGTTACCTAAGCTGTTCTGCTGAAACAAAAGACCCAACAGTCCATGAACTTCTGTATGCTTTAAGTCACTCTTCCCTCTCTCAGGAAATGCATCTGCAGTAAGCTTTGCAGGTCAGCAGTAACTGCTCCATGTAGTTGCTCAGGGACCCTAACCTGACCAGTCCCTCTGCCGTCTTCAGAATGTGGCTTCCAAACTCAAAAGAGCGTGGAAGGGTTTTTTCAAGGCGTTACAGGCTGGGCCTGGCAATGCCACATAATGCTGGTGCTCATGTTCCATTGAATATTTCATTGAATGGTCAGATGCCACCCTGAGCTGCCAGGGGGGCTGAGAGATGTGCTGGGTGGGAACCACATTCCAGCGAACACATGAAAAGCGTGGAAAAAGGGAGATCGAATTTTAGTGGACGTTTAGCTTTTTGGCTGCAGTCCCCCTTGGCCAGAAACAGGACAGTTTTGCTTTTTGTGGGCACTGAATTGTGAAGGCTCTATTCTGCCTTGTTTGTATGGTATTCTTCAGCAGCAGAGATTTTCAGAGAAACTTTATTTCCCCCTGGAAAACTTAAAAAGGAAATGCTGGAAATGGAGCATTTTTAATTTGGGTTAGAGCAGGAACATTTGACACCTGGTCGGCTTCATATAAGCTGCCCTCAGGGCTGCAAGTCAATAGGAAAGGGTGTGGTCTCACTTATACTTGTTAAACTAAGGAAAAGAGAAAAGTAAATTCTAATGGTTCAATTAGGATTTGAAGCCAAGTTTGTGCAGTGACACCTGATGAGGAAAAGAGGTGACGATGCTGACAATGTAAGTCTCGGGGAAGGACTTACTGTAGAGGAATTATGGTCATTAATAGATAAAGGAGCTGTAGTGAAAGTTATGAAGTATCCTGCATATCTAATATTTGAGTTTAGTGGCACTTTGTAGGCTAACCTATTATAAATATGGTCTAAAACAGGGAAATCTTAAATAGATGCGTGTGTGTGTTAATCAGTCATGTCCGACTCTTTGTGACCTCATGGACTATAAGCCACTAGGCTCCTCTGTCCATGGAATTCTCCAGGCAGGAATACTGGAGTGGGTTGCCATTTCCTTCTCCAGGGGATCTTCCCAACCCAGGGATTGAACCTGGGTCTCCAGCATTGGGGGCAGACTCTTTACTGACTGAGCCACCAGGGAAATAGATGCTTAGGATGGTTGAAAGATGGCAACTGAGTCTTAGAGTAAAATGTATCTTAGTATATAACATAATGGCTTCCCAGGTGGCTCAGTAGTAAAGAATTGGCCTGCCAAGTTGGAGATGGAGGTTCGATCCCTGGGTCAGGAAGATTCCCTAGAGGAGGGCATGGCAACCCACTCCAGTATTATTGCCCGGAGAATCCTAGGGACAGAGGAGCCTGGAGGGACTGCAGTCCATGGGGTCACAGAGTCGGACATAACTTAGCGACTAAACAACAACAACAATATAACATAATACTGAGACTAATCTACCATAGGTCAGGACATATTCAAAAAGAGTTATTCATAGGACCTTGTATAATGTCTCCTCACCACATTATTTACTGAATCACATCTTTGTAATCACAGACTTTTAAATTTTAATTTGTCAGGTTTAGTGATACCACTGCTAAGTCACTTCAGTTGTGTCCGACTCTGTGCGACCCCAGAGACGGCAGCCCACCAGGCTCCCCCGTCCCCGGGATTCTCCAGGCAAGAACACTGGAGTGGGTTGCCATTTCCTTCTCCAATGCATGAAAGTGAAAAGTGAAAGGGAAGTCGCTCAGTCGTGTCCGACTCTTAGCAACTCCATGGACTGCAGCCCACCAGGCTCTTCCATCCATGGGATTCTCCAGGCAAGAGTGCTGGAGTGGGATGCCATTGCCCAGTGATACCACTGTGGAAAGTAAAGTGTTAGTTGCTTAGTCGTGTCTGGCTCTTTGAGACCCCATGGACTGTAGCCCTCGGGGCTCCTCTGTTCATGGAATTCTCCAGGCAAGAATGCTGGAATGGGTTCACATTTCCTTCTCCAGGGGATCTTCCTGACCTAGGGATCGAACCTGGGTCTTCTGCAGTGGCATGCAGTTTCTTTACCATCTGAGCACCAGCGAAGCCCAATAGCACTATTGATCAACCTTAAATGCAAAACTTTGACTTTGGAATATTAGAAATGTTTTACTTTCTCATTGCTTTTCATGCATTTCAACACAGTTATTTATATAATGAAGGACAAGATTTTCATAGATTCCTATACATTCCTTGAACTTGGACAATATATTGTCCATGAAACAGTAAATGAGACTTTAATGAAAGAGTTGTTCAAAGGGCTATTTTGGGAGCCAGAGAATTTATGCCTTTGAACTCTGGTGTTGGAGAAGACTCGAGAGAGTCCCTTGGACTGCAAGGAGATCAAACCAGTCAATCCTAAAGGAAGTCAACCCTGAATTTTCATCGGAAGGACTGATGATAAAGCTGAAGCTCCAGTACTTTGGCCACTATTGGAAAAGACCCTGATGGAAAGACCCTGGAAAGCTTGAAGGCAGGAGGAGAAGGGGATGACAGAGGATGAGATGGTTGGATGATATCACCAACTAGATGGACATGAGTTTGAGCAAGCTCCTGGAGATGGTGATGGTCAGGGAAGCCTGATATGCTGCAGTCCATGGGGTTGCAAAGAGTCAGACATGACTGAACAACTAAGCATAGCACACAGCACATTGCTTTAAGAATAGTAGGGGAAAAAAACAATTTAGCAGTGCTAGAAGAAAGCAGTCTCTCTGTTGATGGGGGAGAAGGAAGCATACGATCAGTAAATCCTACTTGATAGTTGTGTGCAAAGATCTGGGCGTTTCAGTTGACCCGCAAGCCACCTTTGAGCACTGAATTTCCAGAATGCTAGTGTGGCTCCTAACTCATTGAAGGGAGATGCAGAGTGTTAATCACAAGCAATAGTCCTGTTACACTGCACCAGGCTGTCAGACCATAGGAGAAATTATGTTTTGTTACTGGGGCAGGGCTTTGGAAGGGATGCTGCCAAGCTGGTGGGAGGGAGGTGCATCCAGAAGGTGGTTAAGATGATAAGGATTTATATCAGAGATGATTAAAGGGACTAGATGTGCTTAATCTGGTGAAAAGAAGGTAAAGCAGAAGCAAAATCTTTGTTTTCAAACATTGGAGAAGGTATGTGAAAGATTTGTCATTCTGTGTTGCTTCAGAGCAAGGAAATCACTCCTAAGATTGGGCAGAAATGGTGGGCAGCGTTCAGCTTAGTTTAAGAAATCACATATATTCTGCCTGTTCACTGCTTTTAATTGAAGTGTAGTTGATTTACAATCTTATGTTTGAGATGATTTGGTATTTTTATGTACTCCATTCAGAGTTATTATAAAATGTTGGGAATATAAAATATATTCCCTGTACTGTACATCTTTATATCTTATTTTAGACCTATTAGCTTATACCTCTCAGTCCCCTTCACTTACCTTGCCCCTCCCCTAACCCCTCTCCTCACTGGTAACCACTAGTCTGTTTTCTGTATCTGTGAGCCTGTTTTTGTTATATTCATTGTTTTATTTTTTGGATTCCACATATAAATGAAAAGACAGTATTTGTTTTTCTCTGACTCATTTCGCTAAACATAATACTCTCCAGGTCCATCCATTTTGTTACAAATGGAAAGTTTTCTTTCTTTTTTATGGCTGAGTAATGGTCCATTATATATTTATGTGCTGCATCTTCTTCACCCATTCATCTGTTGATACACTCTGAGGTTGCTTCCGTATCTTAGCAACTATAAATAATGCTGCTGTGAGCATTGGAGTGCATATGTTTTCAAACTAGTGTTTTCATTTTCTTCTGATTTATACCAGGAAGTGGAATTGCTAGATTATGTAATAGTTCTGCTTTTAACTTTTTTTGAGATCCTCCATACTGTTCTCCATAGTGGCTATTCCAATTTACATTTCTACCAACAGTGTACTAGGGTTCCCTTTTTCCATATTCTCACCTGCATTTATTTTTGTTGTCTTTTTGATAATAGTCATTCTGACAGGGGCAAGATGATACAGCTCATTGTGGTTTTGATTTTCGTTTCCGTGATTAGTGATGTTGTTGAGCATCTTTTCATGTGCCTGTTGGCCATTTGTATGTCTTCCCTGGAAATATGTCCATTCGGGTCTTCTGTCCATTTTTAAATCAGATTGCTTTTTTTAATATTGAGTTGTAGGAGCTCTTTGTATAGTTGGGATATTAGTGCCTAATCAAACATCATTTTCAAATATATTCTCTCGCAGTAGGATGTCTTTTTGTTTCCGTTGATGCGTGATGTCTGATTAGATCCCACTTGTTCATTTTTGTTTTTGTTTTCCTTTCCCAAGGAGACAAAGTCAAAAAATATTGCTGGGACTTATGTCAAAGAATGTACTGTATATGTTTTCTTCTGGGATTTTTGTGGTTTCTGGTCTTAGACCTTTAATCCATTTTGAGGTTATTTTTGTTTATGGAGTGAGAAAATGTTCTAATTTCCTTGTTTTACACGTGCCTGTTTTCTCAGCATCTCCTATTGAAGAGACTGGGTAGACTGCTCTTTGAATTATCAGACAAACCTCAAGCGGAAGCTAGAGAGCACTGGAGGAGCCTCTGGTGCTGCAGGAGCCTGCTCAGTGCGAACACCGGGAACAGGAAGCAAAACTCCTTTTCCTCCGACAGTGCCTCTTCAGCACCTCCCGCTCACAGAACTTGAGGGCCAACCATCAAAGGAAAAACAGTGAAAGAACTCAGGTTCATGTTCACAGAGCAGTGAAAGAGGGTGAATCTGGAGCTTATAGGCGTGAGCGTCTGGCCATCACAGGCGGGGCAAGGCAACGCCTGTGCAGTGCTTGCAGTGCTTGCAGTGCGGCCGCAGTCGTCGGGCAGGCCAAGGTGCGCTGGGAGACAGGCCAGGCTGCGGTTGGCGCGGGTAAAGCAGTGGTCGCTTTGATTACAGTGCGATCACCTAGACCAGGAATCGGGGAACTTAACTGTTTTAGGAACAGAGAGTGCGATCCAAATGGGAGCAGGTAAGGCAGAGAGAGATTAAAAAAAAAAGTATGAGACGTGTAAGTGCAGGGGGCAGTTAGACTGAGTAGATAGGACGGCAAGGGGTGAACGGTGGAGAAACCTAGAAGTAGGCTGAAGTGGGGGTGGTTAAAACCTGAGTGGGGTCCAGGTCAAAATGGGAGGTCAGCTGAGGTGAACTCTGAGGTTCCTTTCATATCTATTATTCTGTGTCTCTCAGGTCCACAGCCTCTGATACTCGTCACAGAGTCAGAAACTACTGTAGCCTGAGGGTTGATAAACCCAAACATTTAGCTAAATATTGGTCCAGTGCTGTATATCCCTTGCTGACCACCCCTGCCATCGGCCTTCCCCACCAAGAAGCTTCGGATTGCTGATAGTGTATTAACTACTTAGCTGAGGTGGTTTGTGTTTTGACTTTTTATGTAAATGATATTAATCTTTCTGTGAAGGCTTGGGTTTATGTTTGCTGTGAGGTTTTGCTGGAAGTGACCCGGGTGTGCTGTTGACAACTGGTGTCCACTGAAGCTTTAGGCGGGGATGCTCTTCTAACAGGCTGTAACAGTTTTTCACATGCAAAATTCACTTTATAATGAATCTAGGCAGTTTCATTTAATTAGTTATTCTACTTAGTGGGATTGTGCCTCCATTTAATTAGCGAAGTCTGAATTTGTGGCAGTGACTAAGCTTTGTAATCAACAGTTGTTTTGATGCCTTGCAGTTATGTGGAAACATCCAAGTGTAACCTCTCTTGCAGAGTAATTATATCACCTGAATGTATCTTTGGAACAGAATTAGGATGAAATATGTTATTATTTTTAATTATCCTGCTTACTGAAAGCTGTTAGATCTTAGAAAAGGTTTCATAGGCACAGCAGTGATTGTTAAAACTACCAGTATTATATTTTAGCATAGTAATGGTCTTGGTTTTGAAATTTTAGGAACCGCTTTTGTGGTCTCAGCTAGTCAGCTTGCTTTCTCTGGAAATTTCCTTGCTCTTAAATACATGGTTATAACAGAATTGGTCATCTTAGTAGAACAAGGCTTTCACTTAGTTGGTCACCTGACTGAGGAAAGTGGCTTGCGTGCAGGATTACCATCTCTGCTGCTGCTCCTTTGAATATGGAGTTACACACTTGGAGCTGCTCGGTAATGATCGTTTTCTATCATGTGTACCTGGAAGCAGTGCAGAGCATTTTGTAGTGATAAAGCAGAATGACACTGACATGCAGAGAAAAGGAGGAATGAAACATGGATCAAGAGGACTTCCTAATCTCAGTGTGACACTCCAGTCCCTAGTTCTAGTCCATTCCCAAGGCTCGGCTGAATCCTTAATTTAGGCCACATGAGAGACTGCAGCCATGAAATTAAAAGACTTAATTTAAGAAAAGCTATGACCAACCTAAACAGAATGCTAAAAAGCAGAGACATTACTTTGCCAACAAAGGTCTGTCTAGTCAAAGCTATGGTATTTCCAGTAGTCATGCATGGATGTGAGAGTTGGACCATAAAGATGGCTGAGCATCGAAGAATTGTTGATTTTAAACTGTGGTGTTGGAGAAGACTCTTGAGAGTCCCTTGGACTGCAAGGAGATCCAACCAGTCTATCCTAAAGGAAGTCAGTCCTGAATTCACTGGAAGGACTCATGCTGACGCTGAAACTCCAATACTTTGGCCACCTGACTCAAAGAACTGACTCATTGGAAAAGACCCTGATGCAGGAGGAGGAGGGGATGAGAGAGGGTGAGATGGTTGGATTGTATTACCGACTCAATGGACATGAGTTTGAGCAAGCTTCGGGGAGTTGGTGATAGACAGGGAAGCCTGGTGTGCTGCAGTTCATCGGGTTGCAAAGAGTCGGACGTGACTGGGTGAGTGAACTGAATAAATGTATGAAAAACAGTAAATGTAGAAGTGTTAGTCACTCACTTGTGTCCAACTCTTTGGAACCCCATAGATTGTAGCCCACCAGGCTCCTCTGTACATGGAATTCTCCAGGCAAGAATACTGGAGTGGTTTGCCATTCCCTTCTGCAGGGCATTTTCCAGACCCAGGGATTGAACCCAGGTCTCCTGTGTTGCAAGCACATTCTTTACCATTTAAGCTTCCAGAGAAGCCCCAAAAAATGATAGTCAAAAAATACAAAAACAAGAAATAGCAGAGAAAAACAGATACTCAAAGCGTAAAACATGTCATGATGCTGGAACTCTTCTGTACTGTTAGTGTGTGCAGTGATTGTATAATTTAGTCCCAACAGGAAACAGATGGCTCAGTTAGATAAGGCTAATTAGAGGAGGATTTATACATAGAGGGCTGTTCACAGCATTTGGGGTACAGGGGAACCACGAGGGCTGGTGCAGTAATCCTGGGATGGTGGTGGTGGAGGTTGGGGTGAGGTGGCCCTGAATTGAAGGGCCCAGCCAGATAGTCACTCAGAAATTATTTTCTTATTGGACCTTTAAGTATTAACATTCATTAAAGCTGAAATTGCAAAATTCTCAATGTTACTGGTCCAGCTTAAGACTTACTGTGTTTTATTAACTCATTTTTAATGAAGAAGCTGGCTTCCCTGGTGGTTTAGATGGTAAAGATGCAATGCAGGAGACCCATTTTGATCCTTGGATTGGGGAGATCCCCTGGAGAAGGGCATGGCAACCCACTCCAGTGTTCTTGCCTGGAGAATTCCATGGACAGAGGAGCCTGGCAATCTATAAGTCCATGGGGTTGCAAAGAGTCAGACAGGACTGAGTGACTAACACTTTCCTTCTAAGTCAAGCCTCTAGGTATCGTTTTCCCTCTTTGACACTAGTGGCAGTGGAAGTCAGCACTACTTTCGTTCGATGCATACTGTACGTGACACTGGCTCAGGGCAGGGCAGGGCGCTGGTGTCGGCTCTCTCCCTGCCTTAACTCACAGACGTTCCTTGAAGTCCTATGGGATGGTGCCCAGATTACCCACCATTCATCATCGAAGGTAGCAACTTAGGTGCTTAGAAATTCACAGTGTGGGGGTTGATTTCTGGTTCTCTTCAATAGCATATTTTATTTGTTGGATTGATTAAACCTCACATTTAAATAAACCTCACATTTAAATAAAAGCGGGGCTACCATGTAGAGTTATGTAGGCTCTGTATTATTCAAGGGAACACGTCTGAGTGGTGACATTTTATCATAGACATTGTGATGTCAGTTATGATGCTTTTCTGATAAATGGTCATAAATGTATCTGAGCAAGGGGAAGAGAGTTTTAAATTAATTCATAGGTAACTATGGGTCAGTGCAGAACTTCTCACCACTGCCACATAGAAGAGATTTATGTATTGTTGTTATTCAGTCACTCAGTCGTGTCTGACTCTTTGCAACCCCACGGACTGCAGCACGCCAGGCTTCCCTGGCCTTCACCATCTCCCAGAGCTTGCTCAAACTCATCTCCATAGAGTCGGTAAAGCCATCCAACCATCTCATCCTCTGTCGTCCCCTTCTACTCCTCCTGCCTTCAATCTTTCCCAGCATCAGGGTCTTTTCTATGTATTATATTCAACTTTAAATTCATCCAGAGGTTGAGTCAAAACAAAAATATTTGAAGTCTGACTGAAAATGACAATTAGATGGAAGGAGAAATAACCAAATCCCTGTAACAGAACAAAAAACTTTTGGAAAATTACTTTTACAACAACCTTGAAACAAAAGTTTATGGAACTCAGAGTATTCTCTTAAAAGAGTTCTAGGTTTTAATAAGAAACAGTGACTAAATGACTAGTTATAAAATCATATTTTAAGTGTTCCATCATTATTGAGATCATAACATTTTTTGAAGACCTTGTTATTGTTGGTTAGTCATTAAGTTGTGTCCTACTCTTTTGTGACCCCAAGGACTATAGCCTACAAGGATCCCCTGTCCATGGGATTTCCCAGGCAAGAATACTGAGTGGGTAGCCATTTCCTTATCCAGGGGATCTTCCCAAGCCAGGTATCAAACCCGAGTCTCCTACATTGCAGTCAGATTGTTTGCCACTGAGCCACCAGGGAAACCCCTTTCTAAGACCTGGGCACATATGAAAACACACAGAAGCCTATGCTGGAAGCTTTATAAATGAATTAATTTCCAAAGTATTTATTTCTTTTCTCAGACATTTTAAGTAGTAATTTTGCTGCCTTTGTTGTACTGGAAAAATTATCACAGTAGAATTGAAAACTTGTTAACTATTTCAGTTGATATATTTGAAATAATTAGAAGCAAAATCCTAAATGGTTAATAGCTATGATATCTAAAAATCAGAAACTTGAAAGAGCTACATCCAGTACCTAAGGGACAGATATTAAAAGGTTCATTTGTTTGTCACGTAAGAAGTTAGTTTTTTTTTTTTTTTTAATCAGTAATCTTCAGTTTATATTCATAGAAGCCAAACCACAACTTTCACCTTAATGTCCCAGCTGAAGGGCCAGGTAGAATTGTGACTGAACTGGCAAGAATACATCTTACAGAATATATCACCTGTTTCTCATAGGCATAGAACTTTCAAGTACCTGGAGCTTCAATAAGTGTCTTCCTTCCTGCTGCAAACATGGATGCCATGCTGGATAGCTTAGGTTTCACCCCCACCCTGCATTTGCTTTAGGTGAAAGCAGTAAAGAGAACCCTTCAGTTAGGCGTCTTGGGCAAAGTTATACAAATAACCTTCATTTCAGTCACCTTCATTCCTATAGGAATATGGAAATTGAGATGTAGACAGACTTTCTTTTATGGAATTGTCTTTTCAGTGGTCTTAAGATTAATCCCTGGGTGAATGTTAATCACTTTTCTCATGGTATTTTTCTTTCTTTCAGTTCTGCTGATCAGGGATCATGTTCATTTCGTATCCCCAGGGCCTGGAGTAGTACCTAGCACATTACAGGTGTGCAGTGCCCTTGGCACTTTTTCCGCATGCTAGCAAGGTTATGCTCAAAATCCTTCAAGCTAGGCTTCAGCAGTATGTGAACTGAGAACTTCCAGATGTACAAGCTGGGTTTCAAAGAGGCAGAGGAACTAGAGATCAAATTACCAACATTCGTTGGATCATAGAGAAAGCAAGGACATTTCAGAAAAACATCTACTTCTGCTTCATTGACTATGCTAAAGCCTTTGTCTGTGTGGATCACAACAAACTGTGCAATGTTCTTTAAGAGACCACCTTACCTGTCTCCTAAGAAACCTGTATGCGGGTCAAGAATCAACAGTTAGAACAAGACATGGAACAACTGACTGGTTCCAAATTGGGAAAGGAGTACGTCAAGGCTGTATATTGTCACCCTGCTTATTTAACTTCTATGCAGAGTACATCATATGAAATCCCAGACTGGATGAATCACAAGCTGGAGTCAAGATTGCTGGGAGAAATATCAACAACCTCAAATATACAGATGATACCACTCTAATGGCTGACAGTGAAAAGGAACTAAAGACTGTCTTGATGAGAGTGAAAAAGCTAGCTTGAAACTCAACATTCAAAAAAACTAAAATTATGTCATTTGGTCCCATCATTTCATGGCAAATAGAAGGGGAAAAACACACAAGCAGTGACAGATTTTCCTTTCTTGGGCTCTAAAATCACTGCAGATGATGACTGCAGCCATGAAATGAAAAGATGCTTATCCCTTGGAAGGAAAGCTATGACAAACCTAGTCAGTGTATTAAAAAGCAGAGACATCACTTTGCCAACAAAGGTCCATATAGTCAAGGCTATGTTTTTTCCAATAGTCATGTATGGATGTGAAAATTGGACCGTAGAGAAGGCTGAGTGCTGAAGAATTGATGCTTTCAAGCTGTGGTGCTGGAGAAGACTCTTGAGAGTCCCTTGGACTGCAAGGAGAACAAACTAGTCAATCCTAAAGGGAATCAACCCTGAATGTTCCTTGATAAGACTGATGCTGAAGCTGAAGCTCCAATTCTTTGGCCACCTGATGGGAAGAGCCGACTCATTGGAAAAGCCCAAGGCTGGGAAAGATTGAAGGCAAAAGAAGGGGGCGGCAGAAGAAGAGATGGTTGGATAGCATCGCAGACTCAATAGACATGAATTTGAACAAACTCTGGGAGATAGTGGAGGATAGAGGAGCCTGCTGAGCCACAGTCTGTGAGGTCACAGAGTCAGATATGACTTAGCAACTGAATAACAGCAACAATATGTTACTTTGCTGTCTGACTTTTGTCTATCTGCCTAATCATGTAGGAATCCTACTATTTCTTAGACACAGAGCTGCGTTATCATAGGACTATTTTGTGTTTCTTCACTCTAGTTGATACGGGTGCAAAAAAATTACCATTGACGATTTATCTGGTAGTAAGCTCCCTACATTGTTTCTTTTCTTTTTTTTTTTTTTAACTAGGAAGACGTTCACCTCAAGAGACAAATTTTCATCAGTTATCTTTTTGTTTTTGTCATTTAGCAAGGAGGGAATATCCTTTTTTGTAACAGGTTTTTAAATTGAAGTATAGTTGATTTACATTATTGTGCCAGTCTCTGCTATACAGCAAATAGAGTCAGTTCAGTTCAATTCAGTTCAGTCGCTCAGTCGTGTCCGACTCTTTGCGACCCCATGAATCGCAGCACGCCAGGCCTCCCTGTCCATCACCAACTCCCGGAGTTCACTCAGACTCCTGTCCATCGAGTCAGTGATGCCATCCAGCCATCTCATCCTCTGTCGTCCCCTTCTCCTCCTGCCCCCAATCCCTCCCAGCATCAGAGTCTTTCCCAATGAGTCAACTCTTCACATGAGGTGGCCAAAGCGTTGGAGTTTCAGCTTCAGCATCAGTCCCCATATATACATTATTTTTTATATTCTTTTCCATTATGGTTTAATCATAGGATATTGAACATAGTTCTCTGTGCTATACATGATGACCTTTTTGTTTATCCATTCTAAATGTAGTAATAATTTGCACCTACCAACCTCAGATTCCCAGTCCATCCCTCTCCCTCCCCACATCCCCCTTGGCAACCACAAATCTGTTCTCTATGTTTATGGGTCTGTTTCTGTTTTGTGGACAGGTTCATTTGCGCCATATTTTAGATTCCATATAAAAGTGATAGCATATGGTATTTTTTTCTCTTTCTGGTTTACTTCACTTCGTATGATAATCTCTATTTGCATCCATTTTGCTGCAAATGGCATTATTTCATTCTTTCTTATGGCTGAGGAACATGCCACTGTATGCATGCACCACTTGCTGCATTCATCTGCTGATGGACATCTCGGTTGTCTCCATGTCTTGGCTATTGTGAATAGTGCTACTATGAGCATAGGGGTGCGTGTATATTTTTGAACCATAGTTCTGTCCAGGTATAATCCCACGAGGGGATTGCTGGATCATATGGTAGCTCTGTTTTTAGTTTTCTGCGGAACCTCCATGCTGTTTCCCATAGTGGCTGCACCAACTTACCTTCCCACCAACAGGGTAGGAGGGTTCGAGGAAGGAACATTCTTAAATTTTTTTCTACTAGAAGGCTGCTAGAATTATGCTAAGAGTAATATCATAAGTCTGCTTTCTCTTAGTTCTTAGGGTAAGTTAGTAACTTTCTGATCCCCAGTTTCTCCATCTTTGGGTATGTCTGTGAATACAGGTATGTTTGGAAGTATTCTGCTAACAGAAAGGTGCTTGCAATGTTGTCATTGGTCTGTACCTGACTTCCTTTTGCTTTTGTTTGCTTATAGTTTGCATCCTTTCTAATCTAGTTTTTAAATATTGTTTGATCAGAATAGTGAAAAGTACATCTAATGTGGTCTCATCTTATCTATCTGTTCTATGAGATTTTAAAATTGAATTTCTTGGAAAGGCTGTTTAAAAAAAAAAGGGTAAACAAAAAAACCCAATTTTTAAAACTTAGTTTTTATTTTTATTGTGTTTGTATGTGCAGTCATTAGAAGTCAGATAGTTATACAAGTTGCTGTGAAAAACATTACTTCCTAAAAGCAGACACTTAGACTTTTTAACTCATAAGTTTCATTTACCATCATGGCTGTGAAATCATTCACAAATGCTTGTATTGCTCTCCTTGGATATTTCAGTTTGAGGCATTTCCTGTTGACTTCTGTGGAAGATGAGAATTCAGCTGTCCACAGTTATACGTGGCTCAGTGTTCAGGGCTTACTTTTCCTTTTCTGTCCAGGATTTGTCTTGTCTGAAGTTACCAATTGCTGGTCTAAATGCATGTGTGCACACACACTTGTGCTGAATTTTCTTCCTACTCCTGAGTAATTCAGTCTCAGACCTCCCTTTGGTTGGGTGAATCTCCTCTCATTGTGTGGATGCTCATTAGAGGTGCTTCCAGTTGTACCTTCCTGCGGAGCTCTTTCTGAGACTTCTGCCTGCAGCTGCCCTCCTGATCGTCCCTTGCTGTCTTCCTCTTGCATGTTGGAGAGCTTTCTTGGTTTGTTCAGTCAATTTGGTAGAGCAGCTCTTCCAGTGGATTTGTACATATGTGAATGATGAATGTGTTAAAGACTTTACATTGAGTAGTTTGCTTGCATTGGCTATATGTTAAACTCTGGATCCAGAGCACTTTCCTTGAAATTTTGGAGGCATTTCTCCATTATATTTTAGCTTCCAGTGTGTTAAATCTACTGTCATTCTGCTTCTTGGTTCTTAGTATGCAATCTTTTTTTTTTTTTTTAACCTTTGGAAACTTATGGGGCCTTTTCTTTGCCCTAAAAGAAATTTCACGTTCAGAAATTTCATAAAGATGGGCCTGTGGCGGATAGCTTCATCATTGTGCTGTCAACTGTTCATTTCCCTTCAGTTCAGCTGCTCAGTCATGTCCGATTCTTTACGATCCCATGGACTGCAGCACCCAAGACTTCCCTGTCCATCACCAACTCCGAGAGTTTGCTCAGACTCATGTTGAGTCGGTGATGCCAGCCAACCATCTCATCCTCTGTCATCCCCTTTTCCTCCTTCCTTCAATCTTTCCCAGCATTAGGGTCTTTTCTAATGAGTCAGTTCTTTCCCTCAGGTGGCCAGAGTATTGGAGCTTCAGCTTCAGTCCTTCCAATGAATATTCAGGACTGATTTCCTTTAGGATTGACTGATTTGATCTCCTTGCAGCCCAAGGGACTCTCAAGAGTCTTCTCCAGGGGAATTCCCTGGTGGTCCAATGGTTGAGACTCTGTGCTTCCAATGCAGGGGGTGTAGGTTTGATCCCTGGTTAGGGAACTAGGATCCCACATGCTGGGAGGCATAAAAATTAAAAAAAAAAAAAACCAAAGAAAAAGTCTTTTCCAAAAAGCATCAATTGTTAGGCCCTTTGAATCTGGAAATTGTATCCTTGAGCTCAGGGAGTTTTTTAATTGGTAGGTTCTCAGATTCTGGGTGCTGCTTCAGCTTGTAGTGTAGAAAGATGTTCTAGGGTGTTCTAGGTTGTATTTTTGTTGCCATAACCTTGGACCTAGCTTTTTCTCCAAAGAATCCGGGTTTCTTTCGGTTCAGTTCAGTTCAGTCGCTCAGTTGTGTCTCTCTTTGCGACCCCATGGACTGCAGCATGCCAGGCCTCCCTGTGCATCAGCAACTCCTGGAATCTACCCAAACTCATGTCCATTGAGTCAGTGATGCCATCCAACCATCTCATCCTTTGTTGTTCCCTTCTCCTCCTGCCCTCAATCTTTCCCAGCATCAGGGTCTTTTCAAATGAGTCAGCTCTTTGCATCAGGTGGCCAAAGTGTTGGAGCTTCAGCTTCAACATCAGTCCTTCCAATGAACACCCAGGACTGATCTGCTTCAGGATGGACTGGTTGGATCTCCTTGCAGTCCAAGGGACTCTCAAGAGTCTTCTCCAACACCACAGTTCAAAAGCATCAATTCTTTGGCACTCAGCTTTTATGCAGTCCAACTCTTACATCCATACATGACCACTGGAAAAACCATACCCTTGACTAGATGGACGTTTGTTTGCAAAGTAATGTCTCTGCTTTTGAATATGCTGTGTAGGTTGGTCATAACTTTCCTTCCAAGGAGTAAGCGTCTTTTAATTTCATGGCTGCAGTCACCATCTGCAGTGATTTTGGAGCCCCCCAAAATAAAGTCAGCCATTGTTTCCCCATCTATTTACCATGAAGTGATGGGACCAGATGCCATGATCTTAGTTTTCTGAATGTTGACCTGTAAGCCAGCTTTTTCACTCTCCTCTTTCACTTTCATCAAGAGGCTTTTTAGTTCCCCTTCACTTTCTGCCATAAGGGTGGTGTCATCTGCATATCTGAGGTTATTAATATTTCTCCCGGCAATCTTGATTCCAACTTGTGCTTCATTCAGCCCAGCGTTTCTCATGATGTACTCTGCATATTGAGTTAAATAAGCAGGGTGACAGTATACAGCCTTGACATACTCCTTTTCCTATTTGGAACCAGTTTGTTGTTCCATGTCCTTTGGTGGCTAATGGTAATTTAAACACCAAGATCTGGTGGCTATGTGTCTTCCTTCCTGCCAATTGAAGACCAAGCTAGTAAGAAAAATAATAAGTGAGTGTATGTATATTATTCCTGTATATTTTATAAGTATTTTATATAACACACAACACACACACACACACACACACACACATACCGTAAGTTCATATTTGATACCAACAATTGCAGTCTAACACCAGAAGTTGCATATTTAACAGTGAGGAAACTTTCTGCCTCATTTCAGTTTATTTAATCATTTGTTCAAGCCTTGAATACACATAAAAATAGAAGTTCTAAAATAAGCATTCTGTGCCACTGCTTAGAAAATCTAATCCCTAGAGTTCAGTATCTGTTTATAGTTCTTTTTTAGGTAAAATATACATCCAGTAAAATACACACATCCTCTGTGCACAACTTATGAGTTTTGACAGGACACAGATCTGTGTAACCTGTCCCTCTATAAAGCTGAGAATATTTTCGTCACAGCTGAAAGTTCCCTTAGGCTTTTTCCTCCATTAGTCATGAGAAGAATATAAAAGCAGTAATGTCCACATGGAGATACTGGAAGTAAGAGAGCCAGAAAAAACATTAAGGTATGTTCTGTGTTACACATTCAGTCTGTTTTAGACACTTACTTGGGAGATTCCACTCATTATTTAATGTTTGCTTTATTATTTGCAGACAGCAGACTAATGTTTCCTTCAATGCTGAAACGTGTCAGTCTCGCTTCAGTGCCAGAGCATGTGGCTCTGTATATGTGTGCAAGTATAAATACACACATCTTATTTCATATTGAAAATTCAGTATGAAAAATTTCATACCAAAAATTCATATCAGCATTTTCCTACATAGTTAAGAAAAATAGGTGCTTTCCCTAAAGATTGGGGCAGTGTGCAGGGAATCACTAGAGTTATATGACACACTCAAATCCAGCCTTTTGTTGAAAAAGACTTGAGAAAAGTACCAAACTCTCTTAATTTCCAGTTTTCTCATGAAGTTGGGTAAAGCAGCTGTTGGAACTTGAAGAGTCATCTGCTGCAGCCCTCTTGCCTTTCAAGTACATGTAAGGCAGAGGCTGAATGATTATCTAGGGTCACTTCTGATGGCAACCCTCTCCAATAAGCTTGCCTGGAAGATCCCATGGACGGAGGAGCCTGGCAGGTACAGTCCGTGGGGTTGCCAAGAGTCGGACATGACTGAGCCACTTCACTTTCCCTTTCCCTGGGCTTTCTGGGAAGTGTGTCCCATTCCTTTCTGTGTTCTCGTGTAATAATAATCAGGTAAAGTGTCCAAAGTATGAAATGATAGTTTTTAGTAGAATTTATTTAGAACACCAAGGTGAATCTTCTTATTCAGAATGATGGAAAAGACTTCTGGTGAACAGACCCTGTAATTGAGAGACCTTGGTTCAGATTGTTAGTGTACTATACACTTAAATCTCCTACTTTGCATCTGGTCATAAAGTGAGCTAGTGATACCACAGTAGCAGTTTTAGCCATTTTAAATTTTTCTGTAATTTGTCATTTTCAGTAAATATATTTTCTGGATCATTTAGTCCAGTTATTCCCTGGCATTTTACCAGAGAGATGCAGTTAGGGAGGCAGAACTTAAGTCTGCCTAATCTTCCCTGGCATTGCCTGTCTGCCTTTTGAACAGTGTAGTCAGTGCAGGGGTGATGTCAGCCCTCCGGAAGTACTTGTCAACTTATCCCAAGATGCAGTTACTGGCCAAGTGTTGCTTGTCTCACTGGAGGAGAAAAAGCCTGAGGGAAGAGATGTAGCCCTCTTCCATTTTCATTTGATGACGCCTGCTGCCACTTCTAAATTCAGCAGATTGTTGAGAATTTCTGCAACAGGGCACTTAACATGGCGTGCAGCCTGTATGAATTTTGGACACTCAGTAAATATCTGCCTAAAAATCACTTCATGGATTCTCTGCAGGTTGTGTGAGTATGGTTCTGTTGTGAGGGTTACAGTGGGGACCAGTTTGTGTGTGTGCTTCAGGAAGGCCACAGCAGTTTACCTGCCGGCCTATTTGCCTGAGATTTCTCAGCTTTCTGGGAGCACCGTGAGGGGCACCATGGGGCATATATCAGGTTACTAGACTCTGGCATTAAAGAGAGGGAGGGAAAGGCAGCTGTCTCGCTAGTCCCTGGAGAGAATGCCTTACAAAAACATGGCAGCTCAGCCTGCAGTGGGGATGGAAGGGGCGACCAGAAGTGTCCCAGGCTGGGACAGAGAAACACTGGGGAGGACCTGTGAGCTAGGGTCTTCCAGGTGAGCTTAAACTTGGGAACACTGGGCCAGCTTCTCTTTTACTTACAGTCTGGGGCCTTGATTTTTCATATTGGCAGTGAGGCTTGATTAAAAAGAAAAGAATTTGAGAACTTAAAGCTAAGACTTCTTTCATTTAACTCCTTTTAAAGTACATATATGCAGTTGTCTTTCCATAGTCAAATGGTGAATGTTGTTTTGTTCTCTAAATTGGCATCAAAAGAAATAAATTGTGAATGTATTTCAATATGCCAATTTATGTCCAGCTATTCAGAATATAGTCAGTCAGCGATTCTATGTTAGCCAAATGTTGTGTCAGAATAAATAGGGTGGACATTTATCATCTCTGAACAGTGCTTAAATTTTAACTTTTGGATAAAAAGGATTGAATATCCATGACATTTAATATATTAAAAAAAAATCCAATCGGCTGTCACTTCATTTGGAGAAAAAAAGGTGAAAGTGGAGAAGGTAGAAGGTATTCTTAATAGGGCTTCTCTGGTGGCTCAGACGGTAAAGAATCTGCCTGCAATGCGGGAGATCCTTGGGTACTTCATTTGCAGAAAAGTGAAAGTGGAAGAATAGAATTGGATATCATGGCTTACAGTAGAATTCGAAGCCTTACTTAATTAAGTACTGAGCTTTACTGGGATTGAATGTCAAGTCAAGTGAAACCTGTAATACATCATTTTCACTGAGGACTCCCTTCCACCCCTCCCAGAGTTGTGTGATTCTCATGGACCTCACTGTATATCTTGTATGAGAGAGACAGTCTCAGAAGCTATGGCCAACACCAGAACTACTGGAAACAACTTTTCAGTTTTTACTTCCTTTTTTGATCTTAAATATTTTTAGCCCCAAAGTCTGTGTTTAGAGTATCTGAAGTCTTTACAGCACTGTTGAGGCAAAGGAGAAGGGAAAAGGGAAAGATACCCAACTGAATGCAGAGTTACAGAGAATAGCAAGGAGGGATAAGAAACCCTTAAGTGAATAATGCAAAGAAATGTAGGAAAACAATAGAATGGAAAAGACTATAGATCTCTTTTAAGAAAATTTGAGATAACAAGGGAACATTTCATGCAAAGATAGGCACAATAAAGGACAAAAATGGCAAGGACCTAACAGAAGCAGAATAGGTTAAGAAAAGGTGGCACAGAACTGTACAAAAAAGCTCTTAATGACCCAGATAACCACAGTGGTGGGTCACTCACCTAGAACCAGACATCCTGAAGTGTGAAGTCAAGTGGGCCTTAGGACGCATTACTACCAACAAAGCTAGTGGAGGTGATGGAATTCCAGCTGAGCTATTTCAAATCCTAAAAGGTGATGCTGTTAACGTGTTGCACTTATTATGCCAACAAATTTGGAAAACTCAGCAGTGGCCACAGGATCGGAAAAGGTCAGTTTTCATTCTAATTCCAAAGAAAGGCAATGCCAAAGAATGTTCAAACTACTGTATAACTGCACACATGCTAGCAAGATTATGCTCAAAATCCATCAAGACAGGCTTCAGCAGTATGTGAACTGAGAGCTTCCAGATGTACAAGCTGGATTTTGAAAAGGCAGAAGAACCAGAGATCAAATTGCCAACATATGCTGGATCATTGAAAAAAACAAGGGAATTCCAGAAAAAATCTACTTCTGCTTCATTGACTATGCTAAAGCCTTTGACTGTGTGGATCACAACAAACTGTGGAATATTCTTCAAGAGATGGAAATACCAGACCACCTTACCTGCCTCCTAAGAAATCTGTATGCAGGACAAGAAACAACAGTTAGAACTGGACATGGAACAATGGAATAATTCAAAATTGGGAAAGGAATACATTAAGTGTGTATATTGTCACCCTGCTTGTTTAACTTATATGCAGAGTACATCATAGAAAATGCTGGGCTGGATGAAGCACAAGCTGGAAGCAAGATTTCTGGGGAAATATCAACAACCCCAGATAGGCAGATGATAGACACCATTTTAATGGCAGAAAGTGAAGAGAAACTAAAGAGCCTCTTGATGAAGGTGAAAGAGGAGAGTGAAAAAGCTGACTTACAACTCAGCATTGAAAAAACGAAGATCATGGAATCCAGTCCCATCACTTCATGGCAAATAGATGGGGAAAAAGTGGAAACAGTGTCAGATTTCATTTTCTTGGGCTTCAAAATCAATGCAGATGGTGACTGCAACCACAGGAATTAAAAGACACTTGGTCGCTGGAAGAATAGCTATAGCAAACCTAGACAGTGTACTGAAAGCAGAGATATCACTTGCTTTGCCAACAAAGGTTCATACAGTCCAAGCTATAGTTTTGCCACTAGTCATGTATGGTTGTACAAGTTGAACCATGAAGAAGACTGAGTGCCAAAGAATTGATGCTTTTGAACTGTGGTGTTGGAGAAGATTCTTCAGAGTCCCTTGGACTTCAAGGAAATCAAACCAATGAATCCTAAAGGAAATCAACCCTGAATATTCATTGGAAGGACTATTGCTGAAGCTGAAGCTCCACTATTTTGGCCACCTGATGGGAAGAGCCAACTCCTTGGAAAAGACCCCCGTGCTGGGAAAGATTTTAAGGCCAAGAGGAGAAGGGGGTGAAAGAGGATGAGATGGTTGGATGGCATCACCAATTCAATGGATATGAGTTTGAGCAAACTCCGAGAAGTAGTGAAGGACAGGGAAGCCTGGCATGCTGCAGTCCGTAGTGTCACAGAGAGTCAGACATGACTTAGTGACTGAACAACAAATTGAGCAAAGACTGTCTAGAAGGTCCTTGGAGGTGACTCTGCCTTAGACTGTTCTTCTCTACAGGATCCTATGAGAGGTCTCAAGTTGTCAAAAACCTTGGTTTTATCTGTTCCCTGGGCTGGTCCAGTTCCAGTAAGAAGTGAGCTGTACTGACCTCTTATTAAAGCCATGGAACATGACTTGGTAGTTAGAAATGCTGTATGTCAGATGTGCGACAGTGTAGTATTGAGGTACCTTGGAGGTACCAGCCAATCAAGAGGTTGCTCTTTGGACAAAGGCTTAAGGGCTGTATTGTCCAGGTTGTGATGAACAATTCATTTCCACTATAGGAAATGCACCTTTTTAATGATTAAATAGCAAATGTACTTTATTGTGATTCAAGAGCCCTGGGTTCCTCTCGGCCTTAGCACCATCTTCTGAGAAACTTCTGCACCTTGAGAGGGAAGTGGAGAAAGAAGTGAATGTGCAAGCTGAAGATCAAAAGAAGAAAGAAGAGGCCCAAGTAAACTTGTGCACCCATGGAAGCCACAGGAGCAGAAACAAGGGGAGCCAGAGGCCAGGGACACTGATACAAATTGTTGGACTATATTCCTGCTGTTTAGAATTTGTCTCAGTGGATCTAGGACATCTGTGGCCATTGTGATCACCTCAGCCACCTTTGAGAGACCCACCTTGCTCTTTCAAAATGGTTCCATTTGGTCCTTTGCCCTGGACCTGTGACATTCTGGACTAGGTCTCAGTTGCAGCTGTATGTAGCACATGTATGATAAATCATCTCTTGTTGCCTTAGCTGAAGGGGAAACAAGAAAAAAGACCTGGGTTCTAGTTGTAATTTTGCCACTACCTTTATGACCTTTGGCATGTGCATTCTCAGTTGTGTCTGACTCATTGTGACCCCACGAACTGTAGCCTGCCAGACTTCTCTGTCCATGGGCTCTCCAGGGAAGAATATCGGAGTAAGCTGCCATTTCGTATTTCAGGGGATCTTCCTGACCCAGGGATCAATCCTGCATCTTCTTCCTTGGCAGGTGGGTTCTTTACCACTGAGCCACCAGGGAAGCCCACCTGTATGATTTTAGCAGTCCTGTTACCTTTTGGGGTCCTAATGCCCTTGTCTGAAAAAGAAGGGATGGAATTCAGATGGCTGGAGTCTGAGCCTTCACAGTTCAGACGCAGCATTTGCCTTGCCTCTAATAAGAGCTTGATGCTTGTAATAAATTCCAACTCTCATCCAGATGCCAAGAGTAGCCTACATTTCCCTCCTTCTGCTCTTTTGGTGCTTATGGTAATAAAATGGTTGACTCATAGATTAAAAGCTGTTTTAAAGATCAGTCCAGCACAGTCATCCATCTGATGCTTGGGGAAGCCCACAGTGACTTCAGAGCGATCAGCTCTTTGGGTCTGAAACACTGCACTAGTTGCTTAGACTTCCCTGGGGCCCTCCCAGCTAGTGGTTAGAGTAGATCTGAGAGGGGATTGGAAAAATCCTGGTTCCTGAACTTAGCTTGGAGAACAAGGACTACTTAGAATGGGGTAGAATTGAGACCCATGGCCCTTCCATGGGGAATCTTGGAGGGGTTGAGACATATTTTTAATATATTGTTTAATTCCATGATCCTATATGACACTCTTACCTTTGAGGAGGCTTTTTCTGGGAGATTTAATCTAAAATATATTGAGGGAATCTCTTTTGCTTCCTAGTGGGTATTCCTTTTCTAACTTGCTTGCTTGCTCTTAGGTTTGTTAACCTGGACTGTTAAGAACTATAAAAGGTTTGAGACACTAGCTTACTGGTGTAGTTATGTGACGCGCGCGCGCGCGTGTGTGTGTGTGTGTGTGTGTGTGAAGATGGGGCATCTGGGTCAGGAAAAAGAGTTCTTTATTGACACAACCAGATCCACAATCAGAGTACCATTGCTCTGCTGGTCCCCCATAACTAGACCCACAGGCAGCACATGAGAGCTCATGGAATTTCTCTAAGTAGGTGGAAGGTTTCACCCCACTGATTTGAGACAGAGAACACTATTTTCTTCATTTAGAGGCAGTTCCTCCCCTCCCCTCCTCCCCCTAAAAGAGAGAGGAAGACCTTTGCTCCTTTGAGATAGATGAAAGGGTCCTGGGTTCTGACTCTAAACTTCTATTAATAGAATGTAAATGCGTCTTTGTGAGGGCAGGTTAAGCATTCCTGTCTGCACATTCTTATGACCAGGAGATGTCTCAAAGTCCTCGGCTTCTGTAAGAACCTAGAGAGATAGGGATAGCTGTCTGGAGATAGCTCTCCAGTCTTCCTGGCAGTTCGGGAGCTCAGCCAGTGGACCTAGTCTGGAATGTCACCATTTGGCTTCTTGTGGAGATAAAATAAGTTTTATCATCCCTTTCAGAAGAGAGCAATTAACTAGACTGATTGCTATAGATCGAATCCTCAGGGTATGTGAAAAGTAAAATGGTTCTAAGGAGAGCAAGCGTTCGTTATCTTTATATTGTGTGTATTTCTGTGTCTCAGGGAGCTGGGGCCTTTTACAGGAGCACTAAGAAATCCAGGGATATATTATTTCCCCACATCCACTGATGATGCTTACATGATTCTGGCATTCCTTTTTTGCTTTTTAAATAGAAACTTAAAAGAGAAGTAAAAGGAGTAATTCAATTGCTTCTGTATCATATGAGTGGAGATTTCTGGAAATTAGGGCCAAATCTCACTGTGATTCAAATAGAATCCATAGTCTAGGCATGTATTTCTTTTTCTCTGGAAAAAGGGCAGATGTTTGAAGACTATTTCTTTTTACTGGTTTTGCTCTTGCTGGAGAAAATGAAGCAGATGGCAAACTGGGGCATTTTAAATTCCACTGCTGGCTAAAACTATAAGGACATAAAGCCCTCTGATTATGCTACATTGATCAAATGATTAAAATGAAAAAACTCATTTTGTAACAGAATTCTCATCTTCCGTACTAGACTTACGATGTGAAAATTTTAGAATAAAATGACTGTCATGTAAAAGAGACTGCTTGTTAATTTGTCTCATTAATTTTGTCGGTCTCATGGTATCTTAGCATTCCAGGCCTCCATGACAAAATACCACTGACTGTGCGGTCTGAACAACAGTCGTTTATTTCTCAGAGTCCTTGAGACTGGAAGTCCAAGATTAAGGTGCTGAAAGATTTGGTTCCGGGTGAGAATCCTCTTCTTGGCTAGCCAACGGCTGCCTTCTTACATGGCAGAGAAAGTTCTAGTGTCTCTTCCTCTTCTAAGGGCACTGGTCCCATCATGGGGGCTCCACCCTCAAGATTTCATCTAAACCTAAAGAAAAGAAAGAAAATGAAGTCGCTCAGTTGTGTCCGACTCTTCGCGACCCTATGGATTGTAGCCTACCAGCTCCCCTGTCCATGGGATTTTCCAGGCAAGAATACTGGACTGGGTTGCCATTTCCTTCTCCAGGGGATCTTCCCGACTCAGGGATGGAACCTGGGTCTCCCGCATTGTAGGCAGATGCTTTTACCGTCTGAGCCATCAGGGAGAATCATCTAAATCTAATTGCTTCCCAAAGTACCACCACCTTTAGGGTTAGGGCCTCAACATACGAATCTGGGAGCAGGGGAACACAATTAGTTTTTAACAAGATTTGAGAGTGACTTGCAGTAAAAAATGGCAGGTTCAACAAATACATAATGGTTTCCTTCCTGTAACACTAAGAAAGGAAGAATACGGGAATAAAAGATACAAACCCACAAGGATAAAGAAATGAAGCAACAAAATACTGGAGCCAGAAAGAGGAATTAAAAAAATAAGAAGGCTGTATTAGTTATCTGTCATTATATAGCAAAATATGTCAAAAGTTAGTGGCTTAAAGGTACACACTTTTTTCTGTGGGTCAGGAGTCCAGGCACGTTTCAGGGTCTCTCAGGGTGAAGTTGGGTGTCTGCTGGAGCTGAGTCACCTTGGGGCTTCCAAGCTTACTCCCTGGCTGTTGGCAGAGTTCAGTTCCTCACAGGGGAATGGGCTGCAGGCTTCATGTCTCGCTGTCTCTTGGCCAGAGGTCACCCTCATTTCCTTGCCCTGTGGCCTCTCTCAGGGACCTTCATAAAAGTGTGCAAGCTAAGGGACTGTGCAGTAGACAGAGTCAGTCTTTTGAAACCTAATCATAGAAGTAACTAGCTCAGTCAGTAAAGAATCTGCCTACAATGCAGGAGACCCGGGTTTTATTCCTGGGTTGGGAAGATCCCCTGGAGAAGGAAATGGCAACCCACTCCAGTCTTCTTGCCTGCAGAATCCCATGGACAGAGGAGCCTGGTAGGTTCCCAGTCCATGGGGTCACAAGAGTTGAACATGACTTAGTGACTAAACCACCACCACTTTTGCTGTGTTGCATTCATTAGAAGCACATCACTGGGTCCCTCTCACACTCAAGAGGAAGGAAATATGCAGGGCTGGGGATGCCCAGGAATGGGATCTCAGACGGTTGTCTTTGTCTTTTTAATTGAAATATTTATTGAGATATTTGCAGATTCACAGGGAGTTGTTAAGAAATCATACAGAGAGATCTGGTGTGCGCTGCACCCCGTCTCCCCGAAGGTGTCATTTTGTAAAAGTAGTATAATAGCACAGCCAGGATGTCGTTACTGTTGTTCAGTCGTCACTTGTGTCCGTGTCCGACTCTTTGCAACCCCATGGACTGCAGCACGCCAGCCTTCTCTGTCCTTCACCAACTCCCAGAACTTGCTCAAACTCATGCCCATTGAGTTGGTGATGCCATCCAACCATCTCATCCTCTGTCGTCCCCTTCTCCTGCCTTCAATCTTTCCCAGCACCAGGGTCTTTTCCCATGAGTCAGCTCTTTGCATCAGGTGGCCAAAGTATTGGAGCATCAGTCCTTCCAATGAATATTCAGGACTGATTTCCTTCAGGATTGACTGGTTTGATCTCCTTGCAGTCCAAGGGACTCTCAAGTCTTGTTATATCTTAACAGTGATACAATCTACCAGTCTTATTCACATTTCCCCGTTTTCCTTGTCCTCATTTGTGTGTTTAGTTCCATACAAGTTTGTATGGTTTTGTTTCACGTGGAGGTTTGTACATTCTCCCCCTCAGGGTGGGATTCCTCATGTTGGAGGACCATATTGAAAACCGTGTACCACTGTCCACCTGATGATTCACATCCTTCCAACGTGCAAACATAACTTCACCTCCAGCCAAGGCCCCAAAAGTGTCATCCCGTCCCAGCATCAGTTCAGAGTCCAGGATCGTGTGGTCTGGGTCAGGCCAGGCCTTTAAGAACAGCTCCATGAGCACAGTGCCTCTCCCTCCGCAGACCCATGAAGCTAAAGAGACAGGTTGTTGGCCCCAACTTTTGTTGCTGAGCCGATGACACCTCGCTGGTGTGAGGCAGCAGCTGGACCTGGACCTGCTCCATCTCCCCCTGGGTGCTCCTTAGTGTCTCTGGCTCCCAGGCCAGTCGTGTGTGTTTCCCCCTCTGAGGGAGGGCTCCGGCTTCTGCAGAGAACCCTTGTCACCAAGGTCAGAGCAGCAGGAAATGATACAGGTGTTGAGAATGATACAGATTTCACAGGCTCCAGGTTGTGCTGTGGTTTTTAGCTTTTCTCTCTCCAACTTGCCTCCATCTTCCTTGACTGCCTGCTTGCTCTGTGGATCTTAATACTGGAGTGGGTAGCCTTTCCCTTCTCCAGGGTATCTTCCCAACCCAGGGATCAAACCCAGGTCTCCCACATTGCAGGCAGATTCTGTAGCAGCTGAGCCACACACACAAACACACACACACACACACACACACACACACACACACACACACACAGACACTCACACACACACACACAGTGGTTTGCTTCTTTGGTTGAACTCCAACTGATAGTCATTCCAGAAAGCTTATCTTTAGGCTATGGCAGGAAAGGCAACCCTCAACCAGACTTAAGTCAATGCTGCAACCTCCTGTGTTCCAGATGGAGAATCCTGGGAGATATTTAAAATGCTTCTCATGGGTCCTGGCAGAATCCATCCCCTATTGTCTCTAGCAGTGAGTTCAGTAATGCTCATAGTTTCAGCTTTTCTTCCTTCCCTGTCTCATACCTCCGCTCTCTGACTCCTGCTTCATAGGATCCCCTCCAAAATAAATGAATACATCCACATCCTTGTCATAGGCTCTGCTTCAGAGAAACCCAAACAAATTCTCATAGAATAATTGACTTTTTTGGTTATTATGTTTATTAAATTATTGCATTTTTACCTAACCAAATGGCAACTGAGGAAACAGCCTAGCAACAAATTAAAATTAGCAAAGATACAGAAACACTAGGCCAGAGTCAAGTAGGAATGGTAGAAGTAAAATAATCATATGGCCTGACTGAGGGTATGATTTTTCTAGTAAATGTCGTTAGTCTTTAAATAGTTACATTGTCTAAAATGTACTTAATTTTTTTCCATGCGCTCTTTCTTGCTTATGAGTTGCATGCAGCAAAGAAAATTATCAACTGAATAAGTTTCTTAAAGGATGTGCTTACTACCCTCCCTAAACCGGTGTCTGATATGCCAGCCATCCCGGTTGGTTTCAAGTCCATTATTGATCTCTTTCTGTGTTGTGCTCTTCTTCCTGAAATTAACAAGGGCTTTTAGGTTATCAGTGGAGTTTGCCCATAATTGTGTTTTGGGGTCATGTTGCTTCTGCCTGAGAGCTTACAATCGTAATAACGGGTCATGGTGATGATGTTGGACTGACTGAGTGCTCAGGTACTTTACACACCTGCTCAGCTTTAATGCTTATGCAAACCCCAAGAGGTAGCACCGTGGTCCCATTGTGTAGGTGAGCACACTTGAGATTCAGAGAAGTTAATGCACCCAGATCACAGAGCTACTGAGTGACAGGTTAGATGCTCATCCCCGTCTGCCTGTCTTAGCTCTTCCTTTAAATACGTCATCCTTTCTCATCAGATAGTGTCTGAGGCCTTTGGAGACTGACATGATGTCCCCGAGGACAGTGTTACAGGCACCGCCTCCTCCACTTTTTGTGCACAGGCCCTGCAAATGCCAGGCAGATGCCTTGACAGCCTCTAACCCTAAGGTCAGCTTGAATTCTGGAACGCCATAGCAGGGGTTTACAGTGACTCCTTCCGGCTCACCAGCCTCAGTGACAGGATAGGAGTGAGGCCTGCCCTTATCTCTTACTGATTTCTGTCTTATCACACATTGTGGGCAGGAAATAGTTCATCACTGGAAGTACTAATTATAAGCTATTGCATCACAATTACCTTCCTTCTAACCTTGTTATTCAAGGTTATATCATAGGGGGATTTTAGTTGGTCCTATTCACTGATATAATTTATTGTACCCATGCCCTAAAGGGCTACTTACGAAGAAACTCCAAATAACTTATTCGATGTAAAAGAGAATGAGGTTAAGAAAAAGGAATGTTTGTTGAGAGCTTCCTCAAATGCCAGGTATTGTAATCTCACACATGCTCACATTAATGTTCTGTTTTTATTGTAACTGATTCTGTGCACCAGTGATTTGATGGCAATACCTGTGTTTTTTCTGTTTATTATTGATAAAGAGATAGGGAGTTGAGTAAGAATAAAGAGCAATTAACCAAAAATCAGGCCTTTGGACAGGTGCATAGCATAGTAAGTTTAGCTTATTTCTTCTATTTGATTGTAATAACAATGTTCATTAGAGTATTTTTGGTCATGTTTGAACTAGATATGCTTTTAAAATTGGTTTCAAAATTTTACCTTAGTATGGGATACTTTTCATATAAACAGAAAACCATAATTCACATTGTATGGTGATATAATAAATATTTTTAAACAAACAAAGTAAAGAACATTTCTTATATTAATCAGTTCAGTCGCTCAGTCATGTCTGACTCTGCATCCCCATGGCCTACAGCATGGCAGGCCTCTCTGTCCATCACCAACTCCTGTAGTTTCTCAAACTCATGTCCATCAAGTTGGTGATGCCATCCAACCACCTCATCCTCTGTGTCCTCTTCTTCTCATGCCTTCAATTTTTCCGAGCATTAGGGTTTTTCCAGTGAATCAGTTCTTCACATCAGGTAGCCCAAGTAATGGTGTTTCAGCTTCAGCATTAGTCCTTCCAATGAACACTCAAGACTGATTTCCTTCACAATGGACTGGTTGGATCTCCTTGCAATCCAAGGGAATCTCAAGAGTCTTCTCCAACACCACAGTTCAAAAGCATCAATTCTTCGGTGCTCAGCTCTTTATATAGTCCAACTCTCACATCCATACATGACTATTGGAAAAACCATAGATGGACCTTTGTCAGCAAGGTAATGTCTCTGCTTTTTAATATGCTGTCTAGGTTAGTCATAACTTTTCTTTCAAGGAGCAAGTGTCTTTTAATGTCATGGTTGCAGTCACCATCTGCAGTGATTTTGGAGCCCAAGAAAATAAAGTCTGTCACTGTCCATTGTTTCCCCATCTATTTGCTATGAAGTGATGGGATCAGATGCTGTGATCTTCATTTTTTGAATGTTAAGTTTTAAGCCAGCTTTTTCACTCTCCTCTTTCACTTTCATCAAGAGGCTGTTTAGTTCTTCACTTTCTGCCATAAGGGTGGTGTCATCTGCATATCTGAGGTTATTGATAGTTCTCCCAGCAATCTTGATTCCAGCTTGTGCTTCATCCAGCCCAGCATTTCACATGATGTACTCTGCACATATGTTAAATAAGCAGAATGACAATATACAACCTTGACATACTGCTTCCCCAATTTGGAACCAGTTTGTTGTCCCATGTCTGGTTCTAACTATTGCTTCTTGACCTGCATACAGATTTCTCAGGAGGCAGGTAAGTTGGTCTGATATTCCCATCTCTTTAAGAATTTTCTGCAGTCAAACATTTTGGCGTAGTCAGTAAAGCAGAAGTAGATGTTTTTCTGGAACTCTCTTGCTTTTTCCATGATCCAGTGGATGTTGGCAATTTGATCTCTGATTCCTCTGCCTTTTCTAAATCCAGCTTGAATATCTGGAAGTTCTCAGTTCACGTACTGTTGGAGCCTCGCTTGGAGAATTTTGAGCATTACTTTGCTAGCGTGTGAGATGAGTGCAATTGTGTCATAGTTTGAACATTTCTTTGGCATTGCCTTTCTTTGGAATTGGAATGAAAACTGCCCTTTTCCAATCCTGTGGCCACTGCTGAGTTTTCCAAATTTGCTGGCATATTGAGTGCAGCACTTTCACAGCATTATCTTTTCGGATTTGAAATAGCTCAACTGGAATTCCATCACCTCCACTAGCTTTGTTCATAGTGATGCTTCCTAAGGCCCACTTGACTTCACATTCCAGGTGTCTGGCTCTAGTGTGAGTGATCACACCATCAATTATATTAATAACATGTATTTATGATGCTTGATGAATTCACAGACCCTCTTCCTCTGTGCTTTTAAGCACCTCCAGGTGGTAAAGAGGCAACTTGATCCCCACTTACAGGTGGTGAGACTGAGGCTAAGAGGGACTAGATAACTTGCCTAAGAAGCCACAGTGTTGACATCTTCTAGCTGAAAGAGTAAACCTCACCAGTTTGGTTGAATTTTTTCTTTGATTTTCCATAACTATTAAGACTGGATTGGTTGAAAAGAAAGAATGTGTTGAAGAGGAAAGATTGAGACTAGAAAGAGTGTTGATTCTGAATTATACAATCAAAGGCTTGGAGTCTGGGTGGTACAAAGAGATTGTATACTGCATCATCTTTATCCTACATGTTTGAGAGAAGTTAGTGATTACTCCAGTTATTTCTAACATGCCCTGCAGAAATGTTGCACCAGAGATGAAATGAAGGCTTTCTTAACACTGTGAAATGCTTAGAAGACAGAGTATGTTATTCTGAGTATTGAATTAGAATACCCTGAGAGAAAGGAACACAGTATTCTACGGTAGCTGCACACAGAAGAAATGAAGCAAATTTTATCCATCAAGAGTTTATAGAAAATACTCTAATAAAATAAGGGACAGAGTACATAAAATGGAGCAGGTTCATTTTGTGCTTGTTTCTGCTTAATGCCAAGTCACAAAATTACAATATCACCACCAGAATTATTACCCAACAATAATTAAATCACAGTGAAATGATTCTGGTGTACTTGCATCTCTGTAGTTGATCCATAGAAAATATGAACATAGTGTGTGGATTTTGTGGCACTATTAATAGATGTATATGTTTCTGAATTACAAAAGGAATATGTGCTTATTGTAAACAACTTAAAAAATCATTCTCCATGTTCCCTCTTCCTTCCCACACCCAGTGGCAACAAATAATAATAAATGTTTGTTTATTTTAAGGTGGGATAAGGAATATAAAAGCTAGTGTTTTTGAAACTTGAGATGAAATGTGTAAAATAATGAAGTTATTTATTGGCAAAATATTTCAATGGATGGAAACTAAAAAAGTTAAAACCTACTAGGAAAGATCTTAAAGGAACTTTAGGATTCTAGAAAGTAATTGTGTGACTTCAGGGCTGTTTTATTTTTAACAGAAATGTCAGTATGATTTAAGAGTGAGGACCATCTGAGGCATTTAAAACACCAATTATTTCATTTTATTAAAGCATGCTCTAATTACTTGAAGATTTTGCCACGTATGTGTCTCTGTGGATGAACTCAGAGCACTCTGACCTATCAGACTTTATCACGCAGCATTACAACTGTTAATTTACTCATCTGTCTCACAGTATAGGGATTATATTTTGCTTACCAGTGTATTTCCAGGGTCTGGTAACCTTATATAGCAAATATAATCACTCATTAAATGGTTTGGGATGAAGGGGAAGGAGGATGCAGGATAAAAGCACCTCGTCGTTCTGAATAGAATACAGTTTTTCCAGTGGGAGTAGTCAGAAATAGCTTCACATAGATTATCTGGCCTAGTCATTTCCTTCGTGGTCTTTTCAGAATGCATTGGTCCTCAGTGTTACAGCTCAGAAGGGATTCAGTCTTTTTCTCTTCTGTTGTCATTTCAATTACAAATGCGTGTCCTAGATTAGGGTTCATGTTAGCCTGTGTCCTACCTTCTGAGGTAGCACCCCAAATGTAGTATAGATAGATGTCTGAGACTCTGCCAATACTGCCTCATCGGCCCTGATTCCTCTTAGCACTGGATCCTTCCTACTTCACTAATTCTACAATTCTCCCCTATCCCAAATGTCTTCTAGAAATTTCTTACAGGAAATATATAAAAATTTAAGATTTTTCTAGCAGAGAAAATTTACAAGCAAAAATTTTTATCACAGTTTTCTTATCCTTTTAAAAAGAAGCTATGTTGAAGAAGAGTACAAAGGCTTTTTAAAGAAGAGATTTAGTTAACATTCAAAAATTTAATATTCAGAATCATGGCTCTAGTACATAAGTGATATCATATCAGTTGCCACATGAATAATTATAATTCTGAATACTCAGATTTATGATAAGTCCTTTTAAATCCAGCAAGTTTTGAAAGTAATAATATTAAAGACACTGTGGCCTGGTGACCTTGAAGTCAGACGAGCCTGCATGTGAATGAACTTGGACCTTATGACTTGGGCCCTGCAAGCTACTTAATCCTTGGAGTCCTATTAGGGAAACAGGAAGAACACCTACCTTATGAGATTTAGTTGAATACTGAATCATGCTAACACAGACAAGTGCTGCTATTAATATATAGATTTTCAGCACATGGTAGCTCCTTTCTCAACAGTAATGTTAGAGCAGTACAGCATATTTGTATTGTTCATACTTGGACTGCAAGGAGATCAACCAGTCCATTTTAAAGGAGATAAGTCCTGGGTGTTCTTTGGAAGGACTGATGCTAAAGCTGAAACTCCAAAACTTTGGCCACCTCATGCGAAGAGTTGACTCATTGGAAAAGACCCTGACGCTGGGAGGAATTGGGGGCAGGAGGAGAAGGGGGCGACAGAGGATGAGATGGCTGGATGGCATCACCGACTCAATGGACATGAGTCTGAGTGAACTCCGGGAGTTGGTGATGGACAGGGAGGCCTGGCGTGCTGTGATTCATGGGGTCGCAAGGAGTTGGACACAACTGAGCGACTGAACTGAACTGATACCTTTCCTGTATTAATCATGATTAATCTTGGTGGAAAAAACAGAATCCAACTCTTTCTTCAATGAAGAAATCTATTGAAAGAACATTTTAGTAGCTTCTGGAAGGAATAGCTGGATAGATACCTGTCTTCTGGAGGGAGGGGAACCAGAGCAAGTCCTTGAACTTTGCAGCAGGGAGTCATCTGTCTCTCCAGGGCTCCCCCATGAGATGTTTCAGCCACCTCTGTCACTTCCTGCCTGTTCAGATTTTCACATTCCCAGGAGAAGGTGGAGGCCCGACTCAGGTCTTACAGCCCTGCTCAGCCAAGAAAGCCAGAGAGAGTCTGGCCACTGGGAATCACTCTAGACAGGACAGCTGCCTAACTGTGTCTCCTCTATGTAACATTTGAAGTATTTTTGAATTTTTTCCATTTTAATTTGTAAAATGTAAGCTCTTGAGGTAAGAAGCCAAACTGTGTACGTATTTGTCTACTCATTTATTCATTTAACAAACTTCTGTGTGTACTTACCCTGAGCCAGTCCCTGTGCCTGATTTAACAAATGATGAAGGATTTATTTCTCCTAAGACATCGGAGAAGGCAATGGCACCCCACTCCAGTACTCTTGCCTGGCAGATCCTATGGACGGAGGAGCCTGGTGGGCTGCAGTCCATGGGGTCGCACAGAATCAGACATGACTGAAGCAACTTAGCAGCAGCAGCAGCAGCAGCAGCCTAAGACATACGCTTACCGGCAGTCTGACTGTTTTGCAGTTTACTTCAGAGACATAATCAGAGTAACTTTGAAATTTGATCACCAGTAGGCACCCAATATAATCTGTTCTTCACTTCCCCCTACCATCCAGCAGTTTCAGTTTCCTTGTGAAAACACTGCATCTCTTTTCTTAGGAAATGATGGTTTTATTTATTGACATTCGTGTTTTCTGAATTTATTTGTAGTATTAATTGTTGTAATTATTTATGATTTTCACAAGGACAGAATGTCAAAGATGATGGTAATATAGAAATCATCTTGTCCCATCCCATCTTTTTCAGATGAATAAATTGTGGCCCCAAGTGGTTAGGTGCTTGTCAAAGTCATTCATTTTGTCCCACAGTCAGGATTGGTGCTCTAGCTGTTGTTACTCATTTCAATCCATTTCAGAAATCCAATATTTCCTCCATGTATGAAAATGTTCAAATAGTTTGGGATAAAGATATGTGGGACAGAAATGAGAGACTTTTGAAATAGGAAGGTATAGCAGATGCTGAATTTCTCTGGGAAAATGCTTATACTATACCTGCCTGTTTGGAGAAGGAAATGGCAACCCACTCCAGTATTCTTGCCTAGAGAATCCTTGGACGGAGGAGCCTGGTGGGCTGCTGTCCATAGGGTCGCACAGAGTCGGACACAACTGCATCGACTTAGCATGCATGCATGCATTGGAAAAGGAAATGGCAACCCACTCCAGTATTTTTGACTGGAGAATCCCAGGGACAGAAGAGCCTGGTGGGCTGCTGTCTATGTGGTCGCACAGAGTTGGACACGACTGAAGCGACTTAGCAGCAGCAGCAGCACATCTACCTATTATTATTAAATGCTCACCTTTTTTAAACTTGTACAAACTTTGATCTTAATATCTTATCTTTTCTTTAAGAAATCATGACTATAATGTATAAGTGACGTATGTTACTTATCAATCAAGTGCATAGTTACCAGTTCAGCTATTTGGACTTCATTATGCTTTCAAGGTAGTGTTTGAGTGCTTTGCCTAATTTGTTTTCATTTTGTAGGCTCGGGTTTGGGTTTCAAAGAAACAGCTGAAATTCTAAAAGGGTGGATGCTGTTTTCTACAGCTTTTGGAAGTTACAGCTAGGTTTTAAGATGAAGTTAAATGGGAGCTGGCAGAAATGTTAGGAATTCACTGTTAATTATTTGTGTTTCTAAGAAGAATTCTATTTTGAGGATGCCTGGATAGCAGTCATACTTGCAGGACTGAACTGAATAAGTTGAGGTATATTTGCTGTGTTTTATTATATTATGATTAAAACAGGCTCGTTTTTTCAACCATCACACAACAAGTTGTGGATATTTGTTAAACACTGAAGCATAGAGATGAGAAAAGGAAGAATCGTGGGGATTAATATGTAAAAAACAACATTGGTATTACATGTTAGAGTAATGGATAAATGATTCCATTATACACTTTTGCTAGGGATATCAGTTTTTGTTGTTGTTGTTTAATTTCTAATAAAATTAACATAGCTCAAGATGCACCACAGCTTTCAATTCTTCTGACCATTATTATCATTGTTTCTAAAGTTCAGTTCAGTTCAGTTGCTCAGTTGTGTCCAACTCTTTGTGGCCCCATGAATTGCAGCATGCCAGGCCTCCCTGTCCATCACCAACTCCTGGAGTTCACTCAGACTCATGTCCATAGAGTTGGTGATGCCATCCAGCCATCTCATCCTGTCGTCCCCTTCTGCTCCTGCCCCCCATCCTTCCCAGCATCAGAGTCTTTTGCAATGAGTCAGCTCTTCACATGAGGTGGCCAAAGTTTTGGAGTTTCAGCTTCAGCATCAGTCCTTCCAAAGAACACCTAGGACTGATCTCCTTTAGAATGGACTGGTTGGGTCTCCTTGCAGTCCAAGGGACTCTCAAGAGTCTTCTCCAAAACCACAGTTCAAAAGCATCAATTCTTCAGTGCTCAGCTTTCTTCACAGTCCAACTCTCACATCCATACATGACCACTGGAAAAATCATAGCCTTGACTAGATGGACCTCTGTTGGCAAAGTAATGTCTCTGCTTTTGAATGTGTTATCTAGGTTGGTCATAACTTTCCTTCCAAGGAGTAAGCGTCTTTTAATTTCATGGCTGCAGTCACCATCTACAGTGATTTTGGAGCCCAAAAACACAAAGTCTGACACTGTTTCCACTGTTTCCTCATCTATTTTCCATGAAGTGATGGGACCAGATGCCATGATCTTAGTTTTCTGAATGTTGAGCGTTAAGCCAACTTTTTCACTCTCCACTTTCACTTTCATCAACAGGCTTTTTAGTTCGTCTTAACTTTCTGCCATAAGGGTGGTGTCTTCTGCATATCTGAGGTTATTGATATTTCTCCCGGCAATCTTGATTCTAGCTTGTGCTTCTTCCAGCCCAGTGTTTCTCATGATGTACTCTGCACAGAAGTTAAATAAGCAGGGCGACAATATACAGCCTTGATGTACTCCTTTTCCTATTTGGAACCAGTCTGTTGTTCCATGTCCAGTTCGAATTGTTGCTTCCTGACCTGCATATAGGTTTCTCAAGAGGCAGGTCAGGTGGTTGGTATTCCCATCTCTTTCAGAATTTTCCACAGTTTATTGTGATCCACACAGTCAAAAGCTTTGGCATAGTCAATAAAGCAGAAATAGATGTTTTTCTGGAACTCTCTTGCTTTTTCCATGATCCAGCAGATGTTGGCAATTTGATCTCTGGTTCCTCTGCCTTTTCGAAAACCAGCTTGAACATCTGGGCATTCACAGTTCATGTATTGCTGAAGCCTGGCTTGGAGAATTAGGCTTTTGAAATTTAAAAAAATTTCCTCAAAAGATACTAGTTCTATCCCCAAGTAGATCTTAATCCTTCCAGTTTTTCTGTGACCATTGGAAGATGACCTATGTTTACTGGCATGTATCTGGAAGCATTTTGGAAGAAATAACAAAAGAAGTTTAATTTTTTATTGAAATATTTAGTGTAACCAAAAACATCTATAGGTATTGAGGAAGAATTAAATTAATCTCAGTAATTATTTGAGTATAAGTTGATGTGCTGCATGATTTAGGAGAATCAAAGGGCTCAGGTTTTGCCTCTTCAAATGGAATCCATTAAGTAATTTAGGAAGTGAATAGCTTTTGATGAGGTTCGGGACGCATGACCCCAAAATATGACTTCTTGACAAGAGAACACAAGAGTCAAGGTCCCTGTTCTCTTGAACTTTTAGTGGGGATAGGCCAGTGAAAAGTGAATCCCTAACTGATTTAATTGCAGGTCAAGAGAAGAACTGGGAAGGAATTAAAACAAGGAAAGATGAGAGACAAGGAGTCCTGCGCAAGGAATAGCCTTGAACAGCATGATGGGAAGTCCACTTGAGGAGGCAGCGTTTGAGTGAGAGCTGAATGACGCATGTCAGCGATGCACAGACTAGATGGAGGGCTGTTCCAGGCAGAGTAAGTAGTGTGTGCAAAGTCCCGGGGCAAGAACGAAATGGATGAATTTCAGGAGGAAGCCTGTATGCCTAGAGAGCCTAGAGCAAAGAGAAGTCAGAAAGGGAGACAGAGGCCAGGCATGGGAAGACGTCAGATTTTATTCTAAGTGCAATGGGTGGTCTACTGAGCTCTTAGCAAGGGTGTGACAAGATTTAATTTATACTTTTAGAAGATCATTTTGGCTCTTGTATAGATAACAGATTGAAGAGGGCAGGAGTAGCCATAGAGATGTGCTGGTGGCTTGGAAAATGTTGACAACAGTGGAAAAAGGGAAGAATTCGATCAATTTTGGGGTTTGTTTTGGAACTAGAGCAGATAGCACTTGGTGAGGGATTGTATGTATGAAAAGAAAGGGCAGTGAAGACGACTTCTTTAATTTTGAATAGCTGAGTGGATGGTAGTAGATTTACTGAGATGGGAAGAGTCAGCAGGGGCTGATGTGGGAGAGAGAATCATTTATCCCCTTCTCCTAAATTGGGGTTTTCTTGAGGGAGACGATGAGGACTAGAAGGTTAAGACCCTGAGCTTGGGTCCTGTGGACAGGACCAGGAGTCGAATTCAAACAGCCCTGCTCCTATCTTTACACCCTTGTTTGGCTTCATGGCTAGAATTTTAAGGATGGAGTCAAGGAGGGGAGGGCACTTAGGGCTAGGGAACTGTGGGCCACAAAGTGTGAAGCCTTGGAGCAGCAATTTGGGATTTGTCACTGGAGAAGAGTTCTTCGTGGGTCCTGGTTGGTTAGGGTCTCAGAGAAACCTAGATCTAATTTCCTTCTTAATCTCCCTCAATTAAAATCTAGTCCATCCTCTTGAGAACTTTTAAGACCTGAATCTAGAGTATTTGTCCAGGCTGGATGGTTTACTCGAAATTTGATTTGGGAAAGTGAAGTAGCTCAGTCGTGTCTGACTCTTTGCGACCCCATGGACTGTAGCCTACCAGGCTCCTTCCTCCATGGGGTTCTCCAGGCAAGAATACTGGACTGGGTTGCCATTTCCTTCTCCAGGGGTTCTTCCCGACCCAGGGATCGAACCGGGGTCTCCCGCATTGCAGGCAGATGCTTTTAACCTCTGAGAAACATGGCTTTTTTTTTTTCTTTCTTTTTTCTTTTATCAGATTAAAAAAGAACCCTCTAAAGGTTTTCTTCTGAGGGGTTATTTTTAGCTACACAAGTTGTCCTCTTTTCCCCCTGAATTATATGAACTGCCTTCCTTGGACTCTTCTGTTATATGAGCTAACTTGTTATTTGTATGGTTCCTGAGCTTCTTCATTTCACAGATTTTGAAGCATTTAGAATTCCTTTTAATTCTTTATGCAGTAGTTTGCTCTCTCCCTTCATCTTCTGTGCCTAAATATTCAATCTCTGGGTGAGGTAGGTGGCATCGCAGATGTGACCAAGCTAGCGTATTTTGCCATACAGGAAATTCTTTCAGAGGAAGCAAGCAATAAATAATTTCTGCTCAGGAAACGACTGAGTCCGCATCCAGCCTCTGTCATTCTGTTTAGTGTAGCATTTACCACCACACCATACACAGACGGTTGACCTGCGACTTTCTGATGATAAAGAGCGTATTTCTGATTTATGAGGATTACTCCGTCTCTTATGCTTTAGGACTTAGGAATTTGTTTTTCAGCTATCACACTTCCTCTCCCCGCTCTCCCAACACTGGATAGCTAGATAGGGAATGCGGTACTCCTTCAATTCACTTGAAGTCTTTCTAACTCTGAAAATAAGTTTCAAATAGAATGAATTTGAGAGCCTTTGGCTTGTTTACTAACTATAGTGGTAAATATTGAATCTCACAACATATGCTTATGCTTTTCCTTTAAAAAAGGGGGTGGGGCAAAGTGGATGAGAAAAAAGAGAAAGTACGATGGCAGTGGTGCATGCATGCTCAGTCTCTGTGACCCTGTGGTCTGTAGCCCACCAGGCTCCTCTGTCCATTGGATTCTCCAGGCAAGAATACTGGAGGGGGTTACCATTTCCTCCTCCAGGGGATCTTCCTGAGCCAGGGATGGAACCTACACCTCCTGTGTCTCCTGCGTTGGCAGGCAGGTTCTTCACCACTGAGCCATTTGAGAAGCTGCTGACACTCGGTAGCAGTTAATAGTTTATTATCCACCCACTTCCAGCCTCCACTTCTTTGCTGTGTGATCTTGGGATTGGACCTGTAAACCTTGCCCTCTTGCCAGCTGGTGCGTTGTCGGCAGAGGGACTAGAGAGACGCTGCGAGCTGTATGATCGTGGCACTCAGCGGGCTGTCCTCTTGCTCTCTGTGCATCTCAAGCCCCACCATTGCCTGCCTCACCTACACCCTGCTTGCACGACTGGTCTTCTTACATACTTGCCGCAGGCCCCAGCGAGCGACCCGTCTTATCAAAGGGGTGGTAGACGCCCCACTGCTGGTTTCCCTGGTAACTGATGAGCCAACCTGATGCCAGTTCCCTGCCAGTGGAAGTGCGGGGTCCTAACCACTGGATAGCCAGGGAACTCTCTACGTGTAATTGTTTTTAAGTGTACTCAGTGATGGTTACTAAGTGTTGACAAGAAGACAGTCTTGCAAACCCAGCTCTTTATCTAGAAATTCAATTGATGAAATAATGTATAATTAACACACAATTACATATAAACAGCAGCTTCTAAAATACTTAATTTAGATGGAATTAAGCACAGTAAAAGTGCTGTCTCCTACAGGAGAGTTCCAGGGTGGTCCAGTCCCTGGGCTGTGGGCTTCCTTCCTCATGTGTCTATTTTATACATTCCTCCTGTGTAGGAATGGATTTGGATGTATAAGGGTTTCACAATTAAAAAGAAATATTTGAAATGACTTGTCTACGTATTAATTATACCCTTGAACAGGTCCTGGAAGAAGGTGTGGGATTTGCCCAAGGGAACATAGGTAGAGTGAGTCAGTGAGAGAACCAACAGGAAAAAAGCCCTAGGGAGCTGACGCCTCTACATGAATTTCCTGTTTCACCATGCTCTGTCTCCTTGATACATTAATTTCTGAGAGAATTCTTTTTATTTTCCATTCTTTCCTTTACAAGTCTTTTAACCTTATATTGTATGTACATAAACTCTAACTGCCTCTTGGGAAATTCAAAATTCAACAAATAGAAGTCTAACGAGCTTTTACTATTATACTGAAATAACAACTTGCTGTTGTTAAAAATGATGCTGTTTTGACCTATCATAGAGCAACACTAAACTGGAGTCTATGTATTAAACACTTTATTTCATCTTTTCCGGCATCAAACCCACTAGTTCTCTGCTCTCCATTCCTCACTGTGCGAGTGCCTGCTTCTCATCTCTTGGCTCTGCTGACCCTCCACTAAGTACTTTCCCCTGGGCCTTTCTTCTTTACACGTCTGCCTGTCTTGCACTAGTAATCTGCCCCATGCCCCTTAACAACCAATTACCTGCTTTTTTTCCCAAGGTTCGGTTGTCTTCACAGCCAGAGGGCTGCTTGCTTGAGGGTGAAGTGTTCAGTCCCTACTGTGGTCCTAGACTCATATACATTCTGTCTTTATGTGTTGGGCTAATTGTCTGTTGGTTTACATATAATGGTTTCACTGAATCCCCTTAAAAATAAGCATCTTTTCTATATTTAATTTGAAAGAGCTCAACTGGAATTCTATCACCTCCACTAGCTTTGTTCGTAGTGACGCTTCCTAAGGCCCACTTGACTTCACATTCCAGGACGTCTGGCTCTAGGTGAGTGATCACACCATCACGATTATCTGTGTCCTGAAGATCTTTTTTGTGCAGTTCTTCTGTGTATTCTTGCCACCTCCTCTTAATATCTTATGCTTCTGTTAGGTCCATACCATTTCTGTCCTTTATCGAGCCCATCTTGGCATGAAATGTTCCCTTGGTATCTCTAATTTTCTTGAAGAGATCTCTAGTCTTTCCCATTCTGTTGTTTTCCTCTATTTCTTTGCACTGATCACTGAGGAAGGCTTTCTTATCTCTCCTTGCTATTCTTTGAAACTCTGCATTCAGATGGATATCTTTCCTTTTCTCCTTTGCTTTTCGCTTCTCTTCTTTTTACACGTAATTGTAAGGCCTCTGCAGACAGCCATTTTGCTTTTTTGCATTTCTTTTTCTTGGGGATGGTCTTGCTCCCTGCCTCCAGTACAGTGCCACAAACCTCCATCTATCATTCATCAAGCACTCTGTCTATCAGATCTAGTTCCTTAAATCTATTTGTTACTTCCACTGTATAATCATAAGGGATTTGATTTAGATCATACCTAAATGGTTTTCCCTACTTTCTTCAATTTAAGTCTGAATTTGGCAACAAGGAGTTCATGATCTGAGCCACCATCAGCTCCTGGTCTTGTTTTTGCTGACTGTATAGAGCTTCTCCATCTTTGGCTGCAAAGGATATAATCAATATTTTGGTGTTGGCCATCTGATGATGTCCATGTGTAGAGTCTTCTCTTGTATTGTTGGAAGAGGGTGTTTGCTGTGACCAGTGCATTCTCTTGGTAAAACTCTATTAGCCTTTTCCCTGCTTCATTCTGTACTTCAAGGCCAAATTTGCCTGTTACTCCAGGTGTTTCTTGACTTCCTACTTTTGTATTCTAGTCCCCTATAATGAAAAGGATCTTTTTTGGGTGTTAATTCTAAAAGATCTTGTAGGTCTTCATAGAACCATTCAACTTCAGCTTCTTCAGCATTACAGGTCTGGGCATAGACTTGAATTACTGTGATATTGAAGGTTTGCCTTTGAAATGAACAGAGATCATTCTGTTGTATTTAGGATTGCACCCAAGTACTGTGTTTCAGACTCTCTTGTTGACTATGATGACTACTCTATTTCTTCTAAAGAATTCTTGCCCACTGTCGTAGATATAATGGCCATCTGAGTTAAATTCACCCATTCCAGTCCATTTCAGTTTGCTGATTCCTAAAATGTTGATGTCCTATTTGACTACTTCCTATTTTTCTTGATTCGTGGACCTAACATTCCAGGTTCCTATGCACTATTGCTCTTTACAGCATCAGACCTTTCTTCCATCACCAGTCACATCCACAACTGGGTGTTGTTTTTGCTTTGGCTCCATCTCTTCATTCTTTCTGGAGTTATTTCTTCACTGATCTCCAGTAGCATAATGGGCACCTACCGACCTGGGGAGTTCATCTTTCAGTGTCCTATCTTTTTGCCTTTTCATACTGTTCATTGGGTTCTCAAGGCAAGAATACTGAAGTGGTTTGCCATTCCTTTCTCCAGTGAGGTGATGGAATTCCAGTTGAGCTATTTTAAATCCTAAAAGATGATGCTGTGAAAGTGCTGCACTCAATATGCCAGCAAATTTGGAAAACTCAGCAGTGGCCACAGGACTGGAAAAGGTCAGTTTTCATTCCAATCCCAAAGAAAGGCAATGTCAAAGAATGCTCAATCTACCGCACAATTACACTCATCTCACATGCTAGTAAAGTAATGCTCAAAATTCTCCAAGCCAGGCTTCAGCAATACATGAACCGTGAACTTCCAGATGTTCAAGCTGGTTTTCGAAAAGGCAGAGGAACCAGATATCAAATTGCTAACATCTGCTGGATCATGGAAAAAGCAAGAGAGTTCCAGAAAAACATCTATTTCTGCTTTATTGACTATGCCAAAGCCTTTGACTGTGTGGATCACAATAAACTGTGGAAAATTCTGAAAAAGATGGGAATATCAGAGCATCTTACCTGCCTCCTGAGAAATTGTATGCAGGTCAGGAAGCAACAGTTCGAACTGGACATGGAACAACAGACTGGTTCCAAATAAGAAAAGGAGTACGTCAAGGCTGTATATTGTCACCCTGCTTATTTAACTTCTATGCAGAGTACATCATGAGAAACGCTGGGCTGGATGAAGCACAAGTTGGAATCAAGATTGCCGGGAGAAATATCAATAACCTCAGATATGCAGATGACACCACCCTCATGGCAGAAAGTGAAGAAAAACTAAAGAGCCTGTTGATGAAAGTGAAAGAGGAGAGTGAAAAAGTTGGCTTAACGCTCAACATTCAGAAAACTAAGATCATGGCATCTGGTCCCATCACTTCATGGCAAATAGATGGGGAAACAGTGGCTGTCTTTATTATTTTGGGCTCCAAAATCACTGCAGATGGTGACTGCAGCCATGAAATTAAGACGCTTACTCCTTGGAAAAAAAGTTATGACCAACCTAGACAGGATATTAAAAAGCAGAGACATTACTTTGCCAACAAAGGTCCATCTAGTCACGTTTCCAGTAGTTATGTATGGATGTGAGAGTTGGATGGTGAAGAAAGCTGAGCACCGAAGAATTGATGCTTTTGAACTGTGATGTTGGAGAAGACTCTTGAAAGTCCCTTGGACTGCAAGGAGATCCAACCAGTCCATCCTAAAGGAGATCAGTCCTGGGTGTTCACTGGAAGGAGTGATGTTGAAGCTGAAACTCTAATACTTTGGCCACCTGATGCGAAGAACTGACTCATTTGGAAATCCCTGATGCTGAGAAAGACTGAAGGCAGGAGGAGAAGGGAACGACAGAGGATGATATGGTTGGCATCACACTGACCCAATGGAGATGAGTTTGGGTGAACTCCGGGAGTTGGTGATAGACAGGGAGGCCTGGCATGCTGTGGTCCATGGGGTCACAAAGAGTCGGACACGACTGAGCGACTGAACTGAACTGAGCTATATTTAATTTGACCTTTGTGTCAGTTTCCTTTGAGTTTTCTTTCTTTCCTAAAATAAATTGCTGGATGCCAGTAGACCTAAAAGAGCATCTTGCCATTAGATTTGTTCTGCCATATAGTTATTTCCAGGGGTGACTTACTGCGTGGTGATAGTATTTTTAGTTGGTTTTTATTTTTTATTCCCTTTGAGTCTTCTGTCATTGCCAGTTTCTGTTTCAGCACCATCTTGATAGGTGTCAGGGTGTGGTGGCCAAGTGAATGTCAGGCCCTGAGGCTGAGACTACAAACTGATGACTGTGAGACTGTGATGGAGGCAGTAGGATGTGAGGTTAGAAAGTAGTCGAGCTTTAAGAGGCGGACAGAAGATAGAAATATATCCATTGTGTTTTAGGAAGGAATCCAAAATGAGATATATAATTACAGATTCATAACATTATAAATGACAGACGTGAAGACATGCCTTTTAAAGTTTAAGGCATCCTGGTTTTAAGCTGATGTCTTTTGTTTTGCTTTTATTAAAATAGAACATGATATTTTACGAGAAATTTAAAAAAAAAAACCTCTAAGTATGCCTGCAGTGGGATAGATTGAAAGCGTTTTGTGTGTTAGTTTGCAGAACTTGAGTGGAGTTGCCAACTGTGCTACCCCCGGGGGCCCTCAGCCTTCTATCATCCCAGACATCCAGGCATCAAAACCAGGAAGACAACTTGATTAGCTCCATCTGGTCAGGCCTTTCATATCTTGATTCTCTTCCTTTGAGATAATTCTGGATAATAATTAGCTTAGATAAGGAGCAAACAATTGGTAAATGTTCTTATCTGAAAGGCACCTCCCATAGAAATTTTTTCTTCCTAAATGATTTCTTTGTCTGGGCTCTATTATACTTTATTTGTTCTCTCTGTTATACTCCCTCTCATTATCCCTGTATTAAATCTATTATTGTAAGGAATTACAAATGTCATTTTGAGAGTCTAGTTCAGATTTAGCTGATAATCTTGGAGAATAACATGCATATAGAAAATGCCCTGTGCCTAAGTTTAATGCATTTTCAGAGTGAACATACCTATGTTATTAAAACCCAGATAAATAAACAATATTATCAACACCCTGCTGCTGCTGCTGCTGCTAAGTCGCTTCAGTCGTGTCCGACTCTGTGCAACCCCATAGACGGCAGCCAACCAGGCTGCCCCGTCCCTGGGATTCTCCAGGCAAGAACACTGGAGTGTGTTGCCATTTCCTTCTCCAATAAATACATATAAATATACATAAATATATACATATATGTATAAGACATACTAGACCAGACCAAACAGCATCTAAAGAAATATCTTTAGTTTGGGAAAATTACATAATAATTACATTGACTTGGTAAAATATTATGACTGCATTTTTGGAGTTGTTTTTTGGCCATGTTATTTTGAATATCTTGTAAAGGTGGTAAGAACTCACCACTTTATAGTTTTGAACAGCCAAATGTTAGGAACCAAGTCTGTTGCTTTTTCTTATCCAGCTTCTGTCTTAAATCTTTTCACAGTAAATTACACGATCTAATGATATCTGTGGGATACACTCACGCAGTCCCTGAAAGAAGCAGTAATAATGGAGTTTACACGTGTGGCTGTGGGAAGGGCAGAGGTAGGACCACACTGATGCTGAAAGCCTGCTGCTGAGACTAGTGTCGCATGGAGTGCTTTTGTAGCGGCGTAATTAAAGTCCTCCTAAAAAGGCTTCTATTTGGAAGTACTCGGATTTTATTTTTTCAGTGTATCACTGTCGCCTTTCAGCTCAGAAATTTGAATAAACTGCTGCTCTCTGATTTATATTCGTTATACAAACCAGGCTAGTTCCTGCTACTGACCATTATACACCAGTATCTCTTCTTCACCTCACGTGGAAAAGTTGTTTCCTTTGCAAATGAGCTAGACTTCTTTTTAGGCCGTATTTTCTACTTTCTTGATACTTGTCATTTTCTTAATATATTTAGAATATAAGGTTGGAGCACAAAAAACTGCTACTGCTACTTTAAAGGGATGAAAACAGTGAATTTTTTTAAAACTTAATTTTTTTTCCTTCAGTCACACTCTGACTTATTTTTAGTGAAATGCCATGTAGTGGAGTTATTGTGATATACACACTCTACTAGACTTTAATACTGAAAATACTTGGCCATTTGTTAACATTCAAGAAAAGCAATAGTATTCAAATTTGACTGTATAGGTCAGTTTATTTTACAAATAGCTGATGCTGTCCTGGAAACGTGAGGCCCTGACTGGTTAGTAACTGACAGACTCCTCAAGATGGGTCATAGATGGGATGTAAATTGAAAGAAGCAGCTGATTTTGTGTTAATCAATCTTCAAATAATTAAACTCTGCGTGTGTGGTGGGCTTGTGTAAGATTTTCAGAATGATCTTAAATAATATCCTGCTAAGAAACGGTTGTCATACGATAAATACGATAGTTTCTCTTTTAAGCTTTACTAACATATGTCAGAAGAATAATGGTAGTGTTCGAGTTCCTAAGTAAGAACTTGTAAAGAGTACGAGTTTTTGTGCTTTTTAAAAAAATTTTGTAATTAAAAATTTTTTAATTCTTTAAGTAACCATAGTTTCCCAGTGATGTGCAAAAAAGTTTTTTTTAATGTTTGACTTCTTGTTAATAGGTCACTTCTCTACATAACTGGCAATCTTGGTGTTTCACTAAGCCTATTACTCTTAGCATTGTTTTACTTTGAAACAATCGCCAACTGTAGAAAAGTTGTACAAACACTTTGTATCTGAACTAATTGAGAATAAGTTGTTGACATAATGCCATTTCCTCTCAAACTCAAGAACATTCTCCAACTTAACGATAAATGACCATCAAAATCACAAAATTAACCTTGCTGCTGCTAAGTCGTTTCAGTCGTGTCCGACTCTGTGCGACCCCATAGACAAAAGCACTATCTAATTCTTAAACCCCATGCAAATTTTGCCAGTTTTCCCAGTAATGTTTTCTGTTGTGAAAAGTTCAGAATCACAGTTGAGTTTAGTTATCTCCAGTATGAAACAGTATCACATTTTTTCCCTTGACTCGTGATGGTTTTGACTCTTCTGAAGATTACAGTTGTTCTGTAGAGTGTCTCTCTTTGGGCATGTCTGTTGTTTCCGTCTGGTTTGACTCAGATTATACAGCTTTGTCAGGAATATCACAGAAGTATTACATGTGTTCTCTCTCACTGCATGACATCAGTTTGCCCTGTGACTGATAATGTGCATTTTGATCGCTTAATTGAGGTCAGACTTCTCTTTTTTGCAGTCACTATTTTCCCTTTGGTATTAATGCCTTTGTTTGGAGGCATATTAAAACTATGTAAATATCTTGTTCTTTATCATTTGTTTACTTCAGTATATCAGAGTGGGCTCATAGTTTCCTATTCAATGGATTATAATCTTTTACAATCATTTAATGCCCAGATCATTCCAGATTTGATCATTGAGACTCCTTTTAAGCTGACTGATGCAAAGAAAGTAGGGAAAACCACTAGACCATTCAGGTATCACCTAAATCAAATCCCTTATGATTATACAGTGGAACTGAGAAATAGATTTAAGGGCCTAGATCTGATAGAGTGTCTGATGAACTATGGACTGAGGTTCGTGACATTGTACAGGAGACAGGGATCAAGACCATCCCCATGGAAAAGAAATGCAAAAAAGCAAAATGGCTGTCTGGGGAGGCCTTACACATAGCTGTGAAAAGAAGAGAAGTGAAAAGCAAAGGAGAAAAGGAAAGATATAAGCATCTGAATGCAGAGTCCAAAGAATAGCAAGAAGAGATAAGAAAGCCTTCCTCAGTGATCAATGCAAAGAAATAGAGGAAAACAACAGAATGGGAAAGACTAGAGATCTCTTCCAGAAAATAAGAGATACCAAGGGAACATTTCATGCAAAGATGGGCTCGATAAAGGACAGAAATGGTATGGACCTAACAGAAGCAGAAGATATTAAGAAGAGATGGCAAGAATACACAGAAGAACTGTACAAAAAAGATCTTCACAACCAAGATAATCACGATGGTGTGATCACTGACCTAGAGCCAGACATCCTGGAATGTGAAGTCAAGTGGGCCTTAGATAGCATCACTACGAACAAAGCTAGTGGAGGTGATGGAATTCCAGTTGAGCTCTTTCAAATCCTGAAAGATGATTCTGTGAAATTGCTGCACTCAATATGCCAGCAAATCTGGAAAACTCAGCAGTGGCCACAGGACTGGAAAAGGTCAGTTTTCATTCCAATCCCAAAGAAAGGCAATGCCAAAGAATGCTCAAACTACCGCACAATTGCACTCATCTCACACACTAGTAAAGTAATGCTCAAAATTCTCCAAGCCAGGCTTCAGCAGTACATGAACCGTGAACTTCCAGATGTTCAAGCTGGTTTTAGAAAAGGCAGAGGAACCAGAGATCAAATTGCCAACATCTGCTGGATCATGGAAAAAGCAAGAGAGTTCCAGAAAAACATCTATTTCTGCTTTATTGACTATGCCAAAGCCTTTGACTGTGTGCATCAGAATAAACTGTGGAAAATTCTGAAAGAGATGGGAATACCAACCACCTGACCTGCCTCTTGAGAAACCTATATGCAGGTCAGGAAGCAACAATTCGAACTGGACATGGAACAACAGACTGGTTCCAAATAGGAAAAGGAGTACATCAAGGCTGTATATTGTCACCCTGCTTATTTAACTTCTGTGCAGAGTACATCATGAGAAACGCTGGACTGGAAGAAGCACAAGCTGGAATCAAGATTGCCGGGAGAAATTTCAATAACCTCAGATATGCAGATGACACCACCCTTATGGCAGAAAGTGAAGAGGAACTAAAAAGCCTCTTGATGAGAATGAAAGAGGAGAGTGGAAAAGTTGGCTTAAAGCTTAACATTCAGAAAATGAAGATCATGGCATCCGGTCCCATCACTTCATGGGAAATAGATGGGGAAACAGTGGAAACAATGTCAGTCTTTATTTTTGGGGGCTCCAAAATCACTGCAGATGGTGACTGCAGCCATGAAATTAAAAGATGCTTACTCCTTGGAAGAAAAGTTATGACCAACCTAGATAGCATATTCAAAAGCAAGGACATTACTTTGCCAACAGAGGTCCATCTAGTCAAGGCTATGGTTTTCCCAGTGGTCATGTGTGGATGCGAGAGTTGTACTGTGAAGAAAGCTAAGCACCAAAGAATTGATGCTTTTGAACTGTGGTGTTGGAGAAGACTCCTGAGAGTCCCTTGTTCTGCAAGGAGATCCAACCAGTCCATTCTAAAGGAGATCAGTCCTAGGTGTTCTTTGGAAGGAATGATGCTAAAGCTGAAACTCCAGTACTTTGGCCACCTCATGCGAAGAGTTGACTCATTGGGAAAGACTCTGATGCTGGGAGGGATTGGGGGCAGGAGGAGAAGGGGACGACAGAGGATGAGATGGCTGGATGGCATCACTGACTTGATGGATGTGAGTCTGAGTGAACTCTGGGAATTGGTGATGGACAGGGAGGCCTGGCGTGCTGTGATTCATGGGGTTGCAAAGAGTCGGACACAACTGAGCGACTGAACTGAACTGAACTGATGCATCCTTTTAATATGTTGCCCATCATTCATTGAGCATTTCCTTGCTTTCCAAGCTCATCTTGTCCTTTTCATGCCCCAGCCCTGGAATTAGCCATTTCTCCAAGGAGCTCTGGTTCCTTTTGGATAAGAATGGTATTTAAAAGCCAAGATCTTGATGGCATGTTTTCATTATTGAGAGTGGTACTGTCCCTTTCAAAAAATATTGTATGTATTTTTATTTATAGAAGAATATATAAAACTTAAATCTTTTACATTTATATATACATACACATTCAGAAGTTTTATATGTATTTTGTTGGTTTTATTTATATTTTTAGATGTTAAAAACCATGAATTCATACCAGTACTTCCAAATTCATTCCAGTACTATAGGGTTTATTCCAGTTTTCTCCCTTTCCATGGTGTAGCTCCCTTCTTTGACAGAATAAATCTGACTTCCGTTATTCTTGATACTAATATATTTCCTCATTTGGTCAGTTTTCTGGTATGTGACAGCCTTTCCTTGCATGGATGCCTTCCTCACCCGATGGGCTCCAGCATCTTGTTCTGAGCCTTCTTCCCATGCAGATGCCCTCTTCACCCCATTCAGGCTCTGCTACTCCACACTAACCCCCTTTTCACGGTGTGGACACCCTCCTCACCATGCTTAGGCTCCGATACCCCCATGCCAGCTGCCCCTCTGTGTGCATGCCCTCCAGCCACACTTGGATTCAGACTCCCAACCTCACCTCAGGCCCCTCCTCTCCCCATGAGAACCCTTCTCAGAAATAATCTTTAAATGAGTCCCAAGCATAAAAATGAAATTAGACCTCTGTCTGACACACTTCGGGGAAACTGTGGAATCCCAGAAGCAGAAAGATGAAAGAAAATCTTTCAGAAACTCTTAAATTTATAGAAGATGTGTTTATAGAGGTCAGAAGGCAAAGGAATAGCTTCAAAGTTCTGAGAGGAAGTAACCATCTGGAATTTTATATCCAGTAGACTATACTTTTCAACAGCATTAAGTTTGAGAGATTAAAAGATTCTTATTGAAAGTTCTCAGGAAGCATGAAATTGAACACATAAGTGAACAGGATGTAAGAAGAAATGGAGAGCAAAATAGTTGGATAACTTACAGGTGACTCCAAGAAACAGCCACTGTGTAAAACAACGTCAGACGCCGTTTAGTCAGTGAAAGAGAGTTGTGTCCGACTCTTTGTGACCCCATGGACTATATAGTCCATGAGTTCTCGAGGCCAGAATACTGGATGGGTAGCCTTTCCCTTCTCCAGGGGATCTTCCCAGCCCAGGGACTGAACCCAGGTCTATTTGGGGGAGGGTTCTAAAAAATAAGGTCAAAATAATTTGTTCTTAATTGTGATTGGTACTAAGATCCTGTTGTTCAGCCATAGGATAGAGAAATTTACACTCTAAGCCAAGTAAGCATATCTGAGAATGTAAAGGACAAACACTAAAAGGACACAGAGAAAAAAAACTCGAATACTTCAAACCAACAGAGAAAGATAACGGAGTCTAAAGGAACAGATTATTAGAAGATAAAAAAGAAGGAAGCAAAAGACAATCACTGTAAGCAGAAAGCACAAAATAAGATGACAGATATCCAAATTTACCTGATATAGCAACAAATATAAACAGATTAAATTCAACAGGAGAATGACAGAAGTTGAATTTATAACATAGACGAAGGGTTTACTACTCTACATAGGCTCTCAGTGAAAGCACTGACCAAAGCTCTAGTGAGCAAAATTTAACATGAAAGGAATAAGGATGCAGAAGAAATGTTGAACGAGGAAATGGGTAAAAGACAAGCATCGGAAAGAATGGAACTCAATAATTTTAAACCATATTTTACGTACCACCTACGGTGCAGTTTTGTGGAATGTGTGAAGCAAGCAGATGAACTCCGCGGTTATATAACTGTTTTGCTTTGAAGCTCATCCTTGGGTTCGTTAGTTTTCTACCTGTGGTGCATCATGATTTTCTGCAGAACCTCACACTGAGTTCCAGGCTTTCATGATTTCTTTTTTGCTTCCCTGGACAAAAGCAAAAATCAAACTGCTGTATAGCAACTTTCTTTTGATGAACTCTTCTGACTTGTCTCTAGATTTATATTTTAAATCTGCCCAACAAAAATTACATTTTGTTGCACACACTAGGCATTCATCTTAATTAATGTTCCAGTCTCTTTCACATGCTACATGAATAATCACTGTTAAAATTAATTTTTCTTTTTGATCTGGGCAGACTAAGAAGCGTAGTTAATACATAGCAAGATTGAAACAGAAAAGATACAGGCATAATGCATACAGTACTTTATTCGTAACCAATAATAACTTTCACCTATTGACTGTAGAGTCTCAGCCAGGCCCGTTTACATCCCTGTAAACACTTGGCGTTTAAGCCAGTCATCCTTTGTTCCCTGGACTGACCTCAGCAGGACCCCTGAAATTATATTTTTGTGTGTGTCTTTGTGTGTGTTTCTTCCTCTCTCCCTGCTTCCCTTCTTCTCCTTTCCTTCCTCTCCTCCTTTCCTTCCTTTCTCTCCTTCTTTCCTTCTTTCTTCCTTTAACAAGGAAATGGCTTTTGAGAGCAAAATTCTAAAGAAGGATTACAACAGAGAGAGAAGAAATACTAGACTAATTTGCTTGTCCCACTCTAGTCTGTTGCAAAACATATCGAAACATTAGACTATATTGGTGGAAAAATAAATTACAAGTAATAAATTGGTTTCAACATTATTGTGTGAATGCAATTAAGGTTTGTAATAGAAGTAGCAAATATTTTATTCCTCTGGTTCAGTTCACTTACACCTGGGAGCCTTCTGTACAAGGGTTTCAATAGTGTGGAGCCGGCATTAACTGTTGTTTCTGTCCTCCCAGGACCCCCTTCTTTAGTCTTCATCTGAAGACAGAACCCACTGCTCCACACAGATGTGGGCACAGCAGGTGATAACCTGAGCCAGGATCCCTTTTCCCACAGGATGACAGTGCAGTGAAGCAATTTAAAAAGGAGGGCGGGGTGGGGGTGGGGGGCTCCTGATAGCTTTTCTGTGCTCACTCATTAGCTGTGTGACTTCAGACAGATTACTTAATCTCCTTGTGTTCCAATACTCTGATAATTAAAATCTGAGAAGTAACCTGCACATGGATGTTTATAGCAGCCTTATTCTTAATTGCCATAACTTGAAGCATTCAACTAAGTTAATCAATAAACTGTGATACATCCAGACAAAGCAATATTAAAGCACTAAAAAGAAATGAGCAATACAGACAGTAATATTGTGTTAGCAAGTTCCATGATTATAAGAAACTAGATCTTAGTTAGTCCTACCACAAAAAAGAAATAATTATGAGATATGATAGCGCTGCCAACTGTCATGACAGTGGCAGTTATATTACAATATATAAATGCATCAAATCAACATCTGAACACCTTAAATTTACAGAATGTTATATGTGAAACATATTTCAATAAAAATTTAAAAGAACGAAGAAATGAGCTATCAAGCTATGAAAGGACATTGAACCATCTTAAGTGCGTATTACTAAGTGAAAGAAGCCAATCTGAAAAGGCTACATACTATATAATTCCAACTACATGACATTCTGAAAAAGGCAAAACTATGGAGACAGTAAAAGGATCTTTGGCGGCCAGGGGCTAGGGAGGAAGGAGTGAGTGTGAGAGGCAGTGATTAAGGGGGGGTTAAAGCTTTGCGATGTGTAAGATGAAGAGTATCTGAGGAGGGACTGGCCTTTGTAAGGGGTGATCCCCTGACTTCAGTAGGAGGGACGGGTGCAGTGGGGGGCTCAGATGAAGTTCTGTAGGCTTTATAGAGGGAACATGAGAGCTGACGTGCAAGGCGGGTACACCAGGCAGGGCTTCCTAGGCAGGAGGGGAATGAGTGCGCAGACCAGGAAGCATGAACAGCGTTCCTTACTTGAGAAACACCCTTGGCATGTCTGAAGTAGAGGGTTGGGATGGGCAGAGCTGGTGTTGGTAAGGGGAGGTGGGAGAAGCTGATGAGAATCAGCTCATGGAAAGTGTACTTTGGAATGGTTTCCCTTTGCAGCAGAGAACAAATAGAGGTTTTTAAATCTTGAGCTAGTTTGACTTTATGTAATTTTAGAAAAGTAGCGATCTTCACCTGGAATGGATTGGTGGGAGAGACTGGTTAGGAAGCCATCACGGTGACCTGGGGAGACAGTGAGGATCTGAACTGGGGCAGTGGAGGGGGGAGGGGAGGGTGGAGCGGGGGCGCCACGAAGAAGCGGAGCTGCTGGTCTACCAGCTGACTTTATGGAATATCAACTGTTTGAGTAACACTCAGGCCTCTAGTTCTAATGACTGGTAATTAGTGGTGAGTCCATCAAGGAGAAAAACTGGGTCCATGGAGGAAGGAGAGAGAGCTCAGTTGAGGAGCTGCTGAGCTTGTGGAACCCGTGGGCTGTCTTGGTGAATATGTCTGGTGAGCCTGTCTGGGGATGCACCTCCAGAGGGAAACTTCTCCTTCCAGGGATGCCCAACTGGGTCTGTTATTGTTTGATTCTGAACTTTATGCAAGTTTGCTTGTTTGGATTCAGATTAATTATTTCATGGTTATACTGAGTAAAACAACATGAAAAAAATAAAATATTACTCCCAAAGTTTGATAATATGATATCAGGATCCTAAAACTATTACTACTTTATGATTCAGTCATTCTGCTGTCTACCCTAAAGGAAAAAATCCTAACAAAGATTTACGTGCAAAGATGTTTTGAATCAGTTTAGTTGTAATGGTGAGAACAAACAGTATACTTAGAAAATAAACTAGAAGGTATATAACTGTGGTGTGTGCATGCTAAGTTGCTTCAGTCGTGTCTGACTCTTTGTGACCCTATGGACTGTAGCCCACCAGGCTCCTCTGTCCATGGGATTCTCCAGGCAAGAATACTGGAGTGGGTTGCCATTTCCTCCTCCAGGGGATCTTCCTGACTCAGGGATCAAACCTACGTCTCTTATGTTTCCGGCATTGGCAAGCAGGTTCTTTATCACTAGTGCCACCGGAAAAGTGAGACTCTAGATAATGACCTTATTGGTGACTTTTATTTTCTTCTTTTTGAGAGTTTGTGATTTATAGATTTTCTAAAATGAGCATGCATTATACTCTCTGACATGGAAAAAAATTTGTAGAAATGTATAAAATGTCCAACAATAGGTAAATAGTAAATTCTGCTATACCTATAGGATATGTAGTTATGGAGCTATTTATTTTGTTTATGAAAAGTATTTAATGAAGAAAATACTTATAAAACACTAATGATCAGCTCTATGATTATATGAAGATATATATCTCTGGAAAGGCTGGCATAGGCTAGGGGTGGTGGGATTGTGGGTGCTCATTTTCTCTATTTCCAAGTTTCCACAGTGATTTTTATTATATTTCTTTTCATCTTTTTTTTTTTTAATTTTCTGGTTTCTGTAGGGCTTTTTGCTTCTTTCTTCTGCTTTTCTTGAGAAAGTTTGTTATTTTTTCCTTTTCTACCACTGTAGAAACTACAGATTGTGTATGAATGGTTTCCTTTAAGTGTTTAACATACTCAGTTATAAGTTTCCTAACAAAGTCTTGATTTCTCACTATTTTTGCCCTTCTTCTGATGTGATGAGGATCTTTACCTGTTGTAAGAATCCACAAAAGATAGCATGCCACATCTTGTTTAGCTTTCCACTCATTTTAACACACAAAAAAAAATGGTTTAAAATTTCTTACCGTAAGTAGTTTGTTTATTAACGTTTTTTACAGCTTTGGTTCTGTATTAGTTTCTTAGGGCTTCCATAACAGAGTTCCTCAGATTTTAAACAACAGATTCATTTTCTCACGATTCTGAAAGCCAGGATTCCAGGGTAAAAGTGTCTGCAGGGTTGGTTTCTTCTGAGGCTTTCCTCCTTGGCTTGCAAACGGCCACCTTCTGTTCGTGTCCCCATAGGGTCTTCCTCTGCGTGTGCGTGTCTGTGTCCAGAGCTCTCCTTGTAAAGACGCCAGTGATGCTGGATCAGGGTCCACACTCATGACCTCATTTTAACTTAATTATCTCTTTCAAATACAGTCCTACTCTGAGGTCCTGGGGGTTAAGACGTCAACATATGAGTTTGGTGGGGAAGGGAGGACACGTTTCAGCCCATAACTGTATTCTCCTGCCTGGGTTTAAGTTCCCTTCTCTCTAGGAAGTTCTTTAGCAAAGATGTGTGGGAAAGAGACTATGTACATCTCTGTACATCTGAAAATCTCTTCACTTCCTTCAACCTTAAGTAGCGTTCCTAAATATAATGTTTTAGGTTGATCGTTATTTTCCCTTAGCACCATGAGAATCTGTATACATCCATGTATCATGTATTTATTGAGTCCCTGTACTGTGTCAGGTACTGTACAGGTGCTGGGAATACACTAGTGAACCAGGGAGTATTCAGCTCTAGAGGGAGGAAAAAGCATTTGTGCAGTTGTGTGAACATACGTTTTCATTTCTCTTGGGTAAACTGGGAGGAGTGGGAATGCCTGGGTCACGTGGAAGTGTGTGTTTAATCTTATATGAAACTGCTGAAAGTTTTCCAGAATGGTTGTACTGAAGGGGATGACAGAGGATGAGATGGTTGGATGGCATCACCGACTCAATGGACATGAGTTTTAGTAAACTCCAGGAGTTGGTGATGGATAGGGAAGCCTGGTGTGGTACAGTCCATAGGGTCACAAAGAGCTGGACACGACTGAGCAACTGAATTGAACTGTACCATTTTACGTTCAATGTATGAGATTGATTGCTTTTTAGAGTTTTAAAGTTTCTATATCGTTCTGTTTTGTACCTGAGTGAAGTATTGTCTAATTCACTAATTCTCTATTCTGTTGACTTTATCTAGTCTAGAATTTATCTAGTTCATTAAACTGGGTTTTTTACATGTATATAGATTTTTTTCCGTTTAGAAATCTTAGTTGATCCAACTTACTAATATTTGTTTTATTTCTACAAGTTTAATATCCATAGTTTCTTATTAGTTTTCTGGAAGCTAATTCTCCTGTTTATCTCTTTGAAGACTCTATGATTTGTATTAAAGTCAGTTTTGGATGACTCTCTTTACTTTCTCTAAATGGAATTAATCTTCTTAGTAAACTTGGTTCCTTCTTAGCATTTAATTTCTCATATAGTAAAATTCTGGGTACAGACTCTAAGTAGAAGTTTATTTTTCATTCTGACCTCACCCCTTTCTGACTAGTAATTTTATATTGCCTCCAACTAGGCTTTTGTAGCCAGAGCTCAGAAATGGTTCTTAAATTGCCACCTAAAGGTCCCTGACCAGGTTACAGTGATATTGGATGTATCACAGATTAGGTCATCAGATCACTGGGAATCTTGACTCAATCTTGTCATGGGCTACTTTAGTCTTTCCTACCCCCAAAGAGTCAAGTTCTCAGTTACTCCTATTCTGGACTATTAAAACACAATTTTGGGGAAAAGATAAAAATATGACTCTCATACAGTTATAAGAATGAATATGCATTAAAAAATTTATTCTACTCTTATGATATGAAGGAACCAGGCACATGTTTTATCCAGTTAAAAGGAAAAGTCAAACCATCACAAATTTATATGGAGGAAAGAATGTTAAGGTGAACTGCAGGTAGAGATAAAACTGGTGTTTGGGTTGGGGTGGGGAACTCATAGATTACTACCAGATTGGACAAAATTTGTATACCTACCAATTACCTACAGTTTACAAATAGTTCCAAAATGGCTTCAAACCAGCAAACAGGGTTGGAATGTGATAACTTGAAAAAGCGGGCCGTACATTCTTCACAATAGCCAAGGCATGGAAACAACCAAACAACCTAAATGTCCACTGAAAGACAAATGGATAAAGATGTGGTACGTATATGCAATGGAGCACTACTCAGCCATTCCAGAGAAGACATACAGATGGCCAAGAGGCACATGAAAAGTGCTCAACATTGCCAATTATTAGAGAAATGCAAATCAAAACTACAATGAGATACCACCTATTACTAGTCAGAATGGCCACCATCAAAAAAGCTGCAAACAGTAAATGCTGGAGAGGATGTAGAAAAGTCACTCCTACAGTGTTGGTGGGAATGTAAGTTGGTGCATCCACTATGGAGAACGGTATGGAGGTTACTCAGAAGACTAAAAATAGAATTACCATATGAGCCAGCATTCCCACTTCTGGGAATATATCCAGACAAAACTATAGTTCAAAATGGTACATGCACCCTGTGTCCACAGCAGCAGTATTCACAACAGCCAAGACACAGAAACGACCTAGATGCCCATCAATCAATGAATGGATAAAGAAGACGTGGCACAAATATATACTGGAAAATTCTCAGCCACAAAAGGAACAAAATAATGCCATTTGCAGCAGCATGGCTGCAACTAGAGATTACCATACTAAGCATAAGCAAGCCAGAAGGAGAAAGACAAATACCATATGATATCATATGTGGAATCTAAAATATGACACAATGAACCCATCTACGAAACAAAGTCCCCAGGTCGCGCTAGTGGTAAAGAACCCGCCTGCTAATTGCAGGAGATGTAAGAGATGTGGGTTCAATCCCTGGGTCAGGAAGACCCCCTGGAGGAGGAAACAGCAACCCACTTCAGTATTCTTGCCTGGAAGATCCTATGGGCAGAGAAGCCTGGCAGGCTATAGTCTGTAGGGTCCCAAAGAGTCATACATGACTGAAGCAACTTAGCCCATGAAACAGACTCACAGACATAGAGGACAGACCGGTGGTTGCCAGTCGGGGGGAGAGGGGTGGGGGGAATGGAGTTGGGGGCTGGGGTTAGCAGATGTAAGCTTTTATATACAGGATGGATAAACAAGGTCCTACTGGATAGCATGGAGAACAATATTCAATATCCTGTGATAAACCACAATGGAAAAGAGTATGATAAAGAATATATAATATATATCTTATGTGCATATATATATAACTGAATCACTTTGCTGTACAACAGAAATTAACACATTGTAAATCAACTGCACTTCAATAAAAATATATTGATTGAAAAAAGAAACTAAAATCATTAATACTCCCTTCCCCAAGGAAAGTGTGGTATAAACAGTGCATCATTTTCCATTGAAACCCTTTTCCTATGAATAGAGAACCTTAGTGGACTCCCTACTTGCTTGAGTCTTGCTTATCACATTGTTTTGCTCTTGGTGTTGCTACAAGGGGAATGTGTATTCTTTTTGAACATGGAGCAGAGGTGTTGCTTAAGTATTTATACTGTCTTGAGTGGGAAGTACATCTTGTTTTACTTAATAATAAAGATACATAATCTAAAATATGTTAAAACTCTCAAAGCAATCTGATCTTGTTAATTGGCCCAACATGTGATCATAATACATTTCCTTTCCACTAACACCTGCCTCCCTTTTACTTTGAAACTCAAACAGATCTTTCTCATGTTAGTGCTGTTTTCCTTTTCTTACTAAAGCCCTGGCTCTTTTTCTCTTCTTTTTTTCTACTAGCAAACTTACCCTTTTCTTTCTCTCACAACCCATTTCTTCCTGAAACTTCCTCTGCATGTCAGAGATCATGGCAGTTAGTGTATCTTGAAGCTGGGATTCCAACTTGGTTCTGATGGCAAAGCCATCACACTCAACCATCATGACCCTGCAGAAGGACTTAGAACTGGGCATGGAGGGAAAGACAGGGTCTGTTAGGCAGAAGGGAATAAAGAAGGCATTTCAATATGTCAGTGGCACACAGCTTATCTGGCTGGGGCCCAAGTTCCTGCTGAAAGAGAATAATAAGCGATGGAGCTGTAGAGGGGAGGGGGCCTGTACTGCTCAGGTGAGGCTCACAGACTGTACTGACCCTTGCTCGATACTTTGTGTTGTTTAATCTTTATATTGACTCCACAAGACCCACAAGATATGGGTATCCCCACCTAAGGCTTCAGAGAACAAAAGCACAGTCCTATGACTTATCTGTAATCTCCTGCCATCAGAGAATACCAGTCTTTTCAACTATGGGTCACTGTGCTTTCTATCAGTACTTTATATAAGCTATTGAAGTCTTCAGGGTTTTAAGTGAAGTGGTTAGGATTGTATTTAGGAAAAAGATGCGATGAAAGAGAAGCCTGAGTCTTCTTTTGACCTGATACTGAATATCATTTGAAGGCAGTAGCCCTTGTCCAGCACTAAAATTGGGATTTCAAAATGATTCTATGCTGAAATTTAGAAGTAGTGACCTGAAAGCCACAGAGGGTCTTCTAGAACCCAGCTACTCTGAAGTATGGTCTTCGCGCCTATAACTTGAGTATAATCCTGGGCTTATTAAAAATGCAATTTCTCATCCACACACCTATGGACACCTTATCTTTGACAAAGGAGGCAAGATATACGATGGAGAAAAGACAATCTCTTTAACAAGTGGTGCTGGGAAAACTGGTCAACCACTTGTAAAAGAATGAAACTAGAACACTTTCTAACACCATACACAAAAATAAACTCAAGGTGGATTAAAGATCTAAACGTAAGACCAGAAACTATAAAACTCCTAGAGGAGAACATAGGCAGAACACTCTCCAACATAAATCACAGCAGGATCCACTATGACCCACCTCCAAGAATATTGGAAATAAAAGCAAAAATAAACAAATGGGACCTAATTAAACTTAAAAGCTTTTGCACAACAAAGGAAACTAAAAGCAAGGTGAAAAGACAGCCTTCAGAATGGGAGAAAATAATAGCAAATGAAGCAACTGACAAACAACTAATCTCAAAAATATACAAGCAACTCCTACAGCTGAATTCCAGAAAAATAAATGACCCAATCAAAAAATGGGCCAAAGAACTAAATAGACATTTCTCCAAAGAAGACATACGGATGGCTGACAAACACATGAAAAGATTCTCAACATCACTCATTATCAGAGAAATGCAGATCAAAAGCACAATGAGGTACCATCTCACTCTGGTCGGAATGGCTGCGATCCAAAAGTCTACAGTCAGTCAGTGCTGGAGAGGGTGTGGAGAAAAGGGAACCCTCTTACACTGTTGGTGGGAATGCAAACTAGTACAGCCACTATGGAGAACAGTGTGGAGATTCCTTAAAAAGCTGGAAATAGAACTGCCTTATGACCCAGCAATCCCACTGCTGGGCATACACACCAAGGAAACCAGAAATGAAAGAGACACGTGTACCCCAATGTTCATCGCAGCACTGTTTATAATAGCCAGGACATGGAAGCAACCTCAATGTCTATCAGCAGACAAATGGATAAGAAAGCTTTGGTACATATACACAGTGGAATAGTACTCAGCCATTAAAAAGAATACATTTGAATCAGTTCTAATGAGGTGAATGAGACTGGAGCCTATTGTACAGAGTGAAGTAAGCCAGAAAGAAAAACACCAATACAGTATACTAACACATATATATGGAATCTAGAAAGATGGTAATGATAACCCTGTATGCGAGACAGCAAAAGAGACACAGATGTATAGAACAGTCTTTTGGACTCTGTGGGAGAGGGTGAGGGTGGGATGATTTGGGAGAATGGCATTGAAACATGTGTATTATCATATGTGAAACGGTTCAGGTTCAATGCATGAGACAGGGTGCTCAGGGCTGGTGCACTGGGATGACCCAGAGGGATGGAATGGGGAGGGAAGTGGGAGGGGGGTTCAGGATGGGGAACACATGTACACCCATGGTGGATTCATTTCAATGTATGGCAAAACCAATGCAATATTGTAAAGTAATTAGTCTCCAGTTAAATAAATTTATATTAAAAAAATGCAAAATCTCATACCCCTACCTCAGACTTAACTAGATCAAAAATCTCTGGGAGTGGAGTCCAGGAAGCTGTGCTTTTAACAAGCCCTGTTTATTTAGCAATGGACAATATTATGGTGCCCAGATGATTATTAGGTATGCAGAAGCTTGAGAAAGCTTTGATATTTTCCCCTGGGCACTTTACCTGCTTTCAGCATTTCCTGGTTGTCTAATGACTGCCTCTAAAATGATTTCTTCAATAGTAGTACAGAAACTTCATCAGCACATTAAACAATAAGTACTTTATGAGCAATGTATCATCATTGGCATCTAGGAAGCTGACTTATAAACTGTCTTTAGCATTAAGTTTAACTCTAGCATAAAATTTAACTTGCACGTGAAGGTGGCAGCATATGGAAAAACATTTGGGAGGCTATACACCAAAACTGTGAAAGAGGAAGTTATTCATGACACTTGTTAAGGAATGTGGGGTAGACTTTATTCAGGGGGACTGCCATGGGAAAAGTGGGGATTTGTGTCCAAGGAGCAAAGTTGGGCACACGTTGCGGGGAGGTGGTAGATGGGAAATTACTAAGAGGATAGGGTAATTTTTTGCTAACTTGACCTGGCAGGATTCTTGTTGAAGACAGACTGGGGTGATCAGATAATACCTGGGGAACGGTGGAGGACGAGGAATTTGATCAGATACTGAGGGCTGTGTTGGGGGGGAAGGGGGTGGCTAAGCTAACTTGACAATGTTCTTGCTTAACTCCCAGAGGACATGCGCAGGTTGGGATTTAGTCAGGCTCAGAGGATCCCAACTCAAGTTTGTCCAGGAGCGAGTCTTCGTCATCTCTACTGTGATTATCTTTGGGGAAAGTTGGGGGACTGTGGAGAAGTAAAGGGAGGGGCTTTAACTTTTACCACCTACATTTAAAAAACATTTTATAGGAGGGTAGTTGCTACCTTCCCCTACCTTTTATATTATACTCTTATACATGGATAATCATTTATATCATTACAGGTTTTGTGTGTGAAACTGTGTGGAAACCTGAAATTCTATCAATCAAATCTTTATAGTACACTGGTGCCATCTGATGGTAAGCTTTCTTATCACTTCTGTGATTTCCCCAGGCTAATTTTTCATCTTTCTAAATTAAGTGAGAAATGTGAGTTTTGAGCAAAACAGACTTTTCTTGTGTTGCCCCTTCCACTCTTCCCCATCAGAGTTCAGTTTCTGCCTTCTCTGCTCCCATAAGATCTGATGTCTTTTGGCAAACTCCCATCCCAGTAATCAAAGGAGTTAGAGATGACTTGGAAGTAGTTTCTGCCCTCAGTACATTTTTACCTGGCAAGACTCTAAGCAGATAATTATAACAAAGTGTGGTACACACTTAATAAAATGTTAATAGAATGGTGGGGGGAATATGTTAACTAGTATAATGAAAGCACTATAAGAGTGATACAAATTATTACAGGAATTCAGAGGGTTATGAATTCCATATTTAAGTATACCTTCTAGAGTTTTTGTTCATAATGGTTAGTAATAATTTTAAAGTTATTTTAAAAAGTACATTTTATCCATCCTCTATTATCAACTTTTTTTTTCCTAACAGAAATCACAGTTAGTTATAAACATGGCCTTCCCTTGATAACACTTACTCTGCCGTCCAGAAAAGAGCGCTGTCAATTTGTAGTCAAGCCAATGTTATCAACCGTGGGTTCATTCCTTCAGGACCTACAAAATGAAGACAAAGGTATCAGAACAGCTGCCATCTTCACAGCAGGTATATATATATATATTTCCAGCTTTGTCTTTTTTTCTTCTTTTGAACCTTTGTTTTGTTTCTTTACTTTCTACAAAATTATTATATAATAAATGGTTGGTCTTTACTGAGTCCTTCATTTTTGAACATGAGTGATGTAAAAAAAATGAACTCTAATGGATAAAAAAGAAATGGAAGTTTAATTCATGTTTTGGTTATTTATTTCATAAACTTAGCCCCCAGATTTTTCTCTGAGAAAATTTTAATGACATAGTAATTATCATCTAGTTTTCTGTAAGAAATGTGAATAATTAGAAAATGAAATGCAGGCTCCATGATTGAAATAGACAGTGAATAATACACAAATAGTTCATTGATCTTTGTTATAAAGCAGTTTTAGAGTGTTTTTTGACAGAATTAATAGGCAGAATTAATTCTCAGGAAACTAGTATGATACCAGCAGAGGTAGTTAATCAGATAGACTTTTAAATAAATGTAGCATATAGCTTTTATATTTGTATGATCTAAGGACATAAAAGCAGGCCCTACGGCCCCTAAAAGAGAATAAAGAATTCTTACCCCAGCCCGATATACCAGGCTACTATAAATATAAACAAATGAATAAATTTGCACTGTTATTTTATTGTAGTATTTACATTCTTAGAATAAGCTTATTTAAAAGTTAATGATTACTATGACAGTTTTGGAAAGGAAATTAACTTGGTTCTGTCCAAGTTCAGAACCAATTAAGGGATAGATATAAAAGTTGGAAGAGTAGAGATTAACAACTAATTTACTTAACAAGCATTGAGCAGCTAACAGATGTGACCTGAAACAAATAGACTGCCAGATATTTCTCCAGCAAAGATGGCTTTATTGCAGAGAGTGGAGAACTGCAGTTCAGTGTCTGCAGCCACTCACACGAGTCACGTGTGAGGATTTGCAAGACGAGGGAAGGAGGACGCTTCTGAAGAAGGAAAGGAAGCGGGGAGGACAGCAGCAAACAGAGGGTCCCTGGCTTTTCACTGGCTGGGTCCTTGGTAAAGAGGAGGCGCCCTCTTCCTGCTGGGCAGTGCCCACAGGGTGTGAGAGCTCCCCCTTCTGGTCTCCAGACTCTATTTAATTGAAGTTCCTGTGTATTAATCCTATATGCCAGGCCTTGTTCTAGATGCTAGAGACAGCAAAGAACAATAGAGATTAAACTCCTGTTCTTATGGAACTAACATTTTACAAGGAGAAAGAAACAAAATAAATAATTTATAAATTATATAAACTTTAAATTTGTATATTAGATAATAAGTGTTCCAGTGAAAAGGCAGAGTCATGGGGAGGTGGGAGTGTGTGCGTTTGGGGGAGGTACTCACTAAGGTCACATTTGAGTGAAGACCTGGAAGAGATATGACAGGGATGGGAGAAGAGCTTTCCAGACAGAGACCCTCAGGTGGGAGCCAACTCCACCCTCAGCCGTAAAGGGAGGGAGCTGGATACAGGTAGGAGGGGTAGGGCAGACTAGGGAAAACCTCCATTGTAGGTTGTTGGAAGGACTTTGGATTCAACTGGAAGGGGAGTTTCTTCCTGGTAAAACCAAGGTCAGAGAAATGAGGATTTAGCCCTGTGGCCACAATGGCCTAATACTTCATCCTTGACTGGACGTATTCCTGCCAGTCGCAGGAACACCGAATCCCCGGGGCCTTCCCTATGGGGCAAGGCCTGCCTTCCTCAGAAGAGGCAGAATTCAGAAGGGCACCAAACACAGTGCTCACATGGAGTGTGCGCCAGAAAAGCACCAGCATTCTTAGAGTACAGGTGCTCTTTGGACTGAGTGAAAACACTTTCTTGGGGTTCATGTCAGTACTTGCCCAAGAATAGGTGAAAAATTCATCACTGTATCATGAGCTCCTTAAAAGTGTTTCATATCCGTCTCTAGCTGATCCTGTATTAGTATAAAGGAGAATGTAGTACTTCAACTGAGAAATCATACTCGGCTGATTTCTTTTTATTATACTATTTTAAGGAGCAGGTTTGAAGTCATTTAAATGTAAATTTTTAAATGACACTTGCAAATCAGATAAAATGGATTTGGTGTGTTGCTGATCTTTTTTTTTTTTTTTAAGAGGCTCTGTGGGTGGAATTTGCCGGCATTTAATTTGGGCTTGAAAAGAGTGTTCTAAGCTTGTCACAGTTTTGCCCATAACGTGGGTGGAGTTATTTGGCAATTCCTGGGAAGATGATCTCACCCCAGCTGATGAACAGGAACCCAAACAGCCATATTCTAGGAACAGACCCAGGTGCAGACTTGACTTGCTGCCTTCTGGAACAAAAGAACTGCTGAGAACCAGACAGGAGGCAGGCATCCGGGTTCTTCCTGATTTTACTAGCAGTGTTACTCTTATCATGCGTATTAGTGTAGCTGAAACCTCTCTGGTTGAATGCAGCCAAGCAGATACCAGGCCAGGCGAGAATATACGTCTTGGACTTTATATCAGGTAATCATGTATAGACTATTCTGAAAGAATAATGATAGAGAAACCCCTCCCAGCACTTTTTTTTTGCTTATTATTCAATGAGTTTGAATCTTAACCCCTGGGTTACATTAAACTTCAAAAATATAAGAACAGCTAGGCTAGATAGGAAGCTGTGCAAAGCACACTGACGTTGAAATTTTCCTAGAGAATTTTTTTTCTGAAATGTTCCTAGGATATTTGAAATCACTGTTAGAATCTCTCCTGCCTCTCTCCAGCCTTTAAACATGCCACACAGGTGCATGCTTGCTCCTGCCACAGTTTTGCCTCTTTTCATCTTTCCTAAGCTAGAAAGGGAGGCAGCCCTGTGTGGTCGTGGTTTGAGGTGGTTTAAACAATACAACTCACTCACCTTTAGTAATTAAAAATAAAAGTGTTAGTCACTCAGTCGCATCTGACTCTTTGCGACCCCGTGGACTGTAGCCCACCAGGCTTCTCCGTCCGTGGCATTCTCCAGGCAAGAATACTGGAATGTGTTGTGTTTCCTTCTCCAGGGGATCTTCCCGACCCAGGAATTGAACCTGTGTCTCCCTCTCTGCAGGCAGATTCTTTACTGTCTAAGCCACCAGGGAAAGCAAAAGTTACTCAGTTGTGTCTGACTCTTGTGACTCCATGGCCTGTATAGTCCGTGGAATTCTCCAGGCCAGAATACTGGAGTGGGTAGCGTTTCCCTTCTCCCAGGGGTCTTCCCAACCCAGGGATCGAACCCAGGTCTTCCACATTGCAGGTGGATTCTTTACCAGTTGAGCCACAAAGGAAGTTCGAAAAAAATAAGAGAAAGGTGGGCTTTTTTAAAATGTTAACTACCTGTGTTCCTCCACCACGAAGTCAGGGGCTTGGCCATAAGCCACAGAGATGGACACTGGCTGAGCTGAGGAGAGTGTCAGCAGGCTTTCTAATTGGAACTGACAGAAAACCAGGCTCAGAAGACGGCAGGAGCCACAGAAGGCCGTGGGTGAAGAAGTTAGCCTGGGAATGGTTGGCGGGCTTTGCTGCTGGCACCCCATCCCCCAGCCTCCACCTCTGCCTCCAATGGCCTTGCTGCGATGAGTCCCTGCCTCCCTCCCCGGAATCTGTGCATGACTGTCTGTAGGAACTGTCCAGTCTCACCAGGAGCGTCAGTCTGGACCCCAGCCCTGCTGACAGAGAGGGGGTGATGGGGGGTCTGCTTGTTCGTCTTGGTCCAGGGTAACGGGCAGTATTGGGAGCATTACTCCCAGTGGGAACAGTCTTGGGTATTGGGGAGCTTCTGCCCACCCAAAAAGGCAAATGTCCACTGCTGTATTATAAAGACCTGTTGAAAAATGGTTCTTATTATTCTAAAACAAGGACATATTTTTGCATTTTCAGATGGCACTGAAATTGCAGCTTCAACCTTGATGGAAATTTTGCTAAAGAATGATTTTAAACTTGTTATTGATAAAATAACATATGATGTACAGTGCCCTAAGAAAGGTAAGAAGCACAGCTGTGAACTATCTTCACATTTCCCTGTTGCTGTGGGCCTTTTTTCAGGGAGCAGGCTTATCCTGAGAATCTTTTTAATTAACCAAATGACCAAGAAGGCTTTGGAGAACCAGTATTTAAGCTTTTCTAGCGAGGGTAGAAATGATCGGTAGAAGTTGGGTGTCAGGGCTTAATGTAGTCTCACATACTCTTCTTAGACTTTTAAGACTTTGTTCTAGGATCTTGAATGCTTAATCTGACATTATTGGGTTAAGAAGAAGTGGACCTGAAAATCAGGAACTCGGGTGTATACTGTTGTACAGTTTTTAGCTCTTTTTTTTTTTTTTTAAGTAGGCTTTATTTTTTAAAGGGCAGTTTCAAGTTCATAGCAAGATTGAGCAGATAGTACAGAGGTCCTGTATACTAATGTACCCATTCCCCGCAGACTCCCCTACTGTAAACACCAGAATGGAACATTTCTTTTTGTCATGAACCTACATCGAAACATCGTTATCAGTCCAAGTCCATACTTTACATTATGGTTTGCTCTTGGTGTTGTATGTTTTATGGGGTTTTAAGGCTATATTTTATTACTGAACTGTAGTTGCTTTACAGTGTTTCAGAGTTCCACACAGTGATTCAGTTGTGTGTGTGTGTGTGTATGTGTGTGTATATGACTGAGATTCTTGTCCGTTATAGATTATTACAAGATACTGAATGTAGTTCCCTGTTGCTTTATTGTTGTTTTCCAGTCCCTAAGTTGTGTCCATCTCTTTGAGACCCCATGAACTGCAGCATGCCAGGCTTCCCTGACCGCCACTATCTCACACATAGGATGAGATGGCTGGATGGCATCACTCACTCAGTGGACACACATTTGAGCAAATCCTGGCAGATAGTGTTTATTTTGTATGTAGTAGTATGTATATGTCAATTCCAGATTTCCAATTTATCTCTGGCTTGTTTTATGGGTTTTGATAAATGTATAATGACATGGATTCACCATTCCATTGTCATTTCACACAGAATAGTTCCACTGCCCCCAAAATCCTCTGTGCTCTCCTCCTTCATCTCTACCTAACCCCTAACTTCTGGCAGCCGCTAATCTTTTTCCTGTCTCCATAGTTTTGCCTTTCCAGAATGTTGTATAGTTGAAATGGTACAATATGTAGCTTTTTTTCAGACTGGCTTCTTTCACTGAGTAGTATGCATTTACGTTTTCTCGTCTTTTCATGGCTTTACAGTTCATTTCTTGTGAGCGCTATTATTCCATTGTCTGGATGTATCATAGGTTATGTATCTGTCCACCTACTGAGGGACATCTTGGAGGTTTCCAAGTCTTGACCATTACAAATAAAATGGCTACAAATGTGTATGTAGGTTTTTATGTGGACATAATTTTTCAGTTTTTTTGGGTAAATGCCAAGGGGCATGATTGCCCGTATAATGCATATATTTCGTTGTGTAAGAAACTCTTCCAAACAAGCTGCACCATTTTGTATTCCCATCAGCAGTGAATGAGAGTTACTGTTGCTCTACATCTTTGCCAGCATTTAGTGTTGCCAGTGTCTTGGATTTTGGCCTTTCTTAAGGTGTGAAGTAGCAGCATTTCCTTGTTTCAGTCTGCACTTGCCTGGTAACTATTTCACATGTTTACTTACTATCTATATATCTTGTTTCGTGTGGTGTCTCTTCAAGCCTTTGACCGGCTTTTTAAGCATGTTGTTAATTTTTAAGGTTTCTTTGTATATTTTGGGTAACAATTCATTATCAGATCTCTATTGTGCAGGTATTTCTCCCACTGTTTTTCATTTGGTTGTCACGGTCTTTTGCAGAGAAGGGGTTTTGTTTTAATGAATCTGAGTTTATCAGTTATCTCTTTTGTGGACTGTGCTTTGGCTGTTGTATCTAAAAAGTCATGGCCAAACCTGTTCTTGCATGTTGCCTACTTTTCCCATCATGGGCCTTACCATATTAATCACATCTGTTTTGATTTCCTGGTCTGATAATTCCAAAATCCCTACCATATCAGATTCTGATGTTTGCCTTGTTTCTTTTTTTTTTTTTTCTTAAAAATCAAATTTATTCTTTTTTTTTTTTTTTTAGTCAGTGTAATTTTATTGGCAGCAGTTCTTCCCCAAACGAAAGCCAAACTTAAGGATTACAAATCACAAAAGTTTTTCAACAATTTGCATGTTGGGCTGTCAGGTTGCTCACCCTTAGTACTTGGTCATTTTCCATCCAGCTCTAGGATTTTCTCAGGTTGAGAAATACTTCTTTGTCATCAGTTAGGCTGATGGGTCTGGAGCAGGACAAAAATCTCTAGAGATTCAAATGTCCACATGTTCAAGAATTCTTTTTTTTTTTTTCACCTTTGCCAATAGGTTATTTTTATTTTTATTTTTTTATATTTTTAATGTAATATTAATTTAATATTTGAAATCAGGCAATGTAATTCTCCACATTAACAAAACAAAGGGGGAAAAACATGATCATCACAAGAGATTCAAAAAGTGGTTTAGACAAAATGTAATACCAATTCATGACAAAAACTCTCAGGAAACTAACAATAGAAGGGAATTTCCTCAGTCAGGTAAAGTACTTTTAAGAAAAATCTGTATGACATAATAATTTTTTTTTTTTTTCCCAAATCTTCCCACCCTCTCCCTCTCCCACAGAGTCCATAAGACTGTTCTATACATCAGTGTCTCTTTTGCTGTCTCGTATACAGGGTTATCGTTACCATCTTTCTAAATTCCATATATATGCGTTAGTATACTGTATTGGTGTTTAAAAAGCCATTAAAAAGAATGCATTTGAATCAGTTCTAATGAGGTGGATGAAACTGGAGCCTATTATACAGAGTGAAGTAAGCCAGAAGGAAAAACATCAAATTTATTCTTAAACCATCTAAAATCTAAGGAATATAATAATCCAATCAATTACAGTGAACAATTGCTTTAGAATTATAAAATGTTCTTCTATATCCTTACATTTTAATGAAAAGTAACCTTCATTATTAAACAAAAAAGTTTTTTTTTTTAATATGAATGTTTACTTGAGATAATTACAGATTCATCTATTCAATATTACTCTCAATAGCTTTTGGGGGGACTTCATAAAGTGTCACAGTTGCAGTTGGATAAATGAGTACAGTGATATCTATTCAGTGATCTATTACATTTTTCTAAGTATTAAATTTAAAGCTTCTTATTTTCATTTAATTGCTCATGCATCAGTTTAACAGTTCAGACAAAATTTCTAATTTATCACTCACAAATTGAAAGTAAATAGCTTAGTGGGAGTTTGAGAAAAATAAAATTCTTCAGAAATAGTAGTTTCTAAAGACTTTAAAGTTCATAATTAAATGGACTGAGTTATGATATTAACAAGATGTACACAGGAAATTTAAAATATCACACAAGCAGAAAGTTGAAAGGAGCTTTGAGCTCTCATTAAAGTTCTTAAAATATATATTGAAATTATTTATTACCAGTCTCTTGTTGTCAACTTTACGTTTATTTTACCAATTATCTGAGCACCCACTTGCAGAGTAAAGCTCTGCGTCCTTGATTCCCTTACAGTGAATTGTTCCTGTTTTAATACTCAATTGGTTTTGACTTTTTGAAAAGTGTATTTTATATTCACTGTGTGTAAAAGTCGCTCAGCTGTGTCCGACTCTTTGTGACCCCATGGACTATAGCCTGTCAGGTTCCTCTGTCCATGGAATTCTCCAGGCAAGAATATTGGAGTGGGTGAAGTGAAGTGAAAGTTCTCAGTCATGTCCGGCTCTTTGTGACCCCATGGACTATACAGTCCAAGGGATTCTCCAGGCCAGAATACTGGAGTGGGTAGCCATTCCCTTCTCCAGGGGATCTTTCCAATCCAGGGATCGAACCCACGTCTCTCTCATTGCAGGAGGATTCTTTACCAGCTGAGCCACAAGGGAAGCCCAAGAATATTGGAATGGGTTGTCATACTCTCCTCCAGAAGATCTTCCTGACCCAGGGATCAAACCCACGTGTCTTATGTCTCCTGCACTGTAGGCAGATTCTTTACCATTGAGCCACCAGCTCTTCCATTCTCCAGGGGATCTTTCCAATCCAGGGATCAAACCCAGGTCTCCTACATTGCAGGCTGATTCTTTACTCTCTGAGCCACTGGGTCATTGCTGCTGCTGCTGCTAAGTCGCTTCAGTCATGCCCGACTCGGTGTGACCCCATAGACGGCAGCCCACCAGGCTCCGCCGTCCCTGGGATTCTCCAGGCGAGAACACTGGAGTGGGTTGCCATTTCCTTCTCCAATGCATGAAAGTGAAAAGTGAAAGTCAGGTCGCTCAGTCGTGTCCGACTCTTAGCGACACCATGGACTGCGGCCCACCAGGCTCCTCCGCCCATGGGATTTTCCAGGCAAGAGTACTGGAGTGGGGTGCCATTGCCTTCTCCACTGCCTTGTTTCTTTAGATGGTTTTTTTCTTGCCTTTTACCTGCTTTGTAATTTTTTGTTGAAAGCTGGACATGATACTATTGAAAATAGAAGCTGAAGCAAGTAGGTCTCTATTGTGAGGTACTACGTGAGTCTGACCAGGAGTTCAGCTGTTTGCTATAGCTGTAGGTATCAGAGGCTTCAGTTTCTTCTAGTGACCCTGTTTTCTCTCCCCTGTTATGTTCAAGTTTCTCCAGAAATTCTTACTTGAATAGAGTCTGTGTCTTGCACAGAACTGGAGCCCTATTGATGTAATGTTAAGGTATTGGGGAGGAGAAGCAGTGTGTAATCTTATGATTAAGTCTCAGGGTTTTTACTGGGCCAGGATTACTGTGCTGTGACCTTCAGAAGAGTTTATCTTTTTTTTTCTCTTTCCAATATGAGACAGGAAGGTTAGAGGGGCCTGGAGTTGGCTAATTGCCCTTCCTCCAGGCCAGATTAGGCTCTGGTAGAGCACAGTGATGGAGAAGGCAATGGCACCCCACTCCAGTACTCTTGCCTGGAAAATCCCATGGACGGAGGAGCCTGGTAGGTTGCAGTCAATGGGGTTGCTAAGAGTCGGACACGACTGAGCGACTTCACTTTCACTTTTCACTTTCATGCATTGGAGAAGGCAATGGCAACCCACTCCAGTGTTCTTGCCTGGAGAATCCCAGGGACGGGGGAGCCTGGTGGGCTTCTGTCTATGGGCTCGCACAGAGTCGGACACGACTGAAGCGACTTAGCAGCAGCATAGCACAGTGCATCCTTGAACAGCACAGGTTAGAACTGTGTGGGTCCACTGACATGCAGGTCTGTTTGAGTGAGCACTGCAGTACCACGTGGTCCACAGTTGGTTGAGTCCATAGAATCATGGACACAGAGGGCCAGCTATGAAGTTACATGTGGATTTTTGACTACGTGGGGAGTCGGTGCTCCTAACCCCAACGTTATTTGAGGGTCAACTGGTTATTTCCTAGGTATAGAGAAAGTAATGCTCAGGTCTATTTCAGAATGGTTAATTTTCTACTGTCTCTGCTGGAAGCAGATCTCTGACCTTCACTGTGAGAAGCTGATGGGACTGCTGGAGATAAAACTCATCAATGTGAGTGTGTTTATTTCTCAAACTAGTCAGCACTGAGCCTCCAGCATTTCAACAGTTGTAGTTTAGTGTTCCTACCTGTATTGGCTCCAGAGGATTCTGCTCTTAGTTAACTGTGATTGTGGACTGCTGAGGGTAGGGTGAATAGTGAGTCTGTGCCTTAATAAACAGATGATGAGACAAGTAAATCAACATGTAAGGGAGGGCCCATGTTTATAATTAGAATGCCAGGTTCTGACTGGTAAATATGGGAGGGCTGCTGTAGTTGAAAAACCATTATATTGCAGCCAAATTCAGGCAAGAATCATCAACAGATGCCAAGGGGATTGAGAGGAGTGGGAGGAGGTGATTTAGATAAAATAAAAAACAGTGAAGAACTACAAAAACAATTGGAAAACAAGTAATAAAATGGCAATAAGTACATACTTATCAATAATTACTTTAAATGTCAATGGACTGACTACGCCAATCGAAAGACATAGGGCAGCTGTTTGGATTAAAAAAGACAAGAACTTTTTGTATGTGGCCAACAAGAGACTCACTTGAGAGCTAAAGACACATAGAGACTGAAAGTAAGGGATGGAAAAGGTGTTTCATGCAAATGGAAAATGAGTGAAAGACCTCAGTAGCCATTTCTCCAAAGAGGACATACAGGTGGCAGCAGGCACATGAACAGACGCTCAGCATCACTAGTTATCAGAGAAATGCAGGTCCAGACAATGCAGTATTGCTTCACACCTGCTAAGAGTGACTGTCGTCAAAAAGTCTACAAATAACAAATGCTGGCCAGGACGCAGAGAAAAGGGAACCCTTGTGCACTGTAGGTAGGAATGTAAATCAGTGCAGGCATTTGGGAAACAGTGTGGAGGTCCCTCAAAAAGCTAAAAATAGGACTAGCACTAGCATGTGCCCCAGCGATTCCACGCCGGGTATGTATATGGAAAAAATGAAAGCGTGAACTGGAGAAGATACATGCGCCCCAGTGTTCATAGCAGTGCTGGTTACAGTAGCCAAGATATGGAAGCAGCCCAAGTGTCCACCAACAGATGTGTGTGTGTGTATTGGAATACTGCTGTATATACTCAGACCTCAGTAGACATTTTGGAATGTCTGCTCAGCCATAAAAATGAATGAATATTGCTCAGCCATAAAAAAAAAAAGAATGAAATTCTGCCATCTGCTGCACCATGAATGGACCTAGAGAGTATTATGCTTAGTCAGACAAAGACACATACTATATGATATCATTTATATGTGAAATCTAAAAAATAAAGCAAATTATATAGCAAAACAGAAGCAGACTCACAGATATAGAAAACAAACTAGTGGGAACCAGTGGGGAGAAATAAAGGCGGGGGAGGCAAGACAGGGGTAGGGGATTAAGAAATACAAACTACTATGTATAAAATAAGCAAGAATACAGCACAGAAAATTACAGCCATTATTTTCTAATAACTTAATGGAGTGTAATATGTAAAAATACAGAATCACTATGCTGTACACCTGAAACTAATATAATATTATGTCAACTATATATATATGGCGGTAAAAAAAAAAAAAAGAGGAAATGCTGACAAAAATGGGAGTAAGTCATAAGGACACAGGAGCCAGCTGGAGGGTCTCCCACTAACCATATCTGGTACAATTTGAACATCCTTGGCTCCCATGCTTGTGACTTGCCTGCCCCTTTTTATTTTAAACATTTTCTTTCTTTCTCATGTAACTAGATGATTCAGGCTGATCTTGTACTCCAGCACTGATACCAGCCTTTTCGCTGAAGATACCTCCAAGAAAAATATTTCTAAAAATGTAAAAAAGAAAAAATGTAAATAATTAAAAAAATCAGAAACTGCGGTTCCCCTCAGATCTATATCTTATTGAAAATAACTTACACTTGAATTGCTTTTCAAATGTATACTGTACTGTGGTTTACATGTTTGTACACCAGCTTCCCTCCCCAGTGGACCCTAAAATGATTTTGGATAGAGAGCTGAGGGTTAAGAAGGATCTTAGGTTAACTCAGGTATAAAAGTGAACCTGTAAACTGATGTGTGACAAACTCAGGTGAGGTATTTACCTGGGTTCTGGTACATGGATACTCCTTTTTCCTGTATTACTCTTCCTTTTCTTTTTTTTTTTAAAAAGAAACAGTGCTGGTCATATTACAAAAGAAAAAAAGACAAAAACATAATGTATTTTAAACCTACTGTCTGGTTATTATTATTCCAGAAAGAGATGAATGTCATCACCTGAGACAGAAATAAAGGCCGATATCAAATGCCCCTCAGGGAGTGGGGAGCACCCAGACAGGCAGCCATGGGGGCGCAGATTTGGTTCCCTGAGGAAAAGATGTGGTGGCTGCCTCACGTTTCCTCTGTGTCTTCTTTTCTCAGAAAACCTGAGCAGCGAGCAGGCTACTGAGATGGAAAACATGAAATCTTTGGTTTACAGACTGTTCACCGCCTTGCATTTAGAAGAGTTTCAGAAGAAGAGAGAGCACCATCTGCTGGAGAAAATCGACCACCTGAAGGGACAGCTGCAGCCCCTCGAACAGGTTTGGAAGCATCTCAGTTGAGTCTGTTTGTAAATAATCATCGTTTGGTCACAAAGTCGTGTCTGACTCTTCAGCGACCCAATAGACTGTAGGCTGCCAGGCACCTCTGCCCATGAGATTTTAATACTCAGTATTGGTATAACTGCTCCATCTGAGCGTTTTTCTGAATGCTTCACATAGGTTTATTTTCTCCTTTAATCCTCGCAGCGAACCTGTGAATTCGGTATTATCAGCCTCATTCTTTGCATGAGGAAACTCAGACAGCAAAGGTACATAGCTACTATTTGGAAGAGAACTTGAGCTCTGGCAGTCTGACTCTGCTGCCATCTTAGACTCTGTGCTGTGCGTTCTGTCTGTGGATGGGCCAGTGTCTCAGTGAGTGTGTATAAGATCAACTGCGATACACTAGCTGGAGCACTACCATTTTTTTTTTAAGACAATGGGCCCTCCACTCCCACTCTGCTCAACTGAATTGCAATTGGAAAGTTAGCAGTGGCTTCCTAACATCTGAAGTTAATCAGTGGTGGAAGGAAAACAAAACCACAAACTTTTCTAGGGAGGAGGGGCAGGAGTCTGTTTTAAGGGAAAAATGCATTTTTTTAAACCTCGTGTTCCTATTTGTGATTTTTAAAAATGGGTAGGTATATGTGTATCTTTGTGTATGAATAAAGAGTTTCTAGAGATAGAAAAAATATTGTTTTATTGAAGTATAGGTGATTTACAGTATTATATTCTCTTGTACAGCAAAGTGATTCACACATTCTTTTTTACATTCTTTTCTATTATAGTTTGTCATAGGATATAGAGCTATGAAGGGACAGGCTACCCACTCCAGTATTCTTGGGCTTTCCTTGTGGCTCAGCTGGTAAAGAATCCACCTGCAATGCAGGAGACCTGGGTTCAGTCCCTGGGTTGGGAAGATCCCCTGGAGGGTAGGGTACGGCAACCTACTCCAGTATTCTTGCCTGGAGAATCCCCATGGACAGAGGAGCCTGGCAGGCCACAGTCCATGGGGTCACAGAGTCGGACACGACTGAGCAGCTAAGCACACCCACATTTTCATTTTTTCTTTACTTAAAGTTGATAATACATTGCACTTGTGTTAAGATTAAAAAATCTAAAAAAATGGCTAATAGAAAGCTTTCCTTCTACTGTCCTCTCAGCACCATATCCCTGAACTGTGAATCATTTCAGACTTTATCTGTGTACAAATACATGATTTTGTTCCCTTTTCCAGTAAAGAGTATATGCTGTTGTACACTACTCTCACCTTTTTTCACTGATGGTATATCCAGGAAAGATCTCCACATTGTACCTAGATAGTTTTTGTTTTTTTACGCTTAAGAATGAACCTATAACGAATCATGTGTGTGCAAGTATTACCTGTAGGATACACAGAAGTGAAATTGCTGGGTCAAAGAAAGTAGACATAATTTTAGCTAGGTTTAGAAGGTGACTTCTGGGCTTTTCATTGTATACCCTTCTGTTTATTTTTTCCATGACCAGGTATTACCATTATAATTTAAAAAATGGTTGACTAATGAATTGATTTGGAAATAAGTGATCACTCATGAACGTACATGTTTTATAAATTCTGGTTTTTCACAAATCTTACCTCTTTAATGCAGATGTGTATTACTTTCATTCCTTTGCTTTTTTTTTTTTAAATTGGTGCACTGTAAACAACTAACACTGAAACCATACTCACAGAAAACTAGTCAATCTAATCACACTAGGACCACAGCCTTGTCTAACTCAATGAGACTAAGCCATGCCCGTGGGGCAACCCAAGATGGGCGGGTCATGGTGGAGAGGTCTGACAGAATGTGGTCCACCGGAGAAGGGAATGGCAAACCACTTCAGTATTCTTGCCTTGAGAACCCCATGAACAGTATGAAAAGGCAAAATGATAGGACACTGAAAGAGGAACTCCCCAGGTCAGTAAGTGCCCAATATGCTACTGGAGATCAGTGGAGAAATAACTCCAGAAAGAATGAAGGGATGGAGCCAAAGCAAAAAGAATACCCAGCTGTGGACGTGACTGGTGAGAGAAGCAAGGTCCGATGCTGTAAAGAGCATTATTGCATAGGAACCTGGAATGTCAGGTCCATGAATCAAGTCAAATTGGAAGTGGTCAAAAAAGAGATGTCAAGAGTGATTGTCAATATTCTACAAATCAGCGAACTAAAACGGACTGGAATGGGTGAATTTAACTCAGATGACCATTATATCTACTACTGTGGGCAAGAATCCCTCAGAAGAAATGGAGTAGCCATCATGGTCAACAAGAGAGTCCGAAATGCAGTACTTGGATGCAATCTCAAAAACGACAGAATGATCTGTGTTTGTTTCTCAGGCAAACCATTCAATATCACAGTAATCCAAGTCTATGCCCCAACCAGTAACACTGAAGAAGCTAAAGTTGAACGGTTCTATGAAGACCTACAAGACCTTTTAGAACTAACAGCCAAAAAAGATCTCCTTTTCACTATAGGGGACTGGAATGCAAAAGTAGGAAGTCAAGAAACACCTGGAGTAACAGGCAAGTTTGGCCTTGGAGTACGGAATGAAGCAGGGCAAAGACTAATAGAGTTTTGCCAAGAAAATGCACTGGTCATAACAAACACCCTCTTCCAACAACACAAGAGAAGACTCTATACATGGACGTCACCAGATGGTCAACACCAAAATCAGATTGATGATATTCTTTGCAGCCAAAGATGGAGAAGCTCTATACAGTCAACAAAAACGAGACCAGGAGCTGACTGTGGCTCAGACCATGAACTCCTTATTGCCAAATTCAGACTTAAATTGAAGAAAGTAGGGAAAACCACTAGACCATTCAGGTATGACCTAAATCAAATCCCTTATGATTATACAGTGGAAGTGAGAAACAGATTTAAGGGCCTAGATCTGATAGATAGAGTGCCTGATGAGCTATGGAATGAGGTTTGTGACATTGTACAGGAGACAGGGATCAAGACCATCCCCATGGAAAAGAAATGCAAAAAATCAAAATGGCTGTCTGGGGAGGCCTTCCAAATAGCTGTGAAAAGAAGAGAAGCGAAAAGCAAAGGAGAAAAGGAAAGATACAAGCATCTGTATGCAGAGTTCCAAAGAATAGCAAGAAGAGATAAGAAAGCCTTCTTCAGCGATCAATGCAAAGAAATAGAGGAAAACATCAGAATGGGAAAGACTAGAGATCTCTTCAAGAAAATCAGAGATACCAAGGGAACATTTCATGCAAAAATGGGCTCGATAAAGGACAGAAATGGTATGGACCTAACAGAAGCAGAAGATATTAAGAAGAGGTGGCAATAATACACAGAAGAACTGTACAAAAAAGATCTTCATGACCCAGATAATCATGATGGTGTGATCACTGACCTAGAGCCAGACATCCTGGAATGTGAAGTCAAGTGGGCCTTAGAAAGCATCACTAGGAACAAAGCTAGTGGAGGTGATGGAATTCCAGTTGAGCTATTTCAAATCCTGAAAGATGATGCTGTGAAAGTGCTGCACTCAATATGCCAGCAAATTTAGAAAACTCAGCAGTGGCCACAGGACTGGAAAAGGTCAGTTTTCATTCCAATTCCAAAGAAAGGCAATGCCAAAGAGTGTTCAAACTACCGCACAATTGCACTCATCTGACACGCTAGTAAAGTAATGCTCAAAATTCTCCAAGCCAGGCTTCAGCAGTATGTGAACCGTGAACTTCCTGATGTTCAAGCTGGTTTTAGAAAAAGCAGAGGAACCAGAGATCAAATTGCCAACATCCAGCGGATCATGGAAAAAGCAAGAGAGTTCCAGAAAAACATCTATTTCTGTTTTATTGACAATGCCAAAGCCTTTGACTGTGTGGATCACAATAAACTGTGGAAAATTCTGAAAGAGATGGGAATACCAGACCACCTGACCTGCCTCTTGAGAAATCTGTATGCAGGTCAGGAAGCAACAGTTAGAACTGGACATGGAACAACAGACTGGTTCCAGATAGGAAAAGGAGTACATCAAGGCTGTATCTTGTCACCCTGCTTATTTAACTTATGTGCAGAGTACATCATGAGAAACGCTGGACTGGAAGAAACACAAGCTGGAATCGAGATTGCTGGGAGAAATATCAATAACCTCAGATATGCAGATGACACCACGGCAGAAAGTGAAGAGGAGCTAAAAAGCCTCTTGATGAAAGTGAAAGTGGAGAGTGAAAAAGTTGGCTTAAAGCTCAACATTCAGAAAACGAAGATCATGGCATTCGGTCCCATCACTTCATGGGAAATAGATGGAGAAACAGTGGAAACAGTGTCAGACTTTATTTTTTGGGGCTCCAAAATCACTGCAGATGGTGACTGCAGCCATGAAATTAAAAGATGCTTACTCCTTGGAAGGAAAGTTATGACCAACCTAGATAGCCTATTCAAAAGCAGAGACATTACTTTGCCAACAAAGGTCCATCTAGTCAAGGCTATGGTTTTTCCAGTGGTCATGTATGGATGTGGACTGTGAAGAAGGCTGAGCGCTGAAGAATTGATGCTTTTGAACTGTGGTATTGAGAAGACTCTTGAGAGTCCCTGGGACTGCAAGGATATCCAACCAGTCCATTCTGAAGGAGATCAGTCCTCGTGTTCTTTGGAAGGAATGATGCTAAAGCTGAAACTCCAGTACTTTGGCCACCTCATGCGAAGAGTTGACTCATTGGAAAAGACTCTGTTGCTGGGGGGATTGGGGGCAGGAGGAGAAGGGGACGACAGAGGATGAGATGGCTGGATGGCATCACTGACTCGATGGACGTGAGTCTGAGTGAACTCTGGGAGTTGGTGATGGACAGGAAGGCCTGGCGTGCTGCGATTCATGGGGCCACAGAGTCGGACACGACTGAGCAACGGAACTGAAACAACTAACAGTCATTTGTTTTTCCCTCAGATGAAAGCTAGAATCGAAGCTCGCTCAGAAGCCAAAATCAGTGGACTCCTGTGGGCTGGATTAGCGATGCTGTCTGTTCAGGGCGGAGCAATGGCCTGGCTCACCTGGTGGGTGTACTCCTGGGATATCATGGAACCAGTTACATACTTCATCACATTTGCAAATTCCATGGTCTTTTTTGCGTACTTTATAGTCACTCGACAGGTAAGTAGAGTGTTTAGAAAATGGTTAAGTTATAACGTCTTTTGTAAATAATTCCTCACTCAAGTAATGAGCAAAAAAATCCTTCTTACTTATTGAATTACTGCTACCTGGGTTCTTTTCAGCTGTTAAATTTTGTTTTTCCAGATGGAGATTTATATTAGCATAGAGAAAGTGTGTATAACCTCTAATAGTGAAAATATAGTGCAAGTTAAACTCCTCCTTTGAGATACACACATCAAATTTGTGTACTCTGCGTCCTGTTTATAAATGAATTTATATTTCAAACCACCCAGAAACTTTAGCTTTGTCTTGTGATTGTTTTGCCAAAAGTATCCATTTTCCATTTCCTCTCTTCTATCCCTGCATGTGTGATTTCTCTTCTCTGCTTGCTTGCTTTTGAAAGGAACAGCTGATCTCGAGTGAGACTAAATGTTTCACTTGCGTTGCCTTATGCTGGCTCTGATGGCTACAAATATGATGGCAAATATTGTACTGATGTGCCTTCCTCTGCTTTGTTGTTGCTAAGACAAGTGTCTTTCTTGCTGAGGTATTATGTTCATTTAAAGCATGTTCTGTTTTGCTTTGCCTTTTTTTAGGATTATACTTACTCAGCTGTAAAGAGTAGGCAGTTTCTTCACTTCTTCCATAAGAGATCAAAGCAACAGCATTTTGATGTGGAACAGTACAACAAGCTAAAAGATGACCTTGCTAAGGTACCTCATTGCAAATATGACATCTTACAGCCAGTCTTATTTGGGAGCCAGAATTTAGGGTCAGGGAAGCATCCTCAGTGGCTCACTCACACAGGTTAAATCTTGGTCCTATATAGGCTTCTCTGAATTTTGGTTTGTTCAGTGAAACAGCTGACATGTCCTGATACTAATTTCCTACAGTTTTTTGGTCATCTGTATTCTACATGGGGATAGCTTTAAATGTAAATAGGAAAAGTCTTAAATGACTCTGAGATAATAACAGTTTTCAATAGAAATCTATTTCTAAGTGAAGATGTGTTTTTAAAGAAAGAAGTCCAATATCAAGCTCAGTTGCAAATTTTGAACCCATTAAGAACATAAGACTTTTAGGAAGGTGAGCACTCTGATAACACAATTTTAAACTCTAAATACTTTCCAGGTTTCTTCTTCTTAAAAACAGAAGCCATATGGCATTCCTCCTTTCATCTTTTCCTTCTTTCAGATGAGAAAACAGAGGTGTATACCCTGTTGCAAAGTGGGGAAACCAGGGTATGAAGCCAAAAGTTTGGCTCTGGAGCGGTACTCTGGAGCACTTCCATATAATCTGATTCCTAGGCAGCTGTTATCTCTGGCCTCTCAGCAGACCCATTAGTTTTTTAATTTTTCTTAGCAATTTTATAACAAAGTTTTAGAAAAAAATGTCTTCTACTGTTCAATACATAATCATTTAATAGCCAGTGATCAATCATATCTTTTGTTACCTGTATCTTCTAAACTACCCATCCCTCAAATTTTTAAAAAAGGAAAGATATAACAGGAATTTATAGTCCAAAAATTGGAGATAAAGAGGCTTTAAAAATACATTTACATTCCATATAATCATTCCTTAGGAAAAATGTAATGATGCTTTTTGGGATACTTACATTTAAATGATCCAATCCAAGAAGGCTGAAGAATGTTCTCCTAACTAGTTTCCAGCACTGGGCATTGAAGATTTAGATCTTTAAGGTAATAAAGTTGAGAAAAAGGGGAAGCTAATAGGTCAGATTAATGGAGTTTTTGTTGTTGTTGTTTTGTTGCTGCTATTGTTTTTCATGAGCTAGAAAAACCACTATAGAGGGGAAAATGAACATAATAAGAACTATAAGGAAGTACTATAAACTCATAGTTTATTTACTATATATAATATAGTATAGTGTATATATATATAGTATATAAAGCATATACTATAAACTCATACTATAAAACTCTTTTACAAAAGCATCCACATAAATTGAAATATGGTGGGCAGTTGCCACTTGTCGTTTCGGTCTGTGTGTTGGCCTCAGGAGATGTTAGAGTTATGAACTTCCTTGCAGCAGTGGTCCTCTCTGATCAGTGCCCCTCCTCTTCCCTTGGACAGGCCACTGAAGCCCTGAGACATGTGCGCCGCTCTCTCTATTTGCGGATGCAAGTAGAGGAACTCGATGAAAGGAAGTAATCTTACATTTTTATTAATCTTACATTTTTAATGTCAGTGAATTTTTCCATGATGTGTTTATTTTGCAACTGGAACTTTTTGAATCCCACAGTTCATTTGCATTTGACTGTTTCAATCTCTTGTTAATTAAAAAACAATGCTTGCAAAACACAGGTATTCTATGATGCTCTCATTTGAGATTTTCGGTTTGTGGATTTTCACGGCTTGTTGAGGTTTACTGCTGGAAGGATCTGGGCTGCACCCATCAAAATCAACGCTGCTGCTGTTACAGGTCATCATTTAAGCAGCTCTGTCAGCCTGTCCCGTGTTCCTTCCCGTGCGGACGTGAAACGGTCAGTGTGCCTGGGTTCCCTTTCTTAGGCTTCATTTAAAATCATCTGGTCATTAATTTCTTTTTAATTCACAGTAGTTGGAAAATTTTTATCATTTGATAGTTAAAATTATTATAAAATATCATTTGAAATGTTTCATCTTAATATTTACTCAAGTTACTCTTTATCATTTGTTGTCAAGTATTGTTCTAGACACTTTACATATAATTATTTGTAATCCTATAATCCTATGAGGTTGCTGTTTTTAATCCCAATAAGGAAACTAAGCTTTAGCATGGTTAATTTGCCCAGGTGTACATAGCCAGAAAAGATTTAAGCACCTACTCAGAGTAGATGATAAATCTTTATAAATGTACAACTCATGGTGTTCAATCCATTACCTAGGATGTCACCTTTTCAGTGATTGACTACGGGACAGAAAGGGTAATGATGATACCCTGATACTGAGATTTGCTTTAAGAAAAAGAACACTGTTTTAAGGGTATACCTTTCAGTCAAATCAGATTCAAACTTCAAACACCTTAATTAGAGCAACACCCAGTGATCAGGGTGCTAGTCTGTATCAGTATCTCTGAAACCTGCAGAGTCTGGATTAGCAGTATGTTAAGTGTTTTATTAACAAGCTAAGAATATGCACTTATGACAAGCACTTAGGACATGTTCTGCCTTTGAGGAACCCTGTTCCCAGGAAGGGCCAAGACCATCAATACAATGAAAGTTAAGAGAAACCAGTTGGGCAAGGTGGGCCTTACCTCTTGGGAGTGCCGTTTGCTGTACTGAATTCACTGATGCTTCCATCCCCAGCATCAAGAAGAATGCCTGGCCCCTGTGACATACCCGAGAGAGACAGGTGTCTGGCATTTTCAGGTTTAGAGCTAGGAGAAAGCTGGGACCAGGAAAGAGAAAGGATGGCTTCTGAATTCTCAAACAGTCTAAAGGAAAACCTGGGAAGAGGTGTAGACTAGAGCAGGGGTTGGCAAACTAATACCTTTACTTGTTTTTGTAAACAAAATTTTATTGGAACACAAGTATGAACGCTGATGCACCGTCTATGGCTAGTCTCACAATATGGCATCAAGGTTTGATTGCAGCAGACAGTGTGGCCTGCAAAGCCAAACACAGTTCATCTCTGGCTCTGTACAGAAAAATTTTACTGACCTCTGAAAAAGGATGTGAAAAACAATTATCAAAGAATACTTCTGTGTCTTTAGAGCTTCAGAAAATTTGTCATGTGAAAAATGAATGAATTCTTAGTAAAGCTAGCTCCCTTTGATTAGTGTCATTCCACTTTACAAAGTAAAATAGTCTTTACTTTTAAAATAGAGTTTAATTCTTCAAAGAAGGAGCTGCACATAGGTCACACTGTACTTTTTTCTGACAGGTGAAACTGATATCTGAGCACCGGGGATGACAGCTCAGTGATCAGAGGCAGGACGTTCTGCCCTTTTTTGGTCCTTAAACTGTAGTTTCTCAAATGGGAGATGTCATGTATGTTAAAACGTTCTTGATGAGAGATCATTTATTAACACACACAGAGTATGATCTTTCTACTCAAGTTCCAAGTTAAACAGACTGAAACCAAAACTAAAGGATTCCAAAGAAATTGCATGTTAATTTTATTACGAAAGGGTTGTCTTATCCTGAGACAACTGTTATAAACAAAATTCAGCTGTGTCCTTATTGTTTCTACAGCTCAGATTTGATGGCATTTTGGTGCCCAGATACATTGGTACCAGTGCCACTGCATCTGAACAAGAGGATTTTATTCAAATAAACCCTCTGACTGATCACTGAAGGAAAAAAAAAAGTGTGTGTATGCATGTGGTGGGTGGCAGCGGTTGAGCTTTTCAATAACATCAGCTAACTTCTCTTAGGTAACCAGAGCTATATAATCTTTGCCTAGAGGGCTGGCCTGTGCTCACTGGATGAGCTGAGGAGAGTTTCTGTAGTCATTCACCCTTGCAAGGAGAGCCATGGAGACAGCAGCACCTGCAGGTCAGAAGTTAAACTGTTCAACTGACAGTGAAAGCCCTGCCATGACCACAGGAAAGGGGATAAATGCCCCACTGACCTTGGCATGTAGTTGGCACATGTTTTGAACTATACCTGAAACAGCACAAACTACTGCTGAACCAGCAGGTCCCAAGTTTGTTATCAAAACCCAGACTGTTAACCATCTTCAGCCTCTGGCAGATGATTAACAAAGCATATTACTCAAATTTTACATATCATATTAGTAAGAGCTGAATCTTAAAAATAACATCTGGGACTCCCCAGGCAGTCCAGTTGTTAAGACTCTGCACTTCCATGCAGGGGGCATGGGTTCAGTCCCTCATCTGGGAACTAAGATCCCGCACAGCACTGCCAAAAAAAAAAAAAAAAAAGTCACATCTGTTATTCCATAAATACGATGACGGTCTGTGAATGGGACTACCAGACAGGGCATAGGAACTCACCATGCAAGACACTGACAGAATCACACTTTACAAGTCTGTGGCCTCTACTGACTAGGAATTAACTGCTTTCTATTTCTTCTTCAAAATGCCATATAATAGTTCTTGAAGGCTTTTTTTTAAAACAGTCTTATACAAAAAAGTGGTAATTCATATGTAGATTAATTTTTATGACCAAGTAAAACAAGCCATCTATAAATTATTCAAGTAAGAATGGAAATTAGAAAATTTTAATTAAAAAATTTCAAATATTAAAGGAAAACAAGTTCTTAGATTTCAAAAGCCCTTAAAAACATTATGAAGTTTTATAAAAAAGTCGCAAAATACAAGTTAAATCAGCCAGAGATTGAGTAAACTTGCAATTTACTACAAAAGTCTAGTATTACAAATGCTTGTGGATTTTTCTCTATAGGAATTCCCTGAGGATTTCATTTCTCCATATATCAAAACCCCTTCACCATGTCCAATATGAACTATTTTAAGTTATTACAGCTTAAAACATTTAAAATTGCTACACCATTTAAATTGCTTCAACCAAGTGATACTCCTTTATATGAAAAGAGAGAATCTATTTTGAATACATAAAACAAAATAGCACCTATCATTTAGATTTTGGAGAGAAGTGCAGCTTTTTAGTTAGCATTGAGGCAAAGCAGGGAACCTGCTTCTTTCCAATCGCATTTGGGTCTCTGCAGAAGTCAACTCGGCGCTGAGAAACCTTCCTGTTCACCAGGGTGAGGAGCTCTGTGAACTCCAAAGAGGAGCCGAATTTCCCCAGCATCTCACACAAATCTTGAATATACCATGAACCATTCACAGTTTCCCGATGAGAATAATAACCTGAAAAAGACAAGAGAAGCCACTGAAGTTTCCTTGTTACCTACTGTGACAGAAAATCACTTTTCAAGTCCGAGTTCTCAAAAATCATTGGGCGAGACTAACATGTGTCCATGATATAGTTTAAAATGTTTTCTCTGCTGACTCTTCTCATGTGGAAAAAAAAGATTAATTCCACACAGTTCTATAAAAATGGTGTTGATGCTATGTAATTTTCTCCACTTCCTAAAAATTCCCTAGCAGTGAACTAGGCAATGATTTTTGAGACCAGTGATGAGAAAAAAGAAAAACATAAAATTACTACAATAGAGAACTGTCATCAAAATATTTTTCAGGGACTTCCCTGATGGTCCAGTGGTTTAGATGCCACACTTAAAAAAATTTTTTTCAACAATGTTTTCCACAAGTGTTAACCATAAAAATGGTATCGCCATCACTGACACATTCTGCTGCTAAGATATTCAATATAATTAAGCCTTAGAGCTTTATTTAACATATAGTAGTTTTCAGGAAGGATTTTTCTATAAGATACTTTATAGTTTTAAATGTCACTATGATCACATGGCCCAAGATGTCCATTAAGCTTGTGAGCTTCACAACCAGATCTCATGTCCCATTAGAAAGACCTCACCTAAATCAAGCTGAGATGAAACGTACAGAAACTTAGCCAAGAAAGCCAATTATACATTTGTATTAAACACCCACATACCTTCTGCCACAGAGTAGCACATGAGGAAGTCGGCTCCAGCAGGAAGTGTATAAACCGAGGCCGCGTCCACCTGGGTTAGGTTGGCATCTGGCGTGTCTGTCCTGTGATCGACTACATCCAGAGGGATGACCGGCACGTCATGCTGGCTGCCCCGACACGCCTGCGGGACACGGAGGAAAATCCCCTCCTCAGTTACCGGTTCTCACCCGTGCTTCACGCTCACAGTCAATGCGTCGTTCAGTACGCCTTTACAGCCACATCAACAGAATCCACTTCACAGGCATTTCACAAACAGTGCATTCAGGTTTAGAGCAGGCCAAAGCTGACAGTTCTTTTTTTCCTACTTAAGTTTTCTCATAGTTGATGATTTAAAAAACTGGCATCCTCAACTAGACACCAAATTACGTTGATTGAAAGGTATACTGTAGTGGGGAAAGCATCTGTGGTTTTAAAGTTTCTTACGCATTACGCACACCACAGCACCAAGAGCCACCCCTTCTTTTAGAAAATTACAGTTCGTCCCTAAGTGTTTCTGTGTGATCAGGTAATATATTCCCAGCTTGGGTTTTCCTTGCCAAGCTGCTTTTAAGGGTCAAAATGATACCACCTGACCTGAGAGTCTTTATCAATGTGCCTCCTGCCTTCTGCTCCTACTTTAAAGTGAGGGCTCAAATTCTTACTAATTCTGACTCATACTAAGGCTAACATTAAATGACTATTCTGGGCTTTTTGTCCCCACTCCGTTTATTTATTTATTTTTTGGTGGGGTCCTTCTCCCTGGGAGTTTGGTCTTCTTTCAGTCAGTAGGTCCCACCCCCATTTATATACTGAAGGCTTCAATATAAAACATATAACCTCCAGTATTTCAAATGTAACTGTATATGGTGATATGGTCTTTAAAGAGGTAATTAAAGTAAAATGAGGACTATTGGTGGGCCCTAACCCCCTATGACTGGTGTCCTTATAAAAAGAGGCCAGGGCACAGACAGCACACAGAAAAGCCCATGTGAAGACAAAAGAGACAAGAATCAACCTCCCATCCAAGGAGAGAGGCCTCAGAGGCAATCAACCCTGCTGACACCTTGATCTCAGGCTTCTAACTGCAAGAAAATAAACGTCCGTTGTCTAAGCCACCCAGTCTTTGTACAGGCAGACCTCGGAGATACTGCAGCTTCAGTGCCAGACCACTGCTACAACATCGCGAATGTTGCTACAGAGTGAGTCACATGAATTTTTTTGTTTCCTAGTGCATATAAAAGTTATGTTTATACTATACTGTAGCCTATTAAAGTGTGCAGTAGCATTAATTCTAAAAAAAAGTACAGACCTTAATTAAATACTCTATTGCTAAAAAAATGCTATCACCTGAATCTTCAGCTAGCCATAATCTTTTTACAATAGTAATGTCAAAATCACAAATCATGACAATTTAAAAAGTGTGAAATATAAGTTACCCAAATGGGACACAAAGACACAAAGGGAGCAAATGCTGTTGGAACAATGGCATCAACACAGGGTTGCCACAGACCTTCAGTTTGTTTTAAAAAAGCGAGGTATGCCTGTATGCTGTTCTGGCAGCCCTCATAAACTCAGCACAGTGCTCTAACAAGATTCTGCTGTAGTATTATAAATGCATCCATCAATTCTGAAATGGCTGAAGAATTATAAGCTTTAAAAGAAACATTCTGATGGATTTCAGAGTTACAAGATAAACAGAAGATTCCTAATACCCTATTTTTACAGGAAGATTTTAATCTTATTTTGTATTATCAGGCTTATTTTCAGACATTTTCTACTGTCTTCCTAAATGGAATGTAGAACATGTGGAACTCAGTGCCATCACTTGTCAAATCAACTGCAGTAAGCGTAAGAGCCGGCCTTTACTGGCTGGGGTGTGCCACTTCCTAGGCACTGTTCAAAGCGTTTTTCATCTTAGCCACATCATCTTATCCTCTCAATCACCCTATGAGGCAGTGCGCCTGTAATGAAGAATCTGAGGCATAGAGAAATAAAATAACTTGGCAAAACACTTTCCTTGATTTAGTGCCTTGACAGTGCTGGCTACCCTCTTTTTCATGAACAATCACCTATCATTCTTGTGATTTTTCTCCTATTCTTCTGAGTCATCCTCCTCGTTGTCTTCTCTCTGCCCATTCCTCATCAGTATCCCTCAGTTCTGTTCTCCACTTGCTTTTGGTAGCACCACGCAGCTCGTGGGGTCTTAGTTTTCCAACAGGGACTGAAGCCGGGGCCCTGGCAGTGATAGCACTGAGTGCTGTCAATGGACCACACAGGAATTCCCTCTCTATATGCCTTCTTCAGGGGATCCTTGACACGGAGAAGCTCATCTACTCCATGCCTCCCAGAGCCATCTATCCGCTCATTACTGCCCCAATGTACTTCTCTAACCCGGGCCGCCTGTCTCAAGTTTCGACCTGCATTTCCAACACGTCTCACAGATGCCCCAGTGCTGCAGTCCAAACGAGAAACCAGGGAGTATCCTCGACTTCTTTTTTTTAAGTAGCCCCCTACTCCCTCTCTCAAAGAATGGTGGGATGTGAAAGGTGGCCGTGTCCTTCATGAAGCCTGGCAACATCAAGAATTCTCATTTTTCCCCAGAAATCCTTACTGGGGTAACAAAGGGGATGTTATTCAGCCCCCCCCACCTCCACAAATATTTTTATTCTTACTACAAGTTGGGCAGCGGCTAGCCACATCTTGGCTTACGGGAAAATGTGAAAGGACTAGAAGTCTAGCTGGAACTAGAAGTCTTCATGCCCTCCTTCTCCTCACTGGCTGGCACGTTCTCTAGCCCCCAGACTACACCTGGTCTGAACAGGCGGCGCCCCACTGCACTGGTCCATCAGCAGACACCTTCAGAGGCCCTACCTTGACACCGGGCTGGGCCAGGGAGTCATTTCCAAGTAATATTTGTTATTTTGAGTCATTTCCAAGTAATAAAGATTCTGAGCATCTTTATGTTAAAGAACTACCACTAAAGCTGAAGCTGCAACTCTGATTGGCTAGGATTCAAAAAGGGCCTTTTCTGATTACTGGAGAAAGTTAACTTCCAAAATCAGCTTTAGTTCTTTCTAATCACATGTACAGAACCATGGCCTTTATAATTAAGATTATAACATAATCAGTCTTACCTGAATGATAAATATCTTGGGTTTTCCAACCAGGCTCTGACACTTGTCTCCTTTGAACAAGCCTGTTAACGTCTGAATTTCAATTTTGGCATCATATGCATAGATGTGGTTGCCTTCACCGTGACTCAGGAAAACACACAAAAAGCAATCTGCATCTACGTGGCTAGCAGTTGATGCTAAAAAGGACCCCAAAAGTTATTTAGAAATGAAAATAAGGTACTTATTATCTACATATAAAATTTTAATTTACTAATATTAGAATAAAGTTTCAGATAATTGAGGGAAAATTTTACTATGTCTAATGAAACAACTTATTTAATTAAGCAACGATTTATACAATACAGTATCTGACTTTTAAACATCCAAATTATTACAGTTCAAAGAAATAAGAGTTTGAACAGGTTTTTGTTAGCTTTTTTAAAACAGAATAATGACATGGAAAACCTAAAAGGATTATTATGGGGAACCCCTAAGAAGTTTCTCTGAATCAGCAGCGACCTTCTTAGGGCAGACTGGAAAGGCACAGGAACTCCCCCGTAACACTGCCCTCCGTGTCGCTGCACCTCGGAGCGAAGCAGCGCCGCCACTGCTCTGTCTACAGTGCTAGGGCCTCCCCAAGAGTGAAGGCACGAGGCGGATGCCCTCCAACATGAGGAGCGAGCAAAGTAGGAAAGCTGGTGAGCAGCCAGGTGAAATTATTTACAGAAGAACCCTGGTATGAGGGTCCTCAAAAAATTGAAAACAGAGCTACCATATCCTACATTTCCACTTCTGGGTATATATCCAAAGACAGCGAAAACGCTAACTTGTAAAGATATACGAGCCCTTGTATTCTCTGCAGCATTATTGCAACAGCCAAGATACAGAAACAACCTACATGTCCACTAACGGATGAATGGACAAAGTGTGGTCTGTGCATATACAGTGGATGAGCATTCAGTCATTAAGAAAAGGAAAATGTGCAATTTGCAACAACACGGATGAACCCTGAGGGCATTATGCTAAGTGACCCAAGTCAGAGAAGGACGTGATCACGTCACTATATGTGGGAACTAAAAACCCAGCAAGCCAGCAAGCAAAACCAAGTTCAAAGTTGCAGGGAGCAGACTGGTGGCAGCTGGGGCAGGGGAAAGGAGACGTGTGAGGCAAAATGGTGAAGGGGTCAAAAGGTATCAACTTGCAGTTACAAAATACGTAAGTCCTGGGGATGTTAATATACAGCATGGTGACTACAGTTAGCAGTACTGTACTGCATATTTGAAAGCTGCTAAGAGAATAAATCTTAAAAGTCACGAGAAAAGAGTTTGTAACTATGAATGGTGACAGACGGTAACTAGACTTAGGATGGCAATCATTCCCCAATGTACACAAATGCGGCCCCATGGCCTGCAGCACACCAGGCTTCTCTGTATGTCAATTATACCTCAATTTAAAAAAAAAGTTCTGAAGAAAGTTTAATGATGCAATTGTTCTAATAGTCCATTGACAAATTACTTAAAAACCTATGGCATGTGGTGATTATTATACACATTAAGTTGTTAATTTACCTACTGCATGCTGCTGCTGCTGCTGCTGCTGCTAAGTCACGTCCGACTCTGTGCGACCCCATAGATGGCAGCCCACCAGGCTCCTCCATCCCTGGGATTCTCCAGGCAAGAACACTGGAGTGGATTGCCATTTCCTTCTCCAGTGCACACATGCATGTTAAGTCGCTTCAGCCATGTCCGACTCTGCGACCCTATGGACAGCAGCCCTCCCGGCTCCTCTGTCGGATTCTCTAGGCAAGAGTACTGGAGTGGGTTGCCATTTCCTTCTCTAACCTACTGCATAGTGATGTAGAAATTATGAGATAATGTATGTAAATCAGCAGTATTTTGAAGTCAGTAAAAAACGGGTATGGAAGGAGTCAGTTAAAAAATGACTGCCCAGCATCTGTAGTATGTGCATCTTAGGCTTTTAATTGCCAAATGAAAAGATCATTACATTCATTTCCAGAGTGGTCTATAACTTGGTAGGCATTTAGAGACTTTGCAAAGGTCTCTAAATCTGCTGAGTAATGTATAATCAGAGAGGCACAACCAAAACCTGTAACCCATGCTAAATTAATTGACAAGACTTTTTCACAACAGTTAATTATTTGGACCTGTCTCCATACAAGGATAATTAAAAACTACTCAGTTGCATCAAAGGAAGATGAATAGGAAAACTACTTACCCTCATGAATTTTGAGCAATAGTTCTTCTGCTCTAAGATCATCAAAACATTTTACTTCAAATCCTAGATCTGAAAACCTGGAGATTAAATTGGATACTAGCTTATGAGCTATTCAAAACTGTCATATACTCCTGATTATTTGAGGAATTTATACACATTTTTATGACATATAAATTGACTTTTCTTTAGGGAGAAAGAAAAATCAAATATGACAGTGATGGTTTTCCTCGATTACCCATGGCAGAAAGGGATTTATTCATGGTAACTGATTTAAGTTAGAATACTGCCATCTACTATGCAGATATATTTATAAGAATGCAAAGACTGTTAACATTTAATAGAACAGGATTAGGGGGAAAATTCAGGCAAGTTCTTAGGGGAGGCTGAGCCCAAGTGAGGTTCATCCTCAAATACTCTTGGCTCTGTTATTTCTACAGTGCGGACAAGTAGTTATCGCTTAAATATCTGACCACCTGGGTGTTAAATAAAACAGTACCACCTGCGCCTCAGATTGTCTCTGTCAGCACTGGTGCCAGGCCTGTTCGGCAGGGTTAAGTGCCAGAAGAACCTCTCATGATTGAAGATTAATGCAATTCCTCTCCTCTTGTGGTCCATTTTGTACTTTTCAGTTGGATCAAATATTTCTCTGTTTAGGAAAAGTTTAAAAAACAATCACTCTAGGTCATATTAAATAATAAGCTCCTCCAAGCCCGAGGTCAACCCACAGAACAGACAGAGGCCTGCTGCGTCCTCCTCCACCAGGCTGACAGGCCACTGCTGTGCCTGGGGCAGGCCTCCCAGCCGCACTGGTCAGGGAAGTCCTGAAACATCTCTGTACCGACTGGCAAACGGCAGCCATCCTGAGCAAACCCCTCCCACGCCCCCAATTCCTCTGCTTGGGTGTCTTTCCCCCAGGGCTCCAGAGACCGGGACCAAAGACAGTGGTCTGGCCCAGGCCATCCCAGTTGTTCAACATCTTGAGCCTCAGTCTAGGTCCCTTCAGAACCAGGGGCAGCAACCAACCCGCACACCTACAAGCCAGCCCTCCAGATGCTAAACCTGACATTCTCTGCTTTTCAGCGCCCATGTCCCTTTCTTACTTTGATTTCTGTAGGCCAATGATGGCCACTAAATGAAAAGACCTTAGTGAGTAAACAGAACATTATTACCTCCTAGGGAAGGCATCTATTTCGGTCATGTTTTGTTCTTCACCTATTAAAAGAAAGTAGGGTTTTGTTAATATACTTTTTGATTTATGGTCATAAAACACATTAGGAACTCCCAGCTACCTTGATACCTATCCGCTAAGCTCCTTCTGTCTTGGTTGGTTTAAAAGTCAAAAGATGTGAGAAGGGGGTAAGGGAGAAGGAAGGGAAAGTGCTGTTAATAATAAATGAACTGTACGTGCCACAACTAGAGAAGCCTGCACACCACAACTACAGAAAGCCCACGCACTTCAAGGAAGACCCAGCGCAGCCAAAATAAATAAACGAACCGTAAATGCACGGCTCAGTTCTTTCTCACCTCCAACTCTTACATGCAAAATAAAAAAAGATCATAAACAGAAATGGAAAACTACTACTCACATTCATTTGCTGCACACTATGCCAAAAGTAACAAATGTAGCTCTGTGATTATGAAGCTCAAATGAAATATGAAATTGGTTTATTTTGCAGCAAATGTTTTTTGCAAATATTCTCTCAAACGGAGGAGTGAAGTCAAGCAAGAGAACTGAACACAGTGTGGTTGACACTGGATTACCCTACTGCCTGGAAGCGGCAGATGTTTTGGTGGAGGAAGGAAAGGGCAAAGACTCAGATTCTGATCTCCTGCATGACACATGCGCTTGTTATGATTCTATAATGGGGACCCTCTTCTCCTAACCCCAAATTAGACTTTCCCACCCACAAGACAACCTCTCATTGAATCCCTCTCCTCCCAGGAACAGTGCTATGCAACAGAGCCTTCTGCAGTGACAGAATGCCCTATACCTGAGCTGTCTCTGGGGCAGCCAATGACCACATGTGCTTTTGAGCCCTTGAACTTTGCCTAGTGCAACTGAGGAACTCAATTTTTAATTAACTTCAACTAATTTAAATTTATATAACATGTGGCCAGTGGCTTCTCTACTGGACAGCAATAGTGAGTCTAACATCTTCTATCAGAAGAGTCCATATGTTCATGAATCTGCTTTTACCTGATAAACAGCTTGAGAGGGGACAGAAGGTGACGACTACACAAATACTAATAATGTAGCAAGATGCCCCTTTCAGTTGAGGTCTCTGAAAGAAGATGGACGGACCCTAAGGCTAAACTCCTACCCATCATCTCCCCACCAAAAGGGTAGTGTTCCCCTCACTCCTTGGAGTCTCCCCCCGACCCCCCCCAACCCCACACACGCATCTGATGGTTCTAACCTCATGTCTCCTCACTGACAAAAATCCACCTAGGCAGAGAGGATGAGGAGAGGGAGAATTCAACTCCAGGGCCCTTTACCAGTCACTCTCAGCCTGCTCCTCCTGGACTGCATCCAGCATTCAAACCAGCCAAGACCCCAGAGAGGCATCACCCTTCCCCTGTCCAATAGACCCCAATCAGTTTTCCTTAACCTTCCGCATCAATCCCTGGCCTGGGTGATAAAATGCAGATTCCTGGTCCCTAACCTAGATTTACAGAATCAGAATCCTGGGAGATGTGCCAAGGTGATTTTCACTCGCACCAAAGATTAGGAGTCAGAAGCAGCCTCTCTAATGCATCCTCGCCACTCTCCCAAGGCTTCCGTGCTACCCTCATCCTGCTGTACGGCGGATCCTGCAAATTCTACACCTTGTACTGCAGACACTTCCTACCAAGCTCTCCTCTATCAGGGGACCTCCCTACCATGCAGCTGCTTACTGGGGGATCTCCTATTTCACACAATGCTCTACTGAAGACACGCCCTACCCCCACACAATGTTCTAGAAGGGGTCCCAACCACTCCACACACTGCTCTACTACGGTCACGTGGTACCTCATACCCTGTCCCACCAGGAGACTTCTCCACACACTGACCCTGGGGATTATTAATACTTCCTGCTGGACACTGTCCCACCAGAGACATTCCACACACTTCTACTAGAACTCTTCCTGCCCTGTGCACTGGATACTGGGGACACGTCCTCCTCCCAAACTCCTCTATCCAGAATACTCCCTCCGTCACACACTGCGCTCCTGCCAGGACGCTCCCTACTCCACACACTGCCGAACAGCCGATGCTTCCTAATCAGATGCACTGCACTCGGGGTGCTGACCCAGTGAACACACAGCTCGAGGGGGCACTTCCGGTTCCACCCTCGGCTGGGCGCAGCACACCTCCTCCTACCAGGATTACTTCCGACACCACACGCTGTTCTCCCCGGGACACTTACAATCTGCTGTACCCGGAATACTTCCTAGTCCACACGATGATGTGCTGGCATACTTCGCAGCTCACACACTGCTGAAGGGAACGCAGCCAGCGCCACACCCTGCTCTACAACAGGAACTGTGAATCCACACGCGGTCTAGCCTGGGGACTTCGTCCTCCACACACTGACCTACCAAGGTACCACCTATATATACCCTGCTGTATCCGGGACACACCCTACTCCACACACTACTTTGCCAGGGTACGACCCATCACACTGCTGTACTCTGGATACAACCTCTCCTTCCTCTACAAATACTTTGCCCAGAATCCTCTCTGCTCCACACACTGCTCTGTGGACGGTTATTTCCTTCTCTGCACACTTTGCACCAGTGACTTCCTACTCCACTCAGCGTTCACCCGAGGAGACATCCTCCCTTCTTATGCCACAAGCTGCCAGAGATGTCCGACTCCACACACACTCCACAAGAGATGTCTCCGACTCCACGCTCTGCTCTACACCTGGGATCTCCCTACTCCACCGTGTTCTCCGTGGTTACCTACTCCACACACAGCTCTATGTGACATATGTCCTCTACCACCACAGTGCTCCACCAAGGGTAGTTCCTTCACTGTTCCTTAGGCCTCTTTATCTAGAGATCTTCTCCTCAACAGCGCTATACAGGGCACCCTTCCCTGCTGCGCTCAGCGCGGATACTCCCTACCCCAGACACTGCCCCACTGAATGTACGTCCTGCTCTTCCCACGCCACACACCGCCACATCCAGAATACATCCCGCTGCACACGCTGCTGTGCCAGGGAGAACTTCCTGCTCCACACTGCTCCACGGGCTGCATTTCCTACCAAGACTCCCCTCTGCTCAGGGATGCTGCCCTTCTGAACACACAACTCTTCTAGGCTGACTTCCCACTCTACATACCAAGCTACCCAACATCCCTCCGAGCCCGTAAACTCCTCCACCCAGAATAGTCCCTACAACACAATGATACAAGAGGATACTTTCTCGTCCACACACTGCTCCCGGGGACACTTTCCACTCCACACAGTGCTCTACTGGGGCTACTTCCTAGTCACACACTGTTCTAACTGGGATTCCTTCTACCCCACGGATTGCCCTCCCAGAAGACCTCTTATTCTACACACTGTCTACTGGGGTTCCTTCCTGCTCCCCACACCGCTCTACTAAGCAATATGCAGGGTTTCCTCTCCTTCCATTTTCAAAATCATTCCATGATCTACTTTTTTTTCCCTACCTCCTTTTAATACCCTTCAGTTCAGTTCAGTTCAGTCGCTCAGTCATGTCCGACTCTTTGCGACCCCATGAATCGCAGCATGCCAGGCCTCCCTGTCCATCACCAACTCCCGGAGTTCACTCAGACTCACGTCCATCGAGTCAGTGATGCCATCCAGCCATCTCATCCTCTGTTGTCCCCTTCTCCTCCTGTCCCTAATCCCTCCCAGCATCAGAGTCTTTCCCAATGAGTCAACTCTTCGCATGAGGTGGCCAAAGTACTGGAGTTTCAGCTTTAGCATCATTCCTTCCAAAGAAATCCCAGGGCTGATCTCCTTCAGAAAGGACTGGTTTGATGTCCTTGCAGTCCAAGGGACTCTTCAAGAGTCTTCTCCAACACCACAGTTCAAAAGCATCAACTCCTCAGCGCTCAGCCTTCTTCACAGTCCAACTCTCACATCCATACATGACCACAGGAAAAACCATAGCCTTGACTAGGCAGACCTTTGTTGGCAAAGTAATGTCTCTACTTTTGAATATGCTATCTAGGTTGGTCATAACTTTCCTTCCAAGGAGTAAGCGTCTTTTAATTTCATGGCTGCAGTCACCATCTGCAGTGATTTTGGAGCCCAAACAAATAAAGTCTGACACTGTTTCCACTGTTTCCCCCATCTATTTCCCATGAAGTGATGGGACCGGATGCCATGATCTTCGTTTTCTTAACGTTGAGCTTTAAGCCAACTTTTTCACTCTCCACTTTCACTTTCATCAAGAGGCTTTTGAGTTCCTCTTCACTTTCTGCCATAAGGGTGGTGTCATCTGCATATCTGAGGTTATTGATATTTCTCCCGGCAATCTTGATTCCAGCTTGTGTTTCTTCTAGTCCAGTGTTTCTCATGAGGTACTCTGCATATAAGTTAAATAAGCAGGTGACAATATACAACCTTGACGTACTCCTTTTCCTATTTGGAACCAGTCTGTTGTTCCATGTCCAGTTCTAACTGTTGCTTCCTGACCTGCATACAGATTTCTCAAGAGGCAGGTCAGGTGGTCTGGTATTCCCATCTCTTTCAGAATTTTCCACAGTTTATTGTGATCCACACAGTCAAAGGCTTTGACATAGTCCATAAAGCAGAAATAGATGTTTTTCTGGAACTCTCTCGCTTTTTCCATGATCCAGCGGATGTTGGCAATTTGATCTCTGGTTCCTCTGCTTTTTCTAAAACCAGCTTGAACATCAGGAAGTTCACGGTTCACGTATTGCTGAAGCCTGGCTTGGAGAATTTTGAGCAGTACTTTACTAGCGTGTGAGATGAGTGCAATTGTGTGGTAGTTGGAGCATTCTTTGGCATTGCCTTACTTCCTTATCATTAAAACAATCACATAAGAAAGAAATAGAATCATTCAAACTAAACACATTAAATCTATATCTAAAATTCAATCTCATCTCAAGAAACAAGAAAAATCTCCATCTGACCTTACACCTAAAGCAACTAGAGAAAGAACATCAATAACACCACCACCACCACCAAAGTTTAGTAGAAGGAATGAATGATAGCAGAAATAAATGAAATAGAAATGAAGAAAACAATAGCAAAAATCAATAAAACTAAAAGTTGGTTCTTTAAGAAGATAAACAAAATTGATAGGCCTTTAGCCAGAATCATTAAGGAAAAAAGGAGAGGATTCAAATCAACAAATTTAGAAATGAAAAAGGAGAAATTAACAACTAATAATGCAGAAATACAAAGCATCATAAGAGACTATTATAAGCAACTATATGATAATAAAATAGACAACCTGGAAGAAATGGACAAATTCTTGGAAAGGTACAACTTTTCAAGACTGGACCAAGAAGAATTAGAAAATACAAACAGACCAATCACAAGTAAGGAAATTGAAATTATAATGAAAAATCTTTCAACAAACAAAAGGCCAGGACCAGACGGCTTCACAGGCAAATTCTGTCACACATTTAGAGAAGAGATAACACCTATCTTTCTTAAACTCTTCCCAAAAATTGCAGAGGAAGGAACATTCCCAAACTCATTCTACAAGGCCACTGTCACCCTGATACCAAAATCAGACAAATAAATTACCAAAAAAAAAAATTAAAGATCAATACCACTGATGAACAAAGACACAAAATCCTCAACAAAATACTAGCAAAAAGAGTCCAGCAACACATTAAAAGGCCCATACACCGTGATAAAGTGGGATTTATCCCAGGGGTGTAAGGATTCTTCAATATATTCAAATAAATATGATACACCATATTAAATAAAAACCATATTATCATCTCAATAGATGCAGAAAACGTTTTTGACAAAATTTAACACCCATGTATGATAGAAACTCTTCAGAAAGTGGGCATAGAGGGGATCTACCTCAATATAATAATAGCCATATACAATAGGCCCACAGCAAACATCATTCTTAATGGTGAAAAACTGAAAGCATTTCCTCTAAGATCAGGAATGAGACAAAGATGTTCACTCTCACTATTATTATTCAGCATGGCTTTGGAAGTTGGTGGCTCAGACAGTAAAGAATCTGCCTGCAATTCAGGAGACCTGAATTCAACCCCTGGGTTGGGAAGATTCTCCTGGAGAAGGGAATGGCTACCCACTCCAGTATTCTTGCCTGGAAAATTCCGTGGACAATTATACAATCCACAGGGCTGCAAAGAGTTGGACATGACTAAGTGATTAACACTTTCACTTGGAAGTCCTAGCCATGGCAATCAGAGAAGAAAAAGAAATAAAAGGAATACAATTGTAAAAGCAGAAGTAAAACTGTCCCTGTTTGCAGATGACATGATACTATGCATAGAAAATCCTAAAGATGCTACCAGAAAACTACTGGAGCTCATCAATGAATTTGATAAAGTTGCACGACACAAAATTAATGCACAGAAGTCTACTGCCTTTCTATACACTGACAATGAAAGATCAGAAAGAGAAATCAAGGAAACAATCCCATTTACCACCATAACCAAAATAATAAAACACCTAGGAATAAACCTACCCAAAGAGGCAAAAGACCTGTACTCAGAAAACTATAAAACACTAATCAAAGACATAAAGATGACACAAACAGGTGGAGAAATACACCATATTCTTGGATGGGTCAATATGACTTTATTACCCAAAGCAATCTACAGATGCAATGCAATCTCTATCAAATTATCAGTGACATTTTTCACAGAATTAAAACAAAAAATTTTACAATTTGTATGGAAATACAAAAGATCCTGAAAGCAACTGTCAAATTGCTGAAAGCAAATAGTCAAAGCAATTGTGAACAGGAAAAATGAAGCTGGAGGAATCGGGCGCCTCAACTTCAGACTATACTACAAAGCTGCAGTAATCAAAACAGTATGGTATTGACATAAAAACAGAAATATGGATCAGTGGTACAGGACAGAAAGCCCAGAGATATATCCACTCACCTATGGTCACCTAATCTATGACAAAGGAAGCTAGAATATACAATGGAGAAAAAGTCTCTTCAAGAAGTGGTGCTGGGAAAACTGGACAGCTACACGGAAAAGAATGAAATTAGAACAGTACTTAACACCGTACAAAAAAATAAACTAAAAATGGATCAAAGACCTAATTTAAGACAGGGCACTATAAAACTCCTAGAGGAAAACATAAGAAAAACATTCACTGACATAAAACACAGCAAGATCTTTTGACCCACTTCTTAAGAGTAATGAAAACCAAAAATAAACAAATGGGGCCTAATTAAACTCAAAAGCTTTTGCACAGCAAAGGAAACCATAAACAAGATGAAGAGACAACTCTCAGAATGGGAGACAATGACTGCAAAGGAAGCAACGGATAAAGGCTTCATCTCCAAAATATACAAACAGCTCATGCAGCTCAATATAAAAAATAAAAAACAGGGACTTTGCTGGCGGTCCAGGGGCTAAGACTCCAAGCTCCCAATGCAGGAGGCCAGGGTACAATCCCTGGTTAGGGAACTAGATCCCACAAGCCACAACTAAGAATTCAAGGGCACAACTAAATATCCTACATGCTGCAACACAGATCAAAGATCCCCTGTGCTGCAACCAAGACCCAGCCCAGCCAAACAAATAAATAAATGTTAAAAAATACAAATAACCCTATCAAAAAAGGGGAGGAAGACCTAAATAGACATTGCTCCAAAGAAGACATACAGATGGCCAACAAACCCATGAAAAGATACTCGAAATTGCTAATTATTATAGAAAAGCAAATTAAAACTATGAGGTATCACTGCACACCAGTCAGAATGCTAATGCTAATGCTAAGTCACTTCAGTCGTGTCCGACTCCGTGCGACCCCATAGACGGCAGCCCACCAGGCTCCGCCGTCCCTGGGATTCTCCAGGCAAGAACACTGGAGTGGGTTGCTGTTTCCTTCTCCAATGCATGAAAGAGAAAAGTGAAAGTGAAGTCGCTCAGTCGTGTCCGACTCTTAGCGACCCCATGGACTGCAGCCTACCAGGCTCCTCTGTCCATGGATTTTCCAGGCAAGAGTACTGGAGTGGGGTGCCATTGCCTTCTCCGCCAGTCAGAATGGACATCATCAAAAAATCTACAAACGATAAATGCTGGAGAGGATGTGGAGAAAAGGGAACCCACTTGCACGGTTGGGAATGTAAATTGCTACAGCTATTATGGAGAATGGTATGGAGATTCCTTTAAAAAGGTAGGAATAAAACTACCACATGATCCAGCAACTCCCACTACTGGGCATATACCCTGAGGAAACCAGAATTGAAAAAGACACATGTGCCCCAATGTTCACTGCAGGGCTATTTACAAAAGACAGGACATGCAAACAGCCTAAGTGTCCACTGACAGATGAGTGGACAAAGATGATGTGGCACAAACATACAATGATGGCATATTACTCAGACATAAGAAGGAATGAAATGAGGTCATCTGTAGAGACTTGGATGGACCCATAGTCTTTCCTACAGTCAAGTAAGTCAGAAAGAGAAAAACAAATATCGTATATTACTGGATGTATGTGGAAATCTAGAAAAATGGTAAATGAACCTAGTTCCAGGACAGGAAAGAGAGGCAGCTGTAGAGAATGGACATCTGGACACAGAGGGAGAAGGCGAGGGTAGGATGAACTGGAAAATCATGATTGACATATATACACTACCACATGTGAAACGATAGCGTAGTGGGAACCTACCATGACAGCACGGAGAACCAGCTCAGGGCTTTGTAATGACCCAGATAGATGGCACAGAGCAGTGGGCGGTGGGAAGGAGGCCCGTGAGGGAGGGTCTATATGTATACATGTAGCTGATTCACATCTTTGAACAGCAGAAACTAACACACATTGTAAAGGAATTACACTCCAATTAAAAAAAAAATCTGTATCTGAAAGCCAATCACTTCCTTCCCCCTCCAAGAATGTGCATGGGTTGCAAAGCACAGAGTCTCTTCTGAGAATCCCAGAGGAGCGGCAGACCCAGCAGCTCCCCTCCCCCAGCTTCTGCACCTTGTTGGTAGTGAGCCTAAGGCAGCCTGAAGTGTCCCCAGCAGAGGTTATGCCAAGTGGCTGGTCACCAAACTAACTCCAGTCCTTGAGAGTGAAAGCACTGGAGATGTACACGCTATTGGGTCTCTAAGGCTTCTTTTTCATAGTCTCAGGAAGGAGCATCACAGTTCTCCTGGGCTGATGTAATTTAAGCTGTGCGTTTGAGTCATCTCAAATATTGCCATCAGCTTACAGATTTAGGGAAGACAGCTAGTATTAAGTAGTTCACGATTAATTTGTTTAAAATGACATTCAGTTTCAAAGTTAACAGGACAGTCTCACTGAGGTATTTTTTTAAAGTTTTTTGTTGTTGTTGTCACTGTTAACACAATAGACGTAGAAAGAAACTGGGCTCTGAAAACTTAATTCTGAACCTCACAGGCTCTAACCTTCACTCTGCTATAACCTACAATATCAACACTGACCTGGTCCAGCTGCCAGTCTGTTCTAGCAGTTTGCTGAATCGGAATAGAAAGCTATGGAGACAGACATTAGAACGGAAGTTCCGAAACTTCCTCGGAGCTGATCAATTTTACCCAGCTTCAGAGAACAGACATTATTGAGGCAGGAGACAGTTGGGCTCTAGAACAGACATTTACAACAGACATTTACAGACCTTTGATCACAATTCCTGGGGGCAGAAAAGATAGGCTCCAGGCCAGACACTACCAGCCCTCTGCTGACATTTCCTGAGGGCTTTGGGCTTTGTATTTATGACCAGACTGCGGTCTACATTTCAAGATCTGCTCTTAGATATAAAAAAACAGGAATACAGTGGATAACCAGACCTTATGGGTTATCCACTGGGTACCTTCTGGCAGGAACAAAGAGGGGCTAAACTCTCTTAGAAGATCAAGAGGTCATACATTTCCCATTCTTAGGGCAAAGGAGACACTACACATGTCCAAAAGGCTTCAAGGGGCCAAAAGAGGCAGGCAATGTCAGACCATGGTAAGTCTTGCTATTCCCCCCACCATATGCCTCTGCAATGAAATCCATCTTGACTGAGGGGTGCATGCACACCCAGGGGAGGGTCCTGAGACAAACTGACTGCGGGGTGGAGAGTAGGAGATACAGAGGTGTCAAAACAAGACAACTGGCCAAAGGTAAACAAAGGCCAGGAGTCGCTCAGTCGTGTCTGACTCTGCAACCCCATGGACTGTAGCCCACCAGGCTCCTCTGTCCATGGGATTCTCCAGGCAACAATACTGGAGTGGGTTACCATGCCCTTGTCCAGGGGATCTTCCCAACCCAGGGATCAAACCCTCATTGCAGGTAGCTTCTTTACCGTCTTAGCCACCAGCACTGTCCTATATAAATGACTTAACCATCTCGCAAAGAGTCAGCCACAACTGAGAGACTGAACTGAAACTTCTTTTTCCTGTGCTCCTCATTAGAGAAGACACACCCGCACCCTTTCTCTGCAGGTGTGCGTCTCTGGCTTTAGTCTCTCTGGGTTCGCTGCCATTTGTCATTGTGCTATGTCTCTAATCATAAACTTTGTACCTGCATTTACAGCTTTTGCCTCTGTAGAAAATGCATTTTTCACTGGGGGCAAGAGTCAGGGGAAAACAGGTTCTAGCCTCTAGCCCTTACTGGTCTGGAAGCTGGGATTCCTGGTTTTTATCGAGGCTACCCAGATTCAACTCCTGGGCAGGGAATTACAATCTTGCTTCATGCCAAAGCTCACTGCTGCCACTGCGAGATCATTATGATTCTGTCACAGTCATTTTAAACTGTATGTGCCCAACAGGCCAACTTTCAAGAAGGGTGCACTGTATCACTATACTGCATAATGCGAAGAGCCGACTCACTGGAAAAGACCCTGATGCTGGGAAAGACTGAGCGCAGGAGAAGGAGAAGACAGAGGATGAGATGGTTGCATGGCATCACTGACTCAATAGACATGAATTTGAGCAAGCTCCAGGGATGGTGAAGGACAGGGAAGCCTGGCATGCTGCAGTCCATGGGGTTGCAAAGAGTCAGACACAACTTAGCGACTGAATGACATACTGCATGAATACAAATAAACTGGTTTTGTTGACATGGAGAAAATAAATCTTAGTGAGGGAGATACTCTGTATAAGATTTATAAATTCCTTTTCATCTGCAATTATTCTCAGAAATGGGTCAACCAGACTCTTCACCTCTCCTCCCTTCTCCTTGTCTCTAATTTATGCAATTTTCCTCTCCATCATAATGTAACCATCTCTTTGCCCAAACTCACTTTTTACAAAGCCAATCAATCATTCTTTTTCCTCCACACCTTAACCTGAGAATGCCTCCAGCTACCATTTGTTGATGGCTTGGCACATGAGATAACTTTATCTCACTCTGCTCCATAGGCCCTTTGAGACAGAGAAAGTGCAAGGGGCTTATCTAAGGTTGGTGCCTTGGAATTGGTACTGAAAGGCCCGATTCTGCCTGCAGATTCCAAAGTCCATATGCTAGCTGTTAACATGGTAAAACCACTCCCACCAGGGAGAGACCAGAAACCTTTCTAAACCAAGTGCTCACTTCTCCAAACTTCTTCAGTATCTACTGTTGTCATCTTCATTCACTGCAGTATCTGTGACAATCTACCCATATTCCTTATCAAAGTTAGTTGTCACTCAGTCGTGTCTGACACTTTGCGACCCCGTGGACTATAGCCTACCAGGCTCCTCTGCCCATGGGATTCTCCAGGCAAGAATACTGGAGTGGGGTGCCATTTCCTTCTCCAGGGGATCTTCCCGACCAGGGATCGAACCCAGGTCTCCCACATTGCAGGCAGAAGCTTTAATCTCTGAGCCACCAGGGAAGCCAAAGACTGGTTTAATGATCCTACCTTCAGTGACTCGTGTCAGGCCTGGAATACACAGGAAAAAGAGTAATGTGGACAAAGAAAGGGGAGCAAGTAGGAAAAGGAAGGAAACCATTACAAGAATGGTGGGGGATGTAGCAAAGAACAGAAAGCTCTGAAATGAAGGCACTCTATGTGGAATGACCGCCGGCGAGTCAAATCACTCTCCACCTTCCTCCCCTGACCCCGCCCCGCCCTTTTTAAAAACTATGGCCAGGCTCAGAGTTTCTAAACCTTATCAGTAATATAAGTGACAGGGAAGAACGTCCTAAAGCATGTGTTTAGAAGCTGATTATTTTGTAGAGAAAAGTTGTTTGCTGTTTTAGTCGCTGTGTCCGACTCTTTGAGACCCCCATGGACCTCAGCCTGCCAGGCTCCTCTGTCCGTGGGATTCTCCAGGCAAGAATACTGGGGTGGGTGGCTGTGCCCCCCTCCAGGGGATCTGCCCGATCCAGGGATCCGACTCAAGTCTCCTGCTTTAGCAGGCGGATTCTTTACCATCTGAGCCATCAGGGAAACCCCCCGAGAAAAGTTACCGTGGCTTTAAGTTAAGCTCACAAATAACTGCAGGTTTCCCGGATGCAGGAGAACCATGGGGGCTGTGCAGCTCCCAAGGCCTGACTTTCAACTCCAGTTTCCGTGCGGGCAAGCCCGGGGCTTCTCTCTGTCCCGGCGCCCCCGCGGGCTGCTCACGCTCCACTGTTACTATAGCCAACCACTTATTTTTAAGTAGAAGTGAAAAAAATAAGGCCCAACAAGACCCAAAAGTTAACTTTTCTTATGACCAGGCGCAGTTAAAGTTCAAATAACCACGACAGCTAGACAGAGATCAGCGCCCGGAGGACAAAAGCGGCCGGGGAACTCCCCAGCGCCGGGCGCCGCCACCAGGGACCGCAAGGAGGCGGCGGCTAGGTCCCGGAGTTGTTTCTCCTGAGCCCAGAAGCCTAGCTGCGCCCACCCGACCCGAGCGCTTCCCTCCAAGACCCTCAACTTCTCCTGGCCACCGAGCAAAGCGGGGGGAATCCGCGTCCCCACTCGCGCCCGCGCGCCCCTCTCAGCACCCGCCACCTACCTGGACCGCGAGCCCGGCGAGGCGGAGGCTCCGAGCTCATCGTAGCGGAGAGCTTAGCGCCGACGCCCGGGCGGCCTCCGCTTCCTGAAGCCTGGCCGCTGCCCCCGCCCCTTCCTCCGCCCCCGCCGCCCCGGCTCCCTGCCTTCCAGCGGTGGAGGCGGGGTTTGGGGGGGTCCGCTGGTGCCCTTTCCTTCGCTCCGAGATCGCCGGGGCCGGAGCGCCCGGGCAAGGCAGAGGATGAGGTCTCGCCCGCCTGGCGCCTGGGGAGCCGAAGCCGGCCCCCGGGAGATGTCAGCAATGATTCCGAAGACAACCCGCGGTACTGGGGTGGGAAGCTGCAGGCAATTACAGATCACCTGCGGCGAGCCCCGTGTCGCTCGAGCTCCGCCCCCCGTCTCTGCTACCCCAGCGTCTTAAAGGTGTGCGCTGCAGTGTTTTCCTTTTCCCTAGTAGTCGTTTTCCCAGTGCCGGTGACTTGTTAGGAGGATTTTAAAACGCTCTTTGTTTGTATAGCGGATTCGGGACAAAGTAAACTAGAGGCAACTCCAGAATTTTCAAGTCTGACTTTCATATGTAGTGTTAATTATGGCGAGGAATCATGCAGAAATTCAGAGACCCAACTTTGGGCTCTGTAGATTATGATTTTTACTGAGCTAGAGCATGTTTGCTGCATTTAATTGAGCTCCTCTTCGGGTGGCTGGTTATTCTGTAAATTTGCTTCAACGAGTAACTCCTGAGCCTGAAGAAAATGTGGCCTCATCATTTCCAACTTCTCATGGTCTCGTCATTTAAAAAGTAACCAGTGGCAGACGGGGGGAAATGTGTAAGACACAACTTCCAATATATTAGCCTGAGATCCGATTTCTAGAAATGGGATTTCCCAGGTGGCGCTCAGTCGGTAAAGAATCTGCCTGCAATGCAGGAAACCTGGGTTCGATCCCTGGATGGGGAAGAACCCCTGGAGAAGGAAATGGCAACCCACTTTAGTATTCTTGCCTGGAAAATCCCATGGACAGAGGAGCTTGGCAGGCTACAGTCCATGGGCTCTCAAGAGTCTGACACGACTTAGTGACTAAACCATCACCACAGGAGGCGCTAGTGGTAAAGAACTGGCCTGCCAATGCTGGAGATGCCAGAGACAAGGTTCAATCCCTGGGTCAGGAAGATCCCCTGGAGGAGCTCCAGTATTCCTGCCTGGATAATCCCATGGCCAGAGGAGCCTGGCAGGCTATGGTTCATAGGGTCGCAAAAAGTCAGACATGACTGAAGCAACTTAGCATTCACGCTTCTATAAATATCACCCTTTTATATGAGAGAAAAATAAAATCTAACTTCCTACATGTGCTGTGGTTCCAAAAAGCACACAGAATATGAAATCAAAGGATTTTACTGACCCCATGCCATTTCAGTTCAGTTCAGTCACTCAGTCGTGTCCGACTCTTTGCAACCCCATGAACCGCAGCACGCCAGGTCTCCCTGTCCATCACCAACTCCCGGAGTCCACCCAAACCCACGTCCATAGAGTCGGTGATGCCATCCAACCATCTCATGCTCTGTGGTCCCCTTCTCCTCCTGCCCTCAATCTTTCCCAGCATCAGGGTCTTTCCCAATGAATCAGCTCTTTGCATCACGTGGCCAAGTATTGGGAGTTTCAGCTTCAACATCAGTCCTTCCAATGAACACTCAGGACTGATCTCCTTTATGATGGACTGGTTGGATCTCCTTGCAGTCCAAGGGATTCTCAAGAGTCTTCTCCAACACCACAGTTCGAAAGCATCAATTCTTCAGCACTCAGCTTTCTTCACAGTCCAACTCTCACATCCATACATGACCACTGGAAAAACCATAGCCTTGACTAGGCGGACCTTTGTTGGCAAAGTAATGTCTCTGCTTTTTAATATGCTGTCTAGGTTGGTCATAACTTTCCTTCCATGCCATTTACTGTTCGTTTTATTGTAGGTATAAAATATTTCTGAAATCACTTTGTTCCTAGTGCAGTGAAGACATGGAGTATCAGTATGTCCCTCATAAGCTGGTTGAGACAATTGAGTTAAATTACTGTATTCAGAACAGTGCCTGGCTTGTGAAAAGCTCAGTAAATTTTTATTGCCACCATCTTAAGCATATTGAAAGCAGACTTGGCCTTCTTTTGGTTTGACTATTACCAGGAAGTTGCTTAGGATGTAGGAGGTACTCAATAAATATTTACCCATTGAATGAGATTCATAATTTCAGCATTTGTGCTCCGGACTTTACCCAATTTGAATGAGTTATCTGACCACCAGAGCTTCCTGTTCTTCAGCCTACTTTTCATGGTCTCCTCTACTTGAGCCCTAAAAATACTCCTTATACAGAAATGGAACTCCAATTGGCTAACCTTCCATTTACCTGAAAGGAATTAAATTTTCCCCCCAGATGTTTGTTATCTCAGAATACTGTATTGCCTTTAGAGCATATGGGGTGATATATTTTAAAGATTTACCTTAGGAAATGTAAGTATAAAGTATTAGGATAGCCATTTCATAATTGTAAGTGCTAAATTTTAGCCTTTTAAAGCAATAGCTATCCCCTCACCCTAAACCCGTGAAAAAGGGTGTCTGTGATTGGGAAATAGGCTGCCAAGGTTCTAATCCTTGCTCCATCAGTTTATTGGCTGTGAGGCTTTGGACAATTAAGGCAGTTTAACCACTCGCAGCTTCACATTCTTCTCTTTAAAATGGGGACCAAATTAATTCAATAGTTAAGACAGAAACTGCCAAACTCCTAGAATAGTACCCAGCCCACAATAAGCTTTTGGTCGGTGTTATTTTTAGCTGCTGAAGATTATCTAGACAGTTCTCAAACTATGGCCTCCGAACCAGCAGTGTCCACATCATCTGGGAACGTACTAGAAATGCAAACTCTTGGGACCTGTATAGACATTATGGATGAGAAACTGCAGGTGGGGTCCAGGAGTATATTTTAACAAGCCCTCCAGTGACTCTGCAGCATGCTCTCATTTGAGACATAGACGGATTAGAATTCTACTGAGCAATCTGGTCCTTCTCAAAGAATGAAAAAAAAGAACTCATAGCATATCCATACTATTAAAATAATTAAGATATACTAAAGACCAAAAGTTACCTGACAGGATGGCTTGATTCTTGCCATTATAATAGTCACTTTTATGGAATTTACTGAAACTGAAGCTCTTAGTCAACTGTTACCTATCCAAGGAATGAAATATATGGGCTAAAGTTAAATTCAGAGAGAATTCTAAAACTTAAAACGTGGCCTTTCTTTTTTCAGTGTTTATCCCCACTAAACCTTGTTTTTTCCTATATCGAATTTTTATAATTCTGATTCCAACATTTGAGAGCCAACAAAGACAAGCATTGTTAAGCAGTCAGCAAGGAGACTGAAGGATGTTTCGGAAACCAAATTAAGCCTGAGACCAAACCAAGCATAACATCACTGCAGCCTGAATGCAAAGATGACACTGTTGGTCTAGTTTCAGGTATTTTGATTGGTAACTCTTCATTTAGTTCTGTTTCATATACTGGTTGAACCAACACTCTGAGGAAAAACAGCAAACTAAGGGGGCTGTTTCAAGCATCAGAGCCAGGTGTTCTGCAAGACTTGGATGCACTGCAGGTAGTGTCTGTGAACTGCGGCCAATGCAACGTTATCTGTGTGGAAGGGTCCTTACCTAATCGGTCTCATTCTACTCCCTAAAGTTAATAAAGCCAGTCTACAAAAGAGAGTTGTTTTTACAGAAAGACTCCATTATCTTCACTTTGTTAGATGTTATTCCTGTTTTGTACATAAAATAATGATCATTTTGACCTGACAATCTTGTGCTTCTATCCATACTGACAGAAATAGCACATTTTTACTTTAGGGAGAAGTAGTTATAAGCTAACAAAACAACCTTTTAATTAGTCCTACTAGTCTAGACTATTCTGGGGGGTCACTGAAGAAAGCCTGCTCAAGAAGATGGGTTTAATTTGCTTTTGCCCTCGTCTTTTAATTGTCTTCATTGCAACTTCTTTGTACCTCGGTTTCTCCAACTATGAAATGAGTACAGCCATATCTGTCCCTGGAAGAGGTGAGTCAAAAGACTTTAAAAAGACAGGCATTGTTTGAAGGCAATATAGTTTTATTATTTTAAAATATCAATATATGTCATGCAAAGACCTGCTAAAAGCTAGGTTTTTGGCATGTGATTTTGTTTTTTCATTAATGTGTTCTGTAGATAAGGAAAATACCATCCTTAAAACTTAAATATATGCCCTGTTGTACAGAATTCAAGTGAAGACAGCTTAATATATATACACATAAGTAATTACAGATATGTACATTGGTTAGTATACATATATTTCCTAGCTCTGTTTGGTGGGAGGGTCTCGAAGCAGTGACACCCTAGTAGAAACAAGCTATCCACTGTCCAGATCTCGGTTTCTACATGCCACTGGAAACCATTCTTCAATCAAAGTAACCTTTGAAAAGATGCTGATTCTAGGGCTGGGGCGGGGAATATAGAAGATGAGCCTGAAGCAACTTTCCTACTTTCTGGCTAGAAAGTATGGAGATGCTCAAAAGTTAAAAGGAGGGTGCAGGTCAAACACATACAGAGTCAACCTGACCTAATTCCCAACAGCCAAGCTGAAAGGATTTGTATCTATTACCCAGAATACAAAAGAAATAAGCATGAATCCATACTAATACAAATAATTGAATAATAAGTGGGTGAGGGGGAGATTAACAAGAATTTCAAGTAGTATATCTAGATATAATCCCCTATCAAAATGTGGAATGTAATCTTGCCCATCCCCCACCTACCACAGCCAGGACTTGGTGACTGGTTTCCAAAGAACAGAAGCATAGGAAGGGAAAAATAGTAACTTCAGAGTGGAGAAAACTAACAACTACTACCTTAACCAAATGTCTAGAGTTAACCTAACGAGCTGGTAACAATCAACTACCAGTATGATTTGATGAGAAGAACTGGTCAACTCTTGGTTTTCTTCCTAAAAATCTATAACCCTAGTCCAAACACAAGGAAAGACTAACCCAAATTGAGGGACATTCTACAGGACACCCGACTGGTACTTCTCAAAACTGTCAAGGAAAACAAGGAAAGACAGAGGAACCATCACAGACTAGAGGCTAATTAGACATGATGACTAACCGCGGTGTGGTGTCCTAGAGTGGATCCTGGAAAAGAAAAATGCCATTAGTGGAAAAACTAGTGCAAGTCAAATAAAGTCTGCTGCTGCTACGTCACTTCAGTCGTGTCCGACTCTGCGCGACCCCATAGACGGCAGCCCATCGGGCTCCCTGTCCCTGGGATTCTCCAGGCAAGAACACTGGAGTGGGTTGCCATTTCCGTCTCCAATGCAGAAAAGTGAAAAGTGAAAGTGAAGTCACTCAGTTGTGTCCAACCCTCAGCGACCTCATGGACTGCAGCCTTCCAGGCTCCTCCATCCATGGGATTTTCCAGGCAAGAGTACTGGAGTGGGATGCCATTGCCTTCTTCAAATAAAGTCTAGAGTTGCATTAATAGAACCAACCAATGTTGGCGCCTTAGTTAACATCAGGGATAAAGTGTATATGAGAAGCCTCTATACTATCTTTGCAACTTTTTGGTAAACCTAAAATTATTCCTAGACAAGTTTTTAAAAATCTGAACATAAAAGCTGCTTCTACTGATATCTGTACATTTATGATAATGAATAAATATTTTACAAAGACATTCTGACTTTGTCCTCTTGAGAAAGCCAAGGTTGCCAAGAAAATCCATGAATCTATTTTAAGTTTAAAGCTACCCGGTCAAATATTGCTGACTGGAGTCTAGTTTGCTTACTTAGCCCTGAGGCACACACTTGCTTTGTTTAACAGAGGACATCTGTTAGCAGAAGAGCGCCATCATCTCAGTTGGGGGAGTATCAAGTTCTTAGCAATGACATATATTCCAAGTTAGGAAATGTGGTCTTTTTCCAAAACATATTTTAGTTCTTCTCAATGATTTAAAAAGATTTAGTGATTTAAAAAGAACCATTTCCCCTGGTATTGTCTTTCTCTGACTTTCCAAGCGGTTTATCTTAATAACTTTGGCCATAGGTTACCCAGAAGACATACACAGCTTGCGCTAGGGAAAGTCAACAGCCAGTGGTAAGCAAAGAATGGTAGAGAGACACAGCTGAAGTTCCCAAGGGGCTGAAGAGATTTTTCAGAGGCAGCTAAAGTTCTGGGATTTGCTCTTAAATATGCATTAATAATTTTCAGCACAAATTGAGCTCTATAAAAGACAGTTTTTTGTATCTTGTTTTCCATCTCTTTTGATTCCAAAGTTAAAGACTTAAAAAAAAAAAACCCAACAATATCAAGAACAATTTTGTTAAGGCCAGTATTAGTAAAAGGTTTACAGTATTTTAAAAAATATCCCCAAATCTATTATGAAAAGCAAGTACTAAGGAGTAAATACCAAAGCATAATAGGTTATATTGCTCTGATGTGTATTAAACAACTCGTCATTTTGTCTTACTGAATCCATCTTTTTTCCAATAGGCAAATTATAGCAAAATACGGCATTTGTCATGAGTGGTTCATAACATGGGAATGGCTACGCTTCTGAATTTTGTTCATGTCATCTTGTAGGCACATTATATTAATACCTAGATATACTAGTTTTGCTTCCTAAGAGGTCCCAGCAGATGGTTCCAATTTTACAAGAGAAACAGACATGCCCTTGTCCTTGTGACTAGTCCCATCATTCATGGAAATGTGGCTTATTCATTATGTTTCAGTGGGCTATGGAAAAACTGTATAGTATGTGTTAATTGAAAGAGCAAAAATAAAAGTCAGATCCTTCTGGGCATCTATGTATATTTTAAATTTTACAGAAAACAAACATACTTCTAAGTGAAGACTTCACCTATTTCCAAATAAGATGATGTTGAACATACCTTATCATGAATTTCACGTTTGACCTTATTTTTTGGTAAATACAGTTGTGAAAACTGAGTCATACTCTTTCTTTAAAAAATCCCCCCCTTACCACGGGCCGCGTTCTGTGACCTGTCACGGCAATGCGGCACACTAAGGCAGCAGCGTCTGGGAAGATAACCTGCATTTGTCTCTGTAGCTTGAAGCTTTAATGTCAAAGTAAGGTCTTAAAATAATCCTGTCACAAAAATAAGGCAACTTCAGGCTGTAAAGACATTAGCTCTTTGTCAAGGGTTATGTTCTTCTGTCCTCATCTGCTGTCACCACTTGTCAGCATCTTCTTCAAAGATCGGTTTTTTCTTCGTAGCCACACCTACATGCGGCTCGTTGGCTGTCCAAGTACGGCTTACAGCCTAAGTGTATGACGCTGTCAAACAAGAGCTCCACGGTGGTTTCACAGGCTGCAAAGTAAGAAAGTGCCATCACTATTGGGCAACTGCAAAGCATCACTCACTCGTCACATATATTACACGTTTCAGCCCAGTGTCAGGCACAGCCTTGGTGGGCGCTTAAATCTATTTTAGGTGAACATCTTCCCAAGCGCTCGCAAACTAGTCACATAAACGTACATACAAAGACTTTTCATTTCAGCCTCTTCACCGGTATGTTTTCTTTGCATGCAACTATTCAACCCAACTTTTTGTACCAGACAATGAGTCTCTCTCAGTAGCACTGATAAGCTCATCTCTGTTAGTTTCCCTGGTATCTGAAAAATACCATTAACAGAGAAGCCTGATGACACTCTTCAGTTTGCTCTTTAAGGAGTGACTTTTAGGTGCAGAAAAAAGTGAAGGTTAAAAATGGAGAAACCTCAAAACATTTAATTATAAGCCAATAGCTTTTAATGGTCACACATTTAAGAGGCTTAAAGTAAATGGACCTCAGTCTCTCTCTTGGACCAATATCCAAATGTGGCTAGGGAGGGGAGACACAGGAATCGAAGGTGTTTTTCCTCTGGTGGGAATTCTTAATTTTTTGAAAGACTGTAAGAAAAGACAATAGATTTAACTTTTCTTATGCTAAGAAACCTAGAACACCCAGGTAAGATGATCTATTTTTTAACATTTTTTAAAAAATTTTCTTGGCTGCCCTGGGTCTTCATTTTTGTTCACCGGCTTTCTTGAGTCTCAGGGAGTGGGGGCTACGCTTTGTGGTGGTGCATGGCCTTTGCTCACTGCAGTGACTTCTCTTGTAGCCCAGAATGGGCTCTAGGGCAAGCGGGTTTCAGCAGTCGTGGCTCGCGGGCTCTAGAACACAGGCTCTAGCTGTGGCACGTGGGCTCCATTGCTCCATGGCATGTGGGATCTTCCCAGACCAGGGACCGAACCTGTGTCTCCTGGATTGGCAGGCGGATTCTTATCCACCGCACCACCAGGGAAGTCCAAGATTATCTTAATATACTTACAGAGACGTGGCACAGAGTGATTTTTAGTTATTCAAATACTTCTAGTTTCCAACATTCAGGTTAAGAAAGAAACTTTTCATTACAAATTCTTGGCATTTTCAAAGTTTCCAAAAGACTGTGCCATTAAGGAATACAACTAACTGCAGAAGTGTAAAGGTTATGATTATTAAATAGGAAATTACAAGGAAATCGGTTTCATCATTTAACATTAGTATATCCTTTGGTCAGAAAGCAGAAATGACATGTATCTGTGCTTCAGCTGGACAACTAGTTTACCTTAGCCAAAAGCATTTAAAGGGATCCAGAGAGAGTGAGTTCAAGCTTCACTTGGAACAGAGATTTCCTCCTTCTTATTACTTTCTAGTTATTACTAATAATAGGATTTCAAAATCCAAGACACCTGTGAGACTTGGGGAATACTGGAGTAGACAGATGTATGTAACTTGGGACAAGTTACTTCTTTCTGAACCTCAGTTTCCTTCCTTTAGAAAGGGGCATAATGCCAACTAGTACTTTGGGTTTCTGTGAACATCAATGAAAACATGTCTCAAGTATCTAGCACAGTATCTTATGGAAAGTGCTTAAAAATGGCAATTTCCTTTCCTGCCTCTTATTGCCCTTCCTCTTGTTATTTCAGTGTATGGTATATTCTTTGGCTTGTCAATAGGGGAAAAAAAAATCTTGTTAACTACTGGTATTTGTACAGCAATGTGTATTTCTACAAATAGCTCATTTTACCCTTATGATAACTCTACAAGATGGGTATTATCATTCTCATTCTATAAATGAGGATACTGAAACACCCAGTCATCTTTGCTGACTCTGCAATAACCATCACCATGAATAGGACTCCATGCTGAGCCCCATGAGTCCACTTAGCAAATCACTGAGCCTGGGGGTGGGTTTTGAGAACCTTCCCAACACAGAGACAGAGTTAAGATGCAAATCTTTGGAACTTCCTACTCCAAATCCACTGTGCTATACTGGGAACTTCACTGGATCCAGAGTTTCGAACTTCAGACTCTGGATAATTAGGACTGTACTACAGGGCACAAGATCTTGGATGAATTCTTCACCGCCTCACACACCCTGCTCCCAAGGTTCCCTACCACTTTTTGCTTCGTGACTGTAAATCATTTTAGATGAAAAAATCATCTCGGGAAATTGATAGGACTGTGTCACAACAGATAAGGTAATACAGAGTGAGAGATTTCTGTCAGTAAATCTGATACTGCTGCTGCCGCTAAGTCGCTTCAGTCGTGTCCGACTCTGTACGACCCCATAGACGGCAGCCCACCAGGCTCCCCCGTCCCTGGGATTCTCCAGGCAAGAACACTGGAGTGGGTTGCCATTTCCTTCTCCAATGCATGAAAGTGAAAAGTGAAAGGGAAGTCGCTCAGTCATGTCCGACTCTTCGTGACCCCATGGACTGCAGCCCACCAGGCTCCTCCGTCCATGGGGTTTTCCAGGCAAGAGTACTGGAGTGGGGTGCTACTGCCTTCTCTGAATCTGATACTAACACATGCTCACCCCCATGGCATGAAATCAGCCTTACCCTGCACGTGCTGAGCCAGCCCCAGTGTTTTCTGCACATCTCTGCAAATCTTGGACAGGCAAGACTGAAACGCCTCATCACAGTCGTTTTTGCTTTTGCCGCAGGTCTCATAGCACCGGTCATGTTGGTTGCAGCACTTTGTCAGGGAAGGGATGCCGATGTTAAGCTGAAAGCGATATTTGGATGGATTATTGTTGATGAAATTCAACCTTTCTCTGAAGTAGTACATTCAAAGAGACTTAGAAATCAAAGACAATACTGTTGTATAGATAATTTTCAAAATTTGTTTCTGCCTCCAAATGTTCTTCAGGTTAAATCTCTCTCCATTACTCTCACTTGCACCCCCCAGGTTACTGCATCCTCTCCCTCGAAACTGTGCCCCAAAGCTCCCTATTTTGCCATCTTAGAGTATCTGCAGTCATCTGCTGATAGCAAACAATTTCCAAGACATAAAACATAATTTTAAAAACAAAAAGATAAAGATAGGAACTTTAGAAGATTTTTTTCAGGGGCTACATAAGTATGACTTTTGGCCATTCCAAAGTATTTTGTACCTCCTCCCTTAATACAGTGTTAGTGTTACTCAGGCGTATCCTACTCTTTGTGACCCCATGGACTGTAGCCCGTCAGGCTCCACTGTCCATGAGGTTCTCCAGGCAAGAATACTAGAGTGGATAGCCATGCCCTCCTCCAGGGGATCTTCTGACCCAGAGATTGAACCTGGGTCTCCTGCCTTGCAGGCAGATTCTCAATACAATGTCCTTTTTATGAAATGTCACTGATAACGTCTAAGCTCCTACAACTGAATTTTTTTTTTTTGGTTTTTATGTTTAATCTTTAAGTGTTCGCCAATTCCCTAAAGATATTATTATTCCTTTTATTTAAAGTAATTTTATATGCAAAACCTTTGTGTCCAGGAATCACTTTCATAAAACATTTTCTTCCCATAACATTGGCTCAGATTCAGCCTCCCTTATAACAAACACACAGCTATCCCACTCAGTCTGGTTTCAACCCAGACAATCCTATGCTTTCCTATACTTTTTCATCCTAAGTAGTGTTACTTCTATACTCCAAACTTTTCAATCATATTTGTGACATAAAGGAAATATCATTTAAATGGTATTAACATCTACAGGATTAGAAAAAACAAAACATGACTTTTACATTATTTAGTTTCACTAGAACTTACTGTGTTTTATCTATAGAAGATCACTATTATAACAAAGAAAATTATTTCTGAACCTGAGAACACACTGATGGTTTATCAAGTGTTACAAAGACTACCAATCATAAAAACTTAAAAATAAAGAATAATATTTACATGAACACCAAACAGTGGGGAGCCACATCCATTCGGTGGGGAGGGTTTATATCCATAACGTGGGAAAGGCTTAGATCCTATAAAATACAAATGTTATAAAAATTAATTCTCAAATATGTTAGAAAATACACAGTTTACAATATGCTGGACTAGCCTTGGAAATATTTACTGTTTGATGCTGACATAAGTGAATATGTGTTAAATTGGATGAGCCTTAAAAATGCTGATTTGTCTACCAAATTATTTTTACTTCTCAAGCAAAATATGTACAAATGTACAGATGTACACATAGATGGCAGTTCATAAAGTGTTCTGACAGTTTATTTGTAATTCTACACCATACACACATAGAAATCCTTATTCTGGACTTCTATTCCAGAGCTTACAGGCTAGACTGGGTCCATATGTATGAAACATAAATCCAACCTATTTTCCTGCACGTTCTAATGCTTATATTTTTAGGTTAAAATCTACAGGGCAAGAACTGTATCTTACGAACCTCAGTCACTGCTCCATTGCACACAAACCTCCAAAACTACTGTGTGTGTGTTAGTTGCTCAGTCGTCTGGGATTCTTTGAGACCCCAGAGACTGTAGTCTGTCAGGCTCCTCTGTCCATGGGATTTCCCAGGCAAGAATACTGGAGTGGGTTGCCATTTCCTCCTCCAGGGGATCTTCCCAACCCAGGGACAGAACTGGCATCTCCTGAATTGCAGGCCTATTCTTTACCATTGAGAAACAACCTGAATGTCTATCAACAGATGAATGGATAAAGATGTGGTACGTAAATACAATGGCATTTTCCACAGCCATAAAAAAGGATGAAATAATGCCATTTGCAGCAACATGGATGGCCCTAGAGACTATCATACTAAGTGAAGTAAGATAGAGAAAGACATATCACTTCTGCTGCTGCTGCTGCTGCTGCTAAGTCGCTTCAGTCGTGTCCGACTCTGTACGACCCCATAGACGGCAGCCCACCAGGCTCCCCAGTCCCTGGGATTCTCCAGGCAAGAACACTGGAGTGGGTTGCCATTTCCTTCTCCAATGCATGAAAGTGAAAAGTGAAAGTGAAGTCACTCAGTTGTATCTGACCCTCAGCGATCCCATGGACTGCAGCCTTCCAGGCTCCTCCATCCATGGGATTTTCCAGGCAAGAGTACTGGAGTGGGGTGCCATTGTCTTCTCCGATATCACTTATATCTGAAATCTAAAAGAATGGTACAAATCAACCTATTCCAAAACAGAAATACTTACAGACTTAGAAAACACACTTATGGTTACCAAATGGAAAAGGTGTAGGGGGAGGGATACACTAGGTGGTTGGGATTTACATATACATACTACTATATAAAATAATCAACCCACACCTATGGTACAACACAGGGAACTCCACTCAATACTGTGTAATAATCTATATGGGAAAAGAATCTGAAAAAGAATAGATATATGTACCTGTATAACTAAACATGGATGTGAGAGTTGGACCATAAAGGCTGAGCACCGAAGAACTGACACTTTCAAACTGTGGTGCTAGAGAAGACTTGAGAGTCCCTTGGACTGCAAGGAGATCCAGTCAGTTCTAAAGGAAATCAACCCTGAATATTCATTGGAAGGACTGGTGCTGAAGCTGAAGCTCCAATACTTTGGTCACCTGATGCAAAGAGCTGACTCACTGGAAAAGACCCTGACTGACTCAATGCACATGAGTTCGGGGAATCTCAGGGAGACAGTGATGGACAGAGAAGCCTGCAGGCTGCAGTTCATGCGGTGGCAAAGAGCCAGACACGACTTAGCGACTGAACAACAATAACTAAATAGCTCTGCTATATACCTGAAACTAACACAACACTGTAAAGCAACTATACGCAAATACAAAATTTTTAAAATTTTAAATAAATAGAGAAGAGTTTAAGAAAAAGAAAAAAAGGTTAATTCGATATGGATACCAAGATTACAACTGTATTAATACTATTTTAAATGTTGTTATAAATGGTATTAGAAGCTGCTGAACATTAAAAGTACTTAGCACTTCTACTGGGTGCCAGTTTTTACTAAGTGCTAGGAATTAAACTGTGTTTCCCCACACCCAAATTTATATGCTGCAGCCCTATCAATGCATTTGGTGATAGGTTCTTTGGGAGGTAATTATGTTTAGATGAGGTCACAAGGGTAGGGGCCTCCTGACGGGATTGGTACCCTTTTAAGAAGAGGCCCAGAGAACTTACTTTCCTGCACTCCCCGCCCCCACCATGCATGAAGGCCGAGGTCTGCAAGCCAGGAAGAGGGCCCTCACCATAGAGAAGGGTTGGCTCAACCTTGATCTCGGACTTTTTAGCCTTCAGAACTGTAAGAAATAATCTCCTGTGGTTTACATCACCCAGTCTGTGGTATTTCATTACATCAACTTGAGTAGACTAATACACAGCGCAAGTAAAAACTCAACAGCAGAAGAAACAACATGAGTCAAACCAAAAATGCATAGTGTGTTGTGGTCACTGTCTCCTAAAATACACAAGCAGAAATTACAAAGTATAATTTCTCAGCATTTGTGTACAGAAAGCTAAAGGGAAAATGGGCTATGAATAAGAGTTTTAAAAACAAACCAAACCCACTTCGCACAACTACACGCAAATACTATTCACTGACCTCATTTTTTAACTCAACAACTGCTCTTATCTTAATGCTTTCCATTTTATCATCTGCATGGGCAGCTGAAATCTAAAGATCCACCTGGACTAAGACAAAGATAGTTCTTTTCTACATATGTTTCTTAATTTGGTTTAAATATTTTCAACAGACCAATGTCTTTCACCTGAAAGACACTGAAGCAGATGAGAGGCATAAGGGGAAGGCTACTGGGTCTCAGAAAGCTCTTACTACTGCATTTTGCAGGAAGCACAGTACAGAACTCCAACCTGTTTTCTCAAACACTTGAGAATTTAAATTTCTGATTATTAATCTCCAAAAAGCCCTAATGCCACTTTTTCCCCCTAGTATACTCACTCTCCTATTTTCCTCAGTCTCCAATACTTCCTGGGGAAATGGCAACCCACTGCAGTATTCTTCCTAGGAAACCCCTATGGACAGAGGAGCCTGGTGGCCTACAGTCCACGGGGTTGAAAAAGAAATCGGACATCACTGACCGACTAAACAACAACAACCAACATTTTCATTCCCACCTTCTCACTCAGCACATCACCTCTATTCCTACTTCACTGAGAAAACCAAGGAATGAGAAGAGAACGTGCACATTACCCCAACCGGCATGTGCGCACGTATCCTACACCTTTGCTGCAATTAACAGAGAAACGCCATCACTGCTCCTGGCCAATCAATTTATGTACTAGAACTCACTCCTCTCATTTACCAAAGGCTGTAACTCCAGTAATTCTCTTTTCTCTTTTCCTCATTAGTGTTTTTACTCTCTACTAGTCATTCTCAAAAGCATACAAATATGCTATTATTTTCCTAATGAATCACAAAACTATCTTTTCCATGATATCCCCCCTTTCAGTTAACATCAACTCCATCCTCACAATTACTCAAGACTAACAACTCTGGAATCCTTTTTTACTCTACTCACACCCTCCTTCTAAGCTATTAGTAAACCTTTTAAGCTCTTCCTTCAAAATATATCCAAAATCCAACCACTTCTCACCACTTTTATTCCTACCAACCAGAACAAAAGGACCACCATTTTGGTCTGAATTCCTGCACTTGCCACTCTATCTCCATTCTTGCTCCCTGCCCTCCATTTCCCTTGATTCTTTTTATTCTCAGTACAACAGCCAAAGGGATCCTGTTAAGACATCAATCACTGAATAAAGTAATGGCTTACTCATAATTAAAAACACTTTACAAGCCAATTTTTATTTTCTATATTTCAAAGGAAATTGGAAATTTTTTTTCCCCTCAATCCTCTCTGCTGTCAAGGAGAAAAAAGTTAAAAAAAAATAGTGGCCATTAAGTTTTCTCCCCTAAGTTACTTTATTTCACTCTCAATAAAGCCTTGTTCCCACCCCAGGGAGGATGGCCAGGGGGAGAAAGTCTTCATACAGCTTCTCCTTCCACAGAGCAAAGATAGATGAATGCAACAAATCTGTGCCCTTTAATTCAACACCTCTTCTGTCATTAAGTTGTTTTTTTTTTTTTTTTTAAAGGCTCCCTTGAGTTCTTTATTGCTGCTGCTGCTGCTAAATCGCTTCAGTCCGACTCTGTGCGACCCCATGGACAGCAGCCCACCAGGCTCCTCTGTCCACGGGATTCTTCAGGCAAGAACGCTGCAGTGGGCTGCCATGTCCTTTATTGCTACATCCCTTAATTACCATGCTCCTCCAGTTTTGAGATTTGTCTGTTTCTATTTGGTTCTGATAAGGTCACTCAACACTTCAAAATATAGGAAAGGTTGAAACACTGTTCCAGGGAGACTTCTCAAGTAACAGCAATTAAAGAACAATTTTCATTATGTCAAAATTATTAATTTGGTGATTTGGAACCTATGAGTCCTATATGAGCAGACAGTACTTACTAAGACACAAAAAGATTTTCACTGAAACATACCATTTCCTAAATTCTCAAGTTCATTTGTGTTTTTTATGCTGGAAACTTTGCTCTAAAGGGTAAATTTAGTGAGGCTGTGGAAGAGGTGTAAGTAAAAGGGAAGATTAAAACAATATTTTTAATAAGAATAGTATCCATGGATCCTAGAGATTGTCACACTGAGTGAAGTCAGACAGATAAGGAGAATCAGACACCCCTTATATGTGAAATCTAAAAAGAAATTATACAAATGAACTTATTTACAAAACAGAAATGGATTCACAGACTTAGAGAACAATATATGGTTGCTGAGGGAAAGGGCAGGGTGAAGGAATAGTTAGGGAGTTTGGGATAGTCATATACACATCGCTATGTTTAAAATGTCTAACCAACAAGGTCCTGCTATACAGCGTAGGGAACTCTGCTCAGTGTTATGTGGCAGCCAGGATGGGAGGGGAGTTTGGGGGAGAATGGATACATGTACATGTATGGCTGAGTCCCTTTACTGTCCACCTCAATCTATGGCAACATTGTTAATCAGCTATACTCAATACACAACAAGTTAAAAGAAAAAGAATAGCATCCGTTTAACTTCAGAGACATTTTAAATGTAATAAAATAAACTCTAGAACCCTTACTCATAATCAGTTTATGAAGACTGATCCTTCCAACTTTTCCTCCCTCAGTAAATGGCAGCTACATCCTTCCTTTGGCTCAGGCCAAAACCTACAGAGTCATCCTTGCCTGGCCCTTCAATTCTGGTGCTTTATGCTGGTTGTTGCCTCTGCCTGGATTGTCCTTTCCCTAGCTCATCACGGTGTCACCTTCACCATTTCAGACTTCTTCTAAAGTAGTATCTCATTAGTGAGGCCTTCCATGAACCCCTTTAAAAGAGTAAACTAACCGCCTCCCAGCACCACCACCGTTGGCTCCTTGCTGCACTATTCTGGAAGTGCTGGCACACTTCAGACCCCCCCACACTGCAGACCTGGCTGATTTTACTTAGTCTTCAGTTTACTGTCTCTCTGAACCAGAATGTAAGCGCCATGGACACGGATTCTGTAGGTTTTATTTCCCATTTCCCCATTTTTCTGTCGGTTTTGTTCACTGCCAAATCTCCAGTTGGTGGAACACCTGCCATAAACCAGGCACTCAAATATTTGTTTAATGAATGGGGATGACTAAGTAAAACGGTGACGTCTGTCTCCAGAAAAGCAACCATTTGATCTTCAAGCTACTCTCTCATTCCTCCTAACAAGCTCTAAAAGGACAAAAACACCTTTCCTGATCGAATACTGGTAGTAGCATTCAGGCATCCATTTAAGAAGGAATATTTAACAGTTCATCGCTTACAACATATAATTCATTCTTTACCTGCATTAACAGAAAAGCAGAAATTATGACTGCATGTTACATCATGCTTTCACATGACAGTCCCTTTAAATTCACCTATGTTCAGTTTTACCACTAAAGTCACCGAGTTGCCTTTTACTTTGAGCTGCCAAACATGATATTAACTAGGCCCCACGCTTGTCCACATATATGGGAAACATGGTCTCCCAATTACTCTTAGCATTCTGAATTTCAAAAAAGAAGCCCAAGTACCTCATCTGAACTCTTATAGCATTTAGGCATTCAAAAAAGTCAAGGGCTTCAAAAGAAAGATCTCTGCCTGAAATACCAAGGTATCACCAACAATGACACCAAACAAGTCCTCAGATTCAAACAGAATTCAAGCTTAAAAATATGAAAAAGTAAATCAAAAGAATAATATTAATAGCAACCAACAATGAGAAGGCAGGTCACTGACATCTAAGGAAAGAAAATTCCCGTCAAGTATTGATAGAATCGTTCTAGAAGAGTCAATCGGAACTCTTTCTCAATAATAAAGTACACCAAAGTCTGTACAAAGGTCGCAATTTATTTTCTGTAGCTTTAAAACTTAAACCAATTCTTGAAAAAGTTATCATAAAACAGCATGACTTGAAAATTCTCCGTATGTTTTGCATAGTCAGCTAATTTAAAGGCTCTAAAATCAGTCTGTTTCACTCCATCCCCATGAAGCGTATGTCACTAAGTTCTTAGGCAATCGTCATCATGCAATTGCAAAAAATATATATATATATATATATATTTCAGATGCAATGAAACAGAATGGAGAGTACTCTCAGGAGACCTCTCACATTCTAAAAGCAATGGTGTGAACTTATCAGCAGGTTGCTCAATCACAAGAACGGCAAGATCCCAGCGGTGCTTAGGTTTTTCCAAACCAGGGCCAGAAAGACATCGACAAGGTTCGCTGGGCATCTCACACCTCCACGACCCCAGTCCCCCCAACAGCCCAGAAGGCATGGGCCCCGCAGGGCCTGGAGTCCCCCTCACCGTCACTGCACTTATACTGGCAGAGCCCGTCCTCGCCTCCCAGGAGGTCCAAGGCGGCGTTCAGATACATGTCAATCTTGTGAACGCCGTTCCGGATGGTCTTCAGGGTGGCCCTCCAGTCGGTGGTCTGGGCTTGCTCCTGGCACCTCCCACCGGCGGTCAGGAAGAGGACCAGGAGGACTGCGAGCAGGGCCATCCGCGCAGCGCCAGGCCGCGCCCGGTCCACCCGACGGAGACCTCGGGGCGCCGCAAGCAGCGGCGCGGGTCCGGGACTAGGCAACGGCGGCCGGCTCCATGCCCACGCCCCCCGCCCGGCTGGAAGGCGGAGCTCGCCGCGCGCAACGAGCCCTCCCGCCGGGAGACTTGCCGCGGCAGAAACGCCGGGCGATGCGCACGCGCGGACCCGGGCCGGCCGCTGCGCTGTGCGCCTGCGCGGAGCGTAGTGCGTCAGAGGCGCGGGGCAGGTGGGAACGCAGAGGGGCCCAGGGTCCCTGCCCGCTCGCCTGTGTGGTGCTCCCGATTGGCCGGGGAGGCAGTACCACCTGGTGCTCGTTAGTACTACCTTAGGGGTTGGTTGTACTAACTAAATACCGTGCCGGGCCCTATATCCCAGACAGGCTGATTAAGTTCATCCCGGCGTCAGTGGGCATTGTTATATTTTGAAAGCTCTTCAAATTGAAGGGTGTTAGCGAGGTGGTGAACCCCCGTGACCTCCTCTGACTTGGGGGCGTGCGGCCCAGCTATCGCGAACCGAGAGACAAGCTATTCAACGTGTAGAAAACGTCGGAGAAACAAGCCCCCCGTGGTCCCTTGCAGAGAGCGTTGGGAGGGAACCAGCTGAATCTGGGGTTTGAAACCGTGATTCTGCGTGATTCATGGGATGAGAGTTCAGATTCGCAACTCCAGGTCTTGGGTCCTCACCGGTCTTCTTGGACTGCGGTGGCCGCGGTTGGCGGATGGGGACTGGAACATGTTAACCCAGGCCCTGTGGTGCCTGGCTGACAAATGTAGATGCTGGTTGAGAAATTTTAGAAGAAAATGGTTTGATAATAAAAACCATGAGTTTTCTTCTGTAATAGGGAAGAAGCCATACTATAAACTTCAAAGCATTAAAAACACACGCATACACACAATTTTCCTACTGAAGATGATATGTTGTAGCTTCATGGCTCCAGTGACGTTTCCCTGTATTTTTAATCCCAGCGTAGTGCAGAATCCTGAAATAACAATTGCAGTAGTTTTTACCAGAGCTATAAATACCTAGTTATTTTAGTATCCTGGCAGTTTCCAAGAACTTTACAATAAGATCCAGGGTAATACTCCAAGTGTTGAAAATGGATGTGACCTTTCTATAAGAATTACACCAATAATTCTAGTTTGGCGTTTTGTGTTTGTTAAGCTTCGTGAGTTTATAATAAATGTGCAATGCAGAGCTCATAAGAATTTTGTGTCTTTATTTAGAGCTTACTCTGTGCCAGGCATTTCACAGACTTGCTCTCTTACACTCAACGCTTTTCAGGAATACAGCCTTTGGACAAATTAGAACCAGAAAAGAGCGTCCCTCCCCGGCTGACCTATGAGCCTACCCCCAGGCTAGGTTACTGGGGAGCAGCCAGGCTTAAGTCTGCCTTCAGATGTTCAGCAAGGAACCTCAGGGCTGTGATCAACTCGAACCACAGTGGAGGAAGAGGAGAAACGTGCTCGAGGGGTATTAACCTTTGTACATTAGGGGAGTTGAAGTGCCTACAGAGAAGTCATGTGATAGGATCCAGTCAAATCAAGGCCTCTTTCTCACCAGTTGCGGAATGAGAGCAAACAGTCCTAACCACTGGACCTCCAGCAATTTCCCAAGACCTCTTTCTGCCATCACAAGATGCCAAAGATTTTTTTTTTCTTAATTTTGGATAGCACATTTCAACAGCTGGGAAAAGGAAACGCAGAGTTCTTTTTTTGGTCTGCTTTCTGGAGCTTTGGGTTTCTCATCTCTAAAGTGGATGTTGTCCTACAGTACCTCTGAGGTCCCACCTAGCTCCCTTGACCAGGCTTGGTTCTTTCAGAGAAACTCAGTGGTATGGGACCAAGTCTTTTAAAGAAAAGACAAAATATAGCAATGTTACCTGGTTCCAGCCCTGTTATAGATGCCCCAAGTTTCTCCTTATACCTTTTCTGTATATGTATTCCTGGTAATCTCACCTAATTTCTTATACTCTAAATGCAGCCTCAGGTTTCCCAGGGGGCTCAGTGGTAAAAAAATTCACCTACCAACGCAGGAGACATGGGTTCAGTCCCTGAGTTAGGACGATCCCTTGGAGAAGGAAATGGCAAGGTATTCTTGCCTGGAAAATCCCGTGGATGGAGAAACCTGGTGGGCTATAGTCCATGAGATTGCAAAAGACACGACTTGGCAACTAAACCATAACAAATACAGCCCCAGCTCTGCAAATTCAGATTTTGTCCTCTTTGTCTCAGCTTTCCTTAGGGGTTTAATCCTCAAACTCCATTTCCTCTGGCTGATAGAGATCTCTTTTTTCCTCAAACAAATCTTCTTTTCTACTATGTTCTTCATGGAAATCACTCTATTTTCCCAGAAAATAAGATTTTAAGTTTTATTTTCACCTTGTCTTCATAGTCAATCATTAGATACTTGTTCTGCTGTAGTGATTCCAAGATTTACTTTTTCCTCTCAATTCCTGCTGTCATATACGACGGTATGGCATTGATCACCTGATCAGCTACATAATCAGGGCTGATCATGCAGGGCTTAGCACAATATAAAAATCCAGGTCTCCTTGTTCAAAAATTATTAAGAATTTCAGGGTGTTAATGGGAGATATAGTCTGGAACCCTTCTGAGTCCAGGGCCTTGTGCAAATGCACAGGATGCTTGCTCATGAAGCCAGGCCTGATTGATAATATCATATAACTCTTAGATGACCCACTTCCATCTTTTCTTCTAACTAGTTAGCTTCAGTTCAGTCGCTCAATCGTGTCCGACTCTTTGCGACCCCATAGTTAGCTTAGAATGTTTAAAAAGAGCGTCCTTTACAGGACACTTTCATCTAATCAGGAAAGCCTGTATTTATTGTGACAGATACTATTGGTTGGAAGCCCATGGCTTCCAGATCTTTCCTGCTAGCAAATGGCTAGTTTTATCTATATACACTTTGCCTGTGGATTGGGCAGGAGCTGAAGCCAGGAAGCCAGTTAAGACAGTAAACTAGGTAAGATATTATTATGGCTTGGCCCAAGGGAGAAGAAGTGGAAGTATGAAAAGTGGTCACATTCTAGATATAAGTTGATGGTAGAGCCAACAGGATTTATTGATGGATTGACTATAGTAAAAAGGGAAAGAGAAAACTCAAGGATGACAATAAAGTTTTGACTTAAACAATTGGAAGGATAGAGAGTTCTTACTAACTAAAATGGAGAGGATCCCAGAAATAAAAGATTTCAGGGAAAAATTAGAAAATTATTTTCAGACATACCATGTTTGAGAAGAGTATTCTGAATTCACAGTTCAGAATGGAGTAAGAGCTGGAACTAAATTTGGAAAATGTCAGCATAGAAATAGCTTTTAAAGCCATGGAACTAGATGAGATCCTCTAAAAAGTGAATGCATAAAGAGAAGCAGAACAGGGTCTAAGATGTTGGAGATCAAGTAACTAAGAATTAGTAGAAGAGACCAGGAAGAAACAGCCAAATGCAGCAGGAGAGTGCTACATTCCAGTGTATCTAAAAAAGACAGAAGCATCGGTTCAACTGGTGTGGAGGAAGATGAAGACAGAATACTGATCATGGGATTTAATAACATGGAAGTTACTGGTGAATTTTATGAGTACCTCTGTAGGGTACTAGGGTCAAAATACAGTTGTAGTCCAAGGAAGAAAAGATAGGAAGAGGGACTAGGGAAACCAATTATGGTGAAAACTATCAAAGCTAATTCTGAAAATATAGAATATTCTATTTTTGTGCTGATTCTTGTCTGAATGATTAAATGCCTTGGAATGGGAACTTCTGGGCAGCTGCAACTACGTCATTTTTCAGAGAGAACTTCCCAGTACAGTTATAAGTAAGATCAGTCAGATACCCTTCTAAAAACCCCTTATGGTCTCTTCACTGGACATGGACATCATGGTACATGATGGTATTAATGAAGTAAGAATGCAAAATGTATTGGGTTTAATGTAACATATTAACTCAGAATGCTTGGAAACTAGAATATTATGCAATCCTTTGACTTGTGTGAAATTAAAAAAAAAAATGAATGAAATGCTAATAATCATGGGAAGTTTCTGTTTTTAGTCTTTCCCAGTGTCTCATTAAATGGCTTCAGCAGTGTTATCATGATAAAGATAAATGCCATGTAGTGAAACAATTCCAGCCATAATGATCAATTTTGACCCAATGCAAAGGCTGGAAGGTTAGTTTCTAAAAGAGGCTCAAATTAAGGGGGAATAAGTGCTAGGTGGGGCTTCCCTGATGGCTCGATGGTAAAGAATCTGCCCGCAATACAAAAGACCTGGGTTTGATCCCTGGGTCAGTAAGATCCCCTTGAGAAGAGAATGGCAACCCACTTCAGTACTCTTGCCTGGAGAATCCCATGGACAGAGGAACCTGGAGGGCTACAGTTAATGGGGTTGCAAAGAAATAGACACGACTGAGCGACTAGGCAATGGCACCCCACTCCAGGACTCTAGCCTGGAAAATCCCATGGACGGAGCAGCCTGGTGGGCTGCAGTCCATGGGGTCGCTAAGAGTCGGACATGACTGAGGGACTTCACTTTCACTTTTCACTTTCATGCATTGGAGAAGGAAATGGCAACCCACTCCAGTTGTTCTTGCCTGGAGAATCCCAGGGACGGGGGAGCCTGGTGGGCTGCCATTTATGGGGTCACACAGAGTTGGACGAGACTGAAGCGACTTAGCAGCAGCAGCAGAGCGACTAACACTTTCTCTTTCAAGTGCTAGGTTCTAGCCTCTGCCTTAAAAAAAATTAATGGTTTGATAGCTTTCAAGCTGGAAATGAAGTGAAGGACAAGAAATGGCTGCATCAGTGAACAAGGTCTGCTTCCATAATCTTAATATGTTGAAGGTAATGACTCTTTGCTTGGGAAGGTCTACCATCAGACCTTTGGGCTTCTGTACCAAAATACCATAGACTAGGTGACTTACAAACAACAAAAGTTTATTTCTCATAGTTGTGGAGGCTGGAAGTTCAAGATCAGGGTGCCAGAATGGTGGGGTTCTGGAGAAAGCCCTTTTCAGGGTTGTGGACTGCTGGCTTTCCACCATGTCCTCACATGGTGGAAGAGGTGTGGGACCTCTGGGGTCTCTTTTATAAGGATACTAATCTCATTCGAGAGGGTTCCAACCTTATGACCTAGACACCTCTGAAAGATCCCACTTCCTGATACCATTATTTAACTTATATGCAGAGTACATCATGAGAAACGCTGGGCTGGAAGAAGCACAAGCTGGAATCAAGATTGCCGGGAGAAATATCAATAACCTCAGATATGCAGATGACACCACCCTTATGGTAAAAAGTGAAGAAGAACTGAAGAGCCTCTTGATAAAAGTGAAAGTGGAGAGTGAAAAAGTTGGCTTAAAGCTCAACATTCAGAAAACGAAGATCATGGCATCTGGTCCCATCACTTCATGGAAAATAGATGGGCAAACAGTAGAAACAGTGGCTGACTTTATTTTTCTGAGCTCCAAAATCACTGCAGATGGTGATTGCAGCCATGAAATTAAAAGATGCTTACTCCTTGGAAGGAAAGTTATGATCAACCTAGATAGCATATTCAAAAGAAGAGACATTACTTTGCCAACAAAGGTTCATCTAGTCAAGGCTATGGTTTTTCCAGTGGTCATGTATGGATGTGAGAGTTGAACTAAAAAGAAAGCTGAGCACCAAAGAATTGATGCTTTTGAACTGTAGTGTTGGAGAAGACTCGTGAGAGTCCCTTGGATTGCAAGGAGATCCAACCAGTCCATCCTAAAGGAGATCAGTCCTGAGTGTTCATTGGAAGGACTGATGCTGAGGCTGAAACTCCAATACTTTGGCCACCTGATGTGAGGAACTGACTCATTTGAAAAGACCCTGATGCTGGGAAAAATTGAGGGCAGGAGAAGGGGACAACAGAGGATGAGATGGTTGGATGGCATCACCACCATCCAATGGACTCAATGGACATGAATTTGGGTAGACTCTGGCAGTTGGTGATGGACAGGGAAGCCTGGTGTGCTGTGGTTCATGCAGTCGCAAAGAGTCAGAAAGGACTGAGTGACTGTACTGAACTGATACCATCACACCGGGTATTAGAATTTCAACATATAAGTATGGAGGGTCAATGTAAAACAATAAAACAGCCAGTTATTTTCCCAATAAAACAGGTTTATTCTGGAGCAGCAAAGAATTACAATTCAAGACATGCCATTGTCCTGAACCACATCCAAGTCCACATTGCAAACAAAGGAAAGGAAAGTCTTTTATAGAGGATATCGGGAAGCTGGGAGGGGCCTGTTATAAATGAAAAGGCCATTGGAGAAAACTCTGAGCTTGATGTATACTGGCTTTTCACTGGCCAATTTGTGACACTCTCTCATTGGCTGAGCTGTTACCAGACAAGAAGAAAATCTTTTTTCCTTTTGCTGGTGGTAGTAGTGTCACTTCCTCCTGAAAATGCAAAGTAGTTTCTTCCTGTTGGGATCTGTACCACTGATTGATATATAGAGGGCATATGCATGAGAGCTTCCCTTTCTGATCACCCAACTGCATTTTAGTGAGGTTTCCCTTTATTAATTTTCACAGTGGAGCACAAATTTTCAGACCATAGTAATCAGGGAGAGAGATTTTCAAGTGACCTTTGTGGCTAGAATGTAAGATTACTTGGCACACAAAGAGGAAGCACTGGAGAAGATGGAAAGAAATCCACTTAAGTGAAATTGCAGGTTTTAGACCATCAGGATAAATTCAGGTGTGTGATTTCTCTCAGTAGGGTTTCTGACTACTTTCAAACCTCTGATTGATTTTGAATTTTTTATTTCCTACTTTATATTTTCCTACTATTTATCTTTGCCAGACTCCCATAGACAGCACAGCTTCCAGATATTCCTGACTAAACCTACTTCTATTCCTCTCTTCCCTTTATTTCTGCAATCATTGTCAACACCGATCACCTCATTATCCAAGAGAAAACCTGGGAATTACCCTAGACTCCTATCCCTCTCCCTAGTGCCATATGTCTTCTGTCCCCATATATCATCTGTTTTGCTCCTTAACATATCTAGAATTAGTTCCATTCTCTTTATAGGGGCCCTGCTTTGGTTTCTCCATTCATCATTTTTCATTTGGATTATTCCAGTGATCTCTTAACTCTCTTCCCTATCTCATCTCACTCCCTCCAATATATCTTCCGCAATGCCTCCAGCATGAACTTTCCAAAGTCTTTCATTGGTGCCAACTCTTTGACACAGGCCCTCCCTGATGTGACCTTTTCTTTGTCTCCAGCTCCTCAGCTGCACCCTGGGCTCCAGTCATGCTGAACTGCTCTCCATCCCTTTGGTGTTGAGTTTGGTTCCTCAAGTCACAGGGCTTTTGTGTTCATATCTGCCTGGAAAGTTTTTCCATAATTCAGATTAAACTCATCTCTGGGGAAGTCTTCTTGGACTCTTAAAGCTGATTTATGATTCTCCGATGAGGTTTCTTACCATTGTACCAGTCAAGTGCAGCTTTGTAATTTATTTTCCCATCTGCGTTATAAGCTGGTGAGTTCTGCTGCTGCTAAGTCGTGTCCGACTCTGTGCGACCCCATAGACGGCAGCCCACCAGGCTCCTCAGGGTTAAATGTGGTGACAGCAGAGTTCCACATCTTGTGACCTCTGTTTGTTGACCACCTTCAGGGAAGATCATGCTAACTCCCAGAAGCAGTGATGGCAAAGGGTCAATCAGTAGCGTCCAATGCCCAGCCTCTGCAGTAGGAGCTAGGCGTAGAGCCTGGGACTCAAGCTAGCGGCAGTGGGAATCTCTGATGAGCAGTCCTACAATGGTCTTTGTTGCCTCCAACTTTCTGGCTTTTTTGGAGATTCTGTGAACTGCACAATATATTTGAATAAATCTTTTTTTTTTTTTTTCATTTAAGCAATTGATTATGTTCTTTGCAGCCAAAGATGGAGAAGCTCTATACAGTCAACAAAAACAAGACCGGGAGCTGACTGTGGCTCAGATCATGAACTCCTTATTACCAAATTCAGACTTAAATTGAAGAAAGTAGGGAAAACCACTAGACCATTCAGGTATCACCTAAATCAAATCCCTTATGATTATACAGTGGAAGTGAGAAACAGATTTAAGGGCCTAGATCTGATAGATAGAGTGCCTGATGAACTATGGAATGAGGTTCGTGACATTGAACAGGAGACAGGGATCAAGACCATCCCCATGGAAAACAAATGCAAAAAAGCAAAATGGTTGTCTGGGGAGGCCTTACAAATAGCTGTGAAAAGAAGAGAAGCGAAAAGCAAAGGAGCAAAGGAAAGATATAAGCATCTGAATGCAGAGTTCCAAAGAATAGCAAGAAGAGATAAGAAAGCCTTCTTCAGCGATCAATGCAAAGAAATAGAGGAAAACAACAGAATGAGAAAGACTAGAGATCTCTTCAAGAAAATTAGAGATACCAAGGGAACATTTCATGCAAAGATGGGCTCGATAAAGGACAGAAATGGTATGGACCTAACAGAAGCAGAAGATATTAAGAAGAGGTAGCAAGAATACACAGAAGAACTGTACAAAAGAGATCTTCACGACCCAGATAATCACGATGGTGTGATCACTGACCTAGAGCCAGATATCCTGGAATGTGAAGTCAAGTGGGCCTTAGAAAGCATCACTACGAACAAAGCTAGTGGAGGTGATGGAATTCCAGTTGAGCTGTTCCAAATCCTGAAAGATGATGCTGTGAAAGTGCTGCACTTGATATGCCAGCAAATTTGGAAAACTCAGCAGTGGCCACGGACTGGAAAAGGTCAGTTTTCATTCCAATCCCAAAGAAAGGCAATGCCAAAGAATGCTCAAACTACCGCACAATTGCACTCATCTCACATGCTAGTAAAGTAATGCTCAAAATTCTCCAAGCCAGGCTTCAGCAATACACGAACCGTGAACTTCCTGATGTTCAGGCTGGTTTTAGAAAAGGCAGAGGAACCAGAGATCAAATTGCCAACATCCGCTGGATCATGGAAAAAGCAAGAGAATTCCAGAAAAACATCTATTTTTGCTTTATTGACAATGCCAAAGCCTTTGACTGTGTGGATCACAATAAACTGTGGAAAATTCTGAAAGAGATGGGAATACCAGACCACCTGACCTGCCTCTTGAGAAATCTGTATGCAGGTCAGGAAGCAACAGTTAGAAGTGGACATGGAACAACAGACTGGTTCCAAATAGGAAAAGGAGTACGTCAAGGCTGTATATTGTCACCCTGCTTATTTAACTTCTATGCACAGTACATCATGAGAAACGCTGGACTGGAAGAAGCACAAGCTGGAATCAAGATTGCCGGGAGAAATTTCAATAACCTCAGATATGCAGATGACACCACCCTTATGGCAGAAAGTGAAGAGGAACTAAAAAGCCTCTTGATGTAAGTGAAAGAGGAGAGTGAAAAAGTTGGCTTAAAGCTCAACATTCAGAAAACGAAGATCATGGCATCTGGTCCCATCACTTCATGGGAAATAGATGGGGAAACAGTGGAAACAGTGTCAGACTTTATTTTTCTGGGCTCCAAAATCACTGCAGATGGTGACTGCAGCCATGAAATTAAAAGACGCTTACTCCTTGGAAGGAAAGTTATGACCAACCTAGATAGCATATTCAAAAGCAGAGACATTACTTTGCCAACAAAGGTCCGTCTAGTCAAGGCTATGGTTTTTCCTGTGGTCATGTATGGATGTGAGAGTTGGACTGTGAAGAAGGCTGAGTGCCAAAGAATTGATGCTTTTGAACTGTGGTGTTGTAGAAGATTCTTGAGAGTCCCTTGGACTGCAAGGAGATCCAACCAGTCCATTCTGAAGGAGATCAGCCCTGGGATTTCTTTGGAAGGAATGATGCTAAAGCTGAGACTGCAATACTTTGGCCACCTCATGCGAAGAGTTGACTCATTGGAAAAGACTCTGATGCTGGGAGGGATTGGGGGCAGGAGGAGCAGGGAATGACGGAGGATGAGATGGCTGGATGGCATCACTGACTCGATGGACGTGAGTCTGAGTGAACTCCGGGAGTTGGTGATGGACAGGGAGGCCTGGCGTGCTGCGGTTCATGGGGTAGCGAAGAGTCGGACACGACTGAGCGACTTAACTGAACTAAACTGATTGGCTTCTGTGGTGTGCAACCAGGAGCCCTCACACAAACCTTCAAACTGGCTGCTGCTGCTGCTAAGTCGCTTCAGTCATGTCCGACTCTGTGCGACCCCATAGAAGGCAGCCCACCAGGCTTCCCCGTTCCCGGGATTCTCCAGGCAAGAACCTTCAAACTGGGAGAGCCGTCAAATCAGGTTATCCCACTACTGCTGTTCCCAGTCTCTACCACATGGGGTCACTATGGAGAAGGTGGCTCCTCTCCTTGCCCCACTCTGGTCCACTCTTGTGTGCGGTCTCCGGTCACTGTGAGGACTGGTCCATCGAGTTGCCACGGTGCTGCTCCTTCCTGGGTCAGCTGAGGGTACCCGTATGTGGAGTTTCCCAGCTTGTAGCCCTTAGTACTCTTCTCTTTTTGCTCATAAACAGATACCTGCTAAAGGGGTATGTGCTCCAAGTTGGCTGAGCTGTTGTCAGGAAGGGAGAAAATCTTTCTTCCCTCTGCTGGTGGTAGTAAAGTACTGGTGTCACTTCCTGCTGGAAATGCAAAGTACCCTCTTCCTGTTGGGATCTGTACTATTGATTGATATATGGAATGGTATGTGCGTGAGGGCTTCACCTTCTGATCCACAAAATGGTGGTTTTAAAACACGCCACAAATTCTTTGACACCCCTCCTGTCAAGAGATGGGTTATGTTTCTTCACCTTGACCTGGTCGGGTCTTTGTGATGGAAGCTAATCTAAGCTAAGCTTTCTAGGCTAGGTTTAGAAAGCCAGTGCAGGTTCTGCAGGTTCTCTTGAGACACTTGTCAACTGCTATGTAAGAAGTCTGGTGACCCCAAGTCACCTGGTTGAGAGCTCATATGGAAAGACCACATAGAGAGAGATGCCTGAGAACCCCAACTGCTGAGTCTCCCCGCCCAGCCACCCAATACCAGCCATGAGTGAAGAAGGCTTCGAGATTATCCTTGTCCCAGCCCCGTGTGATGGCAGCTGTATGAGAGGATGGAGGAGCTTCCTAGCCAGTCCGGTCAACCCCAGGATGCAGGAGCAAAATCATAAACAATTGTTAGGTAATCACTGCTTTGGGGGCCTTTCTTTCACAGCTGTAAGTAACCAGATGCTCTCTTGCATTCAATGACAAAAGGAATTAAAAATGAGCAGCATGGGAGGGAAGGAGGAATTACTGCTTCATGGGGCAGTTTCAGTTTGGGAAGGCAAAAGATTTCTGGAGATGGCTGCATAAAAAATGTGAATATGCTTAATGCCACTGAACTGCACAGTTCAAAATGGTTAAAATGGTAAAAACAAACAAACAAAAAACTTTATTTTACTAAAAGTTTTAAAAGGAAAAAAAATCTGGGCAATAACTGATTTTGGAATAAATGTAGAAATGGACATTCATATTATTATTATTAATACAACTGGAAGCTATCCAGAACTGGTTCTGGCTCTCAGGTTTTAAAGGTAATATTTATGTGAAAAAAATACACCTCTGTCTTCAGGATGTTGATAGCTGCCCTTAAAAAGAAAATAATAGTAAAAGCAGCGAGCACTGTTCATGGACAAAGTGCTAGGGATGCTGATAAGAAGACAAAGTCTCCTGTGTCTTGCAGTGTAGTGGGGGCTGTGGGGTGGTGGGTGGTGGGTGTTTGGGGAGGGGGTAGATAACTGAAAACAGAATGTGTTGGGTGATGACAAGCGCTGTGGTGAGATTAAAGGAGGCTCACGTGATAGAGAGCAACTGCATGCCCAGTGTACGCTGAGGCCACAGGGGATTTACTAAGGTGGGAAGGATGGGTTGAAGAATAGGGGTAGAGTTTGGGGTTGGCCTTTCTTTGAAAATGCTATCAGGCACCCAGGAGACATGTTAAGTGCTCGGTGAGATGCACAGTCCGGACTTTAGGAAAGGCCAGGGCTGGAAATACGGATTTGTGTGGTGCTGGACTGTGGTGGGATTTAAGGAGGACTTGTGAAATAGGGAACAGAAAGTTTGAATACTTAAAGAAACAGAAAAGTGGGACAAGAGCTGTGCGGTCCATTATAGTCCTGTGACAAGTATTATGGCAACGGTTTTTCTGTAACATGTAGCTTCATTTTCTCAAAATTCCAGTTTCCTTTTTAAAAGTGGGAAATGAGGCACAAAAAAGATAGTAAATTGCCCAGGGCCAAGCCATGAGCAGGTGTTAGAGTTGGGGTTTGAACCGGGCTTATGGGAATCCAATGTCCTTCCACTTGCTAAACCTTGGTACAGTCAATACAACACTCCCAGGCTTCCCTGGTGTCCAGGGGTTAAGAATCCACCTTGCAATGCAAGGGACACGGGTTCAATCCCTAGTCCAGGCAGATCCCACACGCTTTGGAGCAACTAAGCCTGTGGGCCACAACTACTGAGCCCACAGTGCTGCACCTGCTGAAGCCCTTGCGCCTAGAGCATGTGCTCCGCAACAAGATGAGAAGCTACCGTGATGAGGATCCAGGGCACCGCCATGAAGAGTAGCCCCCACTCGTGGCGACCAGAGAAAGTCCACATGCAGCAAGCAACAAAGACCCACAGTCAAAAAAGAAATACACAAGTCTTAAAAAAAAACATACAGCACTCCTGAATGAACAGATTATCCAGGTCTCTTATAAATAAAATAAAATATATATGCTTGACTGAAATATTTATTTGAGAATTATACAGCAAAATTGCAAAATGGCATAAACTTTGTAGAGACCTTTAAAAAATGTCCCATCAAACCGCCTGTATTTTTTTCCTTGAAGAAGTACTAATTATTCAGTATCATTTCAATTAAAATGGAGCTCCTGAGAGAAAAAGAGTAGAGAGAAGAGAGGTCATAGTTTTATATGTTGTGCTGAGAAATAAGAGACCTTCCTACATGTTGACTAATCCAGTCAAAATAATTGGCCACTTTGGTGTAAACGCCTGGGAACTCTGATTTTCCGCAGTTTTCACCCCAACTCACAACACCCCAAACGTAAGTCACGTTGTTGACATCCTGACAGACTAAGGGGCCTCCAGAGTCCCCTTTACACGCATCAATAGAGCCATCATCTGTACCTGAGGAAGACAAGGGACAAAGAAAATCACACATTTACTTCCATTGTCAAGGCTGTTCTTCCACCAATGCCTGTACTGACACGGACTTTCTTTTTATTTTTTTCAAGTTTTTTGTTTGTAGTTTTTGAACGTGCTGTGTGGCATGTGGGATCTTAGTTCCCTGACCAGGGATTGAACTCCCACCCCCTGCATTGGAAGCGTGCAGTCTTAACAACTGGACCTCCAGCAAAGTCCCAAACACTGACTTTCTTACATTTTCCTAACAGGCAATAACAATGGGCTCCCTTACAGAGCAGGCCCAAAGAGTTGTGGAAATGCAGGTTGGAAAATACTGAGTCTTTTATTAATACTCATTCTCCAAGTTTAGCAAGTACTCTCCTGCTTCCTCTACTTTGTGGAAGCATATTTCATAATGAGATGGCAATCTCAAAGTAGCATCAGTGGCTGAGTGGAAAAATAATAGGGGTACCTAGTACTCACTGATGGAGAAGGCAATGGCACCCCACTCCAGTACTCTTGCCTGGAAAATCCCATGGATGGAGGAGCCTGGCAGGCTGCAGACCATGGGGTGGCGAAGAGTCAGACACGACTGAGTGACTTCACTTTCACTTTTCCCTTTCATGCATTGGAGAAGGAAATGGCAACCCACTCCAGTGTTCTTGCCTGGAGAATCCCAGGGACGGGGGAGCCTGGTGGGCTGCCGTCTATGGGGTCGCACAGAGTCGGACATGACTGAAGCGACTTAGCAGCAGTAGCAGCAGTACTCACTGAGTGCTTAAGATGTATTAATTGTTCACTGTTTTAATCCCCATCACAACCCTATGAGGGAAGGATCATTAGTATACCTATTTTAATATGAGATAAGGGCCCAGAGACATTAATGAACCTGTCTAGGGTCACACAGCTAATAAGTGGCAGAGCCTGAACTTGAACCCAGGTAGCCAGACTTCTGAGCTTATCCTCTTAACTGTGCAATCATGCCTGGGTAGATTGTGTGCTGTTCTCTCCTTTTGTGCTCTGAAATCCTTAGCTCCCTTTTAAGATGGTGGGGTGGGGGGAGCACAGGGAATGGTCTGTTTACTTTCTTCTCACTCTTGTGACTTTCCAAGATTTTAAACGCTGTATCCAAGAAGTTGGGGCTTCCCTGATGGCTCAGCAATAAAGCATCTGCTTGCAGTGCAGGAGATGCAGGAGACTCAGGTCTGATCCCTGGGTTGGGAAGATCCCCTGGAGGAGGGCACGGCAACCCACTCCAGTATTCTTGTCTGGAGAATTCCATGGACAGAGGAGCCTGGCAGGCTATGGTCCAAAATGTCACAAAGAGTTGGATGCAACTGAGCACACAGACGCATCCAGGAAGTTACAGGATGTCCATAAGTCTGCCTTTTTCTATAACCTACTGTTTGTAAGTGACTTCAATAAAGTGTGCTAAATGCCCTGCCCTGGCTGGCACCCTGCCTTCGGGTCACCACCAGAAGCAGGAACTGATGTAGTTGTGTTAGGTGGTGGCACTAGCGTCCCTGGGATATTGAAGGAGGGAGGGGCAGGGGTCCTGAGAAGCCAAAGGGATTTCTAAGGGGGGAGAGCTGACTTCCAACTGGACGCATTTGAAATGAGATCCTCTGGACTTTTACTTAAAAGTTTAGGCTTTGAGCCTGAATATACCATTGCTTGTCTATAAGACTTTGTCGTGTTGATTTTAGTCGCTAAGTTGTGTCTGACTCTTTGTGACCCCCCACGGACTGTAGCCAGGCAGGCTCCTCTGTGCATGGGATTTCCCAAGCAAGAATACTGGGACAGGTTGTCATTTCCTTCTCTAGGGGATCTTCCTGACCCAGGGATCAAATGCGCATCTCCTGCGTCTCCTGCATTGCAGGTGGATTCTTTACCACTAAGCCACCAGGGAAGCCCCTATAAGACTTGGGGCAACTTGCATAACTGCTCTGCATCTCACTTTTCTCATCTCTTAAGATCACCAATGTTGCAGGTGAGGAAACTTGCTCAAGGTCACAAAGTAATAATTGGTAAGAACTGGAATGTAAACCCAGGCAGTCTGGTTCCAGAGTCTGTGCTCTTAATCACCTTGTTGGACTGCTGTATAATGGCTTAGAGAAGATTTTTCCTCTGGGTATTAGATTGCAGGAACTTGAGCTAAGGGAAAGGGACTGAAAGAGTCTGATAAGGTAACAGCCTTTTTACCTTAAGGTACCTTAAGGTAACTTTTAAATACAAAAACTTAAAAGAGGTGGTTTAGTTGCTAAGTGGTGTCTGACTCTTGGCGACCCCATGGACTGTAGCCTGCCAGGCTCCTCTGTCCAAAGAATTTTTCAGGCAAGAATGCTGGAGTGGGTTGCCATTTCCTTCTCCAGGGGATCTTTATATCCAGAGGCCAAAGGAAAAGCTTGGAGGCCCAGAACAAGGTGGTGACTCAGTGGGGAGGACAAAGGTGTTTGGCAGGGACCATGGAGACATCTCCCAGAAGCCACCTCGTGCTTACCTGCACACTGCATCTCTTTTTCAAAGTAGCGACCTGGGTAGAACTCTGAGCAGTTGTTTATTAGATGAACTTCACCCCACCTAAGTGAATATACTTTTTGGTTATCTAAACAAAGTGAAACAAAGAGGCATTTAGAAGTTACAAATGAGGAATCTAAGTATTTACTTTCATAATTTAGTAAACCATTAGGAACATAAAGAATATATATATTCTTTAATACAAATGTAAACTTTTGAGGAGAACTCACTAGCAAATTTAGTCATACATTGCTCGTATCCCATTTCTATAATTGTCTTTCTAAAAATAGTCAAGAAGCCTTATGGAATATCTCGCCTGGGTACTGTGAGATGGGCTTTCCTGGTGGCTCAGTCAGTAAAGAATCTGCCTGCAATGCAGGAGACCAGGGTTCACTCCCTGAGTTGGGAAGATCCCTTGGAGAAGGAAATGGCAACCCACTCCAGTATTCTTGCCTGGAGAATCCCATGGACAGAGGAGTTTGGAGGGCTATATGGTCCGTGGGGTCACAAAGAGTTGGACATGACTGAGTGACTAGGACAGTACACTGTGAAATGAATGGGATAGCCTCCTTCTGGTCACTGAGTCTAGTGGTGAGGTGGGGTGCGGCTGGGGGGTGGCTAGAAATCTGTGATCAGGGTCTTCTCACATAAATAGTTCCAGTCTTCTTATAGTCCCTTATTTGCTTGAAAGTCCTTGTTAGAGTGAAAACAACTTTTAAATACAAAAACTTAAAATGACAATACACATGAAGGAATTGGTATCTATGAGTTTTTGTGTCTGTGAGGAACTGCATCTCCTAAATGATTTGAAAGTGACTGAAAGAAGATTTAGTATTTCCCTTTAAGTCACAGATTTGGGACTTGAACTTGGTCCAAGGAAAGAGAATGACCAGGAGCTGTTGCTGATTGACAGTCCAGGGAAGATGAGAAAGCTAAGAACACAGATTCATACACCTCAGGTATAAGAAGTGAATTTTTGTCCCATCTCCCCTCTTCCTTTTTCCCACCCTACAGCAATTTGTATGTGCTCCAGGAGGGCAGGGGCTGGGCCTGACCTGATTCATTCACTGCTGCACCTAGCCTCATGCTGGTACCAAGTAGTTACTTAATAAATATTTATGTAATTAATGCATGAACTCAGTAATTCCATTATACAATAAAAATTTTATGCCAAATGACTTGGCTCCTCAATTAATCTACAAATCTCTGTCTCTACCTGGGGACAGAGACCTCTGGTTTACCCTGAAAGAACACCCCCACAGATCCTACCCAAGTTGTTGTGGGCTAATATTCTTCTCTTCTGGGAAACAGAGGGAGAAACGAATGCTTTCTAACACATTCCTCCAACAAATATGGCAAATCAGGAAAGAGTTTCTTTTTTCTCCTTCAAGTCATACTTAACATTAGTCTTTTTTTTTTCTTTTAATATTTATTTTTATTTATTTATTTGGCTGGCCCTCCCTGGTGGTTCAGTGATAAAGAATCTACCTGCAGTGCAGGAGACCTGGGTTTGAACCCTGGGTTGGGAAGATCCTCTGGAGAAGGAAATGGCAAGCCACTCCAGTATTCTTGCCTGGGAAATCCCATGGACAGAGGAGTCTGGAGGCTACAGCCCATGGGGGTCACAGAGTTGGGCATGGCTTAGCAACTAAAACTCCTTTATTTGGCTGCACTGGGACTTAATTGTGGCATGTGAGTTCTAATTCCCTGACCAGGGATCAAACCCAGGCTCTCTGTATTGGGAGCTCAGAATCTCAGCTACTAGACCACCAGGGCAGTCCCTCAAGTTAATCTTAAGATGACTGCCTTCTTTAGGATAAGAGCTTTCCAAAAATTAGCAAGTTATTATTTCCCCTAACTCAGGATAAGCCTTCCAAAACTGGGAGCTCTTGTAACACACGAGTGATTTTTGAGCCTCCAGACGCTGTTTCCTCCCCTGAACTCTTGTTTTGACGCTCCTTGAAGCCTCCCTCACAGTCCGCTGCCTGGTGGTGGCGCTTCTGTCTGATGGCGCCTCTGCACTGTCAGTCCCTGGAGAGCTGACCTTGGTCATTCCACTTTGTAGCCTTAGCACCTCTTGTTTGTTGGCTATGTCCATGGTTTTCATCAGTGAGATTCTAGCACTTTAGCATTACTATCTTGCACTCACAGTTAGGGCTCAATAAACGTGATGATTAATAAATAAGCCAACGTATAAAAACAAATCTACTAGCTTATAGAAAATACGTGAAATAGGAGCACATGTTAAATGCTGCGTCATGAATACAATCAGCAAATTTCAAGGTGTGGGAATTCTAAAATAAGAATGACCCAGATTTATTTAAAAGAAATACATTTTAAATAAAGACGTAACTGTTCTAGATTTAAAAGGTTTAAGAAAAATAGCCGCTGAATGCAACATGTAGACTTTGGATCCCAGTGGAAATAATCTGTAAAAATGTTTTGTAAATGATTAAGGCATGTTCAACACAACTGGTTATTGGATGATATTATGGAATTGTTTTTATTAGGCAATGCCAAAGAATGCTCAAACTACCACACAATTGCACTCATCTCACACGCTAGCAAAATAATGCTCAAAATTCTCCAAGCCAGGCTTCAACGGTATGTGAACCGTGAACTTCCAGATGTTCAAGCTGGTTTTAGAAAAGGCAGAAGAACCAGAGATCAAATTGCCAACATCCGCTGGATCATGGAAAAAGCAAGAGAGTTCCAGAAAAACATCTACTTATGTTTTATTGACTATCCCAAAGTCTTTGACTGTGTGGATCACAATAAACTGTGGAAAATTCTGAAAGAGATGGGAATACCAGACCACCTGACCTGCTTCTTAAGAAATCTGTATGCAAATCAGGAAGGAACAGTTAGAACTGGACATGGAACAACAGACTGGTTCCAAATAGGAAAAGGAGTACATCAAGGCTGTATATTGTCACCCGGCTTATTTAAATTATATGCAGAGTACATCATGAGAAACGCTGGGCTGGATGAAGCACAAGTGGGAATCAAGATTGCCGGGAGAATATCAATAACCTCAGATATGCAGATGACACCACCCTTATGGCAGAAAGTGAAGAACTAAAGAGCCTCTTGATGAAAGTGAAAGTGGAGAGTGAAAAAGTTGGCTTAAAGCTCAACATTCAGGAAACTAAGATCATGGCATCCGGTCCCATCACTTCATGGCAAATAGGTGGAGAAACAGTGGAAACAGTGTCAGACTTTATTTTGGGGGGGCTCCAAAATCACTGTAGATGGTGACTGCAGCCATGAAATTAAAAGACGCTTACTCCTTGGAAGGAAAGTTATGACCAACCTAGACAGCATATTCAAAAGCAGAGACATTACTTTGCCAACAAAGGTTTGTCTAGTCAAGGCTATGGTTTTTCCAGTAGTCATGTATGGATGTGAGAGTTGGACTGTGAAGAAACCTGAGCACCAAAGAATTGATGCTTTTGAACTGTGGTCTTGGAGAAGACTCTTGAGAGTCTCTTGGACTGTAAGGAGATCCAGTCAGTCCATGCTAGAGGAAATCAGTCCTGAATGTTCATTTGAAGTACTGATGTTGAAGCTGAAACTCCAATACTTTGGCCATCTGAAGTGAAGAGCTGACTTATTTGAAAAGACCCTGATCCTGGGAAAGATTGAAGGTGGAAGGAGAAGGGGACGACAGAGGATGAGATGGTTGGATGGCATCACCGACTCAATGGACACGAGTTTGGGCAAACTCCAGGAGTTGGTGATGGACAGGGAGGCCTGGCATGCTGCAGTCCATGGGGTCGCAAAGAGTCAGACATGACTGAGCGACTAAATTGAACTGAACTGATGAAGGGTTGGTTTTGTTTTTTTAAGTTTTCACCTGGTAAAGACTGCATATTTGTGGGTGAGATTACATGGTGTCTGAGATTTGATTTGATATCCTCCAGGGGGAAAAAAATAAATTCACCGTAGGGGAATAAGTTGATAAGCTCCTACTGTCATTCAAATCCTTTCTCCACCCTTCAATGCTCCGCCCCCTATCCCGAGGGCTGGAGGGACTGCCTCAAGGAAGAGTGAATTCGGCCCTGGTTTCCAGCTGCTTTCCGACAAAGGACTCAGCAAAAGGAGAAGCAGGGAAGGAGAGAGGATAATGAGACTGGGGCTGGCTATAGCCTTCAACCCGAGGTCATTGCTTCTCGCAAGGTAGCTTGCTGTGCCCAAGACTCTCCTTCTGGTAACTTCTTCACCTTATACCTTCAGATCTAGGAAAGGACTCAGTTCTGGGACTGTTTGACCTGGATTCCTGCACAGCCCTTGCGGTTCCCCAACCTCTCACTCACTTTGTTATTAACTCCTTTATAAATAAACTTTCCTATTATCCTATTGTGCTTGTGATTGATTCAGGGAGCTAAAACAAGAATGGGGAATGTTGGTAACTGAAAACTGCATGGTGAAAATCAGGTTTATTATACTTTTATCTCTACTTTTGTGATCACATATAAATGTACATAATAAGTTTTTTAAAAAGAAAACAGGGAATTCCTTTGTGGTCCAGTCATTAGGACTCTCACTGCCGAGGGCCCAGATTCAACCCCTGTTCGGGACACTAAGATCTGGTGAGCCATGCAGTGCAGCCAAAATAAAATAAAATGTTGGTATTTTAAAAAAGAACAAATAAAAGAACATAATACTTTCTGGATAAATTAATTACTAATAAAATTTTAGCATTTTGTAAGTCTTGGGTATTCAAACATACTATAAATTCAGGTTCATTTGTATGCATATTTTACACTTTTCTCATGGCTCAGCTGGTAAAGAATCTGCCTGCAATGTGGGAGACCTGGGCTCAATCCCTGGGTTGGGAAGACCCCCTGGAGAAAGGAATAGCTATCCATTCCAGTATTCTGGCCTGGAGAATTCCACGGACTGAATAGTCCATGTGGTCGCAAAGACTCGAACACAGCTGAGTAACTTTCACTTTATACTTTTCCATGTGGCAGTTATAAAGAGTGTGTTGCAATAGGAGTCTGTTAGGCAAATGCAGTGAAGCTATTTACAAAGAAAGTTTAAGAGATCGAAAGGAAGCTAAATTTCTAGGCTGACTTCAAGATGAGGGGACAAGTACTGTCTAAATTAATTCTAATCTGTCTCTAATTTAGTAGGTCTTTCTAATAAGGTGAAGTCGCTCAGTCGTGTCCGACTTTTTGCGACCCCACAGACTGTAGCCTACCAGGCTCTTCCATCCATGGGATTTTCCAAGCAAGAGTACTAGAGTGGGTTGCCATTTCCTTCTCCAGAGCATCTTCCCGACCCAGGGATTGAACCCAGGTCTCCTGCATTGTAGGCAGATGCTTTACCGTCTGAGCCACCAGGGAAGTCTCTTCTAATAATTTGCCCCTAAGCAAAGTAAATCTCTTATTCATATGAATGTTCACCTCAAGTCATCTTAGAAGCTCAAAGGATAAATTCTTTATGTTATCTTTCTCTTTGTGGGATGTTGGGGTGTGAGGCACAGAGAATGGGGGAGGGCAGAGAAGAGAGGGGAAGACTATAGGATCACTGACTCGGCACATACTGTGACAATACCTTTGAAAAACATTTTATCTTTCATTCATGTCATTCCAACCAATCCCCAAAGTTCATGTTAGATGTCCCCTGTCACTCTGCTTTTTTCTTGGTGAATGGTTACCCCTCAATGGATGTTTCACTATCGCAGAGTATAGGTATCCTTGAAACTCTGGGTCAGGATCAGTTACATAATTCACAGAGCCAAATTAAATTTAATTTTAAAAATTAAAAATGTGAGGTGAGGCCACTGCAAAAATGACTGAGAATCTCATGATGGTGACAGCAGAGTAGTACAGCAAGCACAAGGCCCTTCGGTGCCCAGAGCTTGGGGTGCTGGGTCCCCACACAGGTCCTCTGCCTGGGAGGGGGCCCTGGCTGGACACTCACTTTTCTGGATTTGATGCACTGTTTCTCTCTGAACCCTGGGAGATTAGCTCCTATGCCTTTCTCTTCCTATTCATTTTTCAACCCCTGCATTCTGACGAACAAACTGTAAAACATACCTTTTTCTCGCCCCCAGCCAGAAACGATGCACTTATCATTAGGTTGAAATAGGTACGGAGACCAGGGGACACAGGCAGGGATGGATTTACTCAATACACATTCTTTTTCGTTTGGGCGTTTTTTCATTTCAATCAAAGCTATGTCGTTTTGGTAGGTAGTTCCATTGTAGTTTTCATGGATAATAATTCGATTCACTGAGTGAACAACCGTCTGAAAGCCAGGTCTTAACCAGTCTGTAAATGATGTCCATATTTGGTAACGATGCATTCTGCTGATTCTGTAACAGATAGGAAAGGCGGAAAATATATTGAGTTGGGATAGGGGGAAGCAAGTATAAATTGGACTTCTGATGCTTCATCTTTAAATTCTCCCCTTTTAAGGAGCTTTTTCATTTTCCCAGATTTTTTAAATCCTTGCTGCCATGAAGCACTGCAATGAAATTGTCTTAGGACAGAATTAAAGTCAGTGGATAAGTGTAGAAAGGAATAGTTCATCTACCTGCTAAATATTAGGGACATAAAGGTCTCACTACTTACCAGAGATGCCAACAGTAGAATGAGTTGGCTACCTCCGAAGTAAGAGTGTGGGAATTGAGGATATTTAAGCAGAAACCAGAGAGCATCTAGCCAGGAATGTGCTTGAGGAAGTGGGGAGTCAGAGCACAGGATCCTAGAGGTTCCTGGGGTGAAGACCTGGGATCATCACTGTAACCTTTAAAACTGACTTCATCCTAACTTTGCGTTGTATTATTTGCTCAAGAACCTTTACTGGGTCTTATTCATCTACAGAAAGATACCTGAGTTGAGTACTGTATCTGGAACACAGTAGCTGTTTCAAAATTTGGTTGAAATGGTGAATGGGTTAAATATTGCCTGTCCTCACGCCTCCCTCCATTTTCTTACCAATTTTCATTTTGTGGTTTCCAGCAAATTTGGCATCTACTATCACTTTCTTGGGCTTCCCAGGTAGCTCAGCTGGAAAAGAATCTGCCTGCAATGCAGGAGACCCTGGTTTGATTCCTGTCGGGAAGCTCGCCTGGAGAATGGATAGGCTACCCACTCCAGTATTCTTGGGGTTCCCTGGTGGCTCAGACAGTAAAGAATCCACCTACAATGCGGGAGACCAGGGTTTGATCCCTGGGTTGGGAAGAGCCCCTGGAGGAGGGCATGGCCACTCTAGTATTCTTGCCTGGAGAATCGCTATGGACAGAGGAGCCTGGTGGGCCACAGTCCATGGGCCTCAAAGAGTCAGACATGACTCAACAACTAAGCACAGCACAGCTTACATCACCTTCTCAGGGAAACACCTTACTGTTAAACAGTGGTGTCCTAGGAGCTAATGAGGTGTTTAGGATGTTTTTATTTACACTCAGTGTTCTAAGAATGCTGTGCTTCATATTAATTTTGGTTATATTTCAGGATCGGAGGTCCTGAATATTGTTCAAAGGTTAACTGTTCATCCATTCAATTTACTTAATAAATATTTAATATGCCGAGTGAATGTGGGTAAGCCAATTAGGAAGCAGATGGTATAATCCAGAAAAGAGGTGGGAGCATGGTAATAGTGGAGATAAAAAGAGACTTTGAGAATTAAATAACTGGCAATTAAAAACACCATCTGGAAGAAATTGTAGTACATATACACAATGGAATGTTACTTAGCCATAAAAAGAAACACATTTGAGTCAGTTCTAGTGAGGTGGATGAACCTAGAGCCTGTTACACAGAGTGAACGAAGTCAGAAAGAGAAAAACAAATATTGTATATGAACACATACATATGGAATCTAGAAAAATGCTACTGATGAACTTATTTGCAGGGCGGGAATAGAGACTCACACATAGAGAACAGACTTACAGACACCACGAGGGGAGGAGAGGGTGGGACGGATCGAAAGAGTAGCATTGAAATATATACACTAGCGTGTGTAAAACAGACAGCCAGTGGGAAGCTGCAATATGGTGCCGGGAACTCATCCTGGTGCTCTGTGCCAACCCAGAAGGGTGGGATGGGGTGGGAGGGAAGCTCAAGAGGGAGGGGGCATATGTGAACCTATGGTTGACTCATGCTGATGTATGGCAGAAACCAACAAAACATTGTAAAGCAATTATCCTCCAATTAAAAATTAAAAAAAATTTTTAAATGCCATCTGGAGTTGGTGATATATAGCTGAGCTGTGTGGTAGGGTTGAGGGAATGAAATGCGATCATTTCTAAATTTCTGCCTTGTATAGCTAGATGAATGGTGTTGCCATCTGCTGGGATAGGAAACAGTAGGTCAGGACAATATTTGGGGGAAGGGGCAAATCATGAGTTCAGTCTTATTATTTTTTATATTTAATTTCTTGGCCGCAGTGTGGGGCAGGTGGGATCTTAGTTCCCCGACCAGGGATCAAACTAGTATCCCCTTGCATTCGAAGTACGGAGTCTTAACCACTGGATCACTAGGGAAGTCTGGAGCTCAGTCTTAGACCTTTTGAATTTTATGTACTATTACTTCTATACAGCCAAGATAGTGTACTGTAGGGTCAGGGTTGGAGAGGGCTAGACTGGAGATATCACTGTGTCAGCATATGGCGGTATTTTAAAGTGCAGATAACTTTAGAAAGAAGAAGTAAGAAGAGAAGACGAAGCCAGGATATACATTGAGGAACTTCAGTATTTCACTTGAGCCATAATGCTCAGTCACTGGAGGAGGAAGCTGCAAAGAAGGCAGAGAAGGTGTGGCCAGAGAGGTAGGTAGAAAACCAGAAGAGCGTTGCGTTACAGAAGCCAAGGGAAAAGGGTCGTTCAGAAGGAAGAAACAAGATTTGGTGCTTTGCTCCAATCCATGAGGATTTTTATGGGTGTCATTCAACAGATTTCCTGTCCCTCTAAAGTTTGGGTCACCTGCAGATTTTCTAAACAGGCCTTCATCTAAGTTACTGTCACATATGCTGACCTTGGTTTTACCCTGGCTCTGCTACAGACTGGGCTTCCCAGGTGGCACTGTGGAGAAGAATCTGCCTGCCAAGGCAGGAGATACAAGACCCGCAGATTCGATCCCTGAGCCAGGAAGATCCCATAGAGTAGGAAATGGTAACCCATTCCAGTATTCTTGCCTGGAGAACCCCATGGTCAGAGGAGCCTGGTGGGCTACGGTCAGGTGGCTACAGTTATGGTGTCGAAGAGAGCTGGACAGGACTGAAGCAACTTAGCACACACCCAAGCTCTGCTGCAGACCTGTAGTGTTGTTTTGGCCAAGTTATGCAACTTCTAGTTTCAGTCCGCCTATCTAGAAAATGGGAGGAATAATATTTGCCTCTCGAGAATGTTAAGAATGTTAAAACAAAAATAACATCTATGAAAGCTCTGGGCACAGTATCGGGTCTGTAAGAGGTACTCCATACATGGTGTTTCATTCATTCTAAAGGTCAGAACTGAAGCCAGAATTCAGAACTCTGTCCTTGACCCATGCAAATGAGCCAAGTGAAACAACTCAGTGCCTACAGGCTCCATCTGCCCTTGCCAGCTGAAGTCAACAACTTGGTCTGTGGGCAACATACTGGGTTCTGAGCAACTGGCCTCTGGACTCCTGATCATGAACATCAGAGAGGTGTTTAGCAGACAACAGAGTGGAACTTACTGATTTTTCTTACATAGGTTTTATCATTCAACTTTATCATAACCTCTATTATCTAATTTCATTGTTTCAGAAATCAGGAATCTATTGGAGAGGGTTTTTTTTTTGTTTTTTTTTTTTTTTTACCTGACACAATGGGCAGCAGTCAGAATCCAACAGCCACCGATGTAAATTCCCCCACAGTGGATTTTGTCTCCTTCCTTGATTGCCATCTGCCACGGGAATTCTCCCTGTAAAGACACTCATGTGGTCACTGCCATTCTGCCAGACAGGTGGCTTGAAGATTTCCATCGCAAGGTTCTTAGTCTCTAATAATTACCATCCCTCCCCCTCACTTTCCCCGCTCCCCCTCCCCAAACTTGGGCGGCTCCTGGGAAATGACATTATAACTTTTTGTGCCGGTTTACCATTTTTGCTGGCTTGCCTCCTACGACTCGTTTCCTTCGAATGTGCATGTTGTTTTTAACTCCACAAGATAGTTTAGGCAAAAATGACTTTGTAAATTTTCTTTCTTTAAGAAAAGAAGAGATTGTATCATTATGATTTTTGAAACCACTACCTTCTGGGCAAACTTCTTGATTATCTATGCCACAAAAACAGCAGAGTCACAACTAATATGAAGCAGCCCAGATTCATTAGTAAGTTATTTTGGATGCTATTCACCTTGTTTAAAAATTCTGGCTTCATATTAAAAATTAAGCTTAAAATTGGCTTGATTCTCTGAAGTTCTACCGACAGGTGGACTCGTGGCCAAAGGAGGCTGCCTGAGGGGTTACACACTGACCAGCCTCTAGCAGATAAGAGAAGCCACACGCCCAGACATTACTACTGTGACAGTTCAAGATGGGGTGACACCTCTGGATGAGGTTCACAAGCAGAACTCCACAGTCTACTTTCATAGTTCTTACTTTCTAGAGACTGTTTATGTGGGACTCTTCACTAATATTAATATTAACATTAATAATGTTAATGTTGAGTTCTTTCTATGTGTCAGATCCCATACTAAATACTTTGTATATAGTTTGTATCACTTAATCATCATATTAACACTGAGAGGTAACATGCCAGGAATCCCTGGACAATCCAGGATCAGGAGGCTGGGAGGGGGCTGTGTTTTTAGCCACTTAACATGTGATGGTGTTTCCTTCCTCAGTGAGCACTCAGACATAGCACATGTCACTGGGAGGCATGCTAGAGTCAGGCTTAAGACATGAATTTGCAAGGGAATTCATGACAAAGGAAGACAGTAAAAGTATAAGATGCTCTTCTTACTATCTTGCTCTATTTTATCATGTCATGAAAATTTTTGTAAACTTGCTTCTTAGTCCCAAATGAGAAAGGAAAATTAATATCACTGTCAATTACTTTGAGCACATAAGAAACAGGTAGGTCCTCAAGGGAGAGAAGTTGTGAACGAATATGGATAAAAGATTTTGGAGGAGTCCCATCCAGCCTAAGAACTGGGTTAGGGGAAGAGTGTGATGATAAATTTTAAATTTCTGCTTGTACCTTTAAGAAGGAGACCCCCATCTATTGAGGACTGTCAAATCAGCTTGGATTGAACCTGAAAATTAATTTATTACCCTGAGTAGAAAATAAAGGGCCTTTGTTGGAAATCCCTCTGACTGATATCTGCAGCTTTGAGATCTAAATCTTCCACTCATTGCCTGATTTTTAAAAAATTGCTGATGAACTCTGGGGCCTGGCAATCAGAAGGGAGTCTTACATGGGCTTCAGTTTTCAATCCTCCTAAAATAGGGAGATATTTCACTCCCAATTTGTATTTGAGCTTGTTACTAACCTAAGGTCACACAGCTAACAAATAACTAAGTCAGGAATTAATATGTAAGTTTGACTCAAAAATTCCTATCAGTTACTGTCTTCCCAGGAACTTAATACTTTGTTTAAATTTGGCTCTCAGTGTAGACTTGGCCAAAAAACAGATCTTCACAGATTTCCTGTTATCATGGTTTAAAATATTGCAAAAGAATCTATTATTTTTGCACTTAAAATGTATGTCCTGGATCACAAATCTGGTTGGCTTTGACAAAACTGATCTGACAAAGCTCATAGCAAATAGAAAAACTGTATATGTAGAACTAGACTATTTTTTTCCATTTCAAAATAAGCCATATATATTAACCCATTTTAAAAGTAGTTCTCAAGAAGTATTTAAGCTTGTTTTTCTTAAAAATGGTAAGAAAAGTAGTAATGGTTTTTTTTGTTGTTGTTTAAATTGAAATCAAAGGAAATTAGTTCTTGAATCAATTATATTGCATATATGCATATATACTCACATACACACACATGACATTAAAATGCAAATTTGACCAGTGAAGCACTAGTAAAAGAGAATAATGTTAACTTACCTGCATCCATATCAGCAGTCAACATTTCTGCTGCTTCTATAATCAAACAAAAGTTCTAATGTTTAAGTTATGTTTATAGTAAAAATTAAATCATTAAAAACATTTAAACTTTGATAATAATTTTCCATATGAACTCTGTCCTACCTTTAAAAAGGACAATACAAAATAATCTTATTTCCTTTCTGTAGATAGGTAATTGTGAAGGCTCAAGACAGTGACCAAAAGAGTCCTGAGCTGACATTAAAAAGGGTCTTCGCATTTTGTATATAATAAGGTATCTCTTAACAGGGGTCATGCAATAATTCATCAGTTTCAGTATCCAGCAGGGTTATTATTAGTCATCTGGGATGCAGAAGCCACAAGTTAAACAAAAACAAGAACAGATTTGCTCTTTTTCTTTCTTAGACTTCGGCTTGAAGTTATACAGGATGATTCCATCTTCACTCTGCTGTCCTGAAACATTTCAGTTGTGAACAGAATCATGATTTCTTTGACCTGAGCATCCAAAAGTGAATTCCCACAAAAGGTTGCTCTGTCTTGGATGAGGCTGCAGCCCAGAGAGGCAATGTTACTTTGTTGCAGCTGTCCTGGGCATTATTACTGTATTTCCCACGTTTTGGGGAGGGGAAGACTTACATGTATCTGTTACACTACACATCTAGGTTATTTTCTGCTCAGAGCTTTCACAAAAGCAGTAAGATAAACCAAAGAGAAGACTTCATATTAAATGCTCAACAAAGGGCGATGGGGAAAGTCCAGTATAGCTGACATATACTGGATATTACAAGACAAGCAGAAAGCTCCAAAGCACAGATCATAAGAAAAACAATCAATGACTTTGATTAAATAAAGATTTTAAACTTTAAAGATTAAAGACTTGTATTCAACAAAGCTCACGATGGCCAAAATTAATAGGTGGGTGACAGAATGGAAGAAGGTATTTGCATGTCTAAAACAGAAAATGGATTAATATCTAGAATGCTAGAAAAAAGAAGACTGCGGCCCCAATATGAAACGAGGCAAAAGACGGGAATTGGCAAAAGGATAGACGAAAAGGAAGAGGAACTCAAAAGGCTAGCATGCATGTGAAAAGATACCCAGAATCATTGGTTATGCCAAAAGTTCAAATAAATAAGCAATGCCCTATCACTTGAGAGTATGAGACCAGGAAAATCAGAAAGCTGGATAGTACTAAATGTTAGTGGAGCGGAGGCTAGCCCTTGGGGGGTGGTATTGGTGGAGGTGAGCAGCTTTGCCACAGAATATGCAGGCACCAGTTTGTCAAATGACTCTAACAATTTCTGGCCCAGCTCGATGCCTCAGAGAAATCTCCTACACGTCCTTAAGGAGAGTATATTCATCGCTGCATGTGAGTGTGGGCTGAGAGTCCAGTACTGAGCAGGTAGAGAGTAACCTGTGAAAGGTGAACACCACATAGCGTTTCATTATGTGGCAGTTAGAAGCAACAGATTAGACAGAAACATCACAACATGGACAGGTCTTAAAAATGCAATGCTTTGTGAAAAGATAAAAAGGAAACAGAGGATACACAACACCATACCCTGTGAATTACAAACGTACCCTCACAAGAGAACAACCGACACTGGATAGGAATGTATATGAACAAAAAGACACACATGTTAAATCACATTACAGTGGTTGCTATGGGGAATGAGCGAGTCTAAGGTACAGGAGTAATGGAGAATCAATGAAGCAAGAGAGGGGCCTTCCTGAACCAGAGATGACTGTGTGCTGCTCATCTCTGGTGAGGAGTTGTCACTGGGCTGAGGAGTGTCACTAACTCATCACTTTGCACCTGAAGTCTGAAACTAGAAAGGAAGGAAGGAAGTGCAAGAGGGAGGGAAGGGGGAAAGGAATTAAGAAGAGGAAACAAACAAGTATCAAAATGAAAGAAAAAGGACAGCAGCAGCCTTGGAGGGCAAAATGACAAGAGGGAGGGAATACAAAGAAACAGTGGAAATTAGCCATTTAGAACAGGGGTGATCTTGGCTATATAAAAGTCACTCAGGAATCCTGAGAAACCCTCAGGAGGACCAAAAGCCTCTGGCGGTCATTTTAGATGAATAACGAAGAAAAGGATGACTCTAAAGAGCTGGAAGATTTGGGGATGTCTGTTACAAAAGTAAATAAGAAAATATCTAAGGTGAAAAGATGTTACCTTTCCTCTGAAGACAGTTTCTTCAGCAGTTGCCTTGGTTTTGAGGAGAAAGGAAAGGAAGAGAAGGCTATCTGGCAGAGGTGCAATGTGCAGAGAAGGCGCTTGGCAGGCTGTGAGCGGGGAGTGTGAGAAGGGATATACCCCACTGTGGGACAAGGCCTCTGTGCCCAAGCAAATGGTGAAACTGGTCATATACATCATCCTCGGTTAATGGTTACCTTCAAATATAACAATATAAATATAAGCAGTGCTTGTGTTTTGTTTCAATTCTGCAACATCCCAAGACTTTAATAAAATTTTTACTTTGAGCTACAAGTAAAGGGCATGAAAAAAAACCCAAAAAATTTACCACAGGAAAGCATCATTTTTACATGAAAAGAAAAATACACACCATTTCAAGCTAGGACCCTTTATTCTTCTTTTCAGTTCTACAATATAAATTTTCTATGATAAAAGTATCTTTACCTTTAATTTCAGGGTGTCCAGTTTCTAAAAACAAAAGAAAAAAACTCACTGTAGCAAAGAGATCATTTTCACTTAAATTAAATGTACACTAATCATCAATTTTCAGTACAGAATAACAACTTAACATTTATAAAAAGATAAAAGGGGCGCACACTATGTCACTTTTTGTAGCAAATACTTTGATTTTTAATAGTGCCTAACAAATGTTTCCTCTTACATTTAAACACACACCAACTTTACCACAGCAAGGAAATCATTTTCACTTGAGTTTAAAAGAGATTCATATGTTAGATATATTTGAATACATACCTAACAGCAGATTTATTATATAGTTAGACAAAAAGTTTGTCTGGAAGTTCACAGTTCACGTATTGCTGAAGCCTGGCTTGGAGAATGTTAAGCATTACTTTACTAGCATGTGAGTGCAATTGTGCGATAGTTTGAGCATTCCAGATGTTCAAGTTGGTTTTAGAAAAAGCAGAGGAACCAGAGATCAAATTGCCATCTGCTGGATCATCGAAAAAGCAAGAGAGTTCCAGAAAAACATCTATCTCTGCTTTATTGACTATGCCAAAGCCTTTGACTGTGTGGATCACAATAAACTGTGGAAAATTCTGAAAGAGATGGGCATACCAGACCACCTGACCTGCCTTTGAGAAACCTGTATGCAGGTCAGGAAGCAACAGTTAGAACTGGACATGGAACAACAGAATGGTTCCAAATAGGAAAAGGAGTACGTCAAGGCTGTATATTGTCACCCTGCTTATTTAACTTATATGTAGAGTACATCATGAGAAACGCTGGACTGGAAGAAGCACAAGCTGGAATCAAGATTGCCGGGAGAAATATCAATAACCTCAGACATGCAGATGACACCACCCTTATGGCAGAAAGTGACGAGGAACTAAAAAGCCTCTTGTTGAAAGTGAAAGAGGAGAGTGAAAAAGTTGGCTTAAAGCTCAACATTCAGAAAACGAAGATCATGGCATCTGGTCCCATCACTTCATGGCAGATAGATGGGCAAACAGTGGAAACAGTGGCTGACTTTATTTTTTGGGGCTTCAAAATCACTGTAGATGGTGACTGCAGCCATGATTATTAAAAGACACTTACTCCTTGGAAGAAAAGTATGACCAACCTAGACAGCATATTCAAAAGCAGAGACATTACTTTGCCAACAAAGGTCCGTCTAGTCAAGGCTATGGTTTTTCCAGGGGTCATGTATGGGTATGAGAGTTGGACTGTGAAGAAAGCTGAGCACCGAAGATTTGATGCTTTTGACTGCAGTGTTGGAGAAGACTCTTGATAGTCCCTTGGACTGCAAGGAGATCCAACCAGTCCATCCTAAAGGAGATCAGTCCTGGGTGTTCATTGGAAGGACTGATGTTGAAGCTGGAAACTCCAATACTTTGGCCACCTGATGCAAAGAGCTGACTCATTGGAAAAGACCCTGATGCTGGGAAAGATTGAGGGCAGGAGGAGAAGAGGACAACAGAGGATGATACAGTTGGATGGCATCATCGACTCAATGGATATGGGTTTGGGTGGACTCCAGGAGTTGCTGATGCACAGGGAGGCCTGGCGTGTTGTGGTTCATGGGGTTGCAAAGAGTTGGACATGACTGAGCAACTGAACTGAACTGAACTGAACTTGAGCATTCTTTGGCATTGCCTTTCTTTGGGATTGGAATGAAAACTGACCTTTTCCAGTCCTGTGGCCACTGCTGAGTTTTCCAAATTTGCTGGCATATTGAGTGCAGCACTTTCACAGCATCATCTTTCAAGATTTGAAATAGCTCAACTGGAATTCCATCACCTCCACTAGCTTTGTTTGTAGTGATGCTTCCTAAGGCCCACTTGACTTCACATTCCAGGATCTGGCTCTAGGTCAGTGATCACACCATCGTGATGATCTGGGTCATGAAGATCTTTTTTGTACACTTTTTCTGTGTATTCTTGACACCTCTTCTTTATATCTTCTACTTCTGTTAGGTCCATACCATTTCTGTCCTTTATCGAGCCCATCTTTGCATGAAATGTTCCCTTGGTATCTCTAATTTTCCTTAAGAAATCTCTAGTCTTTCCCATTCTATTGTTTTCCTCTATTTCTTTGCATTGATCTCTGAGGAAGGCTTTCTTATCCCTCCTTGCTATTCTTTGGAACTCTGTATTCAAATGGGTATATCTTTCCTTTTCTCCTTTGCTTTTCCTTCCCTTCTTTTCACAGCTATTTGTAAGGCCTCCCCAGACAGCCATTTTGCTTTTTTGCATTTCTTTTCCATGGGGATGGTCTTGATCCCTGTCTCCTGTACAATGTCACGAACCTTCATCCATAGTTCATCGGGCACTCTATCTATCAGATCTAGTCCCTTAAATCTATTTCTCACTTCCACCGTACAATCATAAGGGATTTGATTTAGGTCATACCTGAATGGTCTAGTGGCTTTCTCCACTTTCTTCAATTTCAGTCTGAATTTGGCAATAAGGGGTTCATGATCCAAGCCACAGTCAGCTCCTGGTCTTGTTTTTGCTGACTGTTAGAGCTTCTCCATCTTTGGCTGCAAAGAATATAATCAAGCTGATTTCGGTGTTGACCATCTGGTGATGTCCATGTGTAGAGTCTTCTCTTGTGTTGTTGGAAGAGGGTGTTTGCTATGACCAGTGTGTTCTCTTGGCAGAACTCTATTAGCCTTTGCCCTGCTTCGTTCTGTACTCCAAGGCCAAATTTGCCTGTTACTCCCGGTGTTTTTTGACTTCCTACTTTTGCATTCTAGTCCCCTATAATGAAAAGGACATGTTTTTTGGGTGTTAGTTCTAGAAGGTCTTGTAGGTCTTCATAGAACTGTTCAACTTCAGCTTCTTCAGCGTTACTGGTTGGGGCATAGACTTGGATTACTATGATATTGAATGGTTTGCCTTGGAAATGAACAGAGATCATTCTGTCATTTTTTGAGACTGCATCCAAGTACTGCATTTTGGAGTCTTTTGTTGAGTATGGTGGCTACTCCATTTCTTCTAAGGGATTCCTGCCCACAGTAGTAGATATAATGGTCATCTGAGTTAAATTTGCCCATTCTGGTCCATCTTAGTTCACTGATTCCTAGAATGTCAATGTTCACTCTTGCCATCTCCTGTTTGACCACTTCCAATTTGCCTTGATTCATGGACCTAAGATCCAGGTTTCTATACACTTTAAAGAAGGCACTTTACCAGGGGCGTTTGGAATGTAAAAATAGTTAGCCTCTGTTTTAAAGGCATGTACTGTTGAAAAGGGAAGGTAAGACAGGTATAAAACACTACAATAAACTATTAACAGTAATGCAGTGATGTCCTGACACAGACACAACCACTATACAAGAGGCTGTTGTGTCACTTCCCAGGTTGTGTAAAGTGACATCACGTCAGTGGCTTGAAATCATCCATGGTGGGAATAATTTACACCATAGAAATTAGCAAAAGCTGCAAATTAGGGAGTTCCTCTCCCTCTTCAAAGCCCACTGTTAAACATTTACTAGCACACCACCAGATTCACTCCGTGTACGTCAGGTGGATGCAAGGACCTGCACACACTCCTCCAGCAGCCTTCCCTATCTTTGAGGAAGGGAGCTCCATCCTTTCCGTTCTCAAGCCAAAATCCCTGGAGTCATCCTTGACTGCTCATTTGTTCTCACACCCCCATCCAATTCATAAGCAAATCATTCTGACTCTAGTTTTAAAATATATCCAGAATCTGACTGCTTCTCATCATTTCCATTCCTACCAGCTTATCCTAGTCACTGTCATCTTCCCTGGATTACTCAGTAGCTTCATCCCTGGTCTCCCTGCTTCTCCCCTCACCCTCATACAGCCTATTCCCCACGCAGCAGCCAGAGTAATCTTGATTTAAAAATGTAACTCAGATCATGCTATTCCTCTGCTTAGAGTCCCCATTTCATTCCTTAACAGACGTCCCTAGATCTTCCCTGATCACCCCAACCAAGCACCTCTCCAACCTCTCCTATTGCCTGTTTTTTTTTTTTTTTTTTTTTTTTTTTTTATTTGGCTGCCCTGGGTCTCAGCTGCAGCACAAGGGAACTTTTAGTTGTGGCATGTGAACTCTTAGTTGGGGCATGTGGGGTCTAGTTCCCCGGCCAGGAATTGAACCTGGGACCCTTGCATTGGGACTGTGGAGTCTTAGCCACTGGACCCCCAGGGAAGTCCCCTCCTGCTTGTCTCTTAATCTCTCACTATGCACAGGTGGAACTCCTGCCACATAAGCCTCCTTGCTGACTGTCCCATACTGGAATGTTCCTATCTTAGCAGAACCACACTGGTTGTTGCCTCTGCCTAGAACACTCTTCTGCAGACTTCTGCATGGCTGGATCATCATTTCCTTCAGTTCTTTACCTAAAAACAAAAGTGAGCGAGCCTTCCCAAGCCACCTTATCTACACTTCCAGAATTTATCCCCCCCTTTATATCTTCTTTTCCTGCTTTTATAAAAAAAGTACTTATTATTTTACTAGATATTTTTACTTATTTTTCTTTATTGTTTCTCTTCCTCCTCTAGAATATAAGATCTATGAAGGCACAGGTATTTTGAAGTGTTATTCACAGTGGTAACCCCAGCGTCTTAGAATAGGATCCAGCACACACAGTAAGAACTCAATGAATATCCATTGAGTAGATGAATAAATATATTAACTTAGGAAGATTTTTCCTCCAGAATACATTAATGGGAGAATGAGGTCAGTCTAGGTGGGATGCATTAAGTTCCGTTCAGTTCAGTCGCTCAGTCATGTCCAACTCTTTGTGACCCCATGGACTGCAGCATGCATTAGGTACCTAGTAAATATTCCCTACCTTTGGAGGTTTTCCAGTGAGCACTAAAAAACAAAGAGCACCTGCTCACTGCTTTGAAATTTAGTAAGCAAAAGGAAGGAATTAAATAACACTTTGCCTTTCAATAATGAACTGCATTTCATGGAAACAAAATAGTTCTTCTCTACAAGATTCCAGTTAATAAATGCAGAAGGAATGTTGAATTAGAAATTGTCATTATTTTAAAGAAGAAAGGAGGGATAAATTAGGAGTTTGGGATTAATAAACACAGACACACACACACACCTCCCAACACACAATGGATAACTAACAAAGATCTACTGTATAGCACAGGAAAATATATTCAATATATTGTAATAACCTCTAAGGGCAAAGAATCTGGAAAAGAACATATATATATATATGGATATCACTATGAAGTGAAGTGAAGTGTTTGTCCCTCAGTCATGTCCAACTCTTTGCAACCCCATAGATTATAGCCCGCCAGGCTCCTCTGTCCATGGAATTCTCCAGGCCAGAATACTGGAGTGGGTAGCTGTTCCCTTGCCCGCAGATCTTCCCAACCCAGGGATCAAACATTGCAGTTTCAATTCTTTATCACTGGAGCTACCAGAGAAGCCTACACCTAAAACTAACACAATATTGTAAGTTGATTATACTTCAGTAAAAACTTTAGAAAAAGAAATTGCCATTTTACAGGCCCTACTGACAAATTGGATCTAGGCAATAATTACAAAGTCTGCTAAAACCCCTGGGTCAAATAATAATAATAAAACATAACCACAAAACTTTAAATTACCTTCACAACCAACTTCATCTTCTCCCGTGATACAGTCCAGCTCACCATTGCACTTATACTGCTTTGGAATACAAACACCCGATTTACAGAGAAAACCTTCACCTCGGCAGTCTGTGCAAACACAAATAGAAGAGGGGATTTTTTTTCATTCTTAAGATGCAATAAGATGGGATCTTAAGTCAATGGGAAAGCTGCTTCTGTTTTCTTAGAAGAAAGCACTTGGGAGTTTAAAGGCTGGGTTCATCTCTACCTTTACAGCACAGCTCATCACTCTTGTCTACACAGTCATTGACACCATCACAGGCCTTCTTCTGAGGAATGCGTTTCCCATTCACACATTGAAAGGAGTCCTTTTTTGGAGGAGCTGTAAAGTAGAATTGTCTGTGTGAAATTTATTTAGCAAGTTGTGGATGACATCTTTATCACATGTTTGGAATAATGGGGGCATGAAGATAAATTCAGGCACAGATAAAAAGTGATATAAAATGCACAAGTGGTAGCATTACCATAATATATTAATAGGGAAAATAAATGCCAAACCTGGCTTATGGAGGCCCTTTGCTAATCTCTGAAAGCCAGCATTTATTGTGGAGGCTTCTTCTGAGACTGGGAAAGGGGATCCGGGAATCCGGAGCCCTTGCAAACACTGGTGCTCACGCACTCCTTTCATGCTGACCCAGCCCCACCCCGAGGCTTACTTGGGCGGTGCCATTTACATTTTGATGGCTCTTTTTTTTAGCACCAAAAAGGATATGATCTTTAACACTGTATATATAGCTAAAATATTCCAATGTCAGGATGAAGGAGAAAAGCAGCAGTGATTGTCTCAAGCATAGATGCGATCACTTAACCATTTTAAAGGAATATGTAATCAGCTGGACTCCTCAAAGGAGATGCTGAGTTTCTTCTAATATTTACTTGTGTTTGCTACATCAATTTTAATCCATATGTTCAAAGAATCAAAGGGGAATCAAACAACTTTACTTCCCATGTAGGAAGTAAAGGATAGAAGGATATTTGAATGGAAAAAAAGTACAATAGGGGAAAAGCGCCGATTTGGGCTCTAAAACCCAAAATGTGATTTTGTCATTGTGTGTGACTGGCAACAGGATATCCGTAATTTGTTTGTTTAGTACAGACTTGGTGTGAAATAAACAGTCTCTAAGGAAGGGAAAATATTGGGCAAGTACTCCACTAACCTGCACTCTCTGTGTAACACACCACACCAGCCAACCCCTCCGAATTGTATACTCCCTTAGTGAAAGTACATTCAGCCAAACTGGTCTCTAATCCTCGACAACGCACATGCAGACATTCAGCAGAATTTGGATCAGGATCTCTTCTATAAGTATCAAGAGCACCCCTGCAAATCAAACAAATGAAACGTTAAAGTAGAATAGTTAGTGCTTTGTGTTTCTAATTCTACTGGAGGAGGTGAGGGACTAATTTCCTTTTATTTTCTATGTATGGGTGATAGGTTAGGCAAGATGCTTACATTCTCTGAGCTTCCATATCTTCCCCAGTAACAAGGAATATAACTCCCTCACTGAGTTTTGTAAAGATGAACAAAAACAGTCAATTTAAATTGACTGGAAAAGTTCAAAATACAACAAGCAACCAAAAAGCAAAAGCAACCTGTTTGATTTGCAGGGGTGCTCTTGATACTTATAGAAGAGATCCTGATCTAAATTGGTTTCTCCTCCTCTGTTTCTTGTTAAGAAGAAATGCCTCTTTGATCAAACATTCCTGATTTCTTTCCAACCTGAGATGTGTCATCCTTGGCCTCTCCACCGGTTAACTCCTCTTTTCTCCAGAAAAGGGAGAAGATTAATTTGATCAGGAAATCTTGGAAATAAAAAGCAGGCCAGGTCAACCCTGCTCTTCCATTCTCCCCCTGCTCCATGCTGAGTCTTACCTGGTTGGCCCCATGGTTACCTGGGATCAGGGAGGTTGAGTTAGTTTAATTCTAACAGTTGCCTTAATTCTCTACTTTTATGCTAAGCTATGACCTCAATTCAGTCTTGACAGTGTCAAGTGGTATTTTGACATCTATATGCCATTGCTTGGACTTCTCAGTTTGTTCAGAATTTGTGTAGCTAAGAGGCTACCTCAGTGACCCAGTATCCTAGAGATGGTGAGTTACAGTGAGCTTCCAGAACATTCAATTGCTCTCTGCTTTTCTGTAGAAGTTAATGAGGGAAATGGGTTAAAAATAAAAGGTTCAGCAAAGATGCAGGAGGCAAATGTAAGCACAAAATTAAGCAGTAATGGCAATGTAAATATCTGATAAATTATAATGAAAGGGAAAAAGAGAGCAATTAAAGGGAACAAAGATCCATAATGAAGATATAGCACTCATGAAACTGTGCCAAACTGAGTCGAAATATGAGAACAAATGGGAGTCATTTGGGGCAGTCTGACAGGTGAATAAGTTGAGAAATCTCTCAACATATGACTATCTGAAAGTACTAGATAAATGCCCTCAATGAGCTCTTAAGGAATTAAGGGAAATACCCACTGGCTAAATCAGAGAAGTCTGTTCATGAGCTTATACAAAGTATGATAAGAACAAAATACTGGGAGATCAAAGAGTGAGAGAGTTTGCCATTAGGTTGAATCATAGGTTGTAGGTCACAAACTGTCAAAAATGAGAACTACCTAATGACTCAATTTAATGATAAGAGACTCTCACTAATGAACTACTAGCAGATGTGGTTTAGAAAAAAGAAAATTGAATGAAAAATGAAGAAGTGAGATGCAAGAAGCAACAACAAACCAAGAAGTTGGCAAATATGAAGTCCATCTGAATAACCACTGACTGAACAACAGTACTCAGATCAGATCAGATCAGTCGCTCAGTCGTGTCCGACTCTTTGCCACCCCATGAATCGCAGCACGCCAGGCCTCCCTGTCCATCACCAACTCCCGGAGTTCACCCAGATTCACGTCCATCGAGTCGGTGATGCCATCCAGCCATCTCATCCTCTGTCGTCCCCTTCTCCTGCCCCCAATCCCTCCCAGCATCAGAGTCTTTTCCAATGAGTCAACTCTTCGCATGCGGTGGCCAAAGTACTGGAGTTTCAGCTTTAGCATCATTCCTTGATAATTGCTTATTACATAATGATAGCAATTAACTTCAGGAATATATACAAATAAGGTGGAACAAAATACTGAAAAGATGATATGGAAACAACATTCTTTGTATTATTTCTGAAGAGGGCAAGACCTTCATAATTTAAGGATTCATGGTATAAACGTGAAGATAACCATTAATGGAATAGAAATAGGATATATATGATTTTCAAACCAAGTAGAGGAAGAAAAAGAAGATTAAGAAAACAACAACAGCTTTATTAACCCAACAGAATTTTTAAAAGGAAGAAACAAGAGGATATGAAAAGGGCAAATAATAAGCCCCAAATAAGACAGGAAAATCAACAACATAAATAATCACAATAATGTAAATGGACTAAACTCTTCAGCTATCATCATATTGTATTTTAAAAAAAAATGAGATATATGCTGTTTATAAGGGACACACTCAAAAGATAAAGACCTTGAAAACTTACAAATAAATAAATGGGAAAATATTTGAATAAAGCAATTGACATGATTTTTTATTCTAATGGAATAAAAATTTTTATTCTAACACATCTATTATGTAGAACCCTGCATATGAAGCATTTGAAATATACTCAGTACAAAGGAAGTCTCAAAAAATGTTTAAACAATTGTCCTCATGCGGAGAAATTCTCTCTCCACAATACAATTAAATAGGAAATTTATAACAAAAAGTTAACCAAAAGCAAACTAATACATTCATTAGGAAAGTAAAAAAAGAAACTTCTAAATTATGTTTGAGTCAAGGGGGAATTATACTGAAAATTAGAAATATTTTGAACTGAACAATAAATAGAATACTCACTAGTAAAGGCATGCAGATGAAGCATTAACTAGAGGGAAATTTGTACCTTAAATGCTTATATTAGAAAGGAAGAAAAACTGAAAATTGACAAGCTAAGGATTTAACTCACAGAATTAGAAAGAATACAATAGGGAAAAGCAGAGAGAGAGAGAGAGAGCCAAAGATAACAGCAAACATTAATGAAAACAAAGAAACAAGATTTACAAATATAAAAGCGAAAGACATTAATCCAATAGACGAATCTTTGCAAGGTTGATGAGAAAAAATGAGAAAGAAAGAGTATACAAACAACATTAGGTACAAAGGAATGGACATAATCATAGATGAATAGAGACAGTTATGCATGCAACTGTACGGATGCAAATGTAGAGTATGCAACTCTACGGATCAGCAAAGGATTTGCACCCAGAGACCTGAGCAAACCTACAGTTTGTGCACTCAGCAGTGTTCTAAGTACTAGTCAAGCATAAACACATTTCATCCTCATGACTACACTGTGAGGCAGGCAGTATTCTCAGGTTACATTTGAGGAAGTTGAGGCATGGAAAGACAGGGTAATCAAAAGACGAATAGTTGGAAGAATAAAATCAGCCCTGAGAAAAACCATTATATCTACTACTGCGGGCAGGAATCCCTCAGAAGAAATGGAGTAGCCATCATGGTCAACAAAAGAGTCCAAAAGCAGCACTTGGATGCAATCTCAAAAACGACAGAATGATCTCTGTTCGTTTCCAAGGCAAACCATTCAATATCATAGTAATCCAAGTCTATGCCCCAACCAGTAACGCTGAAGAAGCTGAAGTTGAACAGTTCTATGAAGACCTACAAGACCTTCTAGAACTAACACCCAAAAAACATGTCCTTTTCATTATAGGGGACTAGAATGCAAAAGTAGGAAGTCAAGAAACACCTGGAGTAACAGGCAAATTTGGCCTTGGAGTACAGAACGAAGCAGGGCAAAGGCTAATAGAGTTTTGCCAAGAAAATGCACTGGTCATAGCAAACACCCTCTTCCAACAACACAAGAGAAGACTCTACACATGGACATCACCAGATGGTCAACACCGAAATCAGCTTGATTATATTCTTTGCAGCCAAAGATGGAGAAGCTCTAACAGTCAGCAAAAACAAGACCAGGAGCTGACTGTGGCTCAGATCATGAACTCCTTATTACCAAATTTAGACTTAAATTGAAGAAAGTAGGGAAAACCACTAAACCATTCAGGTATGACCTAAATCAAATCCCTTATGATTATACAGTGGAAGTGAGAAATAGATTTAAGGGACTAGATCTGATAGATAGAGTGCCTGATGAACTATGGAATGAGGTTCATGACATTGAACAGGAGACAGGGATCAAGACCATCCCCATGGAAAAGAAATGGAAAAAAGCAAAATGGCTGTCTGGGGAGGCCTTACAAATAGCTGTGAAAAGAAGAGAAGTGAAAAGCAAAGGAGAAAAGGAAAGATATAAGCATCTGAATGCAGAGTTCCAAAGAATAGCAAGAAGAGATAAGAAAGCCTTCTTCAGTGATCAATGCAAAGAAATAGAGGAAAAAAACAGAATGGGAAAGACTAGAGATCTCTTAAGGAAAATTAGATATACCAAGGGAACATTTCATGCAAAAATGGGCTCGATAAAGGACAGAAATGGTATGGACCTAACCGAAGAAGAAGATATTAAGAAGAGGTGGCAAGAATACACAGAACTGTACAAAAAGATCTTCATGACCAAGATAATCACGATGGTGTGATCACTGACCTAGAGCCAGACATCCTGAAATGTGAAGTCAAGTGGGCCTTAGGAAGCATCACTACAAACAAAGCTAGTGGAGGTGATGGAATTCCAGTTGAGCTATTTCAAATCCTGAAAGATGATGCTGTGAAAGTGCTGCACTCAATATGCCAGCAAATTTAGAAAACTCAACAGTGGCCACAGGACTGGAAAAGGTCAGTTTTCATTCTGATCCCAAAGAAAGGCAATGCCAAAGAATGCTCAAACTACCGCACAATTGCACTCATCTCACATGCTAGTAAAGTAATACTCAAAATTCTCCAAGCCAGGCTTCAGCAATATGTGAACTTGAACTTCCTGATGTTCAAGCTGGTTTTAGAAAGGGCAGAGGAACCAGAGATCAAATTGCCAACATCCGCTGGATCATGGAAAAAGCAAGAGAGTTCCAGAAAAACATCTATTTCTGCTTTATTGACCATGCCAAAGCCTTTGACTGTGTGGATCACAATAAACTGTGGAAAATTCTGAAAGAGATGGGAATACCAGACCACCTGACCTGCCTCTTGAGAAATCTGTATGCAGGTCAGGAAGCAACAGTTAGAATTGGACATGGAACAACAGACTGGTTCCAAATAGGAAAAGGAGTATGTCAAGGCTGTATATTGTCACCCTGCTTATTTAACTTATATGCAGAGTACATCATGAGAAACCCTGGGCTGGAAGAAACACAAGCTGGAATCAAGATTGCCGGGAGAAATATCAATAACCTCAGATATGCAGATGACACCACCCTTATGGCAGAAAGTTAAGAGGATCTAAAGAGCCTCTTGATAAAAGTGAAAGAGGAGAGTGAAAAAGTTGGCTTAAAGCTCAACATTCAGAAAATGAAGATCATGGCATCCGGTCCCATCACTTCATGGGAAATAGATGGGGAAACAGTGGAAACGGTGTCAGACTTTATTTCTTTGGGCTCCAAAATCGCTGCAGATGGTGACTGCAGCTATGAAATTAAAAGACGCTTACTCCTTGGAAGGAAAGTTATGTCCAACCTAGACAGCATATTCAAAAGCAGAGACATTACTTTGCCAACAGAGGTCTGTCTAGTCAAGGCTATGGTTTTTCCAGGGGTCATGTATGGATGTGAGAGTTGGACTGTGAAGAAAGCTGAGCGCCAAAGAATTGATGCTTTTGAACTGTGGTGTTGGAGAAGACTCTTGAGAGTCCCTTGGACTGCAAGGAGATCCAACCAGTCCATTCTGAAGGAGATCAGCCCTGGGATTTCTTTGGAAGGAATGATGCTAAAGCTGAAACTCCAGTACTTTGGCCACCTCATGTGAAGAGTTGACTCATTGGAAAAGACTCTGATGCTGGGAGGGATTGGGGGCAGGAGGAGAAGGGGACGACAGAGGATGAGATGGCTGGATGGCATCACTGACTCGATGGACATGAGTCTGAGTGAACTCCGGGAGTTGGTGATGGACAGGGAGGCCTGGCGTGCTGCGATTCATGGGGTCGCAAAGAGTCGGACACGACTGAGCGACTGAACTGAACTGAATTGGGAAAATTCAATGAGCATGCACTCACAGTTGAAATCCACGGTCAATGCAGGCCACGTTGGCCTCAGTAATGCTCCAGCTGTCTCCACACACAAACATTTTTGTATCTAGGTCTGCAAGTTTTACAGCAACAATTCCTTCTGAATCTTGTTTTCCATTTGACAAGGAAACACTAAATTGCCCTGAAATTAAAAAATATATATTTTTAAAGAATTAGCAACAGTCATGCATTCATTTTTTCTCCTCTTGATTAAAAGCCTCTAAAGAAATAAAATGAATAATTTTTAATTAACTTTGAAAACTGTGAAGATGTTAATAAATAACGGTAAGCAATTATTTTATGAGTTTATTAATTATCAGTGGCTGAAGTACCCAGTTGTAAAAAAAAAAATCATAAAATCCTCACATCAATTTTATGAAGACTAGGGTGATATTTATTTCCATTTTTACACATGAGGAACCTACATTTATCCAGTTTTATACATGAGATTAAGTTGCTTGCTCAAGGTGTGAAGCCAGGAATCTTACTTGCCATATTGATCTGACTCCAAAATCCATGCTCTTAAAAGTAAGCTAAACAAGTAAAGAAAATGTAAGAAAGGTTTACGTATTCTCACATATTTAAGGCACTGCATGCCTGAAGAGAACGGAAGTCTGACACTGACGAATAATCTCCACTATTGCTTTCCTCCTCTCCAACAGGTAAAAGAGCCGGACTCAGGGATCTTCCTTCCTCCTGTCCACAATACCTCAGCATCTTACCTCAGCAACACAAAAATATTTAGGCTACTGTGTTCTGGTGCACGTCATGGTATCTTTAAAAAGAATGTTTCAAGCATTCTGTAAATTCATGAAATGTCTGTGATAATTCATATCCAAAGACAACGAGCTTGAAACTCACTGTCATAGTTCAAATTTCACGAGCACTTCTTGTTCACTCTCCACAGAGCTTTATGTACATGGTTTAAGTTTCACAAGAATCTTATGAGTTAGGAACTACTGTTACTCACATTTTACAGATGTGGAAACTGCAGTCCAGAGAGGCTGCACAGCTTGTCAATAATGGAGGGGGTGCTTGGAGGGGCTTGCAACTAAATCTGACTGACAGTGAGACCCTCAATCTTCTGATTGATTTTTGGTTGCGCTGGGTCTTCATTGCCCCCGTGGGCTTCTCATTGCAGGGGCTTCTCTTGCCGTGGTACACAGGCTCTGAGGAGCACGGGCTTCAGTAGTTGTGGCTCCTGGGCTCTAGAGCGCAGGCTTGGTAGTTGTGGTGCAGGGGCTTAGTTGCTCCAAGGAATGTGGGATCTTTCTGGACCAGGGATTGAACCCATGTCTCCTGCATTGGCAGGCTGATTCTTTACCACTGGGCCACCAGGGCAGCCCAAGAGTCTTTTCATCTTAATCACTCCACTAATTCATGTATTAGGGTCCCAGCCTCCTCGTTACATTAGGCACCTGATTGAAGTCTTGACAAGCTCTCTGATCTGATGTGTCGTTTGCTAGGGTGGAGTATGTCCTTGGCCAGCAGTGGCCTGAGCTAAACCTCGGATCAGGGCTGATGAGGCTGGGGCTAGGGAGAGGGGTAGGGATTGGTGGGATGGAAACTGGAAGAAATGACTGGGGTTGGGGGTCCAAAGAAGTTCTATTTCAGTCCCAATCTCATGTAAAGCATTTCCCCCTGGGTTCTAAAGCAACTCAACAGCTCTGGGAACAATCCCTTTAGCCAAGTAGAAGTGAGAGTAGGGATGGTTCTGACGGGCTGGGCAGCAGATAGTGGCATAGGCACTGGGAGTGGGAAGGACCAGCCTCAGGGTCACATGCTCTAGATTCAATGGCTGGCTGTGTTCTGATGATTCCTAATTTCTTTATTATCACCCCAACTACTACTGAGGGTCTAGAGAAGAATTTTGAGTTGTCATTATAACATTCCAAAGGAAAAGTATTTTCTAATAGAAAATATAGTAGACAATTTTCTTCTTAATATAATAAACTAGGCTTTTCCTACCTCCACCTGTGCATGCTCCACTTTTTAAAAACTTTGCCTCAGGACGATAACATTCAAAACTCTTCTGCTGACAGTAAGTTGAGTAGCTTTTCCCATTAGTTGAACACACCCTGGTACCATTCTTCGGGCACTGATAAGGAAGTTTACAAAGACACGTCCCATCGATGCATTTCTGCCACGGTTGGCAGAAGACTTTGTTGCAGGAGAGATGTGTGTGTTTTTCAGTTAAGCACTTTTTATCCACGAAATCTTTTTGAGATGTGTCTTGTGTTGAAGTGGGCTATAAAGCATAAAATAAACATTAACTTAGCAACAAACTAAAATATTTTTAAAGATGAAAACCTGAAGGAAAGAAACAAAACTGACTCACCTACTCCACAGCATAGATAAGGGTGATGTGGTCTGGTGGTTTTCAGACTCAAACAACTCTGGCTTCTAGTCCCAGCTTGGGCACTTACAGTTTAATTGGTCTTGAGCAAGTTACCTACCCTCATGAAACATGAGCTTCCTCATCTGTAAAATTGGGTATTACCTTCTATTTCACAAGGTTATTGCCAAGATTAGAAATAAGATGTGTATAATAGTTGAGAGGTACTAGGCATGAAATCAGTGGGAGCTGTAATTATTCAAAAGCCAAATAAAATTCTGCCTTTGAAGTAATCAACGTATCTCACCAGTCACCTTGCTGCTGCTAAGTCACTTCAGTTGTGTCCGACTCTGTGCAACCCCACAGATGGCAGCCCCCCGGGCTCCCCGGTCCCTGGGATTCTCCAGGCAAGAACACTGGAGTGGGTTGCCATTTCCTTCTCCAATGCATGAAAGTGAAAAGTCAAAGTGAAGTCGCTCAGTCGTGTCTGACTCTTAGCGACCCCATAGACTGCAGCCTACCAGGCTCCTCCGTCCATGGGATTTTCCAGGCAAGAGTTCTGGAGTGGGGTGCCATTGCCTTCTCTGCACCAGTCACCTTAAGGAGTAGCAAATTTGGTGCTGATTATAGTCTCATGGAATGGACTGATGAATGAAGCTGATTAATTCTATTAATAAATGCAAAACCATTTGCCAAACTCCTACTTTGTGCAAAATCCTGGTAAAATGAACATGATATTGGCTCTGTCTTTCAAGGGTTTGACATCTAGACAGTAAGATAGAAATACACATAAAAACTAGGGTAAGTGATGTAGCAGTCATACAAACAAGATGCAGTACTCTTGGAGATCCAGAGTGGGAGAGACTACATCTTTCCAGGGGCTTTATTTTTGTTGTTGCCACTCCATGGGGCATCGGGGATCTTAGTTTCCCAACTAGGGATCAGACTCTTGACCCTTGCAGTGGAAATGCAGAATCTTAACCACTGAACCACCAGGGAAGTCCCTCCAGGTGTATTTTAAAAGGCCTCATGGAGCATCTAAGCAGAGCGAGGAAAGTCAGGTGTTAGCAGAGGGTTGGTGCTAGCAAAACACAGGAAGGGTGGTGTATATCATGAGCAGTCCCACCCGATGGCTCTAGGCTTGTGTGTGCTTCAGCTGGGGTGGTCACGGGTTAGGAAACCCTGCCTAAGGAGTATACCAGCCAGAAGGGAGACAGGCAAGCCCATCTCTGGTAGACATGAGTCAAGGTAGATATGCTCAAGCTCCCTGGTAGACATGGGCCAAAGATGCCATCAGGACTGTGTTCTGGGTCCTTGGCCTGACTAGGAGGCTTGGGAACATCTCGAAGAAGAGCTGATATCTGGATTGAGTTCTGAGAGCACTCAGGAGGAGTCTACTGGCAGGGTGGGGTGGGTACACACTCCAGGCAGAACTGTGAAACCCTAACAGTAAAAACAGTGCATTTCAGGCTGAGGGATAGAGCAAGAGGGTGGTGGGGGATAAGGTAGCCGGTCCTGAGGGAGTCCCTGGGAGACTTTTTTTGAATTTCCTTAAATTTGCATTGGAGGAAGATCTTTCTGGAGATCAGATCAGACAGCTAGGCAGGAGGCCAATTAGACCTGTGGGGGAATTCTCTGGCAGTCCAGTGGTTAAGACTCCACGCTTCCATTGCAGGGGCCCCTGTTCCATCCTTGGTTGGGAAACTAAGATTCCGCATATGATCAGTGCTGCTAAAAAAAAAAAAAAGACCTCCAGGAATCCAGAAGAAATACAGTGAAGGCTGGAAATAGTTCAATTGGGTCAAAAGCCAGTTGTGGAAAGTTAATGCTCTCTCTCTCTCTCTGTGCTCCAGGTATCCCTTTGAAGGATGGGCATCCTTTTATCTGGTCTCCCCAGCCTCGGGCCATAAGAGTCCCCACCCCTCCCCAACCTGTACTCTTGCTCAGTGGGCAGAAACAAGTTAAACAATCTTTAAGGGCTATGATGAAGAAAAAAATCAGTCACTTAAAGACCACATAAAACTTTGCAAAAGCTGTGAAAGTCATTCTATCTGATGTGATTTTTAGTAAACTTTATCAAATAACCAGGAAATTTGACAAATTTATCATTAAATACACCAATTTTTGATACACTGGTCTAGAATAAAATCTACTACTTAATACTTTCCATGGTTCCATGTACCTTTTTTGGTAGCACTTATTAGAGTTGAACTTTGTAATTATTTAGCTCCTGTACCTTCCACTGATAAAATTTAAGTGCCCTGACAGCTAGGACAGTCACCCTTTTAGGGACAATCACCTTTCTATTGAAAAATCAATATTTTAATTGGGTGAAAATTTTTCTTTTTCCCCCAAATTTATCCCTTTCTGAGGTGTCATTTTCCCCTGAGTTTTAGACTGAAACTTGGACAAGTGTCATCAACTTTTCAGTCATTCTTAGAGCAAAAACAAAAAATTAAAAGACACTTGGTCTCATGAAGAGTCACATATTGAAGGAGGAAACAGACAGAACAGGCTCCATCTTGAGAGCAGGACTCAATCTCGGGCTGGACTTTGGACTTTGAGTTATTTATGTCCAGTATCTGTGGAAGTGACATACCAACTGGAAAACCAGAACCCCCCCACCACCCCCCACCCCATGGAAGAGCCCCAGGGCTTGTACCTAGACTCTTGGGGCCTAAAAGAATACCCTAATTATCTGTGTAACTGAATAGAATCATAAATTCTATTATGCTTATTGGAATATGACCACAGGCCTATTGATAATTGTCCACTGTTAACTACCTAGGCTTGAGGCCTATGAATCATGGGTTAACTTTGATTGTATTTTTCTTTTCCTTTGTTCAGACTAGTTTCAGGGAATGTGGGGAGGTGGGTTTGGGGACATACACTTAGGGTATATAGATCACATCAGATCAGATCAGATCATTCGCTCAGTCGTGTCCGACTCTTTGCGACCCCATGAATCGCAGGGTATATAAGGTCTTCACAAAAACTGGTCGGGGTCCTTGGCTAAGAGGAGACTCTGCCTTGGGCCCGCTGGTGTAATAAACTGCACTCTACTATCTGCATTGTCCTTCCAAGTGAGTTTGTTTCCCGGAATGTGTGGCTACAACAACATAACAGCAAGTAATTATATAGACTCTGACCTTCACTTCAGATGAAGCTTCTGTCTCCTTGCTCAGACTTGCTTCAGGGGCATGGTGAGCCTGGAATGCATCGAATGAACAGTGAAAAACAAAACACACAAACAACCAAAAAGACCCCCCAAAAACAAACCAAAAAAAAAAAACCACACACACACACACTCTGAGGAGAATTTTCCCCTTTTTAGTAGCTGAAGATGTGGAATAAGCAGAAGATATTTTGCTCTTCAGCCAGAGAGATGTTGCTCATGTGTCTAATTTTGCAGAGAGCTTCAGAAGAGGAAGCTGAAAAAAAGGCCACTGAATTTGATGAACAAAGATGACTGGGATCCTTGAGGCAGAAGTTTTAGCTGAATGTCAGAGGCAGAGACCAGACGTTGGTGAGCTGAGGCCAGAATGGGCAGTGAAGAAATGGGAACAGAAGCACGGGCTAACTCTGTTGATTGGTCCTGTACTCAGACATGGGAGACTGAACACAGACTTTACAGAAACTTCTGCCTCCTCTCCAAGTTTCATTAAAATGAGAGTAATATAATTTAAAAAAAAGGCATAATCAATAAGGCCAAGGAGAATGGGGGAGAGGATTATAGACTTGGGATAATTTTGAAAGGTTGGAAGCCGGAAAGCAGATGGGCAGGTGGTAATAGGTTTAGCACACGACAGAGCAATGAAACCCAAACCTAATGAGGGAAGTCCATAAGAATAAAGCAAATTAACCCCCAGAGGACCCCAGAAAAGCTTAGGAACTGGGGCCCCTACTACTTCTGAAGAAGATGGAGTGGCTAAAAGAACCAAAGGATTAGTTAAAAGAATGGCTGTATGAATATGTTTTTAAGGAATCTCATATAAACAGCAGAAGAAACAACAAATATTTGAAAGTTGTTTCTAGTTAGAGAGAGTCAAGGGTGAGGAGGTGTGTGTGAGAGAGGTGTTTAATGTTATGTGTGTCTGTGGCAGTCGCTCGGTCATGTCCCTTTGTGACCCTTTGACCCCAAGGACTGTAGCCTTCCAGGCTCCTCTGTCCATGGGATTCTCCAGGCAAGAATACTAACAGTGGGTTGTTATTCCTTTCTCCAGAGGATCTTCCTGACCCAGGGATTGAACCTGGGTCTCCTACATTGCAGGCAGATTCTTTACCATCTGAGCCACCAGGGAAGTCCATCTAAGCCCAACCAATTGTTAAATAAATTATTAAATATTTTAATATCACCATGATTTTAAGCCCTGTGGTATTATTTGCCTTTGTAATTGTATATAGAATTAATTTAGTAAAAAACAGCTAAATGAAAAAGAAGGTCATCATGCTTTCAGTATAGAAAGCATTAAGGTTAGGCTTTGAAGGGGAAAAAAATGGAAAGACAGTACCATAAAGGGACACAGTAAAGAGAGATTTTTGTTGTTAGGTGAGATTTCATCATGAGTAAAGGGTAAGGTCAGTAATCCAACGGAATGGGAAAGATGGGAGCTTTAAGAGAGAAAGGGCAAAATTGTTAGAATAAGGTTGAGGATCGGATGGGAGAAGGTATAACCAGAGCATGGGGGGGGAAGATTGCCTTTGGAATTAGGCAGTTTTCTATTTCTAAAATTTCTTATTGTAAGTGGAATCAATTTTATGATAATATTACCATTTAAAATTTAAGATTGATGGTAATGGCAAATACCAACACTGTGGCTGCTGACAATGGCAATAATCAAAGGAAAGTTAGAAAATTATTTGTGATGGCGGAAAACAGTAAAAGTAAGGCTTTCTTATTCACTGTGTAAAACCTGATGGCAAAAAGTTTTAACTCTAAAGGGACTGGGTAAGTCACAGTTGCCCATGGAGCCTCAATGTCTAAGCAGTAGGCTGATGATCTTAGAGGACATTATTAAAGGGGTTTGTACATGCATTTTTACACCAGTCTTTGCTGTAGACAGAATATAAACTATTCCTCATATATTCATGTGTGTTTATCTTTCCAATGGGTGTGGAAGCTGTTAAAATTAATAAGAAGCAAAATTATTTAAATCATCACTGAAATTATATTGATTGTGTAACTTCCTTCCTTCCTACAATAACAGATACTAAAATTACAGCTACTATTCTGCCTATAGTTGATGGTGAAAGGTAGAGTGGTGGATGTACGTATTTTCTTAGGATTTGTTTTTGTGGTAAACATAATACTATTTACTAAAATCTCATGTAACTCTTATTTCCAAGCAAATGGTGAGGCTGCATTTCCTTCTTGTGGCTGGATGTGGTGGTGACTTGCTTTGCCCACAGAAATGTGAGCTGAAGTAACATGTATTGGTTTCAGGTAGAAACATTTAATTTCCAGTGCTCAACAATGCTACTTACTTCTGCTCTGCTATGGTGATCAGGGGAGCATGTGTTTCAGAGGCACCATAGAATCAAACCAGCTCAGAAGGTTGGCCCAACACATGGAGGACGTGTACACTGGAGAGTTACCCAGACCCACAGTCTTTGCATGAGAAAAAATTAACTTTTCTTATGTCAAGCCACTAAGATTTGAGGATTGGTTCTTATTGGAGTGTAGCCAAAACTGACTGATACAGATAGCCATCTAGAAATAGTCTTTATAATCCCAAACCTTGAGAACCACTTGTCTAGGGAGATTGGGACAAACTGAATCATTCTGTGTGTAAGCTATGTGTGAGCTGATGGAGTATGCTAAAGAAGCCTTTTCCCCATTGTTATTGAGTCTGGAATTTAAAGCTGAAAAAGAAGAGTACCAAATACATGGAAATTACTCCCAGTTGTAGCCTAGGACTGTCTGCCTCACTCACGTGAGGTGTGTAATTGTGCAAATGCAGATTCTTGGACCCAAGCATTCGACCTCCTGAGTTAGAATTTCTGAGGGGAGACCTTGAATCTGTACTGTAAACAAGCTCCATAAAGATTCTTACACTCCCCAAGGATGGAGAGCCACTCCTATTGTGCAATAATTTTCAAAGTGGATTACATAAACCCCAGGGATGTGAAGATGACCCAGAGGGTGAAATAACTTTGTATGTTTTATTGAAAAAGTAGAAAGACAGAAATGAACCTTTTCTAATATTTGAATATGGATTGGCTCTTCACAGCATATTCACTCACTATTTATTGAGAGCCTACTATATGCTGGGCACTGCTCTGGGTCCTGGGGACACAAGTGCAAAAAGTAAATAAAGAATAAACATAGGGACCTCCCTGGTGATCCAGTGGCTAAGACTTTGTGTTTCCAATGCAGGGGGCCCAGGTTCAGTCCCAGGACATGCATGACATCCCACATGTCACAATTAAAGATTCCAAATAAGACCCGGTGCAGACAAATAAATAAATATTTTTTTAAAAAAGAATAAATATGTAGTATGACATAAGGAGACAAACACAAACACACAGTAAGAGAAAGAGAGAGATTGTGGAGAGTGAGGGGAAGGATTGCTATTTTTGCATATAGGGTTGTCAAGGAAGACTTTGAGGAAAAGTCCTTGGAGCAGATGCCTGAAGGTGAGTGAGTAAGCCATGCAGATATCCAGGGGAGAAGTGTCACAGTCAGAGGAAACAGCCAGAGCAAAAGTTGAGGGGTAGAAGTATATGTGATGTGCTCTTGGACCAGGACTCTGGTGTGGCTGGAGGGCTGTGAATGGCTGAAGGGAGAACAGGAGGAGATGAGGCCAGAGAATTGGAGGGATGTGTGATTGATCACATAGGACCTTGTTGGCTACTGGAAAGATTTTGGCTTATCCACTGGAGGATGTGAGCAAATGATGTTGAGAGGGTAGGCAGATAATGAAGAATTGGTAAAGGAGATAAGAAGACGTGGCCAGTGAAGTAAAAGACAAATAAACAGAAAATGGTGACACAGAGGCAGAGAGAAGGAAGGGATGATTAGCAGTTGTGTGATACTCCTCCAGTAAGATGGGGATCTTGACAAAGGTTATTTTGGTAGAATGTGGGAACTCAAGCCAGACTGGGTTGGGAAGCCCCAAGAAATAATAGAAAGAGAAATTGAGCATAGCAACTTTTTTGAAGATTAGATGTCAAGAAGCACAGAGAAATGGGGTAATAATTGGAGGGCATTATTGACTACACTAAAGCCTTTGACTCTGTGGATCACAGCAAACTGGAAAATTCTTAAAGAGATGGGAACACCAGACCACCTTACCTGACTCCTGTGAAACCTGTGTGCAGGTCAAGAAGCAACAGTTAGAACCGGACATGAAACAATGGACTAGTTCAAAATTGGGAAAGGAGTACGTCAAGGGTGTATATTGTCACCCTGCTTATTTAACTTATGTGCAGAGAACATCATGTGAAATGCCAGGCTGGATGAAGCACAAGCTGGAATCAAGATCACCAGGAGAAGTATCAATAACCTCAGATATGCAGATGACACCACCCTATGGCAGAAAGTGAAGAGGAACTAAAGAGCCTCTTAATGAAGGTAGAAGAGGAGAGTGAAAAAGCTGGCTTAAAATTCAGCATTCAGAAAACTAATATCATGGCATCTGATCTAATCACTTTATGGCACATAGATGGGGAAACAATGGAAACGGTGACAGACTATTTTCTTGGGCTCCAAAATCACTGCAGATGGTGACTGCAACAATGAAGTTAAAGGAGACATGCTCTTTGGAAGAAAACCTATGATAAACCTAGACAGCATATTAAAAAGCAGAGACGTTACTATGCCAACAAAAGTCCGTCTTGTCAAAGCTATAGTTTTTCCAGTAGTCACACATGGATGTGAGAATTGGAAGGCTGAGCATTGAAGAATTGTTAATTTTGAGCTGCGGTGTTGGAGAAGACTCTTGAGAGTCCCTTGGACTGCAAGGAGATCAAACCAGTCAATCCTAAACAAATCAGTCCCAAATACTCATTGGAAGAACTGATGTTGAAGCTGAAGCTCCAATACTTTGACCACCTGATGTGAAGACCTGACTCATAAGAAAAGACCCTGATGCTGGGAAAGATTGAAGGCAGGAAGAGAAAGGGATGACAGAGGATGAGATGGTTGGACGGCATCATCAACTCAATGGACATGAGTTGGGCAAGCCCCAGGAGATGGTGAAGGTCAGGGAAGTCTGGCGTGCTGCAGTCCATGGGGTTGCAAAGAGCTGGACCTGACTGAGTGACTAAACAACAACATGGGGTCAAGAGAAGGTTTCTCTGTCAGGATGGAGAATCATATTCATGTGCTTGATTATGGGACATTATAGACTATATCATCTAGTTTTAGCTGAAATAATCTTCACAGATGGACAAGTGATTTAGAGATGCATGTAGTGAAATGATACCAGATTGACAATAATGCCAAAATACAACATCAATAAACAAGAAAATGGCAGAGTCTACACTTCCAGCTACAGCAGAAGCTGTTCACTAGCCACACCATGGGGTTCAAGATCCCACAATCCACATGAGTCAAATAGAAAGCTAATCAGATATGAAAAGAAGCCAACCCTCCCCCAATCAATAATATTAAAGAGACTAATTGAAATATAGGTTTCCATCGAATATTATCATTGAAACTTTCCCTGTGTTTATTGTGTGTGTTGACTTAGCAGCAGCAGCAGCTCTTTGTAAGGTATCTTTTCCAATTAATATGATATTAAAATCAAATGAAAAAATTTAAAAATAGTGTATTTGATGATTATATTTCATTAAAGATTAACAGTAAGATTATTATTAAAGTACTTGTTTTTAAAATTTTATTTTTAAAGTATATTTATACAGTAGAGTATATATTATTTATAAATAAATATATTCACATATACTTGGGAACATGCACAAAAATTTTTAGTGATTACTACTATAGCCTAGTTATCTCTAAAACATGACTCAATTCCCTTAGCTGCTGTTTCTTTTTTTTTTTAGGGGGGATCATTTCTTTGGTATTTGTGATGCTGTAATGATTATCCTGCTGTAAACGTTATCTTTTTATTCTAGGCAGGAGTACAGGTTAGCTTTTTTGTTAGCCATGGCACGTGGATTGTGGGATCTTAGTTCCTCGACCAGGGATTGATCCTGCACCCTTGGCAGTGAAAGCACGGTGAAAGGCCTAAGCACTTGACCTCCAGGGAATTTCCCAGTGAAGCCATTTTAGATGGACAGTTGGTTATTAGACAACAAACAAGAAAAACAACAACAACAACAACAATCTACTATCCCACCCTGGTATACAGCCATATAGCTTTACCTCTGATTTCTTCACTGCCTTTGACTTTCCTCGTTTTCTAAAATTATCCTATAAACAAAAGAAAAAAATGATCAATTATGACCAAGTAGAGCAAAAGTCCACCATTTTCCATCCTGCTTTTTGCTGTAAAAACGTCGAAAATTCCCCTCTACTGCTAACTAGCTGTGTGATTTTTGGTAAATGACTTTACCTTGATGGTTGTTTCTTCCTCTGTGAAATGTGGAAAATAAAAAGAATATCCTCACAGAGCTACTGTGAACAGCAAGTGCAAAATACATGGGACGGCACAAATAAACACTGAAGATCCTACACAGACGCTAATGTGACGCTGACTGTGGTAGACTGCTTATGGCCCCAGTTCTACTGCTCTTTATCCTATCCTTTGATGTTCTCTCTTCCTCCGGAGAGGGGAGGTACGTTTTCCTTCTTCTAGATTCTGGGCCTGGCCAGTGACTTGCTTTGGACAACAGGAAGTCAGCATATGTGACATAAGAGATGCTTGGAGGGTACTTGTGCAACTGGGTCTGTCCTTCTGCTTCTCTGCCATAGCTACAGGAAGAAGATGATCGGGCCAGCAACGAAGAATCACTCCAGCTGAGCCCACCTTAGATGAAATGATCTCCAGCTAACCTGTAGGCGAGTAAACTAAATCAGGTTACATGCCACTGAGATTTTGTGATGATTGGATCAGGATGGCCAACAGGTACAATCAGGATTTCCCTGGAAAACACTGAGGAATAAGATGGAAAAGTTTCAAAAAGAGTAAGCAATATAAACTTTTGTCTTTCTTCCAGAAGTGAATAAACAGCTCATATCCTGAAAGTTAACAGTCATATCAGAACATTTCCACTGAAAGAGTTTTAGGCCCTATGCGGCCTCAGTTCCTTCTCATCGTGGTCTTCACTAGCAATTTTTCCCTCCAATTTTATTTCAGGGTCATTTCCATCACTTTTGCCTCAGAGAGTGCAAAACAAAACAAAACAATGGTGTAGTTTCTTGGTCTTGTTTTGTTATAATGAATGTAAAATGGATGAAAAAATTTTTTCATTTTTAATTGATATTTTTTAAAATAGAAAACACATAGAAATATTACAAACATGTTCAAAAGGGTGCCTGTAAAAATTATATTTCTCTCCTGTTATCCCTTCACTCCCTCAAGCACTACCGCAGAGTCAACCACTTAATAGTTCCTAGTGAACCTTTCCGGAGAAGGCAATGGCACGCCACTCCAATACTCTTGCCTGGAAAATCCCATGGATGGAGGAGCCGGGTGGGCTGCAGTCCATGGGGTCGCTAAGAGTCGAACACGACTGAGCGACTTCACTTTCACTTTTCACTTTCATGCATTGGAGAAGGAAATGGCAACCCACTCCAGTGTTCTTGCCTGGAGAATCCCAGGGACAGGGGAGCCTGGTGGGCTGCCATCTATGGGGTCGCAGAGTCAGACACGACTGACGTGACTTAGCAGCAGCAGCAGTGAACCTTTCCAGAGATCATCACTGTATATGTGAACCCATACTTTACTAATTCTGCACCCCCAACACCAGTATAATTTACAACCAGTAGCCAACAAAGGGAATTTAGATTGTTTCCAATGTTCTGTTATTATAAAGTGTTGTATAAATCTCCTCATATAATACACATTATTTCCCCCATATGCTAAGTATATTTGTCAGTACTTACCTGGGAGTAACACTGCTGAATCAAAGAAATGAGCAGTTTTAGTTTAGAAAGACATTGGCTAATTTCTCTCTCTAGTGTGCATGCTCAGTTGCAAACTCTTGTGACCCATGGACTGAAGCCCGCCAAGCTCCTCTGTTCATGAAAATTTCCAGGCAAGAATACTGGAGTGAGTTGTCATTTCCTACTACAAGAGATCTTCTCCACCCAGGGATGAACCTGGGTCTCCTGAATTGGCAGGTAGATTCTTTACCACTGAGCCACCTGAGAAGCCCTTCTCTCTCTAGAAATTGCTCAAATTTGAACTCTTATCATCAATATATCAGTTCAGTTCAGTCGCTCAGTCATGTCCAACTCTTTGCAACCTCATGAACTGCAGCACGTCAGGCTTCCCCGTTCTCACCAACTCCTGGAGCTTGCTCAAAGACATGTACATCGAGTTGGTGATGCCATCCAATCATCTCATCCTCTGATGTCCCCTTCTCCTCCTGCCTTCAATCTTTTCCAGCAATAGGATCTTTTCCAATGAGTCATTTCTTTGCATCAAGTGACCAAGTATTCGAGTTTCAGGTTTGTTGAAACAGTTTCAGCTTCAGCATCAGTCCTTCCAACAAATATTCAGACTGATTTCTTTTAGGATTGACTGGTTGGATCTCCTTGCAGTCCAAGGGACTCTCAAGGGTCTTCTCCAACACACAGTTCAAAATTATCAGTTCTTCGGCACTCGGCTTTCTTTATGGTCCAACTATCACATCCATACATGACTACTGGAAAAACCATAGCTTTGACTAGATGGACCTTTGTCCATCATAGAGAGGCAAAGTCATGTCTCTGCTTTTTAATATACTGTCTAGGTTGGTCATAGCTTTTTTCCCAAGGAGCAAGTGTCTTTTAATTTCATGGCTGCAGTCACTATCTGCAGTGATTTTGGAGCCCAAGAAAATAAAGTCTGTCACTGTTTCCATTGTTTCCCCATCTATTTACCATGAAGCGATGGGACTGGATGCCATGATCCCAGTTTTTTGAATGTTGAGTTTTAAGCCACATTTTCACTCTCCTCTTTCATCAAGAGGCTCTTTAGTTCTTCTTAGCTTTCTGTCATAAGGGTGGTGTTATCTGCATATCTGTGGTTATTGATATTTCTCCAACCCCATGGACTATACAGTCCATTGTATTCTCCAGGCCAGAATATTGGAGTGGGTAGCCTATCCCTTCTCCAGGGGTCATCAATATATGACAGGGCCTATTTTCCATCTTCTTGACCACAGAAAACATTAAACATTTTTATCTTTGTCAATTAGCTATATAAAAATGTCATCAGAGAATAGTTTTATCTGCATTTTCCCCCAATTACTGAGGTTGAACACATTTCTTTTTTTTTTTTTTTAATTAATTAACTACTTTGTGGCTGTACTGGGTCTTCACTGCTGCATATAGGCCCTCTCTAGGTGCTGCAAGTGGAGCCTCCTCCCTAGCTGTGGTGCTTCTCACTGCAGTGGCTTTGCTTGTTGCGAAGCACAGGCTCCAGAGTGCATGTGCCCAGCAGTTGTGGTGCACGGGCTTAGCTGCCCCACGGCATGTGGAATCTTCCCAGACCAGGGATGGAACCCGTGTCCCCTGCATTGCCAGGCGGATTCTTAGCCACTGGATCACCAGGGACATTCTAGGTTCATTATCTTTTATCAAATTTCAGAAGTTTTTGGTTATTAATTCTTCAAATATTCTCTGACTCTCTCTTCTCCTTCTGAGATTCCAATTGTGTGTATACTGATGGTTTCTCTTTTTATTCTTCTTTCTGCTCCTCGGATAATTTAACTGACCAATCTTCAGCTTCACTTACTCCTCTGCCTGCTCAAATCTGCTATTAAAACCCTCTAGTGAATTCTTTGTTATACTTTTCAGTCTAATTCCTTAAGTTTCTATCTTTCATGGATATTCTCTATTTGTTCCTACATCCTCCTCGGTTTTTTTTTTTTTTTTTTGGTTATTTGAATATATTTAAGATGTTTGACTTAAAGTCTTTGTCTGGTGAGTTCAAAGTCTGTTCTTCCTCAGAAATAATTTCTCCTGTGAATGGGCCATATTTTCTTGTTTCATTGCATGCTTCATATTCTTTGTTGGAGACTGGATATTTTTAATATTATAATGTTGTAATTTTTGAAATCAAATTCTTTCTTCTTCTCAGGGTTTGCTTTCCTTGATTCCTGTAGACTATAGCTATTTATTAATTTTTCAAAACTGTTTCTATAAAGGTTTTTTTTTTTTTTTTTTTGTCATGTGTGGTTTCTGAAGTCTTGGTTTCTTTACCTTGCATTTAGCTAGGATTTAGACAAAGATTTCCTTCAACACAAGCAACCAGAGAGAGAGGAAAAGAAAGGGAAATGGACAGGGAGGGGAAAAAAGAAAAAGGAAGAAGGAAATGAAAGAAAGGAAAGAAGGAAAGAAAAGAATAAGGAATCCTTGAAATTGAGAACAACAAAAAAACCTCTTCCGAGCTTGCAAATTGCCTCTGTGCTGGGGCACTTCAGTGCTCAGTACTTAACCAGAGTTTTGAAAATTCTGTCTTAGCTTTTACTTCACATTTGCACTGAGCCTGGAGGTCTAGGCTTAGGGTCTTCTTAGGTGTTTTCTGGGCTTCTTGCCTGGGCATGTGTGTTGCTTTCTAAATTCCTCAGGATACACAGGGGCTTTTGAATGCCCTAATTTCCAGTTGAAACTCTAACTTTTCCTTCCAAGCTTCTGCACTCTATTGTAGGCCTCAACTGTTGTCTCAGGTGGAGGTAGATTGTTTATTTGCTTGCCTTTATGATGTTTTTGAGGAATGCCTGCTGCCTTTCCACTCTGAGTTCCAGGTTAGATGAAAAAAAGACAAATTTATTGCTTCAGTCTTTCAAGTAGCCCCTGGATAGGTTAGAACAGACAAACACAATTTCTTTTTAAATAAAGTCTGCTCTGCTCCATTTAGAACTGGGGACTAGAGTTCCACACTGGGAATCTGGATTGCTATCTTCAAGACTGCCACTGAGTTGGTATCTGGGTGGGGTAAGGGCAAGTAGAAATACTGCAGTTTTCCTGCCATTTTTAAGTTGCCTTTTTCCTTCATTCAGCATTCACTTGGGTACTGTGGGACTTTGATAACTGGAGTTCTGACAAAGTTGGTTTTGAACACTTGCTTGACTTTTCTAGTTTTTTTTTGTGGACAAGTGTTTGGATTTGCCTACTCTGCCTTGCTAGCTGACGTCACTCTCTACACTGTGTATTGCCTCTGTGCATATTCTCTTTCCAGATCTCATCACTCTATTGACCATTACCCCAGTTCTTTCCTTCCAAAATACTGCCCGTATAAACCGAATTTTATAATATGCTTTTAGGGTTAAAAAAAAAAGCTTTGGTCAGGGATTATGTCACAGCCAAGTATACCACAGTATTTAACCATATTGACTAAAATATTTGACTTCCCTATTCATTACTGGGACTTCCCTGGTGGCTCTGATGGTAAAGGAACTGCCTGCAATGCAGGAGACGGTTTGATCCTTAGGTTGGGAAGATCCTGTGGCAAAGGGAATGGCTAGGTACTCCAGAATTTTTGCCTGGGGAATTCCAAGGACCGAGATCCCTGTTCCTTACCACCCCTTTGTTACTGACACAGCAGCCACTCCCTCTGCACTCTGAGTTTCTTTCCCACCCTTTCCTAAGTCCCCTTACCTCTCTGTCTGGGTAGGTTCAGTAAAACCAGGATTCTCATCTCACTGTTCAGAACAACTTCACTGCCAGCCCATCCCATCATTGACATAATCCACTTTCAAATCAGTCCATCGAAATGTTTTGATATAAAAAGGGGGTGGGGCTTTTTATCCCCTAGAAGGAAATCTGCTCCCAGCTTTTACAATACAAAACTTTCTCCCAGCTGTACATATTTTATTTCATGTTGAAAATGTAGACACATTTTAAAACTTAGAACATATTTATGTTGTCTCTATGGTTGTTGCTCTTCAGCCGCTAAATCAGGTCTGATTCTTTGTGACCCCATGGACTGTAGCCCACCAGGCTCCTCTGTCCATGGGATTCTCCAGGCAAGAATACTGGAGTGGGTTGCCATTGCCTTTTCCAGGGGATCTTCCCGACCCAGGGAAGAACTCAGGTCTCCTGCATTGGCAGGTGGATTCTTTACTGCTGAGCCACCAGGGAAGCCCCTATCTCTATGGTAAGCTCTATTTAAAAATGATTATTTCTCAGCAGGTGCCATAAAAAATCATTCCATTTCCTTTTATAAAGAAATAATAATATTTTACGAAGTTGTGATTTCAAAATGCTGCTTCTTAAAGGAATGAAGACAATTTTATGATTGGATGATTGTTCAGTAAAAGAAAGAGGCTCTTTTCCTTTGTGGAAGTGAAAACTATTTTCAGTTTTCTTTTTTATTCTGCTTTTGTTCCAGGAACCCAAAATGTGGCTGAAATATCCTTTTTTTCAGAAAACAAAATTTTCTTGTTATAATGCAACACACATTTATTTGGTATTTAAAAAAGAAAAATGAAGAATGAATAAGACAAAATTTTTGAACTCTGAAAATTTGCAAATATATAAAACATAAAAATCATGAGTAATCCCATTACTCAGAGATACTGTTATCTGTTTAATATACACTCCCCATGAACTTTTAAACTGCCATTTATATAAGCATTTATTAATATATTTGTGTATGTATGTGTGTGTGTATTTTTCTTAACAAAAATAAGATTTTAGTGAGGCATTTTTTAATTTCAATAAATATAAAAGCATCATTTTAATGTGATAGTTATTTTTGGATGTGCAATAATTTAATCTATTTTAATCAACAAGCACTTACTTTATTTCCATTTGGTTTATACTCTAAACATTGCATATATAGTTTAGAACTTATAAGAAACTTAAGTATTTAATTCTGATATCTTAGGTAGTTCTCTTTAAACATTTTCTGCTATAAACGGACTTAAAAACAAAACAATTTTTGGAATTATTTCAAAACTCTTTGATCACAAAAGTAGGCAAATCATTAGCAAGTCTCTAATATGTCTTAAACATTTCTAACCTTAACAGGCTACCTTCCAGACTGGCTACGATCTGTTGTTTTGGCTTTAACTCCTTGAGTTGCCTACAAAGTCTCTACTCTGATCAAGTGGGTTTATTCATGGAGAGGAGCCCAGTGCTTTGCTGTCTTTCTGGCCATACCACTTGCTGTTTTTCAGGCTGAAAATCATTTCCTCTTTCTCTCCACTGATCAGATCTAATCCAGAATTATGCTGCTGCTGCTAAGTCGCTTCAGTCGTGTCCGACTCTGTGCGACCCCATAGCTCAAATCCCACTTGGCCCATAAACCCTTCCCAATCTCTGAGCAGGAAGGGACTTTTCCTCTCATTAAAGTCCCTTGGCAGATGATGATATTTGTGCCATTTTTTGGCAATTAAATATATATGTCTTATAACAGTTCCTTCTCATGTTTTCAAATATTTTTCAAATTATGCTTATTTCCTCATTGGTATATTTGTATCATCTTTCTACAACTGTACAAAAGGTTGTTGAAGGAAGGATCAGTCTTGCCCATCTCTATACCTTGCACATAGATAGGGCTTAATAAATGTTTACTGATTTAATAATTACTATAAATCATAGATCTATTAGTAAAATTTTCATTCAGTCCAATCTCTATGCACAGATATTAGCATATGAAAAAAGCAATTTCTTCAAGCTCTTTCATCAAGATATAACATAAAATCTTGGTTACTGACTAAATACTGTCATCGTTGGCAAGTGAACTATGTAATCTTTAAGTCAAAATAATATCCTTGAGATTTTTTTCTGTATTTTTACAATATTTGAACTATCTACTTAAAAGTTTGTATAAATATTGAATTGCTTACCTCACAAAAACTTAAGCAGAAGCACAAAAGTAAGAGAATGACATGACCAAGCTTCATGTTGGAGACAATCAGGGTCTGTGTCTCTACTGTGGACTCCTCTGCACCCCAGGTATTCTTTGAAATTTAATTTTTAACCTCTGAAAAAATATTTAAAAAGAGCAGCCCTCCTAAAGAGCTTTGTACTTTTGAACTTGTGGAGAATTTGGCAAAAATCCAGAGTTTTACCGTAAATGAAACCAAAAAGACCTCAGCAAATAGCTGAGGGACTGTTTTCCCGCAGAGAAAACTGATGCCCCACCTCAATACCGAACAATGCCTTGTTCTGTTTGCTACAGTAGGCAGACACCACTGAAAGAAATTTCTTATGCTTTGGTAAACACAAAATCATATTTTTCTTTAAGGACGAAGACTAGGAAATGGTAAGGAGTAAAACGTCCATCGTATTGAATGCTATGCTGAACACTAAAAATCCTCACCAAAATGCTTCCTTTATCAATCATGGGCTGTCCTGTGATAAGTTCTTTTTCTCTCAGCAGAAATGCTGTCACAGTTCGATTCTCCTGAAGCAGATGTGAGACAGAGTTTGGGGTGGGAGATACTTGTCAGGAATCAGCTCCTGGGAAAGGAAAGGAGGAGAAGCAGGAATGAACAGAAAGAGAAAGCAAACTGCAATGTGGGTTCAACAAAGTCTTGGCCAGCTTGGCAGGGGGAGGCTCTGGAGTGATAGCGGCCCGTCACAGGGGCCCTGGGTCATGCAGAAATGGCTGGGTCCTGCCTGCCTTTCTCAGTGACGTGACCTGGTGACAGTTGCCCAGGAAATGCACGCCCTTGGGTGAGTGGGTCTTCAGTTGCTGTCAGACAGAAGTGTCCGCTGACCACACTCTTCACAGCCAGACAGCCAGACCTTCCTTGAAAGGGGGATCTGGGAAACTCATCTCCTGGTCTTTCAGAGTCTACCATTTGCACCTTTGAGGTCTACTTTCTATGTATGTTTTAAGTGTGGCTCCTTCAAAATTGCAGTGGGCCTCTTCCTGAGAGATAATTTAGGAGAGGGAAGTTGCAGGGGGTTGGGGTGGGGGAAGGAACTGTAGCCCCTGGCCTTGCGGTTGATCTTGGGGCTGCAGTTAATCCTCATCCTCTGCCTCCTTCCTGTCCATTCTAGATTCCCTTCACCCTGAGTCTCCCCCTCTGCTGGCCTCAGTGGCTTACCTGGTGGCATGACCCTCAACCTCTTCCTGGAGTGGCCTGAGCCCCTGAAAACCATTCCCTTCTCAAACCATGGCTGCTGTTCCTATCCCTCTACTGTCACAAGAGATACCTGAGTAGCTCATACGGTTCCCCACACATTTCTCCCTACCCTGGCTGTGTAACAGCAGACTTCCTCTGAAGTGATAGGTTACTCCTATCAAGATGGTGACCCCTCCTCTCCCCAGGTAGCTCAATGTGCGCCAGGCAGAAGGCAGAGCATATAGTTCACTGGGATTCTTGTTGTGCCCCAGGGCAACGGTGTGTTTTCTTTGAGAAACAGACCTCAGAGTGCAAAGTGTGGGGACAGGAAGCACATGGCTTCCAGTTGGTCATCAGAAGTGATGGCAAGTGTGGCCATTTCTGCTTCTGCTTCTTGGGTCGCAGACCTGTGTTTTCTCTCTGTTGCAGACACAGTGCGGCATGACGGTCCTTCGATTCAATGCATATACTGCTTCTTGGAGGACAGCACCCAGTCCTCAGAGTATTGTCTTAAGTGGCACCTCAGTTCGGCCTTCAGCAGGCTACGCCAATGCTCCGTAAGGCAGTCAGCTTCACAGTGGTGCAGTTATATGGTATGACCAGTGAATTGCTTGGCCAGAGCTCCAAGCTCACATCTTCTTTCTTAGAAAGTGGGTTACCCTATCTAGTAGGATGTTACACGGGATCCCTTGTTGGAGGATTAAATACTCTGTAATCCTTTGACTCATGACCCTGTGGCCCTGCAGGTAGGAAAGGTACCTGACTTTATGTCTGTTTATTTCTGTCTATTCCTGTGAGGATGTACCTCTGGCCTTTTTAAGAGTGAAACAACTGAATGATCAATTTACCACCGAGTGGCTAGCTGGTATCCTTGATGAGCTGTGCCATCTTGGGGGCTCAGCATTGGTCTCTGTTGCTGTCAGATTGGACATTTGTTGGTGGCAGTAGCCAAAGAAACCTTCAGGGCCTGTGATGTTACTGGCCATCTCTGTCACCATAACCATTTTATCCTTGTGCCTGCTGTGCTAGTACTGAGGTGCTTGATGACTGAGACTGGTGGATATCAATTAGCTGAGTCATTTTGTTGATGATTGATTACTTTTCTTTAGTGGATGTTCTCTGGTGGTGTTAACATGCATTACAAAGATTTTTATACTTCATTCCCACTCCTATAGATACGTCCACAAGTTTTCTACTTAGACCTTCTTGTTCTTAATCTTTGAATATCTTTCATTATAGGGAAAAAGACCATCAGGCAATTACTACTGCCTGTGATTCCATATCCAGTCTAACCTTAGGCCTCTTTTTTCCCCACGCAAAGTGGACAGCCATGTGTACAAGCTGAAGCTCTGCCCACTGGGAGGACTTTCTTCCACCACTGTGTTTCAGACAATTACCAAGCATGGCTGTCATTCAGCTGCCACTTTCAGGTTGTACCTACATACAGAGCCAACCCATCTGTGAAGCAAACTCAAACGTTTCTCTCCTCCTTCAGCTGCTCATACCAGGGTTCCCATAGAGCCACAGGTGTGGGCTGAGGGACACGGGTGCAACAGTTTGGATTTGGGGGAAAAGAGAGAAATCTGGGCCACCTGCTCAAGTACTTTGCTTGTGCCCTTTGCTCCTCTGTGCTCTTTGTTCCAGATGTGACAGGTTCATCTTATGTTTTTGCTCGGCCTGTTCAACCTTGTACTTCATGGGTCTGTTAGGACCCCGCTCGTAGTGCGCATTTCTCACACAGCGACCTCTCAGTCATTCCACATTTACCAGTGTCCAGTAGGGTGTAGGTTGTTTCTCAAAAAGAATAACTCTCTGCTGCACATGCCATGGCCTTGCTGCAGAACTTGAGGGTGCTGTTCTTCCACTGGGTCTTCCTCAAACACTCTGCGCTGTTTTTTCCCACCTGTGATACCTCCAAAACCACAGGGTCTTCTGGATAACCACCGCAGAACTCTCTCCTGCTCTGGGAACCAAAGCATTCTTCAGTGTGAAATATTTGCCCCCAAATCAAATATTCCCAAAAGGAATATCTCCAAAAAGACTGACTAAATTTTATGCTTCCTTCTTTGTGAAATGAAATACAAGACAAAATAATTTGTCTTTTACTTTAGATGTCTTGGAAGCAATCTGAGCTCTGTTTTCTCATAATTTTACTCGTGTGCCACTTGTCACCTGCTCTCTGGAGCATGTATGTCTTATCAAGGCATTCAGCATGCTGGCCACCTCTTGCTTATCTGCTCTGATTAAGGTAAAGCCATCAGTGTAATAAAACAATTTAATGTTCTATAAGAAATCTCAATGATACCCAGATCTCTTCAGACTTTCTTATGGCAGAAGTTGGAAGACAAGACTTATTAGAAAATTATAAATGTATACTGTTGTTCATCCCATGTGAATGCAAACTGTTTCCGATATTCTTTTCTGCTTAAAATACTTACAGTGGTTTCAGTTTTCCTGAAAACATTCTTATTGATATACTTTATAATATTGCTGAAACTAGAATCAAGGTTCTTATCTCTAAAAGAAATTTGATTGAAACAAATATGAAACCCTAGCAGAAGTGGAATTTCTAAGCTTAGAAAGAATAGAAGAAAACAAAAAGACATTTATATATCCAAATTATATTAAACATTTTATAACAAAAAAGCACTGAAAAGTGAACTAAGCATATAACTCAGGATACTATTTAAAAAATAACGAAAGAGAATCAAAGTGGTACAAAGGAACTAATAAAGACATAAGCAATAGTAAATAAACCAGAAACTAAAAAACTAGTAGACTTGATAAGTAACATGAGTCATAATGAGAAAAAATTTTTAAAAAGAGAGAGTAAAACAATTTTAGAGGAAAATTTAGCTATTGAAATGGTCATTTCTAGGGGGCTGCCAACATCCATTGTCCTTCATAATAGGGTCCCAATTTTCTGTGTGGAATTATCTTTCTTCTATTATGAGTTGTTTTTGGTAGGAGAGTAATTCCAGGCACCTGCTTTCCAAATGGAAGTTGAGAGATCCATATCCAGCCTCCTTCCATTCCTTTTTATAGCCCAGGGACTGATCAAAGAGTCTCTGTCTCTCTGGTGTTTGGGTCTTGAGTTAAGTGATAAGAGAACAAAAGAAACAGTTGTAAATTATTTATTGCAGCAAAAGGAGACCATACTGGTCAGACTGTTTCAGCTACAGATAAGCTTCCTTGGATTCCTTTAGGCCTTATTAAGTATCTTTAGTTCTTAAGCCTAGTTTCTTAGCCACCTGTCAGTACTTGCGAACATCCTGTTATTTTCTACTGAATTTTCTTTTACTAAAGTTAGCCAGTGAGGCTTGGTGGCTTGTCACTTAGAAATTTAAGTGATAAAGTCACGTGCAATTTATCAAATAACCTGAAGATCCGGGGAAAAAAAATGTCAAGGAAAATACAATTATCAGAATCGACTTGGGATGAGATAGAAAATTCAAATAAATTAATAGCTAAGATGAAATGGAAATATTAAAGATTTTAAACTCCCAAAGGCACTAAGTTTTACCAACTTTTTTAAGAAAAATCATTCTCCTGTTATTTAAACTTTTTCAGAACATAAAAAAGATAAAAAGCTCTCTGACTTACTAGCAATACTCTGACATACTTATCCAAAACTGGGTAAGATAAGCCTTTGAAAGAAATCTATAAACTAATCTTAATTATTAATATACATGCAATGATCCTAAATAAAATGTTACCAAACCATATACCATAAACCACAATATAGCAAAAGAATAACATATCATGACCAAGTGTGGACCATTTCAGAAAATATGGGGGTGTTCAACATTAGGATATCTATTAGTGTTGTTGTTCAGTTACTGTGTCAGGTCAGATTCTTTGCAACCCCACGAACTGCAGCATGCCAGGATTTCATATCCTTCAATATCTCCCGGAGTTTGCTCAAACTCATGTCCATTGAGTCAGTGATGCCATCCAACCATTTAATCCTCTGTTGCCCCCCTTTTCCTCCTGCCTTCAACCTTTCCCAGCCCCAGGGTCTTTTCCAATGAGTTGGCTTTTTGATTCAGGTGGCCAAATTATTGGAGCCTCAGCTTCAGCATCAGTCCTTCCAATGAATATTTAGGACTGATTTCCTTTAGGATTGACTGGTTTGATTTCCTTGCAGTTCACGGGACTCTCAAGAGTCTTCTCCAGTACCACAGTTCAAAAGAATCAATTCTTGGGGCTCAGCCTTCTTTATGGTCCAACTCTCATATCCATACATGACTACTGGAAAAACCATAGGTTTCACTATATGGGCCTTTGTTGGCAAAATGATGTCTCTGTCTTTTTAATATGCTGTCTAGGTTTGTCATAGCTTTTCTTCCAAGGAGCATGCGTTTTTTAATTTCATGGCTGCGGTCACCGTCTGCAGTGATTTTGGAGAGCAAGGAAATAAAATCTGCCACTGTTTCCATTTCTTCCCCATCTATTTGCCATGAAGTCATGGGATCAAATACCATGATCTTCATTTTTTGAATGTTGAGTTTTAAGCCAGTTTTTTCACCTTCATCAAGAGGCTCTTTAGTTTCTCTTTGCTTTCTGCCATTAGGATGGTATTATCTGCCTATCTGAGGTTGTTGATATTTCTTCTGAGTGTAATTCACTATACTAAAATATTTAATTAATTAAAATAATAGATTAGATAAGAGAATCTGTATTATTATACCACAAGATATGGAAAAGGTATATGATATGAGTTTAACACCAATTTTTAATTTTTAAAAAGTGAGTAATCTAGGAAAGAACAAATATCATTAACCCGATAAAATGTAGAAACCAACCACATATACTAGTGAAACACTGGAGCCAAACTCAGAGTCTGGAATAAAATCAAGGATGCTATATTTCAATACTGTTGTTATAATTAGAGGCAACAAATATGAAAAATTTATAAATGTTGGAGTGGAAGAAACAAAATTGCTGTAATTTGTAGTTGAGATGATTGTCTACTTAGACAAAATTAATTGAAAACTATTAGACCTAAAGTCAAAGTTTGTTAAAGTGACTGGATATGAAGTCAAGGTAAGAAAATGAATTTCCTATTTGTCAGCAGTTAACAAAAAGAAAATGCAACAAATAGCTCACAATGACTGACATTTTCTATAGTTTATATCTCTTACCTCCCAACATCTCAGTGAAAATAAATATAAAAATAATTCCATTACAGCACTGAAAAATGAAGAGGGAATCCATCAAGAGGACACAGTGAGGATTTACTTGAAGACATACAATAGAGAGGAAGAGATTAACTGCAAACTGATGTAGCTCCAAAATCACTGCTGATGGTGACTGCAACCATGAAATTAAAAGACACTTACTCCTTGGAAGGAAAGTTATGACCAACCTAGACAGCGTATTAAAAAGTAGAGACATTACTTTGCCAACAAAGGTCCGTCTAGTCAAGGCTATGGTTTTTCCAGTAGTCAGGTATGGATGTGAGAGTTGGACTATTAAGAAAGCTGAAGAATTGACGCTTTTGAACTACAGAGTTGGAGAAGACTCTTGAGAGTCCCTTGGACTGCAAGGAGATCCAACCAGTCCATCCTAAAGGAGATCAGTCCTGGGTGTTCATTGGAGGGACTGATGTTGAAGCTGAAACTCCAATACTTTGGCCACCTGATGTGCAGAACTGACTCATTTGAAAAGACCCTGATGCTGGGAAAGACTGAAGGCAGGAGGAGAAGGGGATGAGGGAGGATGAGATGGTTGGATGGCATCACCGACTCAATGGACATGAGTTTGGGTGGGCTCTGGGAGTTGGTGATGGACAGGGAGGCGGGCATGCTGCAGTTCATGGGGTCGCAAAGAGTCGGACATGACTGAGCGACTGAACTGAACTGATTGTACAATGATAACATATAATATTATACAGTAACTCTAATTTGATAAAAATTAAAAAAAAATTGAGATCCTTTGTGAGGAGGAGGAAATGACACAGAGTAGGCCAATAAGTTTTAGTCCTGGACAAAAATAAACAGATTCATAGAAAAACACCATTCTTTAAACAGCACTGAGGTGCACAATGTGAACCATTTAACTATGTACTTCAAAATGATTAATGTGGTACAGTTATATTATGCATATTTTACTATAGTTGGAAAAAAAGAGCATTGATCATTATTATTGGATTCTTATGTCTGCTGATCATGTTAATGTACTGGGATGGAGACTTGTGCTGTGTGCTCAGTTGCTCAGTTGTGTCCAACTTTGTGCATGGCCTGCCAGGCTTCTCTGTCCGTGGGATTTCCCAGACCAGACAAGAATACTGGAGTGGGTTGCCATTTCCTTCTCTAGGGGATCTTCCCAACCCAGGGGTTGAACCCACACCTCTTGCATCTCCTGCATTGGTAGGCAGATTCTTCATCACTGTGTCACCTGGGTATATAAAATTTTTATGCAGGGTTTTCTGAGACATAAAAATTAATTCAATGGTTCTTTCAAGGGTAAAAGGATAGAAAAAGGCTGATCAAATGGATGGGAAATGGAGCTCTTCCAAGAAGGAGGTGATTGCCAGTGGCAGAGAAAGAGAAGCAAGGCAATGATGCTGGTCTGATGGGGCATAAAAATGGTGTAGAGCACTGGAGGGAAACAAAATTAATTATACAGAAGGCCTAGTCAATGGAGAAATTTTACTTTAGACTTGTTACTAAAAGAAATGGGAAACTATTTAGGGTCCTGAAGATGGCTATGGTATGAGGAAACTCTATTAAGTTCAGTATGTCATCACATGCATTACAGATGGAGGGAAGAAAAGGGTGGAGGCATTTATTTCAAGACAACAAAGATGCTCAGAATGTGAGGATGTTGTAGTTCACTGCAATTATTTCTCAACTTTTGAGTTGTTGTAGATTATATTGGGTGATTTAGGATAGGAATAACAGAGGAGAGTGTGGTAGCGGCAACAGGAGGCCTGTATCGACAGTACGAATCTACTTTAGATGGAATGAATAGAAATAGATAGCTTTGAATAAAGAGACTGCCACCGAGGTAGGGTGGGGATGATGATAGGAGAGTGCTGAGATGTTGGAGTCCAAAGATTCAGAAACCAAGAGTATGATGCTACCATGAAGACAAACAGGGAATTGGAAAGATGAAAAACTTGAAAAGAGGAAGGAGGTGGTGATACAGCAAAGGATTGATGGGGTATGAGAATCCATGGTTTCACTTTGTCCCTCTAGTTAGTTGGGGAAGTTTCTTCCCTTCTGTCAGTTTCTTATATGTAAAATAAAGGGGTATCATGTAATCTTGAAGGTTCCAAAGGAGTTCAATGGTTTCAACACATTGAGTTGGAGAAAACAGACACCAAGACTGCACAGTCCATGGAGTTGCAGAGTCGGACACGAAGTTCAGTTCAGTTGCTCAGTTGTGTCTGACTCTTTGTGACCCCATGAATCGCAGCACGCCAGGCCTCCCTGTCCATCACCAACTCCCGGAGTTCACTCAAACTCACGTCCATCAAGTCGGTGATGCCATCCAGCCATCTCATCCTCTGACGTCCCCTTCTCCTCCTGCCCCCAATCCCTCCCAGCATCAGAGTCTTTTCCAATGAGTCAACTCTTTGCATGAGGTGGCCAAAGTACTGGAGTTTCAGCTTTAGCATCATTCTTCCAAAGAACACCCAGAACTGATCTCCTTTAGAATGGACTGGTTGAATCTCCGTGCAGTCCAAGGGACTCTCAAGAGTCTTCTCCAACACCACAGTTCAAAGCATCAATTCTTCAGCGCTCAGCTTTCTTCACAGTTCAACTCTCGCATCGATACATGACCACTGGAAAAACCATAGCCTTGACTAGACGGGCTTTTGTTGGCAAAGTAATGTCTCTGCTTTTCAATATGCTATCAAGGTTGGTCATAACTTTTCTTCCAAGGAGTAAGCGTCTTTTAATTTCATGGCTGCAGTCACCATCTGCAGTGATTCTGGAGCCCCCCAAAATAAAGTCTGACACTGTTTCCACTGTTTCTCCATCTATTTCCCATGAAGTGATGGGACCAGGTACCATGATCTTCGTTTTCTGAATGTTGAGGTTTAAGCCAACTGTTTCACTTCTCTTTCATTCTCATCAAGAGGCTTTTTAGTTCCTCTTCACTTTCTGCCATAAGGGTAGTGACCATAGGATAAAACGATGGGCACAGTACTGCCCACAATCGTGCGTACTTCAAAGGATCCGGCAGAAACAAACGACTTGAAAGAACTCAGACAAGCCCTTTCATTGGGTTCGGATGCGGACAGATCCACCTTCCGGCAGAGCGTGGCTCAAATCTCCTTAGTAGACAACTGGGGGAGCCCCAAGCAACTGTCGAGCAAGAGGACCGCCTCGCAGTCTAACAATACAGCACGGACCTCCACTCAGCTCGCAACCGGAACTTGCTGGGCCGCGGGGAGAGGGGCGGACCCTGACGCCAGTCATCGCCAAGGGCAACGCCGCAGAGCGGAACTTCCTGCAACGTCATGCTTCCAAGGACGCCGATATTGTGTGTCACTTCCTCTGCTCGCCGTAGGCAAGTAAAGCTGATTGTCGTAAAGTAACGGTTGATGTTGGGATATTACTGATACTCTTCCAGCATTGAAGGCTCTCTCGGACAGGCGACAGCGTACCTGCTTTCGCAGGTGCCTGGTTTTTTTCCTAAACCCGTTATTCGAGTTTCTAGGTGAATCCCTCCCCACTTCAGTTTTGTCCCGGTACGGTGGCCGAAGAGGCTCGTGTGAGGCGGAAGTACCGGGCGGGTGGGTGTGAGCACCCGGGCCTGAGGTGCACGTGGCGCCGGTAGGTAGCGGGAGGAGGCTAAGCGGTCTGAGAATCTTGGACGTGGAACCCAGCGGAGGGAGGGAGGGAATGTGGCTGAGGCCCTTCCTGCCTGCTGGGGGAGGAGGTATTCACCCGGGGCGACGGGGCTCGTGATGAGTGGTCGGTCGGCGCTCACAGGGCTGTCGGCAGGTCACACTCACCTTTCGGGCGAATCTCTGGCCCTCTAGCCGTGGTTGAGGTGGCAGAGTTGCTGTTATCATTGTTATCCGCGTTTACGGTTTCTGATTGAGGCCCAGAGGCCCCAGTGAATGAACGGCACGCACTGTTTTTCTCACCAGGTAGGAGCGAACATGTCTTTTCGAGGTGGAGGTCGCGGAGGATTTAATCGAGGTGGCGGCTTCGGTCGCGGCGGCAGCAGCAACAACCACTTCCGAGGTGGAGGCGGCGGTAATTTCAGAGGCGGCGGCGGCAGAGGAGGATTCGGCCGAGGGGGAGGCCGTGGAGGCTTTAACAAAGGCCAAGACCAAGGACCTCCAGAACAAGTAGTTTGTATGTAGGCTTCAGAGCTTGACCTACTTGGGCGCGGAGGGTGGAATGGAGTCGGGGGCGGAGGTTGTAGGTCCGTGTTATTAGTAAGTTTGACTAGGAGTCTGGTGCTGAAAGGTAGATGCAGCAGCTGTCTTTCTCAGGGGGTTGGATCTTAGTTGTGGAGTCAAGCCTACGGAGAGGCGGTAAACTGACTTCACATCGTGCTGTAGAAAGTAAGAAAGCTGAAGGACACCTAAAATACATTATGGAAACAGAACTAGAGTTTTGGCTAAAAGGGAGATATAAATAGGTATTTTATGTCCTTACCCGTACTGTTTCCATTTTACAGATAAGAAAATTGATTCAGAGTTAAGTTTCTTTGCTAGGGTCATGGTGATGAGTGATCAGTAAGGATATATTTGGGATACAAAGCCAAGTTTCCTGACTCTTAATTGCCACTCTTAAGTAAATGAAGTGAGTTAAAAAAAAAAAAAAAAACACCACAACTTGCTGAGAGGGGAAACTGCACGGGGGAGTAAAAAAAATAATAAAGACCTAATTAGAGCAGTTTTGGGGTAATTATCAAAGAGATAGGGTGGAAGTTGTAGAAAGTGAGACAAAATTTGACAGTAGACAAAGAGGAGACAGGATAAATAGAGTCTAATATATGAAGAGAAAGTTGGATCAGTATGCAAAATGGTGTAGAGGTCAGTGGCTAGAGTCAAAGGTCCTGTCCCCGTAACAGTCCATGCATGACACATTGAGAGCATTGCGAAAGTGAAGAAAAAAGGAAGGGTTAGATGGGAGAGAGATTTCAGTGGAAACAAACTTAGAACTTGACTAATACTAGAAATAAAAGGTTCTTGATTTTGAACCTGGGTGATGGGAATTGAGATTTGGTTTTATAGGAATATGGTGAGTATTTTAGTTTGGGGTGAATGTAAGTTAGATATAAAAGTAGTTATATGAAATTCCAGACTTTCTTGATAAGGATCGAAGAGTCAGTGAAAAGGTGATAGTGGGAAGTTTTAAAAGGGGAAGGAGGGAAAACAGGCAGGAGAACAATAGACTGTCTTAGAGTTATGGATGGGTAGAAGGAAGAAGAGACAATAGAATGAAGCATAGTATTTAATCAAATAATAATAGTAACTATAATAAAATAACTTACAGTTTGAGTGGTCTCAATGTGCCAGGCACTTTCTAAGCACTTGACACTTATTGTTGTTCTTAATCCTCACAGTACTAGGTGTTAGGCGAGGGTTTTGTTGTTAGCCCTACATTAAAGATGAAGACACTGAAGAATAGAGAAGGTTAGATAGACCCTTACTCCAGGTCACATAGTATTTGGTGGAGTTGGTACTAAGCCAGGAAGGCTTTTTTGCCTTAAGACCGATACGGTGAAATCCCAGGCAGCCAAGAGGAAAGCTTCTAGAAGAGATTGGTCAATATCATTTGAAACTGTTTTATATTTTAACAATTTCGTGTCCTATTTCAGTGTTAGGAGAGTTCCTGCACCCTTGTGAAGATGACATAGTGTGTAAATGTACCACAGATGAAAATAAAGTACCTTATTTCAATGCTCCAGTTTATTTAGAAAACAAAGAACAAATTGGAAAAGTGGATGAAATATTTGGACAGCTTAGAGATTTTGTATCCTTTTTAATTGAAGATGTAGCAATCCTGTTGAAAGGTCATGATTTGTTTTTTCTGGAGTTAAGTATTGATTAAACTGAACTTGGTGCTTCATTGAAATGGATGCAGTATTGCTAAGATTGGACCATAAAGGAGAACCAGGACAGGGGAATGTATTTCCAGATAAATTGAAAAGATAGGCTTCTTAAGTGTGCCTTCCTTTTTGGAAGGTTTTAGAAATGATTGTCACTTGGATCAGTGCCACTTGCTTTGCTTTCACTATGATGATGCTACTGCAATAGTATGGTGGAACTGGAAGTTTTAAAACAAAAACTTCACTTCTGTTTGGAAACTCATTTCTTACTTTTCGTGAATATTTCTGTATATTCTAACCTTGTTATTTTAAAAATTACATGTGAATTCAGAAGATTACTTTTCATTATAATTGCTTATTCCTTAATAAAATTAATAGTATTTTTCAGTTAAATTATCAGAGAACATGAAAGCATCTTCCTTTAAAAAACTACAGAAGGTGAGTCAAGCTGACACCTAGATCCTTGGTTTTTAAATGAATGACCTACCTTAGGACAGTTTTACTTAAAGGTACTTGAGACTTCCTCAGTGTATCACTAGTGAAGTTAGAGGGTTGGGATTTGACCCAGGCAGTTTTGAGTCTAGTGTGTCGGTTCTTAATGATTATATTATATTACCCCCCAGCTCATCACACTAATTGTTTCTGTTATACTTCCAGTTTTATATAGACCCATATAAGCTGCTGCCGTTGCAGAGGTTTCTACCTCGACCTCCTGGTGAAAAGGGACCTCCAAGAGGTGGTGGCAGGGGAGGTCAAGGAGGAGGAAGAGGCAGAGGTGGCAGAGGTGGTAGAGGTGGTAAGTTCCCCATGGAGGAAAATTTCTAATGAGATTTCAGAGTCACTGCCTATTTAAAGAGTACAATTTAATTTTGAATATAAGCCAACTTTTCTTATGGTTATTTATTTCTTTTAGTAAGGCTCTTTTCAAATCTTGGCAGATTACCATAGTAATAAATGCTTAGTTTCTATAACGTATAGGATTATCTTAATTGAATTTTAATTTTTTAATTAGTATTTAACAAAACTTCATGAAGGTGGGTGATATCTTTATTTTTATGGATGAGGAAATGGAAGCTTAGAAATGTTAATTTGTCCTAATCAAACAAATGGCGGCTCAGAAATAAAACCAGTATCTTCTGATGTAATGTCAAAGACTATTACCAATAAATTCATTGCTTTGATTTCAGTGTGTTGATATTATGTATTTCCCCACAGCTTTGGTACATTTACTGTGTAGGCAGCCAGGTGATAAGCAAGGTTGGGGACGAGCTGGGATGCGGCATCTGGGAATGATGTGCTAGGTGGGTGACAGGATGATGGGCAGAGCCAAAGTGGTAAGGAAGAGGAGCTGCCAAGTGGGTTACTGTATCAGAAAAGAGAATTCTGTTTTCACTTTTGCCTCTCAATTTAACGAATGTTTCACTCTGTAAATGTGCCTTTTTGGATCCAGATAACTTGGAGATAATCTCTTAAGAGATATGTTTATATTTATGTCTTTGGAAGTATACCTTTAAGAATTTGAATGGAGATCCCCTCATTCCCATTTTATATTCAGTCTTATATATAATAGTTTAAAAAATTCACAACTCTATTTTCTTAAAATCTTAATCTTTTTATATTGTATTTTGGACATATACGTTTGTTTCTGTATAATTTCTCTTTTTATGTTTCATCATTCTTTTACAAAGCTATCCCCCAAAATAAGTAAAAGTAGGGACTGCAGTAGGAAGCCAAATGTATTGAATAATAGAAAAAAATTATGTAAAATTTTAAAATTTCAAAGCTCTTCAGCATATGGACATCAGTGTCTGTTTCCAGCTCAGTTAACCTTAAATGTTGTGTCCATGGTACTTCCCAGGTGGTGCTAGTGGGGAAGAATCCACCTGCCAATATAGGAGACTTAAGGGACATGGGTTCGATCCCTGGGTTGGGAAAATTCCTTGGAGGAGGGCATGCCAACCCATTCCAGTATTCTTGCCTGGAGAATCCGATAGACAGAGGGGCCTGGTGGGCTACAGTCCATCAGGTCACAAGAGTTGGACACGACTGAAGCAACTTAGCAGGCATGGTAGTACTCCCAGAACCAAACCACCCATGTCTGCTACTTTTTGTTCTTAGAATTAAGAAGCCTTAGTGCAGTTTAAAAAGTATATACCATAAGCAAAAGTTGAGGTACAGATACATTTAACAATAGGGCTAAATTGAACTTTAAAGTAACAAGCTTTTCTAATGTAGTAAAACAAAACTTGTTTAAAAAGTTGTAACCAAGGATTTTAGCTTTCCGCTGGATTGAGAAACTACTACTGTTTCTCCATTTTTATCTTTTAAAAAATTCTGTGAGATAAAATAAGTGAATATATGTTAGGTTGGTGCAGAAATAATTGTAATTTTGCATTGTTGAACTTTGCCCTTTGATATTAGAATACATTCTTAAATAAATATGATTATATTATACCTCATTTTAATGCACATTTCTTTATATTTTTTGCTAATGACATTAGCAATAAAAATACAAAGATCATGGCATCCGGTCCTATCACTTCATGACAAATACGTGGGGAAAATGTGGAAACAGTGTCAGATTTCATTTTCTTGGGCTCCAAAATCACTGCAGATGGTGACTGCAGCCACGAAATTAAAAGACGCTTGCTCCTTGGAAGGAAAGCTGTGACAAACCTAGACCGCGTTTTAAAAAGCAGAGACGTTACTTTGCTGACAAAAGTCCGTCTAGTCAAAGCTCTGGTTTTTCCAGTAGTCACGAGTGAATGTGAGAATTGGACAATAAAGAAAGCTGAGTGTCAAAGAACTGGTGCTTTCAAATTGCGGTGCTGCAAAAGGCTCTTGAGAGTCCCTTGAACTGCAAAGAGATCAGATCAGTCAATTCTAAAGGAAATCAGTCCAGAATATTCATTGGAAGGACTGGTGCTGAAGTCGAAGGTCCAATATTTTGGCCCCCTGATTTTAAGAGCCGACTCATTGGAAAAGACCCTGATGCTGGGAACGATTCAAGGCAGGAGAAGGGACCACAGGATGAAATGGTTGGATGGCATGACTGACTCAATGGACATGTTTGAGCAAACTCAACATGATAGTGAAGGACAGGGAAGCCTGGCATGCTGCATGCAGTTCATGGGGTCAGAAAGAGTCAGACACAATGTAGTGATTGAACAACAACAACAATGACATATTACTTGCTGTTTATTTTGTATGTATTTTAGACTATGCAAATGATGTTAGACAAAAAGCAAAATCTAGCAGTTTTCTTATTTGAGTTCAAAAATGGGTCATAAAGCATGGAGATAACTTGCAATATGAAGAACTCATTTGGCCCAGGAACTAACAAATGTACAGTGCGGTGGTGGTTCAAGAAGTTTTGCAAAGGAAACGAGAGCCTTGATGAGTGCAGAGGCTGGCCACTGGAAAGTGACTCCGAGCCATTGAGAGCCACATTAAAGCCGATCCTCTTAAAACTACACGAGAAGTTGCCTAAGAACTTATTGACCATTCTATGGTGGTTTGACATTTGAAGCAAATTGGAAAGGTGAAAAAGCTTGACGAGAGGGTGCCTCATGAGCTGACTGCAAAAAAAAAAAATCATTTCAGTGTGTCATCCTCTTTTATTCTGTGTAACAACGAGGCATTTCTTGATTGAATTGTGACGTGCAACAAAAAGTGGATTTTATATGATGCCAGTGGTGACCAGCTCAGTGGTTGGATTGAGAAGAGGCTCTAAAATACTTCCCTAAGCCAGACTTGCACCAAAAAAAGGGTAATGGTCACCATTTGGTGGTCTGCTGCCAGTCTTCTGATCCACTACAGCTTTCTGAATCCTGGTGAAACCATTACATCTGAGAAGTATCCTCAGCAAATTGATGAGATGCGCCGAAAACTTGCAATGCTTGCAGCCAGATCAGTAGAATGGGCCCCATTCTTTTCCGTGACAACACTTGACCTAATGTCGAACAGCCAGCACTTCAAAACTTGAACAAATTGGGCTGTGAAGTTTTGCCTCATTTGCTGAATTCACCAGATCTCTAGCCTTATTCATCTGACCTCTTGGCAAATGACTACAACTTCTTCAAGCATCTTGACAACTTTTTGCAGGGAAGAAGCTTCCACAACCAGCAGGATACAGAAAATGCTCTCCAAGAGTTCACTGAATCCCATAGCATGGGTTTTTATGTTACAGGAATAAACAAACTTATTTCTTGTTGGCAAAAGTGTGTTGGTTGTAATGGTTCCTATTTTGATTAATAAGGAAGTGCTTGAGCCTAGTTATAATTTAAAATTCAGGGTCTGAAACTGCAGTAACTTTTGTAACAACCTAATACTGTTCTTTATAATTGTAAGAAATATATTGATGTTTATAGGCTTATCAAAATATGATAGGTTACAGTTATTTAATTAATATTTCCTTTATTTTTAGGTGGTTTTAGAGGTGGAAGAGGAGGTGGAGGTTTCAGAGGAGGAAGAGGGGGTGGTGGTTTCAGAGGTGAGTGGGAAAAAAAAAACTTGAAGTAACTGAATTTCTAGAAATGGTATTGTCTACTAACTTTTATTTCTTTTTGCCAGCAAGTATGTAGAACACCATGGTATTCCTTTTTTTAGCTGAATATACAGTTTCATTTTATATCACGTTTACCTTTGAATTTTTTCACCTGCTTCTGCTTTACTTTGCTGTATTATTAATTTGAAAAGCAAAAAGGTGGTAATATAAATGATAGTTAAATTTGGTAAAGTATGTTTGTTGAACTTTACCAGAACTAATGCTGATTTTAAACTTGAATTCTGGCTAATAGTGTTGTTTAAAGTTCACTTTTCTATATTTTTAATATTTTCATTTTCTCTTAATCAGGAAGAGGACATTAAGTGTAACAGTTGACAGAAACTTCACCAGTTGACTTCTGCATTAACCTCATAATCTGCTTCAGTGGATCAGAAACTTGTTTCTTGAGCACATTTTGAAGAACTGGTCTTTTAGGACAGTGGAGCTAAAATATCAACGTTATGCAAAAATGAGTGTGGCAGAACAGGCAGCTTTGCCTCAGAAGAGTATGAATAAGTGTTTTAACATTTTGTACAATGTTCGGAACTTTGTGGGTGTTTAATAAAGGGACAGCTTTTAATTGGAGCATATTTGAATTTTGTAAATAAAGTGTTTTATTTCTTTAAGTAATTTAGAGCTGTGTTTATTAAACCAGAGTTTAAAGGGACAGCCTACTAGATTTAAGATAGAAAAAGAGGATGTTTACATATCTAACTGAGCTTTAAAGAAAAAGCAGGCTAGTAGAGCAGTATTTCACATTATTTATAAATTAACACTCCCTTTAAAATGTTAGCATTTTGTATATGAGAACATCAGCACCCTTTATCACATTTTTTCCCTTTTGTGTGTTAGGACACAAATCAAAGTAAGACAACTTCTCTAATTGTAACTCATAATTGATTAGAAAATTTTAGTGTTAATTATGAATCTGTTAAAGTTGGAAAAACTCTGTTCAGGTTGAGAACTAGAAATTCAAGACATTTCTGAAGAAATATTTAACTTTTTCATTCAATATAGATGGAATGTTGAAAGCTTCACTGAATGTTTTTATTTTCATTTTTTAAGGGACTCCAGGTTTAAGGTTTTACTGACCATAAATAAATATTTGATTGCTTGCTACGTGTTCATATTCTTGGATAGGGACATTACAAATGAAATTGATTGTGGCCCTCAATGCTGTTATAGTATCAAGATATAACAATGATAGCAAGTTAGAATACTGTGATATAGGATAATTTCCCCTACCATTGATTCCAACCTGCCCTCCCTCCCCAACATGGTTCATTCTTGGAATGAGTTGTCGTGTTATTTCTTCAGTTTTCTAGCATGCTTTACCTAACACTTGGTTAACTCTTGAATGCTTATTTGAGTAGCATATAGTATTGCCTAAGTCAGTATTTGCGTTTTCCTTATGCTTTTTGATTAATGGAATTGTAGCAGGATTAATAAATGTATAAAACATAAGTATGTATGATGAACAAATATGTTGAAAATTTTTCACAGAAGCAGTTATTCTATTATAACTTGGGAAAGGAATCTGTTTGATTTAGAATTCTTGGGTTGAAACTCTCAGTTAAAGTTAGGGCCAGGGTTTTTACTCTTGTTCTTTTAGCAAGCACTAAAGTGACTATGGTATTTTCCTACGGACAAATAATACACAGTTCCTACACCTTTTTTTAACATTAAAAAAAAAAGTCTTTAAAATGGCTGTGTAGAAGTAATGTATAGGTTGTAGACAAACCACTTTTGAGATTTTCTTCACCTTTTAACTTGGATATATCTATCTTAGTCACTCAGTTGTCTCCAGCTCCTTGCCACCTCCTGGAAAGACTGCTGGATACCAGGCTTCCTTGTCCATCACCAACTCCTGGAGCTTGCTCAAACTCATGTCTGTAGAGTTGGTGATGCCATCCAACCATCTCATCCTCTTTCGTCCCCTTAACCTCCCATCTTCAATCTTTTCCAGCAACAGTATCTTTTCTAAGGAATCAATTCTTCACATCAGGTGGCCAAAGTATTGGAGCTTCAGCATAAGTCCTTCCAATGAATATTCAGGACTGATCTCCTTTAGGATGGACTGGTTGGATCTCCTTGCAGTCCAAGGGACTCTCAAGAGTCTTCTCCAATACCACAGGTCAAAAGCATCAATTCTTTGGTGCTCAACTTTCCTTATAGTTCAACTCTCACATCCATATGTGACTACTGGAAAAACCATAGCTTTGACTAGACGGACCTTTATTAGCAAAGTCACGTCTCGGCTTTTTAATATGCTGTCTAGATTGGTCATTGGAGAAGGAAATGGCAACCCACTCCAGTGTTCTTGCCTGGAGAATCCCAGGGACAGGGGAGCCTGGTGGGCTGCCATCTATGGGGTTGCACAGAGTCGGACACGACCGAAACGACTTAGCAGATTGGTCATAGCTTTTCTTCCAAGGAGCAAGCGTCTTTTTATTTCATGGCTGCAGTCACCATCTGCAGTGATTTAGGAGCCCAAGAAAAGTCTCATTGTTTCCACTGTTTCCCCTTCTATTTACCATGAAGTGAATGTTAAGTTTTAAGCCAGCCTTTTCACTTCTCTTTTACTTTCATGAAGAGGTTCTTTAGTTCCTCTCGCTTTCTCTCATAAGGGTGGTGTCATCTGCATATCTGAAGTTATTGATATTTCTCCCGGCGATCTTGATTCTGTTTTGTGCTTCAACCAGCCCGGCGTTTCGCATGATGTACTTTGCATATAAGTTAAATAAGCAGGGTGACAATATAAAGCCTTGACATACTCCTTTCCCAATTTGGAACCAGTCTGTTCCATGTCCGGTCCTAACTGTTGATGTGCATACAGATTTTGCAGGAGACAGGTAAGGTGGTCTGGTATTCCCATTTGAAGAATTTTCCAGTTTGTTGTGATCCACACAGTCAAAGGCTTTGGCATAGTCAATAAAGCAGAAGTAGATATTTTTTTCTGGAATTTTCTTGCTTTTTCTGTGATTCAACGGATGTTGGCAGTTTGATCTCTGGTTCCTCTGCCTTTTCTAAATCTAGCTTGAACATCTGGAAGTTCTCGGTTCATGTACTGTTGAAGCCTGGCTTGGAGAATTTTGAGCATTTGCCAGCATGTGAAATGAGTGCAATTGTGCAGTATTTTGAACATTTTTTGGGGATTGGAATGAAAACTGACCTTTTCCAGTCCTGTGTCCACTGCTGAGTTTTCCAAATTTGCTGGTGTATTGAGTGCAGCACTTTTACAGCATCATCTTACAGGATTTGAAATAGCTCAGCTGAATTCCATCATCTCCAGTAGCTTTGTTCATAGTCATGCTTCATAAGGGCCACTTGACTTCGAATTCCAGGATGTCTGGCTCTAGATGAGTGATCACATCATTGCAGTTATCTGGACCATTAAGACCTTTTTAAAAGTTCTGTGTATTCTTGCCACCTCTTCTTAATATCTTCTGCTTCTGTTAGGTCCATACCATTTCTGTCCTTTATTGTGCCCATCGTTGCATGAAATGTTCCCTTGGTATCTCTAATTTTCTTGAAGTGCTATCTAGTTTTTCCCATTCTATTGTTTTCCTCTGCAGTGATCACTCGGGAAGGCTTTCTTATCTCTCTCCTTGCTATTCTTTAGAACTCTGCATTCAGATGGGTATATCTTTCTTTTTCTCCAAAGCCTTTTGCTTCTCTTCTCAGCTATTTGTAAGCCCTCCTCAGACAACCTTTTTGCATTTCTTTTTCTTGGGGATGGTTTTGATCACTGCCTCCTATATAATGTCAGGAACCTCCATTCATAGTTCTTCAGGCACTCTTGTTTATGAGATCTAATCCCTTGAATATGTTTGTCACTTCTACTATATAATCATAAGGGATTTGATTTAGGTCATGCCTGAATGATCTAGTGGTTTTCCCTACTTTCTTCAATTTAAATCTGAATTTTGCAGTAGGAGTTCATGATCTGAGCCACAGACAGCTCCCGGTCTTGTTTTTGCTGACTGTAGAGAGCTTCTCTATCTTTGGCTGCAGAGAATATAATTAGTCTGATTTCTGTATTGACCATCTGGTAATGTCCATATGTAGAGTTGTCTCTTGTGTTGTTGGAAGAGGGTGTTTGCTATGACCAGTGCGTTAGGCATTAGCCATCTTTTAACTTTTATTTCCACATCCTATTTTTCTTTTTTCTTTTCATTATAGTAGTTCTTCTGGGTTTCCTTTGGTATATTAGTGGTGTTTTTGTGTGTGTGTGTGGCCTCACTGAATGGCATGTGGGATCTTAGTTCCCTGACAAGGTATTGACTCTGTGCCCCCTGGACTGCTAGGGAAGTCCCTAGGGCATTTGGTTTTGAATCTAGTTCATATGTTTAGGAAACCTAACATTAATACATTTTGTACTGTGGTATCACTGAGCTCCATTGTAAAAGATACTTTAATAGTTCAGTCAGTTCAGTTGCTCAGTTGTGTCCGACTCTTTGCGACCCCATGAATCGCAGCACGCCAGGCCTCCCTGTCCATCACCAACTCCCGGAGTTCACTCAGACTCACGTCTATCGAGTCAGTGATGCCATCCAGCCATCTCATCCTCTGTCGTCCCCTTCTTCTCCTGCCCCCAATCCCTCCCAGCATCAGTCTTTTCCAATGAGTCAACTCTTTGCATGAGGTGGCCAAAGTACTGGAGTTTCAGCTTCAGATCATTCCCTCCAAAGAAATCCCAGGGCTGATCTCCTTCAGAATGGACTGGTTGGATCTCCTTGCAGTCCAAGGGACTCTCAAGAGTCTTCTCCAACACCACACTTCAAAAACATCAATTCTTCAGCGCTCAGCCTTCTTCACAGTCCAACTCTCACATCCATACATGACCTCAGGAAAAACCATAGCCTTGACTAGATGGACCTTTGTTGGCAAAGTAATGTCTCTGCTTTTGAATATGCTATCTAGGTTGGTCATAACTTTCCTTCCAAGGAGTAAGCGTCTTTTAATTTCATGGCTGCAGTCATCATCTGCAGTGATTTTGGAGCCCCCCCAAAATAAAAGTCTAATACTGTTTCTACTGTTTTCCCCATCTATTTCCCATGAAGTGATGGGACCGGATGCCAAGATCTTAGTCTCCTGAATGTTGAGCTTTAAGCCAACTTTTTCACTCTCCACTTTCACTTTCATCAAGAGGTTTTTTAGTTCCTCTTCACTTTCTGCCATAAGGGTGGTGTCATCTGCATATCTGAGGTTATTGATATTTCTCCTGGCAATCTTGATTCCAGCTTGTGCTTCTTCCAGTCCAGCGTTTCTCATGATGTACTCTACATATAAGTTAAATAAGCAGGGTGACAATATACAGCCTTGACGTACTCCTTTTCCTATTTGGAACCAGTCTGTTGTTGCATGTCCAGTTCTAACTGTTGCTTCCTGACCTGCATACAGATTTCTCAAGAGGCAGGTCAAGTGATCTGGTATTCCCATCTCTTTCAGAATTTTCCACAGTTTATTGTGATCCACACAGTCAAAGGCTTTGGCATAGTCAATAAAGCAGAAATAGATGTTTTTCTGGAACTTTCTTGCTTTTTCCATGATCCAGCGGATGTTGGCAATTTGATCTCTGGTTCCTCTGCCTTTTCTAAAACCAGCTTGAACATCAGGAAGTTCACGGTTCACGTATAGTTACTAACATATTAAATCTTTTGACATGTTAGCTGAATAACTTTCTGAGTGCTTGCATCATGCTAAAATGGTAGTTGTTGCCATAGCAATGAAAAGGTTTAGTGGAATACAAGCAATATTACCTGGTATCCCTGAGCATTTGAGAAGAGTTATGAAAGGAGGACTTATTTTAGGCCAGTTAAAGTTTATAAAATCGAAGAATCATGAGCTGTGTTAACTTGACATGCTTATAGTTATATTTCTTAGTATTCTAAGCCTCATCACAATATAGTTTTTCCATGTGACTTATGAAGGAAGCATAAAAAATTATTTAGAATGTACCTATCACAATCATAATCTGTAAAACTTTTATCAATAGCGAATAGTCATCTTTGGAATTATTTTTCTTCAGTTTTTGTAAATAGAGCTAATTATTTCTGGAAAATTTAAATGGTGGTACAACTAACTAGGCATAATCCTTTACAGAAAAGATAGAAACTATGAACAAAAGCAAACTCAAAACGTTTTGAGTGAATAGTGATTGCAAAAAAAAAAAAAGGCAAAAAAGAGAAAGACTTGAAACCTAGTAACCCATGGTTTTTTAAATAGAGAGGTCATTTTAGGATTACATTAATTGCTTTAGGGTTGTTTGAAAATATTTTGATATTGGAATACTAATGACATTCACTTTTCTAGTATACTCTTCACAGTATTACTATATGTGTCATAAAAATTTGAATACTAGTAGCTGTAAGATCTGGGACAGATGAACCCACCTGATTTCAACTTTTTCAGTTTATTCAAGTATATGGCTGAAAATTGAGGCAAAAGGACTACCTTGTGTCCCCTTCCTGCTAGGCCATGCTAAGATTATAGAATTAAGAGGGTAAATATAGCCCTCTAGTGGTTCTGTTATATACTTACACTGTTAACTTTGGTGCATCTATCATTTTTCTTAAATTGCCGATTTTTAGGAATTTCACTATTGAGTAGAATCAGATTTTTATAATATATGGCATAAAAAATTACAAAGAAAAAATATGGTAGGGATATCTTATTCTAACAATAAATGTTCATATTAGATTATCCATTTATGTAATACACTTTTGGAGTTAAGATAATCCAGAATATTAGAATTGCTCTGTAGTTTATGAGGTGAATTGTTCACTCTAGATACTTTGCTGGTGTATGCTATGATTATTAACCAGATAACAACTGACGCATATCAAAATGTAGTATAAATGAACTTAGGTGGATTATGAAGTAGATCATGTTATATCTGTGCTTTGAAATATATAGTTATTAATAACTTAGATTTAGGTTTCTTGACCTGGAATTTATGGTATAGCTTTAGGGGAAAACAAATTGCAGAATTATTTTGTATATATATAACCCCATTTTTTGAAAAGAATGGGGGGAAAATGGAGGAAACATTAAATAGTTCTATAAACAAATGTTTCTATAAGCAAAGAAAAAGAATATACAGGAAGCTATTATTATTATTAGGAGAGTGAAATTTGTAAGGTTGGAGGGGATTGCTTCTTTATCTCTAATGATTTAAATTGTTATGAAAAAACAAAAGGAACTGGAGTGGAAAACTTGAAAGGATCAACAGGAAACAGTCACCTTAACCTGTATAGTTTTAGAGGACTAAAGCTGACTCTTAATTTCCAGCAGAAATCAGTTAGTTCAGGTCCTGATCTGATTTTCTGAGTTTGTTTATTGTTTGAATGGGACGTGTGCACTTGATAATCTCCTTGGATACAAACTGATGCCCAAATTGGTTAAAATGTGTGTTGTTTGGTATTTCTCTTTATTTTGCTAGTAAGCTTTTCCCTTCTTCTGGGGATTAAAATCCTTTCTTCTGTAGCCCAATTACAGTTGTTAAAGGAGGGCCTCTATGAAAAGGCCCTTCTTTGAGGTCTTTAAGTGGAGATGGAAATGATTGGTTCGGAAATTTTTCTCTCACTGGCTTTTGAAACATTTCGTAGATATTGAAAGCTCATTATGAAGGATGTCTCAATATCTTCACTCCAAAATGCTAAGGAATAATTTAGGCAACAGTTCAGACTGTAAAAATGAAAATGGCTCTGTCTTTTCACAGACTGAACACAACATTGTTGCAGCTTACTTGATTACTGCAGGTATGGATGTTTACTCCATTAATAGTTATTTTGCTTTTGAATGAGTGAAGGCAAGCTGTGGTTTTTAGCATAAGGTAGTAGAAGAAGCATGGGTTCAGAGATAGTGTTTCAAGTTCTGTTCTGTTGGCCAACCTTGACAAGTCACTTATCCTTTCTCAGTTGTTGTGCGCATGTGATAAATAAGGATGTAAAGATCAAATATAGGTCAAAGAATATAGGTCAAAGGATAAATGGAAACATTGTTAATGGTGGTTAGTCTAACAAGTTATTTTGAATTTTGATAGGCAGTGAGATGGGGCTGAGAAAAGTTTTCTAGAAAACAAATAATCATCTGTATGTGTGGTTATTATATTGTCAAATGAATTTTTATTGAGGGAGAATGTGCACTGTGGCAAAAATGTATTTTTATGGCATTTACTGTTCTCATACATACTTCCTGTAGTTTTGTCATCAGTGGTAGAATCTGGTTCAGACTGAAAGATCCTGGAAAGAAAATTAGTTGTAAAAGGAGAGAGCAGATTGTATTATCATTGAGGACAGAGTTTGATGATTGAGCTTGTTTTTTAATGCTGTCTTGGAAAACTGAAGTTTGGTTTTCATTTTTTAGTCTCTTTGCAGCAGTGAGCAAGTTCCTTTATCCTTTTGTTCTTCCATTTTCATATCTATAAAACGGGGATAAGAATAAGCTACCAGTTGGGATTGTTGTGAAAAGTAAAAAAAAAATAATGCACAAATATACCTAAATGATATACAGTGTATGTTGGACAAATACTAATGAATTTTAGAAGTAACTCATTATTTTTTGGATTGACTTATGAAAAATTGTAAGTATATTCAAAAGTAGAGTAAAAGCATAGCAAATCCTACTATACCCAGTTTATTCTTTATAATTGCTTAATTTCCCCATTACTCACAACTAGAGTATCACTTCTCTGCTAGAAACTATGGTTCCTCAGTTAATTTTCATAAATTTTAGTGACATGCTAATAACTTTTTCATTTGAATACCTCTGTATGATAAGCCCTGGGTGAGTTCTGTTTTCTTTTTTTGTGTGTGTTGCAACAAAAGGAGAAAACAATATGCTACTTAATGAGATAATCTCCTTATCACAGCTACACAGGAATACTTTGTATACAAACTTTTGGTTTAGTTAGTTTTTGGTGGATGACCAAGAAAAGCTATCTTTTTTGATCTGGTTACAAAGGAAGCACGCAAAGAAGATTTCCTGTTAAGAAAATGTTCTCTCTTGTTCTTATTCCTGTAACAACAATAACAGTAATAGCAGTCTTACTATGACAATGATGACTCTGCTACTACTGTTGCCATGACTACAACCACCATCACCACCACTACTGCTAATGTTATTGTTTGAATTCTTGGTATATACCAAGCACTGCTATAAGCACTTACCTGTTTGGAATAATTCATCCTTAAACTAATTCAGTAAGTAAATTTGTTTTATTTTCTCCATTTATACTGATAGAGTTTAAGTAACTTTACCAACACACACACATCTACTAAGTAGCTACACCAGTATTGAACTCAGGTTCTTTGGCTCTAGAACCCTCATGTATAATCACAAGGATCAGTTTTAATGTATATGTGTTGTATTTTTAGCAGGTGAACTGAAGGGAGCATGTCTTGCCTCATTATGCTTTTGTTTAAATGTTTATTGTTCTTTGGGCTCCCAAAACCCCACCTTTAACAAAACTCACTTAAATCAAGACTATGAGGAAAAAAGTTTAGTCAAAGCATTTATTTCATTTGCTACTGTTACAAAAAGCCTATTTTTCATTTTAAATTTCATTTTTAATTTAATAGTTCTCTTTGGATTTTACCTCTTACAAACTTTTACCAACTTAAGCTCTCCCTTTTTCCAGTTTATTCTGGTGGTAAGAAGGCATGGTGAATTAAGGATCTGAAATAGATTCATTATGGGTGCATTATAGGCTAAAGGATAAGAGATATTAGGCTGAAACAATGACTGCATACCAGCTAATGAAGAACCTTAGCTGTGAAGGCAGTAGGGGCCCACTAAATGACATGATCCAATTTGCGTTTTAGATATATGCTGTAATGGTAGCTAACAGACCAGGTAGGAGGCACCCTGGGTAGGAGGTATGGTAAAGGTTAAGAAGGCTTCTGAGGAGGAAGTAGTGGCAATGGAGATAGAAAGAGCTAGAATTTAGAATCCATGGTGGTTGGATGTGGAGACTTGGGGAGAAGGTGAGGGAGCATCAAAGATGACAAGTAGGTTTCTTTTTTTGGGCCATTGGATAAATGGTGAAGCTATTCACACCTGGAGAAGAACATGTTTGGGGCAGGAATGAAAATCTCTGGGTTCAGTTTGAGAGAAGTCCCATAAAAAGCTGGACACATGGGTTTGAATTTTATGAGATTGATCTGGAAAGTATCAGCATATAGCCTTGACTCTGAACTCACTGAGTGTATGTTGAATGTGAAAAGAAAGAGGTCTAGGACAGAAACTTGGACAATGCATATGTTTAATAAGGTAGAGATGAAGAAAGAAAGACCAGGAAGTAGACTGAGAAGGATCTCCCGAAGAGATTGGAGAAGAGCCACAGGAGCCGAAGGGAAATTAAGTGAAAGTGTGTTCATTGCTCAGTCGTGTATGACTGTTTGCAACCCCGTGGACTGTAGCCCACCAGGGTGCTCTGTCAATGGAGTTCTCCAGGCAAGAATACTGGCATGGGTTGCCATGGCCTTCTCCAGGGGATCTTCCCAACCCAGGGATCAAACCCATGTCTCCTGTATTGCAGGCAGATTCTTTACCTCTGAGCCACCAGGGAAGTCCCTAAATTAAGTTAACTTAGACCTAACTACTAAATAATCTGTTGTCTACTCATTAGAAAACATGGGTTTCCATGGTTGCTCAGTCAGTAAAGAATCTGCCTGCAGTGCAGGAGATATGGGTTTGATTCCTGGGTCAGGAAGATTCCCCTGGGGAAGGGAATGGCTACCCACTCCAGTATTCCTGCCTGGAGAATCCCATGGAGAGAGCAGCCTGGTGGGCTATAGTCCATGAGGTCTCAAAGAGTCAGACACAATTGACTAACCCTTTCACAGCTAGAAAATCGAGCACAGTGCTTGAGACAGCTGCAGAGAAAATAAAAGGACTAAACTGTTTCCCTCATTCCCCACATTATATCTAAAACTACCCCATAAGTACAATTACTTTATTCTAGTTTGGTAGGCAACAAATTTACTACACTGTGTTTTTATCTGACTTTTAAAAAATCAACAAATCTGTAACTAACCAGAAAGATTCTTCAGTTCACTAAACTTTTTGGAGCTACAATACTGGATGCAAAACTAATGAGCCAAAGAATCATCAAATTTTATATCATTGTATCTTAATTATGCTTACAGGAATAATAGATATTAAGCAATATGAGTTTTAGTCATCTATTAAATCTGCTATATGTCACATACTCAACATAGAAGCCATTAGAAGCCTATAATTTACACAGGAAGATTAGGAATATAAGAGTTAAATAATATAGCATCACGTAAGATGAAGTATAATATAGACAAGTACTTTGAAAATTTATTAGTGATGAGAGGATACTATGAGGAAGACAAGCCTTGGAGGGCAGAATCAGGCTTGAACAGAATTTTGAAGCGTGGGTAGCATTTGGATAGGTAAAGGAGTAGGGTGTTCCAAGTGAGAGAAATGAGAGTTGAAATTTACCACACGCCTGGTGTGTCTGATATATACTAGATGGAGGGCTTCTTTGACAAGTGTGAACATTTGCTTAGAGAAGGTAAAAACAGTTTGAAGCAGAGACTGGGGTATCAGGTTGGGACATGTGAACTTTTATCCCTCAGACGTTGGGGAGTAAACTGAGAAGAGTCTTGGTTAATTCTATGTTGTAGCAAGCTTATTCTGCCAGCAGCATGCAGGAGGAAAAGAACAGGAACCTGGAAGATTAGTATAACAGAATGTTGAAAGGAAGTTTTGATATAATAGAAGTTCTTCCTTAGCTGATACCTTTGTGTGTTGGTACTTGGAAACCTTCCTTCTCTCTGGCAATAGCTGGGTCTGCTCACCAGAGTTCTCTTCATGATGGTGAACACCCTCTATTCCTTTTGTCCTTTACCCCTCCTTTAGCCCCGAGGAGTCTGGTAATGGCTCTACCCTCTCTCAGTTGTTAGGACTTAGTATGGCTTACATCTGGCTGATGGGAAACTTATATTTCAGATGGGGGTGTTAAGCAGGCTAACATTCACATCCAGTCTACTCAACAGTATTTCTCATTGTAAATTAATACATTGGCATTCAGATTAAGAATTTCAGTCATCAGTCTACCTGAATCCAGCCAATTCTGGGGCACTGACAACATTGAGTCTCTGGACCTGCAGGGCTAAGAGTCAGATACCAGACTGTGGAAACTTCACTAGGGTGATATGGCCTGTGAGGTTTCTGAGTGGATCTGAGAGCCAACTTGACTTCCTGTCTACCTAGCCAAACCTTGTTGTGTGCATTCTTATTTAGGGATGTATGTGTATGTGTGTGTGTAATCAGATTTGAACATGTTAAATTTTAAGTAATATTGAAACAGTCATATGATCTTACATACTGTAGATGCTTAATAAATGTCTAATGGCAATGAGTTGTATGAAAAGGGATGAGGGACTGGAGCGTATTTCAGGAATAGAAAGTGACAGAAGTGCTGTTAGGATAGAATGATAGCTGAGGCCTGAGAAACAATAGAGAAAGAAGAGCCTCCATCTTCAGGAAGGAGGAAAGGAAATAAAGCTGCCAAAGGAGACTATATGGTCATACACACACACACACACACACACAACTATATGTATCCTAAAAATCAGCATTGGTATCAATGGGAGTCACTTCAAGGACAAAGTGATCAATAGTGATGTTGTTAAATGCCAGCCTTTGGTGCTGGTTTATACAAGTGGCAGATTCTTTGTGTTTTGATTTTTATATTTCTGTTTTCACAAGAGGGCTGTGACAATATTGCAACTAGTTTGAAGAATAGCTGGAGCTCTTCCAGTGAATGAACCAAAACCAATTTGTGAATTTGCTTTGTTTCTGAAGGAATTTAAATATTTAATTTTTATTTTAGTTTTGCACATTCAAATTAAGTGAAGTGTGTGATTTTTTTATGTTCTCAGGTGTGATAAGTATCCTCAGCAACATAATTGTTCTAGGCATCTTCATTAAGTTCAAGGAGCTTCGGACACCCACAAATGCAATTATCATCAACCTGGCTGTTACTGATATAGGGGTCAGTAGCATTGGCTACCCCATGTCTGCTGCTTCAGATCTGCATGGAAGCTGGAAATTTGGATATGCAGGATGTCAGGTATCAGAGATCCTTAGAATCAAAGCAAAATGAACTAGATTAAGAACTTGTAAGTTTAAGTCTCTTTACAAAATCAAATAGTTTTACGTAGCATAATAGATATGGTGCTCTCATTGAAAATAGCTTCAGGAGTGACTGGGAAATATATTCTTTAATAAGAGAAATGAAAGCAGTAGCCATCATTATATTTTCAAAATTTCCCCAACCTAAAGGAAAAAATTAAACTAGCAAAAAATTAGAAATCAGTTAGAGAAGAAAAGTGAACATTTGCATATTCAAATAAAAACTTGTATATTGCAAATTCAAAAAGAAATACTCTGCTTTCATTTGAAACAATAAAATATTTAATGACCATATCATAATGTCTAAGTAATATAGTTAAACTACATGTTGTTGATTTTTTTCTGTGGTAAGTTCTTTGTGAGAATTGCTCTTAAATATATCTACTATAATTTTTACTGTGGTAAATTCTTTGTGAGAATTGCTGGTAAATATATCTACTATAATTTTTACTGACAAGAAAATAAATTAATATAGTTTGCAGAAATGACTTTTGCCCCAATTTTTTTAGAACTGTTTGCTGTTTTAAGCTATATAGCTGTAGAGAATAAAATGAAAACGGTAGAGAATAGTGAATACCCATTTATGCATCAACAGGTTTAATCAAATCTTGATGTTTTGCAATATGACCTTCAGGTTGTTTGGGGCTTCTTGCTTTTTGTTTTTGGTTGTGCTTCAGGGCTTGTGGGATCTTAGTTCCCCAACCAGGGATGGAACCCAGGGCCCTGGCAATGAAAGTGCAGAGTTCTAACCACTGGACTGCCAGGGAATTCTCTGTTCCCAATTGTTTTAAATCACAAATGTTCTCATACATGTCTCTTTCTGCAGTATATGAGAGTTTCTTTAGATACATTACTAGAGGAAGAATGGTTTGGTTGTAGATAACACAACGTCAGCTTTATCAAGTGTGGCCAAATTAGTCTTCAAAATGATTGTGCCAATTATGAGAACTTCTGTTGCTCCACATTTTCGCCAGTGCTTGGGATTGTCAGACTTTTAAATTTGTAGTGTTATAATGGATGTAAAATCGTATCTTATGATTTGCATTTCTTTCAATATTTAATGTGATTGTATATCTTATGTCATAGGCACTCTGGTTTCCTCTTGTGTGAATAGCCCATTTTTCTGTTTGTCTTTTCCCCTTAGTGAATTGTCTGTTTTCTGAATACCAGTCTTTTGTTGGTTATATGCACTGCACTTGATTTATGGTTTGGTTTTGCCTTCTTTAGAGTATGTATAGAAGTTTTACTTTAAATCTTAGCTTTTTAAAAAAGCTTATTTTAATTAATGAAGTCCCAGAATGTTTTCTATAACATAAAGAATGTTTTCTTTATTAAACCACTTACAATTTGAAAATAGATAATGTATTTTAACGTTAGTAAAATAGAAAATGGGGCTTCCCTGGTGGCTCAGTGGTAAAGAATCTGCCTACACTGCAGGAAATGCAGGTGCAATCCCTAGGTTATGAAGATTCCCTGGAAGAGGAAATGGAACCCACTCTAGTTCTCTTGCCTGTGAAATCCCATGGACAGAGCAGTCAGGATGCAAAGAGTTGGACATGACTGAGCGACTGAACACACACACAAAATAGAAAACACTCAATGTATTTATTTACTGTTCAATGTGTTTAAAATATATTTTAGCAATGGGATAAAAGTATAAATGTCTCTTGGGAGGGTGTGTAGGATGGTGGAATTGTTCCAATTTTGATTTTCAGATTTATGCTGGGTTGAATATTTTTTTTGGAATGGCAAGTATTGGATTGCTCATGGTCGTGGCCGTGGATCGATACCTGACCATCTGCCATCCTGATGCAGGTACAGCACTTTTCTCAGCTTTTGCAATGAACCCATTTGCCTAAGTTCTGCTTGTCACACCTTCACTTCAAAATGTATTAATAAGTGTAGTGACTTGTGACATGGTCAGCCTTCTTTCTCTGATAATTCTTGATTGGAAGTTTCAATGGTTTTCTATTATACCTAGAATAAAATTCACATTTCATAACATGGCCCCCAAGACCCTGCGTGTTCTGACCCCTGACTACCTTGCAGCATAGCCTGGGATCTTGTCACTTTGGGGTACTGGCGAAACCCTTTCCCAATTTGGGGCCTTTGTAAATGCTATTTCCCTAGTGCTTCTCCCTGCCTATCCTCTGATTCATCATTTTATCATTCAAGTTTCAGCTTAAATGTTATTTTTTTCCAGAATATGAATTCATAGATTTTGTGTGAACTAAAGTGCTCTTGGTGATAATTTTGAATAATCAGTTAAAACAAGATGAAGATATGAATCACATCATTGGGAAATGATTTAATATTCCATGTATTTGTTAATAGGAAGAAGAATGACTGCCAACACTTACATCAGCATGATTCTGGGGGCCTGGACCAATGGCCTGTTTTGGGCTTTGATGCCTGTCATTGGGTGGGCTAGTTATGCCCCAGATCCTACTGGGGCCACCTGTACCATAAACTGGCGGAAAAATGATGTGTAAGAAACGTGTATGCAGTTTATAATTAAATGCTTCTAATGCAGACAGACACATTTTCACCATTTCAAATTTAACCTCAGATCTAATGTTTCTCATATAGAGTGTGGCAAAGGGTTTCCTTGGTTTAGATGATGTGATTCCGACTAGAGATGAATTGAGAAACATGAATTATGTTAATTTGCAAGGACAGGGCATCCCTTTGTCTCCCTGCTCTGCTCCCTCCTTTCTGTCCTTTGGCAGCAAAGGGGATACAGAGCCTCCTTTAGCGGCACCTTAGAGGTAGGACCTGAGGGGAAAAGGACTGGAGAAAGTTCTGGAGAAAGCCCAGGCTTTCTTTTCTGGTGCTAAAGCATCTTCTGAGAATTACACAGCAAAAGTGCAGTCGCTGCAAAGATCACTTACTCATCAGTGATGCTCTTCTATGTTTACTAAGGAGAAGAAGGTAATTTAGTTCATTAAAGGAAGTGAAAGATTACTCAGAAAAGTAAACAGAAAATTTCTCTCAAACTAAATCTAAGTCTAAACATTTTTCTGTACAGGGTCAAAAAATAAATATTTTAGATTTTACAGGCAAGGTTGTCTCCATTGCAACTATTCAACTCTGCCTGTGGAAGCAGCCATAGACAGTAAGGAAATGACTGTGGTTCCAATAAAATTTTATTTACAAAAACAGGCGACAGGCTGGATTTGCCCACAGGTCATAGTTTGCCAACCCCTAATCTGAATGAACTAAAAGTCGAATGTACCTCCTAAGCTGTTTACTAATACTAGACAATGCCAGTATTACTTCTGCTAATTATTCTGTTTCCCTTCCCCTATTTAATACGTTAGATGAATAGTGATTTAATGTCATGATTTAATTATTTCCTTTTCTTACTTTCAGGTCTTTTGTTTCTTACACGATGATGGTAGTTGCGATAAATTTTATCGTGCCCTTAACAGTGATGTTTTACTGTTATTACCATGTCACTCAATCCATTAAACATCATGGTACTAATAACTGCACTGAGTACCTCAACAGAGATTGGTCAGATCAGGTAGATGTAACAAAGGTAAGGCGTTAAAATCCTTTAATCAAGCTTCTACACGGACATGGTTCCTTGGCCCTGTAGTCATCTCTCCCCAACTCCTGGTTCTTATTTTCTGGCTCTTTTTTTAGTGTTGGCCTCCATATTTCTAAACAATGTGCTTATCTCCTGTTTCAGGTATTTTTGTTTGCTGCTACTTCTTGATTTCCTACTGTGAACAAAGACTTTCTCTTATACCACCATCTTTTCCTTCTCCCCACCAACACCTCTCATCTTGTCAATAAAATGTTAATATTTGGCTAGATGAAAAGTCAATTTTACATTATTGTGATTATCTAAATTTCATTTATTGAAGATCTCTGTAGGGCTGTATGACTTATATTTCTTTTTTTTTATACAACTATTCCCCCTTTGGAGTTAACAGTTCATTCCTTTTCTTTTTCTTTCTTGTCTTCTGTCCATCTCTCTCCCCTTCTCTTCTTCTCTCCCTCTCTCCTCCCCCTCCACCCCCTATCTCTCTGTAGCTTTGTTTCCTGACTGTTCTGTGTGAAAATGAACTGATTTTGGAAAGTGGAAGCTTTAGTCACTCAGTTGTGTCCAACTCTTTGTGACCCCATGGACTGTAGCCCACCAGGCTCCTCCAGGCAGGAATACTGGAGTCAGTAACCATTTCCTTCTCCAGGGTGATCTTCCCAACTCAGGGATCGAACCCAGGTCTCCTGCATTGCAGGCAGATTCTTTACTGTATGAGCCACCAGGGGAGCCTGACTGTCCTATGTACCTGTCCCTAATTCATCTCTAAATAGATGCTTCAGTTTCCTCTTAGTATTTTCATATGCCTCAGAGACTAAATTGACTTCATCCTTTTCTTAGCTATCCTCCTGACACCCCCAGATCTCCTGCTCCAGATTACACTGGCTCTTCTTTAAGATGACTACCTAGAAAGTCAGTATCCCCACATCTCCTTTATCACAAGCTGAGAACGCCTTTGGCCTGTCTCCTGGATCAGATCACCTGTTTTCTGGATTGCATGTCTTCCTTTTTTTTTTTTTGGTTGATTTTCTCACAGTTGGTGGAACACATCCCCTAACAGAGTCCTGAGAACATGATAGGGAAGTCAAATTTTTAAGATTTGGCATACCTGAAAATGTCTTAATGCTCCTATTATATTTGATTGATTGTTCACTTGGCATAGAATTCAAAGTAGAAAAATAATTTTCAGAGATTTTTGAAAGTATTACTCTATAGTCTCTCAGTTTTAGGTGTTGCTGCTGAGAAGACTGACAGTTTCCTGGTGGTCTGTGTTCTCTCTGGAAGCTTGTCACTTTCTCTGTGTCTCCAGTTTTCCCTCTGAAATGTGATGCTGACGTGCCTTGATATAGCTCTTTATTCACCCACGAGCCGGATACGGGGCGAGTGCTTTCAATGTCAAGACTCAGATCTCCCCTTCTGGGAGCTTCCTTGTATCATTTCTCTCGTGAATTTCACTTCCCTTTTTGTTTTCTCTATTCTCTTTTTATTTGGATATTTAATCTCCTGGATTTATCTTTTAATTTTCTTAAATATTCTCTCCTACACTGTCTCTCTTTGGGGTTTTGTTTGTTTGTCTTGGTTTCTACTTTCTGAGAGATTTCCTCAACCATGTCCAGGACTGAGATTGGCTGAGGAGATGCTCAAGCCTGGGTTGTAAAATTTAAACAAGCACTGAAAGCTCAGTAACCCAAAAAAGATAAATCCAGCTGTATTCTCCTCAGCTCACCAGCAGAAAGAGGGCATTCTTTACATTCATGAACCAGTTCATCCATTTCACAAGCTCCAGTTATCATAGCTGGCTTTAGGTGTATTAACAGAGTACAATGAGGGGAAAATTTCAGTGTTTCCTCTATGTCTTCAACATCATAAACTTATTCAAGTTCCAATCCAGATAATTTTTCATGCAGTTTTAGATATACTATTTTGATATTTTAGTTATTGGGCTTGGTGAATACTGATTTCTTTTACAGATGTCTGTGATAATGATACTCATGTTTCTGGTGGCGTGGTCCCCTTATTCCATTGTGTGCTTATGGGCGTCTTTTGGTGACCCAAAGAAGATTCCTCCCTCAATGGCCATCATAGCTCCTCTGTTTGCAAAATCTTCTACATTCTACAATCCTTGTATTTATGTGATTGCTAATAAAAAGTAAGTCATGTCTAAAATGCTTCTCAACTAAAAAAAAAAAAAGTGTATACAGAAAGAATGTTAGAAAGGCAATGGATAATATTCTAAATTTTGGGGGAGGTAAATGACATAAACTTGCTTCAGGTGAAATTAAGAGTTATTTGGTTCATGCAACTGCACTTCAGAAGCGTTCAGGACCTGAAATGTCTAGGACTCCAGTTCTGTGACAGACTCTTCCCTCATGGAGGCGAAATGATCATGGGTAATTTCAAGACCAAGTTCCACCAGCTAAGCATCCCCAAATGCAAGTTTCATCTTTGATGGCCCTCTGGCAGCAATGACCCTGGAAGGTTTTGCAAAGAAAACCTGTAATCAGTTTTGCAAAGAAAAGAGTGATTCTGTTACTGGAAAGTGGACAAAGCAGGGCCAGTTGGGTTCCGTATGTGGGTAGCATAACTGTATATTTACTAGAAGGAAGACATATCATTCAGATGTAAGAGAAAAATTCATTGTTAACATAACAGGCTTCAGGACTGTGTAGTCACTGAGGATAATGGAGACTCTTCCTTTTCCCCTTTTGTTGAGCCTCTGAGCAAGGATTTCTTTCCTGCCTCCTCAGTGCAGCTTTTGTTGTTTAGTCGCTAAGTCGTGTCTGACCCTTTTGCGACTCCATGGGCTGTCCATGGGATTTCCAGGCAAGAATACTGGAATGGGTTGCCATTTCCTTCTCCAGGGGATCTTCCTGACCCAGGGATCGAACCTGAGGCTCCTGCTGAGTCTCCTGCATTGCAGGCTGTTTCTTTACCCGTGAGCCTCTGGGTAGGGCAGCTTAGACTGCTTCATTTCCTGTTACTGCTTAAAGGTGGATTGAACCAATCTACTGTGCTTAAATATTTGACTGGAAAATCTCAGTAGATGTGAAGTACTGATAATTTGATCCTGGATTGCCAGTGCTGCTTCTATTAAGCTTATATATTTATGCACATGTTTGGGAAAGCAACTTTAGCAATAGGTATATGAAGAAACATAAAAACTTAAGATCAAATAGATCACATAAGAAGAATAAAGAACACATCTTAAATTTAGAGTCTATTAGTAGTTCTTTTGGAAAGGTCAGGCATTAGACTCGCCTTTCCTCATTAGAATAAATGTCTGAAATACCCATCCTTAGTTCAAGTAAATGATTCCTTGCAACTGACATTGTCATCTTAGACATAGTGTCATCTTAGACATAGTTATTGCAATGTTTACAATCAGTGGTGCAAAATTGATCTTTAATTGTACTGTATACTTTATAATACATTTATAAAGGGTCTCAGTAGGATATGTTAAAGTTGGAAGCGGAAATTTATTTGGCGATGCTAATTGGCAGTAGTGGCATCTTAGTCATATTTGAAAGTTCTTTAAGCATTCCAAGTCATCATGGGATAATGCCAGATTTTCCCTTTTTATTATAGGTTTCGAAGGGCGATGCTTGCCATGTTCAAATGTCAGACTACCCAAGCAATGCCTGTGACGAGTGTTTTACCAATGGATGTACCTCAAAACCCACTGACTTCTGGAAAAGTCTGAAATAAGAGGAACTCACACATTTACCAAAACATTTTCTTTACTTTTTTTTTGTAGTGGTTTAATTTCATTTTAAATGTGAGCTCATTTCAATCAAATAGAGACATAGAGTATTGTCCTAATAGACGATAAATTTCTCCAGTGTAGTTTATAGTTCTGTTTGTGCACTGGCTACCATTGGGAATGTTTCACTATTTCCTTATATGTAAACATACTACTCATCTAGTTTGATGAAGAGGCACATGAGATTAAGGCCTCTTCTCTTTCTCCCTATCATGGTATATATTACAGTGTATCAATGATCTGGTGTTTTGCCTAGTTCCTCCACTAGATCAGAAGCAACTGTTATTTTAATGTTCAGTTCAGTTCAGTACCGTCATTCAGTCATCTCTGACTCTTTGCGACCCCATGAACTGCAGCACGCCAGGCCTCCCTGTAATTTTAATGTTAGAATAAATTAATAGTAATAATAGTTATTATCATCGAAAAAGCAAGAGAGTTCCAGAAAAACATCTATTTCTGCTTTATTGACTATGCCAAAGCCTTTGACTGTGTGGATCACAATAAACTGTGGAAAATTCTGAAAGAGATGGGAATACCAGGCCACCTGACCTGCCTCTTGAGAAACCTGTATGTAGATCAGGAAGCAACAGTTAGAATTGGACATGGAACAACAGACTGGTTCCAAATAGGAAAAGGGGTACGTCAAGGCTATATATTGTCACCCTGCTTATTTAACTTATATGCAGAGTACATCATGAGAAAGGCTGGTCTGGAAGAAGTACAAGCTGGAATCAAGATTGCCGGGAGAAATATCAATAACCTCAGATATGCAGATGGCACCACCCTTATGGCAGAAAGTGAAGAAGAACTAAAGACCCTCTTGATCAAAGTGAAAGAGGAGAGTGAAAAAGTTGGCTTAACTTCAGAAAACGAAGATCATGGCATCTGATCCCATCACTTCATGGCAAATAGGTGGGGAAACTGTAGCTGACTTCATTTTTTTGGGCTCCAAAATCACTGCAGATGGTGATTGAAGCCATGAAATTAAAAGATGCTTACTCCTTGGAAGGAAAGTTATGACCAACCTAGACAGAATATTAAAAAGCAGAGACATTACTTTGTCAACAAAGGTCCGTCTAGTCAAGGCTATGGCTTTTCCTGTGGTCATGTATGGATGTGAGAGTTGGACTATCAAGAAAGTTGAGCACCAAATAATTGATGCTTTTGAACTGTGGTGTTAGAGAAGACTCTTTGAGAGTCCCTTGGACTGCAAGGAGATCCAACCAGTCCATCCTAAAGGAGACCAGTCCTGGGTGTTCATTGGAAGGACTGATGTTGAAGCTGGAACTCCAATACTTTGGCCACCTGATACAAAGAGCTGACTCACTGGAAAAGACCCTGATGCTGGGAGGGATTGGGGGCAGGAGGAGAAGGGGACGACAGAGGATGATATGGTTGGATGGCATCACCGACTCAATGGAGATGAGTTTGGGTAAACTCTGGGAGTTGATGATGGACAGGGAGGCCTGGCGTGCTGCGGTTCACGGGGTTGCAAGGAATTGGACACAACTGAGCAACTGAACTGAACTGAACTGAATAATAGTTAATGGGCTTCCCTAGTGGCTCAATGGTAAAGAATCTGCTTGCCAATGCAGGAATTATGGGTTCAATCCCTGGGTCAGGAAGATCCCCTGGAAAAAGAAATGGCAACTCACTCCAGTATTGTAGGAAATTCTGCAGACAGAGGAGCCTCAGGGTATAGTCCATGGGGTCACCAAAGAGTTGGAGACGACTTATCAACTAAAAGACACAACAACAAATACGGTTAATAGTCTTTAATAAATAATTACTGAAATAAGTTGTTGGAATTTATTTCTAGCTAAAATGGGAAACTGTCAGGATTTCACAATTTTCAAATTTTAATGCAATTATTCACTTAACTATTTAACAAAAATGATCAAATGAATATTAAGCACTATTGTTTTTAAATCACACGTCAGTCAATGCCATATATATTTTATGTAACAGTATAACCTGTGCATATTAATATGTGTTCTACTTTTTTAAGTACTATTTTTATGTGTATGTATTTCCATATATTTGACATGAGAATAAAGTTTAATCAGAGTGGAGTGGGGGTTTCTGTATGTTTGTTCTCTTTTTCGTATCTTGTTTTGTTGATGAAAAAATTAATCAATAGTCAGTGTAAGAAAGGAATAGGAAATTTTATTCGAGCTAGCCTCATGTTTATAACCCAAGAGACAGTCTTTCAGAAAGCTCTGAGGACTGTTCCAGAAAGGTGAATGGGGAGGCCGGTATATATGTGCAATGAAGAACATATCTTGGTAAAAAGTTACTGCTTTTTCAAGGGACAGGTATCTTAGCTAATGTTTTTAGTGCTCTTTTAAGTATGGAAAAATGCAAGAAACTGGGTTCATAAAATTTTCTCCTTAAAATACATAACCATCTGAGGGTCAGTTCTGCCGGTTTCCCCAGAGCAAAAAGTGCTTCATCCTGACCTTCACCCTGAATTCCTACAATTCCCTGAATTGTAGGTCAATGCCTACTGTGGCTAATGACTTGATTCTTGAACTGGACAGTCGGCACCATTGTTTATTTTATAATCCCCTCCTTTGGGTAATAATTTCGGCCAAGGTGAGAGAAGGATTTTGCGACTCATGTGTCCCTCCGTGCTAGGAATGCTCATTGCCAGGTCAGGTGGGGATTTTGTTGATAGGCCACTCCATTTGCTGTTCCTGGACTAGGCCCCGTTAACAGCAACCAAAAGCCTCTGGGCTACCTGTCTTACCAGTCTGTTATGGTCCAAGAACTGTTCCCTCTTGTTGATTATCCCTGTATATAGACTTCCACTGTTACAATCCTTGATCTTATTATAGAACTATATATTTGGTCAATTGTTTTAAGTTCTCTAGTCATTATTACTTTTATCTGAGGCTCAGTCATACATCTGGTAATGCAGGAAACAATAATCTGGTAAAACAGACTGAATACAAATAATATAGCTAGTAACATTAATAAGGTCATAAGCAAGCATTTAAGCTAAGAATTTCCATTACGTGTGGCCCAGTATATCCCCAGATCGTCTGACCCAGTCTGTTCTGTACTAATTGTGGACCAATAATGGATATTTAAATTGCTGAAATATTCCCAGTGGTTCATCCACAAATTGTGGATGAACCACTGGGAATATTTTAGTACAAATACTTTTTGTGTGGGGAAGGCAAGGAGAAATTACTCTATCTGAGTGTTTCCTCAGAGTAGAATTACTGGATAAAAGTATAGAAACAGTATTATTGTGAGCTTGCACTCTGAAAAGACTGAACTAATTTACATGGCCACTGGCAGTGAAGAAGTTCACTTTTCCCATTATAGTCCTGCTAATAGTGCTGTATCAGTTCTTTAAAACTAAAAGCTATATACTTTAACAAATTCATTTCATTTCACATTTTTTTAACTGCTAGTGAGGCTGTGTATCTTTGCATATTGTGTTTTCTTATGTATTTATTTTTGTAGGCTGTTTCTTTAGCACCTTTGACTGCAAATAAAGGAAAACCAGGGCACTAATCCAAATATATACAACTGTCCATATGTTTGTATTGGTAAACTGCTATAATAATCTGCTAATTTATTTCTCCATCCTCTGCCTTTCTCCACTGTAATCAATGTATCAGCTTTATAACTGCAATACTCTTCTTTTAAAAATAAAACTCCCATCCCCCAAATCTTCAGCTCAGAAAACCTTCAGTCAGTACGTCCCTGGTAGTCCAATGTCTAAGACTCCGAGCCCCCAGGGCAGGAGGCCTGGGTTTAGTCCCTGGTCAGGAAACTAGATCCCACGCGCCACAACTAGGAGTTCTCGTGCTGCAGCCAAAAAGATCCACTGCCACAACGAAAGGTCCTGCACGCCACAACAAAGACGGAGGGTCCCAGTGCTTCGGCGGAGACCCAGCACTGCCAAAAAAATAAATATTTGAAACAAAGAAATAAAGGTAATTTCTCCTTTTTTTTAAAAAAAAATGCACATCTTAAACCAAAAAAATCAATCATCTGCCAAGTAACTATAACTCTGTCAGTTGGACCCTCATGAGCCTCTTCAACACGGTCCCACAAGGACTCTTCAGCTTTTTGTCTTGCTCTTGTATGTGTGTTTTGTACATACAACCTGAAATGCTTATATTTCTCTAAGAACCACATGCTCTTTCTTGCTTCCTCCCTTGGTTCCTGCTGTCCCTCTGCTTGCCACTTTCAGATTTTCCACTTAATACATTGGTGTGCCTCAAAGGGGCATCTCAGGTACCACTTGCTCTAGGAAGCCTTTCCCCACCAATACTGTTGGGTCTGATGATCTCTTGTGCTTCTTCCAAGTGTATTCTGTGCCTCTCTCTATCACGTGATTCCTTTTGTGTAGTGATCGTGTCTTATCCATTTTTCTACCCCTCAGTTTGGTTCAGTCACTCAGTTGTATCTGACTCTTTGCAACCCCATGAACCGCAGCAGGCCAGGCCTCCCTTTCCATCACCAACTCCCGGAGTTTACTCAAACCCATGTCCATTGAGTCGGTGATGCCATCCAACCATCTCATCCTCTGTCATCCCCTTCTCCTCTCACTTTCAATCTTTCCCAGCATCAGGGTCTTTTCAAATGAGTTGGTTTTTTGCATCAGGTGGCCAAAGTATTGGAGTTTCAGGTTCAGCATCAGTCCTTCCAATGAATATTCAGGACTGATATCCTTTAGGATGGACTGGTTGGATCTCCTTGCAGTCCAAGGGACTCTCAAGAATCTTCTCTAACACCACAGTTCAAAAGCATCAATTCTACCCTTAGGACTTAGTTTATTGCTTCGTACATAGTACAAAGCACTGAATTCTTTAAATGCTCAGTAAATACTGAATGAGCAAATGAATTGTGAGGATTCTGCAACTTTCCAGTATTTTATTTTGAGTAAATTCATTTGATGCTGCTGTTTTTGTATGTGTATTATTCATTTTAAATAGTGTTTTCCATAATCTTATTTTTATGAAATTAATTTTCTTTTAAAAAGTTTTTTGATTAAAAGATGATGAATAGAACCATGTCAAAAGAAAATTAAGTGCCTTATATATTTATTACCTAAATCCTTGACTGACTATTTCATTCCATGTTATGTGTATGGAAGTAGTTTTTTAAAGATTTAATTTTTATTTTTGGACAGAGCCTAATATATGCTAGCAGACAGGAGAATTGAGCTTCAGATAAGGTTTGATTGCTCATAACTTAGGAAGTTAGCTTGGAGCAAAATAGGTTCTAGAACGAAGATACTAACCTTTACTGAAAAATAAATGTGTTGATCATGAGCCTGCACTGCATAGTGAGGACCTGGGAGCATCGCAGGATGCTTTCTTACCATAGTCTCAGTGCTGCTGTGACTGTGGTGAATTCAAGCATTTTGTCTAAAACACTCTAGGTACTGGACTTTATTTAGTTTGTTTTTGGGGGCTAAGCAGAACGTGGCAATATTGATTAAATTAATTTTGTCATGCACTTCTATCTTTAAAGCTAAATTTTATAAAACTGAATATTATGCATGATGCTACTGCTAAGTCACTTCAGTCGTGTCTGACTCTGTGCGACCCCATAGACGGCAGCCCACCAGGCTCCCCCGTCCCTGGGATTTCCCAGGCAAGAGTACTGGAGTGGGGTGCCATTGCTTCTCCAATTATGCATGCTGGTAGAAAGCAAAAAGTAAAATTTGTAATGTTTAACATGCAAGTAATCTACAGTGTTTTCTAACATCTGATAAGACACTGAAGTATTTTGAACATTATGTGTTTCTTCAAGATATAGTAGCAATACATCTAAGGAAAAGGGATTTGATGGGCATTTCCTGGCAAATTTAGATATGAGAAACTATTGAAATTTTCTTGACACTTGTTTGATTTTTTTAAATTTAAATTTATTTATTTTAAGTGGAGGCTAATTACTTTACAATATTGTATTGGTTTTGCCATACATCAACATGAATCCGCCATGGGTGTACACGTGTTCCCCATCCTGAACCCCCCTCCCACGTCCCTCCCTGTACCATCCCTTTGGGCCATCCCAGTGCGCCAGCCCCAAGCATCCTGTATCCTGCATTGAACCTGGACTGGCAATTCATTTCATATATGATATTATACATGTTTCAATGCCATTCTCCCAAATCATCCCACCCTCTCCCTCTCCCACAGAGTCCAAAAGACTGTTCTATACATCAGTGTCTCTTTTGCTGTCTCACATACAGGGTTATTGTTACCATCTTTCTAAATTCCATATATATGTGTTACTATACTGTATTGGTGTTTTTTTTCTGGCTTACTTCACTCTGTATAATAGGCTCCAGTTTCATCCACCTCATTAGAACTGATTCAATGTATTCTTTTCAATGGCTTAGTAATACTCCATTGTGTATATATACCATAGCTTTCTTATCCATTCATCTGTTGATGGACATCTAGGTTGCTTCCATGTCCTGGCTATTATAGACAGTGCTGTGATGAACATTGGGGTACACGTGTCTCTTTCAATTCTGGTTTCCTCGGTGTGTATGCCCAGCAGTGGGATTGCTGGGTCATAAGGCACTTCTATTTCCAGTTTTTTAAGGATTCTCCACACTGTTCTCTATAGCGGCTGTATTAGTTTGCATTCCCACCAACAGTGTAAGAGAGTTCCCTTTTCTCCACACCCTCTCCAGCATTTATTGCTTGTAGACTTTTGGATCACAGCCATTCTGACTGGCATGAAATGGTATCTCATTGTGGTTTTGATTTTCATTTCTCTGATAATGAGTGATGTTGAGCATCTTTTCATGTGTTTGTTAGCCATCTGTATGTCTTCTTTGGAGAAATGTCTATTTAGTTCTTTGGCCCATTTTTTGATTGGATCGTTTATTTTTCTGGAAGCCCAGAGATAAATCCATGCACCTATGGACACCCTATCTTTGACAAAGGAGGCAAGAATATACAATGGATTAAAGACAATCTCTTTAATAAGTGGTGCTGGGAAAACCACTTGTAAAAGAATGAAACTAGAACACTTTCTAACGCCATACACAAACATAAACTCAAAATGGATTAAAGATCTAAACGTAAGACCAGAAACTATAAAACTCCTAGAGGAGAACATAGGCAAAACACTGTCCTACATACATCACAGCAGGATCCTCTATGACCCACGTCCCAGAATACTGGAAATAAAAGCAAAAATAAACAAATGGGACCTAATTAAAATTAAAAGCTTCTGCACAACAAAGGAAACTACAAGCAAGGTGAAAAGACAGCCTTCAGAATGGGAGAAAATAATAGCAAATGAAGTGACAAACAACTAATCTCAAAAATATACAAGCAACTCCTGCAGCTCAATTCCAGAAAAATAAACGACCCAATCACTTGTTTGATTTTTACTTCTCTTAGAATGTGTTACTTTGCTGAAAACAGTTTCAAAGTCTAGGCGGATTGATCCCCTGCAAGCTACACTTGAAGGTTAAGTAACTACAGATCTCAGCTAATCCTGTGTAATCTGCTGTTACTAAATGGCCATTTGTATGCCTGGCGCACCAGTTTCTGAATGCTTAGGATTTGGTTTTTACCTTTTGTCCAAATAACCTCTAAAAGGAGCCATGCATCTCTTTGCAAGTCTGTGCATTGCACTGAGCCTATTGGAGAGAGTGAGCTGTTTATGTCCTTCTCAGTGCACCTGTGATTATCACGGCAGAAATGATGGCCTGGGATCAAGGTATGCTTCTCTCCTTGCTTCTCAGTGTTCTAATGATTCGGAGGAAAAGGACTCAAACCAGATGGCTTTGTTTTGAAAACAGAAATCAGAGAGGAGGCTTAATTTAGATAAGCTTTAAGGTACCTGTGTTAATCCTGGTTGCCTACTCCGTTGTTTTCACTTCGAGCAGTTTAACTCCTTCAAAGCCCCTCAAATTGTTTGAGACTCTCAAACACATTGTGTTACTAAAATATTCATTGCACTTGTATTCACACAATGAACCTGGCAGGAGGTCAAACCACTGAAATTTGTGTGGCCAGTTCAACCTGTTTATAGAAAGCAAAAGTGGGCAGGGCTGATCAGAATGTGTGTGACAAGCCCAGATCATTTGCTTCCAGGGTTTTCCCTTTCATTTAGAGGATTATTTATGCCAACTGAATAGACTTTAGGCAGTAGGAAGGACGATCACATGAGTGAAATTAGAGACGTTCATAATCAGAATTTTTCATTTTAAGATGTTAGAGTTTGAAAGAAATGGGTCAGCCTTTTGTGTTGGACACTGTGGGACCTTGCAGAAGTTACTTAACCTCTGTGTTTCTTTAATATATGCTTGTGAAGTGAGAACAACAAGTGTTTAGTTATAATATGCATGAGTCCTTTCAGATAGAAGTTAAATACAAAACAGAACTCTTATTGGCTAAACATAGTAAACGTTTTTTTTTGAGAGAGAATTTTTAACAACAAAGTCAGATTTTTTTGTGTGACTCAGTTGACGTGAACAGTAAGCCTCAAAGTAACTTGTTAAAAGAATCACTCTATTTATGTCTTACAAATTTATACAAATAACTAATAAATAACATATTTTTGTATCATTTTTCATGTTATTGTATAAAATTTACTAACTCCTGGTATCTGTTTGAGATATCCACTCAAGGTGGTTACAGACACTGAGAAGAATGTAGCAATTTAAGACCTACTTGGCAAAAGATATACTGCAGTTAATGACTCAGATCAGACTACCTTTCAGAAAACAGTCACAGAAGTGTTTCCTTCTTCATGGTGGCCCCATTATTGATGCATTTTATAAAAACCATAGCATGTTATGCCTGACAAGAACTCCAGAAATAATCTAGTTTGGCCACTGTAATTTTTTAAATGAATAAATCATATAGAGCCGAAATGGCTTGCCCGAGATCACAGTGTTGAGTTGTTGCAGTGACTGGCTGACAAAGAGACTGGGTCTTTTAGCTTCCTATTCAGGCTTTCTCCAATACAGTGCACTGGAATGCTGACTTAATGAGGAGAGGCTGGATCATTCTGGTATAAAGTACACTGAAATTTGTGATTCAGAATAGAGATGAAGAGGTATGCTAGAGAATTCCAGTGATGCATAGGCACTTCCCTGAAGAGAGGAGACGAGGCAACTAGCACATTGCTTATGCTGCTTCCTTCTCTTTACATCATGGCCTGGCTTTAAAAATTCATTGTTTTAATGTGATGTGTTTTACTGAATGACTGTTTTATTGACTGTTTACTACATGTGTAATGTATCATAATTCAGATGATGCTTTATATTAATCATTTTCAGCAATCTGGTGGAGCTGAATATACAATGGGAGATAAATAGGTCTTTTTTTTTCAGGTTTAAGTAAATCTAAATTTTCTGATTTTTCATACTTTACACCCACACACAGGCAGACTTGTTTTCCTATGCCCGTTTTTCTACATGCCACAAACAAGATCATGATGTCATTTGCTCAAGGTCGCTTAAATTGTGAGCAGTTTAAAAAAAAAAAAAACACAACAAAACTTGCAGTTAATTGGTTTATTTCTTAGGCTGAAAGTAATGCATTGGTCACATTATCAAAACAGAGCTTAATTTTAGTCATCCAATATGAATACTTGCCATTTCTTTCCTTCCTTCCCTCCTTTCCTTCTTCCTTTCTCTTGTGCTCGTCTTCATAAGGATCAATTTATAACTTCAATAGGGGATTCTTTTAAAATGGGGCATTTCCTAAAGAAGTTTAGAGTGTCCACTTTAGAGCTGGACAGATGTGGCTTTGAAAGATGGTTGTATAACCACTAGCTCTGTGACTCTGGGAAGTTACCTAATGTTGATGGGCCTCAGTTATTTTATCTATAAAAATGAGATTGATGATAATAATAGCATACACCTACTGAGTGCCAAGAAGGTGTAAACTTTTCCATCCATTTCAATTACTCATGTGGGTACCATGTGGGAAAATGAGTTGAGACTGGTGAAGTGGCTTTCCATGGCCACAACGATGATAGAGCTTAGAGTCAAACCAAGACCAGACTGACTCTAGGGCTGGTACCTTTACCTATTCCCTAATATCAGTTCATTGGGCTGTTGTGATGATTAAAAAGGGGTGGAATGTGATGCATATTGCACATGCCTGACACATAAAAAGCTCAGGTTGGGTCACATGAAAATAATGATATTTGATGGTTTTTAACTTGGCCATGGTTTTTAAAATGGCCATTTCATATGGTTCAGTCTAGAAGAAGATGATGAGTATGACAAATTGTTACTGAGCATTCAGCTAGCCTGAATGGATACTTAGTGCAAACCAGTAGGGAATGAAAAATTCAATGCATAGTTCAAATAAGTATTACTTTTTTCAAATGAGCCTCAGGAAACAGATTTCCTTCCGTTGCTTTGTGACACTAGGGCGGTGCTATGTAATGACCTTGATATGAATGAGGTACCTACAAACTTTCCCATGGACACTGTGAAGCTTCGCATAGAAAGGACCGTTGTCCGTAGGATCCCTGCCGAGGCCTTCTACTACCTGGTGGAGCTCCAGTACCTCTGGCTGACTTACAATTCTGTGGCCAGCCTTGACGTCAGCAGCTTTTACAACCTAAAGCATCTACATGAGTTGCGCTTGGATGGAAATTCTCTGACGGCTTTCCCTTGGACATCTCTGAGGGACATGCCCCGTCTGAGGACCCTGGATTTGCACAATAACAGAATAACCAGTGTGCCAAAGGAGGCAGTCAGGTATCTGAAGAACCTCACCTACTTGGATTTATCAAGCAACAGATTAACCACACTGCCACCAGATTTCCTGGAAAGCTGGTCCCACTTAGTGACAGCGTCATCCAGAAGCCTGGACCTTCCACCAAGAAGAATTATTCTCGGTAAGCTCACAGCCTCTGGGCTTTTCAGGTCCAGACAGTTTGCTCTGTGTACCTTCTTCAGTTGTCCAGTATTTTCGCATCTCTCGAATTTGGTGTTTTACTCTGTACTTGCACTTTTGATGGAGTAGTACTTTATCATTTGACCGAGGTCAGTTTACCGGTCTGCCCTGTGTAAGGTATAATGACTCTTTTGTGTCTGTATGCGTGCACACCATGTGTGTAGTGTATGAGCATGAATGCATCCATGTTTGTGGAATGAGGGCAACAGGTGTTTGTGTGTGCATGTGAGGGGAGGGAAGGAAACTTGCCTCATAGACTGAGAGACGAATGCTGCTCTTAGAGAACCTGGAGAAGAATGACAAAACCTATCAACCTGCTCTGATTCTCATGAGCACATCAGTGCTCCATACTCTGCCACAACTGACGTTTTGCTCTGGTCTCTTTTCAGCCCTTTATCAGGGTCTTCAGGAGTGAGGGAAGGGCATCTGCATCTTTATTAAGTAGCAGTGGTTTAGTTGGTTAGGAAGCATAGCTTCCAGATGTGTGTGTATATATGTGAGTCACTCGGTTGTGTCCAAATTGTTGCAACCCCATGGACTGTAGCCCACCAGGCTGCTTTGTCCATGGGATTTTCAGGGCAAGAATACTGAGTGGGTATCCATTCCCTTCCCAGGGGATCTTCCTGACCCAGGGTTCGAACCCAGGTCTCCTGTATTGCAGGCAGGTTCTTTACCATCTGAGCCAACAGGAAAGCCCTGTAGCCTCCATACATTCTTAATTTAAAAAACAAACAAATGAACAAACTAGTCTAAACACCAGTTATTTTACTGACCCTAGATGGGTCTCCTAATGGATTTAATCTCTTAGTTTAGCTGTGTTTAATTTTGTGTATTTTGGTCCTGAATTTGTTTAGATTCTATGGATATTTATCTTGGATTCTTAACACGTAAGCTCCTTCTAGCAAGCCCTTCTCTTCTTTTTGTCTTCCTACAGTGCTTTGCACACTGCTCTGGTGAATGCCCAGTAAACGTGACTGCCCAGTTGAAGTCAGTGAACTGAGACCCTTCTCGACAGTATCTGTGGGCAGTGAGGCCTTTTCCCACTTTTGTATGAGACACAGACCTGAAGCTTTGACAAAGTAATTTGATTTGCTAAAGCATCTGCCTGCAATGCAGGAGACCCGGGTTCAGTCCCTGGGTTGGGAAGATCCCCTGGAGAAGGAAATGGCAACCCACTCCAGTACTCTTGCCTGGAAAATCCCATGGTCGGAGGAGCCTCATAGGCTACAGTCCATGGGGTCACAAAGAGTCCAACATGACTGAGCAATGACACACGTTTTGTTCATGCCATAAGGCTTTTTTGAATTGCACAAGATATGTTCATCATGGCTGCAGAAGAAGTTGTAATTCTCAGAAAAATGAAAGAAATTTTGAGTGTTTGGTCAGTGAAACGACTTATAAGACTTTGGAATGAGAAGCAACTGGATGCTAAGAAATTGTGCCAGAAATTTCTACTGACCAATATCACTTGCTAAATATTTTCTGAAATAAAGTATAAATGAAAGATAATTTTGATATTTTTTATAGAAAGGAAATTACTATGTATTTTATAATAATTGTAAATGGAGTTTAACCTTTAAAAATTTTGAATCACTATATCGTACACCTATATCATATATTGTATCTTAACTACATTTCAGTAAGAAGTGTTTTATTTGGGAAAAAAAAATGAAATACTGTGACAGCACTTAAATGGCTTTAGCATTACTTTTGTTGAAATGTATATGCATTTTAGTGCTTATGAAACTAAAAATATTTTCTCGATAAGAACCAAATAGAGAAAAAAAATCACAAAATTTTTCTTGCCCAGCTGTTTCCTGTTTTGACCACTATCTATCCTTCAGACATTTTTGTTTATATAATAGGAGAAACATTTTAGGGTGGGTTAGAGAAAAAAATTAGTTTAATTTAGCAATAGTTGTGGAGTCCTTAAATGTTAATAAGTATACTGTGATAGGAGCCATGCAAAACCATACTGTAGTACTTAATTACTTTATTCTAGTGACTAATTTGATTCTTATGAGTAACACTAATGGCTAGAAATTTTCATAACTTAAAATTCCATAACATTGGAATTTTATTTTGCTATGTATTTTTAAAAGTTTCTTTGAATGCAATTCCTAATTCTAATAATATTACTCAATGGAGATACAGACTAGAAAATAAAATCAAATTACTAAATGGCTACTAATAGCTCTCTAATGATTAGTTGCTAATATTAATATGAAGAAATAATTTTATAGGACATTAATATTTTCCTTTTTGCTTTCCTTGCCTTTGGAGTCAGATCTACAAAACATCACTTAGACCAAAGTCAGTGAGGTTATCACCTACATTTTCTTCTAGAAATTTTATGGTTTGAAGTCTTATATTCAAGTCTTGAATCCATTTTGAGTTAATTTTTGTGTATAGTGTAAGGTAGTGGTCTGGTGCTGCTGCTGCTGCTGCTAAGTCGCTTCAGTCCTGTCCGACTCTGTGCGACCCCATAGACGCCAGCCCACCAGGCTCCCCCGTCCCTGGGATTCTCCAGGCAAGAACACTGGAGTGGGTTGCCATTTCCTTCTCCAATGCTTGAAAGTGAAAAGTGAAAGTGAAGTCGTTCAGTCGTGTCCAACTCCTAGTGACCCTGTGGACTGCAACCTACCAGGCTCCTCCGTCCATGAGATTTTCCAGGCAAGAGTACTGGAGTGGGGTGCTATTGCCTTCTCCGAGGTAGTGGTTTAGTTTCATTCTTTTTCATGTGGCTGTCCAGCTTTCCTCACACCACTTATTGAAGACTGCCCTTTCTCCTTTTCATGTTCTTTATTCCTTTGTTGTAAATTGTCCACACCTGTGTGGATTTGTTTCTAGGCTCTCGGTTCTATTCCACTGATCTGTGTGCCTGTTTTTGTGCTAGTACTCTACTCTTTGATTTTTACAGCTTTGTAGTATAATTTGAAGTAAGAAACCATAATATCTCCAGCTTTTTTCTTTCTCAAGATTATTCTGGCTATTTGGGATCCTCTGTGGTCCAATACAAATTTTAGAATTATTTGTTGTAGTTCTGTGAACTATGCCATTGAAATTTTGATTAGATAGCATTGAATATATAGATCACTTTGGGTAATATAGTTATTTTAAAAATATTAATTCTTTCAATCTATAAGCACAGTATATCATTCCACTTATTTTCATCATCCTCAATTTCTTTCATTAGTGTCTTATAGTTTTTAGTGTACAGATTTTCATTTTCTTAGTTAAATTTATTGCCAGGTATTTTATTATTTTTGTTGTAATTATAAATGGGATTGTTTTTCTAATTTTTCTTTCTGATTGCTTGTTGTTAGTGTATAGAAATGCCACAGATTTCTGTATATTGATTTAGTATCATGTGAGTTTATTGAATTCATGGTTCTTTTTTTTGGTGGTTTTTTAGTGTTTTCTTTTTTTTTTTTTTCTGGGGAAATGGCTCGTGGTTTAGTGTTTTCTATATATAGTTTCATGTCATCTGCAAATAGTGACAGTTTTGCTTCTTCCTTTTTAGATACAAGTGCCTTTTATTTCTTTCCTTTTTCTTTGGCTAGTACTTCCAATATAGTGTTGAATCAAAGTGGTGAGACTAAGCATCCTTATCTTGTTTCTAATCTTAGTGGAAAAGCTTTCAGCTTTCCATCCTTGAGTATGGTGTTCACTATGAGTTTGTCATATATGGCTTTTACCATGTTGAGGTACATTCCCTCTATACCCATTTTGTTGAGAGGTTTTTTTTTTTTTTTTTTTAAATCATAAATGGATTTTGAATTTTGTCAGATGCTTTTTCTGTATCTATTGAGAGGATCATGTGTTTCATCCTTCAATTTGCTAAATGATACATTACACTGATTAAATTGTGGATGTTAAACCATCTTTGCATCCTTGGAGTAAATCCCACTTGATTATGGTATATGATCCTTTTACTGTATTCTGGGATTTGGTTTGCTAATATTTTATTGAGGAACAGTTCAGATTATTTAAAAACTTACACAAGAATACTTTTAATATAACATTAAATTTATGTAATTTTACATGATCATGCAATAATGCATGATCATGAGTATTTTACAATTTGCAAAGAAAAAGACTAAAAGTTATACTAATTGATTAACTGTTCTCTTTGACATCTTTCTGCTTTTCTGTATTTTCAAAATGTTCTGCAATTATCATGCAGTACTTTTTATAATCATAATAATAAGCAACAAAAGATATTTTGAAACATGTCCAGCCACGTGTGGCAGCTGACCAAAGCAAAGTCATGACTGCTGTGTAACAAAATGGGGAAAGAAGTGCTACCCTCTGCAAAGAAGACTTGTTCATGTGTGTACATCACACATAGAAAACTCAGTTTTCACATCTGGAAAATGGAGATAACAGGATTTACTCCATCTTGCTAATAGAAATGTAATGAGAATGCAGTTTATGTGACAGTCCTTTAGAAAATAAATTGGACAGTTTCTGAGGCTATGATTTTAGATCAACAATCCATAGCAATTGTGACTGAGATGTGAGTATCTTGAAAAGAAGGACTTTTCTAGTTTGACTTTTTTGTTAGTTTAACTAGAATGTACCTAAGTCTTCCAATTTCATTGTTTAAATATGGTAGTGAGAAGCAGCTCTATTTAGAACTCAAGTGCTTAACTGTAGCAATTATATCTTTCCAGGTGCCCTGTAGAATTTACTTTTGTACTATTATAATGGGATACGTTCTCTTTTCATTTCTTTTTTATTACCCTATGTTTATTGTTGTTAACAGATTCTATTTATAATAGTAATAGTAGCTAGTACTGATGGATGCTAGTCCAAGCCTAGTTCTTATAATTTATGGATATAACTCCTTATAGTCTCACATTAACCCCATGATAAGTACTGTTTCATCCCTATTTTATAGATGAAGAAATGAGGCGCAAGTTAAAACACTTGCCCAGATTCATTTATTCCATAGTGATGGAGGTAGGGTTTGAATATAAACCATTTGGTTGTAGAACCCTTGCTCTTCCCCACTGCTTTGTAATGCAAGGTATGTAGTAATACCAGAGTTATTTTCCTTATATATATTATTTTACTGATCTATTTAAGTCAAATATTTATTTAATAAAAAAGAATTTAGGGAGAGGCTTTTCAGTTACTCCACTTCTCTTCTGTGTGAATAAAAATATCAACCTAATAAAATTGTCCTTTAATATAGTTATAAAAATGTAAAGTAGTGTCCTGCAAATAAGCATTTAAATTAACTATGAAACTAGATTGATTTGCAGTACAGGTAAATTTCCATGACCTCTTTCTCAAGAATAAGCAAATATTTACACAGGCAAAGTCTGTAAGGCCTAACACTGTTTATCTTGGAGGAAAAACTCTGTAGTAGAAGAGTATAAATTGCTTTTTTGTGTCCTTCTTACGGGAACCTAAAGTTGCTTAGTTGTAAAGGGCTCTTCTATTCAGAATGGCTTCCTTGGTGGCTCGGGAGTAAAGAAGCCGCCTGCCAATGCAGGAGATGGTTTTGATCCCTGGGTTGGGAAAATCCCCTGCAGAAGGACATGGCAACCCACTCCAGTGTTTTTGCCTGGGAAACCCCATGGACAGAGGAGTCTGGTGGGATACAATCTATGCAGTCATAAAAGAGTCAGACACGATTTAGCAACTAAACAACAAAAAATTCAGAATGGAGTTTGCCAAAGGGCAGTGGTGGCCCTGAGTATTCCCACAGAATTCTGTAAAATGGCATTAATTTAGTTCTACAAATACTTCTGATGCTCTATTGGCTTACCTGCTCTTTCCTTGGCACAGAGGAGACAAATCCATACAATTAAGGCTTACCCTTTGCCAGACATTCATCTGAGGACTGCCTGGCAGTATCTCAGCCTCTAGGACAACCCCATGAGGTGGGTCTGTAATTGTCATCACCTTCTTTTTCCAGCTGGTAAAGAGGCAGAGTCAAGTTTCAACTTCACAGTCCATCTCCAGAGACATCACTTTTATTTTTTAAACTTAAAAAAAATTATTTTTAAAAATTTAATTAAAAATTTTTTTTTGGCTGCACTGTATGGCTTATGGGATCTCAGTTCCCTGACCAGCGATTGAGCTCAGGTCATGGCAGTGAAAGCTGGGAATCCTAACCACTAGGCAATCAGGGAACTCCTTAAACTATTTTTTAATTTGAGGAATTGAGATATCATATGCATACCGTGAATCTTGTGTACAATTTAGCAAATGATGGTAAACCTATACCTGCACAAAACACACACCCTCATCAAGATACACAGTATTTTCATCACCCTAGAAAGTTTCCCTGTGCCCTGTCTCATCAGTCTTCCCCCACCCCAGAGAACTACTACTTTTATTTCTACGACCATAAGTTAATTTTGCCTATTCTATAATTTCATTTGAGGTGCTTTTGTGCTTGCCTTCTTTCACTCAACATTATATATTTTTTTGAGATGCAACCATGTCATTGCACATCTTGGTAGTTTCTTATTGCTCAGTCTATTCAATTGTATAAGTGTACCAGTTATTCATCTTTTGTCCTGTTGTTGGACAGATGGGCTGTTTCCAGTTTTTAGCTTTATTATGAATTAAGCTGCTATTAACATTTTTGTGCAAAGTTTTTGTGGCTATGTTCTCATTTCTGCAGGATAAATTCCTAGGATTGAAATTGTTAAGTCATAGGGTGGCTAGATATATAACTTTTTAAGAAAGAAACTGCCAGTTTTCCAGAGGTTGTACTGTTCTACACTTCCATTAGCACAGTCTGTTTGTTCCACATCCTCAGCAGCACGTGACATTTCTTTATTATTTTTGTTATTCTTGGGAGTGGTCATGTCAGGCGAGTGGTATTATATTATCATTTTAGTTTGCATTTCCCTGATAAGTAATGGTATTGACCATATACATTTATTTATTGACCATTGATATATTTATAATTTTTAATGTTGTTCATATTTTTATTACTGAGTATGTCTTAATTAATTATATGTATTATGAATATTTTCTCAAGTCTGTGACTTGTCTATTGATTATCTTCATGATGTCTTTCTTTTTTAATTTTCTTCATGATGTCTTTTGTAAGAAAGCTTAAAATTTTGATGACATCTGATTTATCAGTTTTTCGTTTTATTGTTAGTGATGTCTGTGTACCATCTAAGAAATATTTGCATACCTACAGGTCACAGGAAGCCCCCTTGTGGCTCAGAGGGTAAAGAGTCTGCTTGCAATGCAGGAGACCCAGGTTCGATCCCTGGGTTGGGAAGATCCCCTGGAGAGGGAAATGGCAACCCACTCCAGTAATCTTGCCTGGAAAATCCCATGGATAGAGGAGCCTGGCAGGTACAGTCCATGGGGTCACAAAGAGTCGGACACGACTGAGTGACTTCACTTTCACTTTCACAGGTCACAGAGATAGTCTTTCTTTGTAGTTTTAACTTTTATATTCAGTTTTTAGCTTTATATTCTTGGCTTTTATGCTTATGACTATGACCCAGCTGAAAACAGTTTTTGAGTGTAGTGTGAGGTAGGGTTAAGGTCTATTTGTTCCCAAATAGATGTCCAGTAGTTCTAGCACCATTTGTTAAAAAGGCTTTACTTTACATTTTGAATTGTTAAGTAAAACTGCCTCCACAAAGTTGACTAAAGCATGGTTTTGCCTTCAAGAGCTTATAGTCTACAGAATAGCTTTTGTACTGGAATTTATTGCTGACTTTTCATAAAGAATAGCATATCCGACTACTGTGATGCACAAAAACCATTATCCTTTGAGAAATGGAACAAGGCAAAGTTCATTGACCCCTATCCAAGAGTAGTTTAAAATTAATTAATGCAAATTGCTGGTTGTGGTTGGTGCTTTGCCAAGGAATGCAGTACAAGTAATAGTTTAACTTTCAGAGAGTTCTTGTATCTTTGTCCCCAGAAGAAAAAAAACACTTGAATGTGTTCAGCTCTAGATTACTATTAAGGCTTTAAAAGTTGTACCCTTAACTTTAGATGTTCATAGCACGAATAAATATTTTATTTTTGAGGGATTTAAAAATAAACACGTCACTTTTAGATGTAATCCTTTGGATTAATTTTTAAAGAATTTTGTTTTACCATTAACACTTTTTAACAGTTTCAAAGTATAAATGAAACTCTTAATTTTATAGCTCTTAATCTTTCCCTATATAGACACTTATGCTGCAGACATTGCTGTTTTAACACTTGTTATTTGTAGATGACAGCACTTACAGCTGCCACCCATACTCTAGATGCTTTTAGGTGGCAAAGAGATAAGTGAGTTATGGTGAAAGAAGCATTAGACTAGGAGGCTCAAACACCTAGGACTTGGGACTCTAAGCTACTTACTGTGTCAAGGCAGTAATTTCTTTGTGCCTTAATGTCTTCTGGTATGAAATTGGAAGAATCATACTACTTCCTGAGGTCAGTATAAGACATATATACAGTTGTTAAGAATGAAAGCTTTAAGATCAGGGTAGTGAAAGTGAAAATTGTTCAGTTGTGTCTGACTTTTTGCGACCCCATGGACTATACAGTCCATGGAATTCTCCAAGCCAGAATACTGGAGTGGGTAGCTATACCCTCCTCCAGGAGATTTTCCCAACCCAGGGATCCAACGCAGGTCTCCTGCATTGCAGGCAGATTCTTTACCAGCTGAGCCACCAGGGAAGCTCAAGAATACTGGAGTGGGTAGCCTATCCCTTCTCCAGTGGATCTTCCCGACCCAGGAATCAAACCGGGGTCTCCTGCGTTGCAGGTGGATTCTTTACCAGCTGAGCTACCAGGTCACCCTAAAGCAGGGTAAAACGTAGACGCTTTACAATTTTTGACAAGTGCAGTATTTGTCTCATAGGAAGCAACCAACAACTGCTGTTTTGTGTTATTATTTTAACTTTTATTAAAGTATGATTGACTTACAATGTGTTTAATTTCGGCTGCATAGCAAAGTGACTCAGTTATACATGCATCTGTTCTCTTCCATATGCTTTATCACAGGATATTGAACGTAGCTTCCTGTGCTGCACAGTAGGCCCTTGTTGTCTCCCCATCCTGTATGTGATAGTTTGTACCTGCTAAGCCCAAACTCCCAGTCTTTCCCTCGCCTCCTCCACTCCCCCCTTGACAACCACAAGCCTGTTCTCTACATCTGTAAGTCTGTTTTCGTTATTATTTTATAAAGAAAAATATCTGGCATACAAAGTCAAAGTCTTTTGAAACTATGAGTATTCTACACGTATTATATTATATGACAGAATGAATTTGATATTTATTGGCAGGCTGAGTAGAATTTAAATCAGTATTAGAGAACTGATTATAGATTCATGGGACTAAATGTGAGAAGAAGGTTAAGGTAATTCATCCATGAAAGAAAATAAATTTCTAATATAGAAGATAGTAGAAATAGTAAGTTTTACCAACACTGGCAGAGAAATATGAACCACTCACAAAGTGCTGTTATAATAAAAATAGGCATAGATAGAAATCTGGAATTTATGAATGGTTAAGTCTTCTGCAATGGTTAGACTTTTTTAAACTTGTGGTTCTGTTTTTTCTTCTTAAAAATCAATACAAATCCACTCCACAACCACAAATCTCTTTGAGATAAATCTTTGCTAGCCTTGGGCTTTTTTTGTAAGGCTGGTATGGGACATCACCCTTAAAATCCTCAAGATTTCTGTCTGATTGAATGATCTGAAGGCACCATCTTAGATCTTTCTGAGATCCTAGCAACTAATTGGAGAAGGCAATGGCACCCCACTCCAGCACTCTTGCCTGGAAAATCCCATGGACAGAGGAGCCTGGTAGGCTGCAGCCCGTGGGGTCGCTAAGAGTCGGACACGATGAGCGATTTCACTTTCACTTTCCACTTTCATGCATTGGAGAAGGAAATGGCAACCCACTCCAGTGTTCTTGCCTGGAGAATCCCAGGGATGGGGGAGCCTGGTGGGCTGCCGTCTATGGGGTCGCACAGAGTCGGACACGACTGAAGCGACTTAGCAACAGCAGCAGTAGCAGCAACTAATTGTATAGAACCACCCACCGGAATTTGACTTTTGCTCTGAGACCCTTTGTTAATTTGAGAATTTTGGAGAGGGTGGTGTAAGAAGCAGTTTTATTGGGTTTAGCTCCTTTACATTTAACGATTCTTCCTTTAGCTGTTGTCTCTCCTTTATATTTTACTATGAGCGGCAAGGAGACCCCAAGCAGCAGTGTCAACACCATGTGGAAATATCCTTAGCCAGAACATTCATTTCACTGAGTACATTTTCTACTTTCCGTGTTAACCACCAGTGATAGTGTTGCTAAGCTTTCTGCTGCTTCATAACAAGGGTGTGCCCTTTTGTCTACTTTCCAATAATATTTTTCTCACTTTTCTTTAAGCTTTCACTGACAGCCTTTTGAAGGGTACAACACTTTGGCTAACAGTCCTGAAAGCCAAGGCAGATCCTGAAGGCGCTTGCAACTGGAGGCTGTCAGCTAACTGTATTTCCTGCTGCTGATTCTCTCCTGAAGGGGGATTTGAGCAGTGTACCTCCATGGCCACCACATGTGACATTCATGCCAAGCCATGTTCTACCACTTTTTTCCAATCTTGTCACCTAACTTTGCCTATGTCTCACTGTATGATTTGGTTACACAGAAATTGTACTACCTCAAAGTCACACAAAATATTGACATATTTCAGGTTGAGTTAGGTGCCTCTCAGCACCCTATAATAATATTGATAATAATATAAATACTTTCTGGCACTCTAGAATCTGTCACCATATTTATGACATTCTGTGATACTTGGATTCAGATCTTGACTTTGACACTAATCAGCTACATGACCTTGGTCAAGTTATTTGGTTTCTCTGTGTCTCAGCTTCTTCATTTTTAAAATGGGGGAAATAATATTCTTTTCATAGAACTGTAGGGATTAAATCAAATAATAACAGGTAAGTGCTTAGAACAGAGCCTAGTCTGTAATAAATGTTCAATAACTATTAGCTATGATCATTAAAGGATTCCCAGGTAGCTCAATGGTAAAGAGTCTGCCTGCAATGCAGGAAACCCAAGTTTGATCCCTGGGTTGGGAAGATCCCCTGGAGAAGGAAATGGCAACCCACGCCAGTATTCTTGCCAGGAAAGTCCAATGGACAGAGGAAGCTGGCGGGCTACAGGTCCGTGGGGTCACAGAGGCAGACACAACTGAGTACACACGCACACACACATGATCATTGATGATCTGAACTGACAGGACACGTTGAATTTGGTGGCTGGAGTGCAGGGTAAAACTGACAGGTAACTCTGACCTCTCAAAGTACTTATGTTTTTAGGGCCAGAGTGCAGAAATGCCATCCCACGAGGCTGTGAGTAGACGGATGTCATCAGGAAAAACTTTATCCACCTTTTCCTCCCTTCTGGTCTAGGTCTGCAGGACAACCCATGGTTCTGTGACTGCCACATTTCCAAAATAATATCATTGTCAAAAGTCGCTGACCCTGCAATAGTACTTCTCGATCCGATGATGGTGTGTAGTGAACCGGAACGCCTCACAGGGATTTTGTTTCAGCGGGCTGAACTGGAGCAGTGTGTGAAGCCATCAGTGATGACCTCGGCTACCCAGATCACATCAGCTCTGGGCAGCAACGTCCTGCTGCGGTGTGACGCCACTGGCTACCCCACCCCGCAGCTCACGTGGACCAGACCAGATAACTCGCCAGTCAATTATACAGGTATCTTCTTAATGCAGGCCTTTGAAATAAGGTGTTTACAAATGTGTGACCTTAATCTTGTGTTTTTGTATGGTTTGAGATTGTCTGGCTATTTCAAGTAAAATATTGCTAAGAGTGTTGAATGGAAAAATTTTGAAAGGTACTCTTTACTGATCAATATTTTCCTCCGTTTGTCTGATTAACTACATAGATGAAATTAGACAATCTGACTTTTTTTTTCTTAGATGGAAAACAACATGATTCAGCATTTGGGTGGTTGCACATAGGCCTCTGTCTTTAACTTTCCTCTATCAGAGGAAAATTAAAAAAAAAGAAACTCATGGTTTACCAGGTTATCTAAATGAAATATACTGTGAAAGAAAGGAACAGAAATTATGACTCCTCCATGCTAGAAAACAATCCATGATGCCTTCTGACTGTGTGGATGGTTGGCATTTTATTACAATGAAAAAATATTTTGAGAAGTATTTAAATAATATCTTGTGATAAACATTTTATAGAATCACATTGGGTTAAAATCGGAAGGGATATCTGAGATCACTTTGTCTTATCCCCTTATTTAAAAAATGTGGAAACAGAGGTCTAAAAACTGATAGCTTGTCTAGAATCACATACTAGTGACGAAAGTTTACTCAGGCCCAAGTTTCTTAATTCTCAGCCGCATGTATTTTTAAAATACTATTTCCCATACAAACCTCATGTCACCTGGCATGCCCTGGATTTCCGTATAAACCATTTACAGAACCATCGCCTGCCTTCAGAGACTTGCAGTGTGCCACTTCTCTCTTCGCTTATGTGAGAGATATACGTGTAGGACCAGAAGTTGTTTACTCTTCAGTTGGCATGTTGCTTGAGTCCTTCCTTTCTTTTTTTCTCACAGAGTATGCATTTTTCTTTATTCCAGTAATTCAGGAATCTCCAGGGGAGGGAGTCAGATGGTCCATAATAAGCTTGACGGGCATTTCTTACATGGATGCTGGGGATTACAAATGTAAGGCCAAAAATTTGGCTGGGATGTCAGAAGCTGTGGTCACTGTGACAGTGGCCGGTGTTGTCACAGCCGCCATCTCATCAGATACTTCTGAAAGAAGAACTGGGGATCACCCTGGACAAGAGGTCCAGCCGGGATCCAGAAGCCCTGCATCTCTGCCTGGCTCGTCACCGTCTCCCTGGCCTTATTCCTCGTCTTCTTCCACTTTTCCTCCTACTTCACCTTCATCTCCTCCCTCCACTGCTTCCTGCTCCTTGTCTCCTTTCTTCTCCCCCACTGTTTCTCCAGCTACAACTCCAAGCACTAGAATATCCGCAAGCACCACCATGGCTAACCGACAGTCGCTCAGCCCAGATGGGAAAAGAAGTGCTAAAGCAGAGATGGGTGGTGGGAAGCTTCCCCCAGCTAGTGCAAGTAGAGGAGAAGAGTTAGCACTGTTGGATCGAGCCCTGTGGATGGAAGCGAATGCCACAATAGAAAACCTCCAGGTGGTCAGCGAAACAGAAGAAAGCGTGATTTTGACATGGGACACCATTAACACCACCCAGAACTCGGAAGTGACCGTGTTTTATTCCAAATATGGTGAGAAGGACCTGCTGCTGCTTAATGTGAACTCCAGCAAGAACCAAGTCACCATAAACGGCTTGCTGCCTGGTTGGCAGTATATAGCATGTGTCTGTCCAAAGGGAATGCCTCCCCAGAAAGACCAGTGTGTCACCTTTTCTACTGACAGAGCTGCAGAAGGAGATTCTCAAGAGTTTTTCCTGATGGTGCTGAGTGGTGCTGCCTGTGTTGCTGTCTTGCCGTTGATTTTTTTCCTGTTGTACAAAGTTTGCAAACTTCAGTGTAAGCCAGACTCCCTCTGGGAAGAGGATTTGGCAAAAGAAACTTATATCCAGTTTGAGACGCTGTCCCCCAGGTCTCAAAGTGTAGGGGAACTGTGGACGCGAAGGCCCAGAGCCGAATCAGAGAAACTGCCGCTTTGCTCTAGGTCAAGTGTGGAGTCTCCTGACTACTAAAAGTGAGGGTTCTGGATCAGAGTATTATTGCTAAGGTTTTACAGCTCAGGCACATGTGAGCTCCACAGAATTTCTTTCACAAAAGTAAGGATCTAGGGGTATCATTGACCCTCTGTTTGGATGACTTTTGGACGCTTTTCACATCCTTTATGAAAAAAATCACAGATGGAGTGCTTTTAAGTGTGTTTAAAAAAATCATGAGACTGCTGAACTGAAAAGACAAATAATTTTGATTTTTTTTCTGTAGAAAATGTCCATAGAAATCATTTTTAGGGTAGTGCTAAGTCAGTTAATAATATATTTTAGGATAATGCTTTAGTTCTTAAAAATAAATTCATGTGAAAAGAGTCATAAAAAGTAAACTCTGAATTTTAAAAAGATAGCTTTTTGGGGCAGTGAAGAAAGATTAGTACAACCAGTTAAGCCTTGATGTTCCTTCTTGTTCAAAGTGCTCTATGGCATTTGCTGTGCCCGTTTGCTGCCATTGCCTGGTAGTGTGGAACAGTACATAATTTTGCTTTCGCTATGGTTAAATGCAACCCAGTGGACGGGGAGGGCTCCAGCTCTTAGTACCATTATGCATTATAATATAGTATAGTGGTATTCGTATTGAAAGTATGAAAAAAAATTTCTCTTGTCCTTAGAAATATGGGTACTAGCAAAAATAAGTTAAAAAGAAGATCATGGCAAATAGTAAGACCATTTTGAAAAGACAGTAACTGTTGCATTCTAATACATCTGCTAACAGACTGTGTGGGGTCTTTTTAAAAAATGCACTCATTTTAAAACAATCTCTTTAATAGTTTTATATTTACACTTCTTTTCCCCTTCCCTCTTTTCTTCTCTCCCTCCCCTCCCCCTACTTCCTTCACTTTTTTTTTTTCTTCTGCTTTGTCAGAAAATATTCATGCAGCCAAAGGACCGTGGCTAAAGAGTTTGTCTTTTGCCATGTTATATTTTGAATACCTGGATAAAGGAATGATCTTTGAAAGTCTTTTAGATCCAAAAAGGATGTCTTAGGATTTTAAAAGAGCAAATTCAGTGGATTGATTTAGTCAAACTCAAGGTTAAAAACATCAGGGAAATTTGATTGGAGTGGGCCACATGATTAGATAGGAAAGGGAATTGATAAAATTTAGCTTTTCTAAAGAAATTTTTTAACCATATTTACTAAATATTATATTCTCTACATTGAAGATTTTGGAGTATAGAGCAGATTTATAAAGGTGTCATGAAATATACTGAGAAGCAAGTTCTAAGAAAATATTATATTTTACATAAGAAACAAATAGGCTTTAATGTAACACATTGTGGAAATCATAATAAAAGCAGCCAGAGGATGAAAACCTTCTCATTCCAAATGGCTTTTAGTTAAAAAGAAAAAGAGAAATCTAGTTTCACTGTTATCTGTATTAGAAGATTGGCATGGATGGATGTCCCGCTCAGAACTCCCAAACCTCGCCTTCTCATCTTCTTTTCTGTCCTTTCCAACCTGTTTGACCTTGGTGCTTTCATCACTATGTGCATTGTCTAATGATCTAACAGTTTTAAATTCAGTATTCATTTTTTGGATTTTTTTAAAAATAAAATACCTTTTAAAGACAGTTTTGTGTTCAACTTATGTTACATGATTTATTTTAAATTTGATGATAGCAAAAACGTGCATTTCTTTACTCTAAAAGCATCATGGAATTTCATTGCCATATTTAAAAAGTTCATATAAACAGACTGCCAAAATACTACCACCTTAGAAATAATATAGCTGTGGGCGAATGTTACAGACTGTTGAGCCAAAAGACACCCAAAGTGTACAAAGGCAGGCTATTCGTCAAGAAAAGATACAAGGATCAGTTCAGTTCAGTCACTCAGTCATGTCTGACTCTTTGCGACCCCATGAATCACAGCACGCCAGGCCTCCCTGTCCATCACCAACTCCCGGATTCACCCAAACTCATGTGCATCAAGTCGGTGATGCCATCCAACCATCTCATCCTCTGTCGTCCCCTTCTCCTCCCGCCCCCAATCCGTCCCAGCATCAGGGTCTTTTCCAATGAGTCAGCTCTTCGCATGAGGTGGCCAAAGTATTGGAGTTTCAGCTTCAACATCAGTCCTTCCAATGAACACCCAGGACTGGTCTCTTTTAGGATGGACTGGTTGGATCTCCTTGCAGTCCAGAGGACTCTCAAGAGTCTTCTCCAACACCACAGTTCAAAAGCATCGATTCTTCAGCACTCAGCTTTCTTCACTTGGATCATCCTGCTGAAATGAATTACTGACTGCTCTCATAATTAAAATCAAGTGCAGCCTGGACTTCATTTTGGCCAGCAAGGAAAAGCTAATTGGTGGTGGAGAGGGGATAGGAATGGCAGGAGAAAGCACCCAGGTCATCCTCAACTTGGACTTGGCACAGCAGGTGAGTCACAAGCAACTTGTTACTCATAGTGAGAGCAAATTGTAAATCATCTAGTTTCTAAAAATACATACGTTTGAATGTAGGGTTATCCTGATGATATCATTGCTCTTATGTTCTTACAAGTATGTGCTTCCTTGAGTGGGAGGGGAAGGCTGATATAGCAAGCAGCATGGAATTCCACACAAGCAGCAGCCCGTTTTTCACTATCACTATATGCTGGTGGCTCAGATGGTAAAGAGTGCCTGCAATGCAGGAGACCAGGGTTTGAGCCCTGGGTCGGGAAAATCCCCTGGAGAAGAGCATGGCAGCCCACTCCAGTATTCTTGCCTGGAAAATTCCATTGACAGAGGAGCCTGGCAGGCTACAGCCCATGGGGTTGCAAAGTCAGATACAACTGAGCAACTGACATATATGCATTGTGAAGAGCAGTCATAAATGATAAATAGTAATATATCTGGTAATTAAATATGATTACAATATGTTACTTTCAGACAAAATATATTTGAAGTTGTAAAACTCGGGATACATGGTGAGGGAGTGTCACATATGAGGCTGTCATCAGTGATGTGCTGTGACATACAGAACATTGAGAGCACCAAGCAAACTGTTCACAGTGTCTGGAAAAGCAAACCCTGAAGAGAGAGAGGTGTCTTGGGAAACTTTTGCAAAAAGTTCAAAGAAGAAACTTTTGAGCCAGGGACTTGAATCCAAAAAGGGATTATGGCTAACAAAGAGAGATTTTAAACACAAACACACATACCCACCCACACACACTTCTGCTGAATAATTATGAAATAATTTTAATAAAGTGAGAGAAAGCTTAGGAAAGTTGAATGGTTGTTTAGTAATCTCAAATTTCAAACTGTATGTATAAAAGATATAAAGAAGAAAGAGTAGCTAAGATAACTGTAGAAATTAGGAAATCTATTATAAAAATGTTGTAAATTAAGGCCCTAAGGTTAAGGGACAGAGACTTGTGACTTTCTGTTAGAGACCATTTCATGCTGTTGAAGGCATTTGTGAACACACTTATATAACAGGTGAAGAAACCAAATCTTGAAAAGTATCTTAATAAGATGGCATATTGAAGCTAAATGTAAATTTTTATGTTTTGATTAGCATAAATATGGATGTTCAAGTAAAAAGCAAAATTCATGACTTCAGTTGATTACAATCATTCAATGAACTGATACAGTTATGTATGCATATGTGTGTGAGTCCTGTGTGACTCTTTTGAGACCCCATGGATTGTGGCCTGCCAGGCTTCTCTGTCCTTGGAAGTTTCCAGGCAAGAACACTGGAAAAGTGAAAGTGAAAGTCACTCAGTCGTGTCTGACTCTTTGTGACCCCATGGACAGTTCGTGGAATTCTCCAGGCCCCAGAGTACTGGAGTGGGTAGCCTTTCCCTTCTCCAGGGTATCTTCTTGACCTGTAAATCGAACTGGGGTCTTCTGCATTGCAGGTGGATTCTTTACCAACTGAGCTATCAGGGAAGCTCAAGAACACTGGAGCTGGTTGGCATTTCCTGCTCCAGGGAATCTTCCTGATCCAGGGATGGAACCCACGTCTCCTGCTCTGGCAGGTGGATTCTTTACCACTGCACTGCCTGGGCTTCCCCAAGTTATGTATGGTAACTGCTAAAAATGCTAGCATTAGGTTACTCTAGCATAGGTAACTGGAGAAGGCAATGGCACCCCATTCCAGTACTGTTGACTGGAAAATCCCATGGATAGAGGAGCCTGGAAGGCTGCAGTCCGTGGGGTAGCTAAGAGTCAGACACAACTGAGCGACTTCACTTTCACTTTCACTTTCATGCATTGGAGAAGGAAATGGCAACCCACTCCAGTGTTCTTGCCTGGAGAATCCCAGGGATGGCGGACCCTGGTGGGCTGCCGTCTGTGGGGTTGCACAGAGTTGGACACGACTGAAGCGACGTAGCAGCAGCAGTGTAGGTAACAGATCAAAGAAGGCAAGTGGTCTGTTATCCTCTGCATTAATAGAACATTTCTACACGATCACGTTTAATTTGGGGTGCCAAATTTAAATAATTATGAACCTTGATCACAACTATGGGCTGTCCATTAGAAAGCAACTAAGATCACCCACTCCAGTGTTCTTGCCTGGAGAATCCCATGGACGGAGGAGCCTGGTGGGCTGCTGTCTATGGGGTCGCACAGGGTTGGACATGACTGAAGCGACTTAGCAGCAGCAACAAGATCACCAAGCATTTGGAAACTTTATCATGCATGAAAGGGTTCAGGATCTGGAGCACAGACTGTGGGGAGACCAGACTAACTTAGTGCAGCACAAGGTGCTAACTCTTCCCTGGAGGACTATGTTTAGGGCCATCTGCTTGGGTTGTTAAAATGGAGGCTACTAGGTTCTACAAGTAGAAATATGAATTCCGCAGCCTGGGGTCTTGGAAACTGCACTTTGATACTCAACCCAGGGGAGTGATGAAGGTGATGTAATGACTTTGAGAAACACTGTTTTGTGCAATGGATATAGAAGCAATATTGGGATGACAAAGAAGCAGAACTACTCCACATTAAAAACAAATTTTTTTTTTCTAACAATCAGAATTAGAAAACAGTGGAGTAAGTCATATTGTCATAATATTACTCAGGACTTTCATAGATATTCCAGAAGTCAGGAATGATGAAAGATACCCTAAAGGACATTGTGGACTAAAAAGTTCAGTCATTTGGGCTGTAGCAGAAAGAAAGGAATATCAATAAAATTGTATCCTTTGGTTTCAGTGGAAGAGAATGCTAATATTTATATTAAGTAGCTTCTTTTGTTTAATTATAATAAAATTTATTTCATGTGTAAACATCTGAGTCTTAATTTGTTTAAATAGTGGAAAAATTAGGCTACAAACTATCAGGTAGGTTTGTGTTGTCCTCTTTTTATGCAATTAATTTCAACTAAGTGGTTGGATGCAGCAGCAGCAGCAGCAGCTAGTCGCTTCAGTCATGTCCGACTCTGTGCAACCCCACAGATGGCAGCCTGTGGGCTGCCCCACAGGCTCCCCCATCCCTGGGATTCTCCAGGCAAGAACACTGGAGTGGGTTGCCATCTCCTTCTCCAATGCATGAAAGTGAAAAGTGAAAGTGAAGTCGCTCAGTCATTTCCGACTCTTCATGACCCCATGGACTGCAGCTCACCAGGCTCCTCTGTCCATGGTATTCTCCAGGCAAGAGGACTGGAGTGGGGTGCCATTGCCTTCTCCAAAGTGGTTGGATGAGAGTCACTGTAATTTTTCTTTTCCTTGATACAGGTTATAACACAGATGACTCATTCCTTAACTATTCAGAAAAAAAGCCCAATGTTTTTATGAATTAATTTGATATAATTTATAAACACAGTTAAGTCTTTACATCAAAGCAGCAATTTTCTGATCATTGGCATTATTTTAATATACCATTTATTAAGTGCGCTAGTTGTTTTTATCTTAAGGAATTTCCAAAGTATTTAACACTGTGACAATAGTAAGGAGTTAAATTCTTGAAGTAATTACATAGATAAGCATTGATGCTGGGTTTCTTATCATATTCTCTGTGATTCCTAGGAACTAAGCAAAAAGGGTAAAAGTACAGAAGAATTTTGAAAGAAAGTATCTCAAAAACAAGATAGCAATCTGAGGATAATGGTAGCCACCTGAATCCTCTTATTTTCATGCATTCGCCCCTCAAAAGAATCTATTAGTTTAACTAAAAACTCAAAACCCCTTCATATGACCACATTTTTAGCATTAATAGGAGATAGAGAATACCATGAACTTTGCAGTGCTTGTAAGAGAAATAAACATCAAATTCCAAAGATGTCTTGCCGTTGCTGCAAGCCTGGAGAGCAAGAGAAGGAAGAGAAGGAAGGTGAGCGTCAAAGGACACCTTTTAAGAATTATAGATCAGATGTGTGTTTGCTCAGTTGCTTCAGTTGTGTCTGACTCTTTGCGACCCTACAGACTGTAGCCCTCCAGGCTCCGCCGTGCGTGGGATTCTCCAGGAAGAATACTGGAAGGGTTCTCCAGGGGACCTTCCTGACCCAGGGATCAAATGTCTCTTGTCTCCTGCATTGGCAGGTGGGTTCTTTACCACTAACACCACTTGGAAAGCCTATAGATCACATAGTAAAATGTTAAGTGGGGTGGGGGGAGCAGAGATTTAAAGGTATTTAAAAAGACTCTTTAAAGCAACAAAAACAAATTGCATGCCTTCCTTAAAAAACAAGGGAAATTAAGACAAACAAACAAAAAAGGCAGGCAAGCCACCAAATGCAGAAAGATTAAAACCATTACTCTTTAAAGACAATGAAAAACATCCTCAGGGCCTCCAAGCAAAAAAAAAAAAAAAAAATCAAATTAGTTATAAGGTTAAGGAAATTAGGCTGCCATTGGACTTCTAAAAAGCCAAATATAAAGCAAACTACAGCAGAGCTGTGTTTTCAGAAAATTCAAGGAAAGAAGATACCGTCTACTACTATACCATCCTGAATGTGCCCAATCTCATCTAATCTCAAATGCTAAGCAGGGTCGAGCCTGGTTAGTACTTAGACCAGAGAAAATGAAAGCCAAAACACTTCTATACAGCTATGCTGGCTTTTAAGACTAGAAGAGATAAAAAACTGTTTTCTCTATTTCCTAAGAGGTTTAAACTTTGTGACTCAAAATTTAGTGATTTAAAACATTATATTTTGCACATGATTTTGTGGGTGAGGAATTTGGAAAAAGCTCTACTGGTTGGTTCATTTCTGATCCTATGGTGTCAGCTGGGATAGCTTGGTTGGATGATACACTTCAAAGATGGCTTCTCCAAGCATGTCCAGTGCCTTGGTGGGAATGAGGCATGGAAGGCTGAGTCCCTTCCCTTCTCTGTGGTTTCAGGGCTCTGCACACGGTCTGTTGTGGTCAGACTCCTGTGTGGTGGGATGTCATGTCAATGGTATTTGACATGTCCAAATCTGTGATCTGTGATATCAGAATATTGTACATAAAGGCAGTGTTCACCAATTTTTATTTTCCTCAATGTTTTTATTAGAAATGAATGTTGAAATTTTTCAGAGGCCTTTTCAGAACAATCAATGCATTAATATATTTGTATTAATAAATTTTCTAACATTGAATCATCTTTGCATTTATTTATAAACCCTTCTCATTTTGAGATAATTATAGATTTACAAGTAGTTGTAATTGGGAAAGTGTGGGGATATCTCTTTTCAGCCCAGGAAGGGTGAAAATCCAGGGTCCCCAGTTGGTCTTTGCTGGCATGGGGTGGGGGTGGGACCCAGGTTTTTCTGTGATATTTTGTTGGAGGAGGGCACTTATTATCCAAATGATTTCCGTCTTGCTAGGCTATGATTTCTAGTTCTTTGGCTAAGAGAGTCAGTTTTTGTTCTTACTGTGTTTATCTATGCCTATTGAAATTTCTGGATTGCCAGCTTCTTCAGTTCCAAGTGTGGGATACAGAGGCAAAAAGAAAACCCATGGAACTCACCATCATTTTATTCCTTGGGTCTTCTCTCCACCTTTCAGTTTTCTTATGTTTGATTTATATATAAAGTCCAGGGTTTTTAATTCTACTGAACAGAAGAAATAAAGATAAGCCTGTTTATCCTATCTTTCTAGAAGTGAAATTTCCCCTCAAATATCTTTTGAATATAGCCCTTTATGTATACTCTGTCTAGGGGGAGAAAATGACCTGCAAATGAATCTTGAATTCTTTTTTTTTTCTTTTCAGATTTGCTTTTCAGAGTATTATAGGAGCAGCAATTCTAAAATTATTTCTTATGAGCTGTAGGAATAAGTAAATGAGTGAATGGATTCATATTCTTGGAAACCAAGGTTTTTTCTGTGCAGGAAGATACAAATACAAGATAGGGAAAGGCAAGAAACAACCTTGTGAGGTGGATTGAAATTTGAAATTGGAGGTATGAGCTGATTATTTCACGTCTATCTATCAATATCATCTATCTATGTACTTATGTTTTTCCTCTCTTAGCACTGTCTTTGCAACAGCTAGAAGCAATTACACTCCAGCAATAATGAGCACACCCAGCACCAAACTCTTGTCTTCTAATATTATGCCGCACTAAGAGAAACCCGCGTTTCCGTGGAGAAATAGCTGATTCAAGACTGTGATGGGGAAGATAACATCTTTTTGTGCCGGAATATAAGTAAAAGTGTTAGTCACTCAGTCGTGCCCGACTCTTTGCGACCCCATGGACTGCAGCCCACCAGGCTCCTCTGTCCATGAGATTTTCCAGGCAAGGATACTGGAGTGGGTTGCATAAGGAGGTACTCAAATGATAGGAAAAATAAATCAAGCTTGAAGGCTCTCCTGGCTAAAACTGGAAAAATTTAAGCATAAACACAAATAAAGACAGTAATAGTTTATAAACCAATAGAAATCCATGAGTCTTTACTTATAGTTTATAGTAGACAGAAGGTAGATAGATAGATAGGTAGACAGAGATGGGAAGTGAAAGCTCTTCCTTATAGCAGAAAGCTGACTGATAAATCAGGAGTCACCATTTTCTAATCATTATGGTAAAGATTGGTTTGGGTGAGAATCATCAATGGGTCATAAATCCAGGGGAAATTTTTGAGGAGAATTAGGATATTTTCATGGTCTCTAAATGCCTCCCCACAGCTTGCTCACTACTGCAATGGGAAAAAATAGTTACTATGCAGTGGATGAGCAGAATCCTTTGACTGGATAGCAAAATGAATGTCACTGATGGGAGACACCAGACATAACCTGCCCCTATATACCATTTCATGAGAAGGATACAATATCACTTATGTAGTGTTTCTAGATGGGGATCCAATAGACTGAATCTAATCATGAGAAAATAGCAGATAAACCCCAATTGAAGAACATTCTCAGAAATAATAAGAATTATTCCAGATTAAAGGAGAACAAAGACTGAATAACAACTAAATGCAATATATTATCCTGGACTGGATCCTGGACTCTGAAGAGTAAAAGTATATAGGACATTATTGAGATAATTGATGAAACTGGGATAAGGATGACTGATTAGGTAAAAGCAATATATTAATATTAAATTCTCTGAATTTAATAGCTATACTAAGGTTATAAAAGAGAAAAAAGTCAATATTTGTGTTCCTTGTTTAGTAACTAAGTCATGTCTGACTCTTTTGGAGACCCCATGGACTGTAGCCCACCAGGCTCCTCTGTCCATGGGATTTTCCAGGCAAGAATACTAGAGTGGATTGCCTTTACCTTCTCTAGGGGATCTTCCCAACCCAGGGATTGAACTTGGGTCTCCTGCATTGGCAGGCATATCTTTACCACTGACCTACCTAGGAAGCCCATTTGTGTTTTTAGGAGATGCATATATACTATTGAAAAGTAAAGGAGTGTGCTGTGTTATGATTTATGCAACCCAAACTTCAACATATGTTTGGAGGAAACAAGAGATTGGTAGAGCAAATGTGGCAAAATGCCAGCAACTGGTGAGTGTGGATAAAGGATCTTTTGGAGTTCATTTGCAACCTTATTGTGAGTTTGAAATTGTTTCCAAAAATAAGAAAAATTATTTTTTTAAAAAGGAAAAAAAGAAATACAGGATAGTTGATCAAAGATTAGAATGAAATAGGGAAGAGAAACCCAGCTAAAGCTTCACCTCTGAATTACAGACAGAAATCTGTTATGAAACTATTTTTTCAGCTTGACAGAGCTTATGATTATCATTTTTCACATGTTCAATCTGAACTAGAAAATACACCAGAGCTTAAGTGAACGTAGGCGATTAGATCAGGTTCCTAAGCTTAAGGAAAGATGAACATTTAAGGAAAAGTAGTGAAAATTGGCAATGGCATCCCACTCCAGCACTCTTGCCTGAAAAATCCCATGGAAGCAGGAGCCTGGTAGGCTGCAGTTCATGGGGTCGCTAAGAGTCGGACACGACTAAGGGACTTCACTTTCACTTTTTACTTTCATGCATTGGAGAAGGAAATGGCAACCCACTCCAGTGTTCTTGCCTGGAGAACCCCAGAGACGGGGAAGCCTGGTGGGCTGCCGTCTATGGGGTCACACACAGTCGGACACGACTGAAGTGACTTAGCAGCAGCAGCAGCAGCAGTGAAAATTGACTCTGATATTAGTGCAATTTAGGTGAATCTTCAGATAGAATTCAATGGTGCATATATATTATTAGAATATGACTGCTTTAGGCAGGCATTTTTGGTATTTGTTTTAATATGATCTTTGCCATATGTTAGGGTCCAAACACAGCAACTGATTCTCTTTCTTCTGGACAAATGGAGTAGTTTCCTTATCCCAAGGAAATACTTACAAATTCAACATTCATTGAATTCTCTTTCCTTAGGACTCCTTCACCTCCCTTCCCGTGAAGCCCTGCCAAGCCTGATATCCTTTTACTTTTAGCAGAATCTTATTTCACTTTAGCAATCTGCACATTTGTAAAGTTGGATACCTAGGGTTTTATTGTTCAAAACCTTGCTCAAGGGGTGTATCCCAGCTTCTTGACTTCTTTAAATATGCGTGTGCATCTGTGTGTTCATGCTTATGTGCATACATGACAGTCTGCTCCTAGATAAACTGGCCCTGCGCTGCTCTCTTGGAATTCAAATAAAGTTCTTGATGTATGGCTACAAGTTTCTTCATTGTGGTCAAGTTTTAGAGGTCAAACTCTCAGAAGGAAACAACCATGTCTGTCCGTTTGCCAGGTGTTTAATGAGTGTTATGATGACCAGCGAAATTCTTCTGGAGAATAGTTTTGTGATTCTGATATCCACTAATATATTTACTAAGTATGAGCTATATTATTATCTTTTTCTCAATGGCAGTAAACAAAATCCTTACAAAGGATGATAGAAGATGTACATGTAATACTGAGGAGTGGAGGGGTGTGATGTATTATGATGTATGCAATCTATTCTTCAATATATATTTCAGAAGAGCAAGAGGTTAATGATGCACATGTGGCAAAATGTTAACAACTGGTGAAGGTGAATAAAGACCATTTTTGGGAGTTATTACCCTGCCAAGAGAACCAAGGTCTCCTTACAGTCCTGTAAATGGCCAAACATTTCTTTATAATTTCAATTTGAAGTAATTTTTTCCTCACTGAGATTGAATATCTATATATTTTGGTTGTCTATATTTCTTTTGTGAATAGCTTATTTTTTGACTTTTACATTTTTCTACTGGGGATTGGTGGTCTTTGCCTTTTTAATTTGCCCAAGAATAGTTAAATATTAAGGATATTAACTGTATATCATATATATATATATATATCAGAAAAATTCTTACCTGGCTTTTTATATATATCTTTTAGCTTTATTTATGGTGTTTTGCACAGAGGTTTGTCACATAGTTAAATCAGTCACATTCATACTTTTTTTTTTTTTAATTTCTGGCCTTATTATTGTGATTAAAAAGCACCCCCATCCCCAAATTGCATATATATTTTCAAAATGCTCTCCTGCACTTATTATAGCTATATTTTACTTTGAGGTTTTTAAAATTTATTTATTTGTAATTGAAGGATAATTGCTTTACAGTGTTATGTTGGTTTCTGCCAAACATCAACGTGAATCAGCCTTAGCTATACACATGTCCCCTCTCTTTAACCTCCCTCTCACCACTCTCCCCATCCACCCCTCTTGGTTGTTACAGAGCCCCAGTTTGTGTTCCCTGAGTCATACAGCAAACTCCCATTGGCTATCTATTTTACATATGGTAATGTAGGTTTCCATGTTACCCTCTCCATACCTCCTACCCTCTACTTCCTCCCCCAACTTTGAGTTTTTAATTTCTAGACAATTTTAATGTATGTATGATATGAAGTAGAGAACAGATATAATACAAATTATCAGTGAATTAATATTAATTTAGTTTTGACTGCAAGGAGATCCAACCAGTCCATCCTAAAGGAAATCAGTCCTGGGTGTTCATTGGAAGGACTGATGTTGAAGCTGAAACTCCAATACTTTGGCCACCTGATGCGAAGAACTGACTCATTTGAAAGACCTTGATGTTGGGAAAGATTGAACGCAGGAGGAGAAGGGGACGACAGAGGATGAGATGGTTAGATGGCATCACCGACTCAATGGACATGAGTTTGGGTAAACTCTGGGAGTTGGTGATGGACAGGGAGGCCTGGTGTGCTGCGATTCATGGGGTCGCAAAGAGTCGGACACGACTGAGTGACTGAACTGAACTGAACTAGTTTTGAAATTTTAAAAATACTCCTTGTAAGTTTATAATAAGAGAATCAGACTATATATGTTTGAAATATAATACATTTATAATAAAAATTAGGAGAAAAAATATAATTGGAAAACCAAAAAATGCACTTCATCTCTGTTTAATCTACCCCGTGGGACAAGTGTGCAACATATTTTGCCATTTAGATGAAAGACATTCTATACATTTCTAAACACTACTGGGGATAAAGGTGCAATGTTTTTTTACCTTCAGCAGTGTTCCCAACCTTGAATGTACATGTGCTAAAAAGTTTTCAGAATAATTTCCCACAAAAGAGAATTTAGAAGCTATAAATTTACCTTAGAAGTATAACTATAGAAGCTCGTCTTAGAACTATAACCTTCTACTACTACTTTCTTTTCAGATTCAAAATCAGAGACATTTGTGAGAACTTTGTTAAGTAAAACTTTGGCACAGATGTGGTCATTTTTCATTTTCCTTTTTATAAAGTACTATGCTAATTGTGGATTTTAGATTGATTTGGTAGCTCAGTGGTAAAGAATCCATCCACATTGCAGGAGACACAGCAGACACAGGTTCCATTCCTGGGTCAGGAAGATCCCCTGGAGAAGGGCATGGCAACCCACTTCCGTATTCTTGCTCGCAGAATCTGTGGACAGAGGAGCCTGGAGGGCTACAGTACATGGGGTTGCAAAGAGTCGGACACAACTGAAGTGATACAGCGCACACGCAGAGTGATTTTTATTTTCTATATTTGTCAAGAAGTTTTTTTTCTAATGAATACATATTACTTTCATCATCAAAAATATACATTTTATTTTTAAGTTAAAATTTGCATTTATATCATACAATTACAACTCTAAAAAAATATTCAGAAAGAATGCATTTGCTATAAGTTGTTGTCTCCAGATGGTTAGGACCTTAGGCAACTAATTTTTTCCTTCTTGCTGTTTTTTTTCTATTTCCAAGTTTTCTAGCATAATCATGTATTACTTCTATAGGGGGAAAATAATATATAAACTAAAAATTCATAATGGACCTCTGTAAATCAGCCAATTATTCTTAATAACTTTCATTTTGTAAAGCCAATATGGCCATTTAAGTAGTATTCTATTAAAAAGGATTTTATTTTAAACACTTTATTTGATTTAAATTCTTCACAAGTTAATAATGGTCTCTCAAGTGGAGAAAATATATTTTTCCGTGTTGATATTTTCATGCAAAGAGTTATAAAAATGAGTTATTTTGTTCTTTTTTCCTTTGTATTTTTTATTTCCCTCTAAGCCTTTTCTTCAAAGGAAGAGGGGCTGCTAATATGACTGGTGAAAGTCAAACATCAACTGGTCCTGGTCTCCAGCAGCAGCTTTACAAACCTGCTGCTGCTGCTGCTACTAAGTCGATTCAGTCGTGTCCGACTCTGTGCGACCCCATAGACGGCAGCCCACCAGGCTCCCCGGTCCCTGGGATTCTCCAGGCAAGAACACTGGAATGGGTTGCCATTTCCTCCTCCAATGCATGAAAGTGAAAAGTGAAAGTGAAGTTGCTCAGTTGTGTCCGACTCTTAGCGACCCCATGGACTGCAGCCCACCAGGCTCCTCTGTCCATGGGATTTTCCAGGCAAGAGTACTGGAGTGGGGTGCCATTGCCACCTGAGCCCCCCTCATCCTTCCTCCTGTATAGCCAACCTTGTGGATTGGTCGGGACCAAACATCAAGCATGCTATCTGGTCTCCTGTGGTGGTCATATCCAGGCTGGGACAGAAGACAGGTCTCCTCGTCTGTGCTCTAGGTGCCTGGGTGGCTGCTGAGGTAGCTGTGGTCTCCCTCTAGCTCATTCTCTTTGTGGATCCAGTTCTTTGTCTGGGTGGCTTCCAAGGCTAGAAGAGGGGAAGCATAAAGCCTCTTTTTGGCTTGAGTCCACGTGGTGTTTGCGAATCCACCTATGCCAGGGTACCCTGTATGCTGAGATTTATTTAGCCTTGAAAAATAAGACTCACTGTGATCTCCATGTGAGACTTCCCAGGTGGCACTAGTGGTAACTTTCTGATGGTTGCTCCTAACTGATGGCAAGTAAACATAGCTAATGTTCGAAGGAAAAAAGAAACACATGATTTTGTTCACATTTTAAATTTTACCTCCAGTATTATGAATAAATGGAAAAGGCAATGGCACCCCACTCCAGTACTCTTAAGAGCCTGGAAAATCCCATGGACAGAGGAGCCTGGTGGGCTGCAGTCCATGGGGTCGCTAAGAGTCGGACATGACTGAGCGACTTCACTTTCACTTTTCACTTTCATGTGTTGGAGAAGGAAATGGCAACCCACTCCAGTGTTCTTGCCTGGAGAATCCCAGGGATGCGGGAGCCTGGTGGGCTGGCGTCTATGGGGTCGCAAAGAGTCGGACATGACTGAAGTGACTTAGCAGCATTATGAGTAAAACATTAGGGTTTGGACGCAATGGAAAAACTACTCATGTATGAAATGTTTAGTATGGTAATAGGACCAAGTCCATATATAAAATTCAGTTTTATCTCTATAAATATAAAGGAGCAACAAACAACTAGAAAATAAAATGAAAAAGCTATTCATTTTTAAAAGCATTCAAAAACATATAATACAAATAAATTTAACAAAAGATTTGTAAAACATTACATTGAAAAGTCAAAAACATTGATAAGAGAAATTAAAGAAAACCTAAATAAATGGAGAAATATGTAATATTCTTAGATTGGGAGGCTTAATATTGTTAAAATGTCAATCTGTTCCCAGTTGATATCTATGCAGTGAATATAGATGTAGAGAAAAATAAACTTCAACCTAATATAATATACAAACAATAATAAAAATGAATCACAAACCCCAACATAAAAGCTAAAACTCTGCAAGTGCCTAGAAGAAAATAGGAGACTATATTGAGAGCTTGGAGTAGGCAATAATTGATAACACAGACAAAAATATAACCATAGAGGAAAAAATGATGAACTGGACTTCATCAAAAGTAAAATTTTTTGCTCATCAAAAGATACTGTTAATCACTAAGTTGTGTCCAACTCTTCTGTGACCCCATGGATTATAGCCCACCAGGCTCCTCTATCCATGGGATTCTCCAGGTAAGAATGCGGGAGTGGGTTGGGATGTCTAGTTCTTGTAACAAAAACCAGATAGTCAGACCATCAGAAAAATTACTGTTAATTAAAGAAAAACAGACACAACTTAGTGACTAAACAACAACGAATAACAACAAATTGTCAGCTTGGTGTGTAATCTTCCAAAATTTTTTAAAGTGAGAGATGCTTAACTGTACAATACTATACACAAACACACACTCCTAAAATTGCCTTTTCATTCTTATTTTGGAGAACTTTCTATATCACCAGGGATACATTTGCCTCATTCTTCTTTTTATTGCACTGAATTGTATTATATTTTCAGCTGTTATTTGCTTATAATGTTGAACAGAGTAACAGTCTTATGAAATACAGTCGGAGATGTGATTGGGCCTTATTTTAAAAAGACTTAGCAGATTAGTGATGTAATTATGTAAACACAAGCATGATTGAAGGTGTTTGATCTGGGTTATGGAAAGATGAATGTTTTAAGATTAAAAAAAAGATACTGTTAAGAAAATGCACAGATAAGACATGGACTGGGAGGAAATATCTGTAATTCAAAGGTCTGACATACATATTTACATCTATGTGATACATAGATCAGATTTGCATCCAGGATATGTGTAAAGAACTTCTACAAATCAATAAGAAATTTAAAATACAATAACGATGGGCAAAAGATTTAAATAGAAATATCTTTAAATTTAAAGATACTTAAATATCTTTAAATTTACACATCTTCTCACAAAAGAAGATACATGATCATCAATTGACATCTGAAAATCTGGTCAACATCAGGGAAAGCCAAATTAAAATTGCAATGTGATACTATGTTACACCTACTAAAATGTTTAATATTAAAAAGACTGCCAACACCAAGTGCGAGTGAGGCTGGAGAACAACTGGAACTCACATGCATTGTTTACGAGAATATAAAACGGAGTAGTCACTTTGAAAACATGTTTGGCAGCTTCTTATGAAGTTAAACATATACTTAACCTGTGCTGTGCTCAGTCACTTCAGTCCTGTCCGATTCTGTGCGACCCCATGAACTGTAGCCTGCCAGGCTCCTCTGTCCATTGGATTCTCCAGGCAAGAATACTGGAGTGGGTTGCCAATCCCTTCTGCAGGGGATCTTCCCGATCCAGGGATTAAACCTGAGTTTCTTACATCACCTGCATTGGCAGGCAGGTTCTTTACCATTAGCACCACCTGGGAAGCCCCAGTATAATTACCCTATGAACCAATGCTGCTGCTGCCGAGTCGCTTCAGTCGTGTCCGACTCTGTGCAACGCCATAGACAGCAGCCCACCAGGATGCCCTGTCCCTGGGATTCTCCAGCCAAGAACACTGGAGTGGGTTGCCATTGCCTTCTCCAATGCATGAAAGTGAAAAGTGAAAGTGAAGTCGCTTAGTCATGTCCGACCCTCAGCGACCCCATGGACTGCAGCCTTCCAGGCTCCTCCATCCATGGGATTTTCCAGGCAAGAGTACTGGAGTGGGGTGCCATTGCCTTCTCCTATGAACCAATAATTAGGTATTAACTGAAAAGAAAATATTCATTCAGCCAAAGCTGGAAACAATCCAAATATCCATCAACAGGAGAATGGATAAACAAATTTTGATCTATTCATACAAAAGAATAGTTCCTGGAGATTTAAACAAAAAAAGAATGAACACACAACAACATGGATGAATACCAAAAGCATTGTGGTGAACAAAAGAAGTCAGACATAAAAGCAAACCTAAGTCCATGAACAGACAAAATGATGATAGAAATCAGAACAATGGTTGCCTGTGGATCTGGGTGGGATTGACTGGAGAGAGCACAAGGGAAATTTTGGCAGTAGCGGAAACATTTTATCTTGGTTGAGGTGTTGGTTTACTGTGTATATATATTTACCAAAACTCATAAGAGTTTATACTTAAAATCTGTTCACTTTTTATAAAATTTTACTTCAATAAAAATAAAAAGTGAATACATCTCTGTGGGGAGTCAGGCTGGGTAAACCAAATGAAAGCAACTTTATTTTGCTTCTCTGGTATCTGAAAATTTAAAAATATATCATTTACTTAAATATTTTCTCTTCACCATCCATTTTGTACATCTTTCCAATTTTATGTTGTAAACCATGATGATTTTTGTACTAATAATTTCTGTCTGAAGATAAAAAGGAAAGGATCAAAGAATTATTTCACATTTTAATAAATATAAACATTTATATTTATTATATAATTTATATTTATTTATATAATAAGATATATTTATTATATATAGATAATATAATACATAATTTATATAATACATATATATATTTATTTGTATTTTTATTTATGTAATACTTATATTTATTTATGTCATATTTTGGCCACCTGATGCGAAGAGCTGACTCATTTGAAAAGACCCTGATGCTGGGAAAGGTTGAAGGCAGGAGGAGAAGGGGACGACAGAGGATGAGATGGTTGGATGGCATCACCCACTCAACGGATATGAGTTTGAGTAAACTCTGGGAGTTGGTGATGGACAGGGAGGCCTGGCTTGCTGCAGTCCATGGGGTCACAAAGAGTTGGACACAACTGAGCGACTGAACTGAACTGAACTGAATAGATAAAAACATAGGAAGAGCCGCAAACTATGGTTTGCATTTTCAATAGTTCTCAGAAAGTAGTTTTAATTATGTGAAATTATATGTAATTTATAGCTTCTCTAGTAATGTTGTCAAGCCATCAAATGCAATGGTGCTTTCTATAGATTCAGCAGAACTGAAGGTCAGGGGGAAAATTCTACAGTTGACCCCTCATATCTGTGGATTCCACATTTGCATATTCAACCAATCCTGCATGGAAAATATTTTGAAAAAAATTTCAGAAAGTTCCAAAAAGCCAAACTTGAACTTGCCTCATGAAGGCAACTGTTTACATTGTATTAGGTATTATAAGCAATCTAGATATGATTTAAAGTATAGGGGAGAAGGTGTGTAGGTTATATGCAAATATGATGCCATTTTATATAAGGGACTGGGGAGCATCCTTGGCTTTTGGTATCTCAGGGGGTCCTAGAACCAATCCCTTTCAGATACCTAAGGACGGCAGACCTGTGGGTGATAGAAGAGTTCTTTCCATTATCCTTTGACATTCTTAGAAGTTAAAATACCTGAGAGCAATGAAGGAGGGATTGTTGAAGGAGGTCATCAGGAGGTTGTGACCACCAGTTGACCAGAGGCTCTTCAACCCCTCCCCTGCCCTTGGAATGTTATGTTCGGCCCACCGTTCTCACAGCTGGAGCCGTTTCAAGGACACAGCCTTGAGAAAACAATCTGCTATTTAGATCATTTGGATGGAATATGTGACTGAACTCAGTTAAGGCCTCTATATAAAATTTTAAGATTCTATGGGGTAGGTGTGAAGATTTACTCATTTTGTGGACATCCAAGACAAACCTCATAACTAAGTTCCCTTATTAAACCTGCCACCTACCAGTTAGGAGTGGTCTGCCTCTTTCTTTGGCTTCTTCCTGCCCTCCGTGTTCAGAGGCCAGTTTTCAAGTTTCTCCCAGGGAAATTCCAAGGCTGCAAATCAATAAGCGTTCTGAGATTATGTAATTATGCAATCTAAAAGGATATTTCTTTTTTTAATTTAAATTTTGTTGCAGCTTCATAGAATTAGGAATTATATATTGTGGATTGTTAACGCTGTTTTAAAAATAAATACCCAGTTTTGAACAGCCAACTCAAGGTGGCAGAGGATGACATGGTTGGATAGCATCACTGACTCAATGAACATTCAGTTCAGTTCAGTTGCTCAGTCGTGTCCGACTCTGCAACCCCATGAATCGCAGCACACCAGGCCTCCCTGTCCATCACCAACTCCCGGAGTTCACCCAGACTCACGTCCATCGAGTCAGTGATGCCATCCAGCCATCTCATCCTCTGTCGTCCCCTTCTCCTGTCCCCATTCCCTCCCAGCATCAGAGTCTTTTCCAGTGAGTCAACTCTTCACATGAGGTGGCCAAAGTACTGGAGTTTCAGCTTTAGCCTCATTCCTTCCAAAGAAATCCCAGGGCTGATCTCCTTCAGAATGGACTGGTTGGATCTCCTTGCAGTCCAAGGGACTCTCAAGAGTCTTCTCCAACACCACAGTTCAAAAGCATCAATTCTTTGGCGCTCAGCCTTCTTCACAGTCCAACCCTCACATCCATACATGACCCCAGGAAAAACCATAGCCTTGACTAGACGAACCTTTGTTGGCAAAGTAATGTCTCTGCTTTTGAATATGCTATCTAGGTTGGTCATAACTTTCCTTCCAAGGAGTAAGCGTCTTTTAATTTCATGGCTGCAGTCACCATCTGCAGTGATTTTGGAGCCCAAAAAAATAAAGTCTGACACTGTTTCCACTGTTTCCACATCTATTTCCCATTAAGTGATGGGACCAGATGCCATGATCTTCGTTTTCTGAATGTTGAGCTTTAAGCCAACTTTTTCACTCTCCACTTTCATCAAGAGGCTTTTTAGTTCGTCTTCACTTTCTGCCATAAGGGTGGTGTCATCTGCATATCTGAGGTTATTGATATTTCTCCCGGCAATCTTGATTCCAGCTTGTGCTTCTTCCAGTCCAGCATTTCTCATGATGTACTCAATGAACATAGACTTGGGCAAACTCCAGGAGATAATGAGGAACAGGGAGGCCTGGAGTGCTGCAGTCCATGGGGTTGCAAAAAGTCGGATATGAGTGAGCGACTGAACAACAACAACCACCCAGTTTCTGGGGGCTCATTTCTTCCTCTTGGTCAGAGGAACCATTCTAGATGACTGGAGGCATCTTAGCTGAAAGACGGAACATGGGTAGGACTTAACCTTTTACGTCTTGTTTACCAAGTACTTTTAAAAATCTGATTTCATTTGTTTGAAGCATGGAACTACTTAACCTGTGCATTAAGCATAGGTTTACTTAATTGGATAGTGAGTCCCCTTCTTTTTTTAAAAAAAAAAATTAATAGACATTTTCTTAAAAGCAGATTAAGGTTTATAAAAAAGTTGTGCATAGTACAGAGAATGTCCACATATTGACTTCCCTCCTCTTCCCTCAAGTTTCCCTTATTATTAATACTTTGCATTAATGTGGTCCATTTGCTACAATTAATGAGCCAATATTGATGCATTATTATTATCAACTAAAGTCCTCACTTTACAGCTCTTGTTGTTGTACATTTTCTGGGTTGCAGTAAAGGTGTAATGACACGTATCCAATATTATCATATCATACAGAATAGTTTCACTGCCCTAAAAATCCTTTGTGCTCCCCCATTCATCTCTCCTTCATCCCAAACCCTGGAAACCACTGATCCTTTTATTATCTCAATGTTGTTTTTGTTCAATCACTAAGTCAAGTCCGACTCTTTGCGACCCCATGGACTGCAGCATGCAGTCAATGTTCCTCTGTCCTTCAATATCTCCCCAAATTTGCTGAAATTCATGTTCACTGAGTCAGTGATGCTATCTAACCTTCTCATCCTCTGCCACCCCTTCTCCTTTTGCCTTCAGTCTTTCCCAGCATCAGGGTCTTTTCCAGTGAATTGGCACTTTGCATCAGGTGGCCAAAGTATTGGAGCTTCAGCTTCGGCATCAGTCGTTGCAATGAGTATTCAGGGTTGATTTCCTTTCGGATTGACTGGCTTGAACTTCTTGCAGTTCAAGGGATTCTCAAGAGTTTTCTCCAGCGCCACAATTTGAAAGCATCATTTCTTTAGTTCTTAGCCTTCTTTATGGTCCAGCTCTCACATCCACTCATGACTACTGAAAATACCATATCTTTGACTATACATTTGTTGGCAAAGTAATGTCTCTGTTTTTTAATATGCTGCCTAGGTTTGTCATAGCTTTCCTTCTAAGGAGCAAGCCTCTTCATGGCTGCAGTCAGTCTGCAGTGATTTTAAAGCCCAAGAAATAAAGTCTGTCACTGTTTCCATGAAGTGATGGGGCCAGATGCCATGATCTTAGTTTTTTGAAAGTCAAGTTTTAAGCCAACTTTTTCACTCTCTTCTTTCACCCTCATCTAGAGACTTTTTAGTTCCTCTTCACTTTCTGTCATTAGAGTGATATCTGCATATCTCAGGTTATTGATATTTCTCCTGGCAATCTTGATTCCAGCTTGTAGGTCATCCAGGGTGGCATTTTGCATAATGTACTCTGCATAGAAGTTAAATAAGCAGGGTGACAATATACAGCTTGGATATACTCCTTTCCCAATTTGGAACCAATCCATTGTTCCATGTCCAGTTCTAACTGTTACTTCTTGACCTGCATACAGGTTTCTCAGGAGTCAGGTAAAGTGGTCTGGTATTCCCATATCTTTAAGAATTTTCCACAGTTTGTCGTGATCCACACAGTCAAAGACTATAGTGTAGTCAGTGAAGTAGAAGTGGATGTTTTCTGGGAATTCCCTTGCTTTTCCTATGATCCAATGGATGTTGGCAATTTGATCTCTGGTTCCTCTGTCTTTTTAAAATCTAGCTTGGATATCTGGAAATTCTCAGTTCACATACTATTGAAGGCTAGCTTGAGGATTTTGAACACAACGTTGCTAGTGTGTGAAATGAGTAAAATTGTATGGTAGTTTGAACCTTCTTTGGCATTGCCCTTCTTTGGGATTGGAATGAAAACTGACCTTTTCCAGTCCTGTGGTCACAGCTGTTTTTCAAATTTGCTGGATATTGAGTGCAGCACTTTAGCTGCATCATCTTTTAGGATTTGAAATAGCTCACTGAAATTCCATCACCTCCACTAACTTTGTTCATTGTAATGCTTCCTCAGGCACTGCCTTTTCCAGAATGCCATATAGTTAAATTCATACAATATTTAGACTTTTCAGATTGGCTTCTGTCACTTAGCAAATGCATTTATGATTCCCTCATGCCTTTAGTGGCTTAATGTTCATTTCATGTTATTCCTGAATGATATTTCATTGTATACATGTACCACAATTTTTTTTATCCATGCATCTATTGAAGGTCATCTTCCAAATTTTGGAAATTATGAATAAAGCTGTAGTAAATATAAGTTTTCAACTCATTTTGGTAAAAACCCAGGAGCACAACTGACCTCCTTTTTCAGCACAATTTTTATATCTGTTATTTATATCTTGACAAATTGTAATTTGTCCCCACATAGCTCAGTGAGTAAAGAATCCGCCTGCAATACAGAAGACCTGGGTTTGATTCCTGGGTTCAGAAGATCCCCAGAGAAGGAAATGGCAACCCACTCCAGTATTCTTGTTTAGAAGATCCCATGGACAAAGGAGCCTGGTGGGCTACAGTCCATGGGGTTGCAAGAATTGGACATTTAGTGATTAAACAACTTTTCATAGCTAACTCCTGTGCCTGAGGTCCTAATTTCTTTCCCTTAATACTATTTCAGTTTCTGGCATGTATGTATTGCTAAGAATGCAACACATGTCAACAGTTTTCTTTCTGAAAAATAAGGGAATGTTTTCAAATCTTGTAGGAACTGTCCAGATGCAATTGACCCTTATTAATAGAAATAGCCTGTGTACTCTTTCTGTGGGTGGATATTTAATAGTCATGCCTAACAAAACACATTGTCTTGTCACTTCTGGTTCTGACAGTCATATACATATTTCTTTTGATGAGGTCCTAGACTGATCATGTTGATCAAAAACACCCTCTAATGAGGAGAGAATCATGGTTTCAGAATTCACATTCTTCATAAATGTGTAATTTATGAAGGAAAGTTCTCAGCCTTTCTGGTCTTCAGTGTCCTCACTTGTGAAATGGGGCAATAACATCCACCTTGCAAGGTGGTGCTGAGGAATGGAAGTGATGTGAATAAAGCATCTGCGCTTCCTCTATGCCTGACACACTGGAAGCAGTCTGTTGGTGGGGTGGTGATGGCAATGATTAATAACAGTTGTGTGTGTGGCCAATATATATTCCAGGAGAATTAAGTGCTTTGAGCGTCAATAGAGAAATTTCATCTGAAGAGTTAGAATGATGACCGGCACACGTAAACATGTCTCTCATAGCCTCCTTTCACCTACTGATGTCCACTCACATTTCAAAATATTCAGAACTGTCCACTTGTCATGAACATCTGATTCTCTCAGGACCTGCCAGCAGAGTTTCCTCTTATCCAGCTGTGTCACCTCAGGATGTATGGATCTAGTAAATAAGCCATTATTGACCTTGTCCTGTCCCAGTCCTGTTAGCATGGCCTTCCTCCTTTTCCATGCCTGTCTGAGGCTTTTAATTACTCCAGGAACCTTTGCTGCATGTTCTGGTCCACAGAATTTGTGAAGTTCCCCTTCTTTCCTGACTCCCCCAGAATACTTAGTGATTGGCCATTCATTAGCTCGTTACTCATACACTCTTCCTTTTGCAGTGGTTAATCAATCTCAGCAAAGTCTTGAACTTAGGGAATATGACCTCCATTTCTTGTGTTCCATGCAGCACCCTGTCACGTAGAGCTCTTTAATGATCACTGAATTAGTTAATTTGATTCAATTGCAGAAACTAAAAGGTGTTAGGCAGCCTCAAACCATAAAGCTTGTATAGCTTTCTAGGCAACTGTGAAAGGACATTCATTTGTCCAGGAGAGATTCAGTTTTACTTAGAAGGAAGAATGTGGATTTATCAAATATCTCTGGATGTCCTTTCTAGGTGGATTGCTCTGTCCTATGTGTTTGCCATCTGGGCAACCCTTGGCTGTCTGTGGATGAGCTGGGGTTGACCTTTAACATGAGTCACCAGCCTTCACATCTGCTCTATCCATGTTGACTCCATTATCTCCTAAGGAGCTTACGCTCAACATGAATGGCAACACTAGCCCAAGTGCCACGTAATTTGGAAAGCAAGGCTTTTTACAATCAAAAGTAATATGAGAGATTCAAAATCCAAACAGAATGTAGTTATGGATTAGGTTATACTTGTGTTCATGTTATTCTCCTCTCTCTTCTCCACTAACACTCCCTGTCTTCTAAGTTCCTTCTACCGCTGCTGTTACCTGTGACGACAACAATGTGTTTGCTGGATGGAAAGCTTATTATCAAGGTTAGTAACTCTGATGCAGCGTATTTGTAGGATGTTCATTCTGAGTCTTGAGTCTGTGAGTCCAGAAAGCAATGGAATATTCCATGTATCCCCCCACACACAACTCCTGCTGCCCCTGGGGTCTATTTCTCATATAAAAGGTCAGAGCTACCTGGTGGAGGCTAGCTGAAATCAGAAGAATCCTGACTTTCAGAAAAGTGACCTAGTATGTGAGAAATGAGGAGGACATAATTAAACATGAGTAGAAAGACTTGGAGTCATTCCCATTCTCTATAAGTGGTGTTCACTACTGTGACTGTTATTTTTCTGGCTATTGCTTCATCTGTGAATTGACTAGCACTTGGAACACTGCCTCTGGGCAACTTAAATGAAAGCTTGTTTTATAGCCTGAAGCAAATTGGCAGAAATTTTCCATTATTCATCAAATCTGTTGTAGATGATTTGACTGAGCCAGATATTTCTGGGTCCTGGGTTCACTCTGGAAGAAATAACTGCTGTTGTTCCAAGTAGAAAGTGTCCAGGAAACTTGAAGCTTTTATTTTCTATCACTAATCTGTGAAAACATAGCCAAATTTGTTTGAGAAGGAACAGCATTTAGAAATGCTGGATTCCCAATGCTTCCCAGATTGTGTGCTTTTTGGGAAGTTAAAATGGAGGAAGTCTCGTTCAGGATTCAGAAGCAGGAGAGCAGGACTCTGACCTGCCTGGACACCTTCCTGCATGCACAGCGAGTCAGGAAATACCTCAGGTAAGGGAGGGAGTGGGTCTTGGAAGTACTAAACCCCTGAGGGTCAGGCCAACCCCTGGGGTCTAAGAAGTCTGACTCACAGGGTGAAACAAACAACATTGTAAAAAGGCTAAGATAAAATCAGAGCTGCATTTTTGCACACAAACTGATAATGATAACAAATTGTGACCTTTGATCTTGAGTGTTCTAAACCCTTTTGATATATTTTTTAAGTATAATTTTCATTTTATTGTCTTTTCAGAAAAACCAGTATTTCTTCAGTCTTTAAGGACTTGGATTCTTACATGGGCTTTGGTGGAGGATGTGAAGCAGCACCCACAGGTCTAAACCGGGGTGCAGGTGTCCTGTTTTCCCAGGCTTCCGGAGAGTGAGTACTGACTACCTTGCTGTGAATGGCACAACTCCCATGGTAATGTAGTTTCACATACAGCTTGGGAAGCAAGTGGGCATCAAAAACACTTGCTTCAGAAATGTCCCTGATGGCTGCGGCCTCTACCATATTCCAAATAGTGAACTTCTTAATGGCCTTATCCTTGGGCACGCAGCAGGCACAGCTGGTGCAGCGAATAGGCTGCATGAGGCCCTGGCCCTTTTTGGCACCATTGTTCCTGCTTTTCTTGGTCATCTTGGAAGTGCAGAGACAAGAACCCTTTGATATTTATTGACATAACTTAAATCAAATTCTAATGAAGCCCTTTTGACCTCTAGCTAACTTTGGGATGCTTCAAAGAGCCCTTGTGTGTGTGTGTGTGTGTGTGTGTGTTAGTCGCTCAGTCATGTCTGATTCTTTCCCCATGGACTGTAGCCTGCCAGGCTCCTCTACCCATGGAATTCTCCAGGCAAGAATACTGGAGTGAGTTGCCATTCCCTTCTCCAAGGGATCTTCCTGACTCAGAGATTGAACCCAGGTCTCCCGCATTGCAGGCAGATTCTTTACCATTTGAGCCAACAGGGAAGCCCTCAAAGAGCCTGTAGGACATCCCAAAGAGAGATATTAAACTAGTTAGGTTCATGGGAAATATTGTTAAATGCTCCTTGAAAGGAAAGCAATGACAGACCTAGATAGTGTATTAAAAAGCAGAGACATTACTTTACCAACAAATGTGCTTATAGTCTAAGCTATGGTCTTTCCAGTAGTTATATACAGATGTGAGAGTTTAGACCATAAAGAAAGCTGAGTGTCAAAGAACTAGTGCTTTCAAATTGTGGTGCTGGGGAGACTCTTGAGAGTCCCTTGAACTGCAAGGAGATCAGCTCAGTCAATTCTAAAGGAAATCAGCCCTGAATATTCACTGGAAAGACTGATGTTGAAGCTGAAGCTCCAATACTTTGGCCAACTGATGTGAAGAGCTGACTCATTGGAAAAGACCCTGATGCTGGGAAAGATTGAAGGCAGGAAGAGAAGGGAACCAAAGAGGATGAGATGGTTGGGTAGCATCACTGATTCAATGGACATGAATTTGAGCAATCTTGGGGAGATGGTGAAGGACAGAGGAGTCTGGTGTGCTTCAGTTCATGGAATTGAAAAGAGTTGAACATGACTTAGTGACTGAATAGTAACAAATTGTCAAATGAGCAATAAATCTTCTCAGGTTATGTTGTATGGAATATGTTATTAATATAGGTATTCTAGAAATTATATAGATTTCATAAAGATCTGACATGTCCTGGTAAAACATTATCAGTCATAATTCCAATTCCTATCTTAAAATGTTACATGTCACTATAGTAACCAAGTTACTTTGTCAATTGCATTGTAATCAGACTTTTTAAAAAATAATTTTAAAAATTTACTTATTTTTGGCTGTACTGGGTCTTTGTTGCTGCTTGGACTTTTCTCTAGTTGGAGTGAGTAGGGGCGACTCTTCTTTGCGTTGCACAGGCTTCTTATTGCAGTGGTTTCTTCGGTTGTGGAGCATACGACCAAGGGCACTGAGCTTCAGTAGCTGTGGCACATGGGCTCAATTGTTGGGCTTCCTAGGCTCTAGAGCGCAGGCTCAATAGTTGCAGCACACGGGCTTGCTCTTAGTTGCTCTAAGGTGTGTGAGATCTTCCTGGATGAGGGATCGAACTCTGAGTCTCCTGCATTGGTGGGTGGATTCTTTACCACTGAGCCACCGGGGAAACCCCTGTAGTCAGATTTTAAACATGCTTTTTAAAGCCTTTTTTGTCATTATAGAGCTATGGGTTTCACTCTGATGCCTTTGCAAAAATACTACCTCTTCAAGATTTTATAGAAAGGATTTCTTAAGATTAAATTAAAATTAACTAGATAAGCAAATTTTGTTATTAAAAGTAAACTGGTATTGGACTGGATTTGGTTTTCTCTCTCTGTTAAGAGAAAAAAACCTTTTCTTACATGTGGCTTTTGATAACAGTATATATGAATTTCTTTGCCTTTAAGTGATTTATATTTGTTTTTAAAATCTTTTGGTAAATAAATATTATTTCACAATGATCTGTGAAGTTTGTGACACACAAGATAAAGCTCCTTGTGTGTCTACAAAAAATTAACCTTCATCATCAGACTTTTGCTATCCTGATGCCCTTAGGACATGGCAAGACTCTACTACTAAATCAAGGAATTTAAAATGGGTAGACAACAGCTGTAAATCAAGCAGCCAGGGCTATAGGAAATCCAAGACTGCTTGGTTTTTCCTGGTTCCCTGACAAACATCATTTTTTATTTGATGGGATAAAGCCTTCCCTGGCTGCAGGGTTAATGTCCTCACAAAAAATTTCTGTTTCACTGAATAGTAAATTCTAGTTTTGTTAATTGAGGTCTATATTGGGAAGACTCACTTCCCACATAGTTCCTTTCTGTTATGTTTGATTACTAAAAAGTTTAATTAAATTATTCTAAAGCTCATCTCAGTAATCTATCTTTGGATAGAGATTAGCTTCCCTGGTGGCTCAGTTGGTAAAGAATCCACCTGCAATTCAGGAGACCCAGGTTCTATCCCTGGGTTGGCAAGATGCCCTGGAGAAGGAAAAGGCTACCCACTCCAATATTCTTGCCTGGGAAATGCCATAGTCAGAGAAGCCTGGCAGGCTACAGTTCATGGGGTTGCAAGAGTAGGATACAACTTAGCGACTAAACCACCACCACCCCATGAGCTATACCCAGGGATTATAAAATTACATGTATCTATCAATGAACTATGTGCTAATTAGAGCTTATGGAAAAAATAAGACAAAAGAATATCCTTGGATTTCTGGAATATGAAATTTCCAGAAGCTGGAAAGAAGTATACCAAGAGTAGTCAATTTGTTGAATTATACACAGTAAGCTGTTGTTGTTCAGTTGCTAAGTGGTGCCTGATTCTTTGCAAGCCCATGAGCTGCAGCAGGCCAGGCTTCCCTGCACTTCCCATCTCCTTGAATTTGCTCAAACTCATGTCCACTGAGTTGATGATGCCATCCAACCATCACATCCTCTTTGGCCTCTTCTCCTTCCGCCCTCAATCTTTCCCAGCATCAGGGTCTTTTCCAATGAGTTGGCTCTTCACATATCAAGTATTGGATCTTCAGCTTCAACATCAGTCCTTCCAGTGAATATTCAGGGTTGATTTCCTTTGGGATTTACTGGTTTGACCTCCTTGCTGTCCAAGGGACTCCCAAGAGTCTTCTCCAGCACCACAATCCGAAAGTGTCAGCAGTATATGCATGCATGTGTGCTAAGTCACTTCAGCCATGTCCAACTCTGTGCGACTATATGGATCGTAGTCTGCCAGGCTACTCTGTCCATGGGATCCTCCAAACAAGAATACTGGAGTGGGTTGCCATGCCTTTCTCCAGGAGATCCTCTCTACCCGGGAATTGAACCCATGTCTCACATCTCCTGCATTGGCAGGCAGGTTCTTTACCACTAGTGCCACCTGGGAAACCCTGTCAACAGTAGGCTTTAAAAGAAGAAAATTTGACTGATATGTATACATAGATTCTTGGTGAGTAGCCAATGGATTTGCCACTTGGCTTCCCCTATGGGTAAAGAATGGGGCTTCCCAGGTGGCACAGTGGTGAAGAATCTGCCTGTCAAGCAAGAGACACAAGAGATTCAGGTTTGATCCCTGGGTCAGGAAGATCCCTTAGAGAAGGAAATGGCAACCCACTCCAGTATTCTTGCCTAGGAAATCCCAAGGAGATAGGAGCTTGGCAGGCTATATAGTCCATGTGGTCGCAAAGAGTCAAAGACTTAGAGTTGGATATGACTTAGTGACTATACAAAACAACACAACAACAACTCTTGTGAACAGATTATTCTTGGAAGCCTGACTATAATGTGGATTGTCATTCACACCTCAGTCTTCAGAGATATGCTACAATTAAAAGAAAAATATGAAGAGAAGTGTCCCAAATAGGTTTCTTCACATTTATCTTTTACTTGTAGCATATCCTTGAAGGCTGAGGTGTGAGTGACAATCCACATTATAGTCAGGCTTCCAAGAATAATCTGTCACAAGAGTTGTTGTTTTGTTGTTGTTTAGTCACTAAGTTGTGTCCAATTCTGTCTTTGAAACATGAGCCAGACCTAGACTCAGGATAATTTTGCCTTCCTGGCAGACAAGGTCTGTCCTTTCTTAACTTTGACTTTCTATGGACAAAATTTGTGTGTCTGCTAGATTACACAGCACAGATACAGATATAGCTCAAGCCCTGAACACAAATATTATGTGCTGATTTACTTTAATAGTTGTATCCACCCATTGATAGACTGTGACAAGACTACTGAGGAACTGCTATGTGGACCAACTTCTTGCCTTTGGGGAAACCAACCAACCATTGTGAATGAACTATCTTCCCTAAATCCTGTAAGAATTTTTTAAAATAGCCCCTCAATTAGTATGTATTGTAACTGATGATACAAACACAACTTCTATATATCAATTAGTAACTCCTTTTTCCAGATGTCTAGCACATTTTTTTAAAAGTTGCTCAGTCATTTCTGACTCTTTGTCACCCCATGAACTATATAGTCCATGGAATTCTCCAGGCCAGAATACTGGAGTGGGTAGCCTTTCCCTTCTCCAGGGGATCTTTCCAACCCAGGGATCGAACGCAGGTGTCCCATATTGCAGGCAGGCAGATTCTTTACCAGCTGAGCCACAAGGGAAGCCCAAGAATACTGGAGTGGGTAGCCTATCCCTTCTCCTGCAGATCTTCCTGAGCAGGAATCAAACTGGGGTCTCCTGCACTGCAGGTGGATTCTTTATCAACTGAGCTATCGGGGAAGCCCAAAGGTTGGCCCACTGCTTTGGCCAGGAAATGAACCAGGGTCAGCTGCTTGGAAGGCAGCTATGCTCACCACTATACCACCAACGCTGCACAAACACATATCTAACATATGTTGATCATTTATATTGGAGGGGGACCATTTATTACTTTCCCCCCATGAGAACTTAGGTATTATGGACCCAAATATTATTCCCTACTTTGTCTGTCCCTAATATTAGCTTCTTCTTAGAACTGTTATGTAAGATTTTGCAAGGAACCAAAGAGTTACAAAATTTCATAGGTAAACATAATCGTACCTTGATAGAACATTCTGTTGTTACTACCATTGCTGCCAATAAGTTAATGGATGTAGAAGTTGATGTACAAAAGCATACTTCTCATTCATGGTGGGATTTTTTCTTTACTAAATGCCCTACTGCTCAAAAACTGTTTTCTGCATTGCATAATTCATTTCTTATTTCTTTGATCGCTTTATTTCTTTTGACTATCTGGAATTGTTATTTGACTTACAGAATTAAGAAGACTGCCCGTTTTATTTTGCCTTATTCCTATGTTATTTAGCTTAAATTATCCTAAGGCCAGCTGTTAGGGAAATTAAAATGGAGGAAGTCTTGTTCAGGCTTCAGAGGCAGGAGAGCAGGACTCTGACCTGCCTTGGACCTGCCTGGACATTGCCTGGATTCTGTGCCTGCCTACATGCATAGCAAGTCAGGCGGCACTTTAGATAACAAGCAAGGGAGTGGATCTTGGAATTCTTGAGCCCCTAAGAGTCTGGCCAACCCCTGGGGACTCAGAAGTTTTGTGATTCACAAAGTGAAATATATGGCATTATAAAAGTTGAAAAAAAAAACAGAGCTGCATTTTTGTACGCAAACTGATAACGATATCAGATTGCAGCTTGGAATTATAAATGGGGAGTCCCTGAAACTGTAATTTGAAGTCTCATCCATGGGGTGGATACACCCTGGGACTCTTTCCCAACTGGAACTCCAGATTGCTGTTAACAAGAGACTTCCCAGTGCTGTCTAAGTCTGGATGTTCGTCATCCCAATTTGGTGATGAATGTGCTGTTACTTTTCTCTGTTGTTTCTATTTCTCTTCTTTAAATGACTGTATGTTGAAATTAAGTCAAATAATCCTCTATTATATATTGAAATTGTATATTTGGGTGTAACAAGTGATTTCTTTTGTTAACGAATCCTTTGAACCTAAAACAAAATAAGAATTTTGGCAAAACATAAACTGGCACTGTGAGCAGGATTTGTGAAACAAAATGCCACGCTTTAAAAAGAAAGAGGTTAAGACTATTCAAGTTTTTATTCCCAGGTAGGAAGATTTGCCTTACTGCTCGCTAGCTACTGAATAGGGCATATCCACTGGATTGTGTGAGAACTGGGACCCCAAATTAAAGCGGGCCAAACTTTTAGAAGTTATTGAATGTTTGCAGCTTGGGCCACCCGAGAAAGGATAAGAATGTACTGCGCTGGGTTGAAGAGGCTGGATCCTCCTCTCTGCCTACCGTAAGGTAACAAAAGTAAAACTTCCAGCAGAACAGTGCTATTAGCTTGTTTTTTTTCCAACACTGCTCTATAACAGTCCCCTCCTTTCCCTGCGCTCCTGACCCCTCATGATGTTTTATTATGGTCCTGCTGCAGGAAAGGGTGACTATGCATACTGTAACTCTTCATCTGGCATCAGGGATTTCCCTTTGATTTGGAAAGAATACTCTTTCAAATTCCGCTATAAAATATACGGGAGGGAGAAAGATAAAGCTCCAGGAATGTGCACTGGTGTTGACATTCACTCACATAATGAACTGAAGGTCAATTTTCTTTAGTATTGCTCAGATGAATGATCAATTGCTCTAAGTTTGCATTATCAGCAGTGCTATTCACCACTAATTTATACGACATGATTTAATGTTGTCTCCCTCCTGCCAGATGTTTAAAACATAGCCAATATTCAGCAGGTACCTCCAAGCCACCAAAAGCAACTCCATAGCCCCCCTCATGGCTCTTCACCTAGTTTTGCCCGAGATGCTCATGGTGAACAGTCGGGCTGTCTCCTTGGCAGTGGTACCGCTTTCCTGGAGCATGGAATTATTTGCAAACAGAGGCTCGCTCAAGTGTTACTAAAGGAGAGGGGTGACGCCAAAGAGGCTCTAAAAAGGAAAGAGGAATCATTCTACTTTTCAAAATCAGAAACCATGTTTGGGGAGGAATCGTATGTCCTTATTTCATCAAGGATTGTGTTTGGAACTTTCCACCAATTCTTCCCTATTTTCCTTTTTCTATCCTTGGCCCTACAACTCTGCCTTGTCACAGTGAAGACAGCGGCAGGCCTCCAGTGCATGGCTGTTCAACTCTGTGAAATTTGTCATAAATGTGTCAGATATTTCTTACCAGCTTCCCAAAAACTTAGAGTTTCCCCTCAGGCAGCATTTAGATGCTGTCTTGAGTTGAAGGAGAAGGAGTAGGAGGGCAACAGCAGAGCAACAGAGGAAAAGATACCCCAGAGCTGCAGGCCAACCTGAGTGGACACACTGAGAGTCAGATGTGCCTACCTTGCCCAGGCTGTGCTCAAGCAAAGTCAGCTTCTTTGCTATTGAGAGTTCAAGCCCATTAATATCATGCTGCATTTCCTTGTCATTGTGTTGCTGGTAGTTTTCAAATTTAGTTTTGTTAGCCTCTCAGCCCTGCCGCACTTGAACTGTCCTGAAGGCTCTCCCTCTGGAAATGGGAATTCTACTTGTGCAGGTAAGTAATCTAACCAAAAGGAGTTCACATCTTCCCAGAAACTACCTTCTGATACCTGTTCGTTCCATCTTGTATACTTGGCATTTGTTTCCAATTTGTCTTTGGATGTGTATATTTGCTTCCTTTTTGTTTTCAATGCATGTTTATTTCCTTATTGGCTGTTAGGACTATAAACATCCTATTGGCTATTAGGACTGACTATAATAATTCAAACTATTCTTCTGTGTGTGAGTGAATAGGTCTCATTTTTAACTAGTTGAACATAAACCTCTGTCTTGATTCTGATGTGAGGAGTGATTACTTAGTTGATCAGCTTTATATGGGAAATTGGGGAAACAGATGACTTTTTAAAAATTTTGAAACTGTCTCTAAGCCATAAATAAAAAACATCATCCTTTGAATAACTTTGTGTAGGAACTAAGAGGTTGCTAAAAACCAGTGAAAAATGGGGAGGGAATTGGGAACAGATGTAATTCCTTCATTGTGAAAGTTAAGCTAAATTTCAAATTAAACCTCCTTGCATTCTCCCCGACAGCTGTTTCTGAGGCTCTGATGCAGTGCCAGTTTTAGTAACAGGTGCATTGTAACTTTGGGAACTGCTAAGAAATGATAATATGCCACAGCCCCTCTCATATTAAATGAGTTCTTAATTAAGAGGAAGTGGGAATTCTACTGAATGCAAAACAGCAATCCTGAGTAAGAATTTATTTTAATCCTTGGTGGCTCTCCAACCTGTTGCTGAAATAGGGCAGTCATTTCCACTCACTAAAGGGCATAAACTGCCTTAATATTCCTTTCTTGTCATTTTACCCTTTTGAGAAGAGGTCTGGCTCCCCAGAAGAGGTAGATTGAGGGAAACAGTAAATTTCCCAGAAGAGAAAGAGAAGCCTCTGGAAATTAGCACAAAATAATGGGAATAAAGGGAACAGTTCTGAACCAAACTGCTGACATTGGGCTCCTGTCCTGGCTCTCCTGTAAAGGAAATTACATGGATGAGGAGGTCAAGTCTCTGTCACCAGGGAGCACTCACTGGAATGGGTGAGCAGAACCCTAGGGTATTAGAAGGCAGGACTGAGTTCTAATTATCTCTGGGTCCCCAGCACCTGAAACTGTCATAGTTTATACTCAGTAAATTCATGGTTTATACTCAGTAAATTCTTGCTGAATGAATGAGTATCCCTGACTTGATAATGCAAGTCCTAAACAATAAAAACAAAAAAGGAATGACAGGGACTTTCCTGGAGGTCCAGTGGTTATTCTCTAAGCTTCTACTGCAGGGGGCTCAGGTTCCATCCCTAGTCTCATTGGGGAACTAAAATTCCACATGTTGTGCAGTGCAGCAAAAAAAAAAAAATGACAAAAAGCAAAAATTACCCCATGAGCTGGTGACTCAGCTGTTGGAGGCAGAGCTTTTGAGCACAGTTTTTGTCGAGCGGCCTGGACCCTCTTTGGGTTGGGAGAAAGTAATTGGCAAGTGACTACAGCCAGGCATCTGCATGGGATGCAAAAAGAGTGGGAACCAGTCAAGAAGCAGAAACTTCAGAGAGAAAAAATAAGATGCAAATGAACCTCTGTACATGGCTTTAGAGTCTCAAGGAACTCGCTGCTAACAAGGGACCTACACCTCGTGCTTCTCACTAGTCCCTGCTGGTGGCTCAAAAGTGCCTTCACTGAGGCTGGTTGAAGAAATAAACCTGAAGCCCAGGATAGAGACAATGAGTTAGGAGGACCGTGTCACAAAATGGAAGGAACCGAGGTTTTAGAGGCAAACATACCTCATTTCAAATCTATGCTACCTAGTTAATACTGGAGCTATAGTGGAATATATTGTAATTCCTTGGTGACTCAGTCAAGTAAAGGATCCATCTGCAATGCAGGAGGCCTCCTGCAGCACAGGTGACCAAGGTTCAATCCCTGGGTCTGGAAGATCCCCTGGAGAAGGAAATGGCAACCCACTGCAGTATTCCTGCCTGGAAAATCCCATGGACAGAGGAGCCTGTGGGCTGCAGTCCATGGGATCGCAACAGTCAGAAATGACTTAATGACTAAACCACAACTACATAGTGGAATATTGCTGAAAAATTATAATACCCCCTTTCGGAATTGTTGTGGGGATCCCATGGGATAATATGGGAAATGCACTTACCACAGAGGCTGGCAGATTGTGCTTAATAAATATTCTCTTGGCTCCATATCTTGGCTAAATTTCTTTGATCAAATCATGTCACAAGATGCCTTATTTGAGCACTGCAGTGACATGGCCCAGACCCCATGGAGGGAGGAATGTCTGGATGCCACTTTGTGACTCTGACTCTTTGCTCCTTCATTCCTTGCAAGTCAAAGGCTTAAAGCCTCTACTTGACACTCCATGTCTTACGTTAGCCAATAACTGCCCAGGTCGCACCCTATGCCCATGCATTTCAGAGGATATTATTTCTCCTTTCTAAATAGATATGGTGCCATCATCTATTTTTCCTCTAATTAAATTTTACTTGCCTTATTCCTCACCCTTGGCATTGAGACAGACCACGTGTGGCCAGCCTGACCCAGGAGGAAGAATCCTTCCTGGTTCTGATTCAGGTAACTTTATGCCATGTTGTCTTGAATGTGACTATGAGCCTGATAAACCAAGTGGTAACAGAGACGTGGGTTTTCTTTTCATTTCTCCCCTCCCCCATGCCTCCTGCTGCTATTGCTTCTTTTTGTTTTTTCTAATCACTGAGTATTCTGTTAACTTCTGTTTGGGCTACACTACAAAAGGAGAGCAATAAGAAAAAGTGCTGTCAAGTGGCTTTTGAACTTTCAAGCCTATTTTCCTTGGAGAATAAAATTTTATTTTATTAAAATAAAAATAAAATAAAAATTTTCCTTGGAGGAGAAATAGCAATTGAAAAGGAACTTTTCCTGTTTCATGTCTCTGCCTGCATTATTTATATGAACTTTCCTGGCTCAGAGGTTAAAGTGTCTGCCTGCAGTTCGGGAGACCTGGGCTCGATCCCTGGGTGGGGAAGATCCTCTGGAGAAGGAAATGGCAACCCACTCCAGTATTCTTGCCTGAAGAATCCCATGGATGGAGGAGCCTGGTGGGCTACAGTCCACGGGGTCGCAGAGTCGGACACGACTGAGTGACTTGAGTTTCACTTTCACTTTCCTGGTAAATAGAGTGACGAAGAAACGCAGGCCAAACCTCAGCACTAGTCAGCCATCTGGGGAGGTCACCTTTAGCAGTAAACAGTGAAATCACTGATTTCAGCACTGGCTAGGGTTTGGTCAGCTTCCCTGTTACGTGCAAACCAGAGTAGTTCCATGATCAAAATCTGGTTTATTTTTTCAGCTAGAGTTATGCAAAAGCTTTTTCAAAAAAAAAAAAAAAACTAACTGCTCAGAAATTACAGGAATGATCTTTTATGAATACCACATGAATAAAACCATCCCCTAAGTCCTTATGGCAGAAAGTGAAGAGGAACTAAAAAGCCTCTTGATGAAAGTGAAAGAGGAGAGTGAAAAAGTTGACTTAAAGCTCAACATTCAGAAAATGAAGATCATGGCATCTGGTCCCAGCACTTCATGGGAAATAGATGGGGAAACAGTGGAAACAGAGGCAGACTTCATTTTTGGGGGGCTCCAAAATCACTGCAGATGGTGATTGCAGCCATGAAATTAAAAGATGCTTACTCTTTGAAAGGAATGTTATGACCAACCTAGATAGCATATTGAAAAGAAGAGACATTACTTTCCCAACAAAGGTCCGTCTAGTCAAGGCTATGGTTTTTCCAGTGGTCATGTATGGATGTGAGAGTTGGAGTATAAAGAAAGCTGAGTGCCGAAGAATTGATGCTTTTGAACTGTGGTGTTGGAGAAGACTCTTGAGAGTCCCTTGGACTACAAGGAGATCCAACCAGTCCATTCTGAAGGAGATCAGCCCTGGGTGTTCTTTGGAGGGAATGATGCTAAAGCTGAAACTCCAGTACTTTGGCCACCTCATGTGAAGAGTTGACTCATTGGAAAAGACTCTGATGCTAGGAGGGATTGGGGGCAGGAGGAGAAGGGGATGACAGAGGATGAGATGGCTGGATGGCATCATCAACTCGATGGACATAAGTTTGAGTGAACTCTGGGAGTTGGTGATGGCCAGGGAGGCCTGGCGTGCTGCGATTCATGGGGTCGCAAAGAGTTGGACACGACTGAGCGACTGAACTGAATTGAAGTCCTCAGTGGTTCCCGGTCTTTGGAGGGGTAGTAGAGCTTAGTGGTGAAGTCACTCAGTCGTGTCCGACTCTTTGCGACCCCATGGACTATAGCCCACCAGGCTCCTCCGTCCATGGAATTTTCCAGGAAAGAATACTGGAGTGGGGTGCCATTTCCTTCTCTAGGGGCTCTTCTCAACCCAGCGATGGAACCCGGGTCTCCTGCATTTCGGGCAGATGCTTTACCATCTGAGCCACCAGGGAGCTTAGTGGTAAAGAGCTTCAGTTTTGGAGTCTGCCGGCCTGAGTTCAGATCCCAGTTCTGCTGCTTGTGAATTGTGTGTCTCATTGTCCTCACTGTAAAATAAAGATAATTACCCTTTCTTCCCAGGACTATTGTCAGGATTGTGTTAAAACATTTGTTTTCAGTTCTGGCTGCATGTTAGAACCACTAATAGGGTTAGCACCTGGGCAATGTGAGTCAGAGTCTCCTCTGGTGGTGGAATCTGGGCATTTTTTTTTTTTTTATTACCCTCCCTTGGTGCTTCTAACAGGAATAATGGGCAGTCTGGGTTCAGGACCGCTCAGTTGTCACATAACTGAGTAAAGTGCATAAAATGGAGCCTGGCATGTAATGAGCTCTCAATAAGTCTTGTGTGCATGCATGCCAAGTCACTTCAGTTGTGTTCAACTCTTTGCGACCATAGGCACTGCAGCCCACCAGGCTCCTCTGTCCATGGGATTCTCCAGGCAAGAATACTAGAGTGGGTTGCCATGCCCTCCTTCAGGGTATCTTCCCCACCCAGGGATCAAACCCGTGTCTCTTGGGTCTCCTGCATTGGCAGGCATGTTCTTTACCACCAGTGCTACCTAGGAAGCCCCTCCATAAATCTTAGCTTGTATTAATATTTTTATTGCAGTTAACGTTATTTTATTGGTGGTAATAGTAGTAGTATTCTCTAAAGCTCCAATACTTTGGCCACCTGATATGAAGAACCAACTCATTGGTAAAGATCCTGATGCTGGGTAAGATTGAGGGCAGAAGGAAAAGGCGATGACAGAGGATGAGATGGTTGGATGACATCACCGACTCAATGGACATGAGTTTTAGCAAATTCTGGGAGATAGCGAAGGACAGGGAAGCCTGGCATGCTGCAATCCATGGGATCGCAAAGCATCAGACATGACTGAGCAACTGAACAATGACAACAATTTTTTATAGATATGACTTAGTTTCTTCTATAATAATTAAATTTCTTTTACACATGGAAAAATGCCATGTTGAAAAACTTGCTAATAGTTTTATAGCATTACAATTTGTATTCAAAATAATTTCAACATACATAGCTTGTATTTTTGTGCTCAGAAGAAAAGTTTATTAAAAATACAAAACCATATCAAACTGGTTTGAGTGAGTGCCCCCGTGGAACTGCGGCTCCAGCGATTGTCTTTCTGTGACATCAACTGATAAAAAATTTTACTGAGTGCAAAGTAAGTCTGCTTGTTAGGCTTCTTGCCAGCAGTCACTTAAACAGCAGCAAAACCAAGCCAGTATGCATTTAAATCTCTTATGTGAATTCATAAGAATTTTCCTATGTTTGGAACCACTTTTTTAAGATTTGTAAAATTGTTGAGGGCATAGAAAGAAATGATAAATTAGTTCTTTAAGTGAATTTACATTTGGGGGCTTGTCGTGGGCTGTCCCTTTTATTTGACATTCAATTTAGAAGTTGGAAGGTGAGAAATATTTGCTTATTTGAATAGAGCAAGTGTTTCCCATCAAAGGTAAATAGATCCGTAATTTGGCTTTAAATTCAAAATCTTACTTTATCATCTACAAATTTGCCTTCATGAAAATCTAGTAACATATTTCCTTATATAGTATAAATGGCTGAGTTTTTTTGTTTGTTTTACCTTCCTTAACCTCCAAACTCCCTTCCACTTTAAAAAAGTTAAAATGTGGACATATGCTCCCAATACAGTTTTAATTATCACTTACGTTAGTTATATACACTATTATTATGAACATTATGAAACACGTTAGAAAACATTTCTAACATTTTCTTTCCACACAATAATGAACCATCTTACAGTCTCTAAGTGGTACACATCCTACTTGGGAGAGACTGTTTTAGAGAAGTAGTAGAATGATGGAATAAATGTTACATCCTTCTTTATTAGCTCAGCTCCTTTCACTTAAGCATGAAGAGAAAAGCAAAAGGACTGCTAATTATTTTTCAAGTAAAGGGGGGTTATTTATAGTGAATACCTTTTCTCATGGTGTGTAGTTGTAGCAATTAAAATTGATCTCCCCAGTTGGCTAACTTCATGCCCCAGGATCCCTCTTGCATATGGTAGGGTTGCACTGAAATTCTACCTTAAGGGTCAGAAGAGCAGACTACATCCCTACGAATGGACTGGCATTTCGTAAGTTCCAAAGCTCTATGGCCTGCTGGGGTCATAGTATCTTAGAATTTTAAAATAAAAACCGTCTCATCTCCAGCCCATCTCCCCTCCTCTGTCTTGGAGAATTGCTGGGCAGGGATGGTGATGTGCAAGGAAAGGTTCTGCGTCCACTTGGTCCTTCCACTGAATCATTGATGCCTCTGTGGCTTGCTTCCCTCGTGTCCCTTTCCCACTCCAGCACCTCACGCCCCTGTCACCCTGTTTCCTTTCTTAAAAGAGCTTTGGGTGTGAGGGTACAGACTTTAACTAAAAACTAAGGGCAAAACAAAAACAAAGTCACGGTCACATCCTGATCCAGCACATCAAACAACTAGAACAAAATGTTTTTCATTCTTCTACTTAAAAGTCGTCATTGTTTTATGTGGAAAATACTTAGTTACCAGTTATCTCTCTTAAGTGTGACCCTCCTGCCATGATAGCCACCCCTCTTTCGCTCTCAGTGACCCTTGATCTACATCTGTTTCTCTTATCTTGGCCTCCTTCATCTATTTCAGATGACTTACATCCTTATGTAGAACATTGTAGATATCTTCTTCCCCCAATTCTGTTTTTTTAAAAAATCATATCCTAGGCCTCTGTTTATAAATAATCATTTTAAAACCTTAAATTACTACATAGTACACTGAAGTGTTGTAGTAAAAACAAAATAGATGTTTTTCAGAAGTTCTGGCCACAGATTAAACCGGTCTTTACAATTTTCTTTCCACAATGGGAGAAGGTTAAGTTTGAGACAGAAGAGGAGATCTTGGAGGCAGGACCCAGGTGTTGGGAATACCATCTGAAGAGGAGACCTTTCCTGAACTCTTGGGCTAGGAAGGGGCTGTGGAGTTCTGGGGTTGGAGGAGCCCTTTCTCTGGCCTGGTGGACACAGGTCAGAAATGAGACAGGGCACTGCCATGGAGGAGACCTTCAGAGGTCTGGCCTTAGCCAGCCATTTTAAGGTGGCTTGTTCTTATTTTCTATTAAACCAGTGTGCATGTGTGATCAGTCGTGTCTGACTTTGTGACTCTATGGACTGTAGCCCTCCACGCCCCTCTACCCATGGGATTTTCCAGGGAAGAATGCCAGAGTGAATTGCCATTTCCTCCTCTAGGGGATATTCCTGACCCAGGTGTCGAACCTGAGTCCCCTGCTTTGCAGGCAGATTCTTTACCCCTGAGCCCTCAGGGGAGCCCCTTTCTATTAGTGACTAGTGACTATTAGTCACTAGTTTTTAAAGAAGAGGTTATTAAAAGTCAGAGATTGATCTCACTTGCACTGAGGAAAACAAGAAAAAGGCCAGTCGCACATTTCAGATGAAATGGGAGAATGAGTGCAGGTAGGAGGGACTGTCTTCCATAAGCTCTGTGGCCTCACAGTGTTGTGGGCAGAGTGGGAGGAGAATGGATGAGAGTGCCAATGGGTAAAGCTGAGAGAGGCAGAGTATTGCCCAGTCAGTGGTCTACTATTAGGAGAATCAAACAGTTGGGATTACAAAGCGATTACTATGTCTCCTCTCTTATTTTTATCATTGACTTGTAAGTTCTATTGTATTAATTTACTTAGATTAACTTTACATAGAAAGACACTACTCCTTGGAAGGAAAGTTATGACCAACCTAGATAGCATATTCAAAAGCAGAGACATTACTTTGCCAACAAAGGTCCATCAAGTCAAGGCTATGGTTTTTCCATTGGTCATGTATGGATGGGAGAGTTGGACTGTGAAGAAAGCTGAGCGCCAAAGAATTGATGCTTTTGAAGTGTGGTGTTGGAGAAGACTCTTGAGAGTCCCTTGGACGGCAAGGAGATCCAACCAGTCCATTCTGAAGGGGATCAGTCCTGGGATTTCTTTGGAAGGAATGATGCTAAAGCTGAAACTCCAGTACTTTGGCCACCTCATGTGAAGAGTTGACTCATTGGAAAAGACTCTGATGCTGGGAGGGATTGGGGGCAGGAGGAGAAAGGGACGACAGAAGATGAGATGGCTGGATGGCATTACTGACTCGATGGATGTGAATTTGAGTGAACTCTGGGAGTTGGTGATGGACAGGGAGGCCTGGCGTGCTGTGATTCATGGAGTCACAAAGAGTCGGACACGACTGAGCGACTGAACTGAACTGAACTTACATATTGTCTCTCAATCCAGACAGTTAAAAAATCAAACATAACACCTCAGATGAAAGGAAACAAAAATTCCTTAACTGGAAAATACATCTTCTAAAATCTGTTCAACATTCTTAATATTTTAGTCACTTTGATTATAGTGGAGAAAAATTGGAGAAGAAATTAGTAACTTTCCAATATATGTAAATTACCTAATCTATTTCAGCAGTTATTTTAATGAAGCAGTTTTGTTTGTTCTGAACAAAAAAAGATTCAACAACTAGCCTGAATAGCTAGAGAACTTTTTCAGAACGTCCAGGCCAGTTTTAAAGAATGTACTTTTCTTCAAGGAATTTCTCAATATTTTTCAAGACACTTTCAAATTCCATAAAACAGCTTAGTGTTAAGTTGTAGTAATAACTCCAAATTTGAGCAATCCTAGAGCTAAGGAACCAGAGAAGGCAATGGCAACCCACTCTAATACTCTTGCCTGGAAAATCCCATGGACGGAGGAGCCTGGTAAGCTGCAGTCCATGGGGTTGCGAAGAGTCAGACACGGCTGAGCGACTTTACTCTCACACATTGGAGAAGGAAATGGCAACCCACTCCAGTGTTCTTGCCTGGAGAATCACAGGGACAGGGGAGCCTGGTGGGCTGCCGTCTATGGGGTCGCAGAGAGTCGGACACGACTGAAGTGACTCAGCAGCAGCAGAGCTAAGGAACAAAATGTGAGCTTCATTATGTTGTAGTTTCTAATGTTAAAATTAACTTTAAGAAAGAACCAGGAACAAAAATAACAGCAACAACAAAACCTTGACCATCAGAGTGTAATTGTCCCCACTGTTTACTTCTTGCCTCTAGGTCAGTACTTTCATCCAGAATGCTAATACTACTCACCATGAAGACAGTATTATCTGGATATTAGGTGAACCAGGAATGAAGATTTATTTTGTAGACATTCTTTTTTAACAATAATGTTAATAAATATTGGCTTTGTATATTATCACTCCAGGCATGTCCCCAGCTGTCCCAGTTGTTGGGATCCATGATAAGAAGATGACTGAGATCTGGGCCTGGAAGGATGAGTGATGTTTTTGTCAGGTGAGAAGAAGAAAAAATTACTTTAAATAGAAGTGACCTTTATATTTCTTGAAAGGTCTTGCTGTATCAGAAAATATTTTATTTTATATGGCCAATGTTACTAACCTCTGCGGGCAGTTGTAGACTAAAACATAGAAGTATGTTTTTCTTTAGGAGATCTTTTTCCTTAACATCTTCATTCAAAGCTTTCCTTTGATGCTGGAAATTAGTTAATGTGTAGAAATTTCAGTCTCTTTAGCTGAATACAAGGCGGGAATGTCTGTTCTCATCACCTTTCTGAGTCTGGAGTTTGAATTGGTTGTACGCACCTGTCTTCACTGGATTCTCCCAAGCCTAGCCATGCTAATGTCACTCAGTGTCTGGATTTTCCAGGATACTCCCTGGAGTTTGTGTGAGTGTGACAGTGATTCATGGTGTGCACTGATTTATTTGCTAAGCCCCATCCAGTGTAGACTAGATGAAGGCTTTCAGAGGAACACATTACCTGCCTCCTCACTTCAGGGCTGCCTGTCAGGGTGCTATGGATCAGCTTTGTGTGTAGTAAGTAGATCTCATTCATGAGGTGGTTCTTTATGTGGACGCTTGGTAGCTAGGATACAGACAGCCCTAACAACCTCAGAGCAGCTGTCTTATTCTTTAGCACCTGGCTTGTCAGTTGAGAAATAGTATTTTATTTCATTCGTTTCAATGCTTTTCTAGTTAAAATTTGAAGAATTTGAAGAATCATCTTGATTGATCATCTTTAAACTATCCTTGAATAAATAGGTCAAAGATGGAAGGTTCTTGAATCTCAACGCTGTCATAATATGTGACTGCTGACACCAATCCTCTGCATTTTGGGTCCTTCCCTAATGAGGTTTCAAAACATGCCCAGAGGTAGAACCTACTAGGGATCTTTTGGTGTTTCTTTCCTTCTCTCTGAAGCTTACAATTATTCTGTTTACTATAGGAACTTAAATTTTTCTTGGTTTACAAGGAAATTACAAAGGTTACTATCATTAATGGTGCTTTACCCAGTGTGTGGAAATGTATGTCTTTTAAGATTCAACCAACGTTGTTGAGAATTTTAAAAGCGCTAAGTGGATTAAAAGTCATTATGTTTTGGAAAACACATTTGAAACAAATTCTGAAATTTTAATATTTCTTGGCTATTCTAATGAATCATGGCAAAAATTTCATGTAAGACGGGAAAGAATAAGGTATGTGAAGAAAACTTTCCATTGTGAGCCTCAGCGCATTTAAAAAGCACCCACCAAGGTTCATGTAAGGATAATAGGGGATTGTCTTCCAACATTAAGGTGTTATCTTCTGCAACAGAAAGCTAAACAGAAGCACCTTCTGCATGGATATTCCTCTTTAATGCAGATTATGTTGACACATGTGAAATGACCAGGTTTTTTGCTACTAAAGAGACAGGATAAAGTGCCATTTTCAAACAGAGGATATATTTTAGACAGAGTGAATTTTGGTTGGTGCTTTACACAAGTGGATTGATTTTGTCCCAGGAAAACCTGGAGCTGTTTCAGACAGGTGGTGGTTCCCGTGCCCCACTCGCTTATCGCTTTGCATTGTGTGAAGGAATCCTCTCATGCCTGGTCAGTGCACCCTGCCTGGCAGGTCCTGTTAGGCCTCAACTCCTGAAATGGACAAGGTCCAATTATGTAGTTGATATGAGATGCTAATACTTAGCTCACAGGATTGTTGTGAAGACTGAATGAATTTGCGTAAGGTGCTTAGAATCTTGCCTGACACACAGTGTGTTCCCATTAAATATTACCTATTATGCTACCAAACACAGTAAGATAAGGCATATTAGAAACACCTTTGCTTTGTAAGTTTTCTAATACCTATTCCTTCAGATTTTCAACAATTCTTAGAGAAATGTGAAGTTTGCTTCTTGGCATGAGCCAGGTCCTAGCAATCATCTTATCCTGGGTGTTCTCTGGTAGAATATGAACAATGGAAATGTTAACTTAGGAAATAACTAAATTCCAATACTTATTTTCTTTTTGTTTCTGTCTGTCTAGAAACACTCAGAATGTAGTACCTATAGGCAAATAATTGTTCAACTTTTCGATGTAGGGAATATTGTTGTAAAGGTAGGAGAAGATAATTGTGTTAGTTATAAATAAGACCAATATCAAACTTTTTACCTTTAATAAATTTTTACAGATTTAATCAATTAGTTAATTTTGAGGACTTCTTTAAAAGAGTTGAGCTTTTTTTTGTCTTTTGGGAGAGGTTGTTTGTTTTAGGTTATTATTTTATTTTCCTTATCAAAGCTCATAATGACACATTATTGATTTGGTATTTGAAGTTTAGAGAAGCAGAGAGCGGAAACCTTTCACAGAAAATAGGGGTTAAGATGGAAAATATCTATTTACGGTTTACCACAAGCTTAGACTTCTTTACAAAAATGAGGCAAACAGGGAAACTATTGAGTTCTATAAGACAGGCAGGATGGGAATTGATATGTTAGATTAGAAAGGATCTTCAAAATCATCTAACTCAACTGCCTCATGTGACAGATGAGAGGTTGAAATCCAGAGAGATGAGGTAACGCATCAGGATCCTAAGAGAACTAGAACTCAGGACCCTCAACTCATTGTACAGAATTTACCAAGAACATGCTGCCCCCCACAACTGATTGTTGAAAGCCCACCAATGTAATGATTTCATTACTTCTTTCTACTGAAAAGTATTAATAGTGTTAATTTGGCTTAGGGAAAGTCCCTTATTAGGTCTCTACATTGAAAGCACTTGGAAAGTAGGACTATGTCCTCATAAATACACCAATACACCAATGAATTAATTTAAATCAACTCAACAAACATGTATTAAACATCAGTTGTATGTTTGGACTGACAGTGATGACATCACTGACTATGCCCACTATCCTGAGGGGACAGTGAGGTTCCCAGCGTAGAAGGTGAGCTGCAGGGTAGGCTACAGTTTACCTCATGACTTAAGGGCTTTTATCAAAACTAACTCTTACAAAATCTGACAAGTGCCTTCAAAACCCTCCTGCAAAGGAAGTAAATATGGCAGGTAATGCTAATAAACCCAAGAGGATAATGAGGGAAGAATAGCACTGACCCCTTATTCCTTGTTGACTGCATAAGGGATAACAATGTTTAGATTTGACCAAAAAAAGAGAAACTAACAAGAAGGAAGTCTTGGATTTACACTTATTATCGTTATTATTAGTGATAAATCTTGAAACAAGTGAAAATTTGCCTCAAAACATTAGCTAATAAAGCCATCAAGACAAGCAAGATATTTAGTAATGAGAATCCAGAAGGTAAAAATTAACTTTTTGTGATTTTCACAATTATGTTCAAAATTACAATATGTAAGACTACATTTACTAAACTTACTGATAAAATGTTACAAGGCTTCCTTGAGGTTCTTGACTTTATAGCAAAAATGGTACTTGTTCTTCCTGCTTTCCACCACGGTAAAACATGCCTAAAATAATACATGGAAAACCACATAACAACAGATTAAATGTGTTCTTTTGTCAGCAACTACTACTGAGAGCTTCACAGAAAGCATTACTAAAATTTTAAGAAAAATAATACAGTTTGAGAGTAAACGTGTTTCTGATATATCTCAGGTTATGGTGTTTTCTAGGGACTACTAGTGAGCATTTACTGAGAACTCACTACATGTAGGTGGAGAAGGCAATGGTACCCCACTCCAGTACTCTTGCCTGGAGAATCCCATGGATGGAGGAGCCGGTAGGCTGCAGTCCATGGGGTCACTAAGAGTCGGGCACGACTGAAGCGACTTAGCAGCAGCAACAGCAGCACTATATGTAGGGGAAAATTCTAAGGACTTGGCATGAATTTATTTAGTCTTCATAATAATGAAGTAAATACGATTATCATTTCCATTTCCAGGATGAAGGAACCTATGCACAGAGAGGTTAAGCAATGAACTGAAAGTCACACGGCCGTTATAGCTAATAGCAGAGCCAGTAACGAGTCCACATGGGTGTCTCCAGTGCCAGTGATCTTAGCCACATTTGTGTCACCTCTCTACTTCAGCAATGAAGTGTACAAAGAACTGAGATACCTTTTCATAAGCCAGTAAAAGAAACACGCATCAGAGAAGAAATTGTTTTCAGTAGTCAAGGACTTCTTGACTTCTTTATATATTAACAAATATATTATGAAAAAAATAGTTCACCTGTACCCAGGGGCAGTAGAGCCGCTGCATTCACTGGAGCATCAACAAAAATTCTTGGGTGAGATAATAGTGGACCCTTGCCGGGAGCCGGAGCTCCACCCATGACAAAGGTCATGAGGAAGGAGGCTCGGCATACGCAAAGGTGGGATCGAGCCTCAGGAGTCCCCCTGGAAATTCTCGAGCATCTACCCCCAAAACCAGAGTCTGCCTACTTTCTGCTTTGTGCTCTCACCTACACCTCTGACTTTACGGGTGGCTGTCCCCCACTACCTCTCTCTGAAAAAAAGATTTAACTTACAGCTCCAGTTAATAAAGTTCCTGGGTGTGATAGTGTTCCAACCTACAAACTCCTTTGGAAATCCTCTAGCCTGCCTGAATAGGTTTTTCCGGCCACATGTGATTGTTCAGAGCCTCCCAACTGTGAGAGGCAGGAGATGTTCTAAACTGTCTAAATACAGAGTCCTTTGAACTGTTAAAAGATTGATTAGAAATTGTATTGGTGAAGGGTTTTTCACTTGTTGGGCCAATGTTTGCTGCTAAGTCTCCATATCCTTTACCTGCTGTGTCCCTGGCAGTGTATTGATTAATATGATTGGTGTAAGTAGTAGCTTTAATGTTTGTAACCTTGGACCCTTGAGTTAATTCTTGTTATAGCCCACCATACTTTTGCCCTATAGGAATGCAACTTTATCTAATGCTTTTGGAGGGTGGCACCTGACTTTAGAATAATCACCTTTAGAGAAAAATAAGTTTCTTAAAATGTTAACAGGCCTCCGGGCCAGAAGATGATGCTAATCACCTAAACTTTTGCATATGATAAGTTTGCAGGAAGAAAGCCTGCCTTACTGCATGACTCTACCCCTTCCCCCATTATCCTCTATGCATAACTTCAGGTATAAAAACTACTTTGGAAAATAAAGTGCGGGCCTTGTTCACCGAAACTTGGTCTCCCCATGTCGTTCTTTCTCTCACCTTCTGGCTGAATTATTCAGCCTCTTTTCTCCACTGAATTTCCTCACTGAGCTATCCTTATTTCAGCCTCTTTTCTCCACTGAATTTCCTCACTGAGCTATCCTTATTTAACCACTCTATATCCTTAATTAACGTTTAATTAAGCAGTTGTTTCCTGATCCTCGCCGACGCCGTCCCTGCTTCGAATTCCCTGGATCAGCCGGGGCTGGACCCCGGCAGACCCTACAGTAGAGTCTCCACAGTTTTGCAGGGAAACAGGGCAGCAAAAACACTGAAACTGGAATTGCACAAACTGCAGTGGGATGTCACTGATGTCATTACTCCTATAAAAACAAGGCTAAACTAGATTCTTTATAATACTTTGTAGTGAACAGAGAGTAACCATGAAAATGTTAATATTTGCCCTACATGCTTTCTGCAGAGTATCTGGAAGTAAAGCACTTATGACAACAATCAAATATTGCATATTTTTCTTTAAAAAAGAGACAAGTATTAAAAAAATTTTTTGTACGTTTTCTGTGATAAGTTGATGTCACAGGTGTGCTACTCAAAAAATAACTAAAACAACAGAAATTTATCCCTCCACGTTAAAGATGACAGTCTAATTGGTGAAAAAGCAATTTGCTGATTGATGAAGAAAGTGGTTTGAAAACTGACGTTGGAAATGTTTTTTTCCATGTGATTTGGTTGTTGAATCAATGTCAATATGTCATTTATTAAAGACACTCATGTCTGCATTCTTAAAATTACTCCTGTATGCAGAATTTTCCAAACTGTTTTTAAAAACTTCTAAATAAAGGATTTTTCTCCCTTCAATTCCACTTGCTTAAAATATAAAATGCAACACCTGGTTAGTTTATATTTACTGATTAAAATTACAGGAAGGAAGAAATTTGCTAGTCTAATTCAATAAAATTTGTGAATAGCTGATAGATATAATTAAAAAGGCCTATTCTACAATTTTATAAATACAGCCAGTGAAGCATTTTCTTGTATTTGATATAGATATAATTGTGAAATATCCTTTTTGTCTATTACAGTTATCAAAGACTAAATAGCAAAACACAATGAACTTTTAACCAAAATTTTGAATTCCTATATCATATTTACCCTGGAGGAGGGCATGGCAGCCCACTCCAGTATTCTTGCCTGGAGAATCCCCATGGACAGAGTAGCCTGGTGGGCTACAGTCCATGGAGTCACAAAGAGTTGGACACAACCGAGTGACTAAATACATATCATATTTAATTTTTTTCAGTAGATGCAAATGAATCAGAAAGTGATGCATACTCTCAATTTACAACATGCAGAAGGACTTTTGGGACTGTGCAACATCCCCAGTTGGAAATGTCCAGCAGAAAATAGAAAATATAAGGGGAAAACTCAGAGAACAGGTCAAGGTGGTGACTTCTAAGTCGTGCTGTGTGTGTGTGTAACATCTGGAAAAACTTCTGATGCTTTAATGTTAAGGGAATGCATTTTAGTCTGGTAGCATCAATCTTTAAATAAAATTGAGCATAGTTTATGCTGATGAGCTGAGGGATAAGCCTGCTTACTTAAGATGAACAATTACCTATAGCATAAGAACCTTCTAACAGTGTTCACTGTTCTTCAAAACGGCATTATTTTTAAAAATATTTATCTATTTATTTGGCCTTGCCAGGTCTTAGTTGCAGCACATGGGATCTTCAGTCTTTGCTGCGGCATATAGGGTCTTTAATTGCAGCATGTGGGATCAACTTCTCTGACCAGAGACTGAACCTGGACCCCCTGCATTACAAGCAGAGTCTTAACCACTGGACCAGAAGGAAAGTCCCTCAAACTGCATTATCATTAGTTTTTGTAAAAAGTTATACTGAGCTGTGGTATTAGCAGAGTGATAATGGAACAGACTAGAAAGTCCAGAGAGAGACTTACATAAAAATAGTAACTTGATCTTTGACAAAGATGCCAAAGCAATTCAACAGAAAAAGGATAGTCTTTTCAACACAAAGTTGAATTTATTAGACATCTACAAGCAAAATAATTAACCTCAACCTAAACTGCACACCTTATACAAAGGTTAACTCAAAATGGATCATAGCTCTAAATTTAAGATGTAAAAGTTTAAAGCTTTTAGAAGAAAACAGAAATCTTTATGTCCTGGAATTGAGAGGTCTTAGAAATGACACACCAAAGGCATAATATACAAAGGAAAAATTTTGTCAAATTGTATCTCATCAAAACGAAAACTTCTGCTCTACAAAAGGCAATGTCCAGAGGATGAAAACACATGTCATGTGCTGGGAGAAAACAGTTGCAAAGCATGTGTCTGACAGAGGGGGGTTCCCAGGTGGCTTGGTAAAGAATCTGCCTGCCAATGCAGGAGACACAAGAAACTCAGGTTTGATTCCTTAGTCAGGAAGATCCCCTGGAGCAGGAAATGGCAACCCACTCCAGTATTCTTGCATGGAAAATTCCATGGACAGAGGAACCTGGTGGGCTGGACATGACTGAGTGACTGAGCATACACACACACATCTGACAAAGGGCTTGTATTTAACATATATATAAAAAAAAAAACCTTTCAAATTCAATAATAATAAATAATATAATTAAAAATGAGCAAAAGATTTAAACAGATATATTCACCAAAAGGATATAAGGATGATAAATAAGTCCGTGAAAAGATATTCACCATTGTTAATTATTTCAGGCTGAATAGGGACCCCAAATATATCTATGTTTTAATTCCTGGAACTTGTGAATGTGAATCCCAAAAGGGACGTCACAAACGTGATCTTGAGATAGGGTAATTATTCTGGACTTTTAGGTGGATCCCAAATGTACTCACCAGCATCCTTATGAGAGGGAGGCCAGAATGTCAGAGGAGGAGGAAGATGATAGAAACAGCTGCTGCTGCTGCTAAGTCACTTGGGACAGCAGCCCACCAAGCTCCCCCGTCCCTGGGATTCTCCAGGCAAGAACACTGGAGTGGGTTGCCATTTCCTTCTCCAATGCATGGAAGTGAAAAGTGAAAGGGAAGTCGCTCAGTCTTGCCCGACTCTTAGCAACCCCATGGACTGCAGCCTACCAGGCTCCTCTGTCCATGGGATTTTTCAGGCAAGAGTACTGGAGTGGGGTGCCATCGCCTTCTCCAGATAGAAAGAGAGAAACATTCAAAGATGATACGCCAGTGGAATTGAAGATGGAGAAAGGGGCCATGAATGCACGGATTACATTATATATGGGTTGCAATATATTATAGAATTAGGTATAAAAATATCCAGATGATATAGAATCCACTGAAAGGACCCACTTTCTAATTAGTTCTTAGAACACAGATGGATGCAGAGGTCCCAGCCTTTTGGTGAGATGCCTAGAACATGTGACCCAAAGTGGGTGTCTGGACAGATACGAACTACAAGACACTCAACAATGAATTCCTGATGAATTCAGTTCAGGATAAGCATGATATTTAAAAGTTAAACTCTGTGGTCAGAAAGACATGGCTTTAAATCTCCAGTTGTTATTGATTGGACATGTGACTTGTAGCAAGTTAATGGCTCTAAACTTCAGTTTCTTCTTTTGTAAAATGAAGATGCCAAGAGCACCTACTTCCTAACATTACACAGTGAAACCAAATACTGTGCTTAATGTGCTACCCAGAGGTAACACTCAAGAGATTGGCTCTTACTATTATGGTAATAGGCACCACCCACCCTCTTGGAGAATCAAAGTGTATGATAGCACAGGAAAGACTGAGCAACTCTGTTGAACAAATTTAATTTTGTGGAACTTACTAGCCTCAGTTACTGTCTTGAGGACCTGGCGATGGGTTCTCTTTAGCTGATAATTAGCAAGTGGTTGAGGGTCAGGAAGGGCCTATTTTTTGCTTCAGGTGATTTTTACCACCATTCAGGGTCTAGAGTGGCAATCTTCACATTTTTCAGAGCTTTTCTTACAGACTTAAGGTTTTGTAACTGAGCAGGACCCAATGGGACCTTCCTGCAACAGACCCCTCCTCCCCCTTACCCACTGCTTCAGCTCCTCTCTGAAGTACCTACATAACAGATTTGATGCACTTTTCCTGAGTTGTTTTACAGGTATTAATCCCCCCCACCAAATGGAAGTAATTAACTATTTGATGACCATGAGCACATAGCCCTCCCAACACACACCTATTGGTGCCTAAAGGACTGATATTGTTAACCCCTGGGGCACTGCCCGGTTACCTCACCAATCAGAGAATTGTGTGTGAGCTTATCTCACAGTCTGGGACGCCCCCCCCCCCTTCTATTATAAATGCTTTGCAGAAAGCCATCGGGAGTACAGGGCTTTTGAGCACTAGCTGTTCCAGGCTTTGTATGGCTTCCTACAATAAACACTGTGCTGTCCTTCACCACAACCTGGTATCAGCAGCTGGGCCTTACTGCACATGAGCAGACCCAAGTTTGGTTTGGTAACAACTTAAGTTCACATCTCTCACCTTCCTAGATGTGTTATTATTTTCTAAAAAATTTTATTGAAGTACAGCTGATTTTCAGTGTTGTGTTAATTTCTGCTGTACAACAGTGATTCAATTATACATATATATTTATAGTCTCTTCCATTATGGTTTATCACAGGATAATTCCCCATGCTGTGTAGTTTGACCTTGTTGTTTATCCATCCTATATATAATAGTTTGCGTCTGCTAATCCTAAACTCCCAATCCTTCCCTCTCCACCCCTCCCTCCACACCTCGCCTTGGCAACAAGTCTGTTCTCTGGGTCTGAGGGTCTGTTTTGTAGTTATGTTCATTTGTACTGGATTTTAGATTTCACATATAAGTGATACCTTTCTCTCCTTCTTACTTTGCTTACTATGCTAATCTCTAGGTCCCACCGTGTTGCTGCAGATGGCATTAGTTCACTCTTTTTACGGCTGAGTATATCCCATTGTATGTGTGTACCACATCTTTATTCATTCATCTGTTAACGGACATTCCACATCTTGGCTATTGTGAATACTGCTGCTATGAATATATGGGTACATGAATCTTCTTGAATTATGGTTTTCTCTGCGTATATGCCCAAGAGTGGGATTTCAGGATCATATGATAATTTTATGTTTAGTTTTCTGAGGGCCCTCCATACTCTTGCCATAGTGGCAGCATCAATTTACATTCCCACTAACAGTGTAGGAGGGTTCCCTTTTTTCTATACTCTCTCCAGTATTTGTTATCTGTAGACTTTTTAATGATGGCCATTCTGACCGGTATGAAGTGACATCTTTTTCTTTCCTACTTACTTTGCTTTTCTCTAATAATTAGCGATGATGAGCATCTTTTCTTGTGCCTATTGGCCATCTGTATTTCTTCTTTGGAGAAATGTCTATTCAGGTTTTTTGCCCATTTTTTGATTGGGTTGTCTGGGTATTTTTTGTTATTGAGTTGTATGAGCTGTTTTTATTCAATGTATTACTTCTGAGTCAGCCAGCTTCTCTCTCACCTGTCCTGAGTTTTGACCCTAATGAATAAGTTGAAAAGTAAGCTGTGATTTCCCAAAAAGTAAATGTATACCTTTTAAGTCCTGTAATTGAAAAAAGATGAGGATAGACTTTTAGAGTGAAGTAAAACTTTTGCACTTCATAAGACACAGATAATATTCAAGTCAGCTCCTTGCTGGGGAGAAACAAATCACTCCTATCGGGAGCTTAGGCAGGAGCAGGTGAGGAGGCATCAGGCTTTTTTGCACCAGACCCATCAGTTTAACTGGAGAAGGCAATGGCACCCCACTCCAGTACTCTTGCCTGGAAAAATCCCATGGACAGAGGAGCCTGGTAGGTTGCAGTCCATGGGGTCGTTAAGAGTCGGACACGACTGAGTGACTTCACTTTCACTTTTTACTTTCATGCATTGGAGAAGGAAATGGCAACCCACTCCAGTGTTCTTGCCTGGAGAATCCCAGGGACGGGGGAGCCTGGTGGGCTGCTGTCTCTGGGGTGGCACAGAGTCGGACACAACTGAATCGACTTAGCAGCAGCAGCAGCAGTTTAAATCTACATTCTTTTCTCAGGGTGTCATTGAATCCTGCAGATCCAGAGCTCTATTTTCTCTTTTGTCCTGTGAGCCTTCTTCAATCTGTCTCCAGAGATCAGGAAACCTGTGGTGTTGAGGGCAGGTGACCGTGTGGGCCTGAGAAGACTAAGGTGTCTTGCTAGTATGCTTGCCAGTATCCTTGATGTGTTCACTTGGTCCCATGAGCTTTTGCCCCCAAGGCCCAAAGTAGACAGTTGATTCCTCTTCTCATTTACCTGGGTGGGGCCACTCTCCCAAACTCGGAGCAGATGAAGAGGTGCTGGTTGTGCAATATTGCTGCCCACCCACCCACCCCAACCCTTTCAATCAAAAGCCCGCTTTTTGTGTTTAACCTCTGTGCTATGGAAGCCCCAGATCGTCGATGTGCTCCAAACATCCTGGATCCTTTCTAATTCCTGACGATCCCCTACTAATCCCCAGGTTGAGAAGTCAGAGTTTCCATTTGATTTGCTGGGACCTGTTTGCTGTCTTTGGGTTTGTGTTGCTTAGAAGTGATTTCCTATGCACTTTGTTCTCACTGAACTGCACCCAAAATAAACGCTGTAGGCTTTGACATGGGAGAATTTACTTGTTCAAACATGCACACCCTGCTGACACATCCACAGATTGTACCACACAGTCTTAAAAACCACTAATGTATTTATCATTTCCAGCATAGTACAGACTAATGACTATTTCACCAGGACTAATCTTTTAACTTTCTTTTAAATCATATTATAATTCATTTGTACAATACTCAGCCTAGGCTCTGGTTTACACACAACGATGCTGACAGTATAGGAGCGGCATTTGGAGGGGACCAGAATTAAAATCAGCTACTTGAGTAAAATGAAGCTTGTGATGTCTTGACTCATGACAGCCCAGAGCGAGGCAGGACAGAGTGCTGGATTGGGAAGATAGTACCTGAGTTCTAAATCTAACTCTGCCACCAACTGTTGGTGGGACTTTGGGAAGCATCATCGAATTTCTCATCTGAACTAGATCTATGATTTCCACATTCAGTAGGATAAAAGAATCACCTGGATTATCTGTTCAAAAAACAGATTCCTAGTCCTCAGCCCAAACTTACTGAATTGGAATCTCCAGGGAAGTGATCACACAACACCCTGTGTGATTCTTTTGAACGATTTTGGGAAACACCGAGCTAGGTCATGTCTAGGTCTTCTAGTTCTGAGAGCTAGGATGAAGCCCTGGATGCTAGAATTCACCCATGAATGAGAAAAATCTTAAGATAATATTTGTTGTATTTAGTATTTTTATAAATTTTTTTAAAAGCTGTTAAAGTTAATGCTATGGTTTGTTTTATGGATTTCAATGTTTTTCAGATTTCTTTTTTTCTCTTTGATTCATCAAATGTAGTGTATGGCCTATATAGCCCATGTTGTTATATTAAGGGCAAAGGAGATCAGGATGTAAAAGTTCATTATTATTATTGCTAGTAAAATAACTACCATAGGATAGATTATGCTTTTATTAATTTGATTGGTCTGCTAGTTTCTTTGACTTTGTTCCTATTGGTGGAAATATTAAAACAGAATGGAGTCACCCTGGCAGGGCAGTGAGAATATGTTGGAATTCTTTCCTAATTCCCTACTCATCTTTGTGGTTACCTGGTATTGTTATCTAAAGTCAGAGTGGAAGAAGCCTCCCCAACCTCAGTCAGGAAAGATCAAGAAAACCAACCTTTTCTAACCCTGGCTGCAGGGATTGAAATTGTCCCCTGTCTTAGAGCATCACAGGTAAGCTCTGTGTGAAGTCAGCTAGAATTTCTGCTGAAATTTCCAGAGAAAGGTATCAGATTCCCAAGCAGGTATTGAGTACTTGGGAGTCAGAATGGGTAGATGGTCATCACCTAGAACAGAACAGGGTCTCAGGTATGGGGTTAGGATACAGGGCAAGGCCTTGTAGAAATCAAGGTGTCCAGGGAGGTCCACTACTCAGATTTGGCAAATAAAAATATAGGCTACTCAGTTACTTGAGTTTTGAATTTCAGGTAAGCAGGGAACAATTATTAAAGGTAAAGGATGTCCCATGCAGTATATATGCAATTTGAATTTAATTGGGAGTCCTAAATTTTATGTGGCAATGTTAACAGGAACAAACTATTTCAGAGCTTTCATGGATGGCATTTCAGTTTTTCCTGCTTCTACCTAAGACTTCTAGGTTTCACCATCTTCTTCTCTGTCTGTAACCCGGAGGCTCTATTCATAAGGTAAGACTAGAGGAGGGAGGGAGAAGGCAATGGCACCCCACTCCAGTACTCTTGCCTGCAAAATCCAATGGATGGAGGAGCCTAGTGGGCTGCAGTCCATGGGGTCGCTAAGAGTCGGACATGACTGAGCGACTTCACCTTCACTTTTCACTTTCATGCATTGGAGAAGGAAATGACAACCCACTCCAGTGTTCTTGCCTGGAGAATCCCAGGGACGGGGGAGCCTGGTGGGCTGCCATCTATGGAGTCGCACAGAGTCGGACACGACTGAAGTGACTTTGCAGAGGAGGGAGAGATCCATTCCCAAACAGTAATATCTGCAATTTTATTTCTAATTTACATAACTATATTTGACACTCATACAGACCCTCTGTATAATAGAATACAGTAGGTGGTTTCTTTTTGAACATATAATATTCCTAAGCCATGAAGTGTCTTTCTCTTCAAACAGTCGTTTTTCTTTTCATAATTTGGCAACATTCATTTCTTACAATCAATTTGTGGAAATGATTTACAGAATTACAGGAATTGTGAACATCTACAGGAATTCTTTATCCTCTAAACAATGATATTTATTTAAAGTATAAAATCAGGACTTAAAAATTAATTCTTCTTGTGTTATTTGTCATGGGGAAGTATTTTGTCTAAATTGGACAAAAAAGCATTGAAAATACACTGTTTTTTTCCTATGCAGGTCTTGTGCCCTTTTTAATTTTTTCCCATGGAAATAGTATCTGTAGGATTGATTTGGAAGGAATGAATTATGAACAATTGGTGGCAGATGCTGGCATCTCAGTGATCATGGATTTTCATTACAATGAAGAAAGAATCTATTGGGTTGATCTACAAAGACAACTCTTGCAAAGAGTTCATTTGAATGGGAGAAGGCAAGAGGTAAAGTGCCATTTCCTGTGTCATTTGAGGGATTTTTGAATGGACTGTCAAAAATGATAAAGCAAAATTTGTAGCATTCATATAAATGAAAATTATTACAATGTAGATATGCATCCAGCACATGTAGGTATTTAATCTGCATCTGTGCTGTCACATTATTGAACATGCCCATGAATGTGGCATTGATATTCAGAAGTCCCCAAAGGAGAAAGTGAGGATGTCAATGTAATTTCGGAAAGATGTAAGTTTAATAAGCCAGATCACCTTTTTATGATTAAGACAGATTATTTATTTTCTCATCATTTTCTATTCTAGTGGTCTTCAGGTGGTGGCAATTTTGCCTCCAGGGGACCTTTGGCAATGTCTAGAAACATTTTGGTTGTCACAACTAGAATGGGGAGAAGAGAGAATGTGTTAGAGGCCAGGGGCACTGCCAACCATCCTACAATATATAGGACAGTCCCCCAAACCGAGAATTATCAGGCCCTAAACATCAGTTCTGTTGAGGTTGAGAAGCCCTGTTTTATCTGTTTAAAATCTGTCATGGGTTTTTGCACCTGAAATTTAGGAAGAAATTTTTTTTCTTCTCAAGGTGTTTGCATGCTGGAAAAAAAAAAAATAAAGCAGGTGATATAGCAAAATATTTTGGTTCAAGCACTTTTCTTTAATCTTTCTTCTTAATTAGTAAAACCCTTAAATGAGTCCTAATAGAAATGTTTTCTCCTGGAAAGTGAATTATAGAGAGCAGGTAGCTTCACGTTCAGTATTTATACCCAACACAAAGTACCCACTTTTGCTTTTGTGCTTTTGTTTAATTTTTGTTTTTAAGCAAAATTTTCACCCTCCTAAAGCCTTCAATTAGGTGATAATTTGTTTTATCACATCTCTAATACTTGCTAATCTCACTTTTAACAAAAATGGCTACTCATTACTCTCCAGCCATCTGTAGACTAGCTTCAAAATCTTGAGTTTAAGAATCTGGAGGGTTTACTGTCAGAGAACTGGAAAAAAGCATTAGATAGTTGGGAATTTGTGGCAAATCATTAGGAACAGATTGGCCTGAAGCCTAAAATCCACTCGTATCAGTCCCTCCTTTGGGTTAAAACATTGCTTATAGAAGATAACCATTAAAAAGCAAACAGTTTACCTGCGTGAATTAATATATTAGCAATTGATTAAATGGATTGGCTAGATTACTTTGTATGAGATGTAGGAATAGCACAGATTCTGGAGACTGATTTCTGCCCAACTCTGTGTTCAGTGACTTCACATTGGTAGCTGAAAACCACAGATTGTGGGACTATTTCCACCACGGAAATTTGCTGTGGTGCAAACCAGGGCTTCCTCCCATCTCTCACCCTCCACCCTGTTAAAGGACTGGTTTACTTGCACAGCCTGAAATTAGAAGAGGTTTAGTTAAGTTGTTTTTATCATGAGAAAGCATAAAGAAAAGCCCTGCTATGAGGATCCTGGGGTCATAGCTGGAAGGGTGAGGACCTGTAGAAAGAGCAGGACCTGGTGGAGGAGGTGCTAGAAGAAAAGTGGGGGCCCCAACGTGAAATCCACTTCATGACCCTATGCACAACCTCCAAGGCAGTCTTGCTAGAATTTAGCAAAGCTTGAAATTGGATTCAGGTGAGAATCTGGGAAATTCCACTGGCAAATGGAATTGAATAAACTGGAGAATCCCATGGATTCTGCAGCCTGGTAGGCTGCAGTCCATGGGGTCGCTAAGAGTTGGATACGACTGGGCGACTTCAGTTTCACTTTTCACTTTCACGCATTGGAGGAGGAAATGGCAACTCACTCCAGTGTTCTTGCCTGGAGAATCCCAGGGATGGCGGGGCCTGGTGGGCTGTCGTCTATGGGGTCGCACAGAGTTGGACACGACTGAAGTGACTTAGTAGTAGTAGTAGTAGTAGTAAGATAAAATTGAAATTCTGCCATTACTGTAGTTAAAATTGTTCACAACTCTGACTGACTGTGAATAAATTTTCATTTAGAGAGATAATTTTCATTTTAGAGAATTAATTTTCGTTTCAAAACTGATATAAATACTATGCCCAGAAATATTCATATGGGAGAATGAATATAGCTGCATCTGAATAATGGCACAGTATCTACGAATAGTTTATCATTTAAATAATTTTGGGAAAGTATAAAAATGACAATTACTTAAAACAATAAACCTAGTTATATAAAAATAAACAATTTTGTTGTGAATGGAGAAATACTAATAACAATTTAAAATTTTGGTTTTACAGGAAGTATACAATATAGATAAAAATGTTTCAGGAATGGCAATAAATTGGATCAATGAAGAACTTATTTGGTCTAATCAACAGGAAGGAATCATTATAGTAACTGATATGAAAGGAAACAATTCCTGGGTTCTCTTAAGTGCCTTAAAATATCCTGCAAATATAGCAGTTGATCCAGTAGCAAGGTAAATTCTGTTGGCTTTGGACATTGAAATATATTTCAAAATCTGATGAAAAGTCAAGGAATCATAACATTTTGACTCAACGGGGCCTCCTGATTGAGACAAACAGCCTCTTTTACGGTGCACAAACCCCATTTTCAATAGGCATTTGCCTGGATTTGGAACTGAAGCAGGCTCCCTCTACCAATAGCATCTTGACTACCAAGGTTTCCCACTAGAGAAGCAAATTCTCCTTCTAACTTGAAATAACATGGAATTGCAATAAGTATTTGTTGAACTGAATTTTCATTCAAATAGTCAAACTCGTCCTGTGCAGACATCTGGGGACTACTGAAACACTGAGAGAGTCAACCATTTAAGTGGCCTGACACTCACTGAAGTGTCTCTGTGATATGTTGGCCCTCAGTTTTATGTTTTGGTCTTCAGAGGTGGCTGCAGCCTTCACAGAGCAGATCTTGGTGGTATGGAAGTGAAGCTTCTGTTAGAGACATCAGAGAAAATAGCAGCTCTATCATTGGATATGCTTGATAAACGGCTCTTTTGGATTCAGTACCATAGAGGAGGAGGTGATCCTCATATTTGTTCCTGTGATTATGACGGGGGTTCTGTCCTTTTTAGCAAATATTCCCTGCGGTAAGTTTTGCTTTTGGTATAAAATAAAACACTTGCCATTTGGAGTTTGTGTGATAAATGAATTTTATTTTTGTCAGCTAAACTGGTGTAGTGGTTTAGCACAGATTTGGGGGTCCAAAAGACTTGAGTTCAAGTCCCAGATATACTATGTATTAGGCGAGTGACTTTGATAGGTTGCATGACTTCTCTCATCCTGCTTCCTTTAATGCAGGTATTGGAGGATGGAGAGAACAGAAGTGTCCACTGAATTGAAAAAGTATCTTGAGATTGAAAAAGAAGGCAGGCCACTCCATACAATCAGTGGATCAGTATATTTTTGGGTAACTTACAGGGTGGGATCAGGTGGACAATGATCCGAAAGCATTTGTAGCTGCACTCCACACTGTGAAGGGGCCACTGAGACAAGTATATAGTTAACCTAGGGTCTAGGAGTACATACTTGGAAACAGGAAGTGCATTCCTAAGTCAAGAGTCATGAAGGAATAACTTAGCCTTGTGGGTGTTGGAAATACAACAATGAAGGTCCTCATCACTTTTTGGTGACTAACAGAGCATAGAGACTACTCGATCCTAATGAGTATTAAACCGTATCTGTTGATTACAAGATGCAGTGGAGAAGGAAATGGCAACGCACTCTAATATTCTTGCCTGGGAAATCCCATTGACTGAGGAGGAGGAGCCTGACGGGCTATGACCCATGGGGTTGCAAAGAGTTAGACATGACTTAGCAACTGAAAAACAACAACAATTAATTGCAAAGCCCTTGACAACAGAAGTTATTTGCTGCACAGTACAGTCCTGAGTAGGGTAGGGTCAGTGGAAAGACAGGAGAAACTATACAGTCCTGATATGTTATCAATTATGCTGACAGCCATACAGTGGGGATAATTTGTTCTTGCCCAGTTGCTAGGTCATATCCAACTCTTTGTGACCCCTGGACTGTAGTACCCAGGCTCCTCTGTTCCCACTATCTCCTAGAGTTTGCTCAAATTCATGTTCATTGAGTTGGTGATGCTATCTAACCATCTTATCCTCTACTGCCCCCTTCTCCTTTTGCCTGTATTCTTTCCCAGCATCAGGGTCTTCTCCAATGAGTCAGCTCTTCACATCAGGTTGCCAAGGTATTGAAGCTTCAGCATCAGTCCTTCCAGTGAATATTTAGTGTTGATTTCCTTTAGGACTGACTGGTTTAATCTCCTTGCAGTCCAAGGGATTCTCAAGAGTCTTCTCCAGCACCACAGTTTGAAAAGCATCAATTCTTCAGCATTCAGCCTTCTTTATGGTCCAACTCGCATATTCGCACATGATTCCTGGGAAAACCATGGCTTTGACTATACAGACATTTGTGGGCAAAGTAATATCTTTAATGCTATCTAAGTTTGTCATAGCTTTCCTTCCAAGGAGCAATTGACTTTTTTTTTTTTCAATTTATTTATTTTAGTTGGAGGCTAATTACTTTACAATATTGTAGTGGTTTTTGCCATACATTGATATGAATCATCCATGGGTCTTCATGTGGTTCCCATCCTGAACCCCTCTCGCACCTCCCTCCCCATCCTATCCCTCTGGGTCACTTTTAATTTAATTTCATGGCTGCAGTCACCATCTGCAGTGATTTTGGAGCCCAATAGAATAAAGGCTGTCACTGCGTTCACTTTTTCCCCTTCTATTTGCCACAAAGTGATGAGACCAGAAGCTATGATCTTAGTTCTTTGAATGCTGAGTTTCAAGCCAACTTTTTCACTCTCATCCTTCACCCTTATTAAGAGACTGTTTAGTTCCTCTTCATTTTCTGCCTTTAGAGTAGTATCTGCATATCTGAGGTTGTTGATATTTCTCCCAGCAATCTTGATTCTAGCTTGTGATTCATCCAGCCTGGCATTTCACATGATGTACTCTGCATATAAGTTAAATAGGCAGAGTGACAATATACAGCCTTGATGTACTTTTTTCCCAATTTTGAACCAATCAATTGTTCTATGCCTAGTTCTAACTGTTGCTTCTTGACCCACGTACAGGTTTCACGGGAAACAGGTAAGGTGGTCTGGCATTCCCATCTCTTTAAGAATTTTCCAGTTTTTTGTGATTCATTCAGTCAAAGGCTTTACCATAGTCAATGAAGCAGAAGTTTTTCAGTGGGAATAATAGTAGCATCTATTTCTTGAGATTATTGTGATGATTAAGTAAAGAAATAAATAAAAGTAACTGTACAAAAAAGATCTTCATGACCCAGATAATCACGATGGTGTGATCACTGACCTAGAGCCAGACATCCTGGAATGTGAAGTCAAGTGGGCCTTAGAAAGCATCACTATGAACAAAGCTAGTGGAGGTGATGGAATTCCAGTTGAGCTATTTCAAATCCTGAAAGATGATGCTGTGAAAGTGTTGCACGCAATATGCCAGCAAATTTGGAAAACTCAGCAGTGGCCACAGGACTGGAAAAGGTCAGTTTTCATTCCAATCCCAAAGAAAGGCAATGCCAAAGAATGCTCAAACTACTGCACAATTGTACTCATCTCACACGCTAGTAAAGTAATGCTCAAAATTCTCCAAGGCAGGCTTCAGCAAGACGTGAACCATGAACTTCCAGATGTTCAAGCTGATTTTAGAAAAGGCAGAGGAACCAGAGATCAAATTGCCAACATCCGTTGGATCATGGAAAAAGCAAGAGAGTTCCAGAAAAACATCTATTTCTGCTTTATTAACTATGCCAAAGCCTTTGACTGTGTGGATCACAATAAACTGTGGAAAATTCTGAAAGAGATGGGAATACCAGACCACCTGATCTGCCTCTTGAGAAATCTGTATGCAGGTCAGGAAGCAACAGTTCGAACTGGACATGGAACAACAGACTGGTTCCAAATAGGAAAAGGAGTACGTCAAGGCTGTATATTGTCACCCTGTTTATTTAACTTATATGCAGAATACATCATGAGAAACGCTGGACTGGAAGAAGGACAAGCTGGAATCAAGATTGCCGGGAGAAATATCAATAACCTCAGATATGCAGATGACACCACCCTTATGGCAGAAAGTGAAGAGGAACTAAAAAGCCTCTTGATGAAAGTGAAAGAGGAGAGTGAAAAAGTTGGCTTAAAGCTCAACATTCAGAAAATGAAGATCATGGCATCCAGTCCCATCATTTCATGGGAAATAGATGGGGAAACAGTGGAAACAGTGTCAGACTTTATTTTTGGGGGCTCCAAAATCACTGCAGATGGTGACTGCAGCCATGAAATTAAAAGACGCTTACTCCTTGGAAGGAAAGTTATGACCAACCTAGATAGCATATTCAAAAGCAGAGACATTACTTTGCCAACAAAGTTTCGTCTAGTCAAGGCTATGGTTTTTCCTGTGGTCATGTATGGATGTGAGAGTTGGACTGTGAAGAAGGCTGAGCACCGAAAAATTGATGCTTTTGAACTGTGGTGTTGGAGAAGACTCTTGAGAGTCCCTTGGACTGCAAGGAGATCCAACCAGTCCATTCTGAAGGAGATCAGCCCTGGGATTTCTTTGGAAGGAATGATGCTGAAGCTGAAACTCCAGTACTTTGGCCACCTCATGCGAAGAGTGGACTCATTGGAAAAGACTCTGATGCTGGGAGGCATTGGGGGCAGGAGGAGAAGGGGATGACAGAGGATGAGATGGCTGGATGGCATCACCAACTCGATGGATGTGAGTTTGGGTGAACTCTGGGAGTTGGTGTTGGACAGGGAGGCCTGGCGTGCTGCGATTCATGGGGTCACAAAGAGTTGGACACGACTGAGCAACTGAACTGAACTGAACTGAAGAGTATTTGGCTTATAGTTTTCACATGCTGGTTAGTTTTTTTTGAATTGTTATGTCCTGTGGTTTGTAAAACATCTATGTTTCATTTGATTTCCTATCCTGCCAGCAACTAATCTAGCTGTCTTTAGCAAGAGCAGAAATTTGGCATGTGAAAGTGACGAAACCAGCAATCCACTCTTTTCCTATGTCTGTTTTCTTCTGTATTTTATTTTCACCACAATTACATGCTGAGTAGCAAAAAAAAAGAAAAAGGAAAAATGAGATAATGGATCTGAAGCTAAAAATGTATCTTATTAATTCAGATTATGGCTACACAAATACAAATTTAAACTTAATGTTTGTTTCTAACCATAAATGAGAAACGATTAAAAATGTAGGTGATTAAAATTCAGACCATAAGTTGAAGTGAAACTTTAATAAATCCAGGAGGAAATATTCTGCCATTCTTTATGCTTTTCTCCTGTTGTTTTAGGCACAATCTGCTTGCAGAGTCCTTCTTTGGAGACTGTATCTTCTATTCAACATGGAAAAAGAACACAATTTGGATAGCTAACAAGCACACAGGGAAGGATATGGTTAAAATCACCCTCAACTCGTCATTCGTGCCACCCAGTGGAATTAAAGTGGTTCGTCCACTCGTATAGCCCAAGGCAGAGGGTGATGCTTGGGCATCTGGTGAGTCATCTTTGACCTCAAACAAGGTCCGGCACGTACTCCCCACTTCTCCACTTACTCAAGACAGACATTTAGGAATCATCCCTGATTTCTCCTACTACCTCACCCCAATTTTCAGCCTACTGCCAAATCCTTTCCATTTTACATTCTAATTTATCTCAAATGTCCACTTCTCTCTTCCACTGCCACCACCATAGTCCAAACAGCCGGCTTGTCTTATCCGGCCTGTTGGAGCAGCCACTTAATCTTTTCATTTTCTCCTCTTGCTTATAAATGGTAAATCTGATGGGTTAACTCCTCTACTTAAATTCCTTCAAAAGCTCTCCTTTGCAGTTAGATTGTAATTTAACGTGTAACCAGGCCTATCACTATTTGGCCAATTTGATTTAGCATTCTTTCCCTCTCCCCTCATTGGACTCTAACACAAAGCTTCATGTAGTTGCTCAGACACGCCAAGCAAAGGGGCACAGTGGATGTACATATTCAGGCTCAGCTCCCCTTTGCCTCTCAAGGCCCACATTTATCTGCCTTCTGAGCATTTCTACTTGGATTTCTTGCAAGTGCTTCAGGCACAGAAGGAATGACTGACTCACTTACTTTCCCTTCCCTTTTGCCAAGCTCTTTTCCCTCCAGTATCTGGTTGAAGACCTCCAGGTGTAGGCCTTGATGAGTGGCATTTAATCTCCATATCCCTAGGCATAGATCCATCCCTGTGAGATCACTCTCCAACGCCTAGCAATTCCACCACCTACCGGCTTGTGCCCCTCTCAGCAGCTCTCCATCCCTGGGGGCCACTTCATTAGTGTCCCTGACTCCTTCTGCCATGCTGCAGGGGGCATCACCCTTCAAAAAGGAGAACCCAATCTTGTCATTCCTGGGTTAAAACACTCAATTGCCAGTAATAAAATCCAGTCTCTTTTTTATTGAACTGGTTCACAGGGCCCCTGTTTCTCAGTTTCATTTATCGTCAGGGCTGCAGCCATCTTCAAAGTTTTTATTTTTCTCTTACCCTAGGAGGCATGCTTGCTCTCTTCTCCAGCCTTTCAGCATGATTGGGAACACGGTTTCTCCTTTTTTTTGACTGCATGGCTTGCAGGATCTCCATTTCTTGACCAGAGATTGAACCCAGGCTGAGACAGTAAAAGCCATGAATCCTAATCACTATTCCTTGGTGGTTCAGACAGTAAAGAATCCGCCTGCAGTGTGGGAGACCTAGGTTCAATCCCTGGGTCAGGAAGATCCCCTGGAGTAGGAAATGGCAACCCATTCCTGTGTTCTTGCCTGGGGAATCCCATGGAGAGAGAGCCTGGAAGGCTATAGTCCATGGGGTCACAAAGAGTTGGACATGACTGAGCAATGAACAATTTATTTCACTTTCTTTCAGACTACCAGGGAACTCCCTGGGAACACTCTTTCTAATTCACAGCAGTGACTTACTCTTCATCCTCTAAGAAATAGTAATAGCTCCAAAATCTCTTCTTTCAGGAACCCCTTCCCTGACCAGCTCACTGGAGCCTCAGTAGCTCTTTTCAGAAAATAACAGATTTCCCATCACAGAGCACTTATCATGGTTTGCTGTAATTGTCTGACTTCCTCAGCTTCCTCCTATGAAGACAGAGAATACAACTCTCCATTATATTTCCAGTGCCTGCTGCTGCTGCTGCTGCTGCTAAGTCACTTCAGTCGTGTCCAACTCTGTGCCACCCCATAGATGGCAGCCCACCAGGCTCTCCCGTCCCTGCGATTCTCCAGGCAAGAACACTGGAGTGGGTTGCCATTTCCTTCTCCAATGCATGAAAGTGAAAAGTGAAAGTGAAGTCGCTCAGTCATGTCCAGCTCTTTGCGACCCCATGGACTGCAGCCTAGAGAACATTTAATAAACTGTAGTAGGTAAAAAAAAGAATTAAAAAAACACCCTTTGACACCTTCTCCCCTAAATAATACCACAAGGAACAAGTTCTAAAGATATTTAATATCTGAGTACATGCTGCCTTCCTTACATGTTATAACCCCTACCCCAACTCTTTACCAGATAGTCTTCAGGGGGCTGCTCCCTTTTGTATATTATGAATGAATCCCAGTGTTTTAAATCAATTTTCCCTGCAACAGATCTTTGCAGCTCAGCTCTGTGCTGTGCTTTAGTCACTCAGTCGTGTCTGACTCTTTGCGACTTCATGGACTGTATAGCCTATTAGGCTCCTCTGTCCATGGGATTCTCTAGGCAAAAATACTGGAGTGGGTTGCCATTTCCTCCTCCAGGGGACCTTCCCAACTGTATATAAAGGAGACTTCATTAATGTGCATTAGAGGATACCCCAGGTTAACCTGTTATAGAAAACTGTCTCTTGAGTCTTTAAATTCTATACCAATTCTATACTTCTGGTTGGCCGATTGTTTGTTTCTTTATCTAGGTTTTAAGCTGAATGATCTGGGGCTATTTGTTTCCATCAACCTGATTGTGAATCTAAAGGCACAGTTGAAACGTCTATTTTTCATGCCATCCTCAGAAGAGACTGCTGCAGATCTACTCTATGAGTCTCATTCTTTTCAGCTTACAATACAAATAGTTTATTATTTTTTTGCAAGCTATGTCTTATAATAAAGCAGTGCTGAAAAATTAAATAGAAGAGTGTGCAGTTGCCATATAGGCTATGAAAATGATTTGCTGGTTGTGATTTTTAAGCTTGATTCTAAATAGATTTATGAAGAATGGCACTTGGAAGACGTGGCTCAAATTTTGCTATTTAAGCTATCTTGAAATTATAGGCTCACTCTCCCTAAAATTTCAAAAAGTGTAGAGCTTAGGCTCTTACGAGTATAGCAGTGATAAAAGCTTTCATAGTCATTTCTAAAAAGCAACGCTTCCTAGTTTTCTGCCTCCAATGGTTCTCTAATATATTTAATCTTAACCACCCCACAAATCATGTGATTATTAGTACATTTTATGGGTTAAAAGCTGAGGTTCAGCAATGTCACAAATGCTTGTTTAAGGTCACACTGGGGTAGACCTGGGAGTTGAACCCAGGCAGACTGACACCATGCTGCCGCCTCAACTCACCCTCGCTATTGTCTATAATTTCATATCTTAGATTTGCCTAACTTGTTCTGGGAAAATCTGTAATTTGGCATATTCTTGTCTATCCATGGCATGCTTGTGGTTAAAAGCTTCAGTTTGCACAGATCAATGGGACCCAGATCTTATTTTTTCTTTTAAAAATGTTTTCTATTCAGGAACTCAGGAATCAATCTCTCTCTCCCTCCCTCTCTCTCACACACATACACAGAGTCTCTCTCTTTCTTCTCTGGCTCTCTGAAAAGAGACTGACTTGATCTCACGTTTTTGTTGTCATGATTAAACCCATGAGGCAACAGTGCTCTTGTGGCTGCCTTGACAGCTGTACAATTACAACCATCCCTCTGTACCCATGCGGATTTGTTCCAGGATTCTCGCCAATGTTAAATCCAAGGCTGCAATGGTCCCTTATATAAAACAGAATAGTACTTGCATATTATCTAACATCCTTATACTTTAAATTATCTCAAGACTACTTATCATATGTAATACAAAGTAAATACTGTGTAAATAGCTGTAAATGCAATGTAAATACTATGCAAACCATCGCAGGTGCACGGCAAATTCAAATTTTGCTTTTTGAAACTTCACAGAATTTTTTTAAAGAATATTTTCAATCCATGGTTGGTTGAATCTGCAGATGTGGAATGCACAAATATGAAAGGCAGATTTTATATGAATCTCAGAGCCAGTGTGGGAACTTTGTATATAATGTTAATGACATTATTTCAAGTTCAACATTCGGGGAATTTGCAACTATAGTTTTGCTGCTCACAGATGTTCTTTTGTAAAAGGTGCAAATAATTCTGCATTCTTCTGTAATTCTTTAAAATGCTGTTTCCAGTTTAAAATTCATAAGAGAATTTCAAGAGCATATTCTTTAGAAAATATAGGACATCTGTCATCAACACTATTAAAATACTTTGCATTCATTTCATGCACAGAAATATTGCTGAATGTCATTAATTCTGAGAGAAGACTTGCTTCTGCCTAAAAATGTACCTGTTTATGAAAGTAGCTAGAGTAGCTAAAGCTGTCCAGGTGCAACTGATTCATTTCGATTATGTGATTGCTAGGGTTTCTACTATAAAACCTTGGGGGTTTTGTGAAACTTCTAGAAAAGAATCATCCTAGATATATAAGTATTTCGTTCATGTAGTTTTTCTGAAATTTAAAAATTGTGGTAAAATACATATACAATTTATTATCTTAGGTTTTTTTTTTTTTTTTTACTGTGCCGTGTGGCATGCAGGATCTTGGTTCCCTAACCAGGGATTGAACCCATGCCGTCTGCAGTGGAAGTACAGAGTCTTAACCACTGGGTCACAAGCGAAGTCCCTCATCTTAACCATTTTTAGTGTACAGTTCAGTAGCATTAAGTTCATTTATGGTTTGTGTGTGTGTGTGTGTGTGTGTGTATGCAACCATCACCACCATTCATCTCTGTAAATGTTATCATCTTGTAAAATTGAAACTCTCCACCCATTAAATAACAACTCCCATTTCTGCCTCTCCTCAGTCCCTGGATCCCACCATTCTATTGTTCTTTCTGTTTCAAGGATTTTGACTCCTACTCTAAGTACCTCCTATAAGTGTAATCATGCAGTATTTCTCTTTTTGTGACTAGTTTATTTTACTCAGCACGATGTCCTTAAGATGCATCTGTTTTGTAGCATGTGTTAGATATTTTTTTCCTTTTTAAGCCCGAATAATACCCCATTGCATGTATATCTTCCATTTTACTCACCCATTTATTCATTGATGAATAATTGGGTTTCTTCCACCTTTTAGCTATGGTGAATAATGGTGCTAAAAATGTGGGTATACAAATTTCTTTTGGAGACCCTGCTTTTAATTCTTATGAATTATAGTCAGTAGTGAATTATTGGATCACGTGGTAATCCTGTTTTCAGTTTTCTGAAGGCACATGACACCGCTTTCCACAGTGGCTGCATCATTTTACATTCCTGCTGATGGAGCGCGGGGTTTCCAGTTTCTCCATGTCCTCGCCTACACTTACATTCTCTGCTTTCATATAGTCTAAATGATCAATTTGAGTACCCAGATCTGTTATAGATCTCTTATTTCTTCTAGAAATCTTAGCAAATTATGGATTTCTATAGCTTCCTAACATTTATAGATAGTTATAGATATTTTCTTAATGATAAGGATCACATTTGCAAAGATTACACACCACTGGGGCAAGAATAGGACTGACTTCAGGCAAAGCTGGGTTTTTTAATGCAAGTTTGCCTTGACACCAAACAGCTGCCTTTTAAATACTTTGAATAGCTCTCTATCATTTTTCTATCTTTCTTGCCGTTGTCTCTTCTTGGTGGTTTCCATATGCCTCGCTGTGGCCTCTGTTTATTCTCTGAGGCTTTTCCCTGCCATTTGTTTGTTGAAGAATCCAGATCTTGACCCTTAGAATTCCCCACATTCTAGACTTTGCAGATTCTATCCTGTGGTATCATTTAACATGATTGTGTATAACCTGGTGGCTTTGGCCTAGAAGCCTGATCAGATTCAGATTTTTTGCGAGAGTACTCTATAAGTGGTACTGCAGGTAGTACTGTGTGCTGCTAGTGACCGGGCCAGAGGGCATGTAGCGGCTGGGTCTCCATTCTCCTTGTGATGCTCAAAGATAGGTCAAGGATTTAGGTGTTACCAGCCTGGTCAGTCCATTGTAGAGTTTCCTCTCAGCCTTTCATATAATGGCTTTACAAGCTATTGATTATCATTGTCTAGAGCCATTTTTTCATTAGAAGCTTGAAGTAATGACATTCTAATTCTATTACTGCTTTATTAGTTGAAGAACATTTCCAATCAGGTATATGATTTCCCTGAGGAGCATCTTTTATTAAAAAAGGTAAATTAAATGCTTGATTTAATCTTTCCCTTACTTTATCTGTTTTCAGAATAAAGGGTTAGTGTATCCTCCAGAGGTGAACTTTTTATTTTTTTTGTAAAGCATCTTCATAAATTCAAGGATGTAAAAAATATTTGACATGTTTTTATTCATTGCAGTTATCATTTTCACACTCTAAATTATGCCATCTTTCTTCAAGAAGAGTCATGACATGAGGCATCTAGTGGTGGGAAAAGTGACCAGTAACTAACCCTTAGTGGTCTGCAGTGCTGGGCCGAGGCTGTGTCTGGGCTCAGCAAGAAAGAACTCTGGAATCAGGTAACCACCCTGCCTTGGGTGGAGAGGAGTGAGGGGTGGCAGTGAGGAGATGGGTGGAGGGCTGCATACCATTATCATGTTGTGGGCGGGCCAAGCTCCTCAGAAACAGGTCTAAAATACACAAACACTGAGTGGGCCTTTAGTTAAGGCTCTTCTGTGAGTGAGAGGCATTCATTTTTTAACTGCTCAGAGGCTGTTGATTTGTTTACTTTCTGATTCTTAGGTTTAGATGGATAATGATACCAAGTAGCTAAATTCTGGCTAAGTGATTTTCTACTACAATTAGGAATTGCAATAGCACAGATTAACTTTTCTTGTTTCTTCCTCTTTCTTTTCTATTAACAAAGAACTCCTATATTATACTGTTTGGGAAGTTTTTTGAGCAAGGTGAGTGAACCATTGATTCAGGAAACTCACTAATGAAATAGACAATAAATAAATAAAACAAAAATCATGGACATTTATAGAAAAATATACTATGTACATATAATTTATATATTATATAAAAATATAGTATAACATCTGTTAATATGTTAATAACTGATATATATCAGTAGATGGTATATATTAATATATAATATCACTAGTATAAATGTGTTTTTCTATAAAACCCATTGTTCTATATACACACATAAGTATACATACATACATGTACATACACACATGTTATCTGTATTAAGGAGATGGGGTGTATCACTGAAGACTGGAATTTGAGTCCGAGTCCTACCCCTTATTATCTATATGTGATCCTTAAGATACTATTTCATAATCTATAAAATGAAGACAATAATTGCTCTACACAGCTCAAGGGCTTGTTATGAAAATATACATGTGATAATATAAACGCTTTATAAAACATTAGTCAAATTTTGTGACCATTGGGGCTGCTAAATATTTAGTTACAAGAATGACTCAAGTGAATGGTTTCAAATGGAAGAGACTGGAAAGGCTTTGTTGATGACGTGAATCTGACACTGAATTTGAGGTTGAGAAAAAGGTGTGATCAGTGGAAAGAAGCAGGCTCGGGAATCCCACATGTGTTGTTTCAAAACCGGCCCAAGGTAAAAATCTATAGTTTGCTTGGCTGTAGCAAAGCTCATGAGGGTGTGCTGGATAGTTATTGAAGGCGCAGGTGGGGGTGGACATTAAATTCCATGATTAAGGAGCTTTAATTTGATCTCAAAGGTAATCAGGCTGCACTTGCTGAGCTCCGGGAGGGGTGTTATCTGAGGTCAGCAGCAGCATTCTGAGTGCTGGCTTCAACCTAATTTGAGGCTAAAGCACAGCAGAAGATTAAGGAGATTAAGCAAAATACAGCTCTCAATCCTCTGTTTTGCCACTTCCTAAAATGGCTTTTAGGTGTTGAGTGAATTCAGGTCACATCATTAACACAACCATTCAGAGTACAATAGTGATTGCTTTTCTCGTATGTTCACCATTGAATAATATTGTATATTGTTAATAAGTATCAGTAAAACCATCAGCATTGTGGTATAGTAAAAAGAGTACTGACCATCTGTTTGAGTTCTAACTCTGAGGTTGACTGGATATTCAAGGAAAAACCAAGGAACGGAGTTAAGTTGCAGGTTTCACTAGCACAGACTTTTGTGCATGTTTTCCAGATGTTTGTAGCACCCCTGTGTGGTAAAAAGGCACCAGGTTAGGTACTACCTGGACTATAAATGTGAATGGGATACATGCCATATCTTCAAAAGCTTATTGATTAATGAAAAAGAGATACATATATGCACATGCATATACATATATAACTGTGATGATAATGGCAATGTTAATGATAAGAACACACAGAAGAGCAAGTAAGAGGTAATAGAAAAGTACAAGAAGAAAGGAGATAAATAACAACGGATATAGATGAAAGAGCAATTTCCTGTACCCTAGACACTCACTGTTTTCCTCAGAAATCAGTTTGAATATCCCTTAACATTTATAAGCAGTAATTAAGGTTTGAGAATCTTTAAACATGTAAACTTAGAGGAATTTACAACAAACATCTGATTCTGTATAGAACCATAATGTTTTTTTCAGTGAGAGATTTCAGGGGCTATCTACTTCAACACTTTTATTTCATGGAAACTGAAGTCAAAGAGATAAAGTGATTTTATATAAAAGCAGAACTGAGACAGAACTCAGTTTTCCCAACTCTTAAGTGCAGTGGTCATCTATCATGCTTGGTTTGGAAAGATTTTTATAAAAGATATTTATAGGAAGCATGATCCCTCAATTTTTTGTTACCTCAAGAAAGTGGTAGCACTTTGGTGCTATTAAAAGGCTGAATCAGACCTTGCTGGATTTTTGTTGATTTTCACTTGTAAATATTATAAAAAGTACAGTTAAGACAATCACATGCTCCTTTTTAGAAATTGAAGTAGGTACATTTTGTCTCCAATATGTCTTTGAGTTTCTGACTTTAATCACTTACTTTAAAAACTGGGGTCATTTGGTTCTTAACTTTCTTAATTAAAATGTTGATATGTGAAGCATGTAGGAACATGAACAATGTAACTAAATGTGTAATTGGCATAAAAACTCTGGACAAGAAACAAAAATTTTGGAATCAATATCTAAAACTATTCCGTGTAAATCTTACCTGACTTGGTAGTACTGCAGTAGTATTAAATAATCAGAAATATTGTGTATGTAACTCTATCAAGAGATCTGAGTAAACAAGTTTAAAATAACCAGAGAAATAACACAGATTAGCTAAAAGGAGGTGTTGGTAACTTAGGTGAAAGTGGGGTGTTCCCTTAGCATATTAGGCCAGCGTTTCTTAAAGTGTGCTGTGAAGACTCCTACCATGAGAGTTGTTCTAGATTCTGGTGAAGATGAGCCTTTCCCTTCATTTATCAGGTCAGAATCTCTAGAAGTTGACATGCCCCCCACGAGACCTCAATGTACATTAGAAACATTTTCAAGGGGACAAGACTATGTTTTCAACATAGTGATGCTTTGGGCTTCTCAAGTGGCTCAGGGGTAAAGAACCTGCCTGTCAATGCAGGAGACCTGAGTTCCATCCATGGGTTGGCAAGATCCTCTGGAGAAGGAAATGACAACCCACTCCGGTATTCTTGCCTGAAGAATCCCATGGACAGAGGAGCCTGGCATGCTACAGTCCATGGGGTTGCAAGGAGTCGGACACAGCTTAGTGACGTATGCACGTGTGATGGTTTGTTGGTCAAGGAATGTGTTTAGTGACTTGAAGTAGAAGGAAAGGGGCAGAGCCAGAGTTAGGTGCCATCATTCTAGGTACTAATAGATGAACAGAGGCCAGGGAAACAAACCTACATGGAGGACAGCTTAGGCCCCTCACATACTCCGTGCTTAGGCTCTCGATGATTGGTTGCTTGTGCTTGTTTCTTTCACAGAAGGCTGGGTTTTCAGTGGTCCTTTCCGTAGGTCCTTGGCTCCTCACATTATTCAGGCTGTCACTGATCTCACTTATGCCAGGACTCTTGGTCCACGGCCCCAACTCTCTTCCCCTGCCATCTCCCATTGCCAGAGCTCTGGCCTCCAAAATGCACCTTGACAGCTGCCCTCAAACTCAGGCTTATCCCATAGTATTTCATAAAGTCATTAAAATTGGCAGAAAAAAAAATGAGGAGCAAATTGTGATAGGGATATATGTGTTGCCAGTTTAGCCCAGGACTCCGATAACCAAAGGTACCAGGTTGGCCATTTGTTGTTCAGTGTATTTGGCTAATTTAACCCAAGCACCTACCTCACTGAGCAGATTTTACTACTCACTCTGGCTATTTTATGAAACAAGGAATGCTGGCAGCAATAAACTCAGAAATTTGAGGATACGACATATGGCAATGGAATATATTGTCTGAAAGATGCTCTTCTTTACATAATGACCCTAAAAATAGATAAATATATAGATCTGACCTGTAAATATTATACTTAAGAAATTGTGTTCTTAATTTTGTACCTTTTTTGCTTCTTAAACATACTTCATTTTCAGCATTTTCAACAAGAAACAGCATCAGAAAAAAAAAAACAAACATTTGTGCCTTGTTTTTTAAAATAAACACATATTTTCATAAAAGCAGGTCAAAAAGATAAAGCTATTAAGTTGTACTTAGTATTTATAACCCAAGGAGTGACATTTCCATTTAATTGTATGTCCTAACCTAAGAACTAGGACTTCTCTGTTTGCTCAGACAGTAGAGAATCTGTCTGCAATGCAGGATACCCGGGTTCAATCCTTGGGTCAGGAAGATCCCCTCGAGAAGGGCATGGCAACCCACTCCAGTATTCTTGCCCAGAGAATCTCACGGACAGAGCAGCCTGGCAGGCTACAGTCTATGGGGTCGCCAAGAGCTGGACACGCCTGAGCTACTAACATACACACTTTGTTCATCCTGAGAGCTACTGTAGGAGGAGTACAATTAGAGAAATAAATGGGCTTTGGAATGCTGAGTAATCTGGGCTATGGTTTGACCCTAGAGCAGTGCCACCACTGTGAAACCACACTCCTGCTGATGTCGCAGGAAGACTGGAGTTCTTAAGAACCAGGCAGGGATCATGCACCATCCCTGTCAAAACACACCTCTGCACCAAATTAACTGTCTTCTCTTTTAGATCAGAAACTCTGCAAACTGAAGAAAGGTAACTGCAGCAGCAGCATATGTGAGCAATAGCCTAAGTCCCAAGTGTGCACGTGTGCAGAGGGATACACTTTAAGCCAAGATGGAAAGAACTGTAAAGGTAATCTGGTGAGCAAGCTCAGCTCAGCTTAGCCAGTGGCTGGTCTTCAGTGGGTCATCAAGAACTTCAGTATGAAACCAAATTCAAATTTCCTCATATTTTTCCCCCAGAAAAGGAATGTTATTCCCCCCCCCCCCAATTTTAAAGCCTTTGTAGCACTTTCAGCTCTCCTTTATATCTTCTGTTCCTAGATAAAATACTTTCAGAGGCTACGCAGGGATGAATATAAGGCAGGAATTCTCTGAGTGGACTCCATGGACCTCCATGGGTTTGGTTTGATGGTGTGCAAAATGTCAGTATTGTCAAGTTTTTTAGCTCTCTTAAGAGATCCTCAAAGAGTATGTGATTCCCACATCTCATCATGTAACCGTTTGTTCAGGATCTTGAAAGACTGTGCCAGGGCCGGTTATATTAGGCTTTTCCTATTTTGAGACTCCAGACTCAATGTAATGAACCTAGGGAGAAATGCTGTGTCCCTTCTCCTGGGAGGGCCAGTGAAGTACTGACAAAAAGAATTCAGTGGAATTAGTTGGGATGAGACTTTAGGTAAACCTGGGTTCTTCCTGTTAATTGTGGCCCCCTGCTTACATGGGACCAGTAGATGAGAGCCATTGCATAGAACGGTGATCTGGAAGGCTGGGTTTCAGCCAGAGTAAAACTGCTGGGGAATGTTCCCAAGTTTAGGTAAAGGACCCCTGTCAGCATTGAGAAGGCTGAAGAGCAGAGCGTGGGATATCTTGTCCTTGTCAAGAACTTTCCATGGGCTTTCCTTAAATGGCTATATCTTTTCAGGGGAAATAGTGCTACTTTATCCCAAGAGTAATTTTGATATGAAAATCTATATTTGAAAGAATAAACTGTGACAGTTTAAATGATGGCTTTCGGGATAATTGAACTTTCTTTTTTTTTTTTTCTTTCTATATTTTTTTAAAATTTTATTTTTAAACTTTACAATATTGTATTGGTTTTGCCAAATATTGAAATGAATCCACCACAGGTATACATGTGTTCCCCATCCTGAACCCTCCTCCCTCCTCCCTCCCCATACCATCCCTCTGGGTCGTCCCAGTGCACCAGCCCCAAGCATCCAGTATCGTGCATTGAACCTGGACTGGCGACTTGTTTCATACATGATATTATACATGTTTCAATGCCATTCTCCCAAATCTTCCCACCCTCTCCCTCTCCCATAGAGTCCATAAGACTGTTCTATACATCAGTGTCTCTTTTGCTGTCTCGTACACAGGGTTATTGTTACCATCTTTCTAAATTCCATATATATGCGTTAGTATACTGTATTGGTGTTTTTCTTTCTGGCTTACTTCACTCTGTATAATAGGCTCCAGTTTCATCCACCTCATTAGAACTGATTCAAATGTATTCTTTTTAATGGCTGAGTACTACTCCATTGTGTATATGTACCACAGCTTTCTTATCCATTCATCTGCTGATGGACATCTAGGTTGCTTCCATGTCCTGGCTATTATAAACAGTGCTGCGATGAACATTGGGGTACTTTCACCCCTTGTCAGAGTAGCAAAAACTGTCTTGCTGCAGTCAGTTATAGCAGGCAGAGGTGTGAGATACCCTACTTATTGCTCATGTATTAATGATACTACAATTTATTTCCAAAAATTACCTTCTGACTGTTTTGCTGTTGCCATGGTGTAGATGTCAGTGAGTGTGCTTTTCGGAATCATGGCTACACAGATGACTGTGAAAATATCCCTGGATCCTATTACTGCACATGCCCTGAGGGATATGTCCTGCTTCCTGATGGGAAATGGTGTCACCGTAAGTCACAAGTGTTAACTACTTTATTCCCTCCATTTTCAGGGTTTATAATGTGTCTATGGTCTGGCTTGGTGGCCTTTGATCAGTAGTATATATCAGAATTAACTTGGAGTTTTATCTTGGTTTGTTTTTTAAAAACATAAGTGACTAGACGCTACCCAAGACTTGTTAAATCAAAACCTCCATTAAGCATGTACTTATATATTTTACTGTTTATCTATTTTATTATATTTCATTATATATAGCTAAAAGATAAGCATATAAAAATATAATCATAGTACACTATTACATCTAAAAAACTGTTTTCAAGTTATCTTAAAAATATTTTTAAGTAGTTGATTTATTTGACTAAATATGCAAACAGGTTCCTTGTGTTGTGTTAGCAAGTATTTACTGAAGAAACTATATTTTTTTTCCTGCAGAATTTCTCATACTCTGGATTTTATTGAACATACTTCTATGATGTCCCTGTCTTCTGAACACTTGTAGCCAGATCTGCAGTCTTAATCAGATTAGACTTTGAAATTTTGACAATAATGCTTCATTGGTATGTTTATACTCCCATCAGGAGACACATAACATCTGGTTGTTTCACTTTTTGACATTTGTTCTAAACTGTGGGCAGTTTTACTGAAGAAAAAATATGCACGATTTACTTTTCACCAGTCCGTTCTGGCATTCTTCAAGTGATATCAGAATCACCTGGGTCAATAATAGCCAGCGTGCATGTTGCCAACCCTTTTCAGTCAGTCCCCACCAAAGTCCTCCTGCCCAGCATCACTAATGCCAATAGAAAGAGACCTAGTTTGGTTCAGCAGCAAAGGAAAGCCTTATTGATCAGAGATTGGAGAAATGTGAGCTGACCTGCGTAGTTCTGGCTCCCCCAATAGGCAGGGCTGCTTTATAGGGTTCTCAATAGCAGGGTAGGGGGTAGAGTTTCCACTGGGCCTCCTGGCTGCGGTAGTGCTCACACTCCAGCTCTCTCTGCTGGTCTTAGGGTTTGTGTACATGGCCTGTCTCTACCATGTTGAATTGAGCTACTGAACACAGTGCTTCTGCGTGAGGTCCCCTGCAGTCCAGGGAGCTGCAGTGTCAGGCATGCACAAGGCCCTCTGTGGGCAACTGAAAAAAAAAATAGCTCAAAGAAGAGGTTGTGTATGTGCTCAGTTGCTAAGTCATGCCTGGCTCTTTGCAACCCCATGGACTGTGGTGCACCAGGTTCCTCTGTCCATGGGATTTTCCAGGCAAGAAAACTGGAGTGTGTTGCCATTGCCTTCTCCAGGAGATCTTCCCAACCCAGGGATCAAACCCACATCTCTTGCTTGGCAGGTGGATTCTTTACCACTGTTCCATCTGGTAAACCCAAAGAAGAGGTTAGACCTTATTACCTAGATTCTATCTTATCTCCCCCAGTACCTCCAAGGACCCCTGTGGGCTTTGCCAGTGACATACATGCTGTGGATTTTCAACATGCTGCTCCCAATTCACTATCACTGCCACTGCAGTGGTGGCCACCAGTTTTGACCAACATGGTATAGTACTCTATTTCAGATTTCCATTTGTTTCGGGCATTTGGCATTTGTTGGTAAGGATGACTGGTTTCTTCTTACCTTATCTGAACATTTTCAGAGTCTGCTTGTACCTGCAGCACCGACTTTCCACTTGTTATAACAGGTTGGAGCCTAGAACTGATCTACTTCAGCAACTTTTTTGTCTTCTTTTGGATCACCATCTTTCTGCCATAGGTGCGGGACTGCCCCTAACCAAGAGCAGCTGCCACAATGACTGGGAGCAAGAAAGAGCCTAGTCATCTTTCAGGGAATGGTTGTAGTAGCCGTGAACACTCATTTCCTGGTTCCACTATTTTATCAAGGGATTTGAATGGTGATATCTAGTTCTTATATTTCTTTTAAATTATTAATTATAATACTTTTATAAAGAAAATGTACTCTCATTAACTATTTGGTTACTTCAAGTTACGATTCTTACAGATAAGGCAGTATAAATCTTGGATTTTTTTTTCTTTATTTAGAATAATGGCTTGGTTCTTTAACACCTTTCAAAGGTGCCTGATGGATTTTTTAATTTTATTTTTTATTGAAGTATAGTTGGTTTGCAATATTATTTTGTTTCAGGTGTTCAACTAAGTGATTCTCTTATATATGTATATGGGCTTCCCTGGTGGCTCAGACAGTAAAGAATCTGCTTACAATGTAGGAGACCTGGGTTCGATCCCTGAGTTGGGACAACCCCCTGGAGGAGGGCGTGGCAGCCCACTCCAGTATTCTTGCATGGAGAATCCCATGGGCAGAGGAGCCTGGTGGGCTACAGTCCATGGGATCCCAAAGAGTTGGATATGACTGAGTGACTAAGAATGCTCTTCTATTATAGTTTTTTGGGTATTGAGATATGAAATACAACTCTCTAAATTTTCTGTTTATCTATTTCATATATGGTGGTATGCATCTGTTAAGCCCATGTTCCCAGTTTATCCCTACCCACCCTCCCCCTTTGGTAACCCTAAGTTGTTTTCTATGTCTGTGAGTCTGTTTCTGTTTTTCAAATAAAATCATTTGTACTATTTTTTAGATTCCATATATCAGATCAGATCAGATCAGTCGCTCAGTCGTGTCCAACTCTTTGCGACCCCATGAATCGCAGCACGCCAGGCCTCCCTGTCCATCACCAACTCCCGGAGTTCACTCAGACTCACGTCCATCAAGTCAGTGATGCCATCCAGCCATCTCATCCTCTGTCATCCCCTTCTCCTCCTGCCCCCAATTCTCCCAGCATCAGAGTCTTTTCCAACGAGTCAACTCTTCGCATAAGGTGGCCAAAGTATTGGAGTTTCAGCTTTAGCATCATTCCTTCCAAAGAAATCCCAGGGCTGATCTCCTTCAGAATGGACTGGTTGGATCTCCTTGCAGTCCAAGGGACTCTCAAGAGTCTTCTCCAACACCACAGTTCAAAGCATCAATTCTTCTGTGCTCAGCCTTCTTCACAGTCCAACTCTCACATCCATACATGACCACAGGAAGTGATATCATATGTTTGTCTTCGTCTGAATTACTTAGTATGATAATCGCTAGGTCCATCCATGTTGCTAAAAATAGCATTATTTCATTCTTGTTTATGGTTGAGTAATATTCGATTGTATATACATCTCACATCTTTATTCATTCATCGGTTGCTGGACACTTAGATTGCTTCCATTTCTCGGCTATTGTAAATAGTGCTGCTATGAACATTGGAGTGCATGTATCTTTTTGAATTAGAGCTTTTGTTTTTTCTGGATATATGCCAAGTAGTGGAGTTGTTGAATCATATGGTAACTCTACCATCTGAGCCATGTAAAGAGTTGGACATGACTGAACGACTAAGCACACACATGGTAACTCTAGCTTTAATTTCTTAAGGAACCTCCATACAGGCTGCATCAATTTATATCCTCCCCACCAATGCTTGTTGTCTTTTTGTTTTGTTTATGGTATCCTTTGCTGTGCAAAAGTTTGTAAGTTTAATTAGGCCCAATTTGTTTATTTTTGTCTTTATTTCTTTTGCCTTAGGAGATGGACCTAAGAAAACATTGGTGCAATTTATGTCAGAGAATGTTTTTCCTGTGTTCCCTTCTAGGAGTTTTATAATGTCGTGTCTTATATTTAAGTCTTTATGCTGTTTTTATTTTTGTGTATGGTGTGAGGGAGTGTTCTAACTTCATCGATTTACACGTGAACACCACTTGCTGAAAAAACTGTCTTTTCCCCATTGTACATTCTTGTTTCCTTTGTGAAAGACTAATTGACCTTGGGTGTGTGGGTTTATTTCTGTTCCATTGATCCATGTCTGTTTTCGTGCTAATACCATATTGTTTTGATTACTGTGGCTTTGTAGCATTTTGTCGAAAATCTGGAGGGATTATGCCTTCTGCTTTGTTCTTTTCCTTCAAGACTGCTTTGTCAATTCTGGGTCTTCTGTGTTGCCAAGTAAATTTTAGGATTATTTGTTCTAGTTCTATGAAAACCACCATGGGTAATTTGATAGAGATCACAGTAAGTCTGTAGATTACTTTCAGTAGATTGGCCATTTTAACAATATTGTTAAAATTCTTCCAATCTAAGATCATGGGGTATCTTTCCATTTCCTTGAATCACCTTTGATCTTCTTTATTAATGTTTCATAGGTCTTGGCGAATAAGTCTTTCACCTCCTTGGTTAGATTTATTCCTACCTATTTTTTTTCCCTGATGTAATTATAAATGGGATTGATTTTTTTTCACTTTCTCTTTCTGATATTTCATCATTAGTATAAACAAATGCAAGAGATTTCTGTATATTAGTCTTGTAACAAATTTATTTATCAATTCTAATATTTTTTGTGTGGTGTCTTTAGGGTTTTCTATATAAAGTATCATGCTATCTGCATATATTGACAGTTTTACCTCTATCCTCCCAATTCAGATACCTTTTATTTCTTGTCTGATTGTTGTGGCTAGGACTTTCAATACTGTGTTGACTAAAAGTGGTGAGAGAGAGCATCCTCTTGTTCCATATTTTAATGGGAAGGTTTTCAGCTTCTCACCACTGTACTGGCTGTGGTTTGTCATATCTATTGAGATATGTTCCTTCTATATCCACTTTTTGCAAGAGTTTTTATCATGAATGGATACTGAATTTTATCCAATGCTTTTTCTGCATCATGTGATTTTAGTCCTTTCTTTTGATGATGCGGTGTATCACATCAATTGATTCGCATACAGTGAACCATCCTTGTGACCCTGAAATGAATCCACCTTGATCATGGTGCATGATCCTTTGTGTGTGTTGTGGGACTCAGTTTGCTAATATTTTCTTGAAGAGTTTTGCATCTATATCCATCAAAGATACTGGCCTGTAACTCTTTTTTGGTAGTGTCTTTGTCTGGTTTTGGCATCAGGGTGATAGTGTCTTCATAGAAGGACTTTGGGAATTTTTTTGTAAGTATCATTATGAACTCCTGAATTTTTAACATTTTTTATATGTTTCAATCCATTGCAGCTGTTATGCTTACCAATGAGCAAATTGTTTCCTGTTTGGCTGATGGGAGGCTCTCCAAATGGATTCCAGATCCCAGCAGTCTTCGATAGTTTTCTCTACCTGGCAGGACATGTTTTCCTGTCTTGTCTTGTATGTATTATGTTCTAGACCTAGAATCAGCAATCTCTCAGGGCTACTGCTTCCTTTTAATGACAAATTGTATTTAGATAACATAATTCTCTACAAAGTTAGTTATTGTTTTGAGGGCTTCTGGGGCATCAAAATTAGGAAAGCACTTTTTAAAAAGAGGAATATGGGTTTATATGGATATTCTCAATTCAAGTTTAGGACTACATGCTCACATAACTTCTTATAGGTTTCTTGTTGAATCTACTAACATAGGTAAGTAGAAACAAAGGTTTAAAATGATGTGGGAATTCCCCGGTGGTCCCATGGTAAGGGACTTGGTGCTTCTATTGCCACAGGGCCTGGTTTGGCCCTGGGCTGGCAACTAAGGTCCTAAAAGTCACAGTGTGGCCAAATGTATATATGGCCTAGTACTGCTTCACAGACGATAAAGTGTCATATGTCTTATCAAATGAGGCACAGAATAAAGGATGAATGGCAATGAATTTCTTGGAAATTACCCACCACCTTTGTGCTTGTTTGTGGAACTTGCCCTTCTAACGCCATATGGTTTACTCGTGAGCAGCTGTACTTAGATGCGTGATGTTAATACGTTACACAGGACACATATAATCTCACTTGATTGTCCAAACTTCTAGAACTTCTATGGTATATATTTTACATTTTAATGTTTGATTTACTTAGAATTTATGTTGATGTGTGGTATAATACAGGGATTTAATTTTTGCCCCAAATCTTTCCTCATTTATTTACATTTACTGGATGATATCCCACATGCTCAGTGACTTAAAATAGCTTTATCACATACCGTATTCTTATCTGTACTTGAGTCTTTTCTAAAATGAACTTTCTATCTGATTCTATTATCCTCATGATCTATTCTTACACACTACCAACTGTTTTAATTATTGTACCTTTATGATACATTTTGATATTTATTTACTGCCTCTCATTCTCTTCTTTCATCTAAAGATAGTCACACGATGTTTTGATTTTTCATACCCATATAATTTGTTTTCTAGGTGAACTTGAGAATCATTTGCCCAAATTCTATCTAAAATATTTTGGAATTTTGATGACTAATAACTTAAAAATAATATTTGACAGAAAAGAAGCTTTGAGGAAACGAATCATTTTTCCAAAATCAGAAGTCGTTCATTAATTTGCTTTAGGTTTGGAATTATTTCTTTATTTTTATATCTCCATTACCATAGCATTTCATACATGTTCAGTCTTTATTTAAGTTACTCTTTTCAGGAGATCATTTTTTTGTTAGCAACCGATTTTACCAAATTTCCATAAATCTGATTTAACATTAATTTTGACCTTATTTTTCATTCATTAGAGTTAATTTCCTGCCCAAGCAATGTGTCTGAATGCAGTCATGACTGTGTTCTGACATCAGACGGTCCCATATGTTCCTGTCCTGAAGGCTCAGTGCTTGACACAGATGGAAAGACATGCAGTGGTAAGCTTGTTTACCTATTGTTTGAAAGCATTTATTTTCTAACTGACACCTAAAAATCACAACTACTGACAAAGGAAAACAGATTTCCCAACATTATACATTGAAATATATTTACATGATGGATTAACATATGAATTTAACTAAGATTTCTGTTTGTTTCTTGTTTTTAGAGAGCATAGTGTAGTAGCTATAAGCCAGAGCTTTGAAGCTAGACAGCTCTGAGGTAGTAGTATCAGTTCCTAGCAGTATTGTTTTGGACTAGTTACTTGCCTTCTTTTGTCTCAGCTTGCTCCTCTGTAGAGGTTAATGATACCTGCCTCCAGCATTAAACAAGATACTGGATATGGAGCGCTTGGCCTGTTCTGTGTACCTATGACTGTCTCCCTACTTTCATCTTCATAGAGACTTTAGTATGTAGAGCGAAGGTTATAACTCAAAGTTAGCAGATGAGTTACGTGTAATTTTTTTTTAAACAAAAAGGGCAAAAGAAGTCAAGAGTCCGAAAATGTGAGGGAGAAAAAAATATGTTAATCAGTATTCTTGCCTGGAGAACCCTATGGACAGTGGAGTCTGGCAGGCTACCGTCCAGATAGTCTCAAAGAGTTGGACATGACTGAAGCGACTTAGCATACATGCCAGATTTAGACCAGCTGTCAAACTCATCAAAACATGCTACTTATTCCAGCCAGCTACCAGAGCACTTGTTCACAAACTCAGTGATAGATCAAGAAGGCAAGGGGCACTGGGAAGGTTTAACATTCATGATGTCAGGTTATAGGGAAATATAGAGTACAGTGACATTTTCCTCCTAATCTCTGAAAAATAAACTTGATTGTAACAGTATGAATGACAGTTACAATGGAAATGGTCTTAAAAATCAATGTATATTTGGTTCACCTCAATATTTTGAGGAAAAATTGGTGTACTCTTGAGTGGCATAGCATCATTACCAAGGAGCTGCTTTTTGTAGGCTGTTCATCACCTGATAATGGGGGATGTAGCCAGCCCTGCACCCCTCTCAGCCCCGTATCCTGGAAATGTGGCTGCCTTCCTGGGTATGACCTACAACTGGACAAAAAGAGCCATAGATCTTCAGGCTAGTGCTGTGAACATTCAAAAGTGCGTCTCTGGGAAAAGGTTATGTGAAAAACACCATTTAATTTAGAAAGTATTAAATTGCTTTTGGCTTCTGCATAGGCAGTTGATTTTTTTTTTTTTTTTTGGAAATTGAAAACAGATCACATAAGTATAAATAACATAAGTTATCATTGTATAAATAATAATTGTGTGTTTGAGAAACATTTTAAAGTTAGTTAACATTAAGCAAAGATTTGCTATAATGTCAAGTATGGCATTTCAGTATATATGAAAGTCATAACCAGAATAAGAACAGTCTTAAAATGCTTTATAGTTAAGAGGCATTTAATAAATATTTGTTGATTGATATGATTTTCATCTCTCCAGTAAATGTAATAATCATAATACTTTGACAAGTTCTGTCCTTTCCATGACAAAATTAAAGTTGTGTGCTCCAGCTATGTTTTCATCTTCTAATATTACATCCCTCATGTCCTTCAATAGCCTTGGAAATCCTGGATTTATCCCAAATTGACATCTCTCCTGAGGTTCATTATGCCTGTAATCTGGGGTAACGTAAGTGATGAACCTGAAGAGCTTGCTTTACTCAGACTCCAATAGTCTTAACTTCTCAGTAATATAGCTAATGTGAGCTCTGAAATTATGAGGGATCTTGTTATTAACTCACACAGTGTTACCTCCATTTGAAAAGCATCCAGTCCAGAGAAGGGAATTTATTTGGACATGAATCAATACAATCTAATAATATTAATGTTTCAATATGTGTGACTCAGGAGATTACAGCATAAGACTTGCATCATTTAGCTGAGATATTTGTTACTTAATACTGTGTCTTTCTAGAAGTAATTTGCATTTTAAAAGCAGATACATAGGGAGGAATCCGGTGATAAAATTCTGACCATATGTCAACTCATGAAAAAGGCAGTCTTTTTGCCTGTTTTAACGTACCACAGTGCTGGTGGGAAATGAAGAAAACAAGTACTGCAGGAGTTAAGGAAGAGGGCACAATGAATGGAAAGAGTCCGAAGGGCTTTGTGGGTTCCAAGGCTTATTTTAAATGTTGCCATATTCAAATTTGGTTATAAGGACCACCACCATTTTTGCTGTTTGCCAGTTCTCAAGACATTCGATACATGCATTTTGATGGAACAGATTATGGAACCCTGGTCCACCAACAAATAGGATAGGAATGGTTTTTGCCCTTGATCATGACCCTGTGGAAAATAAGGTATGGTTTTGCTACTTGAACAGACGTGGCTGTGCTTTAAGGACAGAATAGAGGATTTTTATCATAAAAGATAACTTGGGCTACTTGAAAATCTGCCACAAAGCTTGGAATGATTAGGCAAAGAAAAATTTAAATGGTCACTGAAACATCACTTGAGAAAATTTTAAGGGTGATTCTGTTACCATAAGCTGTGTAGCTCAGTTGGTAAAGAATCCGCCTGCAATGCAGAAGACCCAGGTTTGATTCCTGGGTTAGGAATCTGCCCAGGAGAAGGAAATGGCAACCCAGTCCAGAGTTCTTGCCTGGAGAATCCCATGGGCAGAGGAGCCTGGCGGGCTATAGTCCATGGGGTCACAAGAGTCAGACATGACTTAGCAACTAAACAAGCAACCAACCCTGGTCCTTGCTACGATTCAGCTTTAGGGATGATTTAAACAGAATCTGAGGTTTAGCTTCTTCTTTGGAGGTGAGAATGGGAAGCTAGCACAGTACCATATGCACTGGGGGAGTGCCACAAATTGGTTTCGATTTATTTATGTTTTGGGAGAAGTAGGAGTTTGGGATGCAGCATAGTAAGTACGGATTACTAATTTGCATTTAATACATGGCCTTAAGGGGAGGAGGGCTTTCCTGGTGGCTCAGATGGTAAAGAATCTGCCTGCGATGCAGGAGACCCAGGTTCTATCCCTGGGTTGGGAAGATCCACTGAAGAAGGGAATGGCTACCCACTCCAGTATTCTTGCCTGGATAATTCCATGGACAGAGGAGCCTGGTGGGCTACAGTCCATGGAGTCACAAAGAGTCAGACATGACTGAGTGACTAACACACATAGGGAAGGAATTTGGTGACCTCCTGATCATGAAAATCAAGAAACATAAGTCTTATAGTCCACGTGTGAATGGCAATGTAGGATGTTATTTACATAATTTTACATGAAGTATTTTTGTATAAACATTAGAATTTCTAAATTATCAACCCAATCAGCTATTTGGTCTTTAATTTCTTAGTTATCTTTGTGCTAGATTAGAATGTGCTTGAAATGACATGTTATAGTGTTTTTTTGAAAATTAATCACCCAATAATGATGAAGTTATATAGTTATTAACCTCCCTTCGTAATGATTTAGTATTCACAAGCAGAGACATTACTTTGCCAACAAAGGTCCATCTAGTCGAAGCTATGGTTTTTCTAGTGGTCGTGTATGGATGTGAGAGTTGGACTGTGAAGAAAGCTGAGTACCAAAGAATTGATGCTTTTGAACTGTGGTGTTGGAGAAGACTCTTGAGGGTCCCTTGGACTGCAAGGAGATCCAACCAGTCCATTCTAGAGGAGATAGGTCCTGGGTGTTCTTTGGAAGGAATGATGCTAAAGCTGAAACTCCAGTACTTTGGCCACCTCATGTGAAGAGTTGACTCACTGGAAAAGACTCTGTTGCTGGGAGGGATTGGGGGCAGGAGGAGAAGGGGACGACAGAGGATGAGATGGCTGGATGGTATCACCGACTCGATGGACATGAGTTTGAGTGAACTCCGGGAGTTGGTGATGGACAGGGAGGCCTGGTGTGCTGCAATTCATGGGGTCACAAAGAGTTGGACATGACTGAGTGACTGAATTGAACTGAACTGATAATGATTTAGTTATTACTAGATGGTGCTTTTGTTCCTAGAATTTTTAAATTTTGTGCTTCTACCTAGATGTCCATCAGCAGGTGAATGGATAAGAAAGCTGTGGTACATATACACAATGGAGTATTACTCAGCCATTAAAACAAATACATTTGAATCAGTTCTAATGAGGTGGATGAAACTGGAGCCTATTATACAGAGTGAAGTAAGCCAGAAAGAAAAATACCAATACAGTATACTAACACATATATATGGAATTTAGAAAGATGGTAACACTAACCCTGTATACGAGGCAGCAAAAGAGACACTGATGTATAGAACAGTCTTTTGGACTCTGTGGGAGAGGGAGAGGGTGGGATGATTTGGGAGAATGGCATTGAAACGTATAATATCATATATGAAACGAGTCGCCAGTCCAGGTTCAATGCACGATACTGGATGCTTGGGGCTGATGCACTGGGACGACCCAGAGGGATGGTACAGGAAGGGAGGAGGGAGGAGGGTTCAGGATGGGCAACACATGTATACCTGTGGCGGATTCATGTTGATATATGGCAAAACCAATATAATATTATAAAGTTAAAAATAAAATAAATTAAAATAAAATATCTAAAAAAAAAAATTTTATGCTTCTGTTTTTTTCTGATTTGAAGCATTCTAGTAAATGGCCAAAAGAGACAGAGTGAAGTAAACTGATTCTGTGTTTAATTGATATGGATTGGTGGCCAAATATAACTATTTTTGCAAATAGAAGTATTATAATTTAACACTAGCAAATAGTTATTTCTTTTCTATGAACTGAATCTATGTAACTCCATAGAAGAATTATATTAACAGGAAAAAATTAATAGAATCAGTTCAAGACTCGTTTATTACCAAATTATTTTCCCACACAGCCAGTAATTTTTACAATGAGGTGAACAAGAAAACCTAAAATGAACTCTAAGTCATATGGCTTATGCATGTTTTTTAATTTCTCTGGTCAATGGTCCCATCTTCTTGCTTTTCAAACTGTGATCCTTGAACCAGTGACATCAATATGACCTGGAGTTTTTAGAACTGGAGATTCTCAGGCTCCACCCCTGACCACTGAGTCAGAATATGAATTTTAACAAGATTCCCCTGATGATTCATGTACACATTTAAGCTGGTGAAGCAGAGCACTAGCAGAATTATTTTTTAATATAAGAAGTACCCATTTTTGAATTATGGAATAGAACCTTTTCTATTTTATCCAGAAAGATGATAGCTCATTATTTAATAACTATGTTATGAATATTCTCATTATTGATGAGTTTATATGCACTGGTCATAACAAACACCCTCTTCCAACAACACAAGAGAAGACTCTATACATGGACTTCACCAGATGGTCAACACTGAAATCAGATTGATTATATTCTTTGCAGCCAAAGATGGAGAAGCTCTATACAGTCAGCAAAAACAAGACCAGGAGCTGATTGTGGCTCAGACCATGAACTCCTTATTGTCGAATTCAGACTTAAATTGAAGAAGTAGGGAAAACCACTAGACCATTCAGGTATGACCTAAATCAAATCCCTTATGATTATACAGTGGAAGTGAGAAATAGATTTAAGGGCCTAGATCTGATGGATAGAGTGCCTGATGAACTATGGAATAAGGTT